>NW_026643214.1:0-1200000 GCF_028828655.1 Penicillium verrucosum | reverse complement strand
AAACGATCTATCTCAAGTAGTTTGCAATTAGCTTTGAGCATGGAGCGTAGGGCACGGGGCTTACATTCTCCATCCTAATACACTGGTAAGAAAGGCCCCCAAAGGGGCACCAGCAAGTCCTCCAAGGACGATGCAGGCCATAAGGTAACTTCTCAGTACAGCCACCTGCCGTAGGTCCGCCATCTCTGTGGCATGAAAATTTACCGTCAGAAAGGTAGGGCGTGGGGATCAATTATAGAAGTCATACCGTTCAAAGCAACTGACGCAAGATCTACCATCCCGGCCCCACCAAGGCCCGCCAAGAGCCGCCCGATAATTGCTACAGGCAAAGGCTTTGCGGAGCCCCTATTCATGTCAGCGGCTGAGTAGTAAAGGGGTTGCGAGTCGTAGTCATCAATGTCTTACATCACGGCGGCCCCAACTGCATATAACACGTAGGCAAGCAGGAAGGCCTTTAGTTGACCTAAAATCTCATAGATCCTACCGTAGATTGGCAGTGCTATCGAATAACCAAGGTTATACCCTGTTATGAGCCAAAATGCAGACGAAGCTTGCCCTAAATCTTGTGCGATGTGGTGGGAGGTAATAAGCACGAAGCTCTCATCGGTTGTTCCTAGAAATGCACCTAGAAAAGGAGGAACAAGCCATGTAATCAGCATCAGAATAACAAATGGCTCAGTATTGGGAGTAAATACCAAAGTACAAGGTCGCCAAAAGCAATTTGCTTGGTTTCAAAGGTTTTTTGTGCTCATCATTGTGACATGCCGTAGATCCATCAGAGAGAGACTCGGGCTGATGTCGGTCCATGGCGAGGATGGACAATGAATCTGGAATGCCTGATAGAAAGGTTGGAAAAATAGAAGACTGGAAGTGCAGACCGATCGGTTTTTGAGAACGCAACGATTGCTCATCATCTACGAGGTGCTGGAATGCAAGGTATTGTGGGACCTTATAGCCGACGCAAGACAACCAAGATAAACCAATTATCGCGTATGGGTTGCATCGAAGCAAGCATTCTGATCAGCCCTGGAGCCTTCTTTTTCAGTTTCGGGCCAGGAGGAATTGTTAGATCGGCTTCTCGGTAACTATGGAGTGGGCCACCTGAATTCCAGATGGAAGATCACCACTCCTTGCTTGTGAGAGCCGCGTAAGAAGTTATCTGTAACAAGAACTGATATGTCCGATGAAGCTCCAGCCACCACATTCAATAATTTGTTGACTTTTGTTATCAAATCTGCCACGTGGTGACTAAAGGAGGGAATGTTTGCGTTACATGGAGTTCAAACTAGGGCGGGATCTCGATCGGCTTGCTGGGTATCTCCGTGTTGATAAATCAAGGTCGCCTTCGGGGAGATGGGTTTGATGATCTTCGCTTTCCCTTACCTTGCACTGAATAGGTCTCCTCGCTAGGTATCACATCAGCGGCTTCATTTCAGCTCTAGGATGAGGATCAACTCCATGAAATGAGATGCATGCTCCTAGAGTTACCCTCCTGGGATTGTCAACCGCATTACATAAACAAAATTCGACGAACCCGAAGCCCCTTTTCCTCAAAAAAGGAAAAGAAAGAAAAAAGAACGAAAGAAATTCAAAGATGAGTAAACAAATGAAAAGGAAAGAAAGTCGGAAATTGCGATCCGAAACCCCCTCCATGGAGCTTGTCACAGTGTATTTGTGTTTATATACATGCTGGCAAGGAGCAGCCCCCCCTAGGATTATTGACAATAGCATGAACAAAGGCGCCGGATATATTCCTACCGTCATGCTGTACGTAGCATTCAGGAGCGTAGGAATCACAACTCGAGCAATTGAATGGAGAAAACTCAAAGCTCCCAGTAATTGCCCTGATTTCAAGTGAGGCGTTTGCGCGGTGAGGCATGATATCAACAGAGGCGTAATAGAAGCGGTAGATGCAAGGATCAAGGAGGATGCGATGTAATGGCTAGGCGCTTGTGAGAAGGCGATTCCCATATAGCCTATCATCTGTAGTACAAAGTTCACCTGGATCAAGCCGACCTCCCCGGAATTAGAGGTAGTCGACCGACTCGGCATATCTACCCTCTTCCATCGGCGTACCCGGGCTAGTACTGGAGGAAATACCAACGTCAAAACCAGAACACTCCATGAACAGGCCATGGAGAAAAAGAAGCTTTGCGTAGCCGGTGCCCATCCGAATAAGAATGCCGGGTATGCCAATTGTAGCGTGGGTAGGCCTATTATATTCCCAAATATAATCATCTCTATCACGGCTAGAATGATCATATTCTTTTGTCGGAACACTCGGGATTCCCAAATAGACTTGATCGATATCAGACATCCGCGGAGGTTGTTCCTTTCATCGGGGGGTGATTCTGAGATATCTCCGTCTCGGTCGCGACGACTAATTGAGTCTGGGCTTCGCGATTCAGGCAAGACAAAAAGAATAAACAACAAGAGGAATATATGAGCACCCATAGCAAGCTGGTAGATCAGCTGGATGCTATTAGGCGTCGTTAGTAGTAAGCCGGCAATGATAGGCCCTCCCGCGCCCGCGAATGAAAACGCCGCCTGTAGATAACTGAACCAGCGCGCCCCGGCGCTGTGGCGTGTGAGGTCGGTGATATATGTCTGCGAGATCGCTGTTGCCGTAATCGTGGTCCCGCTAAAACCTTCAATTGCATATCCTACCAGCAGCCAGTACATGTCTATCCAATCTGGATAGCGGAGAACTAATACCATGAGTGTCTCATATAGCAACGGTCCCACTATAGTACAGGCGAGGATCGGCTTGCGACCGACGCGATCTGACAGTGAGCTCAGGATTGGGGTTGCAAAGGCACCTAGGAGACCTGCTGTCGCTTGGCCATAGATGAGAAAGCGAGACAGATCGGATTGCGCGTGTTTGTTGGCGAAACATTTCTTGAGTTCCTCGGTAGGTCCGTGGGCAGGGGGTCGGCCGATTGAGTATCGCTGGTGACAGACCAAGGAGAGAGTCGCATTAAACTCTGGGATAGTTAAGACTCCGAAAATGAACATGTAATTGGTGTAAAAAAACACGACCCAGGATGGCTATGAATCGGTCAGAAATCCTCTTTTTTTTTGTTCCCTCGAACTTTTGGGGTTTGTAGCACACTGAAGGTTGTCGAAAGTGGGACTTGGGAAGAGCTTGACTCTTCTGGCGTCCACCCTGCTCGAGCAAAAGTGGCATATTCTCATGCTCGCGATCTGATGGACGTTGATTCATCGTTTGATGATAAATGTGTGATAATGAGTGATAAATGGATGACAAATGGGTGACAAATGTGCGAGAATAAGTGAAAAAGAGGTCCACGGGTGAGTGCATGAGCAAGTGTGGGGGATGCTAACTATACGGTCTATTTACGTACAAATTAGCCAAGACACTATGTGTGTATCAAGTCTTTTTACCGCTGGCAAAAAGAAACAAAAAAAAAAAAGAAAAAAGAAAACGAAGGGGGGAGAATGCAAATCAAATGAGATCAAGATCGGTGCACCGGTGCAGGTGCACCGCAGGGGACATGTCCATCTCCTCTCCACTCACTCCATTTCCCTCCACTTCTCTCCTCGGGGATCGGGCCGCCCCAACTAATGGCTTGCGCTGATCCCCTGCTACTATTTTTGGCCACTTTCAGGAAATGGCTCCTACAGCAAACTCTCATGAGAACATGACAGTGTTCTATCCCTTGAAATCCATGTCGACCTTTTCTTCTTCCGAAGATTTAAGCCATGCGAACAGGATATTTATAGTAAGCCCGAAAAGTCTTCTGAAATTTGTGAATTATCAATGCATCGTTACGCAGACGATAGCCTATACAACACATTCAGCGGTCTGAGCTTTCACATTGTCCAATTTCTTCCCCTCTTCCTGCTTTTTCAGGGCTTCAGTCAGGGCTTCAGGATACCATCGTTTGCCCACCTCCGGATGGCTCGTCAGCGCGTTGATCATGAAGGCCTCTCCAATGACAGTTTTGAAGAGATCCCCGAAGAATGACTCAGCATCAGACCGGACACTTTCATCACGCAGCCTGGTGATGTGATCAGGAATGTCTAATTTGATATCTTCCTCTGTCACATCAAAGCCAAACATCTGGAAGAAAGGGAAGCTAAGCCGTGCACCAAGCTGCCCACCACCCGACTGTCGTCCTGAATATTGTTCGCTCGTTAGGTTGACTCGGTGAGTAGTTGCAACACACACGCCTTGAGTCAGAGCCTCCAACGAGCGACCGATATTTATCACTAATGTGCCTGGTACTGGGGGTGCTGGGATCCATTCGCCCGATTTGTTCTGTACTTCGAGGCTGGAATGTTCCGTTCCTTGGAGTAGATAGGTCAAGAACGAGCCATCCTTATGAGGTCCAACCCCTTGAAACTCGGTTTTGGTGCCTTGTGAAGCGTCTGGTGCAGGGTATGCCGCGATTTTCATACCGCTCATACATGGCTTCTTAAAGAAATTGGCGAAGACCGAGGGATCCGTGTCTAGCGCTTCAGCAACCAGGCCTGTGAACCTCTCCGAAAGATGGTCGATTTCTGCCAAGTATGCTTCCACGCACTTGCGAAAGCCAACCGCTGAGGTTTCTGCTGGCCACTATAAACGAAGTTAGCTTAGCCTTTCAGAAGATATGGCTTCTTGGAAATACCTGATTAGGCCCCACAAGATTATACCAAACAGGGAGCTCGGAACTGTCCTGAATTTCGTGCAATCCAGCCTATTAGATGTGTATCCACGTTAGCAATCATTTCATTTCAACCACGTCAGGTGGCATGCAAGATACCCAGAAGGTTTCTCTTTCGTCAGCCTTCGCAGCCGTTCGTTCATTTCCTAAGCCAGTATATCCACGAAATGATTTGGTATTGGCCATGTTCACTTCTGCCTTTTTATCGGAAGGCAGGCTGAAAAAAATCTCCCGATGTTCGTAATAGATCTTGTTGCACTTGGACCGAAATAGAATGGTTTTTCAAGTACAAAAATCCGACCTTGACAAGTGCATGTCTAAGTTCAGCCAAAAATTGGGGTTTTGTGGCGGGCGAAAGGGCATCTTGAAAGTCAATAATGGGAAGAGAGGAAAAGTTCTCCGACATTGTTTAAACAGGATTCGCGTTTATTCTTGTCAGATTCAGATAGTATAAGTTAGGACTTCCAAGCACCAACAATGGCATTTATTTAACTGTATAATAAGAGGTTGGCACGAGCTATATGACTTGAGGAAATCTATAGCCCACGTATGGTTAATGCTAAATGCACATCTTATTGGTTTATGCGTGCAACCCCGCCTAACCAGGCGACGACTGAGCTATTCCAATGTTGAGGGGAAATCGAATCGGACCAAAACTTGTAAGCCTTTCAAGTGGCACCACCTTCAAGGTACAATTGACTGATATAATTACATGTACACGACGTTTTGATGGTCAATTTAGTGTGTAAAACAAAATACAGTCGCGTATTTCCCTTGTTCTGAGATAGAAAGTTTAAAGTCTTGCATCCCGTATCCATTATTCTGCAAATACGCAGTCAAAGCGCAAAACGGCAATAATACAGTCGTATTTGTTAAGTGTATTACCATGTATTGGAATTTCAGAGTCATTACATACATATACTCGGGCTGAGGTCCGAGGTTAAGTTATATACTCCACACCACCCAAGTGCTGCATTTGCCGCTGCATCCGCACCGTTGACGTGTACCGATCATTTTCACATAATTGGCCATTGTAAGACCTATATATCTCGAATACCAGGCGTTATGCATTACTAGTAGCTCGTGTCTGCCCAGCATGTACTCAATCCTCGCCAGCTGGCTCGAAGTGTGTATGTAGATCTTGACATATTAGTGCAATTTTTCCCAGATGAATGCAGGTATGGAGTCAGGACATGGACAGTGCTGTTTCAGCCCACGCTCGTTCATCACTCCGAGCTGTACGCTAAGTGGAGTCCGAGTCCTTTCATACATCGGCCGTCCTGACGTCTGCGAAAATGATCTTCCAAACCTTTTCCTTTTTCCTAACTTAATCGTGACAGAGGTCAAAGCCCCATGATATACAGCGCATTGCTACCCATATGCACATGCCAATATGTGGGCTGTAATGCTCTTTAATATCTCTCACACCACAAAGGCCCGTTAGCTGCACCAACGGCTGCACCAACGGAGACTTTGCATGCTACCTCATAGGGAAATCAAACCAGGCTGTGATGAGATCAGCAGTCACCAAGGCCACAAACAGAACGCACCCCGAGATGACCTCGAGAAAGAAGAGAGGGGAAGTGGAGATGTGGAGCTTTTGGAAATGGACACAACTATTCACACGTATCCATCTGGTTACGGGGTTTCTCAGATGCCCAGATGTGAGGTTTAGGACGTAGAAGATTTCCGGAGCAAATATCTTGCACATGCTCAGGTGTGCATATTGGTCCCGAAGTGTCAACATTTCCTTGCCTTGTCATACCAGCCTGCACCTCTGCAAATATCCTCGGCAGATTTGCTGAGGCTTTGGTTATTTTCAACCTTGGAATGAATACTAATAGGCGGCCAGCGAGCACTTGGAAACCCCGGATGAAAATTAAATTTAGACAACAGAGTGAGAAACACGAAACTTTTGAATGATATATATTCGTTGCCTGCGCTATACTTTAGAAATGCCCCCCAAAATGAAAAGTAATGACAAAGCCCCGTTGTAAAATCGTAAGCAGTGAAAGAAGAACGAAAGGGAAACATATGATCTCGCCGCTATTGAATGACTCGAGATTCAAACAACCTACCAGCTTGGCGGGCCATCCGATCAATGTGTCGCTCAAATAAGACTGCCACAATAATCATCATGGTGAAGCATGTAAGAAGCGAGCCGATCCAAGTAAATGTGAATGCGCCTTTGTGTAAGCAGGCGGCCTCCGATCCGGGATACGACTCGCCCCTGGCAATGGACCAGAACAAGTTTTGCATTGGCGACTTCAAAGAAAAATAAACCGCAAAGTGAATGACATATAGTGGATAAGAGATCCGGCCCAAGAACTGCAATGGTCGCGAGTTGAGTGGGTATTGTAGCCATCTCATATTGGCAATAGTGATAATCAAAAGAGTTGCTCCCAGCCCGGTCCAGCACCTGTTGAAAATCTCACTCACGGTCCACCATGGGGAGATTGAGATGGCAAGCAGAAATTGATATTCGGCGCCAAGGGGCCCATCGTCCGGGATAGACAGCAGAAATAATCCCACGAGTAATGATAGGTTTGTCCACAAGTAGTGGAATGAAGTCGATAACTTGATTGTGTTCCAGTTCCGGTTGATACGCTTCGAGAAAGAATGGTCGGAGGCAGGGTCAGAGTCAGAAGACAGGTGGATGTGACCCTTTGCTTCTTCCGCTTCTCCATAGAGATGTTCTGCGATGCACAGGCCTGAAGTAAATGCGAATATATCCCACTGCCCAAGGAAAAACCACCAAAAGGTGACTAGTATGAACAAGAGGCGACGGGGAAGGGGCCTCCAAAGTCCAGTGACAAGGAGTAAAAAGTAAATCACCAATGAGCCACGGAATTCAACTGGAATTGACCAAAATTGTGGATTGAGCACACCCTCCAAATCATCTCGCTCCATCGTGTTGGCGATGTCAAGATCGTATCGAACAAAAGTCATCAGATGAAGCAACTGCCACGACGAGAATTTGATGTGCGCCCAGGGTGCAGTCAGCGGCTGCAGATTCCATGCTCGTTCCATCATTTTGACCGCTTGTGGGTAGGTTACAAAGTCGCAATAGAATATGAGATTTGATAGAAGTGAGACGCAGAACACTGGCAGATAGAGACGGAAAACCCGACGAGTAGCCTGCGAGCATAAAACCTTGACCCAAGATCCATCCTTGTCGACGGGGAGATGTCGGGACTGGATGACGGGTATTGAAATTGCAACTCCGTACAATACCATGAAGCAGGTTACCCATGAGCTTGAGGCAAAGATGAGTCGAAAAGGTGGAAGTTCAATAAAGTGGCGATTTGCTTCACGAGGGTCGGCCCAGTACGAGCGAAACAAAAGTCCAAACACACTTTTGGGTTCCATGAAGAAAGCATGTCGAAGAACAGAATTGGCAGCAGCTAGACCTCGCAGACCGTCTAACCAAGTGATTCTCGTCATGGTCATGGACAAGTAACGACCGAAAATAGCGTGGGGAGGAAAGGCCTGAGACGAGGCGAAAGCTGCTATATGCTATTGCTATCTGGCGCTCACCAACAGTGACAAAGGTACTTAATATTCCGTGTGCTGCCGTCCACCAGATGGAAGGGACAATTCGGTCTGGGGGGCTTAGATTGAAGGCGCACCTGTGTCTTTACAAGACTGGGAGAAATCTGTTAGGAAGGGGTAAATTAGAAAGTTCCGCTTATTACAAATATGCAACGACCTAGGTGGCTGGCTGGTTGCTGATCGAGGACGTTTTAGGCAAAGTAATGTGCATCCAAATTGCATTAGTCCACTTGATTAGTTCCGTTACGGTGCATGTACGAGTTGACCGCCCACCGTCCTCTCCAAGCAGGCTGTTCCTCTCTATGAGTCTTTACTGTACTTCTGCTCTCACCGCAATGAAAAATAAACTATCCTATCTTTCGTCTTTCGTTTGCTTTCTATCATGGCTGGAGTATCGTGGTCTTTTGGGCCGCCTTGGAAGGCTGCTATTTCTTTACATACATTAACTCCCAGTACCACTACATTTCCATGGATTTCAATAGCTCATTCAAATTTATTGTGGTTATGTCGCTCCCATTACTCCGCAGTTCCGTTGACAACTTCGCGATAGTAAGTCTTCAGGCTTTTCCCCTTTGGAAAGTCAGGGAAGAGCTGGGTGAAATCCAGGTACCCAAGGTACTCGCCGTACTCTGGCGTATTATATCCTCGAACACACCAGGATATTCGAAACTGTGCCATATTGAAATTCACAGTGTCCTGTATCCCGGGATTATTCTCCACCTTTTTGGGATAATCTTGGATAATCGCTTCAAGCTCCTCGACAAAGACCTGCTCGTGTCTAATTTAGCGTGTTTGTTGAGAAAGTAGGTCTCCCGGGCTTGTCTACTTACATGGTCCTTTACAGGCTCTTCCCCGCTTACAATAGCCATAGTATCCCATATCTCGTTCATACTCAGGACTTCGGTATACGCAAAGACATGCTTATTTATGGTTCGGGGGTCGGTGATAATCTGAGCCACATACTTACCAATATCAGTCTGATCAATCAAACCGAACTTCTGGTTTCCATCGCCGACAATTCGGTGGTCGATAAGGCTCCAATGGGCGTGATCTGATCTCCCAGACGCGATCTTAGGAACAAAGACCTCAAACCAGCAACCCACGTCAATGACGGTATATGGCAGATGAGCGCGTTGAATGGCAGCCAGAATATCACGCTTCTATCCAAACAAGAAAAGAAAATTAGCCAATGAACTATACCGTAAGCAAGGTGCTCGCCCTGGAAACCGCACCGTATCTTGGACATTACTGATGCCTGGTGGTGTAGGCGCAACCCACTCGGAGGGTACAAACCGCTTGACACCCGCTGACTTTGCGGGTTCAACCCAGTGCTTTTGGAGATGTAAATTTTCCCAATTCATACAAGAAATGAGGATATCAATTCCTCGCAGCTTATTCACGAGGGTTTCTTGTGGCTGGGCCAAGTCATAGCCGGTAATAGCAAGGCCATCGTTTCGTAAGTTATGATTGATAGGGCTGTCGATCGAGGTTTGACGGGTGAAGGATGTGATACTCTTCAAATATTCTCAGTAAGATCAAACGAAAAGCGTGGTTGGGAGGGTTCGTACAAAATTGATTTCGGAAGAAAGTAGCCCTTTAACGACGGACTGACCAACGCTTCCAGTGGCACCAATGATACCAACTGTAATAGGGGAGGTCATAGAGGAAATCATTCTCTGTTAGGATTTGCAATATGGAAGGAGTGTTATGTATTTGAATGAACGGCCCGGGGGTCCATCAGATACTTATACTGTAATCCCAAGGAACAGATATATAGTGCGATGAGGGTGGGGGAAAGGTGAGAATTTAGCATTGCTAACGGAAAAATACTCCATAGAGCTAACTGAATTGAAACTAGACGACAAGTATGCAGGTATTTAAATAATTGAACCAGAAAGCAATATCAAGCTCTTTGAATCTTCATGTACGGAGTAGTGCTAGAGTATGATGTTGTTGATGGTCCATTCCCCTTCGAGTCTCACAATTAGCGGTGTGAAAATATAATTATCTGTCTTTGACTGATTTAAACAAAATGTAGGGATCGTTGCACGGAATTTGACGAGCAATCAAGCGGCTTGAGTGGTGCTTGCCGATCTCCTGATAAGTCAATATATACCAACATACCTCCTGCAGACGACATGATCAGCTCCACGAATCAGTTTCTTAGTGTTTCCTTGTGCCACGTATACCACGTATACATGAAATAGTTCTTTGTGTCGATTTTTGATTCGGATGGAAAAGTATTATGGGGCATGTGCCCGATTCGAGGATATATATCAACATGACCATTTAGATGCCCACAGTATTCGGATGTAGAGCACGCCATGTATCTAAACGCTATTACTCCGCAGATGGTAAACACATTTACGAAGTATTTGAGGGTCCAAGTGTTTGCTTTTCCTTTCCATCACCCCCCCAGCCGCTAGGCATTGCATGCATGCCCAGGTGCATTGCGGGGCTTACGTTACGTGTGTTTTTGTTCTGTTTCTTGCCATCGTGCGTTCAAGTACTTGCATCAAATTGAGGATCCCCCTCAGTTAGGTATAAATAGGTATCAGACTATCTTCTTTTGAGGGGCTCGATTAAAACTCAAGATTTTGAATTGACATTCAGCTTCGATGTCCGTTCTCACCAGAGTCCTCGACTACTCAGGTGACGCGTTAGTTCGCCCATATGGAGCGTTCTTCGCGCTGTCCATCTTACCCGTAAGTAATTATTGGCTAAAATATGAACGGAGAATGAATCTTGAACATTGATTTTCTGTTTGCGATCTAGATTACCCTCTATTTCATCGGTGTAATCATTTACAATGTCTACTTTCATCCATTGGCAAAATACCCTGGGCCCAAGATTATGGCTGCAACACGTCTCCCTTATTTACGTATGGTAGCCACTGGCAACGCACCCAAAGTCACCACAGCCTTGCATCGGAGATATGGCACCGTTTTCCGTATAGCGCCAGATGAGCTGTCGTTTTTAACCGAAGGAGATGCCTGGAAGCGAATCTATGCAACTCGGCCGGGTCATGGCCAAAAGCAGAAAGATCATAGATTTTACCAAGGATCTGTCGACGGATACCCGAGTATTCTTCTCTCTGGAGATGCCGATCATGCATTTGTTCGTCGCTCGCTCTCACATGCGTTCTCCGACAGTTCACTACGGGGCCAGGAACCTGTCATTCAGGGCTACGTCGATCTTCTCATTCATCGTTTACGACAAAGAGCACAAAAAGGCGCTGAGACCATCGATATCGTCTCATGGTATAACTTTGCCACATTTGATATCATTGGCGATCTTTCATTTGGTGAACCATTTGGTTGTCTCCAAAACTCCAACTATCATCCATGGGTAAGCATGGTCTTCGACAATGTTAAAGCTGGCACAATTTGTCGTGTGATTAGCCGTTTACCAGGAGGAAACTTTCTTCTTGGTTTATTAGCACCAAGAAGCCTAATTGATGCTAAAAACAACCATGAGAAATTGACGGTAGAGAAAGTCGATGCGAGAACAGAGAAGTCTAATGATCGTCCCGACTTCTTCGCCAATATTCTCAAACATCAAGACACCGAGAAAGAGTTTCCCCGTGGAAAACTGTATTCAAATGCCAGCTTTATCATCGTTGCTGGCTCCGAAACCGTCGCAACAATACTGTCTGGAGCCACCTATCTTTTGTTGAAAAATCCGAATGCACTTACCAAACTACAACATGAGATTCGAACGGCATTCAACTCAGACAAAGAGATTAATATGGACACCTGCAGTAAACTCCGATATACACAGGCTGTTATAAACGAGTCGTTGAGGGTTTTCCCACCGGTCCCGGTTGGCCTCCCGCGATTTGTTGATGCTCAAGGAGAAACAATTGATGGACACTGGGTGCCCGGAGGGGTATGTCAAGATCTCACCTCAGTGCCAATCTGCTCCACCTCTAACAAGCATCAAGACAGTTGTATCCGTCGCCCCTATAGCCACTTATCATTCCGAGTCGAATTTCAAACATGCGGATCAGTTCATCCCTGAGCGTCATCTCGGCGATCCTGCCTTTGCATCTGATAATAAAGATGCACTGCAGCCTTTCAGCGTTGGTCCGAGAAACTGTATTGGTCGAAAGTAAGTTCACTTTGAACTCCCACACCGGAGATTATTTGGTCCTGACATGTCATCATCTAGCTTGGCCTATGTTGAAATGCGCTTGATTCTCACCAGGATGATTTTCAATTTTAACTTGGAACTGGCGGAGCCAGACATCGATTGGGAAGATCAAAAGTGCTATACTCTTTGGACGAAGAGCCCCTTAATGATCAAGCTCACGCAGAGGGATATGGATCAACCATCAGCTTAACATAAGCCGTTCCTTACATTACGGTACTTGGACACCATGAATCCTACTTTCCCAAGTTAAACGAGTGCCAACTTTCGGAGGTATTTTCATAAGAATCACGCCTAAGAGCCCTGTACTAAATGTATCCGGACACTTTGGTCAATTTGGGTTTAATTGGAAATATCGAGTCTCGAGGATGCGCTTTAGAAGTGACCGTGGTAGATATGATTGATTGTCTGAGCCAGTCCAAGTCACTGTCAGTTTCTCTATATAAACTATAGCTAGAACCAAAATTGCATCGATCTCATTGCTCTCCAGGACGATTGAGCCCTTCTCTTTGTTTATTCCCTGGAGCCCTATCTATTAACTCCATGCCCTTCCTAGATTAGATTCCTAACAGGAGCTGCATTGGGACCTTTCTATACCCGCAGCCTCCGCCTCTTTCATTATTAACCCACCTGCCAATCCTCTACCAAATGCAATTTTGAGGGTGTTATTCTCGACATCTGCCACTCACCATATTCTTTGTCAGCTACGTAAGGGATTTTCAGTGGACATGCCTCTTTTCGAAACTGGATCAGCAATCGTATTGAAAGTCAATCCAGGAGAATGAGTCGGTAGAATATTCAAGTTGATAGGCGCGACCGCGGCCTAAATCTGGTACATGCAGCTACATATAGGAGACGGGTGTTATACAAAGTCAAAAAAAAAAAAGAAACGCCACTCCAAACCGCTGTATAAGACAAAATTCCAGAACGAAAATGTGGATCCAATGGACAATGAATGAAAGTGGAAGATATCCAGCACGAGAGACTTGTGGTTCAAAGCTCATGCAGTGGACAAAGCGCTTGTCCGGGTTGATGGCGCACGGGATGATGTACCATCTTGGAGCTTAGCCTTCTCACCTTCCAACTGTTCTTCGTCCTCGTAGTACAAATACTCGTCATCCTCTTCATCGGCTTGCCCGAATATATTCTTCCAAACGCCATCCCAGAGACCCTTCTTAGTCACTAGGCCGCCGACCAGGAGAATAGGCAGTTGCCAGATACTGGCCCAGAAGAGGCCACGTGCCGTGCCGCTCGCACCCTGGTGTTGATAGAAGCGGTATGCCTCGCGGACTAGCCAGCCATTGGCGAAAGTGCTACCGACAAGGAAACCATGTCCGACGACATTGACCCACCAGAGACCAATGGAGATGGGGAACATTAGAATAGAGTACCGCAGAGCGACCCGAGCATTGCGAGCTGGGTTTACCCAGCACAGCATCCTGTAGCCGGCTGCTTTGTACTCATCGCGGATCAGATGGGATAGGGCGTTGAAGTGGGGGAATTGCCAGGCGAACAAGATTGCACCTAGCAGCCATCCTCCAATGCTCTCTTCGCTGAAGAGCATGTCGCGCCATGTGTCATGACCAATTGTCGCCGTTTGGCCTGCTGCGGCGATCCATCCCATGAGCGGTGGAATACCACCCACCACCGCGCCAACCCAGGTATTGATTACGTGGATTCGCTTCAATGGTGTGTATACAAAAGCATATAGGAAAATATTGGAAGCGGATAGAGCGGTAGTTGTCGGGTTGGTCCCGATATAAAGGAGCGACAGGCCCGTGACGGCGGTACCAATCGCGAAGAGCAGAGCTCCCCGGCGCGAAACAAGTCCGCGCACAATAGGACGATTACGCGTCCGGGACATGAGTGCGTCGTATTTTGGTTCGAACATCATGTTCAGTGTATTGGCGCTGCAACAAGACAGGAAAGTGCCCACCGTCAGGTATATAAAGGTCAGGGTCGAGGTTGAAAGTGTGGGGAGTGGGGTCATAGCCGGGTCGAGGGTGAGCAGGGACGAAATTGGGTACATCCCGTATGCAGTGGTGGTGGTGAGTACGACCAAGAAGGACAGTCGCGGTTTTGTCAGGGCGAAATATGCAGCCAACTTGCGGCGGAGGGAGGTAGTGGGGAGTGTGGATGAGAAGTTCGACAATTGCGCCGAGGCATCCAGCGGGAGGCTGGGTTCTGGTTTTCCGGTTGAATTGCTTTCCTCCTTCAAGCGCTTTCGCCGCCGATGTGGTAGTTCCTCTGGTGTTGCTTCTGTCGCAATCGCGGCGGATGATGCTGTTGCAGACGACTGACTGACGCTGGGAGATGACGAAACGGTTGATTTGCTTTTCGCATTGGAGGACGTAAGTGAAGACAGCAAGCCAACTTTGTTATTTGACCCGTCGTAGAATCGATTGGCTGAGAAATATGATTTGTGGAATACTGAAGGGGACTGGTCATCCGCAGTCCCGGTCCGCCGTTTCGAGGATGATAGGAACCCCCGAATGCCCTCGGGGCGCACATTACGAGGCCCAAAGAGACATTGTGAGCACACAAGCGCCTCTCGAGGCCTCCGTAGAATGGATGGCCGCAGAGGGATCATGGCGGGTCGGTCATGCAGAAGGAAGAAAAGTGAACGAGAGAAGTTGAATTTCCCCGGTGATGCACGGGCCACATCCGTTCACCTTCGGAATGTCAACAAATTGTTTCTTCGAGATATTGCCTGATGCAACACTGTTCTCTCTTTTTCTGGTGATCGTTTATATTCATTATGGATACCATTCAGAACACAGTGATTACCCCCCTTCAGCCTTATTTGACGCCTATTGTCTCGGCCATCCCCGAGCTAGTGCATGATGCCGTTGTGTCCTTGATTGGAAAGTCTTGCCACAGCGCACTGTTGGTCGATCTCGATGTCACTAAGGACCCTGCTTGCACATCACTCGCCATTTCCAAGGCCCTTGGTATTGCCATCGTTGGTGCCAGTGCAGTCGTCAAAATCCCGCAGATTTTGAAGTTGATCAACTCCCGCTCCTCCGCCGGTGTCTCATTCGTCTCTTACGCCCTCGAAACCGCCAGCTTGCTCATCACTCTTTCGTACGGCGTGCGAAACCAGTTCCCATTCAGCACCTATGGCGAGACCGCTCTCATCGCCGTGCAGGATATCGCTATCGGTGTTCTGGTCCTGAACTATGCCGGACGCTCCGCCGCCGCCGCGGCTTTCATCGCTGTCGTAGCTGCCAGTATTTATGCGCTGTTGTTCGACCAGACCCTGGTGGATGCGCAAACCATGGCCTACCTTCAGGCTGGTGCGGGTGCTTTGGGTGTTGCTAGCAAGGCACCTCAAATCTATACCATCTGGCGTGAGGGAGGAACCGGACAGCTTAGTGCATTCACGGTATGATTCTATTTGCCCTCTAACGTGATCCCAGTTCGAACACTAATTCTTTTTTTTTCTAATTAGGTATTCAACTACCTCATTGGATCCATGTCCCGAATCTTCACGACCCTCCAGGAAGTTGACGACAAGTTTATCCTCTACGGATTCATTGGCGGCTTCTCCCTCAATGTGATCCTCGCGATCCAGATGATCTGGTACTGGAACGCCCCGGCGCCCAAACAGAAGGCCGCCGCTCCTCGCCCAAAGGCAGTTGAGAAGGCACCATTAGCCCAGAGCACGGGAGCGTCTCCCAGACCTAGCGTGAAGACACCCACCACCCGCCGCCGGGGTTAGAAAGCTCAGCGATTGCTTCACTTCGCTTTTTTTTTCGGTTTTGGTTAAAATAGTAATAACACCGTCCGTTTTTTGAACCATACAATTGTAGGAACGAGCCACGAGGAGTTGTATTCATGGGAAAACCATAGACCCAGTCGAACCGTAAACACAGACCACATGTCATGAGTCAAGACTTATCAAGTCTCTAAATATCGAAGACTATGGCATGCGCCCAGTAGTCATATGTCTCAAAATAAGATCCAACGGCACGAACGGGTGCACAGGATGCGGGTGATGAGGAGCAATATTGTACTCCAACTCCGCAGCACCAGGCTTCCGATGAACACCAACAACATCCATCTCCTCCGCATTCCCCTCCTCCCCCTCACTTTCCTCTTCAGAGCCATCGTCATCCTCCAACTGCCTCCTCAACCCAGTAACAACATTCTCAATCCCAGTTTCCCGTTCCTCAAGCGTAAAATTCCCACCCCAATTCCTCCGCCGCGCTTCCTGGTTCGCCTCCAGCGGCGCCCATTCCCACAGATCAGCGAGCTGTGCTTCGCTCAGCGGTTTGTGCGCCGCATCCGGGTCGGAGAAATTAGACTGTCCCGCAGCGGGCTCTGTACCGGCCGTGCGGCCGCGCGCAACCCAGTCTTCGACGCGAGGATCGAGTTTTGTGCGGAGGAGTTGCTCGAGCGTGTTTGCTTGTGTCTTGCCTGGGTATTCTGGGCCTGGGTACGCGACTAGATTGGAGAGGAGGTCGCGTTGGTCGGAGAGTTGGTCCGAGACGCTGAGAAGGTTGTTGGAGATGATGCTAGCTTGGGATTGGAGGGAGGTCCTGGTTTTTGGGGGTTAGTTTTATGGGTTTGGATATACGTATTGTCTTGTTGCATTTGTCTGCTTGGGTCTGGGATTGGCGTTGGTTGGAGGAGATGGATGGTAGAGCTCTTACCAGGGCGGAAGAGGGTCGCTTTGGTTTAGACTTGCGATCAGTGAGCCTAGTGAGCGTGTAAGCTGCACGAGACGTTGTCGCGATTGTTCGAGGACTTTAATTTGTTCTTGGGTGAGGTTGGACATGGCTGGTTGGGAGCTTTGGAAGGTCAAAGAGCTCTGTCTCCAAATGTGAGGGGAAGAGATAAAAGTGTAGATCAACGGCGGAGAGCCTGAGAGTCTTCCAGTTGACTTCTCTTCTCCCAATTTTCTCAATTCTCTTCAATTACACAGTCAATGTTGTTTCCAAGCACTATATTTCTAGTCCAATTGGAACTCTTTTGGTTTATTCCTTCTATATCAAAATATCAAAACAATTGTACCAGGTGGACAAATGACAGCACTGAAGTTCAACAACCCACCTAAGCATACCGCTAAGCACTCAGCACCAAGCCCTCCAAACAGCTCCAACCCTCCATAATCAAACCCAGAAAATCACAACAGAGTCCACATATCCACAAATC
Organism: Penicillium verrucosum; assembly: GCF_028828655.1. NCBI lineage: Eukaryota > Fungi > Ascomycota > Eurotiomycetes > Eurotiales > Aspergillaceae > Penicillium > Penicillium verrucosum. The sequence goes on along the minus strand of NW_026643214.1, from coordinate 1,182,472 downwards.
CAAAAATAACCTCAAGTTCGACCATCCCATCTCCCATTGGACCCTTAGACCCTTGGCAGTGCGTGCTGAAACGCCTGCAGAACAGCCAGCCAATCTGCAGCGACACTGAACCACGAAAGCCCGTCGCCCGGAGGTTGTATAGCCGATCATCTCGTATTATCTGACAGTTTGGCTTGCGTAGATTCTGCCTGTCCCGTTGTTGACATTGCTGGGCGGCTTGTCAATGCTATTTTCGGATCTATAATATGTGTGTGTGTGGATATATTTAGATCGTAGAGGGGAGTGATAATTGCTACATAAGTCCTCTTGCCGCCCTTTCTGGTCATGCTGGATGCTGTTCTTTGGTGTTCTGTCTTCTTCACACTCTGCTATTTTAAGTACTATATTGTACTTTACTGGGATATTCTATGTGTTGGGACATTTTTTTCTCCATTTGACTATTGACTATACTATATACGCCAAAGACATGCAGACATTGCAAGATGTCGGGGATATATTGACGCGATGGAGCAGAATAACTCCATAAAACAAGAACCCAAACGCCGTCGACAATGGGGTGAGCTGATATCCTGGTCTCATTACATCCAAGCCACAAACTGACTCTGCTATCCACAGACATTTCACCAATGCTATACAGTAACAAAGTAAATACAACAAGGTACAAGTTGTCACAACAATCATTGCCACTGCTGAGGGTTCTTTTGATCTGGATCAAAGGTCTGAGGGTGAACAGGTACCTGACCATGTTGACCCTTTTGATCCGGCTCAAATATTTGAGCAGGGATTTGACCATGCTGCTGCTGATACTGTTGTTGAGTATACTGTTGCTGCTGGTACTGCTGCTGAGGAGACTCTTCAATAATATCCTGTGAAAAACCCGACTTATCCTGCCCCTGGAAGTGCTGCTGGTACTGTTGGTTTTGATAATGTTGGTCCTGGTGGCCATATGCAAGCTCTTGTCCACGGCCGTCATTATCAACGAAGCCAAAACCAGACCCGTGCCCATACCCGCCAGAGTTATACATCTGTTGCTCGGCCCAGGCTTGCTGCTGCTGCTGTGGGCTGATCGGCGATGCACCGTTCCAGTGGTTGTACGGGTTAACCGTGTGGCGGTTCCGACGGGTCTTCTTGCGTCGGTGCCGGATGAAGAAGAAGCAACACAACGCGAGTGACACGACGAGGATTAAAAATCCTACGATTGGCACGGCGATCACCACTCCCAGATCTAGTTTTGAGACTTTGGAAACGGGCGTTGTGAGAGAGAGACTTGAGGGGAGGAGGGATTGAGTGAAGATTCTTGTTGGGGCTATTTCGAATGCCTTGCCCGTTGCTGTCTTGAAGTGGCAATTGTAGCGGATGGACTCGAGAACTGGATTCGGATAATGGTTAGTTGTGGTTTCTTTGGATTTGCTGATATCATATTGGTACAGGAAGGGCTGCAGGGCATACGTACAGTTTGCCATGTACACCTGGGTGGTTGTCAAGTTGTAGCAGAACTCGCAGGTATTGACAACGTTATCTGCGAAAGACGGAGTGTCACACCACGAATTCAGGTTCGATGTATCTGGGTCTTCAATGTTGGTTTCGACTGCTAAGCGCACACCATCGCATGCGACTGGACAGGGAGACGAGGTATTTGAGATCGAGTCTGGAGATCCAAACACACAGGTCGAAAAGGCGTAGCGCAGATTATCTGGTTCGATTAATTAGCACTGAGCGACAAACTGCATTCTGCGATCATTGGAAGGTGGTACGACATACACAGTCCCCAGTTCACATCCGATTCTCCAGTGTTCGCATCGTTGAACTTGCTGTCCAACTGGCAAGAGATGCATTTTTGGAAACTTTTCCCTACTGATGATTGATTGTACGATTGATCCAAACACGCAATCTCGGAAGATGTAGTGTTGGCCGTTGTACCGCACACATCTGTACAGGGTGAACCCGGCGTGGTTTTCAATCCGAAAACCACTGGAGCTGGGCTATTCAGCAAAATCGCAGCCAGGACAAAAGCTAGCATCCTGGAGGACCTTAAACTTCCGTCACTTAGCCCGAGCATGATGGGCCGTAGTGAACAGAAAGTTCAACAGCTTCTGTTCTTACAGCGACCGCCAAGGAGGTGGGATGAAAGTAGGCAGAGTGCCGGATAAAACGACCTCACGTTCGCATGAGAAACGGTAAATTAGAACTTAAGATCGTGAGTCTTTTTTTTGGGGCGGGAAAGCTTCTTTTTTTTCACTGCGAGCAGCTCTCGCTCCGTCCCGTTTGGATGTGATGACTAGGTGGAGTGATTTTGTCGAAAGAGCTAACAGGACAGGGAAGTACTGCACAATCCAAGCACCTGCAGAGCTGCTAATGCTTGGGCGAAGGAACGGAAGGGATGCGCCGGTCGAATCAGGCACATTCTCTTGCTCCCAACGTTGGTCCTCGGCGTTTAGAGAACGCCGTCTATAGGCTGGTTGGTGACTGCACTCTGGCTGGGGAATCGAGGAACGGTTGGTGGGGGATGGAGTGATCGCCCCGTCATCCTGCTTCCAGTGGATATGCTGCAGGCGTACAGAGTGTGATGGGCTCTGATGGTTGATTGGTGAGTGGTGGGTTGTGACTGTGATACCGTCTGCATAATGCACGGGCGCATGTTCACCCCCTCATCTGAGTGAAGTCGCAAAATGGAAAAACGGGTGTCGGCATCTCTGGACTGGAAAAGAACAAAAACAAAATATTTGAAGCTTTGATCTGCCAAGGGAACCCCCTCTTGCTAGGGCCGGGAGAAGAAGGGACTCCGGATTTTGAAGTAAAAGATCCAAGTATACCCTACTCCATACTGTATAGACACAAAAGGTATGTTGTACATAGGTAAAATTTCTTGATATTTGGTCAAAATAATTATATGAAATGACTTTAATTGCAAATAAACCCTCCATAATGCAAAAATTAATAAATAAAATTGAGATGAATCCAGTCCAACGGGCGACCACAGGTCTTCCGAACGAGACTGATTCGAACAAGATTGATTGGTTACGCCCAAAAGAAAAAAGAAAAAAGTAACAAATAAAAAGCCACCACATACAGACTTCTAGTTGAACATAGAGTTTGTTTGGGACATATCAACCATAGAGCTCATCATAGGAAGGCACCATTTCCTGTCGAGGCGCAGACTCAGGTTCCCGCTGTTTTGTACGGGGAGGGTATCTTTTCTCTGGGAAGGAAGGTTGCTTCGGGGTATTGTATGGAACACGAGGGGTAGAGGGTGGCATAGAAGGGACAGAGATAGAAGATGCGGCGGTAGAACTCGTTCGTCTTGAGTTGGTGCCACCAGATATAGATACTGTGGGTTCTGTTGCACAGCTTTGGAGGCTACAACGGCGCATGCGTGAAGTCACTGCGAGCGGAGGGGACTTGGCTGGGATATCGAAATCTTCGTTATCGTCGCGTGTTGTGTGCAACGCATCTCCCATGCCGTATTCTCGAGGGCTCAACTCAATTCGTGGGCCTAGAATATCTCGTTCTTCCTCTTCTTCGTCGCATGACTCATCGGTAGTGCATTCGTCATCGATGATAGAGCTTGAGGGTCGGCGACTTGGCCCATGCCTGAGATCGCCAAGGCCGAGTCCTTGACCTGGTGGTGTATGAGATGGCGGTGTGTGTGTATCTCTATCTCCCGCACGACGCCGTATATTTTGGTCGAAATATCCTGTAGGAAACGATGGATTGTCTCCCACTTGGTGTTCTCGGGTGGCTGTGCTTCGCGATCGTCTGCTTGAGGTGCTAGAACTCGGCTGGCGTAATGGGCCACCCGAGATATATTGTTGATTTTCTTCGGCCTGTATGTCTGCCCTCGCTGGTGCATTCGTGACAAAACCAGAAGTTTGATCCCACTGATTCCAGGACCCTTGTGTGGGATAGGTGATAGAAACATCACCCCAGCGAGAGTGGAGTTCTGTGGACACTCTACGCTTCCTTTTGAACTTCTTCATGAAAGTGGCCATGGTCTTCAACCAATCCTTCATAGGAGCTAGAGGAGTGGGACGTTCAGAGTTCAAATTTAGCAAAGGGAGGACAAATCACTCCCTAGTGCGGTGCTCATCTCAGAACTTATGAAACTCCCCACCGAGAGCATGGGTTCTCTCCCCAAGGCAACAATTCAAGCGCAGCAGACGGACAAAGAGGGATAGAGAGAAGGTGTCCAAGGCAGATAGGTCGCCCGCATGTGTTGAAGTTATATCAAAACGAGACGTCCATGGAGGCACACTAGGAAACCACTGCATATCCGTTGGTAGCCAAGAAGAGCGAAGATCTTCCGAATGAAGTGCCTGACGGGGATGCTGTTAGTAGCCAACTGACCCAGCGAGTGATTAGAGACCCGGGAGAATACCCGGTGGTTTGGTACAACCCCTCTACTGGTGGCCCCCGGGGCGGAATCCAAGAATCGAGACAATACTGTATCTCGCAGAAACAACAGCGCGTCGGAGAAGGGGGGAAAAAACAAAACAAAAAAAAAAAAAACAGCGAAATGCAGGGCTAACAGTTGACCGGCTGAAGGTCAAGGCGGGTCGCCGAAAACGAGAGGCTCCCATAGCTGCATCGTGGGTAGAAAATGCATGTGGGAGGGGTAATTGCGATCCCTGTTCCCCTTGGTCATTCTCAGCGAGATATTTAGTTAGCTGTGAGGTGCGGCGCAGTGAACTTGCGTGGACAAATTGACGCGGGTCGGCCAGAGGTTGCATATAGTGTGTCTGTATCAACGCATCCTCGTCGTCCGTCGTCTTGGCGTGGCGCTTGTCTAAGGATCTGCACTCACAAGAACCAAGACCCTCCATATGATGATCGGATTTGAGGATAGACAATTTGAGTGGCAGATTTTATCCCTTGAATTCAGGGATCATGATGCAACAACGGACGTGATAGAGACATTGAGGCGGCTTCTTCTTGACCAGTCATTTACTAGCACCGACGAGAAAGGGAAATATACCAGGTGAAAGACAGGGATCAAAAGAGGGGGTAGCCTCCCCTCTCAAGGCGAAAAAAGTGCGAAAAGGCGTAAAAAAGCACTATTTCACTGTGACGCATCTGAATCCCTGCAACGAAGTGGAGTTGAAGGATCAATATTCACAGTCAAGTGGGCATAAGTGTAGTGTCTAGAGTAGACAAAGTACCTTAAAGAATGTGAATTTCCTGAAAGAGGAATTATTAGAGACTGGGATGTTAGGAAAGATCAATTCGAGGCGTTCGAGCCGGGAATACTCCGTTGATGTACTGTAGGCGCCAGGAGAGTGTGAAAGGGGAAATTCCCGGGATGATCGATGTTGGAGATCATAGCACAGACCAAGTGACTGTCTACAACATACAAAGTAGTTATTTTACTATGACAATTACAACTTTTTCACCAGTTAATGAGGGTTGATTTTTGTAGAAATCTTGAAAAAAAAAAAATCGAAAAATGACAAATAAAAAATGACCACCCAGTCACATTTTCCGAAAAAAAAGAAAGAAAGAAAGCGCCATGCCGTTATAGTCGTGAAAACAAGAAAACAAGCCCAAGCCACTGTCACAATGTCAACGGAAATTGGTGATCAGCCGCGACAGAACGGGTTTAGGTTGTCTTGGAATGGCCTGCGCCGACGGCATTGGCTCAGATGCACTCCTCTCCCTCCCATCCCTCCTGTCTCTGCCTTCCTGTCTATTCGGGTTCGGTGGAGGTGGCATAGCTGCCTGGCGCCTCGACCTATTTGGAACAGCTACAGGACCAATTGGAGGTCCATGGTCGGCCATTGAAACCGGCCGGGAGGTTGCTAGCCTGGCATCACCGTAGTGAACTGCACTCAGGCGGGAAGAGGGACCGGGGTGTGGATTGGCATGATTGGTGGGGTTATAGGTATAGGTGTGGGCGTTAATATCGCCCACCATAGACGTTGGCCTAATAGGTTGATATCGTGACGGATCATATGTTGGCAGTGTGGGGTATTCTGGCGGTTGGTCGTATGAAGGCCGAGACAGTTGTTGTTGGTATTGTTGCGCGTGCTGGGCCTGGCGACTGTAGTCCGGCGCAAAGGAGGACAAGGGCCGGGGTTGGGAGTGGAGACCTCTAGGTGTGCCTAGTTCGTCCGTTTTATAGGCTGGTGGTGGTTCAAGAGGAGAAAAGTCCGAGGATTGTTGGGCATTTCTTCTTCTGGCCCGTTCTTTTCGCGAGAAGAGATATAGAAAACTTCCAGTCACTAGTTTAGGTTAGCTTGCTTCTGGTGGGTTGCGGCTCGAGCTGCATACTTGCTAGGAAGATGAGGCTGCCAGCTATCGCACCAATGATAATCACGGGGGTGCGAGAAGAGTAGTTGTTATCGGAGCGGGGGCCAAGAACAGAATTAATTGACATAGCCCAATATTCAAGGATTATTCAATGGGGATGTATTTGTCGGAAGGACATCCAAGGTATAGATATCCAAAGTAAAAACAAAGAACTGAAGTCAAGACAGATTTGACCTCCACGATCTTGTATTAAGACCAGAAAGACTTTTATAATTGAGCCTCAATTCTGTGGATGCTATAACAACAACCCATGCTTTGAAACTGCGACGATATAGATATATAAGACCCTGAAACGGATCAACGAAGCTTAGTGCCATCCTGACACACGGTCCCTGTTTCAAAGATATTTTGAGCGACTCGCGGGGAAAAAATAAAGATAGCATCAATTAGCTATAGATAGATTCACCCAAAGACGACAAAATTAGCCAGCATTAGTTCAATTAACCTGCATAAGCGGCCTAATCTGGTGGGCTAGACCCTCGCAAATGCGTCCTAATTTCTAAATTAAAACTGCTGCATCTGTGAACAAATCACATTCATGCATTTGCCGTCCCCAACAATCTTGTATGTTAACTGGTTTGTCCAAAGCGCCTGGCAATCAGCAAATGATATCCCCCGATTAATCCAACATCACTCTACCAAGTTGTATATATAAATGAAAAGGGTATCACCGCTTGTTCGCCTAGGATCATGAAAGATCTACAAGGTGTGATGAGTGTTGATCAGTTGACAGTACTCTGGTATGGTCCTCTTCTACTCATTTTTGATTTGACAAGTCTCTTGCCAGATATGGAAACCCTCACAGGGCTTCAACGCCCGCATACAACAAATCTAACATAGCCCAAGCCCTACTTCAATCTTCCAATCCCCGATTTTTAAAATACAAATATCCTCTTTTTTAAATATCATACAATCTATACTCTTCCCTCGCAAAATGACTCACCAAAATAACCCCCCACCTGAGCCTCTTAGAGCCACTTTTACTCCGCATACGCCCGATAAAGTGCAATGCCCTTGTCAGTCACAAAGTCCAACGCAATCCCCTGTCCCACAAAGAAAACATATCCCTCCTTTAACTCAGCGGTCTGGTTACCAGGGAATTTCATATGACCATCACCTTTGGTAACAATCATCAAACTCGGCCCAAGAATGGCCTTGTGCGTCTCATTCTCGCCAGCCCCAAGACTAGTACACAAGACCGAAAATTCACTGATGGGCGGTGCATAGACATCCGTCTTGCCATTCATGCCCTTGTCACTCTTTCTACGCGGCAGCAACGCATCCTGCGAATTATGCGGTACAAAGGTCAAAGCCTGTCCGAACAACTCCACGCTGTCGCGTTCTGCAGCCGGACAGAACCCTGTGTTGATGACGTTGTCTGACCGCGCCATGCACTCCACGATATCGCCTTCCAGGTATGCGTGGATGCTGTCTGCGGGGACGAAGACGGAATCGCCCGGTCCTAGGGTCATGTAGTTCATCAGCAGGGCGGCGACTAGGTTTCCGTTATCGCCTTCGCCGTATTGCTTTGCTAGACGGCCCAGTAGGCTGGGGATGTAGGTGTGTGCGCCGAACTGGGATTCGGGGATGGCTTGCAGATCTTGCATTGTCTGTGCGACTTCTTTGGGTGGAGCGCTTAGTAGAGCCTTGCATACTTGGCGCAGGGTTTCGTCGTTGAATTGTCCGGATTTGGGAATGTACTTTGCTAGGTGGTTCAACTCGAACAGCGCTTGGATGTCCTTCAGCGGCTTCCAGCCAGCGAAGAGCTCGAATTTAGAGAGTGCAATTGCAATCTCTGGCTTGTGCATGGTGTCACCATACTTTTCGGGATGCTCTTTGTGTAGTTGTGCGGCGAGCTTCAGGTCTGGGTGGATTTGTAGGGGTAGCGCTTTTCTGAAAGATAGAATCTGGATCAATGTTAGTTTTATCTATATGTCCACACACTATAATTCTTGGCTCTTGGCTTTTGTGCTTACCTTTGGGAGAAATGGAATCTCTGGACCCCATCGGTCGTGGACGGACTTTCCCACTAGCTCGGGATGCTTCTTCAGGTATTCGCCGAGGTGTTCGCCCGTGGAAAGTAGATATGATGGGTTTGAAGGGTACGTGCCCAACCACATCTACTCCAATGTCAACATGACTGTGGCTTATAGCCAATAACTCCGAGAAGCTTACCTCGGAATAAGTCTGGGAGTCGTCAATCCCTGCATTGGTCGGGGTTTTCGACCATAGCTGAGCAACAATTGACTCTTTTCCTTTCTTCCCCCACTCGTCGTTCTGTTAATCCATAAATAATTAGTATTGATATAAAATATCTGACCAGAATATACTTGCCTTGACACCACACCGAAGTTGGACTACTGCGTCTGCCATTACGGTTAAAATGATATGAGATAGCGAGCTCTCTATTGTTAGTGTTAAATGATGAATGTTCCACTCGACATTGAATTGCTTGAAGATCGCCGCATTTAGGTGGAATTTTCTATTAACTGGGGCAAAAAAAGACGTTTATATGCCGTCATGGTGATATATCAAACCTGTTGCCCCTGAGATGCCTCTGAGATGAGAAAATACTTGACAGCCAAAACTTGAATTGGTCATGGCGGAACGAGGGGAAATCCGCCAATTGGAAATGCTATGAAGTCCTTCACGTCACTGAGCACTGAGCGGCCAAGATTGAACCAAAAATGAAAAAAAAAAAAAAGGTTTCATTCTGAGGCCGCTATTAAAAGGCCAGTAACCACCAAAAAATACCCAATACCATGCAATGATGCTCAATAAAATCAAAACGTAACCAAAATACATGAATACATTATTCATAGATATCATCAGGATCAGGAACCATAGCCAACGTCATAGACTTCGACATCGAAGAAGCCCTCTTACTATCAGCCGCAACAAAAGGCGACGTCCGCCGTCTAGGTGGCAGCCCATAATTCCACCTAGAGCCATCCGAGCTATCACGAAAGCTAGAGGGGTGCAGACTGCGACGGTCATCCTCCTGATAGGTGCTCCCTCGGACAGTCGGAGTGGAATAGTCGCGATCGCGACCACTGTATCGCCGATCACTAGACTCGGACAACGATCCGCGCCGCGAGTGTGGGCTGCGGGGCGAGTTGACAGATTGGCTGCGTGGAGTGTCAGCGCCCGAGCTCTGAAGGTACCGTCCGCTGGTCGGAATGTACTTGAAGCGATTGCTAGGATGGGTATTGTTCTCGACTACTTCGGAGGTGTAGTCCTGTTGAATTGGTCGATATGCAAACTCATTTCGCTTTTGCTCGGAGCGCCGGGCGTCCCTTTCTGTCTGTGATTCGCCCCGCAGTTGTTTCGGACGCGAGGCGAGGCGCACTGAGAGTCGACCCGGTCGCAGGCTTCCGAGGGAGAGTGAGCTGCGCCGCGAGACTGTTGAGGCTTCGCTACAGACGCTTCTGGTGTCATCGTCTTGGTCCTCTTCGTTCACGGAACGGGCATTCCGCCGGTCTTGCGGAGAGCAGTCGGGCACATAGCCGGGCCCGTAGGCTGACCTCTCTTTGGCGGGTCGATGGGGATTGTCGTATTGATTCCAGGACCCATCTGTGGGCACAGAGATGGACACATCCCCCCATCGAGCATGGAGAGGTTTTGAGGAGTCCGACTTGCGGAAGAGAGATAGAGGTCCGTTGACGATTCCCGCCATGTCTGTGAGATAGTTGTTTGATATTGACTCGTACTGCTCTGATATCGCCTCCCAGGAGAAGCAAAAGGTGACATTCGTCTAACGGGGAGGAGTAATAACCGAGCGGGGGAATTAGAGGGCAGTGTTGATATTAATGCGTTCTAATGAGAACCAGCAAACAACCGGTGACAAGGACCAGCTGATAAGTCCGCAAGTTGGGAGAGTAACGGGATTTGGGTAGTTTTCACGCAAATCCCCTTCTGCAATGATCCAGAAACAAACAAGTGGCTAAGGCGACAGGTTGGATAGTGGCCAGGATGACGATAAACAAGGGTCTCGAAGGGCAATGGAGGGGGTAGCCAATGAACTGAATCCTTGTAAAGAGGCCAGCTGAAAAATAACAAAAAGAAAGTAAATCAAAAGCAAATCGAAGCAAGTGGGAGTCCGCCAGGGACTTTGGTCTAGCCAGTCTGAAACTGAAAAGGAATGAAAAACCTTCATTTCAGCGGAAGGCGTCCGGATATAAAGCTTGGTCTCAAAACGGGTGTCAGTCTAAGACCACTCTAAGAGTCTAAGAGATGTGTAAAGCGCTTTGTGTCAGTTGGAGATATCATTGTAGCTGTTGACATCGACCAATAGGACTTGGGCGTTACCGCCCAGAGGTGATGCAGAGATCTACACTCTGCGCTTGACAGAAGGGGGGATCGTTCAAATGTTCCTTAATTAGTTCACATATCAGCCACTTCGGGTCTTAAAATAGATGTCAATTAGCTGCAATTTACATTCCTTGCTCGCTTGCAGCTTGCATAAAGTACTGTCGGGAAGTATTCGTCAACTTCAATTCTTCCTATATCCTATTAAATCTTTATTTTGGATGTTTTGTAGAATACGTTGTGTCTGACTACCCTCGCTTTAAAATATTTAATCATCCACTCTCTTAAATTTTCATTGGAGAATTTCTATCTGGTGTGCTTCTCACGGGTTGATTTCATGCTAAGCAATTACTTTCGAGGCCACACTATATGCATGCACGACCAATGTAACACACCATGAACAAACCAGGCTAATTAACGATATTTATAGTAATTCTCATTAATGCGAAACTGTGCTTAATGTATATACTGTCTAATGCATGTGCTTTTGGGTGACCTAACCCTACATGTACTCTAGAGCTAGAATTTGAAATTGTATACAAGCATCAAGTACAAGTGCGAAGTTGAAAATAAAAGACCAGGCCGATTTTGACCCATTTAGTAAGCTAGAAGGCTCAGAGTTCAGTTTGAATACATATAATATTAGTTAAATTTTCCCTTCCAGTAGTATTATATATTGTATAAGAGCCCCTGTCACTCTAATCAATCTCTTCAAGACCCTAAATAGTGGGGTCTTCACAGGGCAATTCGTATGGATCATTGAAAAGAGCAGATTTTCCAACGCCGTTGTAGAATTAAACGATTTGGACCGCCCTCACCGCGAGGAGCTCAGCCACTTCGACCATCTCCAATGGCTCGACTGTATCCGCGTCTCCTCCATCAATCCTCAAATTTGTGCCGGAAGCAAGAATCTACTTCAAGAGGCGTGAACCCCTGGAGTATCATCCTCCTGGGTGGCATTTTTTGGGACCTCTTGGTTGGTATATCTGGCCTGGTTGACACCATCAGCCAGATCAATGTGCCGAGTTTTGTTTGGAACTCCTTGATCTCTGCTTTCGAAGCAGTGCCATCCGATGTAGGCCTTTCAATTAAAGCCTGTTTTTCATCGACTGGAGTGGCAACTGCTTTGCGGTTCTCACGACCGAAGCGAGCAAGGATTTCGTCACCGTAGTCGTACTGAGATATGTAGATAACGCCGTTGTACGGGTAAAAGTGTCGCTTTGTAGGTACCATCATGTTTGATTTTGAATACCCATCGTAGACTCAAGACAGGGGACGACAACCCTTTCTTGCAGAAGAACGAGGAATTCTCTACCAGTTGCCGTTTTGCAATGGATGCGATAGCCTCTTTATGTGCAGCAACTAAGAATTTGTCTTTCTCGACACAGGCCTTTGCTTCCTTCCAGTCATTAGGTTCAAACCCACGTCATTGAATGTCAATTTGGAAGCTGCATACTGTGGATCTTTTGATGTAAATCCCGTGCACCCAACCCACTGGTTAGAGCAAACACACTCCCTGCCGAAAGCCCAGATTTTTGACGTAGCTGCTGAGAATAGACTTATCAGCACATCCAGAGTGTCAGCAAGGAATTGAAGGATGTTGCTATCGAAGAAAGACAGGCTAGCTAAGCTGTCAATGTATGCTTGGCTAGGCTTCCTAGGCCTTGTCGATCGTCGTAAACCTTGATCAGTTGAATGCTGAGCAGATAGGATGTAGTCAGCATTAGGTGAATCATCTAGAATCAGATCCAGATAGGAGAAATCAATTGGTAATTCCTAATTGACAACCTGCCGGGAAGCAGATTGTGGCTCCACGAGAGCCCCTGATCCACCTGCTTCAGAGTGGACACCATTATCCTCCCGTTGTGCCTCCCCAAACCTACCAAAGCTACCCGCCATTTCAACATTGTCATCGTCATCACCGGGTAAATCGAAGGTACCTCGATCGGGGAGGGGATCGTCGGACGGAAGGTTAATGCCGTGAGGAATGTCAATTTTAAAATGTGTGGATGTTATGACGTCTTCTTCTACACCGTGGTGCTCGTTAATAACGGTGGGGTATTGAACGGTCGACAAATCTGATCGAACGGCCGGGGTGAAACGACGGTCAATTGTAAACTGCATAGTTATAGTGTACTACTAAGGTAATAGAGTACCTAGTTAGGTAGTAGATACAGTGAACTACCGAGGTAGTGAATACACTGGACGGTGGGGTGGTCGAAGAATCCAACCAGTGAAAAGCTCTGATCGAGGGTCCACAGTGGAGTGGTGCGACGCAAAACACCGAGGATCGGAGGAAAGATGAGGCGTTCAGCATACAGTTATGTAGAGGCTTCAACGGCAAAGGACTCATAACCTGTTAGAGAGAGGGTACGCTGGTAAAATCTCTGCATTGCGCTAGGAGAGAGAAGAAACTACCTAGTTAGTGTGTGCTGGGACTAAATGTAGGGGAGGACCCTGAAAGTTTAGTACCGCCTTCCCAATTGGGTGCGACACTGAATTCTGCCATACATTTCTGCCAAATGCAGTGTTTTCTGCCATATAGGTACTCTACCACCCCCATATAATTCTGGTTTACATAGTTATAGTAACTGCATTTCAATGTGAAAGAAAAAAAAATTGTATATTTTATTGATTTCTGCGGGTTAATCGATCCTAAGTGAGAGAATCGGGTGAACGTGGCTTCCCAGGTGGATTGCTGGGTGCTTGGCTAGGTAGGATCGGAATCTAGATGCGATTCGTCGCTTCCTCGTTGTTGGCCGGTGCCTGCTGGCGGCGTGGGGACCCCTTCCCCTTGGTTTTAAACCCGTGCTTCTGTTGAAGCCGGATAAAACGCATTCGACATGCTGCCTTGGATATTCCAAGAGCCTTGGACAGCCCCGTGATCAACCTATAGTGAGGTTTTAGTTAGTATAATCTGTATTCCAGCCATTATCCACCAAGTGGCGGATAACCAACCTTCATATCTTTGAGTAGGGTTAGTAGGAACTCTTCGTCACTTGTCTTAGCCTTCTCGGCCTTGGTATTCGGTTTGGCGGAGGCCATGTTTGTTGGTGGAAAGTTGGATGATGTTTTGATTTGTGTGGTAAAGGTCCAATGATGGTATTTTGGCCTTAGACTGCGCCTCGGCCTTGGTCTTCGAGTTGGCAGGAGCCATGGTGAAGGCTGAGATATGAGGTTGTTATGAAAGGCTCGAGTCTGCTCTAATCGGACTCCTTGGTAGGAGTTGCTTCTTTCTCGATAGAGGCCGGTGCCTACTGTCGGCGTGGTATTTCCTTGCCCTTTTTCTTAAATCCGTGCTTCTATTGAAGCCGGATGGGCCGCATTCGATATACGGCCTTTGAAATTCCTAGAGACTTAGAAGCAGTCTCGTGGTCCCCTTCCCCTTCTCTTTGAATCCGCACTTCTGTTGAAGACGGATGAACCGCATTCGGCATACGGCCTTGGATATTCCGAGAGCCTTAGAGGCAGTCTCGTGGTCCCCTTCCCCTTTGTCTTAAAGCCGTGCTTTTGCTGCAGCCGGATAAAGCGTATGCGAATGCGGCCTTGGTTATCCCGATATCCTTAGCAGCAGTCTCGTGATCGACCTATAGTGAGATTTTGGTTAGTATAATCTAAATTCTAGCCATTATCTATCAAGTGGCGGATAACCAACCTTCATATCCTTAAGTAGGGTCAATAGGAATTCCTCATCACTAGCCTTAGGATGCTTCCCGGCCTTAACTTTCAAGTCGGGAGGAGCCATTCTCGTTATTAGAAGGTAATGTTTGGAAGTGATGTTTGGAGGTGATGTTTGGAGGTGATGTTTGGTGGTGATGTTTGGTGGTGATGTTTGGTGGTGATGTTTGGTGGTGATGTTTCAGAGTTAGATGGTGTTTGGATATACCCAATGGTGTTATATCTGAAAGAAAGTCCAATGAGAGTATGTGTAGAAGAGAAGAAAGAAAGATGGAGAAGCCAAGATCTAGTGAGGCTTTTATGCTTATCAAGTAGCAATAGGCCAATAGCCACCTTCATAGTATTCATGTGAAAGGCAGAAACGAGCCCTATAACTTTTCGTCACTGGCCTTCGCACCTTTTGCTGAAGACTTAACGGGTTCTTTGCCTTTGGTCTTCGAGTTTATAGGAGCTATGATAAAGGTTCGTTCGTTGGCTGAGATAGTGAGGTTGTTATGAAAGGCTCGAGTCTCCTCTAATTGGACTCCTTAGTGGGAGTTGCTTCTTTCTCGGTAGAGGCCGGTGCCTGCTGTCGGCGTGGGGTCCCCTTCCCCTTCGTTTTAAATCCGTACTTCTGTTGGAGCCGGACAAAGCGCATTCGGCACGCTGCTTTTGAGATCCCGAGAGCCTTAGAGCCTGTCTCGTGGTCCCCTTCCCCTTCTCTTTGAATCCGTACTTCTGTTGAAGACGGATGAACCGCATTCGGCATGCGGCCTTTGAGATTCCGAGACACTTAAAAGCAGTCTCGTGGTGGGGTCCCCTTCCACTTCTTCTTGAAGCCGTACTTTATATACAAGCATCAAGTACAAGCGCGAAGACTTGAGTCTCATCGTTGGTCGGGGCCTTGACATTTATATTTAGCTTGAAGTTGGCTGGATCCATGGTCAAGCTTTGTTTGTTGATTGAGACGGTGAGGTGGAAGATGTAAACGAATAGATACAAGTGATGATGAAAGACCTCCTCCCTGAACTTGATCTTGCTGGCGGACTTGCTCTTGGTGTCATTGCTTCTCGGTATGGGAAGGACACCGAAACCCCCAATTTTGTAAAAATAACCGTTCGGGTTTCCAGTATATATATATTTAGGTTAACAGCCCAACCTGACAGCTCCCCACGACAGTGACGACTCTGGGCTTAAGATTCCTTTAGTTGCTCACTTGAAAGAAAGGTTTCCGTAATGACAACCGGTATAGCTCCAGTGTACTTTCTTTTGCTGCAATCGCTTGATTCGGAAATTGTCCGGCGCAAAGTCTTTGAATCAATTGTTGAAGTCTTTAGGTTCTCTGAGTTGGTGTTCCATTTGCAAGGCGGGTCAAGCTAGGGCGAGAACGAACACAGCGAGGGAATCCTTGTAAGGCTACCAAGGTCAAAGAAACCAAGTCAACCACACAACTACCCAGACAAACTGCCCGAGTAAATGACACTCGAGGCCGTGTGTTTCAACTTTGACTTTGGGCGGCATCGTTCGAGGAGGGTAGGTTGCAATCCGAACAGGCAGGGGCCCGGGTTAAATACAAGGGCATAGTTAAATATGCGCACCCTGATGGCAGGAGATCGCTCTCTAGTGCCATGGTCATGGTGATCTTGAGAAATCCACACTTAATATAAAGCAAGACCTGATATTAAACATGTAAGCCGCCACCAAAGACAAAAGGAGAGCCCACAGACTTTGTTGGATATTGCCTAGCTTCCATACCTTTGAGGGCCACACTTAACGATTCCATCAAGCCTGGTGCAGATGTAGCTTTTTCATGATAATAATACCGAGAAGTCAGATCTTGAATATAAACAAGAAAGGCATGGAATCATAGGGTAAGGCCTGGCAAATTGTGAAGCTATTTACCAGCCAGGTTGATGAGTGAAGACTCACTGAGAAATGAAGAAAAAGAAAGAGGAACTGAGTCTTTTAAAGGCAAATTGACCCAATTAAGGCCTGTTCTGTCAGGCATCAATGAGCAAACATCTATCGACGAAATGGAAAATAGGCTCTGAAAAGCAAGTGTAGATTGCCCCAGTATGATGCATCTTGCAACATAGGGTGAATCGTGGTCTACTGTTGGGGTTCTGTGTTACCATCTTTTGAACCACCTAGGCAGATATTGATGGACTACGACGTTATAAGTTTACACGTTGATCTAACCTTAGAATAGTTAGAAGAAGTGAGAGTAAGAAATCCCTTTCATTGTTATATATAGTGTTCACCCTCCCAATTTCTTCTCAATCAAGACTTAATCGAATCGTACTTGATGCCACAGCTATGGCCAGCGTCCCCGGTATCTCAGTTCTCGGTGCCCTCATTCTCGTTGGCCTCCTTCTCAATAGAAGCTGGTGCCTACTTGCGGCGTAGGGCCCCCTTCCCCTTGCTTTTCAATCCGTGCTTCTGTTGAAGACGGATATACCGTATGCGGCATACGGCCTTAGAAATCCCGAGAAATTTCGAGTCTATCTCGTGATCGACCTATAGTGAGGTTTTGGTTAGTATAACCTGCATTCCAGCCATTATATTAAGTGGCGGATAACCAACCTTTATATTTTCCAGAAGGGTCAATAGAAACTTTTCATCAGTGGCCTTGGGATGCTTCCCGGCCCTTTACTTTTAAGTCGGGAGGAGCCATTCCCGTTATTAGAAGGTAATTTTTTTATGATAATAATACCGAGAAGTCAGATCTTGAATAGAAATAAGAAAGGCATGGAATCATAGGGTAGGTCCGGTAGGGCTCTTAGCTAATTGTGAAGCTATTTACTAGCTAGATTGATGAGTGAAGACTCACTAAGAAATGAAGAAAAAGAAAGAGGATAACTAAGCCTTTTAAAGGCAAACTGACCCAATAAAGGCCTGTTTTGTCAGGCATCAATGAGCAAACATCTATTGACGAAATAGAAAATAGGCTCTAAAAAGCAAGTGTAGATTGCTCTAGTTTGCTACGTCTTGCAGCATAGGACGAATCGTGGTCTACTGTTAGGGTTCTGCGTTACTATCTTTTGAACCATCTAGGTAGATATTGATGGTCTACGGCGTTACTAGTTTACACGTAGATCTAGCCTTAGGAGAGTTAGAAGTAAGAGAACTATGAAGTGAGAGTAAGAAATCTCTCTCATTGTTATGTATGGTGTCCCCCTCCTACTTAATCGTACTTGATACCACAGCTGTGGCTAGCGTACCCCGGTATCTTAGTTCCCTATGGTCTCATCCTCGGTATCCTCGGTAGCCTCATTCTCTGCCGTACTGGACTCCTTGATATGGGTCGCTTCCTCTCTATTAGGGGCCGGTACCTATTACTGGCGTGGGGTTCCCTTGCCCTTGGTCTTAAACCGGTGCTTCTGTTGAAGCCGGATAAAACGCATTCGACATGCTGCCTTGGTTATCCCGAGAGTCTTAGCGGCAGTCTCGTGATCGACCTATAGTGAGGTTAGTATAATCTGTATTCCAGCCATTATCTATCAAGTAGCGGATAACCAACCTTCACATTTTCCAGAAGGGTCAACAGAAACTTTTCATCAGTGGCCTTGGGATTCTTCCCGGCCTTTACTTTTAAGTCGGGAGGAGCCATTCTCGTTGTTGGAAGGTAAATTTTTCATGATAATAATACCGAGAAGTCAGATCTTAAATAGAAACAAGAAAGGCATAGAATCATAGAGTAGGGCTCTTGGCCAATTGTGAAGCTATTTACTAGCTAGGTTGATAAAGTCTTCACGAAGACTTACTAAGAAATAAAGAAAAAGAAAGAGGATAACTAAGCCTTTTAAAGGCAAACTAGCCGAATGAAGGCCTCTCCTATTAGGTATTAATAAGCAAACATCTATCGACGAAATAGAAAATAGGGTCTAAAAAGTAAGTATAGATTATCCTAGTTTACTACGTCTTACTACGTCTTACAATATAAGGGAATCGTAGTCTACTATTAGGGTTCTATATTACTATCTTTTGAACTACCTAGGTAGATATTGATAGACTACGACGTTACAAGTTTATACGTAGATCTAGCCTTAGGAGAGTCAGAAGTAAGAAAATTGTGAAGTGAGAGTAAGAAATCTCTTTTATTGTTCGTTGCACATTGTTTTCCCCTCCCAATTTCTTCTCAATCAAGACTTAATCGTTCTCAATGCCATAGTTGTGGCCAGCGTACCCGGTATCTTAGTCCTTGCTGGCGTCATTCTCGGTGGCTTCATTGTCGTTCGCCTCCTTCTCAATAGGAGCTGGTGCCTGCTTGCGGCGTGGGGACCCCTTCCCCTTGGGTTTGAACCCGTGCTTTTGCTGCAGCCGGATAAATCGCATCCGACATGCGGCCTTCGTTATGCCGAGCGCCTTAGAGGCAGCCCCGTGATCGACCTATAGTGAGGTTTTAGTTAGTATAATCTGTATTCCAGCCATTATCTATCAAGTGGCGGATAACCAACCTTCAAGTTATCGAGAAGGGTTAGGAGGAACTGTTCGTCGCTCAGCTTGGCCTTCTCGGCCTTGGTATTTGGTTTGGCGGATGCCATGTTTGCTTGTGGATAGTTGGATGATTGATGTGTTGATTTGTGTGGTGATGGTTCAATGATGGTATGTGTAGAAGAGAAGAAAGAAAGATGGAGAAGCCAAGATCTGGTGAGGCTTTTATACCTCTGGATTTTGGAACAAACACGCGGGAACAAAATCAACAAGCACTCGTTTGTGGGTACCGTACCAATGCAATATATTACCCAACACGGTACATGTTAGAGCCCCCGGGGGCACAAACAAACGATTGTCACTGTCTGTATCTCAAATACACAAGCAAGAACACTCGGTTTAGAACCTATAGCAGCCTAGAGTAGCTACTCGAGACACTGCCTCTTGGGACTTGACTACAGCCGAGTTTAACCCTCCGCCGCCGATGAGACATCGCAGGTGACAGGCCCCTTCTCTGTCTATTGGGTTCATAGGCTGACATTACTTTCACTTTGCAGTTACAACTCCACTCATCCTACTCTAGAACCCTCATGTCTTAGAACTTGACGTCGCGAATGGGCCATAGGGTCGGCCACCAAAACGCTAAGAGAACGTGGATAGCCCAGGGGTTCCTTTCAAGGCAATGAGAACATCTACAATGGCCTGCAATCTCTTGAATGGTTGTCGAACTCAATCGGGCGAACTCTGAGCAGGCAACACATGATGAAGGCACTCGCCTCTTCGCTGCTTTCCCTCCTTACTACTAGCTATGCCTTAGATTTCCTTCCAATAACATGCTCATCTTTAACTTGTTGGTAAGACTCCATAATTTGGGGGCTCGTAGTGGTCGTTTACTCGCGGTAACTGCAGTGCGTCGAGAAAAGCTACAGACATGGACAGACAATCTCAAGTACCTCGCCTCCTTAAGCGTCTGAAGTACGTGCGGATCACGTCACTTCTCGGGACTTCATATGGATTTTGGTTTGAATTATCTCTAAAGCTGAGATGAATAGATTCTCTAGGAGACTATAGTTGATAGGGTCCTCAGTATAACCACGTGTGAAGTTTTAATAGGAATCAGACTACAGTAGAAATGCAGTATCCTTCAGATTGCAGGGCATCGGTGGTCAATCAGGAACCACAGAAATATATACATGATTATCTACACATGAATGAGGTTTCAGCCATCTGTCCGTCATATACCATTCATACGCCGGGTCACTTGAGGCTCTTTCTTGCATTGCTTCCCGAGGTCCCCACATGTGCCCCACCTTTAACCTTAATCCCAGATATCATCCATGGAAAGTACGTACCTAGGTACTCCTGATAAAATCAGAACATACACAAATGAGACAGTAACAAGGCAGGGTGGTTGAGACAAAGAAATAAAAAACAAACAATGGTCAAACCCGAGAACGAACGACAGATCACGCTCTAGGTACGTAAAACAAAAGAGGAAAAATGAGAGAATGCCCTCGGGCGTTAGCTAATAATTCCAGGTAGCTAACGCCGAAGGGCATGGAATATATGGAGGTTATATTAAATTTAAGGACAAGAAATGGTAGTTATTACATGTACAACAGAGAGGTCCCCAACCAAGCTAATAAAAGCCGGGATGTTATCTCATACAATGTACATCTAGTGCTAATTAGCTTCCAAATATACGCTCATAGTTCAATGGAAAGGATCTGCATTTGTTGGACACTACCAAAAGGCACATAGGTTTCCATCCATAGTTGTAGAGCTGGCGTGAAAGGCGTGTTTTGTAACACTCAATTACTACTAGTAGTATTATTGTGTAACTCCTTACCCCTGTTTCTTGGCTAATGGGGATGATGGACCAAGGGTGATCAAATATGGAGGTCTCCAAATAACCAATCCAAACTAGAAACACATAAGACTTCCAGTATTTGCATCGGGTTATTTAAACACATACAATCCTATAAGTTGCGTGTCGCCCTACCTAATAGTCTTGTAAGGTTATCTAAACTAAATTGAAGTATCGTTGTATGGAAATAGATTATGAGTCTCTTGCAGTACCATACACCACGATCTCCTCTCTTTCTTGCTTGTTTCTGTGGCTGCAGTTGATAGGAATCAGGTAAATAGAGTGAGTCTGACCTCATTTTCTCGTGGGGCATGTTTAAGATATAATTTCGGTAAGCGTGAGTGCTAGAAAAGTATATACCTGGAGATATAATAGTATATACTAACAGTGTATGTAAGTTATATGGGGTGTGCTTATTCATAAGGCTTAATCACTAGTTATACCGTAAATTAAAGAACTAAGGACAGAAATTTGGCAGGTAGTTTAGTAGATGGCTGCACAAGTCGTAGCCAAATCCACCTGCGCCTGTGAGTATAAAGCCAAGAAAGCTCCCATCCATAGCCGGCTTTCAAATGCAATGGTTTTGGTACTATGGCTGATTTCGTCCGAGATATTTAGCCCTAAGGTCCGAAGCATGTGATCTACTATTCCAACCATCTATACCACCATATCAACCCTCTAAAAAAGGTTCAATAACCCAAACGAGTGTGTATTCCAAGGTGGACGTAAAGAATAAATCTAAATATTGAAACTGACAAAAGAGCCTGCGTGTAATTCGTAAATAATAAATCATCTCGCAGACCCGAATCGAACCAAAAAAGAACATTCCAAGCAATCTATCCCAGACCGTAGCCCATATATCTTGTATAATATACAGTACTGGGCACTTGAGTCAATCAATCCCAATACATTGAATCCTCGCCCCACTGTACAATATGTATAAAGTGCGAAAGACGTCTTGGGTGTGACATCAAAATCAATTCATATAACAAGTCCAAGACTAATTCCAGCGCAGCAATAGATGGCGAGGAGTCACTCAGTCGCTCAGCTACTCAGTATTTACTGAGGGAAGGGAGTGGGAGAAGGTCCAGTGGAGAACTCCTGGAGCTTCCCGAAGGGAATAGAGAATGGCAGGTCGGTGGGGAAGCCGGAGGGGAAGGCACTCAGAATTCCGCTGGGGATGGAGAAGGGGAGGTCCGTGGGGAACTGACGCTTCTCAAATCCGCTGGGGAATCCGCTGGGGAATCCGCTGGGGAAGCCGGTGGGGAATCCGGTAGGGGTGGGGAATCCCGAGGAAGGAGTGACGGTGGGAGTCGGGACGCTGTTGGGAGCAAGTCCGTTGTGAGGAGGACCATCGAAGGGAGGGCCCTGGTGGCCGGGTCCGTGGGGAAACTCGCGCTTCTCGAAAGGAAGACCAGTGGGCGCGGGGAAGTCGCTGGGGAAGCCACTGGGGAAGCCACTGGAAATACCGCTGGGGATACCGCTGGGCATACCGCTGGGGAAGCCGCTAGGAGGGCCGTTGGGGAACTGGCGCTTGTCGAAGGGGACTCCGGTGGGAGTGGCGGTGGGAGTGCCGCTGGGGACGCCGCTGGATGGGGTGGACACATCACTGGGGACCCAAGAGAAAGGAGGGGGCCCCTGGGGCAGGGCGAGGGCGCAACCCATCATGCCCATAGCAGCGATGCCGGTGTACTTCATTGTGGTTGGTATGGATTAATTGGAAAATATTAAAGTAAAGAATGGAGTAATTTGGATGAAAGTTAGACTCGTATATATGGATGGTATATCAAAGATGGACTTTATAGTTTAGAGAAAAATCTCGTAGGGCCTGGGACGGGTTTATAAGGCTGCCAATTTGTCAAGCTTGTTGGTTTGGGGGCTTGGTCCTGCCGAAGTGGACTCCGTGATCGCGGCATGACTTCAGCCTGATTGCCTCATCAGGGGCTGGGCAGCCCGCAAAGTGGACTGGCTGGACGACGATAGTACCTTAAAACGGTAGAGATGGATGTGTCGATCTTGACTTGAGGGACCTTAGGGTCGTTAGGGACCAGGCACGAAGTACCTGTGTATGGGCAGAGGTGCATAGCCTGGGGCTGAGGTATTTTCCTTTGATCCTTCGCTGGCCAGCCAACGCGCCAAAAAAAAGTAAAGAGTGGTTCTGATACATTCGACGAGGCAAGTATCGACGGTACAAACGCCACAGCCAGGTACCAAACAATAGTGCGACGATCATCTTCCGTGTGCAGAATAGCATAAAAGTCAAATCGATGAATTGTCGGGATGTTCTGACCGTATTAAACGCTTCACCTCGAAGGAAGCGTCCTACCTGACAGGCTCGCAACCTGGCACGGCCGAGAGCGAAGCCAGTTCTCACTCGGCTTCAAGGCGTCTGGCGCAAGCTACTCCCTTGTTTTGGCTGTAGCACATCAAGTCAGAGATGATTTGCTCATCTCTCCTTTTCCAGCGTCGTTAGGCTTTTTGGCTGTAACAGAATGGCTGGGTACTCGTTTCATTTGTGTTGATTTCGCCACGGCGTACGTTGCAGGAAGGATGCTGATACAGGAAGGATGCTGATACACAGCCTGTGTCAGGGTGCGCTGGTTGTGCCACGGACGAGGGTGGACTCAAGGTGGCTGGAAACGGTTGGGAGAGGCACTGATTGATAAGTGAGGGCCAATGGTTACGGCCTGATCGGCGAAGTGGATCAATTTCGAGCCAATATTTTCTGAATTGGGAACATTTGCTCCGTAGGCTGGTTTTGGATCTGTAATGGACATGCGCTCAGAATATCTCAATGATGGTCTCCCCCAAGTTGAGCTGTGATGTGTTCCACTGAAACACAGATATTATCTCCTGTTTCTACCCCGTATAGAAGTTCGAGAACATCGAGATACAGGCCACAATATTGGAAATGGCCTGGAACATTAGTTGATGGCCGAGTCGTCGTCAGCCCTGGGATGAATGGGGTCTAGCTGGCCCACAGTGGACCCCGTGACATAAAGCAACGTTGGTAATGGACACTTCTACTTTGCCCTTAAAACACCTAACAACATGGATATCACGATAAAATATGGACCTATTTCGTGTTTAGCCTCAATCTATCGGCATATCGACTAGTATTAACAACACAGACACGTGTACGGGATAGGTAAACCATGTATCCATGACCCATCAATGCTCATTGCCGATTGTTTCCTGATATCGATTTGCCTCTGTACTCCACTACCTTCTCTTTAGTTGGCTGTACACCGAGGGCGCCAAGCATCCTTTGTGACTCTTAAGCTCACTCAACGGCATGTTCTCGGGATTTGAGCTGGAAAACAGCTTGGTTTTAGGGATATTAGCGCTGACTGTGGAGCCTATATCACCCCTTGAATGTAGAATAATATATCCTTAAGTAGCTTAAAAATGAGTAGTCGATTGAAGGTCTAAACCCAAACTCCATTTCATCTGGGGATTCAATGCCCCACGGTGTGTACGTAGAAAATTTCCCCGCTATATACAGAAAACCGCCGTATGCATCTCATATGTTGTAGATAGCAAAAACGAAATGGAAAGGACAAAGGCAAACTCCACGAATCCTGCGGATTGGATGTCTCAAAACAGAACCTTAAGGAGGGATACACAGGGGATGGTCTAATATTGAGGACTTCAGATTGAATGGACAAACAGAGGAAAGATAATCGCGCAAGAGATGCAGGATGCTTGGCCGCAGATATACAGGACCACAGAGTCCGCAAAAATCAAAAAGCCTTCCGGTCCGAGTGTCTTACATCGTCCGGAGCACGGGGCATGAAATTAGTTTGACCTGAGGTGTAATCTTGTATTTGTCAGAGAGGCCGGAGTCTGCGGCTCACGACTCCTAAATATGTGAGGAACGGAGGGAGTATGATACACGGCTAATCGTATATTCTTCAATGCCGATTTTTACTCGTTAGGGGGTCAGGCGAATTCGGGTGGACTGTTGGTGTTGGAGTCATACTGAGCAGATGGCGGGACGAAGGTGGTACGGTCATGGAGAGATCTCGAGCCGACGGCGGATACGCCTGCCTCGAGGAACTGTGACGAGCCGTAACGGAAGAATTGTAGGCCGGACCAGAAGAGAATGAGGATCGTCGGGACCGACCGGGGCTATGGGGTCCGTGACTCGCATGTGCTCCATCGAATGAAGATGACTCCGACGACGCTCGGTGGCCTGCGAGTTTGGGACGAAGCATGTATGATCGCCCGAGCTCGTCGTCGCTGCTTGACCCGATGTCGAATATCGCTCCGTTGTTGAACGATACTGAGGATGTACGGCGGTGGGTCCTTGGTTGGGTTGACATGGGGATTGCCTCACTCGATTGCAAGAGAGGCGGATCCTCCAGTGAAACAGTACTTGGTGTCTTTTTCAGTTCCCGGTTTGGTTGATGCCGTGTTTGTCCTCCCAAGTGCCTCTTTTCCAGTTCAGGGCTGTGGGATCCTCTTCGTCTGTCGCGATAACGTCCCCTTCCACTGCTGTCTGCCGAGTCAACCAAGTGACGGCTACGGTTTGGCATACGTAGATCAACCTGACTCGGACTGAAAGCTACCCTGGCCCGCATATTTTGAATGGCATTATCGAGTGCCAGTTCAATGGCGCAGTGGTTTCGGATACGGCTTAGTCTTGGCCACGTCGCCCGCTCACCACTTAAGCATGCTGAAAGCAT
The DNA here is from genome assembly GCF_028828655.1 of Penicillium verrucosum. Lineage (NCBI taxonomy): Eukaryota > Fungi > Ascomycota > Eurotiomycetes > Eurotiales > Aspergillaceae > Penicillium > Penicillium verrucosum. The sequence continues at coordinate 1,157,215 of NW_026643214.1, read as the reverse complement.
GAATTCCGTTGTCGGATTCTCCAGGAGTCGCGGAAAGTTGGACGAAATGAGTTCTGGGTATATGTTGATGTCTCCATGATATTTTTGATTTACGATCGAGGCAAACTTGGTCATTGATGTTGGGAAGACTCCAAGCTCCGACAGGACGTTCATCCGATGCAGCACCTCATCTTTGGCAAGGTGTGTCATCGTGTTCATCCATCGAGGGATGAATGAAGGGCCGTCGTTTGCCTCGTCCTGTGGGCCTGTTTCCTTTGGAAGGAATGGTACCACATGGGGGTTCACCTGGGAGACAATGAAATGGTTCACGTTAAACATCTCTGATAAACGTGTCATGGGCAGATCTCCGTCGACAGAGCCATCGATATACTGTTTGTGAAGGTCATTCCACGGGACTGGTTCCCCTGTCAACGGATCTTTAGCCATCAACGTGAATGGCCTAAACACAAAGGGAACAGAGCATGATACCGCGCTTGAGAGATGTTAGAAATGCGTTGAGAGGAAGGAAAGGGGAGACTTACACAGCAGACCAGATCAACACATTGGGCGCAGAAATATAGTTCAACAGCCGTGGAAGCTCATACATGCCGGCACTTGAGACACAGATGTTCAGGATTCTGCGGGTGCGGTTATATGCTTCCTGGAAGGTCATATCACCTAGCCAGTTCCTGATAGTCTTCGCCAAGTGGGATATGTCAAGAAATGATCCAAACTTCAAAAAACGAGTCATCTTCTGCAGGATATTTTCCTCTTGGCCCTTTTCATTGAACACATCAAAATCCCCATGTACGTAGGTATCCAAAAGCGCCGGCAGTTCATCATCTGTGCGCGTGCAAAAGACCGCGCACACAATGCTACCAGCAGATGCACCTGAGATAATTCGAGGAATCATGTTTGCTTCATAGAGGGCCTTCAGAACCCCAATATGGGTCATACCAAAAGTGGCACCTCCGGAGAAGAGGAGCGCACTGCGACCGAATGCCTGTCGAGCTGCCAGCAGCTGGTCCAGGATATACTTCAGCTCCAGTCCATCGCAGCGACCGTGCACCGACAAATCCACCAGTGTGGCGATTGTCTCCAAAGCAGTGGTGATATACCTATCAATCAAATTCTTGGTGCCGATATGCGAATGGCGGTAGAGAGAGGCATTGCTCATATGCGCCAGGTCCCGACTCAGCGCAGTGCGGACCAGAAACAGCATCCGGCTTACGTCGCAGCTGATCCGAGCATCTTCCAATTGTCGCAATCGATCCTGTACCAAGCAAGGATCATATTCGGCGGACTCGAGCGTCTGCTTCCAGGCATTGTTGTCCTCTAGTTCATCCAGTTCAATGGCGCAACTTCGCCATTCCTCGTACGACACAGCCTGCAGCCCAAGGGTTAGAAAGGGTCACTCTGCAGATGCGCTCGCCCGTCCCAGGTACACCACATGCATGTACTTACATTCTTTATTTTCAGATATAGGACTTGTTTGCGGTCCTCGATGTCCGCTCTTTCTTTCCGTTGTTCCTTGGAGAGACCATCACGGTACGTATGCAGAGTGTCACCGGCCCAAGTCCACGAATCCCTCACGAGCGAGGATACAGCTGGGATGGAGATTGTTTTGCGGAGGGGCCGGGGAGATGGTTGGGATAAGGGGTGTTCTTGAGAGTGTTTGCGCCGATGATGGCACTGAACTATTGTGGGGTCGCCCAATACCGACATGGTAGGCCTGTGCATTGGGGAAGCAAGCCATCAGCCGGGGTATGAAATGCGGAGATCTGTTAACTTTAATAGAATTCGTATAAAAAAAGAAAGTAAATGAGTTGTAAAAAGTAGAGATTCTACAACTTCAAGTCAAGTTTGGCGGTGACCTAACAAACGTCACGAGGGCCAATGGTAGCCAGTTTCCTCAGGCTGTTTGGGGCTGACCACTTTTCCTTTCTATGACGATTTCACTACAACAGTTGTATTCTTCAATTACTACTGGACTCTATTATTCCAAGTGGATATGTTCGATTTATAATGTTTCAGCTTATTTAGTCTCCTGTACGGAGTAACCGGTGAAATATCAGAAGACCTGTTTTTCCCCATGATCTTACCCCCACGATCATCTACCCCATGACAGTGGGGTATATAATATTGACCTACGGAGTACTCCGTACGATTAATCTATCACTGTTTTCTTAATATATTTTCAATAAATATGCCTCTAATATTCTTTTCTACAATCATTGGAATATGACATTCTCAGATAATTGGGCATCAGCCCCGTGGAGCCCCGGCCAGGGGGCATATTCACATGCAAACGGCATGTGAGGCCCCTCAGGGCTGATTTTCGCCTTCCTATGTCATCCTTCGAGATCTTGTTGGTACAATTCATTTGTATATGCACAGTACTGGATATGATTGGACGGCCAATAACCAAGATCAGACGGGTATCATATTTCACGGAGCCACTCCTTCAGCGCATGTCTTGCTCGCACCTCGACCCCATTCTCGCGCCAGAAGTGGCCCGCGCCATCGATCATCCGAAACTGGAACTGACTGCATGGCATGTGCACCATCTCGTCTGACCACCTCTCCAGTTTCCCAACGGAGGTGAAGGTATCCTGGTCCCCAAACAGTGCCAGGGTATGGTGCGTGCTCTGCTGGTCTGCTGGACGCGGGCAGGGGATGTGGGGACCTTTAGGCGTATCCGTTTTCACGTTCAGTGATAAGGTCGAGAATACAGTTAGGAATTGGCTAATCGGCGGCAATAGCGGAGACACGAGGAGATAGGAGATGGATGTCGTCAATGCACGGAGGTCTGGGACATCGGCCAAATTGTGACTCATTTGAAGTTGCCCCAGGGATAATGCGGCTATGCGTTTTGCTGTGTTCCTAATCTCGTATATTGGTGTTGATTTGTTTGTAGGGGTTGTTGTAGTTGACGCAGAGTGGAAAAGGTCGAGCATAGTATCGAGAGTCGGTACATTTGAGGCAATCAATGACCCATAAGAATAGCCACCAATAATGAGACGAATATCTGGGTTATTTTTCACTCCGTCGCTGATTTTGCGGGGCTCTGAGGAGTCTACTTCCTCCCTTAAGGTCAATGCGAGCTTGAGGAAGTGCAGATATTGCAACATGAACCCGTAGAACGACACATAGTCACCAAGCTCGGGCTTTGCAGTCCAGCTTGTTCGTCCCTCGGAGTCTCCAGCTCCACTACATATCATTCATTAGCAACTTAGTCATGGCAGAGTGTTAGAAATGGATGATGATACCGAAAGTTGAAGGTCCCCACGACGCAGCCGGCTTGTAGAAGCTCACTGCCAATGAAACTGACGACGGGATCATCGTAACATCCTCCCAGAGTTGCGTATGGATGTGCGACAACAGCACCGCGGTTGGGCCAGGTTGTTGCTGATTCTATATTTTGGAGCACGGATGGGAGATAGACACGACATTTGAGCTTCGTGCCATCATAAACAGATGGGAGGAAAAAGGAGAAGCTTGCTGATGGAAGATCCATGGTCGGGTCTAATTTATTTCATATTCCTTTGCTTTGAAATGCAATGCTTACACTTCGCTGTTAATAGGAAGAGGTCGAGGGTGCGGCGAGGTTTCGGTGTTCCGCCCACAATAATCAATAATTCGGACCAACCCCCAGACACAATTTGAACATCGCCTTCAGAGCAAAATTTATACGAGTACATGGCGAGAACTATTATGATCGAATTCATCGAGAATTCTGGTAGGACAATACTAGAAATACATTTACATGGCGAAAATATGAGATTACCACTTGGCGGGAAGATGCTGTGTAGATCGCGTAGATCTGGGTAATTATTTATTTATTTAAATATGTACTAAGCGCACATCAGGTCAACCATGATGGATCTGGCTCATCGTCTTCTTCCGACCTAGCATCCGAATGATGGGGATCTGAATCCTTGAGCAGATCAGCTGGAGGCTCTGGGTCGTCATTTTCCAGCTGCCCTGTGCGGAAGTCCTCGTGGTTCTTCTCCAAGCTGTCATCGATCTGGGGAGAATCCTTGGGAGTAGTAGAGTTCAGGGGTGCATCCTCTTCATGAAGCGGGAGGCCGAAGGCGGGAAGAAGCAAGCCCCTTGCTTCTCGCAGGGCCTCAAGCTCGGCTGCAATGCAGCAAACTAATAGCTTCCAGTCCTTATCCTCAGCGAGCTCCAGATGGGATTCGATCCGGTGAGTGGTTTTCTCCAAGTCATCCAGAATACTTCTTACGAGTCCTTCTTTGTAATCCGGCGGTGTGGATCCTCCTGACTCGGTCGTTGATGTGGTCATCTCGACATAACGTCGCATGTTGGCTTGTAAGCGCTTCTCAAAACCAGAGACATCGGACACCGCTTGTTTCCATACTCCGCCTCCTTCTTCCAGTGCCAGTATTTCCGCATCCACTTTCTGTTGCCTACTGTGCAAACCGACTTGTTCGGTGTTCCAATGCTCCCTGGCCATGTCAAGTGTGCGACGGTTGGGGTTTAAAGAGTGAAAGCTGGATTCGCTTGAGTTTTGCGATAAGGGTTGGATCGGAGGGTCACGGAGGTAGTTTCGGATGTCCGAGTCGAGTAAAGACAATGATTCGGTATAAGAAGAAAGTTTGGCATCGACCGAGTTGTTGATGTCTGAAATCTCGTTCACAAGATGTCGATGTTTAGCTTTCATCTCATACAGCCTGGTCTCCAATTCATGAATGTCAGTCTCAAGGTTCCGAGCCTCTTCTTCTAGCTGCTTTGAACGTCGGCTCTCCTCATCTCCATGTATAGTAGTAATAGCATCTTCTAGACCAGCTCTTCTCGACAGGAAGCCCTGGATATCACGCAGTGCGTAGTCCCTTTCATCTGTCTGAGATACGAGAATCTCTCGTTCTTCTTCTCGTAACTTGAGCAGATCATATATTGATTGAAATATGCCCTCTCGGGCAGCCCGAAGCCCGATCTTCTTAGGCGCGGGCTGCCTAGTGGGCACCGTGGGAGGGGAATGAGATGGACTCGCATTAGATGACAGTCTTGGAGTCAAAGTTCCGGTTGAGATATCATCTGCTTGAGGCCTAGCGAGAACGGAGAGAAGGCCTTCGCTTTGAGCATCGATCAGGACTTGGAGATTGCGTTGTATGTGTTTTGTCTGACGTTCAACGTATAATAGAGGGTCATGGTGGTACATAGAAGCTCCAATCGGAACTGGTGGCAGCCTTTTACCACGAAAAGATTGTTGAAGAAGAGTCGACATAACGGAGAAAGGAGGGTAGATGGCCAAGCTTCAACCAGAGGAAGGGTTAGAGCTTTATCGCGGCAATCCTGGGTAGAAAGACTTTTTAGTAGTTTCAGTCCAAGATCTGACCTATTCTTAACACCATCACCGGATTAGAAAGGCATAATTCATTCGCCAGCTGATGGCGAACTGTTTACCGCGGAGGGGGAGGCCGCTCGCAGCTGACCGAGCGCCATCCACGTGATCCTTCATGTACAGTCACCTCCGCTCAGGCGTTGACGTTGCTCTCGCGCCAGCAAAGCTTCTGACAACTGCTCCCAGCTTCCATTCGTACGTGCACTTCATCCATTTCGTCCCTTTCATTTAATCAACTTTTGTCTTTGTTGTCATATTCTCACTATTTGGGGTGACTGATTCCCCCTTGAAACCTTGTTCTGCGCTGGGGCTGATTCGCTGTTTCAAGCTCTCTCCCGATTGACGTTGCTTCATCACAACAGCAACACAACACCTATCACTCCTCCAACTCCGTCCAGCAAATCGTGACGCGAATCGTTTCTCAATAAAGATGGTCGGACTCGTATCGGCCGCCGGTTTGGTTGGCTTCCTCTCCGAGCCTGACCCAGAGCTCAAGGTCTTTGCTTTGAAGACATTAGATTCTCAGATCGATCATCTCTGGACAGAGGTTGTCAACTCTGTTCCTGAAATGTGAGTTTTCTTCTATTAGACTTGTGAAAATGAGCTTCATCTCCATTGTGGCGTCATTTCTCCCGAGTCCGACCGGCTACTAGGGCTCTGCTGACTATCCATCTAGTGAGGCTCTCTACGAAGATGAATCATTTCCGGAACGTGGCCTTGCGGCGTTAGTCGCATCAAAGGTATATTATCATCTGCAGGAATATAACGAGAGCATGGTTCTTGCTCTAGGCGCTGGAAAGCTGTTCAAGCTGGAAAACGGCGGCGAGTACGAGGAGACCATCATCGGTATGTTGAAGAAGACCCACGGCATTGGCTATCTTTGATACTAACATGTTTCCTCCTGCAGCGAAATGCGTTGATACCTTCGTCTCTCTATCTGCCGCCCAACGGCCTACCGCGGGTGACCAACCAGCAAATCTGAACACTGCATTCCCTGCATCGGGCGACGGTGCCACCAGCACATCGGCCAGCCTGACTTCTCCCATCACACCTTTCTCTAAATCCGCACTGCCCTCGAAATCGTTGCTTTCTCGCGCGGAGGTTCCCGGCGTGGACTCTGCACACCCTGGCGGCGATGACACTAGCGTTCAGCACGAGGAAAACTCCCTTGTGTTGAAACGCGGCGTCCAGGGCCAATTGAAGACCATTATTGAGCGTTTGTTTGAAGCATGCTTCCGACAAAAGCGATACCGTCAGGTCATTGGAATCGCCATCGAGGCAAAGAACCTGGATGTGCTCCGCATGGCCATCCTTCGCGCCAGCAGCGACGAGAAGCAGGAGGAGGGTGACTCCCGTGGCAGCGAGGAGCTCATGGAATACGTTCTGGACATCTGCATGGGAATTGTCCAAGAACGCGCCTTCCGCAGCGAGGTTTGTTTTCCCTAAAGATTTTCCACAACATTTGCCCTCGTCGACTAACCAAAGCTTAAATTTCTAGATCCTCAAACTAATTTTGGAACTTCTTAATGAAATTCCGGCCCCCGATTTCTTCTCGATCGCCAAATGCGTTGTCTACCTTAACGAACACTCGATGGCCTCCGCTATTCTCCGCCAGCTTGTTGAGAAGGGAGATGCGCGATCCCTTGCCGTTGCTTATCAGATTTCCTTTGACCTTTACGACAACAGCACCCAAGAGTTCCTTCAGAAGGTTCGACAAGAGATTGCTGAGCTTGTCCCTGAAGACGAAGCGGATAAGGAGAACAATGAAGAGAACAGCGAGCCAAGAGAGTCCGACGCATTGCTCGAGGACCAAGGAAGCTCTTCCCGGCCATCGGATAAACTTTCAGATCTATCAGAGGGTGCGGTTACTGCATTTAAGAACATTCTTTCAATTCTCGATGGAATCAAGACCATACAGTTGAATTTGGAGTTCTTATACAGAAACAACAAGGCTGACATCGCGATTCTAAACAAGATTCGTGACAGCCTTGAGGCTCGCAATTCTATCTTCCACACGGCTGTGACACTTTCCAATGCGTTCATGCATGCGGGAACCACCCACGATAAGTTCTTCCGTGACAACCTAGAGTGGCTCGGCAAGGCCGTCAATTGGTCCAAGTTCACAGCCACTGCTGCATTGGGTTGTATCCACCGTGGTAACCTCAGCCAGGGCCAGAAGCTCCTCCAGCCTTACCTGCCCCGCGAGCACATCGCTGGGGTTGGAGGCTCAGGATCTGTCTACAGCCAAGGTGGTTCTCTGTACGCCTTCGGTCTCATCTATGCCAACCACGGTGGCATGGCGGTTGACATCATTCGCGATCACTTCAAGAAGGCTACTGAAGAGGTGGTTCAGCACGGTGGTGCTCTTGGTCTCGGTGTTGCGGGTATGGCGACAGGCGACGAGGGAATTTACGAAGACCTGCGGAGCGTTCTCTACACCGATTCCGCTCTCAATGGTGAGGCTGTCGGTCTCGCCATGGGTCTCATCATGCTTGGCACCGGTAACATGAAGGCTCTTGAGGACATGATCCAGTACGCACACGACACGCAGCATGAGAAGATCGTCCGCGGTCTGGCTATGGGTATGGCTTTGATCATGTTTGGACGCCAGGAAGCTGCCGATGAGCTCATCAATGGTCTCCTCGGTGACCCCGACCCAACTCTGCGCTACGGTGGTATCATGACCATTGCCCTGGCTTACTGTGGCACCGGCAGCAACAAGGCAGTCCGCAAGCTTCTGCACGTCGCTGTCAGTGATGTTAACGACGATGTGCGCCGAGTTGCCGTGCTCAGTTTGGGATTCATCTTGTTCCGCAAGCACCAGAGTGTTCCTCGCATGGTCGAGCTGCTTTCCGAGTCATACAACCCTCACGTCCGATACGGTGCCGCCATGGCACTCGGTATCTCCTGCGCCGGCACCGGCTTGGATGAAGCCATCGACCTCTTGGAGCCCATGCTTAAGGACTCGACCGACTTTGTTCGTCAGGGTGCTTTGATCTCCCTTGCTATGGTCCTCGTCCAGCAGAATGAGGCCATGAACCCCCGTGTTACCAGCCTCCGCAAGGCCATGATGAAGATGCTCGGTGACCGTCACGAGGATGCTATGGCTAAGTTCGGTTGTGCCATTGCTCTCGGTATCATTGATGCTGGTGGCCGAAATTGCACTATTAGCTTGCAGACGCAGACGGGTAACCTCAACATGCCCGGTATCGTTGGTGTTGCGGTCTTCGTGCAGTACTGGTACTGGTTCCCTCTCACACACTTCTTGTCGCTTAGCTTCACCCCCACATCCGTGATCGGTGTCGACCAGAAGCTCGAAGTGCCACACTTCAAGTTCCACAGCAACACCCGCCCCAGTCTCTTTGACTACCCCCCTGAGCAACAGGTGAAGGCCGAGGAGGCCCCAGAGAAGGTGAAGACTGCCGTTCTTTCTACCACTGCCCAGGCCAAGCGTCGCGCGCAGCGTCGGGAGAAGCAAGCACGCCGTGAGAGTATGGACATTGACCAAGCGCCCACAACACCTAAGGCTACCGACCAGCTGGACGCAATGGACACTGACGATGTTGCCAAGGAGGAGGAAGAAGCTAAAGAGGCAGAGAAGGGTGCTGCCGAGGTGCTGAAGAAGAAGGCTGAGCGGGAGAAGGTCGGGTACGAGCTGGACAACCTCTCAAGGGTACTTCCAGCTCAGCTCAAGTACCTCACTTTCCCTGATCCGCGGTACGAGCCGGTCAAGAGGGTATGTTCATTCCTGTTTGTCCCAATGAATCCAATGCTAACAAAATTGCAGCCCACTGGCGGTGTTGTTGTGGTTCTCGATAAGCAGCCCGAAGAGCCTCGCGAGGTTATTGAATTGAAGGCCAGCAAAGAGGCTCGCCAAGGGCCTCCTCCGACCGAAACCCTCCAGGACCGCCTGCAGGCCGCCATTGGAACCGCTGCTCTGCAGACCCCTCAACGGGCTGATGCTCGGGCTGCTCTATCCGCTGCTACCGTAGGTGGTGCTGCGGCTGGTGCCGGTGTTCTGACTGCGGTGGATGAGGATGAGGAAGGCGTGGAGGATGCACCTGTCCCTGACGAGTTCTCATACGAGTCAGATGGGGAAGATCAATAGAGGGCTGATGCGGCATAGAATCTTGATGCTGGATGTATTACTAGACTAATCAGGCTGTCTACGCCGACGTGATCTATTTGGGGGCTAGTATAGCTTTACGTTACTGTGATTGATATGGAAGTTCCTATGTTACCTTAAACTACCCTGTATTCTTTTTGTATTGTATGCACAGGCCAGAAGGGCCATTGCCGGCTCGCCTTGATTTGAACCCCCCCGGTTAGACCGGCTTGATCCAAGGGTTTCGGATGTACCGTACTTGCACATGTGCGAGAGGTACATCACGAAACCTGTACAAAATGGTTATTCTCCTATATAAGAGGGATATTTTATATAACTGTATTAGAGAATATCTCAGAATTGTGGCTAATATGGCTAATCGCCAACTAGCCGATACTCATATTCACATGCATGTGTTCACACCTCTCGGCCCTACCCCGGCGCGCCGGCCACTCTTTCTGACTCAGCAACAAGCTGCCCAGGTGACCTGCAGAGGGCTGTTATGCCTCGGCACTGTTGTTATCAACACAGCACGAGCCAATAAACTGTCTGTCAACGGCGATGACCGAGATGATCAGCAGCCAATGAAGCACCGACCGATACAACATATGTTTAAGGTCCCAAGGTCTACGCTGTACGGGAGCATGTGAACTGGTACTATGATGCTCCGAGGCCCCTTTTGATGCATCTTCATGTCCAGACTTGGAATATCGCCCGAACTTAGCGGAAATTGTTTCTTGCCCCATAACTCATATATTCCCCAGCTTCCCCGGACTTGAAATCTTCTTCTCTCTTACTACTATTCCTTGGTCATAATATAACTCTTTGTTGTGCGCATTTTCCCTTCGTCCCTTACTCTTCACCCATCGCCACTATGGCAAAGATATTTAGCAAAGAGGATGTCGCCTCGCATAGCAAGGGCGACAGTCCCTGGGTCATCATTGACGAAGACGTCTACGATATTTCCAAGTTTCAAGATGAGCACCCTGGTAAGTGAAGTCATGTGTGCAGATGGATGTGGATCACATGCTTACATTTCATTTTTTTGAACAGGTGGAAAGAAGAGTACGTGGATCCGAGAGTATCCGCTATGCCCAATGAATCCATATTGACAGTGCATGTCTAGTTCTCCAGCGAGTTGCCGGAAAGGATGCTTCAAAACAGTTCTGGAAGTACCACAATGAGGGCATTTTGAAGAAGTACAAGGGTCAGCTGCAGATCGGTTCGTTGGATACGAAGAAGGCGGCCCCAGCACCTCCGGCACCAGCGCCAACCCCGAAAAAGGTGGCCCCCGAGCCGACGCCCACCGCCTCTTCGTCTTCCGTGACACCACCTGCCACCGGCGAGCCCCAGGACCCTTACGGAGAGTTGATCCCCTTCGCCGATCCCTCATGGTACCAAGGTGTAAGTTTTGCGTTTGCTACCTGCCACCTACTTGTGAGTTTACGGTTGCGCAGAAGCTAATATATATGCCGCTCATAGTATGCATCCCCTTACTTTAATGAATCACACGCCGCACTGCGAGACGAGGTCCGCCAGTGGGTCGAGTCCGAGATTGAGCCATATGTGACCGAATGGGACGAGGCCAAGGAAGTGCCCGGTCACATTTACAAGCAGATGGGCGAGCGGGGCTACCTGGCCGGACTGCTGGGCGTCCACTTCCCCGAGAAGCATACCCCGTATCGCGTGAAGTCCGTGTCGCCAGATCGCTGGGATCTGTTCCACGAGATGCTGCTGACCGACGAGCTGTCGCGTGCCGGCAGCGGTGGTCTAGTGTGGAGCCTGATCGGTGGCTACGGAATTGGCTGCCCGCCTTTGGTAAAGTTCGGCAAGAAGCCGCTGGTCGACCGCATCCTGCCGGGTATCTTGGCCGGCGACAAGCGCATCTGCCTCGCTATCACCGAGCCGGATGCGGGTAGTGACGTCGCAAACTTGGGTTGCGAGGCTAAGCTCACCGAGGACGGCAAGCACTACATCGTCAATGGCGAGAAGAAGTGGATCACGAACGGTATCTACTCTGATTACTTCACCACCGCCGTGCGCACCGGCAAGGACGGCATGAACGGCCTGAGCGTGCTGCTCATCGAACGCGAAGCCGGCGGCGTCAGTACCCGCCGCATGGACTGCCAGGGTGTGTGGTCTAGCGGCACGACCTACGTCACCTTCGAGGACGTCAAGGTGCCCGTGGAGAACCTCATCGGCAAGGAGAACCAGGGCTTCAAGGTTATCATGACCAACTTCAACCACGAGCGCATCGGCATCGTAATTCAGTGCGTGCGCTTCTCCCGCGTCTGCTATGAGGAGTCTATGAAATACGCACACAAGCGCAAGACCTTCGGCAAGCGTCTTATTGACCACCCGGTTATTCGCATGAAACTTGCGCACATGGCCCGCCAGATCGAGGCCACCTATAACTGGCTCGAGAACATCATCTTCCAGTGCCAGTCCATGGAGGAGACCGAGGCTATGCTTAAGCTTGGCGGTGCCATCGCTGGATTGAAGGCGCAATCTACACAATGCTTTGAGTTCTGTGCTCGCGAAGCTAGTCAGATCTTCGGTGGTTTGAGTTACAGCCGCGGTGGTCAGGGCGGTAAGATCGAGAGACTGTACCGTGATGTGCGTGCCTATGCCATCCCCGGTGGCAGTGAGGAGATTATGCTTGATTTGAGTATGCGCCAGAGTTTGCGTGTTCACGGCATGTTTGGCATGAAGCTATAAAGCATTTTCTGGGTGTTTTCCATTGCGACGGTAGAGCATGCCCATTTTGGTTCATTTTCATTTTTTGCTGCTTTTGGCTAGATATATCCTGTCGTCTGTGACGACATCTATTTTATTTTGCTATGATATCTGCCTTGTACGATAACATTACATTGGCCTTTTCTTATATATATCAACGATTTACGGTGGACGTCGCTGCCTTTTTGGACATTCGCTGCACACACCTGATTCCCATTCGTGACTAAACTCCCGGTGTCTCTATAGTTTGCGATATTAGCAGGGCATTATGTTAGCAGAAGAACCATGGCCATGACTGAGAACGAAAAGCATCAAATAATCTCTCAAAGAAATGGTAAATGTCAAGGTCTCCACGTCCCGAAATCCCTTCTTTGTTCAGACGACTCAACTCTGCTCGAGGGCCTAGGTTTCATGTTCGAACTTCTTTCGATCTCACTCCTTTATTCCCATTTTCTTTGATGGGATCCGAGCCGTGATCAGGAAACCCAGGAGAACCGTTAGAATTGTGTTCGAAGCTCTTTGATGCTAATCTATTATTAGGTAAAAGGTAGTGAGGTGGCTTCCTTTCGAGTCAAAAGCCGGGCATTCTATGCGGAAATATAACACCAAGAGGTGCCCGTCTGACTATTTAGGACTCTCGAGGCAACCTTGGAAGTTATTTGTGCCCACACCTTCCCTTTGAAGATCATCTGCCAACCGTTCACAATGTCTCTACGATCTTTTGACATGAACGATGATGCATACGATAATGCAAGTGACATCGATGGAATGATTCAAGTTGCTTCTGATGAGCATTCCGCCACATCGCTCATACTTGCCAATCTAGTGGCCCGACGAATGCGCGAATTCCAAGAGAACGACGACGATTTTACCGGTTCTGGGACTGCTCCAACAGATCTCCTGTCAAGTCTTAGCTCAAATGATACCGATGAAGTTACCCACGAATTTCTACGGAACATAGCCTATTCCATGGATCTTACGACCATGCCTGAAAACTTGCTGCTTTTGGCTTTCCCTATGCTGCTGCATGTTGATACAAAACTTCCAACCCCCGAGGACCTTCATGCTCTACATGAATTCGCTGAAGCATCGCCAATGCATCGAGAGCATGTAGAAACATGGTTGAGATCTGAACCAGCTCAAAGCACACTTGAACAAGTTTTCAAGCCATGGATGAACTACTACAGCTTCAAACCTGCGTACCAATGCAAAGACGAGATTGCAGCTTACAAAGCTAGCAGAGATGGTGTTGGTTTTAATTATGCGTATGAATTTGTGAAAGAATGTCAATGTATAAGCTGTCTCTCACTTCTCGGCAATCTTGGGTTGATTGATTTCAGGAACTACGACCAAAATGGCAGGAGCTTCCTCCATGCGGCCATTTCAGGCGGAGATGCCGAAAGTGTAATGTTCATTGTCGCTATCTTGCTGAAAGGAGACCTGGATCCTCGGCACTTTCCCACGTCTATCGATGGGATGTCCATCCCCCACCATGTCGCTTTAATGCACGACAATGACGTCTTTAGAGGAGTCACCGAATTGCTAGAAGATGCAGGCTACCCTCTATCTGTGTGGAACGATGATGGCCTCAAGCTCGAATTGTGCAGCTTCATCACTCCTGAAATGGCCGAACGGCTCCTGTCGAAGGGATTCAATATCACCAAGCTCCCGAGAAATACACTTCCAATGTATCTGCCCGACGAGGATGATCCCGAGTACGACTCCGGCGTGGAATGGAACCGCGATGCAGAATATGGCGATCCTACCATCCGGGGGAAGACTTTGACCCGGACAATGACAAGCTCGACCCAAAATCGATTCCATATGATGCTATTGCAGTCAATCCCATCGAGCTCCATCCCACCTCTCGAACCATCTGGCACCGGGCAATTGAGAACCCCCATGGTCCACGAATCCTCGACTGGCTGTTGGATCACTCGTATACCCAACCAGGGTGTCGGACGGACTTCGACCGCGACACCGGTGAGACTGCTCTGGTAGCAGGAGCAAGAGGAGGCGAGCCAGCAGGCATTGATTGGTTCTGTCAACACTGTGATCCCATGGCGGGACGTGTCCGAAGCTCCCAGGATACCGAAGGCAATGAGACCACGGGTGCCTATGCGTTACAAGTAGCAGCTCACAACCTGCAGCCATATTGCGATGTCATTTTTAAAAGGCTTTTGCGTCACGTCGACCACAAATTTTACTGGGATGTTTCTATAATCAAGGGTTTATATTGGTTGATTATCAAGAATTATCGAGATATGTACCAAAGGTTGGAAGATCATAAGGAGCCCGGCCGCGAGAGAGCTCAGCAGATGACTCTCTTACGTTCCCTCACCTCGGCTAAAATCAAAGCGTTGAGTAACAAAATCGAGCCGTTCTGGGATACATGGGGGCCATCTGAACAGCGGAATTGGCTTATTCAGTACTGTACGATTCTTAGGTTGAATTTCCTGGTGAAAGATTTAAGTTCGGATGTTTGGGATGATTCTGATTAAGAGTTTCAAGGGCCAATATATCAAATTTTCTGGAGTATACTCGAAATCAAACAATACGAGAAGCTGATTGGGCCACTGACCGACTCCTTGGATGTATGTACGATGTTTTTCAAGGCTCTTTATATATTTTCTCCGAGGTTGTGTGTAATTGCGAGTATATTGTAGTTCGTCCTGGTTCTCCAAGCAACCCTGCCTGACCTTGTACACCTGGTAGGGGCCGCATTTCAATTCGTAAAGGGTTGGAAATAAGATATATATTGGTGTATCCAAATGGAAACAGAATTAATCATGGCTTCTTCATTAACTCAACGGTAAAAAAGGTCTTCGCAAAGGACGGAAGTTGAGAAACGCCAGACTCAAAGGCGGCCAAGTAAGGCCAGGTACGGCGCGCCACAGCGACCGCTTACGCAAGGATTATGCCTCTGAGCAACACGACCTCCACGCTCCGTCACTTCAATTCCTCATTTGCCCTTTCTAAAACTACCCCTTACAAGCAGTGCTATAAATTGCGCCTGCATTGTGGTGTGGTTGTTTGTTCCTTACAACCCCGAGATCTCCATTCCGATCCGTGTTCTTTGTAGGCGGTCGCGGAACTCGGTGATTGCCCGCAGAGCTCGACTTGTCTGCTGTGCTCCCTCTTATCTTTCCAGTCGCTTTTTTCTCTCGTCTAGATCAGCCTCATTTCACTTGATCTTACTCGGAATCGGCTGTTCGTCGGAAAATACCGGACAGTTCGCATCCTGTCATCTACGTCTTGTCTCCCAACCCGCCAGTTGTAGCGCGGTTTCCTTGGATACGGTTTGTCTTGCTTCTCCCGTGTTCTCTTTGTCTTTTCAGTTGCTGATTATCCTTATGATTGATAGGAATCTCACTGTATTTCGACTGCAAATTACGACTTGCCGAAAGTGGCGACCGGATCATCTATAAGATCGCGTTAAACACTATCTACCAAAATGTCAAACTTTCTCAACCACGACTTTGGGTCCGAGGACGAGGAGGATGATTTCAACCCTCCTCCCCAAGAAGAGTCTGATGCGGAGGAGCCCAGAGCCAAGGTCCGTCTACAGATTCCTGCCAAGCCTCAATGGATAAGGCGCTAACAAACGAGTGCGAAACAGCCAGCCAAGAAAGAACACGCCGGTGGCGATGCTGCCGATGAGGAGGATGATGCGAAGTACCCTCGCGACACACATGCACTTGAGGAGGAAGATGCCAAGGACGTCGAAGACGACGACGAGGAGAATGAGTTGGACGACGAAGATGAGGAGGAGGATGACGAGGAAGAGGATGTGGTATGTTTCCCACCGAGTCCCGGTAATTCACGAGCACTTTATTAACCCATAGTCTCTATTTTAGGCGCGTCCACAAAAGCGAATGAAGCGCGCTGCCAATCCTTTCATCGAAGACGAGGCCGGTGTCGATGATGAGGAGGACGAGGCCGATGATGAGGAAGATGAACTCGCCGAATATGGCATGGAAACACATCCGGATGATCTTGATGCGCTGCCCCAAGGCACCGAGACGGACGATCGCCGCCATCGACAGTTGGATCGCCAGCGCGAGATTGACGCCAGCATGGACGCAGAGAAGCAGGCCCAGATGCTCAAGGAACGATATGGACGCAACCGTGCTGCCACAACAGATTCCCTTGTGATCCCGAAACGACTCCTGCTTCCCAGTGTGGAAGACCCCAGCATTTGGGGTGGCCGCTGCAAGCCTGGCAAGGAGAAAGAGGTCGTATATTCAATCCAGAAACGAATTGAAGAGCGTCCAGCAGGCTCCCGCAACCCCATTCGAATCATCTCGGCTTTCGAGCGCGGAAACATTATGCAGGGTTGGTTCTACTGTGAAGCGCGCAGGCAGGCCGATGTTATCGAAGGCTTAGAGGCCATCAACTTCTACTACCCCTCCCAGAAACTGACACTGGTTCCAGTGAAGGAGATGCCAGATCTTCTTCGTGTCCAGAAATCAGAAGAACTTTTGCCTGGTGGCTGGATTCGCATCAAGCGTGGCAAATACCTCGGCGATTTGGCCCAGATCGAGGAGGTCGAAACCAATGGATTGAATGTCACTGTGAGACTTGTTCCCCGACTGGACTATGGCATGAATGACGATACCTTTGGTGCCCCTGCTGCCGACTCTAAGCGCAAACGCGGTGCTGTGACCACCGCCCGCCCTCCCCAGCGCCTGTTCAGTGAGACGGAGGCGAAAAAGAAGCACGCAAAATATCTATCGTCTACTTCTGGTCTAGGCGGAAAATCATGGAACTACTTGAACGACAACTATGTGGATGGGTTCCTCATCAAGGATATGCGTGTTCAGCACTTGAATGCCAAGAATGTCAATCCCCGGCTGGAGGAGGTTACAATGTTCGCGCGTGGAGGAGAAGACGGAACTGCC
This sequence comes from Penicillium verrucosum, assembly GCF_028828655.1. NCBI lineage: Eukaryota > Fungi > Ascomycota > Eurotiomycetes > Eurotiales > Aspergillaceae > Penicillium > Penicillium verrucosum. Next base: position 1,140,129 of record NW_026643214.1, on the reverse strand, counting down.
AATTTGGATCTGGCGTCGCTGGCCGAGACTCTGAAGAACTCTACCGCTGAAGACTCATACCAACCGGGTGATCCAGTGGAGGTTTACCGGGGTGAACAGCAGGGTCTTATTGGTCGCACAGTGTCAACTCGAGGTGACATTATTTCATTGCAAGTCACCGAGGGCGAGCTGGCTGGTCAGACAATTGATGCGCCTGTTCGAACTCTCCGTAAACGATTCCGGGAGGGTGATCACGTCAAGGTTATCGGCGGCAGTCGATACCAGAACGAACTGGGCATGGTCGTGCAGGTCAAGGACGACACTGTCACTTTGCTCAGCGATATGAGTATGCAGGAGATCACAATTTTCAGCAAGGATCTTCGACTTTCTGCTGAGATGGCTGCCGATGGCCAACTCGGTATCTACGATGTTCATGATCTCGTCCAGCTTGATGCCGCCACTGTCGCTTGTGTTATCAAAGTAGACCGAGAGTCTCTCCGTGTGGTGGACCAGAATGGTTCTATCCGCAATATTCTTCCTACGCAAATCGCAAACAAGATTACTCTCCGCCGCGATGCCGTGGCTACTGATCGCAATGGCGCAGAGATTCGAAGTGGTGATACCGTTCGTGAGGTTTACGGAGAGCAGCGCAGTGGAGTAATCCGCCATATCCACCGTTCATTCCTTTTCTTGCATAATAAGGCCCAAGCCGAGAACGCCGGTATCGCTGTGGTGCGGACAACGAATGTTGTTACCGTGTCAGCCAGAGGCGGTCGGCCCACTGGACCGGATCTGACTAAGATGAACCCTGCCCTAGCGATGCAGACCCCCGGAGGCGGTGCTGCAATGCCACCACCTCGTCGCGGCCGCGACCAGCTGCTCGGAAAGACTGTGACTATCCGCAAGGGTCGCTATAAGGGTCTCGTCGGTATTGTCCGCGACGCAGACGACAGCTCTGCTCAAGTTGAACTTTACACATCTAACAAGCCCGTACACATCCCTCGTGACATTCTGACACCTAAAGAGTATGTTCTCCCTCTCTTGTGTTTGATCTGCAGTCTTCCTAACATTTTACAGTCCTGTTTCCAAACAGCCCCTCTCCATGGGCCGTGGAAGAGGAGGTGGCCCAGGAGGGCGAACTCCGTACACTCCTTCAGGCGGTCCTGGAAGAGATAGTTGGGCCGGTGGTCGAACACCGATTGCCGCCGCTGATTCGTCTAGAACACCCGCTTGGAATGGCGCTGCTGCTAGAAGTAAGTACCCCATATTATATTGGCAAAGTTGACGCAGATGCTAATCATCATATAGCTCCCGCTTGGGGTGGCGTTAGTGGCGGCCGTACTCCGGCCTGGAAGAACGACGGCTCTCGTACCGCGAACCCTTACGAAGGAAACCGCACCGCATATGGAGGAGTTGGCAGCCGCACCCCGTCGTGGACCTCGGGGTCCAAGACACCATACGACTCCAGCTCCGGCTTCGACGCCTTTGCCTCTGGATCTCGTACTCCCGGCTGGAACGCCGGTGCGGCCAACGCAGGAGGCCGTACTCCCGGCTGGAACACCATGTCCGCCGGCAGAGACCAGCGTGATTTCGAGGATGCCCCGACTCCTGGTGGAAACTACTCCGCCCCTACCCCTGGTGCATACGCTGCTCCGACCCCTGGTGCACCAACTCCTGGCGGATGGCCCGAAAGTGCCCCCACTCCCGGTGGAGCTTTCAGCGCCCCCACTCCCGGTGGCCCTTCAAAGCGAGACTATGACGCTCCAACCCCTGCGGCGTTCGATGCGCCAACTCCGGCGATGGGTGGAATGGCTGCTACGCCTGGTGCTGGGTATGGTGGCAATGATGGAGGACCACGGTACGATGACAGCCCGAGTCCATAGTTGTTGTTCTTGTTCTCTTTCTTTTTCAAGTACCAAAAGCTTGTCCTTCCCACACACCTTAAGATATCAAACGGGATAGGGCTGGTTTCACATATGTATTCTACCTTCTGAATTTATTTTCTTGCAGAGCAACAGATGGCGCCCAAATGATATTTCCTAGTCACTGAACTCGTATGACCTTGAATGGCTCGTTGGTGGAACTTGATATCTCTAGGAACCGAAAAATAAACGAAAAATAAACGAAAAATAAACGAAAACCGACTTCATGCGCGACGGAGCTGGTACTCCTGAATATCCTAAGTGCGGAAAACCGGCCAAACTTCCATTTGGGGAGACTTACGGGGATGGATGGAGTGCCATCATGCCATTATTCCTTGCCATAAACGGCCAGAGTCCGGTCGATGATATCGGCTGCCCACAGACACTTCTCATCTTGGAAGCGCGGCGTGATGACCTGGATAGCGCATGGAGCGCCATCTACCTCGTCGGCGAGATCTAGTATCTGTCAGGCATATATTCAATAGAAGGGGACGGCTCACTGACAGTTCGGCTGCGCATCATCACTTGTTGTCATAGGTTCGGGATCAAGCTCTTTGGAAGCTTTTCCAAATGGAATAATGCATGCCGGATACTAGATTGACAGAAGTTAGTATGCGTCAAGGCGACAACAGCAGAACGAGACAAAAAGAAATACTTACATCCAAGACATTCCACATCACCGTATAAGAAGGCCATCCATAAGTATCATGGCCAACAGCTGTACTCTGAGCTCCAGGAGCCAGAATCACATCGAGCTTCTGATCCACCCATGTCTGCCTCCAGGCCTCATGAACCCGCTGGCGAGCCGCATGCAACGCCAGGATAGTCTCAAATGGTCCTTGACCTTGCTGAGCAGGAAAAGGACCAGATGACATTGGGCTGGCAGCCTTAGCAACTGAAGTTACAGGGGGCTCGCCACTGGCCGCAATGACATCCTTGTGCGGGCCGTAGGTAAAATACTGAAATGCAATGCGCGACGCATATGCCAAACTATGTGCTTCATCGTCACCCGCAAGTCGGATTATACGATGTCCTGCACGCGTCAATGCCTCGACAGCCCGATCTAGAGCCCTCTTTACAGGCGGGTGGAGCGGGAAATACTCGTCCTCGGCAAGCACGCCGATGGTCAAGCTTTCGCTAGCGTTGATACTAGACGGGATGGTCTGCCACGGGGCCCCGACGGCAGCAGAGTCATACTTCCACGCCTGGCCGTCGGCGACAACGGAACTCATCAGCAGCTTGAGATCAGCAATGCTATGTGCTAGTGGACCTGCGACTGGAATAAGTCCCGGGATTCCCTTCACGGCGCCGGAGACCTGTCCACCGAAGGGGATACGGTCGACTGTGGGCTTGAAGCCGTACACCCCACAGCATAGCGCGGGGATGCGAATTGAGCCGGCGATGTCGGTGCCCACACCTAGAATCGATCCCCGGAAGGCTAATAATGCACCCTCCCCACCGCTGGATCCGCCCGCTGTTAGGGTTGTCTTGTGTGGATTCAGGGTGCGGCCGAAAATGTTATTCTCCGAGTCTGCTGTCTGGGTGATGATTAGCTTTAGTTCTGAGAATATCCTGAGCTATCTGGTATTTTTTACCATCATTGTCTGTGGTATATTGGTCTTCACGTATAGCACCGCGCCAAGCTCCAGAAGCATCTTCACTAGTGCGGAGTTCGTCTTCGCGGGTTCGTTCTCGAGAAATGCGACATATCCTATTGTTGACTGCACACCCTCGACGCAGAAACTGTCTTTTATGCTGATCGGCAGACCATGTAGGGGACCAACAGGCTTTCCCTCCCGCTGGAGGTACTCATCCAGGTACTTAGCACGCTCCAACGCCTGAGGGAAGAAGGTCTCTGTGAGACATGAGATCTACACAAAACATATGTTAGGATCATTCCTCTTTTTAATTCTCTCGGGAATACGTTGTACTCACAACCTGCTGCGCGATAGCAGCCCTCTTACAAAACGCCCCTGTAACATCCAACGAACTGGCGTCTCCCGATGCCAACTTGACCAACAGCTGACTTGCGGTATAATTCTCGGTCAGGTCCAATTCGACTTCGGAGAGCACACCACTGCGACGAGGAAGATCAATCTCTAGTACATGCGGGGTTGCCTGCGCTAACGCCAGCTGGTCGGGGCTTAGGAGCCAGTCACGAGGAATCTTCTGCTCGCATTCATGACGTTTGGCGGCGACAAGGTCTTGCCAGTTGCTGGGGGTTGCTTCGGACGCCATTTTGGAGATGGGATAGACGTGAGTTCACGTTTGTGACCATCTCTCCTTTTATATGGTTTTTGTGTACTTTTTATGCTCGGCATTACGGCATTTACCCACTAGAAGATGTCACCACCTCCGCTTTTTCCACTTGTCCTACTTGTCCTACTTGTCCCACTTGGTGCGGTGATGTTCAAATGTGTCGACCTGCCGCTTTGGGATAGCTTGGAGCCAGGAGGAGTCCACGATGGCGCTTAATAATTTCATTTGCTTTACTATTGTTATTGCAGGGTTCTCTTATTACATATTAGAAAAGGTAAACTTTGTAGAGTGAATATCGGCTATAGTAAACTGTAAATCTCCAACTCTAGAATCGGCAATGTAACCCCTCTATCTGCCGTTGGTTATTCAAACCCCTCTCCAATATTAAATTAAATATTGAGTATATTTAGCCCAGATAATATACATCGATTCAGATCTCCTCCCCCCTCATGACATATAACAACGGGATGATAAACTGCTTGGAATTGAGGACATGGACAAACAAAAGAACCAGGATTCCTCGGGTGTGTTCCCTTCCCTACTATTGCCCAGTCTGTGCTTCCTGGGGCCGAGAGCTAGATGGCGAAATAGAAAAAGGCAAGTCAGTGGATTCTAATGATATCCAGGATGTTCAGGATGTTTAACTATGTCCTCCGGATATGTTCTAAAACTCCCCGCAATCTCCAATTCTCAAACGAGAAGGTTGACCCACCGGCGCGTTATCTTGAACTCTATCAGATGGGGCAATATGCAGGTGCCCAGGTGGTATCCACGGAAATGAAAACCTTGGACGTAGATTAGCTCATTAGCTGAGTGCCCAGGTGCATAAGTGAATTAGTGTTTTATAGTCAACCCTGGGAAGTGTCATAGGTACCGGGGTAGGCAGGTCCAGCAGGTCACTTCTTATTTGCGATCTGATATTGGCCTGACTACTTCAGCCTCGTGATTTTTTTTTTGTTTTTTTTACTTTCACATGTATCTTCTGAATCTCGCGTAAGACCCAGTAGATGTCTTGTCATCTAGTGCCCTTACGATTTGCTACTTATTATTCTCTACCACATACCTCTCTTCTCTCTCTTCCTTTTACTCAACACGACTTTCTACCCTATACTGTGACTCCGCATTTTCAGCAACCATGCCTTTTCCAACAAATATGCTGACCGACCCTTCGTTCTCAGCCTCTGCTAGACAGCAAGCTCTCAATCGAATCTACTCTGACCCAGGCCTTCCCCAGAGTTCGACAACCTCGTCGTTCTGGACCCGGGGACCACACAGCTTCAGCCAGGGAGCTGCAAGATCTCTTCCCAAGGAAGCTGATATTGTTATTATCGGATCTGGCATTACTGGGGCATCTATTGCGCGGACCTTGCTACAGCACCGTGCTGCAGATCCCTCCTCTACCTCTCATCCATCTGTTGTCATGCTCGAAGCCCGCACAGTCTGTAGCGGCGCAACCGGCCGCAATGGCGGTCATATCCTAGAAACAGCCGAAGAATACGGCGAGTTTGCCGATGTCTTTGGCGTGGACGCCGCACGCAAGCTTATCCGCTTCCGATTGGCCCATCTGCAGGAGATGCTCACTGTCGCAGAAGAGCTTGGCATCACTACTGAGACACAAGCACGAAAGGTTCAGTTCCTGGGCGTTTACTTCGGCGACGAGCCTTGGAAGACGGCGTTGGAGCGAATGCACCGTTTCAAGGATGGAATGCCGGAGGAATCTGCTGAATGGACATCTTATGAGGGAGACGCCATCCCGAGGGTTCGTTGATATCCTATTCCAACACCCAAAATCCCAACGCTAATGGTATTCCCAGGAGTTATGTTTGACTCGTGCTCGAGGTGTCATCGTTGGCCCCGCAGGCGCCCTATGGCCCTACAAATTCGTTATCGGCGTGCTCACACGTCTCCTTGCCGACTTCCCGGATGACTTCCACGTCGAGGAAAATACCCCCGTGACCGCTATCCATGACGATACTGCTGTCAACGGCCGAAACTACAAGGTGGAGACAAGCAGAGGCACCATCACCGCCCGACACGTTATCCATTGCACCAATGCCCATGTCAGCCACCTGGTCCCCGGCTTGCGGGGCCGAATCTTCCCCGTGCGCGGGCAGATGTCCGCTCAAACCCCCGGTGACAACTTCCCGAACCAAGCAGAGAACCATTCCTGGCTCTTCAACTACGACCGCGGATTCGACTACATGACCCAGTTGCCAGCGGGACAGATGATGCTCGGCGGAGGCTTTATGCAGGGTGAAGCGGGCGGTCTAGCGGACCTTGGCATCTCTACGGACTCTGATCTTAGTCTCTACGTTGATATCCACTTATCCGGGGCTCTGCGTGCCATCTTCGGAGCTAAAGACTGGGGCTGCGTGCAAGGTGAGCCGGTGCAGGCGATGTGGACCGGTAGCATGGCGTTCAGCTCCGATGGACTCCCGTGGGTAGGACAGTTGCCTGGGGCTGTGACAGGTCGGTCTGAGCATGGGTCTGAGGGGGCGGAGTGGGTTTGTGCTGCGTTTGGTGGAGAGGGAATGGTTCAGGCTTGGCTTGGTGGTAAGGCGGTTGCGACTATGTTGCTTGCACGAGATGCCTCGCTGAGTGAGACTGTCAGTGCGGATCTTTCGTGGTTCCCTGAGAATCTGCTTGTTTCCAAGGAGAGACTTGATGAGGCGGTCTTGCCGAAGGAGGTCAGGGATGAGGTGCACAAGGCGAATCTTTAGATTTCCTTTTGGGATTTTGCGCATTAGATCTGCTTTTTGATTTTTCTGCTCATCTGACTGCGCCATATTTTTTCCTTAGCCTATCATCTTGGATAGTAGAATAAAAGAAAAAAAATTGTTTCTATGCAGTCTCGCAATCACACTTCCAGTTCTGTTGTAGTGCTTATGTTAGGGTTAGGGCTTTTCTCGTATGCTGGGTATCCCCTTCATATCAGGCTTCCATGTCATCTTGAGGCTTACCAAGGAATGTAAAACCTATCACTAGTTACAATTGCTGAAAAGGACATGTCTTGTACCCCGTATCATGTACCATATCAAGGCACCGTCAAAACTACTGTATCATCTGGTACAACCTTGGTAATCTCCTAGGAAACACATCCAACGCCGCAACACCATGGTCATAATGTCAATAAAATGCATGTTATCATTTGGAGCATCCAATGAAAGCTATTATCATCAATATACTTGATTCAAATGACATCCCGGGGAGCATAGACCAATATCACCCGACCCCCAAATGGCCCGACCCATATCAACTCAAGTATCTCAACCCAGGCAGCCAGATTCCACCAACTTCCAGTCGGAAATCCCCATCGCGAAAGATAAACACCCAAGATCAAGACATGACGTAGCCATCCAACGCAGCAAGCTGTCAAACAGCATGGCCACGCTCCACGATATCAAGATACCGCTTTGTCAATGCGCGCCGAGTAGACTTCCCCCAAATCACCATTGGGATGATCATGCCACTAATGGCTAAACTCATCATTCCACACTCCATGAACATATTCTGGATACCATTGCACTGGATCCATGGGGTGGTCGCGAATGGAATTGCGATACTGACTGCGTTGCGCATGAGCGCCACAACAGTGAAAGCGTCACCGGTGATCAAGAAATGGGTATTAGTACAAACGGCGCACTTGAAACAAAGGATGTATCATATAGGGTGTATCATGTATCTCGAAACGAGATAGGTTTGGAAGCAGCCAATTATACCTCTCTGTAACTGTCCATGACTTAACACCGATGCAGTATCACTAACTAATACCTCCGAGGGGCAACCCCGAAAAGGCACCTGCAATGTTCGGCCAGATCCAGTGCATACTCTATCATCCAGAAATAAGAATGGTAGCACTCACTCTTCAACAGAGCCTCAGCCTGAGTGAAAACTTTGATTGTGAATGTTGTTCCCTTGCCCTAGAACTCGTTGCACCCAACATAATAAGGCCACCTACCATAAAAACAGCCGGAAGACGTAGGATGTACAACCGCATCTCGGGCTCGTGGTAGTCCTTGTTCCGTTTTGTGTAATACAAAATGGACCCATTACTGAGGAACCCGCCGTACACTACACAGATATTCCCAACCAGGGGACCAGCATTGGTGTATCCCATTTTTGCAGGCGAGAAGTGGTATGGAGGCTCCGGTAATACGCGCGACAACCTGCAGGAGGTCGCAGTCAGCCAACCTACTCCAGCTACGTACGGAAACGCGGCAGGTGCCACGGCCGGAAAGATGAGAACGCGGAAGGGGCGGTGGAAATGCGGCCAGATTGGTTCATAGTACGTTGGCGTTACCAGGTCAAGTAGCCTGCGTCATGAATTCTGCGGTATGGTGCTGTCTAGCACATGGTGGGAACGAGCCTGGTCAATGCCATTGGCTGCAGGCATCCAGTCAAATTTGACCAGACCATCTTCTCTAATTCCGATAGCTGGATCGTCTTCTCCAATGGTAGCACCGGCTTTCCCACTAAACGCAGGGACGTATTTCGTTCCCTCATACATGGAGAGGAAGAAAGCCAAAATGACGGCATTGAAGATCCCCATGGTTTGATAGGACGAGCACCGGCCGTGCTGCGTGGCTTGCTCCCCTGCAGCCAGATGAGGGAATCGGACCAAGAACGATAATGCGCTGCCCCTGCTAATCAGCCTCGTCCTCTGGAAGATGACTTGTCAGTGATAACTATCGAGTTGCTGTGCCTGTTTGAGCCGACAACCCGGAGCTAGACTGTATACGGTAGGTGGACGCAATCGAGTACTATATTCCACTAGAATGTCGTTTATTAGTTCTCTGGATGTTTCCCAAGAAAAAACCCCGCTAGTACTTTCTAACTTGGGGAGAATGTTATAACACTGATAACCATGCATATTACTTGCTCTTCGTGTTCTTGTCAATAGCAACTCTCAAATTCCCGGGAAATGTTTGCCAAACCGCTGGTCAAGGTTGACCTCTTTCGTGTTCACAGAGGTACGGCTTTTATCTCTTCCTCTCTCTTAACCAGACACAGACTACGCTTATGGAAGTGCCGATCAGCGAAACTGATAAAAGATAAATGGTGTAGAGTATCTTATTCCCGCCATCGCGCAAACAGTTCATCTCGCTTTCTCTTCTGACCCTTTGATCCAATGGCTAAGGCCAAATTCTACACCATGGGCTGAGCAGGATACGGGCAGAGGGAGCTGGCAGTATCGTCGTATCCAACGCATAATGCTCGGGGGTGAGGTATTCCATTCTGCCAACGTTAAACAAATGACAGATCATCCTGGAAATGGCAAAAATCAATTATCAACAGACACTTCCATCTCGGCTGTTGCGGAATTGCCTGAGAAACAGCCCGGAACATCTTCGCACGAAGACGACAACGCTGGTGCCGTGGTGTTTTTGTTCCCACCGCCAGGACGAAAGCCCTGGTCCCTATCGCGAATTTGGCTGGCGTGCAAGTTGTGCCTATTAGACTTTTTGCACCAGCACATGATAGCGGAGCGAGAGACAAGGTAAGCGAAGTTCTGCCTATGGTCCTGGTTCTATGCTGACTCGACCCTCTTAGCGCGTTGAAATTCTCCTCGACAGACATGAAGTCAGTTCGAATCTATTGGAAGCGAGGTACTCTCGACAAAAGCTATGGTACCTTGAGGTTGTTGCTGTGCACCCTTCGCTACAATCACGCGGACTGGGTGGGGGCGTGATGAGATGGATCTTGGAACACGTTCATGACGACCCCTTGTATCTTGAATGTACCCGGGAGGAGAATGTGGGGTTCTATGAGAGCTTTGGGTTTCGAGTTGCTGAAGAGGTGGAACTGGTGGATGGCGCGAGTCAAACTGGAGAGCATGTGTTTAAGCACTGGGTGATGGTGCATCCGGGAAACTCAATGCTGTAGATATTCAATATCATAGGACACAGGTGGGCTTGGGCTTCGCTCCTTTATGTCACCTCTTAGGGCACCTATACGGATGATCCGAGTTTAGCAAATATATTGGATATCCCATAGTCAGATCAACATATAGCCGTGGCATATTTACAATTTTATCCATCCATAAATCATACCAACCCCATCTCCAGACCTTTTTGTCGAGCCAGGTCATGCACACTCAAATTTGGATCCTTCTTCTGCCATAGCTCTTCCAACAGACTAAGAAGGGTTTCACATTGATGAGATCCTAACAAACCCTTCCTAATAGTTTGTTGCCATTCCGGCTTGTGACATAGGATACCGACTTCCGACCCAGCAACAAACATGGGAAACACAACTGCATTCATGATGTGAACATCTTCGGTTGGGCGCTCAATTGATGCGAGACGGAGAGCATCAAGGCTGGCCAGGATCCGCGCAACAAGAACGGATGTCTCGGCTGGACACTTGACAGGCTGCAGCCATGGCGAGATATTATCGGGAATAGGAGTAGAAGACGAGTTAGCTTGTTTTCTGAGGGTCAGGATACCAGCCAGTTGATGCGCCTCCCACAGATAACACTGTAAAAAGCTCCCTGACTCGCCAGGCCAGTCCCAAAGAGTTTGTTCTGTGGTTTCTGTGCCTATCCCGGCAAGAATATCAAGTAATGTACGAGGAAGACCGCTGACCGTCTCAATACCATATCTGGGTGTCGCGGGCTGGCAATACCGACGCCAGATGCCAATCTCTGGTGCCTGACGACCGACAGAAAAGCAGGCCATGTCCAACACCCCCATCACCTCGAGGAGATGGATACGAAATTGGGTTAGGGTAGAATTATGGTGCAGATCATCGAGGCCATGGCTCTGCAAGATTTTGTGCATACCTTCCAAATGCATAGTCCAGGGTAGGCCGTGCATCAACTGAGATCAAATCAGTTCAGAAGCTTAATCCAGAGGATAAGAGAAAAGGGAGTCGAGGTTACACACGCCAATGCTACACAGCAGCAACCCAGAAGTCAACGTCCCATCGGAAAGAGTCGTGCTGCACGCCAGTTCTGATCGAAAGGTCCTTAATGCGGTATCGAAGTACTCGCAAAACTGAGAGGTGACTGTGCTCGATAGTGCGAGTTGGAATGCAATGCAGATAGAATACAAGGCGCTAGATTCCTGACGAAGTTGAGGGAGACGCGGATGAAGCATGGTATCTCTTGCTGTTGTCGAGTGAAGCACGTTGAAGCCATTGTTCATGACTACTCGATATCAATATACAATGTTGCAACCCGCCTGCCTCAAATATTTTCATGTTAGTAACTCACATTCATTGAAAAGAGCCTCATCCTCAACTACCCTCCGCGAAACCGTCAGCTGCAACTCCCGACTCGCATCCGCTACAGACCAATTAATATCAAATAACCGCATCATCTCACAAACCACACTAACCGGAGTCCCCCTCCAGTTCCATCCTCCTTTTTCTCTCCTTGCTAAGATCCCTTTGTCTCCCCCTCTGTCTAGACGGCACAGATGTCTTGACTGGCTTATCAGCACCAATAAAGTGACCGCGCGACGCAATCCCCGTACCCCATCTTAGCCGAACTTCGTAGCCCTCGCACGCGGCCCCGCGCTCGACACAATTTTGGCAAGAAGGGCGTGCGTTGTCACAGCGGCGCCGCCGTCGTTTACAAGTCCAGCAGCCCTGGTGTGAGCGGGTCGACATGCCGGATTTGGGGGTTTTGTACTTGAAGATGTTGGGCGGAAATGTGAACCCGCCGTTTACTGCGATGTGGGGGCGTAGATCATGTGGGTTCCCGATAGCGCGTCCGACTGCCTATTTGGGATAGCTCGTGTATGAAAGTCAGCAACGTTCTTGAGAATCTCTTGATTTGTTTCATAAGTCAAATGGAGATATTAACTTGTGACACAAATATCTCGTGAGATATTGGAGTGTCGTATTAATTGGCCAAGAAGCCGATTATATTTACTTTGGCGTGGGATTCCATATTATAGGGGCTTAATCTATAGTCCGCGTAATTCATCGATTTTCTATAGAACTATTTTGAGTTCCAAGGGCTCTAGATTCACGATGGCCCTAATACTATGTTTGATTCTTATCTTCCATAAAGTGCAATATGTATGAATACGCCTCGAGGCTGGGCTGTGTGGCATAGATAATTGCTGAAACGATCCCCTTCTTCAGCCGATCATGTGGTTTATGCGCCTTTTAAAGGGGCAATGACCTTCCAGAGAAAACATGCTTCTCATTGCTCTAAACACTTTGTTTTTTTTTTCGGGGTTTGTGGTACTGATTTATAGGATTTACTCTAGTTATCTGATGTCTGATGAGTTCCTTGTAGATATTCCTATGTTTTAAGAACTCGGAATTTGTAAGAAGCATTAAGAATTCATTACTCATTTAACACAGCCTACCTTGTTCTTTATCTAGACACCTGCAAGGCTTAGGTCTGTACAGAAGATATCGGTGCCAACTTCAATTTCGAATTTCTTCTATGTTGTACTAACTGAACGGCGTGCGAATTTCAAGGAATGTATATGTCATCCCGAATACGATGCCTTCATTATGACCAGTATTCTTCATTCACGGCATCAACACCAAGTTTTCGCTGGTGGGATTTATCAGTCAGGGCTGTCCAGGGAGAAAGGAAGCATGATGGTATGGTCTCCTCGGTTCAGGTTACGACCTAAATTAGCTTCATCTACATATATAGCGAGTTTGTTTCTCTGGTTAACAGCGGTTGGACTTTGGCAGTATGTGCATGTGGCATCACTGAGGATCTACGATATTTATATTGCCGGATCATGTAGAGCATGTGGTGGTGCTATCTTCTCAATTCATCAAATTACTGTATTTTATAGAACATCTGTCTACACAGGAGATATTTAGCCAAGCCCAGACGACCAAAATGATGCATTTGGGACATTCCCTTGTCTAGGTAACAATGTCGCCCTAAAACAACATATAACCCATGCCGATATATCTATTGCAGTGCGTACTTTTTTTTTACCCCAAAAATCAAAAACCATATCTGCAGTGAACCACAAACTAAACACCAGTAAAGCCTAGATCAGAAAAAAAAAAATAATACATAATACAAAGCGGCTAAGACCATCATGGCGGCACCGCTCGAGCCAGCACACGGATATTATCCACAAAGCCCTTAACGAGGTCCTCGTACTGGTTCTTAGGATCGCCGGACATAGCAAGTTGGCCCTGACGACGAATTTCTTCAGCCGAGACTTCAACTTCAAGCTCGTGTTCGAACTCATTCTTGCCCGGTTGTTGCTGTGATATGTGATCAGAAGACTGTCTTCGAGGGTGACACAGAACATTGGATAAACTTACATCGGATTTGGCTACTTGGGTCAAGTCCACCTGGTAGGCCAAGTGGCGGTAGCTCATGCGATCTTTGATGCGATCGCCTCGTGCGCCTTTCATGACAGCGACATCTACCACCGGGAGATTGCTGACGTCGCCAGTGTATTCCATTTCCAGATTGACACTGACGCGCCAGTCCACGGTCGTCCGGGGACTGCAGACGTCTACGTCGGCAACTCGACATTTGACGATTTTCGCGAGGGTTTCACCGGTTCGTTCATCGGTTGTCACCCGGACTTTGGGTTTGTGTCTCGGGTTCAGGTTTTGACGAATCACGGGGGGCAAATCAGATGCTTGGATCTCATAGAAGGTGTCGCGTTCTTTTTTGTGCACATATGCAAGTGGGATGCGGGTCGAGTTGGCTTGGGGCATTGACGCTTTCACGGCCTCATTCAGGAAATTATTCATGGCTCGGTGTTGTTCCTATAGATTGTGGTAAGTAAATTTCATCGAGGTCGAGGCATCCTCGCTAGCACATCAGGGAATCAACTTACCACAGTCATTTTACTCTCAAACGAGGTCCGAATTCGCGCGTTCTCCCGATTGAGGACGCTCTCAGTTAGGATTGGGAGGTGGACTCGGTCTCTGCTGTCCATGTCGATTATATGGCCCAATTTCGCCTCAATTTCAATGATTGTTCCCTGGCCGGCAGCAGCGGAGCCTGCTGGTCCGGCATTAACGTCATTTCTCATGACCACATGTTGAAACAAGAAATCACAAAGCGTTTTTGTAACCTCCTCGTGTGGAATGAAGCCAGTAATGGACGGCTCCCAAGGGCCCAGCGATCCTACCGTCTGCGAAGTACTCGGCGGACGAAGTGAGGGAGTAGGCAGAGCTGGGGGAGCTTGCACGCGAGGCATACTTGTGCTTGGTGAGGCAACAGCAGGTGCTCGTGTGACCCGCGTGACGGGTGTGACAGCCATTATCGAGGAAGACCGTCTGCGAGCAGCCAGGGAAGGATCCTGCTGGCTCCCTCGCGCGTGCTTTGGAACCGGGGGACGGGGATTGGGAATAATCGGGCGTCTGTTCGTGTTGCGGGGCGTCAGCCGAGCATAGATCGGAGGCTCGGCGCACCTCCTTCTTTTTTGCCTGGGCTGTTGTGCATCGACACGTGGTTCGTGGTCGATTTCCATGTCCACGGCGTGGGCCCCTCCACGAGCGCTGGTGGGTGAACTGTTCATTTGACCGCCTGTTGCTAATGGGGAGGTTAGGAAATCTGATCCCGCGACGGTGGGCTTGTGTGCGGTGGGACTCTCAACCATCATTCGATCTTCGGAAGAACGGATTTGACCAGCGGTCGCTGACTCGGAGGCCGTGACGATGCTGTTGTGCCGGGAGATGGATTTGGGACTGGCGCTCTCGGTTGGCTCTTGCTTTAAGCCGCCCGGAGGGAGGTGAGCCTGATCGGAAGGGTGAAAACTATGCAGAGAGAACTGTCGCTGAGTGACAGGTGACTGTGTTGGAACCTGATCTCGCATTAAGGCCTCCTGTTTGGGCCTCGGGCTGGATAGGGGATTGCCGGGGGAATCGTGTCCGGAAGACGGCGGGCGGGCGGTTGATGGGGACAGACGGGTGGTAAAGGCAGGAGGAGGACCTAGGGGAGTGCCGGGAACAGATCGATGTGCAGTGGGGGAGAAGTGCTGCGATGGAAGAGGTTGCGATGCAACAGGAGGGCTGTGGAAAGATTCAACTGGAGCTCGGGGTGTTGTCATCACCGACTGAAGTGATTGAGAACGCTGTTGAGAACGCTGCTGGGCAAAATAAGACGGCTGTTCTGGGTGCTGCGGTCCAGCACTCAGCGGCTGTGGTGTGTATGGCGAAACCAGAGGACCGCCGGGGTGTTGTGGATGCGACCCGTATGCCGACGCGCCAAATGGATCACGCGTGCCGGGACCATACGGTGTCGAGATGTGTGGAGGTGTCTGACTGCGCTGAGACCCCACCGCTGTATTGATCACTGGGCCCGAGTTGGATTGTTGGTAAGGCGATTGAACGGATGCGTAAGGTGAGCTTCGCTCTGGGGAAGCGTGCTGCTGGTGTTGCAGCGGAGGAGGCTGGGGCGGACGTGTAGGATACTCTGAATAAGATGCTGCTTTCTTCAGGCGCTTTTGGGGGGTTTGATCGGATATGGGAGAACTGGCCGAGTTGCTTGGAGGTGGAGGATTGGAGGCGCCGCCGTCGGTGTTCATGATCGTGCGCAAATCCATCGTGGCTGCACCCACTTCGGGACCACTTCGACCACGCGAGCACTTTTATCAAGAAATGCACGCGACAGGCGATCGCGACATTCAGATCTTATCGCAAGACGTCGGGGAGCAGAAAGAAGGCGGCGGGACAATGAGCGTGGATGGACAAAGAGGAAGGGAGAAGTTCTCGAACTGCGGAATTGCGCGAATCAGGGAGCTGAGAGGATCGTCGCCGCTTTAGGGAACCGGCGACATCAAGGTTCAATCGCCTATATTGTGTGTCAATCTGTATCAATCCCAGAGATGTCTAAGTTCTACGTTGGGAGCCTTGGAGCTCAAAAATGTCCTGCGAAGTTTCCATGGAAAACGGAGCTCTTGGAAGTATGATGCATTCGGAGAGCTTAGTAGAATGTAGCTATGGAAAATGTCTATTATCTTTTAGAAATCGCCCAATCCATACAAGTAGCTAACTGTCTTTGACATTATATACGTGTTTTCAACCTCTTCAGTCCTCTGCGATGGTAAAAAGGCCACGGTTGTGATCTTGAGATGTCTTGGCATTGACACCTGAGGCAGTCAAGTATGAGCTAAGCCGTTTTGGGAACTATACACTGTCCTTCCATCAACCTACAACCTACAACTTAGGGTATATATGTAGGAAAGACAGATCTCGATGTAATGGAAGTATAATTGTCGTATCAAGCAGAAATAAACATTCTCAACCCTTGAATTTAGTAATCCCACAGCTTTGTTCATTTTAGATCGGAGGTTGGTCTCATTTACATAAGAACGCCAACCTTTTCATATAGACATGGAGATAATGTAAGGCTTTTTTACATTAGGAACCGTCATATACTGGCCAGTTGCTCTTATACCGTTTAATGTCAATGATATTTGCCTAGAGATAATGGGGTTATAGGCAACGGGGGTATAGGCATTAAACCTATAGGTAATGGGCCTATAGGCATGTAAGAATATACTGGTTTCAGGTTAAACTTAGGAGTCCCTTTAGAGATCCATAAATTACCTAATACTAAGATACGTACCGGTAAGGTCTCGGTCGAGCCGTAAAAAGACCGGACAATTCATGTTAGCAGGGGTCAAACAGCGCTACGCTGTCTGCCCCTGCAATGCTCTCTTTCTTTCTTTCTTTTCCTTTCCAAACCCTCTCTCTGTCTCTCACTGTTCACGTCCCATTCACCATGGCAGGTTCCATCCAAAAAAAAATATGATCTTGATAAAGGGTGAGCCTTCCGTTCATCGTCCGCTCCCCTTCTTTTTTACGTTCGATGTTAGCTGACAAAAAGTCCCCAGCGTCGTCTATGTTCAATTTACGCCGTACCGCAGTAGCATTCCCGCCTATTATGCCTCTCATGGGTCTGGCATGGCAACAACAAGTTCGGTATGACGTATAGAAGATTTAGATTAAGATATTGTTATTATCAGGAGATATATGTATTGACTGGCCCAACTCTCCCTCCAGGATGCAGACCACGAAGCCCGTAACGGGACCACTAAGAGTGATCAAGCCAGAATCCGCCCAGGAAGGACTCGCTCGCCAACGCCTTCGGCGACCTATAGCGCCCCATCTATCCATCTATAAATGGCAGGTTCACTCGGTCAGCTCCGCCATGGAGCGAAACACGGGACTTCTCCTCGCCGGCGGCCTGTATCTCTTCGGCACCTCCTACCTGGTGGCCCCCTGGCTCGGCTGGGATCTGTCATCGGCCGCCCTCGTCGCGGCCTTTGGCTCTTTACCTGTGGCCGCCAAGGTCGGACTCAAGTTCTTTGTGGCCTGGCCCTTCACCTTCCATCTCTTTAATGGTATCCGGTCTTGTGTCTCCGCCGCTGGATACACTCTGGATAGTAGGACTCAAATTATCAAAATCGCATGGGCTGTTGTTGGCTCATCGGCTTTGCCCGCCATCGGCTTGGTGGCTTATGTTTAAAGCACGTGCCATCCATGGGAAAGTCCACTCCCTAGATTCGTGCTTTCATGCCGAGAGAAGTCATTTTCTCCATGTATTCGAACGATTATTGCGGAGCGAAGCGAAGCAATATATTTCATAAGGGCCTCGCGTGTCACGTGACCTGGATTTTATCCATAGGAGCTAAACGGTAAAAACTGATCGCTGAGAACCGGACCTAGCCGGCAGAATAAATATATAGACACGTGACTACCTAAGTCACGTGCTATATACTGAATTAGACTAAATGTCACGTGGCTACTATAGTAATGACGGCCTTAGACATCTACTATGTATATCGTATATATTTGGCTAGGTAGATCCTAAACTAGATCCTAAAACTAGGTGCTAAACTAGGTGCTAAACTAGGTGCTAACCTAAGGCCATCGAGATCTCTAGTACTCCTTGAACACGACCTCTAATTGGTGGTAAGTGGGGCGGCAGTACCACACCTTGCAAACAGGAGTAAGAAATGCGGATTAACGAAGACGGCAATCGATCGGCGTCTCTCTGCTTTGTCTTTACATCTTTACTTTAATTTCCTTGACTCTTCGACTCTTCTTGAATATCCCTGACTCTCATTTAATTTCCAATTTCATTTCCCTGATATTTCGCCATTTCCAGTGGCGGTGAACCAGGCCCCTTCCCGCTGACGTATTGACCCGAATTCGCCGACCTCACCCCTAAGGCCGCATCATCGGCTTTACACCTCGCAGGACGAGCGAATTGTCCAGTTGCCTTCTCTCGACTGTCTCAATATACTGTCCTAGATGCTTCCCTTTACCTATTAACGCGTGTAAATCAAGCCCACCGGACATGCCGACTTGCGATGGACCGACCTGCTGAACATAACAAAATGACATCCCACCTTGAAGATCGGACCACTACCTCGGCCTCCGACATCCCTTTGAAAGATCTCGAATCTGCCTCTTTGGAATCGGACTCCACGATCACACCCCGCTGGAATGGTTTCTCTCAATTTCACCCCTCAAACATCCTCGCGCACCCCGAGGGACTGACACCGAAGATGTCGCAAGAGGACTGGCAGGCATATTCTGAAGACACATGGCACAGGTTGACACTTGCGCTCACGCCAAGTTTCCTACAACACTTGGTGGGCAGTTCGCCACCCCAGCCTGCGAAGCTCCACGCCATCGCGGCTCTAGATGGGCTGCGTGGCTGGGCCTGTCTGCTGGTCTTCAACTTCCACTTCTTTTTCACATACACATGGAAGGTCGCAATAGGATGGGGATTTGGCGGGGAAAACTTCGGAATTCACCAGTTGCCCATCTTCCATATGCTGATCTCCGGTCACATTATGGTGGCCATTTTCTTCGTCTTATCCGGCTACGTGCTGTCATATAAACCGCTGAAAACGATTCGGAGCAGGTCCTTCGATCAAACTTTCACTGTTCTCGCATCAGGCACTTTCCGTCGAGCAATTCGTCTATATATCCCCGCAATTACTGGGATTCTTTGCGTCTTCGTGGCTGTTCGTCTCGGGCTGTACAATTACTCCCACAGCGTCATCAAGGAGGGACACACAATCCTCGGCACTAATGAGCAACATCCGCGTGTGTATAAGTCCTTCTCAAAACAAACCGATGACTTGTGGGACACCTTGGCGAACTTGATGAACCCATTTGACTATGCGCTCTACTACAACTATTATAATCCACACCTTTGGACAATTCCTCTCGAATTCCGCTCCTCACTTATCCTATTCGTCGTCATCATGGGGACCTCACGCTTGGTGGCACCTGTGCGCATGACGGTAGTTTCTGGCTTGGTTTGGTTCTGCATGCGTTATGGTCGCTGGGAAATCGTCCTATTCCTCTTTGGCATGCTGATGGCCGAAGTGGATCTCATCAATGGAATCTGGGAGCCGTCCGCACGACCGGCGGTAGGAGACGATAAAACAACCATTCGCCTCAGTCTCGGCAGCAAAACTACAATCAGAGTGTCCCGCCGCGGGCTATGGATCTCACTCTTCGTAGTCGGTCTTTACTTCGGTTCATGTCCCAATATCGGTTTCAAATGGACGCCTTTCTACAGCTGGCTGTGGGACATCACCCCCGCGACCTACCCAGAGCCGCACCGCTTCACCCAGACTATCGGAGCCGTCCTCATTGTCTTCTCTATCAATCACTCCCCTGATATCCAGAAACTCTTCACCAATTCCTTCTCCCAATACCTAGGCAAGATCTCCTTTGCATTCTACGTCGTCCATGGCCCCGTCCTCCATTGTCTGGGCTACTCCATCATGCCTAATATCTGGAGGCTCACCGGTAAAGAGACAAACTTCCAATATTGCCTTGGATTCCTCATTGGCTGGCTGATCTGCCTCCCTGTCGCCATCTGGCTAGGCGATGTGTTCTGGCGTGCCGTGGATATCCCTAGCGTCAAATTTGCGCGCTCGCTCGAAGATCGTCTCATTTTCAAGGGTCCAACACTCGGTCGCCCAACCCTGGCTACCCGTGCAGCGTGAAATTCTTCGTTGCCTTGACATGAACCTGTTTATACTAGACCGCGATTGTCTAGTGGTTGGTTTTCCTGTCTTACTACACCTGTACTCCATATGATACCTGCTCGCTGGGCGAGGCATTTTGGTTATTTTTACTGCATTGTACTGTCGGTGTCTATTATCCGTACTTTCTGTTACTTAGATTCGTGATTGAAGCAAGACTGTCACGCCATACACTCCTTCAACAGAAAATGAAAGTAAATGCATATCTCATTCAAGCAGTCAAATCCTGACAGCGTGGTTGACCCCTGTCATCAACACTAGTTGTTCCCAAAGAGGCTACGAGCTCGAGGTAATGTGATTCCAGTGATTTACGTAGAACACACACCCAAGACCATGCTCAGCCAATAGCAAAATGGTACATATCCAATGTATAGTTCATTCATTCGTTCACTCGTACCAAACAAATCAGAAGTATGGCCAATCAATAGACACAAGAGTCGCCCATGAAGATCACCGGGGGTTCTCACTCAACCTATGCAAAGAACGTACCGGGTCCGACACAGAGAAGCCGACCGGTACTAGCGAAGCACACAAACAGCAAAGCAAAGTAAAATAGGAGATGCCGTGCGCACGCGAAGCAATAGATCGCGGCAAACAGAAACAAATATCAAAGAGATTGGGCCATCTAATGCAAGGGCCATGGTTGTCGGAAAGCTTCAGGGAAGAGAAGAGACGTCGTAAGGAAATCAAGACTTCTTTTTTTTTTTTTTCGTTGGCTCATAATGCAACTCCCGTTAGGCCTCGTCCGCCGCACACTCCCAACCATTCCCGTGGTTGGCCGGTGTGGTTGGGGCCGCCTTGTGGTGACCAGCTGATGTTGGACACTTCGTATTCGCTCTGCCAGACGCCGGCTGGGCCGCGCTCCGAGGTTGTGGAGGGCGGTGCTCCTGGGGTGGAAGAGGGAGGGGAGGCGACTGGTGCAGCATTGTGCTGGTTGATGAGGTCCCAGAGGAGAACCATGCTATCGTCGCCGCCGGATGCGAGGATTCCGCGACGGCTTGGAGACCACTCTACGCAGTTCAAGGCAGCCGAGTGGCCCTTCAGTTCCAATAGGGCTTGGCCTGGTTGTCGGACGTCAAGAACGCGGACAACACTGGAATCCTGTGAGAATGTTGCCAGGAGATGGGCATCATGAGGGGATGCTAGGATATTGTGTTAGCCTGCGATTATACTCTGTGTTGGGATCGTGTCGTCCATACCTGCGATTCTCAACAAAGGCGGAGGGTAGAGGCCGGTCTGCGATTGACCAGGGGGGCTAGAGCTCCCAGGGGTCATCACTGCTGAAAATATTGTCAGTATCCAGAGCCCATAATTATATTCTGGCAGGCACTTACGCTTCTCGTTCTTATCCGTCGGCTCGTAAATGATTGTGCTATGCTCAAGGCTTCGCAAATCAAACATCCGCACACTGCCATCAGCGCCACAGCTTACAAATACATCGACACTGTTAGCACAGAAGCGAACATCATACACCTCTTTGTCGTGGGCAATCAGTTGTGTCTTCGCTGTCAATGTGGGGATATCCCAAATGGTGCAAGTTGTATCAATGCTCGAAGTGATGATCAGACTTGGAGAAATTGTATTCCAGTCAAGAGAAGTGATGGGAGCAGTGTGCTCAGGGGATTTTGAGTTAGACAGCAAAGCCAGCGGGGAAAGCTTGGAGGTGGCAGGATCTCGCTGGTTCATTGGACGAGTGATCGAGTTTGAGCTTTGAAGAGGCTGAGAATTCGGTAGTGACCATAACCGCAGGTGATCTCCTGACGTGGCCAGCAAATCAGTCGATTGCTTCTGAGATGAGGGAGGTTCCCAGAGAATGCGGGTAACTGGGTAAGAATGTGTCGCCTCAGCCGTTTTCACATAGTCCAGTTTGATTTCTCCCGCAGCCGCATCTGGCGTGTCGGGATCTGGTTGTGTCCAGTGTGCATCGAGGATTTGAATCTATCCACTGGTTAACATAAACATAGTAATCCATAGGATCAATGCACATACATAGTTGTGGCTGTCTTCTAAATAGCTTCCCATGGCTAACTTTCCACCAAAGCCCGAGTTGCCTGTGATAGGCCATTTGCACCAATCCACTGCATATATAGGCCATGGTGCCACGTAATTGCTGTTGGTCGGCACCTGGTTATCTCCGTTGTTGTAAGGCATGGATGATATTCCGGGGTTCATAAGTGCCTCGCTCAACATGTGTTCACCGGAGGGCCTGATGTCAGACAGACCTAGGGGAGAGTACTTGGAGCCTTGCGGGGTGTGAGGCTGAAATCCTCCAGGAGAGGAAGGATATTTGGAGCCATCGGGCGCACCATGTTGTTTGTACATGGATTGGTCGAACCCGGCCGGGCTAGATCGCGAATGTCCATGTGAATTAATCATGCTGGCTCGGTGATTGGTTTGCGACGACTGCGGCATGGTGGGGACGACCGATGGAGCGGTATTTATTGATACTGCGACAGGGCGGTTCTGATTCCCTGGCTGCAAGGCTCCGGGGAGGGCAGTGCTGCTGTTATTTCCGTCGCCGCCGTACTGAGAGCTCTGTTGTACGTTAATGGAGGGAAGCCGGGCACCGGCGTCCGGTGTAGCGGGATAGTCGTGCGAGGAGGATTGGCGGGACAGGTTTGGATTGATTAACCCAGTTGCTGGAATGTGAAGCTCCTCCGGCTGGCGACTGAACACAGCTGACCGCCGGTGGGAGTCGTAGGAGGCGGGATTCGACATGATGTGGTCTATGATGGAGAGCAAAAGCGCCGTCTATGCAGGGGATGGTGCGATGGATCGTAGGTGGAGGATGAGCTCCACTGTTTCTCGATCGAGATCAGTGAAGGAGGTTAGGAGATGCACCAAATTGGGGATATAGCGGGGCTTCGAAGAAGCTCCAACTAGAGGACGGTGTCAGCCAGATATCATTCCAGCTTATCAGGTCACTTGGCTCGCAATGGCATCCTCATCTCAATCGGAGAGTTGTAGAGTGGAGGACAGAGGGCGGTGTCATCCCACGGGAGCAGCTGACTCAGCCGGATACCCCAGCCTGCGATGGAGATAGATCCGATCAGTTCTTCAGGGTGGGTGGTTCTTTTTGCTTCTCTGTGGTTTCTTGGTTTCTTGGTTTCTTGAATTCCTAAATTCCTTGTTGGTTTGATATCTCTCTACTTGACTGTGAACCCCTGTGCCCGTTACTGTAGTTATATATTCTTCACACCATGGCTTCCGATCATTCCAATTCACCCACGGCTTTACTACTACTTCCTCCACCCCCAGCCTTTTCTTTTGTCAAGGTCAAAGATGCCTTCCAGCCATCCTTGGTGGATGTCTACACTAAGCTCTCAAATGCCTTGATTGGATCCAATCGTACAGCTGTGCTGGATATTGCTTTGGCCATTCCAGATCTTCTTTCCCCGGCCTGCCAACCTCGTGCCAGAGTGTTTGCACAACTCCAACATTATCTGAGCAGCGTCTATACCCTGGTTGGTGTTGTCTGTGCAACACAAAACATTGAATTGGATTCTCCGGGTGGCATTGATACCCGGGTGGTATTTATCGATGCAAGTGAGAGCACCTCGGCCCTCCAGGTTTCTGATGGTCCTCGCTTTGGGCCCATTCTAGATATCCAATCACTAGCAAATTCAGGGCGCTGTTGGGATTATGTTTTCTATTTGTCCAACACAACTGGTCAAAATTTGGCCATGTCCTTCACCAACAGTGTTGGCAGTCAGGCTCGGGACGGCACGGCGGCAAGCATGCAAGCCATCACAAGCCAGCCTGACTGGGAGATATCTGACCGCCTGTTACTTCCTGACGACCAACATCCATCTACTCCATACTATTCCGTGGTCGTTGGTGGCACATTTGATCACCTTCATGTTGGTCACAAGCTCTTGCTCACAGCAGTTGCATTGGTCCTGGAACCGCTGGACCGGGACCAGGAGGGCCGCCTGACCATCGGAGTGACCGGAGATGCACTGTTGGTCAATAAAAAATATGCCGAATTGCTCGAGAGTTGGGAAGAGCGTTGGCAGAGTACTGCAGATTTTCTGACGGCCATTATGGATTTCTCGCCTGAAAAGAAATCACCGCAGATCGAGCGTGCTTTTGCGCCAGGGCCCAATGGGAAGACTGTCCTCGTCAGGATCCAACCCAACTTGGCTTTTGAATTTGTGGAGATCTCCGATCCGTTTGGGCCTACGATTACCGAGGAGAACCTTGGAGCAATTGTTGTTTCAAAGGAGACACACTCAGGAGGGGCAGCCGTCAACGAAGAGCGGGTGAAGAAGGGATGGAGAGGCCTTGCTGTATTCGAAGTGGATGTACTCCAATCTGGAGAAGCAGCCACGACCACTGATCTTGATGGCTTCGAGTCCAAAATCAGCAGCACAGATATCAGACGGCGCCGAGTCCATCTCGCGAAGGTCTGATAGGTACACACGGCACGTAACGATATGGGAGATCCAACAGCTAGTAGATAATCTCTCAAACACATGTACATACATTAGTTCATCTTGATTTCAGCCATTAACCCCCAATCAATAGTTGCCTACCTCTTGGGCAGACACATAATCCACACGCATGGTCCGTCACTCTGCATGATGTGACGACTTCCTGGCGGGGTCTGCATTGGCCCCTCCAACACTACTCGCTCTCATTCAATGGCCTTTGCTGCAGGTTCACGCGCTGGATGGCCGCAGAGTCAATCAATCATGTGATTCTTGTGTGGCATCGGCACCAATGAAATTGAGCGGATCGGGTCAGAGAGCCCGGCTTGTCAGTGCAGAGGGCGCTAAATCAGACACTTGACGATCGTCCCCGGTCGGGAAATCAATCGTTAGGGCGAGAGCTCTTGTTATGCATGGTGAGACAAGTCAACTGTCCTACTAGTGTGTCTGCAGGAGAACGATGAGTCGAGTATTCGATATGGTTTTTTATTTTTATTTTTATTTTTATTATTTTTTTATTTCTCATTCTCTTCCCCCTCTTCCCAATTCCCTCCGTGACTTGTCTCTCCGGTCTTTGGGGACAGGTTAAGAACGTCGATTTTCCCTCAATTCCTCTTTCCATGTTGCTGCTACTTCACCAAGCAGCCGATGCTTCGGCTGCGAGCGCCGATCATGGCCCAGCCACGTCACATTTATGATCTTGCTGACGAGCTACTGAGTGAGATCTTGTCCTTTCTTCTCGAGCCCACACCTCGAGCCCTAAACGGCAAATTCAATGGAAATGGACATACTTCCGGGCCTGACAACCACGAACATGAAGTGTCCGATCTTGATCGCTTTCGACTCGTCTGCAAGCGCTTCATGCGAATCGGCACACCTTATAAGTTCAGTCGATTCACTCTACGCTTTTCTGATCATGGCTTCCGGCGATTAGATGAGCTGGTAGACATGCAGTTGGCCTACTATGTGAAAACCATCACATACATGGTGCGACCTTTTTATCAAGGAAGCGGTACCAGCTCTTCAATCTCACATACACAAGCGAGCAAATTAAACTAATACCGAAACACAGGATGGGTCCGGACACTACGAACTTTGGGGTCAGAGAATCCGGAAATATCCCAACTACACAGCCGCCGACTACGTGAACAAACCAATCTAACTGAAACCAACAACGACCAAACCCGCCTTCGACGTGCGATCTCATCGTTCTCAGCTCTACAGGAAATAAAACTCCTAAGACTACAAGACGAAGCAGACGAGTACCTCATCGACTTTATACGCGACCACTCACTAGGAACCAACACCAGCACCGCAACAAGCATCCGCTTCGACTGGGAAACCGCCTGTTCGCGCGCCGTAACAAACCTCAGCATCGCCCTCCTCGACTCAAAATGCAGCTCCATCCGCTTCACAGGGCCCCAAATCAGTCCCGAAGCAACCCTCCAGCTCCTCCGCGCCCCATCAACAACCCTCGCCGCCATGGGCGGACGCCTTACAAGCCTGGACATAAACTTCCACTCAACAACCGACATCACCACAACAATGGCCGATCTCTCAGAAGTCTTCCACCGCTTCTTCGTCGCAGCCAAGCACCTCGTCGCCATCCACATCGGCTTCCTCGGCAAAACACCCCTAGACCTCGATCTCGAGCTTCTCTTCCACCACATCCGCTGGAAAACCCTCCGCAAACTCAGCATCCAAGGCTGGCGTCTGAGCGCAGACGAGATCATCGCACTAGCACGTCGTCATAGTCCCCATCTACGTGATTTCCGCTTACTCGGCGTCTACCTCCGACCTGGTGGGTTGTGGCGCGATGTACTGGTTGTCCTGCGTGAGGAAATGGAGCAGCTGGAGCGGCTGGTTCTGAAGGATATTGATTACGGTGAACACTTTGATTCGGTTTCTGTCTCGAACGGCGTCGAGGTGTTCGATGATTACCCTGTCGGTCCTGTGCCATCTTCTTTTACTGTTGCGACGGGTATGTCCTCGCCTGTTCAGTCGCCGGCTACTACCCCGCTCGCGTCTGATGGACTCCCTGCTTTGGTAAGGGGAAGGCGACTGCCGTTAAGGCGGACTTCGCTTGAGAGGCTGCGTACTTTGTCTAGTGAGGACTTGGGGGATGATGGTGTACATGTCCTGCGTGAACAGATGCCTCTTTGGGAGGCGTGGGTTATTTCTGCCCCGCAGCAAGTTAAAAGGAATGGTCAGCCACATTGGAGCATTTAAAAGAGAGAGAGAGAGAGAGAGAGAGAGAGAGAGGGGTAGAGAGATGCCTAAAACGTGCTGATTACTATTTGGACTTTTTTTGGAGTTGGGGGCTGTTTGAATTACTTTTTCGATGACTTGCATGCGTTAGAGCCGTTTGGTTATTATATATTTGGGTGCAATTATATTGTTCTCAAAACACGGGATTCGCTGTAACGGCACTGCATTAATATTGGCCGAAAAAATAAGGATATGTACGTAAGGATGCAATCTCTAGGGGTATTATTAAACAAGATATGTTAAAGAGGACCAACCCTTTTCAAAGTCCTCTATTCATAGCACTTGGGCCAATCACCGCCAGAGCGTGCAAAAGTGAGCCCCTTGACGAAATCGCGACGGCGACAACGACCAAGCTTATCAACGGGGCAACCATGTAGCGGAACAACACGATCGTTAACGAGGACTCGCACGAGCGGCTCCGGATCGCGGCGACATTGCATCATCTCGACATAAGCACGAGCACCGAAAGGCACCGTCCAGGAGGATGAAAACCCGTCCGTTTCGCTAGTAGACTGGGCCTTGGTGAGGGAGAGGGGATCGGTGCCGTTGTACAGCCCCAAAGCAAAGAAGAACGGCATCATTCCATTGTCGTGCGTGAATTCTGCGTACATGGTGTAGTTGAGGGGGAATGTCGCAGCGCCGGGGGCATCGAGCGTACGGTTTGTGCTTGTGTTGTCGACCACTGGGGTGTGAGTGAGACGGGCGATGAGTTCGTTCACGAAACCGACACCCTGGGTTGGGCCGAGCGGGTTGCCTGCGCCATAACCGTAGTACTTGCTGAGTGACTGGAGGTAGTCGTATTGGTTCCATTCGGTCTGGGTGAAGAGGTCGCAGAATGGAGATAGCTTGGATCCATCGCTAGTCAGGGACACTGTGTCGAAAGGACAAATGTCCATCAGACTGACTACATCGATGTTTTCGAGTTTGATGCCAGGAAGGTTAGCCTCGAGACGGGCTCGGATGGGCGGCACAAAGATTTCCATGTATTTTTCTTCGACCTCGTCGCCCAGTTCACTTTCTTCGAACTTGTCGCAGATCTCACTGTGGTTCAGAGTGTTGTTGGTGCCAGACTCTTCCGAGATGAGGACATTGACCTTAGGGCTTGGTTGGCGGTGATTGGCATGCTTGTCATTTGACTTTGCTTTCTGGAAGCCCTTGATGAAGTTCACTCCTGAGGCCACAACCCGTTCCGAGTCAGATATGCGAATGAAGGGCACGGCCTTCTTAGCCAACGCCGCATAGCGCTGGTAGAACTTGGTTCCCGAGTCCACCATCTGATTCACTCCAAAGGGAACCAAGTCATCACCGCCCATGGTGTAGTTGTACGAGCGGATGAATTTGGTGTTGCCCTTGTATGAAGTCGCGTTCGCTTGGATGCTTTTAACGAGCGCGGCATACGCCTTGCTCTTTTTCGCGGACGGGAATCGAGCACCGTGACGGGAGATCACCTGAGCGAAGGTGATCTGACAACCGTGAGGAACCTCATCTGAGATGGCCGATTCGTCGGAAAGAGAGAAATAGGGCGAATATTGGCCCCACTTGTGTGAGAGCTCGGAGTTGCATTGATAACCGCCGTCAACAGTATTGCAGGCATGTTCGTGATGAGATGCTCTCCTCGACTTGTCCAGGGGAGAAGTCACAGATAGATCGGGCTGGGTTGTGACATGCGAGGGGGAGCGGTTACACTGAGATCCCTTCGCGAAGTACACAAACAGGGCGAAAGCGCCCAGCAGGGACACTAGGGTAATTTTACGCCATTTGTGGGACGATTGCTGTTGTTGCTGCTTCCGGCCTTGATCTTGACTCTCGCCAAGTAGGCCCTCTTCCTCCCCATGCTTTTCTTTGGAGAATGCTGCCATTGTACCTAGTGAATGAATGAGTAGATGGGTGTCACGACAAGTACGTAGAACCTGCAAGGATATCGAATACGAAGAGGGGGAAAATCAGTCCATTTTTAAATGTCGACCTGACTTTAAAGCAAACGGGTTAACTTTTGCGGACTTGGTGCTCGTGAGTGTTTTGGTCTCTCTGATTGGCCCGTTGCTCTTGTATGAAGCTGAAACACGTGGCCCCGGAGATGGCCCTACCCGTGAGATACTTCACAGTACTAAACTGTTGTCATGTTTTAGTATACAAGTGAAAGTCACTAGAGGTACCTAGTAATATATACTAATAATCTAGCCCGACGGGGTTCCAAGGTCATTCCAAGGGGTTTGATTATTTGACATGTGGTGATCTTCCCGAATTTTGCCCTACAAGGTCAATGTTATGTACATGGTCCTCAATTCATATCAATCTACGGAATTATTTCCCCTCCGGGGACAGTTTCGACCAATTGACCCTCTATGTCTTACATCGCTTCCAGGGAAAGTCCAAGATAAGTGCAAGACTAGCTTGTTTCTTAGCTCAATTCGTATGCATAACGATTTTGTGGCTTGTATCTCGTATGGAGAGCCTCTCTCGTGTGGGGCCTTTCCACCTGAGTACTAGTACTGTTACTAGTACTACTACATAGTATATATTTTCCGTCCCTATCAGATGAGATTATCTTTCCCCTGGACTGATTTAGCCTGAAATTCACACTGAGGTAAAAAGAAAATAAAAATAAAAATGGTCGTCGTTGCTGGCGACCTCGGTTGACTACTTTGCACATGTATATATTTGTGTCCTACCCTTGATAATATAAGAAAAGCATTTCCCACCAACTACAAGAATCCAATGCCCCATGTGCAATGAATTGACTTTCGACTCCGGAGTAGATTATGATAATATAATTTAAAGATCCTAGAAGAAATACAAGGAAGAATAAGCGAGTATTCCGTCGACATGTCATATACACGCCTACTCCTCGGAGTCCGTACTGTGGAGTCCATGCAGGTACAACCAAGGTATATAGGTGTTAGACCAGGCGAGAAGTCATTGGCTTCAAAGTGCGCTTTCCTGCAGTGGGAGGATTAAGGCATGATCGTCCGTTTCAAAGATCAGCAGACGCGTAGATCATATGTAGATCAATTCGATCACTGACCGGGAGCCCATAACGGTGCGAAGTGTACAATATACGGGGCATCTATATAAAGGAATACTTAGGATAGGTATAGAGTCAGATATAAAGACTAAAGGTATACTATAGTACATGTTATAATAAACTAATATAAAGCTACCTCTTAGGAGAAGAAGCCACATCAGTGATGTACTCCACTCACTCCACCTCGACTGTAACGGTATAGTCATCTCCCTTCTGCCCGACCACAGTGATTTTGACTCCATCCTTGGAAACAAAAGTCTTCCGGCCCGCCTCGGTTGTGAAATGGGCATCATTGAGTTCCTCACCACCACATCCCCCAGAACCTGGAGTCGCATCATGAACGCGAATAGGGCCAGCACCAGAAGCCAGGGATGTTGACACGGTATATATAAGCACTCCGGAACTGCAAGCCTTGCTATCTGCGCCAGCCTTGGCTCTAACCTCAGCCACAATAGCAGTAGTCTCATCCCGCTTCACAACGACTCCCTTAACACCCTCCTTGGTTCCAACGGGGGTAATGGTGTGAGTGGTCGATCCAGCACCGTTCACACAATCGAACTGGTTGTCGGAAAACCATCCCAGCTTCCACTTGTGCCACGCAAGGTAATCCGGAAGCCCTCCGGTGATCAATCCCATAATGTCATGTCCACCAACATACATGGTGGTGGTACCGCCAGTACTATCCGAGGGATACAGATCCGGTAAACCCATCGTGTGTCCTGTCTCGTGGTTCATGACCAAAAAGCCCCATGAGTCAGGAGCGTCTTGGCCGAAGGTGACAGTCTTGCTGATGACAGTTCCATCCCCCGCCGTCAGTTGGCCCATGAAGGTTGGCGAGAACGAGATGTGCTTTGCTGCCTTGGTCGGTACGATATAGAGAACATCGGTGCCGGCGAAGTTGATGGCCTTGCCGACTGAGTCGAGCGCATCTTGGATGTATTTTTCTAGAAGCTCTGAAGTAATTTCTCGGTCGTAGGCGTAGGTGGAGGACTCTGCGGGCATACGGTAGAAACGGGATGTGTCGGCGGTGACGTCGAGAGTAAGTTGACCAAAGGAGGAATTGCTGTACCAGTCTGGGGCGCCGGGAATGAAGAGCTGGTGTAGTTCCTCAGTTGGTTCTGAGGCCGTTGCATCAGGGAAGTCGACGAAAATCATATAGCCGTTGAGGGTGCCTGTGCTTGGGGCAAAAGTCTGGGCTGTAGCACCGATACCCTCGGTGAGATCCACGGAAGTCGGCTTGAGTTTGCAGGAGCCATTTCCGGCGGCGCGTGAGCTGTGAGCACGAGCATGATGATGTTGGTGTGTAAATCCAGTCTTATGAGTAGACGTCGAAACTGAAGGGCATCCCTTGACAACCTGTGTCAAGAGGCAGAGCAAGCCCCAAGGAGCGAGCCCTGACAACTGATTGAATTGGGTCTTCATCTGTGTAACTCTTTACTCTTTTGATTTGGATGATTTGTGCCTTGTACTACATCCTTGACTGGCAATCGAAGGTTTTATAGTTAGGAAGAGCATTTTGGTCCAAGTGAAACACAAGGTGGGGAAGAATCATCATGAAACTATTAGGGCAAGTCAAAGGATTCCTTGGTTCCATATCCATCGAGCCAAGACCTATTAGCTGTCTGGAATAAAGAGAAGCATGTTGTAGTACTCCGTACTCCGTAGATCGAGTCTTGCTGATATTAGATCCTTGCAAGTATCAACTAGACTACCTCTATTGTTAGTTACATGGTCTATTATCTTAGTTTCATGCTCGTATCAGAGATATGTACACCCATATTCCGGAACACTTGATCCTTGGCGACGATAAGCAGCAGAGATGCGTCTCTGCATGTAGATTTACGCTCTTTAGATACGTCGTTTTGCTCCTTTTTGCATACTACGTATCTTAGGGGAAGGGGACATCTGCATTATAAGCGGGGTTCTCAGGTACTAACTAAGGGGCTAGCTATGTACTCCGCCGACAAGAGATAATAGGGGCATTACTTTGTCGATCGCGCTTGGCGTGGTTGTAGATACACATGATGTCACGGCCGTCTTCTTATGTATAGAAATCCTATTATGGCTTCTATTACCCGCGAATGAAATTGTCTAGCTTTTCAGTTAAGCTTCACCAGACAGGGTCAGAACCTCCTACTGCGATTGCGTCTATGGAAAGGTAAGCTAATAAGAATATTCGCAAATTCCCCTTACCAAAGCAACGCTCCCATTATTCATTAAAATAGGGCACTTGCACGTACTTGGTCTCTCCCCATAATCAGAAAAGCTCCCCAACATTTGCCTTACGTCCTCGTTTCTCAATCTCGGCAATGAAACGCCCAGGAATTGCGCTCGTAGTCAGAACACGGCTAACCTCAAGGTACTGTTTGCGAAACTCGGACCAAAGCTTGTTATCCTTAGCAGTGGTCAACTCGGGTGATGGGTAGTAGGGGTCATTCCAGGTAAAAGCGTCCACGATTTGTTTCAGACCTGTAGGGTTCTCCTTGAACTTTGCGCACCTATCGACATGTTAGTAGTGACCAGCAATGTTCGGTAATAGTACCCACAGATTAAAATCGATGAGCCACATGCTTTGACCGGCGAGAAAAATCAAACCGATCTCCTAGCGACCACTCGTCCTCTTCCGCAATCTCATCTGACCGCGGCATTTGAGACAATAAGGGGGAACTACCGAAGATGAACTCGATGTCGTTCCCATCAACGCCGGCTTTCCAGTGTAGAATGGCCAGGGTTTGGCCCATGATATGGGCAAACGTACAGGTGTCCAGCTGCAAATCCTCCATTTCGTTGACATGCAACGGGAAATTGCGTAGTTTGAAATTCTTCACATTCGGGTAGGTCTTATTCCGAATACGTTAACTAACGACTTGATAAAGCACCTTACTAAGGTGATATTTCGAAGATAGATCATGTAGATAGGCCTAGTATACGGGCGACTAAGTATGTCACTGGCACATAACTCTGTCATTGGTTATTACATACAACAGTCTACTCTATAAAGATTCACCCACCCCCTAAACTAGCGGCTAAGAGATCTACTGATTTTCTTTAAATTCAATTTAGATTCAATTCAGATACAGTTCAGATTCAGTTCAGATTCAGTTCACTTTAGAAGTCCCTATACCTATTTTAGAAGGCATTAATTTTATCAACCTTATGATCTAAGTATTTAGATATCTTTAAGCATCCGCAAGCTTCAATTAATAACTACAACATTAGTTTTTATAAAGTGAGAGGATATCCAAACTACTGCTGGCAATATGAACCAATGAGAGAGTTATGTGCCGGTGGCATACTCAGTGTGTCCTATAAGATCGAAAATATATGATTTAAATTCCGATTTATATACTAAACATAGGGGGCATTTGATAGTTTATAAAATAGTTTTTCTAAGAGAAGGAAGGAACTTTATAAGAGGATTTTTCCAGTGCTTATTTATAGTGATAACTAGATCACTAGTCGTAGACTCGTAGGGGGTATTACGAGATCACGTGATCTCCCATTTTATAGTTCTCTCCTTTCCTTCTTAGCGCAATAGACATATTTTCCCGTTTATCTGCTATCTGTCTGAGAATGGTGTTAGTACAATCAACACTATTCTGAGTATTTCCAGCAAATATAGTAAAATATTCTCTATCCAGTACATCTGCCTACGTTGTAAGTAGAAATAAAGAAATTGAACAATTCGATTCTGTAGTTCGGCTGTGGGGGACTCCAACCAATCAGAATTCCCGGGGTTGCCGAGACGCGCCCGACCCAAACATTCCGACTTTGCTCCAAAACAAACCAATTCCAATCTTCAACTTCACCCTTTTACACCTAGAATGCCTCCAATGAACAAAAATTCTGATTTACATGACGATTCATTTTCGCTCACCAATTTGGACGACGAAATAATGGGCACCTCAACACGACGTGTCAATGAGGAGCTTGACTACGATATCAACACATCAACACTCGACCGTGCTTTCCCCGAATTTTCGCAAATACAGACCTCCGAAGAGGAGGAACACGAATTGGACGACGATCTTTCACATAGCGATCTTGATATGTCCGTTGAAGTGGGACGCGGTGCTGGAAAACCAGAACGCGACGACTCGCGCAGCTCTATGATGAGCTTCGAGAATAGTGTACGCTCATCATCGCCCGCCATTCGCGTTGAATACCCCACACCACAAAAGCCAGTTGCTGCCACGCGTCCATCGCGTCGTGCAGTCAGTGAAAACCTACGAAAGAACGCTCAGGTGCGACGAGCGACCCAAGCACAGAAAGAAACTATGAGCCCGCAAGTCTCGAAAGCTCAACGCGACCAGCGTCGGACATTCTCTGATATGCACGCGAAAGTGCGTGATAGCTACGAGGGTTCATTTTTGGAGGATGAACGACCTGCTCCTATCACCACGAAGACACGTTCGACGCGTTTTGGAAACGTAAATACCTCGCAGGAGATTGCAGACGCAATTGAGCGTGCTTCGCGAGATGCCTACGCGAAGGAAACCCGCAAATCGACTTCCAACACCGCAGGAACTCCCCGCAAAAGCAATGCCAATGCAACAAACAACAACACTATTGGCGATACCATGACCCATCAATCCTTCCTTCTTCCCGACCTCCCTAATATCTCTGAACTCGTCTCCGGTGTGTACGAAGATGGCACACCCGTTTACTCCCGGCAGGGCAAGGTGCGCTCTACCCGGTTTGTGTCTCCACTTCATGACCACACAGACGTGTCTCACCCCCATGAGCACATGCCGCTTGATGCAGTACCTGTCCCCGAAGATGAGAAGGCCTTGTTTGTTCATTTGAGACTACTTCAGGATAAAGTCGCGGAATTGGAGATGTTCAAGTCCGAAGCAGAGAGAAGAATGGACAGTTATCGCCAGGAGAATTCATCTTTGAAGGCGAACAGGCCTCGCCAGTCATCAGCGAAATACGAATCAGAGGATAATTCGCACAGAAAGGGATCTAAGCGCTTGGAAAATGAGAACCAGAAGTTAGACGCTGCCAATCTCGCTTTGCAAAACCAGTTGGATATTGCCGATCGAAAGGCCCAGGTCCAGGAGTCTGCCATCAAGCGCTTGAACCACGACAGAGAGTCGGCTATCTCGCAACTTGGGGCCGCTTATCTCGAAACTCGAGAGCTGAAGGCTGAGAACGAGGAACTGCGACAGGAAAATGCAGAACTCAAGTCCCAGCTCAGCCGAACCTTGGGCCGCAAGGCTCGCGAACAGGACACCGTCGAGTCCGAAGCCAGTTCAGCCGTGTCTGATGATGTCGACGACAGCCAATCTTACACCGACCCCAGTGGGGACGTTAGTCGGAGCACCAGGGACATTACATCGAAGAGCAACCGCTCCAATACGAGAACCAGACGCCAGGATGACTCCCGCTCTAAAGTGTCTACCCAAGTGGATAAGGAAATTTCTCGCCTTGAAAAGCAACGTGCCGATGAGGCTCTCTTCTCTATTGAGCTGCCATCATCAAGACGTACGTCAACCTCTAAGCCATCAAAGTCAGCTGTGTCCCGCTCTGCTGAGTCTAAGAGCTCCCGCAAACAACCCAGCTCGAGCAAACAGCGCGTGAAGCGAGTGGTAGTTGAAGATGTGACTGGACCGGAGGTGCCTGAGCAGACCAAGGCTTCATCCGAAACAGACGTTACCTTGTTGAGTGTCATTGATGAGCATGAAATCTCTCGTCTACGCAAGACATTGGAAGAAGAAAGAATGATCCGCAAGCAACGACGCTCGAGTGCCCCTAAGGAACCCAATCCTACAGAGACCGTCAACTCGACTAGACAGAGCATTTTGAAAACTCCTGCCCCCCGCAAGTCATCTCTTCGTGAATCCAAAGCAGAAATCCCTCGCCCAGCCTCTGCTACTGGAGATATTACCACCGCCTCAAAGGCCAATACCGATGGAGACAGTAGTCTCACAGTACCAATTGCCGAGCGTTCTCGGCGTCATTCAGAAAATTCGCTGCCCGCAGCAGCCCAGCGCAGGAAGCAGCGAAATGCCACTGACATGACCTCCGCTTTCATCCTTCCTGATATTACCCTCCACCACGTCGACCTGGCGGCCGCTGATCCATCCAAGTTGCCACAAGCCACCCAAAAAGCATTGGATAACATTGCTCGACACAATGGACAGAACTGCACAGTTTGCAACGGTCACTCCGCTGACGGCACCTGCAACCACGGGTCTGTGAAGGTCGCTAAGCCCATCCCTGTGTCAGAGCGTATGCCCAAGCCATCCGTCTGGAACGAAGAACCAACTATGCGCCCCTCGCAACCCCCTGCTGTCGCTCTTGCTACTGTTCTTAAGGGCCTGGAGGACGAACTTTCTCACCTAAAGATGCAACTGGTCACATACCAAAGCGCCTACAACAAGCTTGACGCATCGCTCGGCAAGCGCCCGCGCAAGGCCCTGCAAGAGAAGATTGACAAAATCTTCAAGGACATTGACATGAAGTCCGACCAAATCTACGCTCTTTACGATGTTCTAGAGGGCCAAAAGCAAGATGGTCGTGAGATGACCGAGCATGAAATGGAAGCAACCCTTGAGTCAATTGGAATTGATGTCGACATGTCCCATGCACCTGATGTCACTGGTACTACCGACAAGTCTTCTCGCCGCGGCCAGATTGACTTGGATGATGAGGAGGATTTGCCCTGGGAGGGTATTGAGAGCACCGGTGAGATGACCGGCCACCTTTCTATGGGCGGTCACTGAGTTTATTGCATCGCATTGGTGTGTTGATACTATTCTGGTTACTTTACTGCTACTTTGGCGCTGTTTCATGGAGTATGGTTCCATCTGTATGTTTAATTCATTGACTTGGGTAATCGATTGTTGGTTAGGTAGTTAGTTCTTGATACTCAAATGTCATTGCGGTCGTACCACGACTTTGAAATAACCTTTTCTATCTCTAAGAGTTCAATATAGCGGTAGCTCCCTTTCCGGCCGTTTCCTTGTTGTGTGCTGTTTGTATCAATCTCGATATATTTGTCACATTTTGGTTAGATGATGGATGGTAGTACCATATGCAGCTGGGATACACCGAGCGAACAGAAAGAAAAAAAAACGCCATCGCTGTGCTATAAAAGAATCCGAATACCATGCAAGCCCCCAAAGCCATTGCAACCTAAGTCGAAGCAGCATTTAGGCAGTGTTCTCTCCACCCTCCACGGCCATAGCAGCGCCCTCCGTGGCCGTCGACTTCGAAATATTAGCAGCATCTCTCTGTGAGATCTCCTCCCCAACAAAGCAACTCAACCCAGCAAAAGCCTCAAGCAGGGTACGCGAGTAGTATTCACGCAAATCATAACCACCAGCCATCATGCGCGCATCATTGCGAATCGGATCAAGATACTGCGATGGATAATACGACTGGAGAGAATAATAATCGCGTTTGTCGGCCACATAGCCCATAAACGGATCGTACGGTTTCTCCGGCTCGGGCGTCTTGATCTTGCGCAGACCCTTGACAAGCCCCGTATCTGCTGCACCAGCATGATCCACCGTGGAAAGATTCGTCCCACGCTTGGTATCTGACCGCAGCGCAGCCTGTTTCTGTCGAATGCGTTCTTCCTCACTGCGGCGCGCGGACGACTTCTTGAGCAGCACCTTGTGTCCTTCGCGCGCGATGGCCGCGGCATCCGTCGATGAGCCAGATGCGAGTCTTGAGAGGAAATCCTCGCGACCGGCTTGGATCTCGCGGCGCTCGATCTCGTATTCCTGGCGCACTGCTTGGCGGCGTAGTCGGGCTTCTTCTTGTTCGAGGGTCATGCGGGCTTGGAAGGAGGAGGCTTCTTCGGCTTCTATGGCTTGGTTTGTGCGGATTGATTGCATGTTGTCTGCTGCGTATTTTTGGAGCTGGGCTTCGGTCTTCGCCACGTCGATCCGGCTTACTAGGTTCGCGATTATTTCCTCTCTTTGTTCAAGGAAGTCGTCGTATGCACGTTTTGAGTCGAACTCTTCTTCGCGGCGGTTCAGGCTGATTGAGATAAGCCGTTAGTTCTCCCGTATTGCAGGGTGCTTCCGGGTGTTTGGTAAGAGACGTACATGTGCATCACCCGCCGCCGGATATCTACTTCTCTTTCCACACCAATATCTTCGAATGTCTGCTTGCGGAACCGATTTTTACGCAGCGTCTTGCGACATCCGGCTACCGGACAGTTTGCAGGACCGGATGAGAAGATGCGGTCCACGCACGACTCGCACATCTTGTGGTAGCATTCCGGATTGATGAGAAAGCGCATGTCCGGGTTGAGGTATCGTGACGATTTGCAGACAGGGCAAACCTCTGTGAAAACATGTAATTAGCATTAGACATCATGACCAAGCTGAAAAAGGCCTTACCGTCTTCATCACGGCGAGAAGCCGCATCGGAGGCCATAGTAAGACTAAAGTGACGTGGGAGAGATGGACCACAGACTTGGCTTGAGGCTGATAAGCAACTTATGCGCACGGACCACATCATCGTCACCTTTTTGCGACTTTTTTCTTTTTGCCTCCGGCAACCCCTCTCTTTGCTCCGTCTCATTCAATTCACATTGCCAGTGCGAAGCTACCATTCATTTTCGCTTTTCACGGTCATGGGAGTACCGAACCCCAACCTCGACGCTCTCGAGGAGCAGCGCCTCGCCCTCGAAGAAAACATTCTCCAACTTCAAAAATCGCTTTACCACTGGCGAACCTGGGAAGCAGAATACGATGGACTCCGCGAGGAGATCAGCAACCTAGAAGATGACGCCAGCACAGACGACTTCTTTGCCGTGGCCCTGGAATTCGGTGGCACGCTGGTGGACCAAAAGGAAATGCAGACAATACTTGGTTCGCAAGGTGTGACGCGGTCTCGCGGGCAGGTGGTTGATCTTCTTGGAAGACGCATCGACTACGTGCAGCAGAATGTTGCGACTATGGAGAAGAGGCTTTCGAAGGCCCACAATGAGCTGGATGCTTTGGTCTTGAATGATCAGCCACCGCTGCAGGACGGTGCGGAGTTCCCGATGCAGGAGATTATGGAGGAGCTTGATGAGGATGGAAACGTTATCTCGGGCAAGATCAATACGCCTGGGAATGATGCTTCGGAATTGCTGGATGTGCTGAAGAAGGCTGGTGTCAAGGATATTCCGGAGACGAGTGAGCCGGAGAAGACTGCTGCAGCTCCCGCCGATACTACACGTGAAGGCATGGTGGGCGGGCCAGTCAACTCAACGGCTACAGACCAGCAGAATGGTTCCTCGAACGATAGTGCAACCACAGAGTCAACTGCCGCATCCCTGAAATTCTCTCAGCCCCAGTCTGTGGTGACTGCTGAAGATCGCATGCAGCCGCCTGTCACGGACGTGAATGAATCTGCGGAAGAGGCAAGACTCCGACGTGAAATGCTCGATTATGGTATCAACGAGGTGGGGGCTATTGTGGCAGAGTTGGAAATGGATGAGTCCGGAAGTGACATTTCCTTCGACGAGGACTACGATTACGACTACGACGAGGAAGATAACGAAGACGAACATGGCCGCTCTCACACCCGCCTTCCGGCAGAATACCATCAGCAGATGATGGAATTGGAGGCCAAGCTCAATGCCCGAGGCTTGATGAACATGGGCAAGGATGCCGAGACGTTCCCCGAGGAAGTGCAGCAAGAGATCGCAACACCTTCTGAGGTTGAAACTTCCACCCAAGAGAAGAAAAAGCCTAAGAAACGGGTTGCGTTCGCCGATGAGCTTGATATCGCACCAGCTCCCGCGCCCGCCATCGCCGCCGAGAAGGCTCCTGCTTCACAGGCCGAGCCTCAGGTGCTTGCTGATTCCATTGTTGAACGGACCAGTCGTGCCCCGGAGCCCTCTCCAGCTACCCCTGCTATTCCCAAGAAGACGTCGCGGTTCAAAAGTGCTCGGGCCGCTGCTCCAGGTAGCGCTGCTAGTGAGTCTATTACTGCCGGGGCTACAATCGCAAATCCCTCTGAAGTCACCGAATCCCGCCTTCGCAAACAAGCCAATACCGCTCCATCTGTGGTACCTCCTGTACTTTTCCCCGCGACACCCCAAGAGCCCAAGCCATTCTCCGCACCGATCTCCGATGTCGTTGAGAAACCTACTCCGCCTCAATTCCCAAATGACCGAACTCTGGCCGAGAAGGTCTTTGAGCGACAGGTCAAAACAGGGGCTGCAGTGGCTCCTGAATTGGACCACTACGATGAAGAGCTTCACCAGAAGCAGATCGCGTCGGAGTTCTTCAATATGCAAAAACGCATCAATGGCACATCTAAAGATGACGAGGAACAGGATACTTTCCCTTCTGAAGAAGATCAACCTAAACGGGTGAGTAAGTTCAAAGCTTCACGAATGGGATAGTTTTGCAAGAGTTGAAGGGCTATCTAGACTCAACTTCACCTATGTATGTACTTATCAGGAATGACCATTCAACTGTTTGATTTGTTTGATTTGCTTGTCTCCCTAATTCCCCTCGTCCTTATTGAAACCCTCCTTCTCTCCTTCTCTCCTTCTCTTCTTCTTCTTCTTCCTCTTCTTCCTCTTCTTCCTCTTCTTTCTTCCTTCCTCTGACCAACGGGCGTCCAATTTCCTTGTGGGTCTACCCTCAAGGAAAAATCCAAGGTGCATACCCCTGTCTCCTCGTGAGATGGGAACCCGTGGTATCACTCACAAACTAAAGTCCAAGATCAAAAGAGAGCTTCTCTGGCTGCTCTCCTTCAATTCTGTCAGAACAGGAGAGAAATCGTATGTTACTCGGGCTTCTCTAGGGAGGTTCAGAGCAACTACGGGAGTATTGACTGTCTGGAGGATTGATAGATGGAGCTGTGGTTTATTTATTCTCTCTCGACATCACATATGTAGCAAATGCATTTATGTCTCAACTTTATCTTCCCACCTGTCACCTGCCTTGGTGTCTTGTCACGTAGACCCCCTCTTGATGCTTCGTCGTATTTCCACCCTTGAGACTGATCTGGCTTCTACCCAAGCCTACAAGATGACTGCATGTGTTTGAGATAACCAGGATTGAATTATCTATATTACTATAGAATCACTTA
This sequence comes from Penicillium verrucosum, assembly GCF_028828655.1. Lineage (NCBI taxonomy): Eukaryota > Fungi > Ascomycota > Eurotiomycetes > Eurotiales > Aspergillaceae > Penicillium > Penicillium verrucosum. Next base: position 1,099,226 of record NW_026643214.1, on the reverse strand, counting down.
TCCCTATAATTAAACATATATCTACCCATGACAGAGCGCCCAAACGTGCAACTTGGTTCCTGCCATATCAACAAACGAAGGACGCCACGGCCTCACAGACAAGATGTCACGCCTGGTGCAATCCTCTCCAACTTGGCGATCAACTCCTTGAAGAACGCTTCCTGAATCATAACTCCCTTTTTATCGGTCACGATACAAGATGGACTAGAGAATAGAGTTAGCTGACTTGATTTTCCCAGACAGACACCAACAACCAACTGACCCGTGAACACGACAGTTAGTCAAATACTGCCCATTACTTTTCTCATCAGCGAGGATCCCGTGTACCAAAGCCCGACTACCCTCCTCCGTACTGCGAGCCAATAGCTTTTCAGAAACACGGAGACCGACGTTGTCCGTTTCCCGCGTCAATTGAGACTTGCAGAAACTGGGGTTTGGTGTGTTGATGATGACCAGCGGTGCTTTACTTTGTGCAAGCTGATCTGCCAATGCACGCACGCCCAACACCACCAGCAGCTTTGACAATGGGTATCGACCCGCCATATTGGAAGCTTCCTTGTTGTTGAGCGATTTGAAGATACCGCCCTCTTTGTGCGGATCCAGATGCTCAAGAGAAGCGGTATAATGCAGAGCCGAGTTTGGAATGGTGACACGAGGTGTTATATTGAACTTGGAAGCTGACTCGTGCAATTTGGGGACCAGTAAGAGAATAAGCAAGAACGTGCTCACCACGTTGACGGTGATGGTTTTCTCGTCTTCTTCCGATATACTGAATGTATTGGTAGCTAGTCCGGCATTCGCCAATAGAGCATCAAGACGTGGTATAGCCGCAGCACGGCTGGCAAAGCTTTTGACTGAGAAATAGCTATCCATGTCTAGCAGCCACACTTCGACTGAGCTTTCTTCGCGGTTGGTGGATTGTAGTAGTTTTTGTCTGGCAGCTTCGCCCTTCTTCAGATCGCGTACGGCCATGATCAGCTTCTTCACGCCTAGGCGCAACAGGTGGCGGCTGGCCTCGAGACCGAGTCCTTGGTTTGAACCGGTTACGATGACTGTCTGTCCGCTGAGATCGCCTTCGGGGTAAGGAAGTTCGATGAATGTGTTGGAGAATACCGTGGACGAGATACCCTCTAGAGATGAAAGTAAAGGCATGATTCTGTCTTGTTTGATTGAATTCGAAGAAATATGAACAAGACGATGGGAGTGTTGGCGAATTGTAGTAGCAAAGTATGATTGTTCAAAATCCAACAGAATTTGACGCTTTAAATAGGAAACCGTTCACTCTGGCACTCGGACTTATTACGTCCATTCTCGTCAATTCAATCCAAGTCTATCTAGAAAGCTGAAAGACGCCTCATAGGGTTTGATTATCTCCGTCTACTCTGTATATATTACACAGATCCGTTTGCGGAAATAGGTGTGTAATTATGGATTTTAAGGTATCAATACCGTCAAATAACAGACCTTGCCGGGGATGGAGATAATATCTCCGCTGCGAACCGCCCCCCTTCTTTTCTATACTCCGATATAATCTGTTAATCGAATAACTTCAAGTCTTTTGCTTGACTATTTAAGCTCATTCTTGGAAATGTCTCTGAAATTTGAAAAACGAAATCGACCGCCTCTGTCCTGTGAACCATGTCGCACACGAAAGTAAGCATGCATCGTACACTCCTTACTCCCAGGATCTGACCTCGTGGACTCACTTCCCTAGGCTGAAATGCAACAGATCTCTACCCTGTGATACATGTATCAAACGCAATGTTGAATTTAATTGCACATACGCTTCTAACGCTGTACGCGGTAAGACGCGTACTTCAAGGGAACGTGCCTTGAGTGATAGACTGAAGCGTCTCGAGGATACGATCCAATCATTTGTCGAGGGAGAGAATGTGTCCTCGACAAACACACAGCCACAATTAGAAGGGACACATACAATTAATGAGAGCGGAAGCCTTCCTAGTACTCATGGAGTTTCTGTCGTCACGGCTCGGCTGGCTACTAGCAATGAAGTTCGCACCGGAGACCAACATCTCCAGGAAAAAGTGATGCCCAGTACTTTCCATGCTCATCACGGTAAAACTAGTCATGTTGATTCCAATCACTGGGCTTCTATATTGGAAGATATCAAGGAAGTCCGAGAAAGCTTGTCTACCGTTGATCCCTTTTCGCTCAGCGAACCAACCAACGACAGTGGAAGTGGACAATCAGACGTGAGTCTTGCTCCTGGGGCCGAAGCACGATTGAATATCAAGGATATTCTTACCTCGCTGCCAACGCGCCCTATCTGTGATATGTTGGTCTCTCGATATTTCAATGCTCCATACATGGTACTAGGTAGGATATCATTTGCAACTACCCTTCATCATATACTATATAACTCATTCCAGGACACTGGCAGGTATTGTGCACTCGGGGAAATTCCAGGATGAAGTGAGTTACATATTTTGTGTTTACTTCCTTTTTGAAGCTAATCGATGGAACAATCGTTACCCTTACTGACTTGTGACAGTATGAAGAATTCTGGAAAGCACCGCACAAAGCCCCCGTGCTTTGGATCGCGCTTCTTTTTGGTATTATTAGTGTATCAGCCCATTTCTGCATGAAAATGAACGCAGACGGGGCTTTGAATGGTACAATTCCGTCTCCCGATATCCTTCAACTGAAGACAGCGCAATGCCTTTTGCTGGGAAGATATAGAACAGCGAATGCCTATGCATTAGAAGCATTGCTTCTGTATCTCCAGAGTGGCTTTTTGGGCGACATGAAAACCACCTCCCGACAATGGTTCGACATGGGAATCATACTGAGGTTAGCATTCCGCATGGGCTACCACCGTGACCCCAGCACTTTCCCCGGGACGACAACACCATTTGATAGCGAAATGAGACGTCGGGTGTGGCTGCAGATCTTCCAGCTCGACGCGCTCTTGAGTTTCCAGCTAGGCCTTCCAAGCATGATACCGGCTGAATGTTGTGACACCCATGTTCCCAGGAACCTAAACGACTCCGATCTCCAGGTTCGGATGTCGGCGTTGCCCCCATCTCGCCCGTCTTCAGAATACACTCCTTTCCTCTATTTTACCTCCAAGGCTGGCGTAATGAGCATCTTCAAAAAGATCGTTGCACATGCAATTTCCCTCGCAACACCATCTTACAGCAGGACCCTTACTTTGGACGCCGAGATGAGAGGTGCTTACAGTCTGCTTCCTGACTCCCTAAAACGGAGAGACACCAATCAATCCCTCATGGATTCATCTGAGATGATCCTAAACCGCTGCAACATCGAACTCCTATACCTGAAAGGACTCGTCGTTCTACACCGACGGTATATCCGATACGAGCACCAAGACGCCAAATTCGAGACTTCACGACGTTTCTGTGTGGAAGCAGCTCTCGAAATTCTCGCCCGCCAAGTAGATTTGCATCAAGCATTTCAGCCAGGTGGCCGTCTACACGAAGACCAGTGGATGCTTTCCTCACTGACAATCCACGATTTCCTCCTAGCTGCAATGGTGATATGTCTGGATATATCCGTGCGTCTGGAATCTCATACGACGGCGTTTGTAGACGAGCGCGCAGACCACGGCTTTGTTTCTAGAGAGATTGCCGCGCTGAAAACCTCCCAACGCATTTGGGCTGCCAATAGCCATCGTTCACCGGAATCTCGCATTGCGTCGCTGGCACTGGACTTGATGGCCCGGAAGGTGGCGGAGCGTCAGGCTACTTTCTCGTGCGATCAGCCTGCGTTTATGGAAATTTCTCAAGTGAGCCCGGAGCTGCCCTACATGGAGCCAATGTCGGAAATGATTGATGGGTCTGAGACGTTGGACTGGGTAAGTCCTTTCATGGAGATTGAATTGATCATGAATGATATCTAACCATCTTACCTCTCTCCTAGCTCTTGTTGGACCAATATTTCCAGAACTCTGGTCTCGAGGCGCCTCAGTTAGACCCGGGCAATGATATGGGTGGGTTATTTATGGATGTTCCTGGAGCATTTGACCCTTTCGCGTATAATTAGCTACAGCATCAAAGTAGCTGTCTCAGAGATAGGAAAGCAAAGCTGTTTGACTATTTGTGATTTACCTAGGCTTTAAGCTCAATAAATATTTGATCCCAGAGTCTGCTGTGTAAAATTCAATAACCTTTTGTACATTACACTGAGGGTAGCTGCCTGCCTCCATGTATGCAATGAAATATCTCATCAACTCGTTAAAAAAATATCAGGGGCATCATCGTGAGAGTCACATGTAGATGTACATTAAAAGGGCCGGAAAAAAAATAGATGCAATGCATCGTAGAATATTCACAAGTTCATCTCTGAGTTTCTGCGCCAGATACACAGGGCACCTAGACGGAAACCCAGCCCGACGACCAGAAGGTGTAGAAATACGGAAAGAGTCTGGGTTTGAATGCTGCGAGATGTTAGAGTAAATGCTGCAGAGAGTAGAAGAGGGTAGAGGATCCAGGGGTTGACGGCCAGCGGTGAACATGGATGAAGAAGAGATGTGATCTTGACGAGGAAGAGACTGAGCTGTAGGACAGACGAGGATGGGAATGGGCTCAAAGATGCCAAGGAATTAAGGATGGGGAAGCGGCTCGGTGGGGGTGGGAGAAGATGACCTTGAGGGATTGGTTTAGGATGAGGCTGTGGGTCGACGGGCGATGATGATTCATGAGGAGGTTGGGCTGGAGATGACGGAGGGGAAGTAGAGTAGCGACGCCGGACGATCAATTCTTGATCTGGACTAACAGAAGGGCCCTCTGGGTGGGTGTCAGACACAGGCGCCTTATTGCCTCGAAAATGACTGGAGTCATGTACCGAGTCACGCCGGAAAGATGCTGGGTTTCGGTGCAGAGATTTGGTGGGAGAGAGTGCTCGCTCTACTGATGGTTGTTGGCTATCTAATGGGCGGATTCGAGCCCCAGGCAGGTCGGAGCTTCCCGAGCTGCCCGAACTAGCTTTCCTAAAGCGGAAGTGTTCATTTGAATTGGCACCGACTTGGATGCCGTTTAACACCTCATCAGCTGAGGGCCGCCGGCTGGAATCAACCGAGAGCAGGCGCTCTAGGAACTTATAGAGCTTGTCCGGGAGATCAGAGCGGATAGCTCGTGCGTGATCAAATCCAGCCCAGCTGGTGATCTCTGCACGGAGTTGATCCAAGTCTTCTTTTTCTTCATTTATAATGTCCGCATTCGCATATGGAAGGGCTGCGAAACAAAGAAAGTAAAGGATCATTCCGAGTGAGAAAATATCGGACTTGAACGTAAAATTACCGAATGGTCCGTCGGTATATTGCTGGCGAAGAACTTCGGGTGCGCAATATGAAAGAGTACCTGTTGCACCAGTCGACTTGCGCATTGCATTTTGAGATTGCACCTCACCGAAATCGCTGACCAAAACTCTAATACCATCACCTGTCTCGTGGAGCAGGCAGTTGTGTGGCTTCAGATCACGATGGATATATCCATTGGCGTGGAGATACCGGAGTCCAGAGGTGATATCACGGAAGAAAGAATAAATTTCATCCAACTGCAGCGTGCGAGCTCCTCCCAGTTGGGTTCGAGGTTCTGGTTCACCCTTAGATTTACGGCGGAGGCGGTCCTTCAATTGCTGCGCAGTGGTCTGGGTTTGAACAGAGCCACAGATGTAATCATGTAAATCACCGGCATTGCAATATTGCTGTAGAATAAATGCACAAGGCACACTCGGACCGAATGTGCTTATCTTCGCATTTTCCAGCCAGACATGACGGTAGGAGACAAGATTCTGGTGCGAGAGATGCTGTAACAGCTGCACTTCGCCCAGAACCTTTTCCAGCCACTCATGATCATCGCCGACGGGGACACGCTTGCATGCATAATGACCAAGGGACACACTATCTAGGACATGTTTCACTAGTAGTACGACCCCTTTTCCACCTTTGCCCAAAACTCGTTCCTCCACAAAGAACCTCTTGAAGTAATCTGGGCTGAATGCTGCAGAGGAGATTCCCTGCGGCGATGGCTGTTGGGATGAGGCAGGTTGGACGGGCCTGTCATTGGTAGGTCCACGAGGTAGGGCAGGCTGAACAAGGCGGTGGCTTGGATGGCTTGGAGAAGGAGGCCTTGAGGATGTTGCGGAGCTGGGGAGGCTATTGTTGAGCATGCGAAAGTAGTTTGGGTTAATGAATTCGCCTTCGGGTTCAGTATCCCCACAATGTCGTTCTCTATTATTATCGCGCATTGAACGACGGCAGAATGGGCAGTTGGCTAGCTCCAGATTGTCAATGTCTTCATCTGACGTATTGCGGAGAACGAGCTGCTGAGAATCACGGTCAAAGACTACCACCGAGTCATTGTGCCGCCTGTTCCAATTAGATAACTAGTAGCATAGATTTGAAGGTCACTTACAAAACAACATCGGAGTTGCCCCTATTGTAGGGGACCATAGACATATCGACGGGCATTCGAGCATCGATGTGAGGGAATGAGGATACAATACAAGCTGCCATCGATGACGATGGGGGCGGTGGGCGGTGGGCGGTGAGTACACGGCGGTGGATAGTGTCAATTTGGTCAATATTACTCTTAACCTTCCTTATATTCCTTGTCTGTACTCTTTTATAGACAATAAGATGAAATTGGAGACTATTTATACTCTATCCCAGGAAACTCGAAGTTGCGGCCAAATCGAGACCCAATTCGAGTATTCCCACAAAAGTTGAAACAGCAACACTATGTTGTAGGCTGATCTATGAGTGCGGGGTACAGCTTACACAACGCTGCACAACGCACACACTTTCAATATAGCCTGATAATCACCTCAAATACGTGAACAGGACCCCAATTCTAGCCTGATTTGAATATTTGAATCCCAATGGACCCGATTTCCATCACCAGTCTCGTGATAGAGGTCAGCCATGTGCTATCGAGCCTGATCCAATATGCCAAAACGGTGCAGACGGCAAAGTCCGAAGTGCGAAAACTCAGCGGAGAGCTCTTTGCACTAAAAGGGATCTTGGAGCATCTGGCAGCACAGATAAATGATCCCCCAAATGGGAGGAATCAGAAACAAGTTCATTTGACCGCGATGTCATGGCGAGAGTGTTGCATACAACAAATGAGTTCCTCCAATCCTTACTCATGGACTTGAAAACGGCAGAGACCAAGTTTAAGCGCCTCAAGCAAGCTCTGAAATGGCCTTTTACTCAGACGGAAGTCAATGAGCATCTCATCCGTCTGGAAAGAGTCAAATCGTGGTTGATACTGGTTCTCATTGCAGACCATAAATCGGTGGATCGGGAGATGCAGAATGAGATTTGTGATCTGGCAAACACATTGAAGGAAGACTTGCGGATTCGAGCTCAAGAGCGGAACCAATTTGCTAACAGAGAGCTTCTGCGATGGATAGCTCCTGTGAACCCCGAAAGCTCTCATCTGCGGGCGTCGAAAAGAAATAGAAATGGGACTGGTAGATGGTTTGTCGACGGTCATTTGCAGACGTTTCTCAACCAAGACGAAAATCGAGCTTTCTTCCTCTTTGGAAAATGTATGTACCCAATGGAAATTTCGAGGGCATTTAACTGACATAGTTATGAAGCCGGAACTGGAAAAACTACGCTGTTGTAAGTGTCGTTGACAATCGGGTTCCTTCTTATATCTGACGTTTGATAGTGCACAGGTTGCCGACGAACTCACTTCCATGGTTTCTCAAGGCCAATCTATGTATCTTGCTTATTTTTATTGCACAATTAGCGATTTTAGCTCCCAGAACGCAAGAAATGTGCTAGGATCACTTGTGGCCCAACTCTCGGGCACAATTCCTTCAATATTGGATGAGATACGGTCTGTCTACAACAAAGGTCCAAAAAGTCAGGCGCACAGGTTCCCTATCGAATTATCTGTTCTCGAAGCTGCCATCCTCAAATCTGCTTCCGAAAAGACAAAGGTTGTCCTTCTGGTTGATGCAATCAACGAAAGTCATGATATGAAGCTCCTTGAAGCTTCCCTTCTCAGGCTTGCCAGTCTGTCCACGAACATCCGCGTGCTTATAACCACTACCAGCGCTATGAGTTCCATCAAACACCCCAATGCATCCGTGTTAAACATAATCGGAAAGTCAAGAGGGGACATTGGCACTTTTATCAAATACAGACTTGAGACTGATGATACATTGAGAACTTTGACACCGGAATTCCAAGCGGATATTGAAGTCACTCTTCTTCGAAATGCGGATGGATCGTCAGTATAGTATCGATCTTACCATGATTTCTGTTGTCTAATTATTTCCTCGCAGATTCCGCTGGGTCCAGCTCTCATTAGACAACCTTAGCACGCAGCGATCTGTACGGGCAATGCGGCAGGCCTTGAAAACACTCCCAGGGACTTTACGCGAGACATATGCAAATATGTTAGAAAGAATTGCCCCCGATGATTGGAAGATTGCTCATGAGGCTCTATTTTGGCTCAGTTTCACCAAGCAGCCTCTTACTTTGACAAGTCTTAACGAAATAGTGGTCACGGATGAGACAAGCACGACACTCAATGAGGACATGATGCTCGTCCCTGCCCATATTCTTCTCGAAATTTGCCAAGGACTCATCACCGAGGACCAACATGGCTACCTAAATTTCGCGCATGCGTCTATCAAGGATTTCCTAACGTCTGATTGGATCCGCTCATCTCGCGTCCAATATTTTGCTCTGGATCCTACAACCGCAGACCTGAAAGCCATGCACAGTTGTCTCACGTACCTGTGTCTCGACAATTTTGCACAGGGATATCTAAGATGTCCCGAAACCCCAGCCAAAGTACGAGAGAAGCATCCTTTTTTGAATTATGCCGCAAACTTCTGGCCCCAGCATGGTGCAGCTTGCAGCTTTGGGGGTCCCAAGGAGGACATGATCCATAAATTCTTCGGCACAAGATCTCTTCCCGGCCGGGGCAATTACGGCACATGGATACAGACTTTGTTACGGACAACCGCTGGTTCGAACACGAATGATGCTGTAGCCATTGACGGGACGCATCCTCTATACTACGCCGCCTCATTTGGCATGGTTCCAGTCGTCGAGTCTATTCTCGCTTCCGAACCAGACATCGATATCAATGCTCCTGGCGGCCGTATTGGAGCTACATCAGTGTGGATTGCTAGTCTTCGATTCAAATTTGAGGTTGTAGATATCCTCCTGCGTGCTGGGGCTGATCCATCCATCCGAGATCCAGGTAGTGGGCTTAATGTGCTTGATCTTCTGAGGATGGTACCGAGCCGGCATCGAAACTACAATGGTCTTCGACCCATTTTAGATCGGCCAGCACCTTGGAAGGATCAATTGAAACAATAAGGACGAAATCAGTGCGATTTTGTTACAAATTACCCAGTTAAGATGAATTTAACCGAGGATGTCGCTATTTTCCACCAGGCCTTTTTTCCCCGGATTGAACCCGTGGTTGAGGAGCGGGACCACAAGCTTGGAACCAAACTTATCTCAACTTCCAACTGTTCGCGGGCAGCTCAGCCGCAGGTAGAAGGCTGGGTTATAGAGAAACGTGTACGAAGATACCAATTACAGCTACTCTGAACAAGAAAGGATTCAAGTAATAATTATTTTCATTCATTTTGATTCCTCATCGAATCGGGTATCTGAGTTGGAGCTAGTGACTGAAAAACACCAAAACTCCTAGGGTTGTACAAATTAAGTACTGGGATGCTCACGATTGATGACGCGGCTTTTGGATGACAGGCGCTCTTCGGGCCTGGGCGACATGTCGCAAGGCAGTCTTCAGACCTCTGTGCGATAAGAAGCACGCGCCGAATGCCTTGTGGAGAGCCAAGTCCGCTCAATGCGGACATGGTGAGGAATGAGTCGGCTGGAAGCTCTGGTGTTTCAAGAGCTGACATAACCGATCTCACGAGGGCAGACTGTCTGTTTTCCGTAGGGCAGAATGGGGATGACACTCAAGTGCCGTAGAGACCACCGATGGATCAATCACTCCTCCTCGCCACTCTCCACGTCGCTGACCTCCAAGTTGGCGATCGAGTCAGCATCGCTGTCCTCGGCGTCAACGGCTTCGTCCTGTGCGGACTCAGACTCGGCCTCGGCCTCGGCATCATCGGCAGCAGGCTCGTTGTTTTCATCCAACTTGCGCTTGCGGGGCATCTCGCCGAGGCGACCTTCACGGCCCTCGACTCCGTCGGCAGGCTCCCCGTCCTTCTCGCCCTTATCACCCTTTCCGGTACCCTTGGGGGAGGTGTGTACCAAGGGATCTTTCCACGAAGGAAATCGTTGATCACCATCTTAGCGACACCATCCAGATCGGCCTCGCCTCCCTTGAGGAGACGACCACCCTGGCGAGCAAGAAGCGCAAGCCAGTCGAGGTAGTCCTCCTGGTGCTTGATACCGTAGGTGCGCTCAAGGTGACGGGGCAGGACACGGCGGAGAACAGCCGGAATGTATTGCTCTGGGTTGTGAACGTTCTCCACTCTGCAGACTCCACGAAGAAGGATGTCCTCCTCAGTGTCATTGGCGTTGGGCGGAACCACACCAGGACAATCGATGAGATAGATTCTCTTCATCAGGGTAATGTACTGCCACACCTTGGTCTCACCAGGAATGGGAGCGACTGTGCACACCTTCTTGCTTCGGAGAGTGTTGATGATGGAAGACTTGCCCGAGTTGGGGTAGCCGATCAAGCCAACAGACACCTGCTTGCGGTCAGAGTGGAGGGACGAGAACTGGCGAAGCAGCGAGATCAAAGAACCCTTGCCGAAAGAGTTGTTGATATTGGCATGGAAAGCAAGGCAAGGGTAGTCCTTAGAAAGATGACGAACCCAAGCGGCCTAGTCAAAGATGCAAAGTTAGCAATCAGTCACTAGCAATGAATGAAACATTGTGTATAGGTAGAATGTGTGGGATGTTACTAAGAAGACTGCCACAATGCCACCAAAAAAGGCAGAAGCAGACTTCTACTCAAAAACAAAACACAGCTGGCCCTTTGCGACAAGCTTCCAAGACGAAAGCAAGTCAACCTAGGTTCATAACGAAATTCGGTGCGGGCCAGTGTTAATATACCAAAGCTGTAACAGACGGAATTCCATTGAAACAAGCACAACCGAAGTCGTGCACGACCGAAGTCGCAGGAAGAAGCCTTGACTTAGCGATGGAACAGGGGGATAACAGAAAAACGCAGGACAAGAAAAAGGATAACAAGAACAGAGTGATAAAAAGGGATGGCAAACGGGAAGTAGTGAAACTTACAGCAACGCCAGTGGGGACGAGATCGCACTTGTTCAGCACGAAGATCAGATGCTTGTGTGGTGCCTCCTCGCGAACGTATTTTTCAACACTTCTGCAACGAGTACCTTCGGGGTCACGGGAATCCAGAACATGGATGATGACATCAGAGGAATCGATAACCTTGTAAAGTTCGTTCCAAATACGCTTACTCTGTCCCTTGGAGAAGACAGATTCACGAGAGGTAGTGAGTAGACCGAGGTCTTCGATCGCGGCAGTGTCATCACCACGAACAATCGCACTTCCATCGGCATGAGTTCCTTCATCGTTCTTCTCGATGTAGGTGTCCTGCATCTTGGCCGTTTCGCCAGCGAGGTCTTCAAGAGACGACACACCAAGCTTGACGCGCTTGCGCTGAGCCTTGGGGCCAAAGGTATCATTGAACGGAGAAGTCTCAATGGCCATCTTAGCCTGGTGTTGCTTCAGGCCGTTGACCTTATCATTGTCCCGAATCAAGCTCATGGGGAGCTTGTTGGTCTTGAGAAGAACTTGGTACGGATCGGCAGCACGCTCAGCAACAGCATCACGGAACGAGCTCAAGGCCTCTTGTGAGATGACACGGGAGTTAGCAAACCATTTACGGTTTGGCTCGATGCGAGCTGTGGGCAGCTCTTTGGACTGATAACTCGCGGCGACTGTGATATCACCCTGTGCGTTGCGGCGCGGTGTGCCATCCTTGAACATGTTCAAGGTCTTGATCTTCTTGGCATCACTGGGAGGCAAGTCAGTATTGGTTATTTGAGAATAATAGGGATTTTAGTTATGGCTGTACATACCGGTAAAAATTTTCACCTTTGGTCTTGACATTGGCCATGCCATCGTTGGGCTTCCCCTGCCGCACTTTACGAGCGGCCTCCTTCTTTCCTGTACCCATGATAGCGGTTGTGGGTTGAAATGTGAAGGGAGAAGTAAGTGCCTGACGAAAAAAAAATCGAAGGCAAGACCAAACACAGAGAGTGGCAGAGTGCAAAGAAGAGAAGAAGAAAAATAAAAGGCGGCGAAGGAATTATTTTTTTTTGGCGCCAAGACATTACCGTGCACGGGCCAAGGGAAAATCGCTTCTTGTTTCTTCCGACTTACACGACTGCGTATCCTCCCTATTATACGGTAATCAAACTCAGTTTACATCCCGGCTTAATTGAAGGTCGTGTCATTGACCTTTGATTCAATCATTTACTTTGCAACTATCCCCTGCCTGTTTTATCACTCCCCGGAGTGACAGGGTTGAATTGCGCTGCATGTCTGTCCTCCGCAATAGCCGGACTGCCACTGTGCAGGTCCGTGGATTTGCTTCCTCCTCCAACCTTCGAGTCGGGCCCGAATCGCCTCACTTCATCGATGTGCCGAGAATTATCCAGCCCACCAACCCCCGCAAGCCTCACGTCAGGGGTACTCTCCCCGTGCCTCGCGAGCTCTTCCCGGCCCGCCGAGCGGACAAGCCCCGGATACAATATCTCAATGCAGTCACACAACTCCCCAAGTCGGAACGGGTAGTGAGCCCAAATAGCAGCAACCCCGAGAAGCAGGAATGGAAGCACAAGATGGCGGATCTGCGGAGACAGAACCTGCGGGACGGTCTGCGAGACCTGTACTCGCGGAAACGGTCCTCGGATTCAAAGATTGTCAGCCGCAGTCTTGAGAGTCAGAATCGGCGGGACCGCATTCTTCAGCAACCCCAGCGTGAGGATGAGCGCCTCACTCGGCCATCTACCATCGAGGCGATGATGCCCCACAAACAGCCAGTCTTGCCCGACCCCAACCGCGAGGAACGCCTTACGATCTCTCAGGCACGTCTGGAAGCCAAGCAGGCACAAAAAGAGATTGAGCGGAAGGAGCACCTCCAGTCGTTGTATGTGAATGCTCGCACTTTCATCACTACTGAGGAGCAGCTCACTGCTGAAATCGACCGTGTATTCCCCGAGGGCGAGAACCCGGCGTGGCGCAACGACCACCAGCCCGGCGAGAACATCTGGAACCTGGGTAACCCCCCGACTGTGTTCAACCTTGCCAACAAGACCCGTGCCAACGAGGCTGTTCGCTGGGATGTCTCTCAGGAGCGTGTTAAGAAGCTTGGCGAGGCACTTACTGGAGGTAAGATGAGAGAGTAACCGTTTTTTTTTTTGTGGCATCATGTACAATATCTATCAAGCTATAGCATTTCAAAACTCAAATCAAGAGATCCTTTGAGATCCTTTCATTTTCTCAAGTCGAGTTCCCACTGCGATCCAATGCCAACACAAGCAAGGTCCCCCTAAGAGAGCATACAACTGAATGGCCGGACTATGCCAAAACAGTCTCATTTAGCTAGCCACCTTCAAAGTTCGTAACCCACCGCACCGTATCCAAGCCCTAGACTCCATCAGCAACCGTCAAATTTGAGCATCCACCAGCCTATCAAAAGAAGGAATCCCTATATGTATTGTAGACATCTTCTGTTCTTGGTGGGTTTAAAGCGTGGCGAGATGGGTACACATGTATACCGTCTTAATATCGCAGGTCAAAATGATCTTTAGTGTGGCATTGTTGATTACTTAGGCTTTCGATCATAATTAAAAGATTAAATATAAAATATAAACATGGACATTGATATTAAAGTATTCTACTATGACAAACAATGAACAGGAAACAACAACAACAACAGCAAGAGACAACAATGGAAGTGGAACCATAAGAAGGAAATTTGAAGAAAAGTGTCCTCAAAAAATTATTTGGACAACAGAGTATGCCGCTCCAGAATGCAGGATAACCCAATCCAGTAATGTCTACACCATCACCTCGCCAATATTCTTCATCAAATACGCGATCTTCCATATCCCCATCACAGTCATGATTGTTGGAATAACAGTTTTCCATGTTCAAAGTGCACTAGACTGTAGCTCTTTGTTATACTAGTCAATGCCCTGGTTCCTTCAGAAAGCCAATTGAGGGACAGGTTTGGTTCAACTATGCATATCGTGGATGCCCAGGTACCATAGAGATGCGCTTACTTCTTTCTGGTGTTTACTTGGGCTATGTGCTGTCTAGCTGGGTTGGTGGTTTTCTTTATCTTCCTAGCAACCATCGAATGAAATCACATGTGTTGTGCCTAATAGAAGAATAGGAAACTTGAAAGCCTTCAAATTGCATGTACGAGAGTCCTGGAGACTTGAAACAGCAGACATGTAGTTCTGGCCTGAGGCCACCGTCATCCATCATAGAAATACCAACATATATATTTACCAACATATATATTGACCACACACTTCCCGCTGCCCTAGAGATGGATTATAAGTTCTAGAATAAATTTCATCATATTCCTCTAATGCATATGCATGGGTCTAGGGTATAGACCACGCCCACTCAGCTTGATACACAAACAAAGCAGAATATTTAAGAAAAATATAAGTTAAAGGAAGTGCAACCTAATACTAGTGTCCCCAACAGCAGGTGGCCTAGTGGTAACAGGTTGCACCTGTGTACTATGAGAGAAGTGCCAAAGATCTTCCACTACCTGGACTAGTCGTTCTCGTGTTTATACTCTTTTTTCCCCTTTATCGGTCATTTTTTATCATCATCATCTCCAAAATTATATCCCTCAGCCAAATGCGTAGTTGTTGTATACTTCGGAGCGGAAAATACATGCCCCAGGCCCATAACGCACGTGATCCAGATAAGCCGATAAGCAATTTTCCCTCCGGCAACCCCCCGAAAAAAGAAACAGAAAGCCCAGAATCACTTCGTGCTGCTGGCAGTGCTACTTTACAAAATTCATCTACGTCTTTCTCTTGTGTCCATCTACATACATATTCCCTCCATACCAACCTCCACCCCAACACAACCATGGTGCAAGGATCATTGAAAAAGGCCGGTCCCGGCGGCCCAGGCAGGAAGTAAGTGCCACTCAGAGGCAAAACCACAACCACAACCACAACCACAACCACTACAGACGACAGACACAGTCCCATCCGTCTACCCAGGAGAAATTCTCCAAAAAAAACTAAACTAACACACCCACTCACCAGGCCCGCCAAGACCACAAGACCCGGTGTCCGCTCCGTCGCGCCCAAGAAAGCCGGCCTGATCAAGCAGAAGAAACTGACCAAGGTACGCACCGATATGCTTCCGAGTCTCCATCTCCTCGATGCAGATTGCACTCGTGCTCTGCGCTCTATGATACAAGAACAAGCACAAGAAAGACAAAAAATCACTAACACCGCTCTTAGAAACTCACATCCGGCCTCGTCTCAATGACAGAACGCAGTCTGGCAACAAAGGCAGGCCATCTCGAGCTACTGTCTGGTGGAAAGAAGGACCGTCTGCAGAAGGAGCGGAATGCGGCTCGCAAGGATGGGACTTTGGCTCGCAAGGATGCAGGATTGAAGTCTGGTCCTAAGAAGGCGACTTGAATTTGCGGTTGTGGGGAATTCAATGTTTTAAAGATTGAGATGTTTTGGTCTGATTCGATCGTGTTTGCAATTCGTCTATACAGAGCTCGTTATATGAGTGCATGAAATCGATACCCTATTTCTATTGTCTTTTTTTGGTTTTGGTGGTCTACATAGTAATATTTCCTATGCATATAGTTAGATAGGGGCAAGGTAGGTAGGCAGTATGGGATGGACAAGAATGAAGTAAAGATGAGAAGCAGTGTATAACTATATGTCGGTAAGTAGTAATTCTATGTACAAATTGTAAAAACCCCCAACCGAATAGGATAAAACATGCGGGAAAATCATCAAATCATAAGGCAGATCTTGTATGTAATAGTCATGATGCATCCAATAGAAACAACGAAATCTCGAAGAGAAAAAGGAGATAAACGAAACAGAAATAAACAAAAAAAAGGGTATCTATAATTCTAACTCCAATGCCGTTACCATCCAAACCATATTCGCAGATCAGATCTGCCATCCCGATCTCAGAACTTCGAGATGCGGCTTGGAACGCCAGCCTGCTCAATCAGGTCCTGGCCACGCTCCATCCAGCCATTGAAGCCACCATCACTGGAGTCCGAAGGGAAATCATCCCACACGGCATTCTCCGAGTCCGCATATGTCGACCAGATGCCCTTGGGGACATCCGCCGCCGACCAGGAGGGCAGCTTCGCCAGCACGCAGGTGTAGTAGACGTAAAGAATGCGGCAGAGGAGCTCGACGCGGTCGACGTAGTGCTGCTGTGTGGGGTCGGGGGTCTGACCGCCGTCGCCGAGCCGCTTCCACCAGCTCACGCGCCATCGCAGGGTTAGCAGGATGTGGCCGAGTTCGCCGAGGAAGCGGACATGCGTCTCGTGGGATATCTGCTTCCACTTGATGTTGTAGAAGTCGCGCTCGAGCTTGCGGAAGCCTTCGACTTCGAGCATGCGGCAGAAGATTCGGGAGAGTTGAGCTGCGAGGAGGATCTCGCGTTGGTCTTCTGGGCTGTTGATGTCCATTGTTCGTTCTTCGCCTGTTGAGTCGAGAGGCACGAAGCTGTATTTGGCGCGACTTGGCATGTTGTTCCACTGGGAGAGGAGGGTCTGGGGTTGGTTAGCTTTTGCGCTCTTGGCATGTAGGATAGTGAAGTCTTACATAGGCTTGGTTCATTGGGTCACAGTCCGCAACGCAGGACAGCCAGTTCTTGGACTTGTCCTTCGAGTCCACAATTCGTCGGTCGATGAACTCGAGGAAAGTGGACTTCGAGTTGCCGTTGTACTCACTCAGGGTCTTCAGGAACTTGTAGGTCTCTCCCAGGTCAAGGACGTAGAGAGAGCCCCAAGCTTGGCTAGCGCGAATGTTGAACCGCCCCTGGCGCTCGGCGAGCAAAGACAAGAGTTGACTGAGGTCAAATTCAGATGGAATCGCCATCCGGACTCGATTGGAACCATCCATCGTAGGGTGGTTGACAGCTCGTTGAGCTAGATAGGGTCAGTCAATTTGAAGAATCCTTGGGGAGGTTTGCTGGATGCTTACAGATGTAGTTGCAGGTTCCAAACTCGACAATGCTGGAGAAGCATGCACGAGCACATGGTTGCTCGTGGAGTGTGGGGCGACAAGCATCGCAAGGGGCGCTTCCGTCGCACTGCAGACACGTTAGCTTTATGAAAATTCAAAAATTTACGTGGAAATCCTTACCTTGCGCTTGTTTAGTCGACACTGGACACAAGTATCCTTGTTTTTCCGGCGCAGGCCTGCATTGGCCCGTCCAACCATACTCAATGGGCCCTTACGACGGGCGCCACGTGGGGAGAGACAAAGTCCGCAGACGCAATGGAGCCGCCTTGGCCATCCTCCTGGACAATTTGCAGGGGCCTTGTGATGCCCTGATCCATTGAAGCGGGGTTTCTGGCCTTGCGTTTCTTGACTGTAGCCGAGGTCTGCATGGCAAGTGGTGCCGGTCGACCGGCACGCTGGCCAGCGGTCGACGAAGCCCTCGATCTTGCAGGAACAGTGGATACTAGAGACTCCACAGGGGCCTCGCTCACCATGAAGGCAGTGGTCTTGAACGCAGGCTGCGACCCCTCAGGTGAACTGGATTCATGCGGTGAGGTCTTCCACTGGACATCGTCGTCTTCCAACTGACGATCCGCAAATGCAGGGGCCTCGTCGCTAGTGGCGGAGTAGGAGCACTCGTATATTCCCGACAAATCGCCCGACACGGAAGAGTTTTCGGATTTGAATTGGAACTCCTGTCCGATTTGTGCGTTTAGCGGGCCAGCGGGTTGAGAGACCGGCGTGATCTGCTGGGTGGGCAGTTGGGATTCCAGACTATTCAGCCATCGCGATTCCAGCGATCTGATAGAATTCTGGAACCCCCGCAGGGAGTGATCCTTGGGGCTCTCCTGTGCGTCCACTGAGAGTCCCATGGACTCTTGCGGTGGTGGCATATTGTCCACGGGAATGCCATGTTGAATTTCAGTCCACTCCTCGGGGATCATGGGAAAGGACTGCGGAATCTGCTGGAACGACATGATGCCTTCTACCGGGACATCGGAGAAACCGCCGTGAGGCATCTCTCCAACGTCATCGACAATGACGGCCCCATCCGAGTGATTCGGTCCTTTCGCGTAGGGGTAGAGTAGAGATGCATCCATCGGCATGGCCACTGAGTTGTACAGTTGAAAGTGTGGCCAAGCCTCGTCGGAATGGTAATTTTCGTCGGCGGAAGATGGGATGGTCTTGGGGCTAAGAGTGCCACTGGCAGTGCCCTCGACGAGGCCATCGGGGTAGTTCAAGTTCTCGGGTGCTACATCGTGCTTTCTATAACCAAACAAGTGTCAGCCACATCGACATCGGACGTCGTGGTTTTTCACATGGGGAAAAGGTTTCCGGACCTGTTCTCCAGACGACGGAATTCTCCAGCCAATGGGCCATGGAAGGTGCCTAAGTCCGCGATATCCGCATCACACTGACTCGATTCCTGGCTGGTGTCCCACTCGGGTGGTTGGTCATACCCAAGATGTTCCCATGAGGCGACAGAAAAGGTGCCCTCAGTTTGCCAATTGTCCAAGATTTTGGGGTCGATCCCCGCAGCGGTCCCAGTACTTCCACAGTCCATACAGAATGAGAGGGTGAGGTTGCGGTGACGACCTCGTTGAGCAAAGATCCCAAAAAGACTTGGCTTTTTGAGACTTTGCGGGTTCAGGTAGATGACAGAATGGTGGTTTATATAAGTAAACGGCGAAGATGTGTCGACGTGTTCGGAGTATTCGAATGGATAATATAGTTGGTAGTGAATTGAAGAGGAGAGAGTTGAGGGGCCAGAGGATTGTTGAAGGGCTAACGGGATTCCCCACCACAAGATTTTCTGCGATCGTCTTTAGCGTGCTGCCGGCACAGACCACTTTAGTATTTGGCCTTTTATTTACAACGAGGTATGAATGTATGTTGTAAATAGATTTTTTGGTGGAAGTTGTATATTTAAATCTTTAAATTCCAACTAGATTGATATACATATTGAAAAATATAGGACATATGTTTGTACTCCTTCATTAAGGGCTGTATATCTTTCTCCGATAGGATCTCCGGCACAGTCTCACTTCGTCTTACGAGAGCAGATGGTCCACCGATGTATCAAAAATGTACGTGGCGGGCCCCTGAGATATGAATGGTCCAGGAACCTTGGGGGGAGGGGGTTTTTTGTTCCTGTGTTTTAATGCAGACGCATTAGGCAGATTAAAATGTAATCCTCCCCCTCAATTATTCAGTCGAACCCTCAAATAGAAATTTCCATCCAGACCTTGTTCTACCGTGTAGGTTGCAGCACTGTCTTGGCACACACTTGGCAGGGTAACACCTGGGGGGCATGCAGAATTGATTACCTCATCTTCCCTTTTCGGCTTTAAGCTTCTGATATAAAACCCTAGAAGTATAAGAGCATATATGTTGTACTATAACTATACCTTATGGCTTACTGTTATCTCTAAAGAATATATCATTGATGATATAAACCCTTGGAACACATGATATATCCATTACTAAGTTATATAAATGGGCCCATATACCTACAAAGTAGGTGGTAAGATTGAATAGCATTTACCTAGGTATAACTAAATGAACTACAACGTATTAACATCCCGGATGATATATCCTACCTTTACTATTCCAGCCTTGTACAGCACATAACATATTAACCTTGAAATCCCCAGACTCACCAACATATCGAATAATTGAAAATCAATAGTCAGCATCCCCGAAAGAACCCCGAATTGGTTCACCGCACGCTGCATTCGGTCCTACCATTACCGTCCCCGCAGCCTGAACGGCTTCACCCCGGTGTGTAATTCGGTGTGGCCAATGGCTCATTCTTTACCTTGATTTCCCCCAGGTATAAGTGTCCTGCACCCCGAGTATTTCCGGGGTGCAGAAATATTTCTTTCTTTTCTTGTTCTCTTTTTTTAAAAAAAAAAAAACATAGAAAAGAACAAGATAAAAAATCACCGTCCAAACCGCCGGGGAAACCAAAATCAAGATCCAAATTGAAACTCCGAATATTCACCCATAACGCCCTTGGCGCTGCTTAATCCCGTCATGCACATCCTGGTAAGTGAGATCACCGGCAATATTTTCTTTTCTTTTTTCTTTTTTTTCCCCTCCCCTGGCAAAATGTACGGAAAACGGAGTATAGAAAGCCATTTCCTGCAAGGATCTGCTTATAGATCCATACTTCCTCGGGGGAATATCATCACCACATGATACTCCACATCCTCGTTATCGCATTTTTATCAAATTTCCTTACGCCCGAGCAATACGTTGCACAAACGTAGATAAAGCCCAAAGAAGAAAGAAAAGAAAAACCAACCAAGAAAAAGCCAAGACAAATAAACTAACAATTCCCAAAAATAGGTCGTCAACGACGATGGTCCCCCAAGCACCAAACTCTCACCATACGTCCGGCCTCTAGTCGAAGCCCTCAAAGCAAACGGCCACCAAGTCTCCGTAGCAATCCCCGCAGCCTCACGCTCGTGGATCGGAAAAGCCCACTTAATCGAAGCCTCCCTAACAGCCAGCTACGTCCACCCAGACGCCTTCAACGCAGACGGCAGCTGGGACGAGAGCTTCGAATCCCCAGACC
This sequence comes from Penicillium verrucosum, assembly GCF_028828655.1. Lineage (NCBI taxonomy): Eukaryota > Fungi > Ascomycota > Eurotiomycetes > Eurotiales > Aspergillaceae > Penicillium > Penicillium verrucosum. Next base: position 1,078,420 of record NW_026643214.1, on the reverse strand, counting down.
CGGAGAATGATTGGGTAGTGATCCGCAACGGCACACCAGCCAGCTGCACGCAATTAGGTCTGTACAACCTATTTAGCGAGCGGGCGCCGATCGACCTGGTCATCTCGGGCCCGAACCACGGCCGCAATGCTTCCACCATCTACAACCTGTCCTCGGGGACGGTAGGCGGTGCGCTGGAAGCGGTGTTTTGTAGCAAGCGCGGTATTGCTATCTCGTTTGGTAGCAAGGACCCGCAGCCTGATGATATTATTGCGGCGGCGGCCAGACTCGCTGTTAGGGTTGTCCGGCATCTTTATGAGAATTGGGATGAGAGGGTCGAGCTTTATAATATCAATGTTCCTATGGTTCTTGATGTTGAGGAGAGGCCTGTGCTTTATACGCGCACTTTGCCGTATTATTGGTCCAGAGGGTGTTTGTATGCTGAGGAGGGGACGGGGAAGAAGCTTAATGGTGCGAATGGCGTGAACGGTGTTCATGTCAATGGCGAGACTAATGGCACGGCTGTTAATGGACATGTCCCTGCGTCTTCCAGACAGCGTCAGTTTAAGTGGTCTGCTGATTTGTCGGATATGAAAAAGACGTTGCAGGAGAGTGAGGTTGGCACGGATGCTCATACCGTGCTCAATGGGTCAACTAGGTAAGATATGGTTTTTCTTTTTCTTTTCTTTTTTTTTTTTTTTTTTTTGCTTTGCGCTGCTGGGACCGGATATACTAATGCTGTGATTTAGTGTGACTGCCCTCCGAGCCAACTTCTGGCATGTCCCCGGTCTTGAAGGGCCGCTGGACATTGATGCTTGAATGAGTTCTTGAACATATTCTGAAATGCTTTGGATGATCCTACGATACCCGCCATTGAATGGTTTTCGGAAATGCATAATATGGTGATTTATGGGAAGACCGGTCCGTTTTGTACATATACGGGAATTACAACTAGAATATGAGGACCTGTGAGATTGACGCCGAAAATGACCGCTTTTGAGGCCAGAAAACGGCTGCCTTTCCACCCGTAAGTAACTTTGGACGTCCAGCTGCCCCTTAACCGTGTATCGTGTATCGCACCGGACTTACAACTTGACTAATGTTCATTATAAACCCTTGCCTTGAGCTTTTCCTGTTTGTCTCCTGGTTTTCTTTGGTTTTCCATCTTCATATGCTAGTTTTAGAGATGCATACAAAATACACCTACTATACTTCGCACTATATTCACTACCCGCCAGGATATTAAGATCCAGTATAGTGCTAAATCTCACCATAGCAGGGCTGCGCTAGGTCTCCTTGAATTCACCTATTACTGGGGCTGAGTATATCTGAAAGTTCCCGCTAAATGGAGGTCTGAGCAAGCCATCCTCGGAACATGAAACGTTAGCTCCTCAGGCAAACATGCAGGAATAGACTTATTGGGAGGATGGAGACTCCAGAAGTTCCGCAGCCGTTCTTACCAGTTTGTGCTGTGATTGAATAAGGTTCAGACTATAAGTTGAGCCGGAGTTGTCTCGATTTCCTAGGCACTAAGGATAAGTAAGCCTCAGGGCATAACGTGGTAGCGTCTTTAGCCTTCTAAGATTTCTAATTAAAGATCTAGCGCCGCAGTCTCTCATCGAGAACAGGATTTCTCGAGGATGTGTCATAAGGTACAGTTAGTTAACTAGTGCGAGCCAAATTGGCTTGTTCTTTATTTAGAGATTGGCGCTGTCTGCAAGGGCCCTGCAGTTTCTTATCACCTCACGTCACATCTGACAGCGGCTATTGTACAAGATCATAAGTGTAGGCTAAAGAGTATATAAACTACTTTGAATATATTGTAAGCTCACTCGTTTCAAAGATAAATACATTCGCAGAGAACCCATCATAATACAAAACCGATACCTCTCAATAAAATCTATTGAAGCGGCCGCACACAAATGCCTTCTAACAAAGACCGCCTACACGTTGCCCTCTATGTGCGAGGAGGTGCTCCTACCATGTCGGGCAAGGAAGACACGTAGGTTCACTGTGTAACTACTCCTTTAGCACGCATATATCTGACATTATCCATCTAGCTATCACTGGGCGTTGATTGTGGGACCGAAAATTGAAACGGAAGGTAAAATGGGGGTCCGTTATCACGCAAAGGAGAGGCTTAAAGCCCCGGGGGTAGTTGAATGGGAATTCGAGGAGCGTGAATCCCTGCTTCTCGCCACCAGCATGCTGCTTGTTCGAGTGATAATCGGAAAGGTAGAGGATGGCAGTCGATTGGTGGAAATATTGCGCAGTATACCTATCAGACAAGGCCAAGCAGGATGGAACTGTATATTCTAAGTAAAAGAGGCGCTCGATGCGCTGAAGGCCGACGGCAAAGCCTTAGGCACGAATGTCATTGAATGGGAAAAGGTACGCAGCGAGGCGATGGCGTTTTGCCAAAGCAAGAAATATCAGCATCGATTTGATGGCCAAGGGAACTTTGACACAACCAAAGTCCCAACCTATGACCTGATTGAGAGGAAGGAGATCACTATTTAAGACATATAGCCTCAAATATCTCCAAAATATTTCTGGCGAATGCGTTCCATTGCTAGCTCTTCTGGCATCGGAAGAAGAAATTTATCGATCTCATTGACCCAAAAAGGATTTCGTGGATTGACTTGGTAGGCAGTAGTGTATTCCCAATATGATGGATACCAACCAGAAGTTTCCCAATCAATAATTCCGACAATATTCTCCTCATGAACCAGTATATTGAGGCTGCTAAGGTCGCCGTGAGTAAATTTTAATGGCCATGATTTGCCTTGCTGTTTGATAAGCTCCTGAATCTCAGGATCAAAACCAGGATCGAATTCGATACCTTCTCGTAAATGCCGATGAAAATCCTGGATGGTATGAAAGGGACCTAAACGCAAGGAGTTGCCGGGTAATCGGCAGTCAAACATGGATCCGCCATCAACAGAAGCTATTTTTGTGCCCTCTGGTGCCGGGATTTCTCGCATCTCTTGAATCATAGACTTCAATTTTGAAAGCAGCTTAGCCTTTGATTCCTCATTTCGTTGCACCCAACCAACTCCAATCATATCCCCTTTAATTCTCTCCATCAGGATATAGGTCTGGTCACAGTGTGTGAACGCAGATATAACCCTTGGGACTGGAATCGACGTTTTCTGCGATATGAAACGCATTGTGGAAGCCTCGGATAAATGCACATGGGAACCGTACTTGACACACAACCGGTTTGTCAACATAAGAACGCTTCCCTTCCGAGGCCTAATAGACTTAAGCAGCCGGATGGCCCAGAGTGTAAAATACCGATTTAAAGCCGTGTCATTGAATGGAACTGATGTGGTTTGCGTAGAGGGCGAAGGCAAACGGAGGTTATCCTTGTGCGACATCAAGGCAATTGTGACGAAAGGCAGCGTTTTAGCACGTATTTGACCAATCCCTTAAAAGAGTTCTTCTTAGAGAGAAGCAGTGGGTAAACTGGAAAACTGTGTAATTGCGCAAGGAGAGAAGAACTATCTACGTGGAGACTAAATTACTGGGAGCAACCACTGGAGGTCACGTGACCTTCCAACGGTTCTCTTGTGACTTGGAATACTGTACCTATGTAGGGAGCCATAGTTAGTTATATAGTTAGTTAGTTAACTAACTCATAGTTACATTAAAGAACATTGTACGGAGTATAGTACATAGAAAAAATACATAGAAGTGTGAACGTGGGATAGGGGTCGATTTCTAAGCTGATACAATTCGACATGTGATACCACACCGCATGTGACTTCCTTAATGCCACGTGACAAGCCCCTAAAACAATGTTGAGAGACAGCGCCACAAGCTCTAAGACTTTGTATTCATATTCATAGGCACAGGTACTAGCGCCTCAGAGCCGTCAAGATCTAGTTATTGACTGGAGAGGGATTCTGACATGACTGCGGAAGCTTAGCGTCGCAGACCCAACTTGTTTTCTTCTAAGATTTCTTCATTTCCTTTTCACTAAAGACTTTTTCGGAAGCAATTAACTACATATATTGTAGGTAGTTATGTGACGGCGTATCATGACACTAAACCTAAAAAGGCAAAGCTAACTCGATATAGTAATTCATAGATCCGCCGTTTACATACAACATACACGATCTTTTTTTTTTTTTTTTTTTTTTATGAAATGACAAAAATAGTCGACTGCTTATGCGACTTTGTCATATCTCTTTGGTGGTTGTTTTAAATTTCTTTTTAGGTGTATACGAAGGCCGTTAAAATGATACTTCGTGTAAAAACTCCTTTCCTTGTCATGTCTTTTGGGATGTATACGAAAACACACTTTGTGCAGAGTGTATAACCTTTGATGAAATCGATAATGGTCATTTGCTGTTATTCTCGCTACTGAAAATCCTGGTGTAACAACTGAAACAAAATATAGAAATAGAAATAGCTAGTGCGGGTGTATCACAAACGACAGGAGATGCTGGAATAAGAGCGTCAGCTCTTGAGCTCGGTATAAAAGATCACAGCAGTCCTAGAGCGCACGCGCAGCTTCGCCTGCACCGCTATCCACAGTTGATGCCTGCTCAGCCCGCATCTTGCCCTTGCTGATACCTCCCTCACCCACGCCCATTCGTCGAGCCACGTATCGCTGCGCGATAATACCAGCACTCAAAGAGAGGGTCTCCTCAATCCACTCCGAGACCCACTCGCGGGGGTCGACACCTCCACTCTCGATGACCTCAGCAATGGCATCGGGCACCACAATACGCTGGACATTCGTATCCTCGGCCTCGGGATTCTCAGGGGCTGGTACCGAAGCATCGAGCCATTCAATCCATGTCTGCGGAATACTCTGAGAGATGGCGTGGAAGGCAATGCCATGGATGGGGTCGTGGAGGTACAGCGCGAAGGAGATCTCCTCCTCTTGCGTGTCAGCTTCCACAACTCCCTCGGTAGCCTTCTCGCCAGTCGCACCGGCCTGGAAGAGGTCCTTGGAAGTCGTCTGGCTGATAGCCTGGATAGCCAAGAAGATATCGCTGCTGCGGACTGGGTTCGATTCACTCAGGACTTCCGAAGCGTGCTTCGCGGCCTCTTCAACTCCGCCACGGGACGAGAAGTACTCGGTGGCATAGGACTCGGCGCTGGCCCGTGCGAGCTTGGAGCCCTCCACGGTGCCTCGCACGGAAGAGATGCTCCGCGGTTGTCCAGGTGTAACCGTCCGCCACCAGGGCCCGTCATTCCAGCCGGCACTGGTCATGTAGCCGGTAACATCGAGCCCGCGCTTCGGGGACGACTCCTGACCCCGCTGGATCACCAATAGGTCTCCGCCCTCGACTTGAGACATCACTCGCGAGAACACCGCATAGACTAGAGGGTCGATGCCCGGGTACCCGGACATGTCGTGAGTCACGTGAATTTGTAGACGTTCATGCGAAGAAATGGGAGGGGCGAGTGTGTGGATGAGGTTGGTGAATGTCGGGATTGCCCTGTCTCGAAGCTCACCCCCTGTGTATGCTAGTTAGGTGTCTGCACGTAGTAGCATATCTTGAGTAGAAAGATCCATACCAAGATCACGAAGAGCTCCAACATTGCCCTTCACCTGCTGAGCCCACTTCTGAGCCTCCTCGTTATTCTGAATCTCCTTGACAGCCGCCTCAGCCTGTTTCATAGCCGCGGTGGCCGTCGCGAACAGGCCTCCCGACCATCCACCCCACCAGCCGGCACCCTCCTCGGCTGATTGCTGCGCGGGGACATTCTCAAGCTCAGCCTTGGGCTGTTCTGATTTGGTTTCTGGGCGTGAAGACCGGCTGGTCTCCTCAGACTGGCGGACCGGCGCCTTGTCCTCGGTCGGTCGGTCGATGGTCGCACTCGGGCGGGGAGATCGTGTAGATGACCTGGGCTTATCGGAAGACAGGCGCGGAGTACCCGGTCCACTGGCTGGACGCTGTGTGGCTAGGTGATCCAGCTCGGCCAGGATATCCTCCTGCCCGCCCTTGGCATTGTCGGATGTGATAGCTTTAGATACTTTGTTGCCGGATTTGTCAAGACCTAGGTTGTCAAACTGAGCTAGAAGCTCGTCACTGGTGGGTTTGGGTCCCTTTGGAGGCATGTTTGTTTGGGGGGGAACAATGTTCAGGAGAGGTGACGACACCGTGGGAGCTTCTGAACTTGTGGAGATCATGTGCCAAGACCAACAGCACTGACTGCAGATGCTTGATGAAAGTCAAATTTAGTTAAGCAGATGGAGAGAGAGCTTTAATTCTTTGATTGGAATATTTTTATTCGATTCTTAGGGGAAATACAAGCCTTGGACATATTGGATTTTGGACCACCTGGGCCTTGAATTTAAATGTGTCACCCCGCACAGTACAGAGGACCCTTGTATACAATGTCACTGTCTTCACTGTTTTCACATCTTCACATCTTCACATTTGCTCCTTACAAGTCCATACCTGGAATGTCAATCACAATCAAACCAAACCTACGGAAGCAACTCGGAAGTGCAAACCCGACTCCCGCGGCTTTGACTTATCCGCTCGATCTGGACCCACGCGGGGTTGCCGATAAATAGTTTCTCATTCCCCGTATAGAGTCCAGTTCCCCTTTGGCTAAAAAAAAATAAGAATAGTATCTTGCAGCTTTAAATCAGGTACCGAATACCTGCCTCTCGTTTAAAGCAGCTGTCTGCTCCAAAGCACAGCCTATCGACTCATACCTCAACTGACATCAAACCCCAGATCCCAGATTCCACTTAAATCCAGCCATTGAACGAACCAACTTCCAATTAAGCTCACCTGCAACCTTTGCATACCACCGATCATGCGTCTCCCATACATTGCAAACCCTCCAGCAACTAGCACACCAGACGAAGCCAGAATCCTAGCCAGCGTCCAAGCCCGCCGAGCCCCAAACCCGCTCCTCCCCCTCGACCTAGCCCTCCTACACTCCTACCCAGTCACAGAAGGCTGGAACTCATTTATTGGTGCAATCCGCACCCGAACCACCCTCACAACCGTTGTCCGTGAACTAGCAATCTGCCGCGTCGCAGTGGTCAACGGCGCCCTGTTCGAGTGGGAACAACATGCACCTCTACTTGAGGAAGGTGGATTGAGCGCAGAAGCATTGAAGTTTGTTGGAGATGCTCAGGCAGACTTCTCGAATGAGGCTGCATCGTTAGTCTTGAGTGCTGACCAGAGGGCTGTGTTGAAGTATACCGATGCTATGACTAAGACGGTTACGGTGCCTGATGAGGTTTTTGCGGAGCTGAAGGGGTGCTTTAATGAACGGGAGGTTGTTGAGATTACCGCTACGATTGCGGCTTATAATTGTGTTAGTCGCTTTTTGGTGGCTTTGGATGTTGGCGAGAAGAACCACCTTCACTGAGCTGTAGGTGTTTACAAGCTTTCTGGCAAAACAGACTGGTTTCAGAAGATTTACCGGCCCTTTTATTAATAGGATCTTCTAGCTTGATAGTTACTTAGGCGCAATTAGAGGTCCCGTAGCCCAATTCTCGTGATGATCCATCACATTTAAACAGAATGTGATACATTCAAGTAACGTAGCGCCAAGCATTCAATTATAAAGTAACATACAACTTCCTTCTTTTCTCTTTGTTTCTCTGTTCTGATGTTCTTGTTCTTCTCCATGTGGTTCCTTTCTTTTCTAAAAAAAAAGGTCGCCCTAGTTCAATCAATCTCTCAGTGTTGCGCCCAGGTGATCTAGGCGCCTTAGCGTAATGGCGGCATCCCTACCCTGGAACTGCTATTCGAGATTGCAACACATCTGCGGACTGACAGGGTTTCTTTGCTTCCATGCACTCATGTGTGTCGCCATTGGAAGGCAGCTCTTGAGCCCCTGGTATTTAACAATCTCGCTGTCTATAGTGACGGCTACCATAAAGAAAAAGGACGACGTGGAATTTCCTTAACACATTTCCAAAAACTCACATCCGGCAGTTGTTTCATACGGCGAAACTGGATTCGAATGCTAGAGTACGACATCATTGTCCCCTGCAAACTACTGGACTGGACCACAAGTAAAAACTCGGATTATAGCATAGACAACCAAGTAAGGAAGGTCAATGATTTCGCTTTCCAAACGGCTATACTTGACCTTTTCCAAACGCTTCATTCGTGGAACCAGCGTTGCCATCTCAGCTTGCACCTAGGGCTTCGAGAATCTCGACACAATATGTGGCCTATAATGGAACCAGGTGCCGAGCACTATCCTACCGCCAGTGCGTATCGTTCTTTTGATCGCTACACAGGAATGCACAATATTCCCATCCCCCCATATCGGGCACGCTTTACCAATAATATGCCCGAGCTATATCTAGTACACGTTCCGTGTATTGATACCCTCGCCGTGACAAACGGAGGTCACAACAAAAAATCATCTTCATCAAATCTGGACTGGGGCAATACAGACCATCATCAAGCATTGCCCAACCCTCACTGAGCTGGAACTAGATCTCAACGAATGGGTCCGTCCGGATTACTTGCAGTATATACAAGAACGTCGAGCATGTAAGCTATGTCGTTATTTCCATGCCTTTTCGCCCAGGCATGCTTTACTAACGGTTATGTAGTGCTGGGTTCCTTGCTCGGCAGTATTCCTTGCAGTCTAAGAGTGTTTCGTTATAATGGCACGGCGGATGGCCCGTGGGAACTGAGTATGCCTGCACTAAATGTCATCCCTTTGGGGATTGATAGTATGACTATCAATTTACGAAATCTCAGCAATCAACTTCGGGAATTGAAGTTAAATAGAAACAGTCTTCCATTTGACTTCCTGTGTCCTTTGGATGAAGAAGGCCAGCCTATTATAGGCTCCTTGCAATGGCCCTACTTGAAAACATTGGAAATTGAGGATGTGCCTCCCTGGCTTCCTTCTGGTAAGGAATATCTCCTTTCCGTCGGTATATCTATAGCCACTAAAAGCAAGACAATCAACTAGGGAAATGGATTTGCACTCACACCGCGCACCGAGCCAGGATCGAGAATGGCAAGTGTGGAGGATCAGTGATAGACGAAGAACAATTCCACCGGCTTCTCATATCGGTAGGTTATGCAACCCAACGTATGCCCTGCTTGAAAGAGTTTCATATGGGTTGCTATTACCGGTTCTACCTTTATCTTCAGAACAACGTCGGTGGAAGTATGTTGCAATGGCAATCTCATGTCGAATACCAGCCAGATACTCGAGCTGCAAAGGCATGGAAATTTGACCTAGATGATGTGAGGGTTCAATCTACTACGCCTTTTAGTAAATGTTCTGTGACACTTCCCCGGTAGCCGCCTGACGAGCCTATCTAGCTTGGGCTCCTTGGGCTTGCCAAGTTGACATTATGTTCTACGAAATTTGAAGCAGGGGGTATTTTATAAAGGATAAAAATCATATACAGGATTCAAATCTACTTTTCGGGGTGTATCCAATAGTGCTACCCAAATGCAAAGCAAGAGTAAGTAGACAAGAGAGTTCGTATGATTTATAGTCGGCACAGCCTCCAATACTCGCCGCAAAAGCCATGTAAGTTTCAATAGGCAGATCAGCCCAAAAAATAAACTGTGCTTGGGATGCTACCTAGGTATTAGTCTGGGCCGCGGTTACCGTGAGTGAGTCGTGATTCCGTATGGCATACCCACCGCCATCAAGAATTCAAACAAACAGTGGACTATTATTTCTCGATAAACACTGCTCTTGTGCGACATTGCTTCGATTCTTGTGCAGAATTTATATAGTCCCTGCAGTATGCCGTATGTTTCTAGGCATTTTGTGCTACCTTGTATGTATGTATCTACTATTACGCTTCTTATGTTTGACATTTACTACGATTTGTACTGGAGTATGAGCATATCTCATTGCTAGTGCTTTTCCGCGAAGCTTCTTTGGGGTCTCACTTTGACTCTGTCAACATATACTTTTTTTTTTTTAAAAAAAAAAAAAAAAAAGCAATGAACCAGCCCCAACTAAGATGTTCTAGATTATATCAGGTTAATACAGAAACAATACAAAATACACGACTGTGCACTAGAATACTAAAAATTATTCTGGAGTGACCCTCGGCATTGACGGGTCGAAGGAACGAACGTTCGAGGAAAATTGGGGCGACCCCGGGATCCACTTGTGGTATATTTCCTATCAAGGCTTTTTGGCTGCCGCTTTTACCCTCCTTTTTATATCGTTCTTTCTTACTCTTATTTTTGTCAGTTGAGATTCAACATTGTTAAATAGAAGTCAGATGTTTATTGTGAGGCTTCACTTTGTTCTAAAGAAACCCAATGTGTAACAAATTGAGACCAACTATGCTCAGGAAGTATAGGATGGCGTTATGAAGAACGCGACAACGTACCTTGCCCAACCAGCCAACTTATGATCTAGATAACACTTGTGAAGGTAGATAAATTTAGGATGGAGTTTCTATCCGACAAGGCCCGGAGGGTTATGGGATGTTATTTGGTGATGGAGACATGAGCGGCTAGTCTTGCTAGTGGCGAGGCGGTTACTACAAGGGTTATTCTCGGCTAGAATGGCACCATACTTGATGCTATAGACCACGAGAAGCTGGAGTTAAACAGTTTTTCATTGGTATCTATAGCTGGTTTGGGTTTGGCATGTCCACTGCCCCTACTTGTGACTTGGTATACGAGGGGACAATTGGCGGGGGAGGTACATGTGCAGGACTTATGGTACGTAACTATAAGTAGAGATAATGTAGTAAGAGGTGACAATGTATATTCTAGTCTATATATCCTAATGATGATAGGCGCCACTCCGTTCCTTGTGAAACAGGACCATGGAGACCAGAGGGACCAAGGGTAGACACCCATGGACATACACATGCGATCCGGGTGCTAGTTATCTAATATGATCCAAATATCTGGCATTCGGTTTCCTGTCGCTTGCCCGTGATGAGTGTAGAATAGATGTAGTCGAGTCCATGAGACGGTTGACGAAGGGTTCCCTGGAAGGTAAGCGCATGGCACTTGGTCTCATGGGGTGTCTCCAAACCTTTATTCCAGTGCAGCTGCCTACCTCAATAGCCAGCTATTGAGGAGACAGGCTATTGTTCGACTCCAAAGTACATATCATGTGACGCATGAAAAACAAAAGGTTTGTACCAGAATAAGTGACAATACAAAAAAACAATAAGATCATAGGACAATTGACGATCAATAGAATGTAGAGAATCAATAAAATCCTCAATGAATTGTGATGAATAGTGATCAATCCAAATCCCCAAACCCCCTTTCCTCAATGTAGTCGAATGTGGCTAGTAGATACGAGACCTCTGATTGGTCGGGCCCGGACGGGGTTTCCACTGCCTATGAAACTACAAAACTATCTCTCTCTCGACCTCAATCTCTTCTCAACCTCATCATCCAAAACCCATTTCACCTTCCGATTTATTTTCTACTTCATTGCTCATTCTGTTCTACAATCTCCCTTCATCTACTGTCTTTCTTTTCGTGTCATCTTCTTTGCGCGGTGTCGCGTCCACGAAGATCGTTTTTTTTTCTTCATACTACCCGGGGACGCAAGATCTGCGCGCCAAACACAACTTTGCGACTTACTCCTGCTTTTCACATCTTCTCTATTTCACCTGTCTCCTAAATCTTTTCCTCTCTCCACTTCTCCACATTCTCTCATCCCACTTCACCTTGTCTCCCCAAGTGGACTGTCACCTACCCAGCCTTCTCCAGTCAGATAAGTAAGTACACATCCCTGGCAGCCACTCATGCCCACCCTGCACCTTTCTTTGCAGCACTCACTAACAGTCAGCAGTCATTGGCTGTGACTCGTGTCTCTCCTATCCACAAGGATTCTACTCGACTTTAAACATCTCATGGTAAGTGTCGCGTCTTTTCTACTTTTTTTTTCTTTCTTCTTGTATGGGCACAGTTTCGCAGTGTACTTCCCAAGGTTCCCGGTCAGATCTTGATCCATGCATTTTTGCCCGATCGTGTCTTATGTCTCATGGCTTTTCTCATGTCACATGTCGCGTTTACTGGGTTTACAATGTCTTGCGATTCTTGTGTTCGCGCTGGTCCATGCCTCGTGTCTGGGCCCTTGGAATCGCGGGATTGCACTGCGGTTTACTGGCGTCTTGGCACCCGCAAGCGAACCAACGCTGACCATCTATACAGATTCTTTCTTGACATTCTTCATTCTCCATTTCTTTTTTACTTCTTTTTTTTTCCCTGTTCATTGAAACTCTCATACCCCCTCTTGTTCTTCGTTTCTTTTCTTTTTCTCCGTCCATTTCCGCCAAAATGGCCCCCATCCCAAGGGCCGATTTGGATGGAGACAATGCTTCTTCGGATATTGGTGACAGCCAGGACTCCCCGCTGCGTCGTCAATTTTCTGAACCCTTTCGTCCCCAATCTACTTCTACCCAAATCTCTCAGTCCCCGGAGCCCATCCCTCGACGGCTCAAGTGTGACTGGTGTGGGAAGCTTTTGATGCTCCCAAATGACGCAGACATCTCTGAAGAAGATGTTCTGAATGATCATATCAACGAAGCTCACCCGAAATCTATCAACTTTTCTGGGTATGATGGTGCCGACGATGGCGCCGAAGATCTCGCCGACGAGGGCGCTGATGAGACTTACGACGAGAATGGCGATCTCCAAGATGACGACGCCATTGAACAAGACGAGGCCATAATTCAAGTTGCCAAGCCAGAAGATGGTGAGGCTCAAGATGAAGATGGCGAAGAGATCACAGTGGAACTGACCACTGACGACAACAATGGCACCCTGCCAACCGCAATCCAAGACAATGTCAGCCACATGCCTGAAACGAAACGTGACCTGTTGGACTGGCTCTCCAACCCGCGCACTGGATATCCCGAAGAATATCGTGCCCGCGAGGCCGAGTGGCGACGACCAGATGTTAAAAACCGCCTTGACCGCTTCTGGAACGTTCATGATGCCAACAAATTCTCCCCCAACTACGACCAGGAAGCTGCCAAGTGTGAATCTAGTTGGGACAATGCTTTCCACGACCCTTCCAAGACCAAGAAACGTGATGCTCCTGACCCAGCCTTCCACCCCCTTCCATACAAGAAGCCCAAAGTCGACAGAGGGCAGTTCCTCGAAGTACAGGCTCAGGAAATCGACGAACTTGTCAACATGCTCCGCAATCCCGAAAAATACACCCCAGACGAACTCTACGCACTTACACAGACCGCCGCTTTTGTTTTGAAGTCATTTCAAGATGAATACCTGGCCCTCGATGACCTCTACCTCAAAGCGCATCGACACAAACGGGATGAACCCTCATATCAAACAAAGCGACATCAAATGCAGGGCCACAAGAAGAAGGGCGGAGCCCCACTGGCTCACGCCAATGAGGACAAGGCTGACTTCGAGGACAAGAAAGAAGCCATGCTCTATGGCTACAAACACAATTATTTCTCGACCAACACACCACTCGCGCCCATCCGCACACAGCAGGATCCCTTCGTGCAGGGAGGCTTTGTCCCAACTCCCGCGCAAGCCAGAAAGATGATTGCGAAGAAGAAGGAGACTGGTGATCTTAACCCTGATGGGTGGCCAGCCATGAAGAAACATGGCGTTGAATATCACCCTCAGATGTATGAACCTCGACGCGAGCCACTTGTGCCAAAAGTCACTCGGAAACGCAAGGCCGCAGAGGTTGAAGCACCAACCAAAACCACCGATGCAGAAGACACTCAGAACGAGAGTGCGGATGGTGATGAAACCGATGAAGACAACCATCCCGCAAAGCGACGCACCCGAGGCCGCGGCGGCAAAACCGTCGCTGCCGAATCAACTCACTCTGACACTAACTCTCGCCGAGGCTTTGGCCCTGGCCGTGGCCGTGGCCGCGGACGCGGCCGTGGTGGGCTTGGTCGCCTTGGTTCCTCCCGGGCTACCTTCGAAGTCACCCCTGCCCCAACCCAACCCTCAGTTCGGGGCCGGGGTCGACGTGGCGCTAGCAGCCTGGCCTCCTCATCGCTCCCTCCAGCAGAGACCTCCTTCCAGGCCGTCGAGCCTGTGGCCACCGAAAGCCCTGTCGAATCCGCTCCGACATCGGCCAAGAAGGAGGCTCTCTCTGCGGAGGCAATTGAGGAGGCCAGGCGGCAGAAGATCGCCAATTCGAAGAACCCAAAGAGGACCAAGGCGATGCTCGATCACTGGGACCGGTTCAACCGGGAAGGACGCATTCGAAACCCAAAGCGATCCAAGGCCCAAATCGAGCAGGACCGGACCGTCGACGGCGCCGCCGACGAGGTCCCCAAGCCCACCGGCCGCAGCAAGCGGTCACCCTCGCTGACACCACTTGCTGGCAACCTCGCCCCCAAGGGGCCCACCGGCCTGCCCTCAATGGCAGGCGTACAGGCGCAGCAGCAGCAGCCCATGCCTCCCACTCTCCCTCCCATGGGAGTGGTCTCTCACTACGGCCCCGGCCCAGTGAACCCTTTCGCTGCTGCTGCTGCGCCTGTTGCGCCTATGGCGCAACTGGGGCAACCCATGCCGCCCCAGTACGCCCCATTCCCGTACGTCCAGTACGGGATGGGTCCCCTCCCGGGTCATAACCCGCGGGACCCACGCCATTGAGGGCGGGCCGGCTTCGTCGAGGCAATCTCCAGTTTCCCTCTCTCTCACTTTAGCTATTGTCTTACTTCATGTTCATTTCACTTTTCATTTACAAGTGAGAGAGAGGGGACTGGGGATTGCCTCGACACCAACTGATCATTGCATTCCCGGCCCACCCCAGGGTTTGGAATGGGATCACAACCCCCTCACCCCGGTTTATCTTGACCGCTTGGTGCTCGGCCCTTTTCGTGACTGGGCTGAGCCCGCGGTCGATAAGTCTGGGTGGGGGTGGCTCCCTGTGGTCCCAGACCTCCCTGGGGTGTGGGCTGGGAATGCAATGATCAGATACATTACGAAGATACCGGTGCCCTGGCAGTGTCGACACTGCCAGGGCACCAATACATGTACTTTAAAGGCGCAAATTCAAGTTGCAAAATTTTTTTTCCTCTTCTCAATACGTAGTTATTAGCTTGTACACACTTGTTTCCAAGGTTGTAGATCGTATGTTGAATTTTAGACTCGGTAGACCCATGTTATAAATCAGTTGCACATTTTATACCTTTTTCGCTGTCTATGTCATATGTTTCTACATTTTGTGGCCAATGCCAATCAATAATGGGGGAATATATAGGGGAATATATAGAAAAAAGACTACCAAGAAACTAGTATAAAGGGCATTCTCACAAAAGGTAGCCAGACAATGAAATGGAATACAAGTGAGGAAATTTTGCTGCAGCAGACAAATTAACAGGAATCCTTTGCCAGATACAAGCAAAAAAAAGATAAAAACTCCTACAACCGCTTCAAAATCTTTTTTTTCAACTCACTAACTTCATACTTCATCTAGAGACAGTCACGTGTCACTCACGTGATGTAGGCTGGGTCTCATCCATTATGGCGAGCTTCTTCGATCTGCGACACACTCCTAAACAAATATCCTTCTCTTTCACAACCCCACGCACCTTTCTGGTTTTTCAAATTATTGTTTGTCTCTATCGACGCTACAATGGGTAAAAAAGACGCGGTCCCTCTCTCGAGGAACTACTCGATCGTCCATGGTGCTACTACTGCGAACGTGACTTTGACGACCTGAAGATCCTCATCTCTCATCAGAAAGCTAAGCATTTCAAGTGTGACAACTGCAATCGCAGACTGAATACTGCCGGAGGTAAGTTGCATTTCATCTAGATAAGATGGGCGCATGTACTGATGACTTGTGTCACTAGGTCTATCTGTGCACTTGAGCCAAGTCCATAAGGAGCAATTGACTCAGGTCCACAATGCGCTGCCGAACCGTATGGGTGTTGATATTGAAATCTTCGGTATGGAGGGTATCCCCGCGGATGTCCTCAAGGCCCATCAGCAGCGTGTCGCTTCACAATTTCAGCAGGCCGAGCTAGATCGCCAGCATGCGACAGGCAATCCTCCAACTGGCGTCTCTTCTGGCGGCCAACCGGCGAAGAAGCCCAAGCTCGAACCTGTCTCAGACCTTAAAAAGCGACTGGCTGAGCACAAGGCCAGACGTGCGGAGGCGCTTGCCGGAGGTAGCAGCGGCGACGTGACACCCTCTAGTGCCGTTCCGTCTACATCAACACCTGGTGGATACGTAAGTCGTATCCTGTTATTCAATGTGAAGTGATTTGAGAACTAACAGTTGTTTCTAGGCGCCATCCCCTCAGGTCGCAGCCACTCCGCAATATTCTTACCCTCAGCCCTACGGTGGGCCCCCCGCTGGTGTGACACCTCATTTCTCGCAAACTGGCAGTCCTGTCTATTCAAGCTACTCCCCAGTTGGTGGACAACAGGTCCCTGGTGCCTCGCCGTACACCCCATCCGGGTATCCCTCGCCATTCCCCGCCGGACTTCCTGCACAGCCACCAGTCTCCTACGGGGCTCCTCCTTTCCTTCAGCAACAACCTCCACCATCCGATAACAGATTTACGGGCCTACCGGCCGCCTCAAACCTTCCTCAGCGTCCTGCCTTTGCTGTGCCTTCAGTTAACGCGCACGAAATGCAACAAATGCACATGGGACACGTCCCGGCCCCCACCCCCGCAACTTCGGGTTACTCTAATGCATCCAGCGCTCAACCAACTGAGAATGTCTCCACGGCTGTTGACAGTCAACTTTCAGGCGCAGCCAATGACATGGCATCCAAGACAGAGGGTATCAACAAACCCAAGAAAGAAAAGGCCAAGCCCGCAGTCCGATTGGTTTACAATGATGACACGCTTAGTCCGGAGGAGAAAATGGCGCAGCTACCTCGATATGCGTACGTTCCCGACAAAAGCACGCAAACCGTCCTCGGCGAGCTACCCGGCAACGCAATCGTGGGCGCCATTCAAGATTCCGACACGGTGATCGATCCGGCACATTAAGTTCTGCTTTGTTTTTTCCTGCTGCATTTGCAAGTGATGGAGTTACGGAACCCAGCTAAGTCGACACATCAAAACTTCTAGTTACATATGAGCATTCTCCTGGCTGGATCTTGGCTTGTCATCAGTGGCTCTGATTCCAAATCCTAGACTGGCGAGTCCTCCCCCGTCCTACCATCTCTCTCTCTCCCGACAACCCCAGGAAACGTTGATACTGTTTGAGTTTGGTGTGCCAGATAAAAGAACATATTGAAAGATATTGAAGGAGAAAATCGAAAAACTCACCAAAAAAAATTATCAAAAACTCAAAAGATTCGAGAGGTTCCCTCGAGTCGCCCGTTCGGGGAAGGGAGGCCCAGGTCTAAGCTATTGGCTCGTGAAAAGTCACCTCGACGAGCCTACGTACAGTACGTGCCTTGCCCTTTGATCCTCCCTTCTGACCCCCCACTGGAGGAATAACCCTGGGGGAATCTGTGTGATATGAATGCCTGAGACGGCAAATGATGCCATCTACGGGCGATGTAAGTTTTTAGCGTTTCTCTGGAGGTAGGAAACCCATCTCGGGGCGTTATGGCCTGGAATCCCATGCTGTTTTCGTTATCTACCAATACATGTTTGATTTCTGTGATCTTATCTAGTTATACTTGTATCCGTAAAGCACCAATCTATAGGTACAACATGCAACTAAAGTCAATACACGCAAATGGCCGATAAAGATTCAATTGACGTACAAGTACTACTTACCCCGAACTAACTAACAGTTCAATTCCATCATCTCTCCATTTTCACTTCCATTCCAATCCCATTCCAATCCTAATCAATCAAACCTTCCTCTCCCTAAACGCAACCCCAAAAACAAAAAGTCCATAAGTAGCCAGCACAGACAAAGCCAACGGAACAGGCTTCCCACCCGTCTTAATCACACGCGGAACAGAGCTCCCACCCAGCACAGCCGATGCCAGGAGACCAAGTTCCTCACCGTAGGATTGGCCGGCGCGCAGACGTAGGAATGAAAGGAGGTAGACGAGGCCGACGGAGACGCCGGCGATGATTGAGGGGAGAGAACCGGTGCGGGTGTAGCCGATTATTCCGCCCAGACTTGTTAGGAGGGAGAGGGCTAGTGCGGAGGTTGTTGGTGGGGACTGGGATTGTTAGTTTTGGGTTCTAGTATGTATAGGATATATGTGGGTTGATTGGATAGGAGGCGTGTATGGTGGGGACATACCATTTTGTAGATTTCGAGGTAATTGTCCCTTCTTTTCTGGGGTTTTGGAGGATTATGCGTCAAGAGGAAGAGGGTGAGATTAGGAGAGATAGTTAGATGTAAGTTACGCAGATGGAGCTCGGTCATGCAATTGATTAGTCAGATGACGAAGTCTGGGGTAAATGTGCATGCATAATTTAATGCTGGGAACTATATAATTTTGTATTGGGAAATGTCTATGTGACTACGATTTCAACGTCTGTACTCATGGAATGTGTTCATATTGATGCATTCGTATACTCAAGTCCAATTTTACGGCATATATAACGCTTTATCACACCGAGGTGAGATAGTCTGTTTACCAGCAATTTACAGCAACAACTTGGTAGCAGCACCAATTCGTTCCTGGATGATGGAGCTCCATTTCTAGAAACAAATAAGTTAGCAATTGTACTTAACGCAGGAGTGGTTGGTAAATAAACACATACCTGGGCATTCTCTACATCTCCGGCCTCAAGACTCTCTACCAGCCCAGGGTAGGTGGCTCCCGAGTAACCAGTCCAAATACCAGGGGCAAAGACGACATGCTTGAACCATTCACGGCCATCAAGACCGGGTTGGTACAAGAAAGCCCGTTCAATACCCTTGTACTTCGCATTGGTGGCGCGAATCTGGAACCACAGTCTCACCTTCTTCCACCAGTTGTACCAAGGTACATCATCGCCAAGTTGGGACTTCAGGTCTACAGCATGAGCATCGAAAGCCTTCGCAGATTCCTGGAACTCAAAAATGGCCCTATCTAGAGGCGCGAAGTCGAAATGGGTCTTCTCGGGGAGATTGTCCGCCGCGGGCTTGATGTGGTCCAGGTAGGATTCAAGGCCAAGAGAATAGTCGGTGGCGTTAAGTGCAAGAAGAGGAGACTCTACCAATTGTGCCGCTGCCAGAGCCCAGAGCTTTGTGCAAGCTTGGTGGTAGAGGAAGTCCTTGTCACCGTACTTCTCCATCCATGCGAAGCTATCGTAGTTGGAGTGGTAGTGGTAGACTGGGTCATTCTTATCACGACCAAAGCCAAAGTCGAGACTGGCGACACCGGCGAAATCTTGGAAGGCAGTGAAGTCACTGCCGCTTCCCATCGTCGAGATCTTGCCATTCCAGACATCACGGACTGTCTGGCCCCGCACGGTCTGGTTAGGGGAGAGCACTAGAGCGGTGACATCATTGATGACCTTGTTCAGCAAGGGACTGGCCCGAGGCGCGAAGTTGGTACCCGCAGCAGCCACATCGACATTCAGATAGGCGATGTTGGCCTTGGAGAGCCATGGGAGGTATTCTTCCACCCACTCGGTCGAGCCAAGAAGACCGTACTCTTCGCCGTCCCAGCTGGCAAAGACAACAGTACGCAATGGCTTCCATCCTGCCTTGAGAGCTTCGCCGAAGCTGCGGACGACTTCGTTCAAAGCAGCGGATCCACTGTTAGGATCTCCTGCGCCACCGGCAATCCACGCGTCACGGTGGTTACCGAGGATAACAACCTCATCGGGGATATGGCCCTTGATGGTACCGATAACGTTCCAAAGTGGGGTTGTCACATACTCCTGGAGGTTGTGGAGGTTGATCACCACATCCTCGGGAGATGGTCCGATGTTGTACTCCACACCCTTGTAGCCGAGACCGCCTCCCTGCCAGAACTCGTTGAAGTCCGACGCTTTGGGGCCGTGACCGTTAAGCGCCTTCAAGAATGGCAGAACCTCCTTGTACGATATTGGGAGAGATGGGATTGAAGGGATGGAGTTGTGCGGATCTTGTCGTTCAACTCCAGGCTTAGATGCGTATCCCGGGGTTGTGGGGTCACCAGGGAGGATACCTTGTTCAAGTTAGTCTTGCAGTGCCATTACGGTTGGAGGGAAAGCCTTACTAAGGAATTGAGTGCTACCTCTCTGAATAGCGCTGGGATTCCGTGCAGGTCCATTAGGATAGGCTTCATACCCATTTTCCTCGGTAATTTCACCATCTTCCTGAGGATCACTGTAGATAACTACGCCGACCATGCCAAGCTCCTGTGCACGCTTCACCTTCAAACCACGGAAGATCCCACCGTACTTGGCGATGGCAATCTTACCCTCCAAGGTGATGTTGGTATTTACGAGGTCTTCAAAGTCCTGGTACGTGCCAAAGTTGACATACACATACTGTGCGGTCACATTGCCGGTAGCAGAGTAGCCATGGAACGATGGGACACGGTCTGGTAGGCCGGTAGTAGGATCTTCTTCGAGGACATCCTCCTCCAATGTAGCTTCGAAGGTCACTTCTGTTTTATCACCCGAGGTCTTCAAGAGGGCCAGGCGGTGTTCGAGCGGGTAGTTAAGATAAATGTCATAGGTCGCGAGCCCGGTATCCTCCACGCCAAATTCCTTCCATTTTTCCAAAGTCCAGAGCGCCTGGGAGAGGTTCTTTCCTGCCAAGTGTGGGCCTGCGGTATAGTATCTGCTCCACTCTCGGGCCTTATCTGCGGAAGGCACATTGAGGAGGATCTGCTGGAGCTGTTCGTAGGGCAGACCATAGCTCTCTGGCCACGCTTCGTGGGGGATTGGATGAGCACCAGGGAGATAGGACCAAATGGAGCCGCCCTCTCGAGGCAGGATAGCGGTGGGAAGTAGGAATAGAAGGGTCGCCGCAGAAAGTATGGCCGCAAGGGAGATAGTACACGCTCGACGAAGAGCATGGTGCGGATATCTATGCCGCTGAGGAGCGACATTGACCTCCAGCAGAGGTGTGGTCTCTGAATATCGCATGTCTTTCTCTCTCATCATGTGTGCGGATGAGGGAAGAGGGAACACGTTACTCTTTGTCCAGGTGGAATGCTTCTCCGCATGGTATCATCGACCGAGCGATCACCTTATCGGCTGACAAATCTACCCCTCACGCCTGGGCGGGTCAGCCCGTCATCAAGTTGCCTCTTTGGGCCGATGTTGATATCCTCGATCTATGCGAGTTGCTCGGGGTTTCTCGCTAATGGTAACGATCGTGCGATAATTGAGTCTTCGATTGAGAATAAATATAAGTGATATTCCAGTCAATATAAGACAAAACACGAGTGGTATCATAGTGGCTATCTATCTATATACAATCGCTCAGGGATGATAAAACTGCATTACCCTCGAAATGGGGGCAAAAAGAGATAAAACACAAGTCCGAGTCAAAAATGAGATGAAACAAAATAGTGCCCGTGGTATAGAATGTAAGAAAGTAAACCCACAATCATGATTCTTCGACATCTTCCTGTATCGGGACAATATTGAGGTCTGGATGGACTCTTGCACCAATGTCCATACTCTCCCTCATAATCCGACGGGCCTCTTCGTCGTTAACTTTCATGTCATCTTTGACCATGAGCACAGCCAGCTCAGGCACAAGGACAGATTGTGTGTAGCCAGCCACGCCCGCCGTCTTGATAAGTTCATCCGTTGTCGCCAGGCGACGTACAACCACAGAAAACCGACAGATGATTGTTTCTAGTCTAGATTGAACACAGGTATTGTTAGTGTAGTTCGACAAGCAAGGGGTTATATACCACATACATTTTGGTTGCACCCCTGCCACCATAATAACCACATGTCATCGTCTCAAGTGTCTTGTCATCATCCACTCTCACACGGAAGTTTCTCGCTTTCCCTGGTGCGATAGAGGTACTAAGGATGTTTCGGTAATAAGAGAAAGCACCAGGAACAAGTAGTTTTTCGAGTTCGGGGAAATAGCTCTGAATACGCTCTTCAAACCCTTCCCAATCAATATTGGGATACCCTCGGTCACGCCACAAGTCCACCGCACTGCGGAGTTTGTGTGATTCACAGAACATCACCTGTTCGCGAATACGTTGCTTCGGCTTTGCTCTGAATAGTTCTAGCGAAGCCCAGTCTACTTCCTTACGGCATATCGGGCACAGGGCTGGGCGGGGTGGTGATGGTTGGCGCTTCTCTTTCGTTGTGAATCTATCGAGCTGCGACATTTGCTCACAAGTGGAAGAAGTCGGGGATGAGAGAGGTGAATCATCATCAAGCAACATTGCTTCGTATTCTTCCATCGTGTATGGACCATGCGAAAAACTGGAGTTTGAGTCTTCCCCGCCACGAGGTTCTCTGAAACTCGAACTTTCAACATCCTTTGGCATAATAAAGGTCTCCTCGGGTTCTTTGGGGGCTTCCTTCACTGGCGACGGCTCTTTCGATTTCTCAACCGGCCGTGGGGGAAAGATGGCCTGTTAAAATAGCTCGTCTTGGACACAGATGCATATTTTGTTGCCTTTCGCCGCTTGTGACTCTGCGAGGAGAAGGAAAATAGATCGTCACTATCAGAGCCCATCATAGCGCTGAGGTTTCGCGAAAATTCGCCTTTGCGAGAGTTTTGACTATGGGTTTGTGGACTACTGTATGTCCTATTGTTTGCTTCCGCCAACTTCTCCTCCAAAGTCGTAGTCGTATAGTTCACCTCTTTGCGATATGGGGAAGCATCGCTATCGCTAACTTGCTCTTCATCGGAGCTTAGAGGATCAGCATCGGTGTCGATGTCCCACCCTTTCTTGATGCTAGGCTGAGCAGCATTTGAAATCGGGTCTTCCGATTCCTCTTCATTCCAGCTGAGAGGCGGGGAACTGGGAGGCGGGGAGCTCAGAGGCGGGGAACTGAGAGGTTCGATGTCTGTATCAATCTCTAGCTTGTTCTCGATGCTAGGCTGAGCAATGTCTGACATGGGGTCTTCGACCTCCTCTTGGTCGGAACTCAAAGGCTCGGCATCCGTAACAATCTCTGCTTTTTTCTCAATGCTAGGTTGAGTAACATGCAGGTCGGGGTCGGGGCCTTCTGCTTCCTCTTCATCGGAGCTCAAAGGCTCGGCATCCGTATAAATCTCTAGCTTGTTCTCGATGCTAGGCTGAGCAATGCCTGACATGGGGTCTCCGACTTCCTCTTGGTCGGAGCTTAAAGGTCCGGCATCCGTATCAACCTCTGTTTTTTTCTCAATGCTAGGTTGAGTAACATCCAGTTTGGAGCCTTCTGCTTCCTCTTCATCGGAACTCAAAGGCTCGGCATCCGTATCAATCTCTAGCTTGTTCTCGATGCTAGGCTGAGCAATGCCTGACATGGGGTCTCCGACTTCCTCTTGGTCGGAGCTTAAAGGTCCGGCATCCGTATCAACCTCTGTTTTTTTCTCAATGCTAGGTTGAGTAACATCCAGTTTGGAGCCTTCTGCTTCCTCTTCATCGGAACTCAAAGGCTCGGCATCCGTATCAATCTCTAGCTTGTTCTCGATGCTAGGCTGAGCAATGTCCGACAAGGGGTCTTCGACTTTCTCTTGGTCGGAGCTCAAAGGTCCGGCATCCGTATCAACCTCTGCCTTTTTCTCAATGCTAGATTGAGTAACATCCAGTTTGGAGCCTTCTGCCTCCTCATCGGAGCTCAAAGGCTCGGCGTCAGTATCAATCTCCGGTTTTTCCTCGATACTCGTTTGGCCAGCCTCTTTATTGATCGTCGCGAAATCGACATTCGTCTCTTCGGGCTCAGTTCTATTGAAAGTAGACAAAAGATGCTTGGGCGGAGGATTGCTCTTCGTCATGCGATTGGACGCGTAGCTGGAATCAGGTTTGGCCTGAGCCGCCATGGTAAACGATGGAGGATTTCAATTATAAATTGTCAATCGACAGTTGTTGGCTCCAAATCGAGGTGCTGAAAGCTTCAAGTCAAAAAGAGAACTGATCCGTATTCATGTGAGGCGCGTTGCTCAGACCGGTGGGAATTCAGGAGGCGACGCGTTATTGCGCGATTTCAGCTCTCCGGGCAAAGGTGTCTGCGGTTCAGTTCGAGGTGAAATGTTGAATTGGGGTTGGATTGGTTTTTTGGTCTTTGAAACAAAGAACACTCGGTTTCGAGAAGCTGAGACAATGGGGACACCTGGCTACGGCGGACTATAGCGGCATATCAGACACCGGGAATTTGATTGGTTGAATCGTCGCTTTCATCCGGCAGAAAATTATTGAGTATATCAACATCTTAGTTATCCGTCTAGTTGTATCTATCCTAATACTCCAAAAATTGAATGTTTATAGTAAAAAGTTGTTTTACAGGAATTATGCTCTTCACCGTTGTTCTATCATTTTCGATTATCCATTTCCAATCATCCTTTTAGCCACAACATTGAGACGGGGCGGAAAATACTTCATAAAGAGACCCCACTAGGATATCCAAAAGAGACACCTAGAAAACATCTATAAAGACACCTCCCGAAAATAAACCCAACGAAAAGAAATCTAATAAAGCCACCTAAAACAGACCGCTAAAAACGGTCTGATATTGTCCAAGTGAGAAAGAGGCGGGGAATAAGGCGGTGAATTAGTCAGTATTCTAAACGAATCAAATGGTTGTTCCAGATTTGTCCCATGTGCCGCTATCGGCGTCCGTACTCAGCGCCAAATTGAGGGGAAACGCGTGAGACGCGATTATCACTCCCTTTTGATACTACACCTTTGTACAATGTCCTAGGAGTATCTAGGTACCACTATGGAATGGACTCCGCTGTCAGTTAAAGCTCTCATATGTTAGCTACGGCCGCTTTGTATCAATAGCGTGAGCAATGGAGGCTTTTCGCGGTTTATAGACAGATATAATTTCCGTCGCGGCTAGGCGCTGATCGTGCATCGAGAGAGCACAGAAAATCATGCAAATGTACATTCAAGTCGTGCTTGTATTATGCTAATCCCTCAAAATTACCCAAGTCTCTCAGCAACGGAGAAACGATAGTGTCAAAGACACGCTCCTCAAACCTTTCCTCGAGACATAGGCCAGACCAAGACAAACAGCTATTAACCACATCGGCATAATTCGTCCCACTCTCCATGTACACCATTTTGACGAGCCATGATGCGGTATTGAATCTGGACATCAATGTATCCTGATTCCCATCCTCCAGATCCAACAGTGTCTGGAGAGACTTTCCAAGAGACAGCTCCACCAGCGCAAGCCCCAGTGGCAATAGACGATTCTCCCCGAAATGACTTCGAAGCCCTGGTATTGTGCCCGTGGCGGAGAGAGGCCATGATAGGTATAGATCATCCAATAGTACATTTCCACCGTCATCGCTTGTAGCGGCCAGGTGAACATCAGAGATGTCCCACCAGGATTTCAACCAATTACCGCCGAATTGGATCATACCACATGCTAGAGCAGTAGCAATACGAAGGCGGTCCCGTCGACTGATATGTGATAGTACCTCGCGGAGAGGCTTTTGGGGAACGGTTTTTGGAAGTATCTTGACGGCATGCATCGTGTATTTCACAGAGGAATCTAGGTCATTCGAAATCGAACCTATACTTCTCCGTCGCTCAATGTCTGATTCAGCGACGCAAAGAGACGAACAGAAGTCTTGGATTGGTGGAGCGGATAGAGCCTCTCGGCGTTTTTCCGATGACCGTGGTTTCTCTACAGGAGGCATATCAAACTGAACCCTAGGCTTCTTCTGGCGATAGGCCGTGGGATCGTCATGCAGGGAGAGGCTAGCAAGTGTAACCATCTCTTCAACCTGCCAAGGTTCAAAGACCACTTCTGTCCAAGTCCATAGGCACGGTAGGTCCGCTTGCTTCGTGTTAGAAAATATCATTCGAAATTCTGATCTGGCGTCGAAGTCGTTGTCGGGGTATTCTTCGGTACTCCGTAGGCAGTTTACTTGCAGTTGGAGGTGGACGCAATGGTGATTCTTGCATTGACAGCCCCAGTAGCTTCCTCCAATGATTGCTTTAAACAATCTCTCGGCATGCTTACGAGCCTTTTGATACCGTTTCAGAAGGTAGCCCCAGCCCTGCCGCCTCTTCTTGGTATCTTCTAGGTGAAATGATTGGTCGACCAGAGTCTTCAGGACTGTATTGGTTCCGTCAATCTTCACGAGGAGATCGTCGTAGACTGCCTTGCTGAGGATTTTTCGAAATTTCCATATATTCCACGCTTCGCTGATGGGCGTCTGTTAAGAGAATAAATCGGGTTAAGGATTGATCAGACGGTCATTGGAAATGCCAACTACTGACCTTTGTATCCGTTGCGCCAATATCTAGTTTATGTGATAGTTGTTCCAACAACTCAGAGAGGCCAGCCATATTTCCCATGAATACCTCGTAGTTTCGGTCCAGCTTCGAGCGTAGTCGCTTTTGCAAGTCCGGATCCTTCCATCCATCACCCTGTGGATCGCAGATGAGCTCAGAAACTTGATCTTCATCGTTCACGATACCTTCCAAGGCTTGTTCCAACGTATTCAGTAGAATCGCATGTTGTGTACGGAGGTTTATTGCATAACCTTTAAACTCCCGTCGGTAGCGCCTCAGACCCTTGATCTTCTCTATGCCGCGGACGTAGGCATCGATCTGGTTCACGAAGAGCGGGAGAATCGCGAGAGCAAGCCCTGCAGCCTCAATACCGGTGACCATATCCGGTTCTGATCCGTTGGGTCCTTGCAAAAGAGAAATGGTGTTTTTCTTTTCAGCTGGACGGTGCTTACGACAGTGAGTACCCCGCACTAGAGCATGTACACCCTCACAAGTCACAACCCATCCTGCGCCTCAATAATGCCAGAGGTCTTGCAACTTCAAGAATTACCGGATAATGGTGGCAATATCGGAGCTGTTGCAGAGCTGCCTCCGCCAGTTTCTCTTATTAATCAACTCAGACACGCTCGCCAACCACACTGGGGAGGTTCCACTACAAGAATGGAGGGACGAACTGGGCCGACTTCGCGTGTGGGCAGCAAATATCGGTGCTCATCAGACCCGTCAATCCTCGCTGGATTACCGTCTTAGGGATGCTTCGCATATCAAGGGTCAGATAGTGAGGCTCTTAGAGCAGTTCCAGGAACTACTCACTGACCTCCAGGATGTGCTCGAAGAGAGCAGCGATGATGAAGCCCAAGACCATCAGTTTAAAGATTTGGGAGGTTCCGAAAGCGAGAACTCCACTACCGAGGTTCAAGAGATTCATCAAACTCTCGTTGAGACGATCGATCAACTCTACCAGATGTCCATGATCATCCGCAAACCAGCACAGCACGATCGACTGGTCGGGACAAAAAAACTGGATTCTGAACCTTTCCAGTTCTGGGCTAAGCAGCATTCCTCCACCAGATATCCCAATGCGGATGCGCTGGCTATTGATCGTATCAGCTCCGCAATGGCCCGACAAAGGGCAATCTTGAAATACCGTGAACGACATCACGCGAAATTAAGTCAGGGCATCGTTTCCGAGAGTGATAATAAATCCACCCTACTATCAGAAACGGTGGCAACAGATGTGTTTAAGGAGATACCTGGCCAACTTGGCGATATGGCCTCCGATGCTGGCATATCCGAAACTTCATACGGAGGCACCCTGCTCGAGGGAACTGGTGCAGATACCCCCAAAATACCACCTATACCGAAAAAGGGCACGGGAAAGAGACCTTTTGAATGTCCGTATTGCTTTTACATTATCACGGTTCGAGACAGGAGAGCATGGGCGCGCCATATTTTCCGCGATCTGATGCCGTACGTTTGCATTTTCCCGGGATGCTCGACGCCCAACAAGCTCTACGGCGGCCGTCGACAATGGCATCATCATATTCAGCAAGCACATGTTTCGGTACCAAGCACAAATGGTACATATGACTGTTCTATCTGCAAACAGGGCTCTCTTCCTGCTGTCGGGTTTCAGCGACACGTGGGGCAACACTTGGAAGAGCTTGCGCTGTTTTTGCTACCACGGACAGACGAGGACGAAGATGAAAATGAAGAAGGGACGGATGAGAATCTTAACAACGTATCTTTGGACGACAATTCAGTGGAGAGTGTCGAGCAGCGCCATGATACGAACGATGCAGCAACCCCAGCTTCCGACTCCAATCATAGTGATCTCAGTCCATTGGGAGGGGGGCCAAGTAAACATTCCACATCTTCAGCCGAAGCGAAATCGAGTGATAGAGAGTCCCTAGGAGAGCTGGAATCCAACGTAGAGGACGAAATGCGCGCCTCATCGTCCCCTTACAACCGAGAATATGAACTCGCTATGAGCCAGAAGCTGATGGAGAAGAGCAACCCCCAGCGGGACATAGACATGTGGAAGAAGCATCAGGATACTGAGCGTCTAGAGCACGAGCCAGAGGAGTACCATGGCCGGACTGACCCGCGCAACTTCAGTGAGTCGCAGCTACTACGCGAAGAAGAGATATGGTCCGAAGGTGAGACCAGTGGGCGGCTGCGTAAGTCGCAGCAATTCAAGCGCGTACGTACGCATCAATCCGCGGAGGACCTTAAGGCTGAAGAGCGGTACCAGCTTAACAGGCTTGCGGCAGAGAAGAGGGCTGATGCTGAGGACGAAGAGGCTAGGAGGTATCGAATAGAGAGATTGGAGGTTATTATGCGTAGGGAGGTTGAGAAAGAGGAGAGAGAGAAGCTCGTGCGGGAGGAAACGTGGAAAGAGAACGCCCGCCTGAAGACGAAGTTTATACTGGAGGAAAATTGGGAAGGGCTTGCCCGCCTGAAGGAAGAGAGGAAGAAGTCTATACGGGTGGAAAAGTGGGAAGGGCTTGCCCGCCTGAAGGAAGAGGAGCGGCGTAAACAGCTCATTCGGGAGATTTCAGATGAGGATACGCGAAAGGTGAGGGAGGCCGAGGGGAAGAGGAAGAAGGAGGATGCTCTAAAGGATTTTGATGTTGAGGAGTGGAAGCTCGAACAGGAGCGGATCAATCAGATGGAGGCCGAGATGCAATCCAAGGAATTCCGTGAGAGGATGCGCAGCATGAACCATACCGACGAGGAGATTGATGATTTTATCAACAAGAAAAAGGCAGAGAAGAAGCAAAACGATAAGAAAAACGAGGAGTCGCGCGAGCAACTACGCACCGCAGGGTTTAGCGATGCAGTAATCGAGTACATATTCCCCGGCAAGAAAAAGGAACGGAAAGAGGGGAAGCACAAGGAGCCTAAAGTGGAAGAGCCAAAGACAACTTGGATTATGGTCAAAGACAACTTGGATTAGGGTATGAAGTACAACCATCATATATCATATCGAATAAGAGTTTCTACTAACACCATCCCAAGTGCCACCGCAAACACCTGCTGCCCGAGACCTTGATAGCCTACGATCTTCCCTGGGACTGGGACGAGGTAAGCCTAATCCTCTACACAACCATATCTTGATGTAACCCAGTGCTAATCCTACTTCCCTGTACCAGGAAGACCCCAACTATATCATCATCAAGAAATGGATTGCCGACGATTCGCAAGACGAGCTCTTTTACCACACCCGCCGCTTGCGCGAGCGTAAGGTCGTCGCTCAGACCTCACCACCGGAATCACCCAATGTAAAGAAGGATCGTGAGTATATCGTACGGAAGAAGAGTCCTAGCGGTCGTGTAAGGATATTCGGCTAGTTTAATGAAAATTAGGCTCAAGACAATGTCGATAACTCATCCCTCGTCATCGATGTAATAAATGATATTCAAGGATATTTAAAGGATATTATATAGTTGTACAATTTCTGTCTCCATCGCTTCTATAGTGGTTACTATAGACATATTGATTCTACGAGAAAACAGACAAAGCCAGTTAAGCCAATCCGCTTTGCGTGTAACTTGAGATCATATCGTGATAATTGTTGAATCTAGGGCTGCCTCTATACATAGATGGATGGACATATACACAATCAGATCCTAGCGAAGCCAAACACACATGTGCAAGCCATGCGCCTCATTAAGTCTCGGAAACCGAATCAACGGAAGGAAAGTATAAAGAGAAAGAGAGGAAAAGCAAGATGAGAAGAACCCTTGAGCCGACACTATTCAAACGTCATTGAAATCTCGCCATCCCGATGTCCCTGATCATGGTCCGCCCAGGCATTGGGCTCCATGGCCATGGCTCCGAGAGCGCTGGAACCAACCGTCGGCATCGTCGGCATTGTAGAGGCAGTTCTCAACTCTGGACGGGAGTGGATTTCGTCGTGTTGATATCGTGGGGAGTCATGGAAAGATGTGTCAAAGGTCATTTCCATATCTTCGTGCTTCGGCACCGGAGTGATTTCGTTGGGCCCGTGAGGAGAATACTGCGCCGATGCTGGCGGGGGTAGCGAAGAAGTCCGAGAAACGGCTGGAAGTTCGTTAGGCGTCTTCGGCCTCTTGGGTACAGGGGGAGATGGCTGAGCGGGTTGTGGTTCTGACGGAGCGTTCAGGTCTAGCTTCATCAGAGGCATGGTCGACTCTAATTCTTTAATTTCGATCGCTTCGGAGTGCAACTCGGCTCGAATGGCCTCGATATCGAAGAGGACAGTGCCGGGGGCGCTTTCGGGTTCACTTGAATCGCGAGGGGCGATGTTTTTGTCGACGTCATATGTTTCCCATTTCTTCTTTTCGGCCATCTTGCCTCGCTTAAACAGGCCGAAGCGCTTCTTCTCTGGCTTGGCCTCTGCTTCTCGACGAGCTTCATCAATCTCGCGGATCAATTCGCGCTGTCGTTCGGCGTGGTTATCTGGGTCTGGATCCTCAATTTCTGCAAACTCATCCTCAAGAACCTCCCAACCAACTTCCCTCAGAATTCGAGGCATAGCCGTACGGTAATCCATATGGCCATTCACAAGCGCGGTAATATTAAAATTCTCAATGCCCGGTATCCCTTCGACAGCTGCGAGGCCGGCGACTTTCATGATGCCACCACTTGTTGCCCGGAAGAGGTAGCCCAGGATCCAATCATTCGTGGCATAACCGTTCACGAATCGCCCAGACACCACACTCCGAGCCTTGAGGTATTCGTCTTTGTTCGCCACAACGGGTGAGCCAAATAGGTATACATTCTGGATTAGACCGTGGGCACCCTTTTCGGCCAGCTCTTTCAAACAAGAAAAGATCACCCGCGCGCCGAGTGAGAAACCAAGTAATGTAATAGGCCGATTACCAAGATTCCGCTCCCTCAAGGAATCAGCCATAACGAGGCCGGCTGAGTTGGCGCGTGCCAACGAAACGATCCAGGGATTATCGATCAAGTATGCGAGTTTAGTGAGGACAAGTGGTAGTTGCAAGGACGCCATCAGCGCCATCAAGACTGTACTACCTAGTACTTGTTGCAGACCTTGTGTTAATGCCTAAAAGAACTAGTTAGTCTATTAAGAATTACCGCACGTCTTATAAAGCTTACCTCTGTTGCCAAAATATTGATAGTGTCACCCATGCTTCGAAGCATCTCAGGCTCCCATAGCACGGAATATATATCGCCCATAATCGGATCGACAGTACTGAAGGGTAGACGGACGTCATCAACCTTGCCAGTCATCCAGCCAGAGACCGTCACAATCAAGTTGACCTTCTTGTTATTATGAAGAGGTCGATATTCGAACGTTTGAACTGCACCCATACGCCGTTTCGAAGCTCTCATTCCAATGGTGCTTCCACCTAAAGTAGCACTAGAAGCGATCAAAGCCGTGCCGCCAGCTCCTCCCAGGAATGCACTGGTTCCAGAGATACCGACTGTAGTAAACCCAGCCGCAAGACCAGCTCCGATGACGGGTGCCAACAGTCCAGCGGAAAGGCCAATAACCAGTCCACCGCCGACTGTCGCTAAACCCATAATCATATATTTTCTCTTCAAGGCCATCTTGCGGCGCTTTTCCATGTGGTCTGACTCATCCCAATTCTCTTTCTCTGCTTGTTCTTGCATTTCGAGGGAGTCTGTGACTCGCTTTTCGAACCGCGAGATCTGTAGCCATGTTACATCCAATGCTGCGCCGACCCTTTCCAGAAGAGTTCGTGACCGAGCGTCATATGCTGAATTTGCAATGAGCACAAGGAACAGGTCACAGAGGACAGTCCAGCGGAGATCGATATCTATGCGATCAGAGGTTGGCATCTCAGAAGGCATCTTGACCTCTGGGGGCTCCTCGGTCTCGTGGGCCTGGTATGGCGGAGGAGGATCTAGTTCAGACGATTCTGTCTCTGCAGAGATTCTAGATGGGGAGTCGAGTTTCTGACTGGATGTAGAGGTTTTCGGTTCGCTCTCTGCCATCGGATTTTTGACTCGCGCATTCTGCATGAGTGGTGGCACCAGATCTTCTGGTTGCACCCCATGCTCCGCGAGCTGTTCGATCATAATCTGCTCAGCAGAATTGATATCCATATGAGCATAGACTCGCCCCATGATCGCCTGGCCCCATTTTCGGCTGGCATCCGAGGCTTTCTGCATGGTTTTGCGCGTGGACTTGGTTGTGGCAATCGATGCTAGATCATGATTCATACTATGGATTGCCAACCTGACAACCCCCACATACGCGATCTTTTGAGTCTCGTTGAGAAGGTCTTTGGTGGCCTGGAGCTGGCTAATGGAATCTCGCATTTCCTCGCCAACTAGACCAGCAGAATTGTCGCCTGTCTCTCGAAACAGGTAGCTTGTATCATCATCTAGACTTGTGGCAGACTGAGCATCTTCATCGAGCTGCACCCGAGTATAACCCCTCCCTGCTCCTCCTAATCCTTGATATACAGCCTCGTCGCCTTCTTCTTTGGCGCCACGAGCAACGAGTCTCCCATAGTCGTCATAGTAGTCAAATTCTCCAAGTGCAGGCATCGATTGCCATTCATCGGGCTCTGCGTCTGACTCTTCACTCTCGGGGTGATGTGCATCAGGTTGGGCGAGGCGCTGGTGCGACCATTCGGACACCTGGGCGGTTCTTTGTTTCGATGTTGAGGTCCGAGGCTGGGCATGTGGACCAGCGGCCGGTGAATACTCCGGAGGTGCAGAATTGTCCTGAGCCTCGGCGCTCTTGCCTCGCTCTTCTGTATTATGCGAATTGACTGGCTCAGGGGCCCCAGAATCCAGCTTGCCCTGTTGCAACTCCGGCTCCTTCTCCTCTTTCACGGTATCACTATAGCCCGAGCTCACCGCCACATTCTGAATGTTTTGGCTTGCATTCTCTCCTTTGGGGGTCTCGCGGGGTGTGGGGTCGGGTCGGCGTGCTCGAATGGGAAGGCCAAAATCATCTACTTCATCTGATGCAGGAGGATCTTGTTTAGCAGACTCTGCAGCAGGTTCGGATGCTAGTGTTGGGGGCGATGAGCCCTCTGTCTCCTTTTCATTTTGATTTGTGGGGGAATCGCCCTTCGATTGGGGCTCCTGTTGGGACGGATTGGTGGCGTTCGGTGGGGAGGGTATAGGGTGATCGGAGGTGTCTACAGTGACACCCGAGGTTGCGGTCATGATTTCATGGACTGGAGGCTCTTGGGAGCCTTAAGGTGGTGTATCGGATCCCAGTTGTCCCTTGCGTCCTCACGTTCCTTCGCGATACCTTCGGGAGCTCACCCATCCGGCCGCACAATTGTTGCGTTGAGCTTTTGAGCTCTTGTTTAGGTGTGTTTGTCTTATCGCGAGTTTCCCACGTCCGATTGTGGGCCACTAGATGGTCGGACAAGCTTGGGCAATCTCCGGCAGATGGTGTGCCACGCGGCGAAAAAGGAGGGGCGGAGAATGCGGCGGAGAGATCAATTAGCCAACACAGCGGCCACAACAAAGGACTTAAGTCGAATTTGTAATTAAAACAGTTTAAAGAGGTATTGAAGAGAGAATACGGAGTACTTGGAGTTTTAAGGGGGGGTTTGGAGGTTAGGCAGATAACAAAAGCAACTGTTGAGGGACCGAAAGCGGAAATACGCCTATCAGGTCGGATACTAAATAAACAAGTCTGCATGAAAACAGGAGATATTTAAATACTTGAATACTTGAATACATTCTTTTGGATATTTTTGATATTCTCTACTCTTCATTCTATAGGAACGTTGCACATTTAACAGGTCAATGCTTGTGAGATCCACGTCGGAATAGCGGCATGTCTACTCTTATACCACGTTTGTGGCTACCTTATTGTATTTTGTCGAACAAAGCATAAGAGACTCCGGGAATCGAAGATAACCGAACCTTTGAATTAACTTGACCTTTCATTCCAGACCCCGGTTCTTATGATACGAGGTCATTGCCACGATACTTCGCCCTGGGAGAAAACCCGGGTAAACCAAGGGTCGATCTTTCAGGGGCATCCGAAGACCTCCGGTAGAGAGACTCTGCCCTTTGATACGGGTGAGACAGTCTTGATAAATAAATCCAAGGCAAAGGAGTCGATCGCAACGTCGTGTTGATCGAAGTTCGAGGCAGTGCCAGGGTACTTTCGCCTGGGACTTCAATATAACAAGGAAAAACACAAGCTAGATCATTTCAGGTTGAAGATCGGCTCCCCCCGTCCTTGTAAGCCAACGAGAAGGTGAGAAGGCATAGATCATGACGCCATGAATCGCGGGGAACACAAACAGAGAACCCCCGGGGTTTCAAATACACATGTCAGACGTGAGTCACTTGATATGCAGTAGGTTTGCGGCTCTAATTCTTGGCGGAGAGTAGCTCAAGAGGTTATGATCGTTGAGGAAACCCATTTTGTCTTCTGATATGATCTGAGACACTGCTTTACCATGGCTCAAGGTATGGCCTTCACTGTAAGAACTTGAGAAATTCTACTAATGGGCTCCTTCTCTCTAAAGGCTCACAGGCTTCCATTGTTAAAATCGCCGGCGCGGGGTTTCGGCTCTCACTGCTCCTCAATGCTGCCGCTTGTCAACTCGCTCAGTCGAGGCTGGAAATTCATAGCATCGCCAAGGGGATCTCGCTTTTCGCTCTAGCACTCAAACATGTTGGGCAGACTATTGAGAGCACCGGTGCGGACCAGTCTCCAGAGGCAACTGAGAAAGCCTGGGAGATCGCCGGACAAGGCCAGATGATCTTTATTGAAATCGAACACATGCTGGACAAGCTGAAGGCAACCGATAGAGACAGTGACCTTATGAGGATTCCACTGCAGGAGAGACTCAAATGGTGTTTCCGGAAGCAACATGTCACCTATTTACTAGCCCAGTTGGAATCTCTCAAGCTCAGC
Organism: Penicillium verrucosum; assembly: GCF_028828655.1. NCBI lineage: Eukaryota > Fungi > Ascomycota > Eurotiomycetes > Eurotiales > Aspergillaceae > Penicillium > Penicillium verrucosum. Next base: position 1,043,370 of record NW_026643214.1, on the reverse strand, counting down.
CTGATTGTAATGCTACAGACTCTACAGCTTGGAAAGGTCATCAAATCCAACGTTGACGAGGGGACTGATACTGATTCACTTACATCCTCCGCCGATGATGCGATTGCCCAAGAGAAAGCAGAATCTCAGAACATGATCATCGTCCGATATTGGTCTATCAAGCGCCTGGATCGTTTGTGGGATCTTGTGGAACAGGAGACTTTGGATGCCGCTAATGACCCGACAAACCAGAGAATCAGTTCCAATTACTCGTCCAATATGGCATCGAAGTCACTGACTACGGCAACCAGACGCTCGGATCCGACGAGACTGCCCATTATTACTCTTGGAGACAGTGGCGTGGGGCTGAGTGATATGGAAAGATCCCCGAAGGATATGGTGCAACTATCCGAGAGCACATTGAATGGGCTGCTTTCACTCTGGGTGCCTTTGGTTGACCCTTCGGAATTACACCACGCAAGCAAACGTTCCAACACATCCAACAAGCTAGTCCAACCTCGAGTCTACGTCTCCTCGGACACCGAAGAAGACGATGCCGAGGAGCTAGACTTTGATGGTCACGAAATCCGAGGTTACTACCTCGAAGGATCAACAGTGGACTGGAGAGACCCTCATTCCCAAGAGGCTCGACAGCATGCAGCAGAGCTGCGCCGAAAGTACTCCAGCTACCAGGCTCACGTTGAAAGCGAACCAGAGCCAGATGAATTCAAGCATCGAGATAAGCCTCGCAGCGACCCAAGGGTCATCGACTCAAGTGATGAAGACGAGCAAAGAGCGGACACTCATCGGCCCTCACACGGCACCAACCCCATGCAAGGTCACCGTTTCCACTCTAACAGCCTCTCGTCCAGATATTCTCCTGGTCACAACAATCCCGACAGCAGATTCAACACATACCCAAGCGGCAGCTTCCCACCCCCCTAGCCATACCATACCCCGTCCTCCACCACTTCCCTCACACACACTCCCGGGTCCACCCCAGCAGCCATACAAATACCACCCAAACCAAGACTACGCCACAGCTCCCCGATCCATCCCAATTAACATGAATCAACCCAACAACCCACCCATCACCATTCCCAACACCAACCCTTCTCCCAGAGGCCCATCGCCAAACCAAGTCCACTTTGAGTCCCCCCGAGCCCGAAATCATGCATACAACACTATCCCTAATAACAACAAACCCCAATCCCGCTACCACCCATCCGCATACCCGCTTTCCTCCTCATCCCCCGAGTCTAGCTTCCGAGCCTCGCCGACTCGCTCGGAACAACGATCTCCATCGGTGCACCCACGCCAGTCCTCGCGCGAAGATGCCAAGGATCGACATAAGGCTTTGACCCGTAATGCTACAAGGGGATTGGCGGGGATCGGGGCTATTGCTGGATTCATGGATGCGCTAGAGGCGTTTTCAATTCTGTAATCTACATTTGCATCACATTTACGCTTTTTCTTTGGTTCGGTGTATTGGGTTTCTTGATTCTTCCCCAAGGAGTTGAATAGACCAAGTTGGTTGGTGCTGGTTTCGGTTAGCTTTTGATATCAATGTTCTATCTATGCAATGAATTGACGAACCTATTTTTATTGAGACTATTTGCATGAGATATGATTAACGATTTGGTTATATATTATTCCATGTCATTACTCTATGGCTGTCTGTTTTAACCACTCCACGAGCGTGTTATACAACACATTCTCAAATCAGTACAATCTTCTCAAAATAGTGAAAAGGAATGCTCCCATCGAAATACAACATACATTAGTAACGAGACATCCATAACTAAGTCAATCTAAGAACGAGGAAGCCTTGAGGCCCTCACCCTTTCGGGTTCGGCTCAGAGTCAGCCCGAATACCGAGTACAACACAAGCCAATGCCATCAAAAGACATATACCAATGCAACATATGCAACATACATGTAACATCATACCCCATAGTGCAGAAATGAGCCAATATCCCGAATAAACCCACATCAGACCCATGTTCAATACATTCCTGATACTCAGTTATCCCGAAGGGTTCCATCGCGGAAGTTCCGATTCTCCCGAACCTCCGACAGCATTTTGCGAATTGTATTTGTTCGGGCTAAATGGGTTAATGTGACATCCGCTGGGTTTTGGAATATTCTCTTCTTTGTTGGCCGGTTCTTCTCTTTTTTCTCTTTTCTTTTCTTTTTGCCTTGGTGACTTGACTGTTGTCGGGTTTTGTTGGGAACTGGTGGGTATGTCTGCTGCCTTCCGGGTTCTATACTCCCATCTACATATCAGGGTTGAGTTGTGAGGGTTCTACCTTTTTTGAGTCTTCTTGGATCTTCTTAGATCTTGTTCTCATCTATTGGTAAGCATAACATACTTCTCTGGTATGACTACGGGATAGTTATCAGTTTAAAATATTAACATGTTCATATGTATATACAGTTCATATTCATGATCTATGGCCTTTACATAGACTAACATGTGCAGTCATTCCAGGCTTCACCCATCCAGAATTCTGATCATCTCAAAACTCAGGCAAAGGCTGCACCCCAAAAATACTCCCATCAGGAAGCCACCCATCCAACTCCATGCCCGCCCTAGCCATATGCTGCCCAGCAGCACTAACCGGCATCCTCTGCGGCCCATACGAGTACTGAGGTGGCAACGTCGCCTGCGCATGCGACACCGAAGGCTGATACCCTGCCGTGCTCATAGGGTAGAAATGCGGGTTATGTCCACCATCCATGGCCCACATGTTGGCACCACCCATCGCTACGTACCCATCACGCATGCTGTCTATTGCCGGTGGCATTGGAGCCATGGTAACGACGGGGAATGAGTCCATCGTTGATGGAACTTGATCCAAGTGTGCATCTTGGGTTTGGGTTTGGGTTTGGCTAGGGTGTGATGCTAGACCCGAGATCGACTCTGCAGTACCGGTCGACGGACTCCCCGATAAAACTCGAGAACCAACTTCTATCCCTCCACTCTGCCGCCTTTCCAACCGCTCATACCAATCCCGACCCTTGACGCCCACGACATAATACCACCGACTGGGGATATGGTACTTACCCCCGCCACTGGCCTCGCTTAGCTTGCTCGCCAGGGCATCGAGGTAGTAGGCCACGTTCACGGCCTGTGCCGTGACGACTTCCCCGAGAGCACCGGTACGCACGGAGAAATGGATTTTCAGCAGGGATGTCACGGCCATCGCGAACCGGGTGTACATGAGATTCGGGAGTTTACGTATCGTGTTCGTGCTGCAGGTCAGCACGGCGTTCAGCAGTTCATGTGCGGCGTTCATCCATTTGATGTTGATGTCGATGCGGATTGCGCTGAGTGGGCCGTCCGGTGATTCGCTGCCGCCGTTGCCTTGTTCATCGAGGGTCGGCAGTGTGTAATATTGTCGCTTTATTGCGTTTGGGTCGCGATAGCCTTCTCCTACACCGAGTTCGTACATCGCTAGTGCCGTGGAGCGGTATTCGAGGATCATGGGGACTGGTTTGATGGAATCGGTTAGTATTGGGTGGTTTTTGAACGCATCATGACACAAAGCGAGAGGACTGGTGTTGCTTACTGGTGAGCATTTCTGACGGGGTGTTCTTCTTCCATGTCTCGAGCCGCTTGTCGAACCAGCGAAGCACGGCTTGGACCCGTGATTCGGTTAGGGGCGATGTGGTACTGGTGTCATCCAGACCGAATGAAGACATTGCTTCATCGGTTATTCGTTGGAGTTCGAACCATATCGCCACATGTTGATCCGTTCGATACGGCGAGTTTTCTAAATGGCTAAGACACTCGGTCATCCAGTCATTGAACTGGAGCAGATTTGGACGACGGGTTTTCATCGCAACACTCGAACCAAGATGGTAGCAGCCGAGGACTGCTCTCGCCTGCTCAGCCAGCACCTCGTCATGTCCGCTGCTCTGGCGATCGGACTTTTTCGAGACACGACGTTTATTAGCTAACCCAATTTCTAGTGCCATCGTCGAGGCGATGTGCGTGTACTGATAAACCTGCAGCTTCAATGGCGAAGCGGGCGGGTGATAAAATATGATCATTAGCAGCAGCGCTTGCACTAACTCTAGTGACTTTTCGCCTTCGATGAAGAACCGCTCTGAATAGAGACGGACCATCTCGCGGTTCAGCACGGTTGCCAGGCCTGCATCGACGGATATGGATGTCGCGGTAATCACAGAAAGAAATAGGATTGGTTTTGTTTGTCGCAGTTGAGCTGCCGTGGTGTTCGAAGGCAAGACGACCAATGGAAAGAATAATGCGAGTTCGTGAATGAAATACGCCACCAATTGCTCCGCATCTTCGAGGGAGAGAATCCCCCGATCGATCACGTCGTCCGCCGGAGGAAGCCTCTCCTGCTCGGACACAAAGCCAGCTGACATACTGGTGAAAGTCGGCGGCGCTGAAAAGCCACCATCATGCCCGCCGGGGTGCGGGGTATTTAATAACTCAGGGGAATAATCCATATAACGGACATCTTCAGAGGAGTGAGCGGAATGGTCCCGCAAGACGAGACTGCTCTTAAAATCGGCATCGGCCGAATCATGATCCTGGACATCGTCCACGTCGCTTTCATCGCTAGAATCCGGTTCTTCTTCTTCGGGGATGCGATTTTTCAACAGCGAACGCATCATCCGCATCTCCTTCTCGAGCTGAGCGACACGCGAATCTGTCCGTTTCCGGGGCCGCCGTCTCTGCGGCGCCACGAAGACACATGATCGCTTTCCCTTGGCGCATCGCTGACATTGATTAGGCGTGGATGGGCTGGGGAGACAGCGGACCTTGAGACTTCGGCAAGACTCGCAGGATCTATTTAATTGCTGGGCGGCTGATCCTTGGGAGTTGCTTGATTCGCCTTGAGGTGTGGAAGAGGTCTCTGACATATTCACACACACAGGCTTGCCAGAAACCGTCATGAAATGAGAGTTTGGTGGTTGTTTCGCATAAATTATGAGACGGCCTCAATGGTAGGTCCGAGTAACGATTGTTACTGGGTATATCGAGTCATTTTATCGAGTGAAAATCGTGCAATGGGGGGACTGACATGAAGGTCGAATTAACCAAAAGTGTCCGATGGATTTCGATGTCAAACCCCACAAGGATGTGAATTAAGGAATGCAGGAATTTATCATGTGAAAGCTGGAAAATTAAATCGAAGCTTAACGCAAAAAAGATGCTAAAGCATTCAGGGAAGGCTAGAAGCCCTGGAGAAGTGGAGAGGGTAAGAATCCTTGTTTCTCCGCGCTAAGTTGTTGGATAGAAGATAAAATACATATAATGTATAGTATGGGTAATCTTACATACATGTATACATCAGATTCCGGCTCTCCTTTCTATATTTAGTGTTTATCCCTTGCCGCTTTTTGAGTAAAGAGAGCTTTCAATAGTTATATTTACGAAATACATTCAGCATCAATGTTCAACGTTATCCTCTAACTGCATTTATTAGCATTACTATTCCACGGCTACGCCACTATTTATGCCACTAATTGACTCGTTGACGATGCTTGAGGTTTCATAGGCATGTTACACGTTAATAACTAGATTTTGAAGGAAAAAAGGGAAAGCGCATTTAATCATTACTATTACCATAGGAGATAAAATAGTTCATGGGCTTTATAGGGGATGCAATTGTCTATTTCTATGTATTATAGCCTGGCTTGTGAGGCATTTTAAGCATCATCCTTTTCTATCTTGATGACCCAATCGCTCAGCGCCTTAGACCTGTTTTTGTTCAATTACACAGGCATAACATTTGAAACGAACAAATCTCCACATAGAACAGAGCTAAACATAAGGTTCGATTAAACTTACCACCAACCTTTTTTTCCCTATCAAAATCCATATCCGAATATGTACCTCGCTATTGAAGATTCATACTCTCAAATGCCAAAAGTCAAACTATACATCTATACATTTATACTTACTGAGCTTAATTAATACCTTTCCGATAGCTATGCAATTGCGATATCTTTGATGTATCCTATTATATCTATAGACATCTAGTACCCACAAAGTCTGTGCCATTTTTCAACTCCACCGGGCAATGCTAAGCGTACTATGGAGTAAAAGAAACCAATCTATGCTTTTATATACAACATTCATGTATAGTATTTTTTATGGTGTTTATTCCTTCACATTATATATCTAGAGTTAATTCTAGTAGCAAGTTAATTGAGCCAGACTTAACTTATATACGAGTAAACAACCCAGTAGACAAAATGCTAAGCGCGCCAGTAAAGCGGCAACACTCCGGTCGGGAAAATCTAAATCCGGTACACACAGGTACATATGTAGGACACTAGGTACTAACAAGCTAGTAGTAATATCCGAGTGATCGACCAATATTCTTTCACGGTGGCTGGTTCAGGAAGAAGATAGGCACCAGCGTATACCTCCCGAATTGACTTATAAATGAAACGGTGATGAAGGTTGAAAGCCTAAAGCTAAACATAGCGAATCATTATGCCACTACATCTCCACTGAAAAGCCATTGGTATCGACAGTCCATTCATTATTGGCCTATCGAAAGTGCCCGACGGTTAAGACCGGTCGTCCCAATCGGTTCATGTTATTCTCGCTATAACTTCCTATTTGCGGAGACGGTGGAAGTAAATATAAATTCGCACTTTTGAGGATATAAACATAGCTTCGCTGTGGGGGGGTATTTTTTTTACCATATAAGAATGATTTAACAAAAATTGGAAATTCTCAACGGCCAATTCTCTGAACACCCCGGCCGATCGCGGTGAAATAACACTGTGCGATATCCACTGAACAGAGTATTAAAGTCTCATCGGGATATAGATCGTCTTCACCAAACAGTATGAATTAGCCCTTGAGGTATAGTGAGTATCTGCATGTCTCAATTGTTGTTCACTCCACAATGAGCCCACTTGACGATGAGCCAGAAGACGATCCTTATAAACATGTGACAAAGGATTCAGCCTAATATCCCACCGGGAATGATACCTTGGTATTCTCGGTATGCCGGATAGGTGGGCACTATGGAACATTCGAGCAAAAGAGGTGTTCTTGGACATGTACAACGTGTAGACTTGAATGTGGGTTTAAAGCTGTAACACCATAGGCTGCGATTTCCAATGCCAGTCAATCAATTTTATACTACGGAGTATCAATGCCGGTTTATTGAGGAGACTTTGTTATTAACCAGTTGCGACCTATCTGGGTGGTTTTATCTCTTATGTCCACTCTGTGTCTTGACAAGCATTTTAGCGCATGAGGCGGCGATGTCCGTGGTTTATGGGGAATAGTCGGACATCTCTCAGAACATACAACATAGGCTCTATATCCATGGATATGTGGCCAGCTGACATCTTTTGCCTACAATTTATCCACAGCTACCACGTTCTGTTGTGGATCTGCATGCCCTTCTGCTGCCGCCTTCCTAATTCATTATACCGCCCATTATACCGCCCATTATACTTGGATATATTGGTGGCTATTTAGCTGGCAGAACTTGGAGTGTTACCACATGCCAAAACTTCCAGAGTACTCCACTTTCAAGGCCAGTACAAGTGATGCTCGGAGGGACAATTCTACCCAAGCAGTATGCCCCTGGGCACGTGCCCCCATTACTTCGAGTTATTGAGCTTGCAAGTTACTACCAGCAGAAATTCTATCCCTCTAATGTCGTGAAAAGGGCTGGTTCAGGTCTTCCCGGTCGCACAGCTGGAAAAGATACCCGATCCACTCATAGTCGACATCGGGAGTCAAGACCATTACTTGAAGAAACCAAAGAGCAAGTCTCCAAATCAGGCAAGCTTGATCTTCCCTTCCTATTACGGTAGCAGAAAAATCCGATGAGGCTCGGGCTCGGGATTTCTTAGGGAGCGATCAGTGCAGATCACAAAAAGGCTTAACTTCTTAGGCTGTCTTGTATGATTGGCTAGCTTCAAGCTGTGCAGATGACCGACGTCCCTAAATGAGCTGCGATTCGCTGTTGGTCAAGCCTGGGGAGGATGTACTGTACCCCCCATCCTCTAATATGCAGATGATGATGGGTCTTCTGCGTCGCTGTAATAAATAAACAGAACATTGGAGATCATTGCTGGAGGCGAGGGGGATTTCGTTGGGAAGTTACCCGAAGACTTTGACACAAAGCCGACGTCTTTGATTGATCATGCAACTTTAGCCGGAGATCAGCCGAAGTAGCTGGTAAAGCTGTTCAATTTCTTTTTCTTTTTTTTTTTTTTTTTCATCTAGTGTTTTAGGTTTGGAGAACTAAGAGTAACCTTTTTTTGGGTTGTATAGTCATAATTCAGCTAGATCCAACACTCCCTCATAGTCTTAGTAGGTTTGTTTTCCATAAAGGTTCTCTGGATCGTGATCTTGCTATAAGGCTCTTCACCTTAATAGAGCGGCCTTTCTGGCGTCAACCGTACATGAGTTCTCTCGAGGTCAATACCAATTATGTCATCAAATCGAAGAGAGAGACTTTGAATAAGATCGATGCCCGCTGGGTTGACACACCGTCCCTTTTCATCGATATCACTGCTGTGCACATGGATGAGGAGGATAACCGGCAGAATCGCCATTTGTATGCGCTAATGTGCAGGGATAGGCATTACTGTGAGCTAGAATATCTAGTGCTATCTATATATTCTCGCTGGCAGGTGATACAGGATAGTAACTTATTCCCTCTGCGTGACAGTCTCTTCGAGGGTCTCCCGGTCAAAATTATATGCGCTTATATATATATACTGGAAGAGTAGTATGACCTGAAATTATCTCAATGAGGTTTTATGGGTAAGTCCTAGATTTTGGTATATTATAGATAGTAACTTGGTTTTCCAATTGAGCCTAGTCAGATACACCAATATCTAAGCATTAGGTGGCTTCAGGCTTTTCACGATGTATATGACCCTCAGAGTCGACGGAGATAACGGCCTTTTACCTAAACGGGACAACGACACCCCGGCCAGACCCTGTGCTGAGTCATTTCGTTTTAGAACCTTGGAACTCCAATCAGCCAGTCATATGCCCGCATACTCGGCCCCAAGTGATTCATGAATAATTTGGTGCTTATATGCGATGACTATTCTCGTATTTTTTTGGCCAGAGATTTTTCGAACTCCTAAGCTTCAAAGAATATGGGAAGCGAGACCTAAATTCCTTAATCCAGCGCCATGTCGTTCCATTCAGCTTCGCCAGAGGAGCCGAATCTCTTTCCCGTCAATAATAATGCTCTACCTACGAATTTGACCGCCACCTTTCCCCGCCACGCGGGTGAGGAACTCCCGAGCTCGAGCTCTCGCAGCTGTGTGACCTGCCGCCGCAGAAAAGTCCGATGCAACAAGAGGTCCCCGTGTTCGAATTGTACCAAAGCCGGTATCGACTGCATTTTCCCTCCTCCTGGCCGTGCGCCGCGGAAATCGAAGCGCCCACCCGACGCAGAGCTGCTTTCACGGTTGCGTCGTCTGGAGGGTGTGATTGATCACCTTAGGAGCGGTGGTAATACAGAAGGTGCATCGACATCAGCTCAGGCGCAGTCATCTACGCCTGGATCTTCGACCAGTCGGAGTGAACCGACTGCGCCCACGTCTGCCTCGGCCGAGCCACAGAAACCACCGAACCAGGCTGACGGCGGTCACCCCTGTCCGTTCGAAGAATCGGATCCGAAGAAACTTGCCCCCAAAAAGTTTGAGAATGAATTTGGGCGGTTGGTCATTGATGAAGGCCGGAGCCGATATGTTAGCAATCGACTCTGGACTAGTCTAGGGGACGAGGTAGATATCCCCATCTTTTCTTTGCTACCTAGTAAACTTTATACTAACATATTTTAGATCGAGGAGCTGCAAGATATCCTTGATCATTCATCGTCAGAGGAAGATGATACACCTTCACCAGAATCTTCTCACTCTGGTTCACATGACGGCTTCCTTCTTGGATTCTACTCACTTTCAAAATCTCTTCGGGAGTTTCATCCTCCCACGCCCAAGGTTGCAATACTTTGGGAAAAATATCGGGAAAATGTGGCTCCTTTGATCACCATCGTACACCGACCGGCTGCTAAAGACCTATTTGCCGACGCAGCACGGTACCCAGATACCCTGGACAAAAATTCGGAGGCACTAGTATTTGCCATGTATCTTTGTAGCATTGTCAGTATGAAACCTGACGAGTGCTTGAGCCAGTTCGGCGAAGAACGACCTACTGCTGTCAAGCGGTACAGGTTCGCTACAGAGCAAGCGCTGGCAAAAGCCGGGCTATTGAACACACAAAGCTTGGTACTTCTACAAGCCGCTGTCTTATTCTTGGTCTGCGTGCGACGAGAAGATGATAGCAAGTTTGTGTGGTCCATGACATCAGTCGTATTGCGTCTTGCTCAGGGCTTAGGCATACACCGGGATGGCACCAATTTTGGTCTGAAACCGTTCGAAACAGAGATGCGGCGCCGATTATGGTGGCATATATCACTGTTGGATGTCCGCTCATCTGAAGATCATGGGACGGACCCGCTCATTAACGAGAACATGTACGATACTTTACTGCCATTAAATATCAACGAAGACGACCTGTCGCCTGACATGGAAAAGCCTCCTAAAGAGCGAGAAGGCTGCACGGATGCAACATTCTGCCTCATTCGCTGTGAGATCACGAGCGCTTTGCGGAGAGCAAATTACGTGTGTCCTAGGGCCCAGTTTCGTGCACCTAACAGCTTACCGCCCATAGATCGTGCTGGGCGGATGATTCAAATTATCAGTGATCGATGTGAACAACGGTATATCAGGCACTGTGATATGAACATCCCCATGCAGTGGTGCTCCGCCACAGTTGGGCGTCTGATCCTTGCTAAATTATGGTTGATCGTCCATCACCCTATGACCCGAAGAGACCGCGGGAATGTGTCACAAGCAACCCGAGAGAGCTTGTTTCTGACTGCAATCGAGGTCCTCGAGTTTGGCCACTTACTTGAAACTGATCCCAAGACCGCCAAATGGGGCTGGTTGTTCCGGACCAATATGCAATGGCACGGAGTTGCATTTGTTCTGTCTGAAATATGCGTCCGACCAATTTGCCCTATGACCGATCGAGCTTGGACCGCTGTCAGTTCGATCTACACGGAATGGGCCACGCAGGCCACGCATAAGAAGGGCATGCTGTGGCGGCCACTCGCTGCCTTGATGAAAAGAGCTTCTGCCATTCGGTCCAAGCAACAGCAAGACTTGCTATACAATTTTGGACCATTACCCACCAGAATAGAGCCCCTTCAAAGTAGCTCTCATACCAATGCCCTTCCCCGGATTCATATGCCAACGGGGATGTTGGATTCGCCCCCAGCAAATCGCCCAAGCCCAACAGCACAGGTTATATCCGATGCAGACTACAATATTGACCTCAGAAATGGACAAATGGACGTTTTTCAAAACATGTTCCCTGGCATGAACATCCTAGCGACATCAAACGAGCTATTCGATGCTCCACCGGCGCAGAATAATGTCTCCGCACCAAGCTTTCTTGCAGGTCTGCCTCACAATACAGACACGAGCAATCCATTCTTGAATCAGATTCCACTCCCCGAGGCTGCTCAGCTCAGCTGGGAGGAATGGGACCAAGTCATGCGTGATTTCCAGATGGATGTTGAAAATGAGGATTCTCAGCCAGCCAACGGAACCAATGTCACGGGATGGTTAGTTTAGCCTCTTTATAAAGGGCGACTTCTTTCTCGCCCGAAGCTTTGGTTAATAATGATCTGATGATTTATGGCGTTACTGGATGATATCCCGCTCCCCTCACTGTTATTATACTCCTCTCTTGTACATTACATATATCAGCGACACTTTGTCGTAGCACCTTATACCTAGCATCAAACACAAATTCAAATAGAAGAAAGCATCTAAATACATCGAATACATCAATCAGTGATTCCACCACCATTAAACTATGAACCAGAATAGAATATTCGTTATCACTTAATTGTATACTTCCAAATCGGGATCTACTCCACCACGTGACCACCGTGATAACAAGCTCCAAGCTGGCATCAACCAGCACTCTCCACTCCGCCATTGTCCACCAACCCACCGTCCTTGCACCAATTTCCCAGTGAAATTTCCATCCGCGATATCTCCAATCAATCCACTGCCAATTATACACACCCAACCATCACCGAACCCCCGAATCCCAAAATCATGGCTCCCAAGCGCCACGCGGCCTCAACTACCTCCGCGGCATCCTCTACACCCACGCCCACACCCGCCCCCAAAACACCCAAACTCTCCTCAGGCCCAAAAACCCTCAAGACCAATGCCTCAGCCGCTGAGATCGCCGGCCATGTCTGGCAGCAGTATGCATCCACAACGCCGCAGCGGACACTTCTCCTAGATGCCTTCATGGCGTTCTTGGTTCTTGTTGGAGGATTGCAGTTCGTGTACTGTGTTCTAGCTGGAAACTACGTAAGTGAAAGCTCTGACTTGTAAATGCCGTTTTGGCTTTTGGCTCTTTTGGTTCTTTTGCTTTTCTTCCCTTCTTTTTGTCGCTTGTCCTTCCATACGACGTGGAACTTGCAATTGGAAATCTATAGACCAATCAATAACTAACATATTCTCCTGTATAGCCCTTCAATGCTTTCCTCAGTGGCTTCAGTGCTGCTGTTGGTCAATTTGTCCTTACGGCGAGTCTGCGTATGCAAACTAGCGATAGTGGTACTGGATCTGGATCGAAGCCGAGCTCTAAGGGGAAGAATGCGCGCTTTGCGGATGAGAGTGAAGAGCAGGGGACGGGTACTTCGCATGAGAGGTGAGTTTCTTATTTTTCTTTTTCGTCGTGATATTCAATGTCACAATTGCTTTCCCAAGGCTACGGATAACATATGCTGATCTTCAATTCTAGGGCCTTCGCCGATTACATCTTCGGAAGCTTGATCCTACACTTTTTCTGCGTCAACTTTATCAACTGAGCTGTGCTCGGCGCTTGAAGCCTCTGTCTAATACCATGCTGGCTCATTCTATTTCTGTCTGGGGTTGGTTTATTTTGATCTTCAGATGGAGTGGAGAATGTTGTTTTAGATATCCTTACACGTTGGAACTTTTTTAGCCGATCTTTGTTTTAGTCTTGTACGCTTCGTCTATGATCGAGGTGAAAAATGTCGTTCATATTTGACCTACCTACTTCCACAATATTGGCTTTTTGGACAAGTATGTCATTCAAATGACTCTTATGTCGGAGACCGCCTGGTGTAGAGCAGACTATTCGGAGATGAGCTGAATGAAAACGCAATGGCGGGTATCGATTGAACAAGATCCATCCTAGATGGATTTAAAAGACGAAATGATGTTATACAAACAGGGCACCTAAGCCCCCCAATGAAGTTGCTTTCACCGCAAAATTAGAATGCACGTCCAGGTCTCCGAGGCACCGTAGGCTTCTTGACCACACTGCTTCTAGGACGACTTCCACCGCCCTGAGCTCCATCGTCACTGGTTCCAGGTCGTGATAAAGAAGACGAAGCAGTCAAACCGCCGACCTTGCGTCCTGGCTTGATGATAGGTTTACGCACGGCGGACTTTCCTCCAACCTCGATTTCCATTCGGTGACGGGCGGGGACGTTGCGTTCCTGCTCGCGCAATTTCTCAGCAGCAGCACGTTCACGGTCAGCTGCCATCTGCTCTTCGATTTCCATGCGCTTGTTGAACTCGATTTCTGTGACGCGGCGGTTACGCTGCGAGTAGCCTTTTTCTTTCACGGAGTAGAATACACCACCAAGTTCGGCGAGCCACTGAGAGAAATGAGTTAGCTGAGAACTAGGTGACATAAAAGCGGAATTGGGGGAGTGGTAACTTACATGAGGGTCAACGGATGTCACTGTGGACATATATTCCTTGGATGTCAGGAGCAACTCGTGGTAGACGACGTACTCGGGCACGTGGCCGATACCGTAAAGGGCACTTGTGGGGTGAAGTGCCATGGTCACGCAGGTGCGGAGGTTGAGGAACTCGCCGATTCCCTTTACTCGTGCAGCTTGGTGGAAGAAGCCCGAACAGATGCACTTGCGGATAGTGTCCCAGTCTGTGCCGCAGCTGACAAGGGGCATTTTTTGTTTGTTCATGATGTCGAGAAGTTGGTCACGGACTTCCTTGGCGCGACGGAGGGTTTTGGAGTGCAAAAAGTGCTTGGTGCACCACGAATCCGAGTGACCGTTAGCTTTCCATTGAGTGTAAACATGGAGAAGGGTCAAGTGATCGGATTCTGGAACGAAGAATTTCTCGCGGGCCGAATCAGACTCCTCCTCTCGTTCTTTGGGACGATAAAAGACATTTGGAACCGAAAGCATTGCGACGATGCTTAACATCTCCTCACTACACTCGTATTCATCGGAGGCCATGATTATGAGCTTGGCAAGAGGGGGATCCATTGGGAATGGTGTCATGCGACGCCCTAGAGGTGTAAGCTCGCCCAGGTTATCCAGAGCACCCAGCGCCCAGAGCTCGAAAAGAGAGGTGGATATTGTCTCTTGTGGGGGAGGATCCATGAAGTCAAAGTCCAAAAGGTCCTTCACGCCAAGAGATTTCAGCAAAAGAATGGTATTGGAAAGGCTGGTTCGCTGAATCTCAGGAATAGTTTGAATGTAAAGCTCGTTCTTGTAGGCTGTCTCCGTGTACAGACGATAGGCCTTGCCCGGGCCAGTCCGTCCAGCACGTCCAGATCGCTGGTTTGCGTTGGCTTGGGAAATCGGAGTGACCTGGAGGCCGTCCATACCCATGCGCGGGTTGTACACCTTTAGCTTTGAGTAACCTGCATCGACGACGAACATGATACCGTCGACCGTCAGACTTGTCTCAGCAATGTTCGTAGCCACGATCACTTTGCGTACACCCGGAGCGGCCTTCTCGAAGATTTTTGCCTGTTTATCGGCCGGCATTTGACTGTAGATAGGTAAGACGCTCAGTTTCGGTGGATCATTCAGCTGCTTCAGCCTGTCTTGGACCAGTTCGCAGGTTGCCTCGATATCTTCTTGTCCAGTCATGAAGACAAGAATATCACCAGCGCCCTGGGATACATGAATGGTTAAGACCTGCTTCACCGCACTGTCAACATAATCTTCGCAAGGTGTGCGCGAGAAGTGAAGATCAACAGGGAAGGTTCTGCCAGGAATGATGAATTCTGCGGCACCGCCAAAGAAACGCGCAAATCGTTCGGAGTTCATCGTTGCCGAGGTCACGATCAATTTCAGATCCCTGCGCCGGGTCAGAACTTTCTTGAGGAGACCCATCAAGACGTCGGTGTTCAAAGCTCTTTCGTGTGCCTCGTCCATAATGATACACGAGTATTTGTCGAGATCATTTTGCGTGAGAGATTCTCGCAGTAACACGCCATCCGTCATATCTAGTATCTAGATTAGCTACATGATCACACCAAAGCGAAAAAGGAAGAAACCCACATTTGATCATAGTCTCATCACTCGTACAATCCTCGAAACGGATAGCGTATCCGACGAGTGCACCGAGATCAACATTCATCTCCTCACTGACACGCTTCGCAACACTCATAGCAGCCACACGGCGAGGCTGCGTGCATCCGATCATACCGAACTTGGAGTAGCCCTCTTCGTGTAGGAATTGAGTTAGCTGGGTGGTTTTCCCAGATCCAGTCTCTCCAACGACCACCACAACTTGGTTGTCCCGGATGACCCTCATTAGATCTTCACGCACGGCAAAGGCTGGCAGATACTCTCTCTGTTCGCGCATGGTCTTATTACTGCTGAAAGCACTGGCGCCACTACCGCTTTTCTTCATATGTTTGGCAAATTTGTTTCCTCCTCCTTGGTAGACTTCCTCGATAGGCTCGGTCACAGCGCTGTCTCCGTCTTCCTCTTTGATGCCCATGAAGTTGCCCAGGGTTGTGCCGGCGATATTTGTCGCCTCCTGCGCTTGCTTTTGTCGTTCGCGCTGCTGCCGGCGCTCGTTGACGACCCTGCTTCCTTTCCGACTGAACACCGCCATGTCACTTTGCGGATCGCGAACAGCGGAGATCGGCTCCAGCTGCTTCGTGAAGATCGTGCGACCATCGAGAAAAGGCGGGCGAAGGTCGTGGACGAGCAAATGCACTCGAGTCGCTTCTTCGTCTTCAAGCATAAAGTCGTCCGCATGGTCTCGTCGTTGTGCCACACCAGAGGTGAGCATTCGATTTGTCTCCCAGTTGTCAATGTCCTTTCGTTTTGCGTCGCGGAGGCCTGGAGGGAGGTGTCCAAAGCCCTTGTGTCTTTTGGCTGGAGGGCCCATATCGTTGCGAGACATGACGTTCAGCTGGGCTTATAAGCCAGGTTGAGGACTTGGGTTATTCGCAATGTACGAGCTGGTCAGCTCTGCGCGGGGTTGAGTTTAAGAGAAAGTGATTCCGCGGAGTCGAACCTCTTTCCTATAGCGTTAAAGCTTCACCGCCATTTATTGCCAGAAGAGAGTTACCGCCCTGGCGGTCAATTTTCTAGTCTTCCAAAAAGATAATGCCATAAGTAGGACTTAGCTTCTATTTATTAAGGAAATATCTTCTTCGAACCCTTGCTGACATGAAGCAGCCTTGTATTCACATTTTAGAAGATATGAAATGGTGGAGTTGACCTCCAGGTCTCGTCCCTATCGCAATCAAACATTGCAAACTATGATATCAGTCACGTGGTTTACAACTTACTTCATGAAGAGCATATAATTGGTAGTATAGAGTTAAAGGAATAATTATTTTAATATTCTTTCCAGTTAATTTGAGAATTTGAGCAGATATAAGTGATATCTAGCTCTAAATTCACTTATTTATGAGTGTGAGGTGTATCAAAAGTTCTATAATAGTGGCCTCCACCAACACCGAAAAGCAACCGCCCCGCATCGTCATCTCAATTTCTTGAGCTTCCACGTGCCGACCACACCGTATCAAACAGCCATCATGTCTAGCCAGAAACAGATTGACCCCAAGAAGCAGCAGGGTATGCTTTTTCCATTTGCCCCTACAAACCCCAAGAAATCGTGAAAGCTGATACGAACCCCTCAATCCAGAGCTTCAGCACCAATACACCAACTTCAAGAACACCCTTCAGCAATTAGCACAAAAGATTGGTGATATTGAGCAGGAGGCAGAAGAGCACAAGTGAGTCACTACCAGGGTTATGCGCTGTCCCTCACATAGTGGGATCTTGCTGGGTTTGGAATCCCGGGCTACGCCACGGAGCGAGCACAACCAGCGATGTCTTAAGTATTCATAATGCTAACATCTTTTTTTTTTTTTTTTTTCAGACTTGTGATTGAAACCCTCGACCCTCTCGCCGCAGACCGCAAATGTTTCCGCATGGTGAACGGTGTTCTAGTTGAGCGCACTGTCAAAGATGTTCTTCCTACACTCAAGACCAACTCGGACGGGTTGAAGCAAGTATTGGAGGATATGCTCAAGCAGTACAAGTCAAAGCAGGGTGAGCTGGATACGTGGAAGGTAAGCGCATCCCCTGTTTCATGGCAGTTTCTCTCGGCCTGAACCCATATCCTGAGAACTTGGTACAGGCAATGCTGACCTTAATCTCTCCTTTACAGAAGAAGAACAACATTCAGGTTGTGCAGCCTTAGTGGCATTCCTTTTCTCTTTATACTTTCAATTTACATGTTCCCGGGTGGTGCTATCTGAGTGCAAGAGCAATAGGCTACCGGCGTTACTAGGAACGGCAAAAGACTAGACATAATGCAGCGTTGATTTGTGCTTTGATGTCAAACTTGCAGCTCCTTATCATAGTAAAAAAAATATACCCAAAAGTTTTGAATTATAACTGTTTTAGCTGGGGCTCTCGGACCTTAGCAATGTCATGAGCTGTCAGAGTCTTGAGTTTGCATATATCAGCCTAAGCTAACCTCCAAGGTTGAAAAATGGCCGTAATCGATGCCTAACTCAGACCATCTGGTCAATAATTTAAGACTTACCCCGTATACAAAGTTAGATATACCTTGTACATCAATGAAGGTGCGTAGGGTGCTTTATGTACATGTAAAGATGCAAGCCTTCATGCCTGACTGAACAGCCAATGATCAAGGCATCATATTAGCTTGGGCCCTAAAGAACCTAACTTATTGAAGATGATATGCAATGTAAAATACAATGATAAATGAGGAAATGAGGATCTGAATACATGTATGATCTGAACTACTAACTAGTTAACTAGTTAGTTATAGATCTGTGATGATAGTGACACAGGTTGCATCAACCGGTACGTCAATATGCCAATGTTGTAGGTAATGATTTTGAATCATACGTGGTTTAATTGATTCTGTGCACTTTATCTACTTCAAGCCCAAGAAATTGGCGTTTTATTTGTGTTTTGTCTCGAAAATCAAAAAGTTGATACAACAAGTCCATGGGGATTAACGTGACCAACCAAAGTGATCAAAGGCACTGATCTGCC
Organism: Penicillium verrucosum; assembly: GCF_028828655.1. NCBI lineage: Eukaryota > Fungi > Ascomycota > Eurotiomycetes > Eurotiales > Aspergillaceae > Penicillium > Penicillium verrucosum. The sequence goes on along the minus strand of NW_026643214.1, from coordinate 1,024,981 downwards.
AGAACTTCTGGTTCGTCAATTGACCTTCTCCCCCAGATCTTCCAAAACACCTTAACTTTTTTTTTTTTAGCTCCAATAAGAGATGAATCAGATCGTAAATATCTAAAAGCTCTCTTTTACGCGACTCGCGATTTAGAAAGTTGGGCTTTCCCCTAAGTCCAACCCTTCCCGAGGTCCCTGCGCGTTGCCCGCATCAGCTTCAACTAGTCCAAATCCCAAACCACTTGAGGCGCATATTCGGTGTTGGTAAAACCAGTACTCCGTACGTGTGATCGTGTTCCATACTGAACTCCTCGAATCCCTGTCCTTGGAAATGTCCCATATCATTTCCCAAACACGAGGCTAATTGGTGCCATTTCGCGCGTCGCATATAACAGAGCTAATATCCTGCATTATTATCAAAATCAAAACCGCCCCCTAGGCTGACGCTTTCATTAAGGCTACTGCGAAATAGTTTGTACCCAGCCAATACCACCCTGTCTACTTTTGGAGCCAATTCCGCGCTGTCTGAAACGGAGGCGATCGCCCAGCATTGTGATCTGACGTGGTCTGACAACAGAGCACGCGAAACACACATTGACGCCCAAGCCGAGGATCCACAATCTAAACCACTTATAACCATGTCGAACTCTCCTTTAAAGGAAGCTGGACTTGACCCCGAAGCGCAATCGGGAGAAGAACAAGATCACATGGACAAGGATCACCATGATGTGCAGGGACACCCGGCCGAGTTTGAGGTGAAGGAACAAGATCGGTGGCTTCCCATTGCAAATGGTATGTCGCATTCGCATCTTGCATTTGGTCTTTTCTGATTTGCGCGTACCTTGCCTTTGTCCTGATGGGCCACTTCCTTTCTTTTCCCCGCATGTTGGTCTTGTCCAAAGTCCCGGTTCTTTTCGTCCTAAGCCCATACACATTAGCAGGATGAATTTTCCAGATCTTTTATCGGTCGTACGACTTTATGTACATATCCAACCCTTCCCGTTACCCCATGCTCCCCCAATTTTGATGATATTATGCAAAACACCCCATGTCCCCACAACATGTTAACACCACCGGTCTTACCTAGTGGCTCGTATTATGAAGTTGGCCCTGCCTGAAAATGCAAAGATAGCGAAAGAAGCCAAGGAATGCATGCAGGAATGTGTGAGCGAGTTCATTTCATTCATCACAAGTGAAGGTGAGTCTGGTCCATGCTCGGTCCAAGTTAAGACATACTAATCTGCTATATTCGTAGCCTCGGAGAAATGTCAGCAGGAGAAGCGCAAGACAGTCAACGGCGAAGATATCCTATTCGCTATGACATCGCTTGGATTTGAGAACTACGCCGAAGCACTCAAGATCTACCTATCCAAGTACCGCGAGGTAGACGTCCCCCGCAGCCCAGGAACAATCCTTGGTCCAAGCCTTGAGCAGCCGTTAGTTCCAAAATACTAACTTGACCCTAGACCCAATCTGCCCGTGGCGATAACCAGAGGCCCCCAAGCGCTGGCTATGGAGCTGGGGGACCCGTCAGTGGCCCCGGTGGACCTGGACCAGCTCGTTCCACAGGATTCCCTGATGTAGAAGGCGCAAACCCAATGCTGAACCCCAATCTTGACCAATCCGAACAGGATCCTTCCGCCTACGGCTATCCCTCCATGGTCGGCCAACCCCACAACGGCGCGGGCGGCGAGTCATACTAAGGTACCTAGGTATAGTGTGAAGGAGTTAGCTGAGGGACACTGTACCTGGGTTCAATATAGGGCGCTCATCCTCTATGGCACTAATATTGAAGATCTAATTGAAGAAGACATCCTCTGCCTCTTTCTTGGGTCTCTCGGCTAGTCGATGTGCTCGGAGTATCCAGAAGGCTTAACGGTTTGAATTTTTCATTGGATTTCGGTAGATTAGGATTTTCGTCGGGCTTTTGTATTTATTTCTTTTGATTTCGGAGTTTCGCGGCGAATTATAGGCGGAATGAGGACATCTGTATCTACGACAGTGCGAGATGCAGGAGACTGAGTCTACAATCTGTATATTCCCATGTTGGAGTAAATGCAATATTCCTCCCTACTGCATGTCTTATTGTGCAATTGTACGATCTTACCTAGTAATGTTGATGGTAGTCGTATTCAGCAAGTTACTAAGTTCAGCGGGGCTCCAGAGCTGTTCCACCTCGCGGGGCATCAGATCTGCGCTGTCCTTCAATCCAAATTTACCCAGCATACTCACTCAAGACATCGACAACTTGATACATTTATTGTCCTGTACAAATTATTTTGTGTGAATATTTTCTAGAATCAGCTTCCAACCTTGGAACCTCAAGGTTCTCGAACTATTACGTCATTGGAGAAGCCGAAGAATCACCTCAACACATCCAAGATGAGCACCGACAACAGGATCCTTCGCGTGGGAATAATCGGGTATGAAATCCCATTAGTTATCAAAGTCTGTACAATGATACTAATATTCCAACCAGATGTGGCGAAATCACCCAAGTCGCCCACATCCCAACTCTCGGTTTCCTCTCAGATTACTTCCAAGTCACCTACCTATGTGATGTCTCCGACAATGCGCTCTCACACTGTGCCAAAAAGGTCATTGGGGGTACTCCAAAGACCACCCGCAAGGCAGAGGATCTCTGCGCTTCCCCTGACGTGGACATCGTAATGATAGCCAACAGCGACGCCTTCCACGTCCCGCACGCCGTCCTAGGCCTGAAACACGACAAAGTCGTCTTCATCGAGAAACCCATGGCTCTCTCCCTGAAAGACGCAGACCAACTCATCGATCTGGAGAAGAAATCTTCCGGAAAGGTCATGGTGGGGTATATGCGGCGGTATGCGAGTGGGTTCATTGACGCGGTCAAGGAAATAGGAAGCTTTGATCAAGTGTGCTATGCACGTGTGCGCGATATCGTCGGCCCGAACTCTGATTTCGTTGGTCAGTCGGGTACGTTTCCTAAGGTCTTCTCGGATTACAGGGAGGAGGATGTGAAGGAATTGTCGAACAAGACAAATGAGTTCCTGGAACAGGCTTTGACGACGGAATTGGGAATTCCGGTTACGGCTGATGCTGCTGTTCAGTGGAGGAATTTGGGGAGTCTTGGATCGCATGATCTGAGTGCTATGAGAGAGGCTCTTGGTATGCCGACGGCTGTGCTTGGTGCTTCTTTGTGCTCTGTGAGAGGACCGCCGTTCTGGAGGTAAGTTGTGAATTCTGTATCTGTGGTTCTGGGCGAGATGTTGATTTTCTTGTTTTTGGTTCAGTGCCCTCTTCCAATATCCTTCTTTTGCTGTGTCTTATGAGTCGGGAATTGATGATGTCCCCCGTTTCGACGCATCGATTGAGGTCTTTGGTGGGAATAAGACTGTCAAGGTCTGCTTTGATTCGCCTTATGTCAAGGGGTTGCCTACCACTATGCACATTCGTGAGAAGCTAGAAGATGGTTCATTCCGGGAATCTGTGGTTCGGAAGACGTATGAGGATGCGTATACTTTGGAAATGAAGGAGCTTTATGCATTTGTTGTGGAGGGCAAGCCGGCCAAAACCACATCGGAAGATGCTAAGAAAGATCTTGAGATCTTCGGTATGATCATGAAGGCAGGTCTGGAAGGACAAGCTAGACTTAACAAGGTTGTTCGAAACTAGTTCGTTTTCGACTTTGACTCATGATGTGTATATACTTCTGGAAGGACCCATATAGCAAACAAAGTATCTGAATAAAAAAATAAAAAAGTCATCGCCCGGGGGCGATCCGGCAGCTTGAGATCAAACGGCACTCAAGCTGAGGATGGACGGGGATCCAAAGTAGCGGTGCCCCAACTTCCAACGACAACCGCTAGGCCAAATTCCCGTCCATCCATCCTTTCACATAGTCTAGTGCCATGTATCATATTAAGTGGAAAACGAGAACTGAGTTCAAAACTACAGTATCCACCCTTTATCCACCCTTTATCCATCACGATCATGAGTGATGTTTTCTATTTGACCGACTTTCCCCCAATGACCCTTCGGGCCATATTGTGTAGGAATACCACGCATCTATGTCATCCGAGATTGCGAATCTGAAAGTTTGGTTAGTATCTGTTCTAAAATACTAACTTCAAATTATTGGCAACTTACGCCATTCCTCCAGTGAGGTGCGGATCGGTATGGCAGTGAAAGAAGAAAACCTGCCTGGTTAACAGGAAATTCAAGAGGCTCTACATGGATCAATGCCTTACACCAGAACCATATTAGCTTCTTGATCCCCATACATGACAAGGTTGCTAACTAACGAGTGAGTTATAGTTCCTCCAGGAGATAAGATAAGGATGGTCATGTGACTAAAGTGGATCGTTGAGTTAATCGATGACCAATCGATGACCCGAGCCCTGGAGCTGTCGACGGGTGGTCAGCCCTATAGAGATACCTAAGTATCAAGTGGTCCTCTCCGGACCAGACAGTTGACCGCCTGATGTCTTCAACAGTAATCATCGACATACAATCACACGGTTCATTTCCAAAAACAACACCGAGCGAGTCAGACCTATGTCCCAGATAACACAGAGTTTTGGGCCCACAACCTACTGCAGAAGAAAATAGCTCATATGCAGGCAACGGTCGATGCGAATGTCATATATCCACCCACAACCTCCTACTATTCGAAATGAAATCCAGCAACTTCTACAGAGAAAGTATAGTGGCTCTAGAGCCACTTTCACTTCACTGACGAGCAAGTTTTACTCCAAATCATACCGGGAAATCCGCACAGGCAATTGATCGTGTTCTTACAGCAGAACTTTGTGAGGGCAATAGAGGCGGCAAATTGCCCGATGACAAGACCCACGTAGGTAGGCATTGGCGCCACGAGCTCTACAATAAACAAGTCTACCCTATAAAGATTCACCCAGCTATGACCTCTGTGCTCCCGCGGTTTGAGTACTTCCTATGTGTTATGTACTCCGGCGTCTTGCTCCGTTCAACAGTACTTCCGGTTTCTTATGTGCTCTCGTTTCTTGCTCCGTTCTAGCGATACCTCTTATGTCTTATGTGCTCCGGCGTCTTGCTCCGTTCCAGCGGCACCTCCGGTTTCTTATGTGCTCTCGTTTCTTGCTCCGTTCTAGCGATACCTCTTATGTCTTATGTGCTCCGGCGTCTTGCTCCGTTCCAGCGGCACCTCCAGTTTCTTATGTGCTCTGGTGTAGAACCTGCCTTTGTGGCAAAGACAGAGTTCAAAGAACCGGTAAGAAGATTGGTCTGAAAATTGGCATCTAACATAGCATCGATCTTGTTGACACCGCAACAATTCAACCAGTAGTGCTCCCCCTCGTAGGTAGCATGGCCAACAATTGAATGAGCATATTGATAGGACTGCAACTGACCCTACGGCTGACTATAAGGCTGCAACGGAGGCTGATTTCTTACTCTGAACGTCATAACACCTTCTTTAATTAGGGTGCTAATTTGATCTTTATCGAGAGCCGATGTAGAAATCAGGCTAGCTTTCAAATCAGGTGCTAGCCATGTGAAGGGTCAATGTGCTTATGCATTCATCCGAAATTAGATTCGTCATCCGAAGAATGATATCACTATAACCTTTTGTGTAGAACGTGTCACCTATTGCTATCGACACCGGTAGACCGGTGTGGCGTTATATGGTAGGTGGTGCCTAAATCGATTAACTATCTAGCGGGAGATATCACTATCACCTATTGGAAGTATGCCTTAGGTGGACACTAAATGAACTCCGTGCTCATTAAATAGAGCAAGGGTAAACAAATTGTTGTACCGAAGTATCAAATCTTTAGAGGTAGGTGGCCCCTACTAGGGGATAGGAAACCGGAGTATAAACCGCATTTGCACTACGTGGCTGCTAGGTCGGAATGATTCGACCATAGGTATCAACCTAGCCTAAAATTTGGCCTGGCTGTGGCACTAATACCTACTAAGGCTAGAAAGGGTGCTGTTGCGGCTGAAATGACTGCTACGCCTGGGGTTGTGGCTATGAAATAGCATTGGCAGAGGCGCTATCCTTTAAGAAGTAGTTCTTAGCAAAGTGATTACTAGTTAAGAGCATTGTGATATAGTTAGTTACCTAATTCTTCACTATGTTCTTATATTTCACTGTGGCTGTGCGGGCAAATATATATAGATCGATCCGTAAACCATATTCCGCCCACCAAAGAGAAATTAAAACTTGCTCTTGATGTTTTAGGAGAAGATAGAAACTTCCCTGCCTTGATTGAGAATACGATATATCAAATCCTATGCAATTCCCAAGAAGAAAAAAAGTGACCCTGTGATATTACGAATTTGGTCCATTACATAATCAGTTTCTCCGCATCCACGTGAGTCTCCACCAGAGACCCGATCCGATCCCGCAGTTCCCTCAACTTCCCGACAATTTTGGTTCTTTGATTTTGTTGTTTGTCGCATTATCCTCGGCAATAGTTTCGGAGTTCGCCCATGATGCCTTGAAGTGACAGGTGTTGGTGACTCGAATAATGCAGAATCGTGGCCGATTTGGACGAATGATGTCAACGGTACTCCTGCCATGTCCTCCGTCAACGATAACGCCCCCTCGCCGCTCCCGGTGGATGGGGTGAGCAAGCGCAAGCAAGGTAAGCGCTTGTGCAATACCCCCCTGTCTGCCTGATTGTCTGATCGTCGTGTAACTGTATTTGCGGTTTCTGTTTTGTTCTCGGTTATCGATTTATTTTTGCGCGATCGGACTTACTAACCGGTGACCCAAAAATCTCTTAGGCTCCGCAGCTTGTGTCCACTGTCACCGGCGTAAGGTTCGCTGCGATGCCCGTACTGTCGGGACACCTTGTACCAACTGTCGCGCCTCTGGAAAGGCCGACTGTCGCATACACGAAAAGAAAAAGCGTCTTGCAGTACGCTCAATCCTAGATCCTGTTCCGATCCGATCTCGGCCTCTACCCACATCCGATCCCACTTCAAATCCTGCTCTTGCAGCAGGGACACCATTACCACCAAGTTTTCCAACTTCATTCCAGAGCGGCCATGCTACACCGATATCTGGGGGCCTTCCGCAACATGGATTCCAGCAAGGCACGGGATCGGAGGCATTTGGCCGGCACGGCCCCGATATGACGCATGCCCACGAAGCACACACGGAGATGGAGCAACATCTCGTCAAATTGATAGATGAGGAGGAATCCGGCAGAAGAGAAATACAAAGAGGCGTGCGCGCCTTCTATGTCGGACATGAACATTCGAACATGTCATTCTTGTTCCGACAACAACGAGAACAAGATGACGATGTATACCATTTTGCGAGCAACGAAATCCCCCGTCGTCAAATGAAGACCGGTCATGATCAGCTTCTTATGGATGCTCTAACACTTCCAGAACCGGCTCTGGCAGATGAACTGGTCCAGGCTTATTTCACATTTGTCAATCCGGGATACCCCATCATCGACGAAGATTTATTCATGACACAATACCGCAACCGGGATCCTGCAGATCCTCCTCCAGTTCTACTTCTTCAAGCAATTTTGCTGGTTGGGGCACATGTTTCCCGCGGAAAGGTAGAGCGAGACGCTCTCAAAGAAATTTTCTTCCGCCGTACCAAGTATCTGTTTGACAATCGCATCGAGCGAAACCGTGACATTCTTGTTCAAGCGGCCCTTCTTTTGACATGGCATTCGGACAGCGCAGATGATGATGTTGCTGCAGATGCTCACTTCTGGGTTGGGGCCGCTGCACGTATCGCCACGGGGCTTGGAATGCACCGTAATCCCGTTTCCAGTAGCTTCGTGACTCGCGATAGGCGAATGTGGCGGAGAGTTTGGTTCATTTTGGTCCAATTTGACGTGTTGATCTCTCTGTCATATGGCCGACCCCAGGCGATGTAAGTCATCCTAAACGGCCAATTTGCAGCAAATACTAATCAAAGTTTCAATTCAGCAATCTGGACGATTCCGACGTGTCTCCTTTGACGCCCGCAGATTTTGAGAATTGTGGACCTCTTGTACAAGCAGACTACGTGATTCATTTTACCGAACTTTGTAGGATGATCTCATATCTCATTCGTGATCGATTTGGACTTCGGGCAAGTGAGGAACGGCGAAAGGCCGTTCTTCAAGAAGCAGACGGATCACTGGCAACCTGGTCTCTTAAACTTCCTGATAATCTTCGGCTTCGCGCATCTGATATGGATCCTTGGTCCGCCATGCTCCATTTGACCTATAACAACTTCCTCATTCTGTTGCACCGACCTCATCCCAGAGCCTCGGCCTATTCCGATGACTATGGCCCTCACGATGCAGAAATTTGCAGTGCAGCCGCCGGGGTTATAGCCTCAATCTTTGAGGAGCTTAGGATGCACGAGCGTTTGAAGTTCCTTTGGTACACTGGCGTCCATACCCTCTTCACGGCCATGATTCAGGTCCGGGTTGAACTCCGCTTCTCCAACCCAGTTCTTGCCATCAATGCCTTGCGTCGCTTCGATTCTGCCTCTTACTCGCTGCGCGAGTTGGCTCAATACTGGGTTCATGCTGGCACAATCCTGCGACTCTTCGAGGACTCCAAACGTCTGCAAGAAGATCTTCGGATGGCAACTACGGAACGAACCAAGCCGTTCAGCGACCCTCATCATGTGCACAAGATGCCCATTGCCTCTCCTGTTCCATCAATTACCATGCAAACCCCCGGACCACTCTCCTTCGGTGTGCCCACCCCCGAATCCACCCCTCTTCAACAAACGACCCTCTCACCACAGCCCAATGCTCAATTTAATAATTGGATTGCCCCTCTCAGGCTTAATGTTGGCCCGCTGGAAAGGAACGATCCTTTCTCAAGCAGCATGCAAGTCGATTCTATCGAGCCAGCTCGCGACTATCCAGACTGGCGACAGTTATTCGCCTTCGGCGATGTAGACTTACCTCCCCCTGTGGGAGTTGAAGGTCTGCCCGAGCTCGAAGATGAATGGCGGCAGATCTACTGGCAGGATGCCCCAATGGCAGATCTTATTCACGATGGAGGATGGATGCATAGCTAGCTTTGTCTTGCTAGTCTTGCTACCTCTGGTTGATGACTGTATAGAGCTGTCACATTTTCCATCGCCTGCTCTCCACATACCTTTTCTACTTTGACGACGAGATGAGCCATGCCAGGGCACACAGATACACGATACATCTTAGAGACCATGTCAGGTCACAGGCACCTACAGGCCCAGCCTATGATACCATGTCACAAATGATCACATACAATGATAGAGATATACCACGTCATATAATTGAAAATAGTGATATCGAATAAAATTAGTTGGGGCCTCTTTTTGTATCTTGAATGAATCACCTCGATCCCGCCTGTTGTATATGCATTTTCGCTAATCGCACCGCTCAATAAACCCGCTCACAATTCATCAGAAATCGAACCTAAGCTCACCCCATGCAGGAATAGAAAAATGAAAAACAAGACCTAGCCAAACACAAACCGCCGCCAATTATCCGCAAGCACCTGGAGACCATGGCGCAACTCCCATCCACGTAGCTGACAAACCTGTCGGGCCACATCTTCTAGCAACTCATCCATCTGGACACCCGCAACATGAAGATCACTTTCGATAAGAATGCGGTCCTCAGGCAAAGCCTTGATAACATCGCCAACCTTCTTCTCGGCAGTACCAGAGAAATTGATAACTTTCGAGAAAGAGAAATAAACATCCGACGGATTTGACCGATGCAAGAACTGACGAATAGGCTCAACAGAACCGGTATAAGAGTGCATGCAGATGCGAGGCGGGAAAGGCCGATGCGATTTCCCATTGAAGTCAGATGCTTTAGTGGACTGAGATCCATCCGGCGTCTTATCTCCATCATCATCGTCGTCATCATCGGATACAGCGCCTTCCGCATCCCGCTGCTTGTCTCTCTTCCGTCGCGATAACACGACCAGTTCATGTCCCGCCCATAGCTCCTTGAGCACCTCAAAGACTCCTCCATGGGCTTGCACGCTGTGCATCGAGACGGCACGGTTCATTTCTCCCGCTAGCTGTAGCTGCGCTTTCAGCACGGTGCGCTGGTGTTCCGGCTTGACGCGATAATTCGAGAGACGTCGGCCCTCACGTGAACCGGGTGTAAGCTGGTCATCTCTGTTATCGGTATCGGCTGGAGTCCATGGAATCGGGAGTCGGAATGACCTGTCCAAGCCTACTTCGCCAACTAGCGCATTCGGGAACTGTTGGAGTCGGTTCCGGGTTTCAGATATTAGTTCTGAGAGGGGCTTGGGAACAGGAAGTAAATCAATGAATGGCTGGTCGTCGGCTGCCGGTGGTGCTAGGACACTGGTGTAGTGGGCGGTCTTGTGCTCAGCTGGGTTTTGTGTTGCTGTTGGTTGTGCAGTGTCGTCCAAAATCTGGTGCGAGAACCACGGGTGCCAGCCGAAGCAGGGAACTACGCGGTCTGTTGTTGATTGGCTTTTCTTTGCCGAGAGTGAAATTGCTGTTTGTTGTACGAGATCTTGATCTTCCCCGCGTGTAGCCATGATTGTCAGTGTTGTCGCTTTCATCTGCAGGATGTCGGTCACTGAGGCCAATGTGTCGGTGGGGTGACAGTGGGCATCGTGGACACCAATGTCCCAAGGGAAGGGTTCGTCCTCTGGCATATTTGGGGGATATTCAATGGCAAATTAGAATAGGGTCCTCCTGGAGGTTTTGATATACAAAAGCTGAAAGTTCCCCGAAGTGATGTAATTGGTCGTTTTGTGCCTGGGGCATCCATCACATGCTTTCTCCGCAATTTGCTGTTTTGTGCTGTGACTGGGCGTTCTGTGACTGGGCGTTGTAAAACGCCGAAAGTCTTATAATCATGGACTTAACGGTGTTTTGATCCCTTGGGGATATAGACTGACTCCTCAATGTGGCCCTCCATATCAACGTTGCTCGCGCTGCCTATCCTGGGCCTCATCTCTATCCCACTAATTCTCTCAGCATGGGTTACAATCTCCGCTGCGCTCTTTGCACTGTTACTCAGACTATCAGTAGTCTGTATTGAACTAGTCTATGGATTGGTCATGCATTTTTTCTCAGTGCCAACCTCATCTACCTCATCATTATTGACATTCGCGGCCTCAGAACCTACAACCCCAGCTACCGGTAGATCAAGAAGGAACTCCAGCCAAACTACGACACATCCACGAAAGGCAAATGACCCTCTCAATTCCTGGGGCATTGGTACCAGCCTGGACGACCCCGCAAACCGAAAAAGGAACTCTTATGCACGGAGCATGATCGAGGCCCACAACTTATCTACCCAAACACCCGTCTACAGCCTACCTATAAGCGGCGATGAAAGACGAGACTTCGAAGGCGTAGGAGGCTGGCGCTCGTACCGGACATCCAAAACACGCAGCTCACACACTCCACACGAGAAAGCCACAAGCTCGACTTCGTCCTCTTCAACACATAGCACCGACGACATCGATCCAGACGCAGACATCGACGCAGACGAACGAGCCTGGCTTTCTCTAAACAACCGTCTCGAGCTCCCCTCGCAGCTCGTCCCACTATGCACAAGTGTCCACGCCGGAAGCACCCTTACCAGCCCCGAAAGCGCCGACTGGCGCAATAGCCGAAGCAATTTCCAATCACGGACAGGAGCAACGGGTTCACGGGACATCTACCCGGAGAAGCAAAAAGACGGGTCAAGACACCACCACCGTTCACTCACGACTTCCTCGCTGACGACCTCTGACCGATGCACGGGAACGGGGCTCTCCATAGCGCTGTCAACCAGGCCTGATAACGTAGCTGTTCATTCGAGGGAGTACGGCCAGTCGATGTTATCGTCGGCGGCACGATTCACGGCCCCGTTCATGACGCCGCAGCCGTACGCACGGCTGGATTCGAACTCGCTTTCTCAGTCGCGGGCTCTCCCCCGCGCTCTCAACACTAGCGGCGCACCGTTCACGAGCTCATATCTCTCCAGCTTTGGGGATGGGCTCGGACAGAGCTTTGGGAGCAATAGTAGTGGTGGGAGCTTTGCTAACGGAGGCGGCGGTGGGTACTTTTCTTTGAGGCGGCCTGGATCCTCTGGTAGCCATATTCTCTCTGGAAGAGTTAGCCCTAATACTAGTGGGTATACTACCCCGGCAGTTGGTCTGTCGACTGAAGAGCGTGACGCTTCCCCTGTGGGGCTTTCGCGGTTGATGGCGCATTATCCCACTAGCCCTAGGCATCGGAGACAAAGTATCTCTGGGCTGAATTCGAGGGGGCTGGCTGCTGGGGATCGAACTAGATGAAAGGTGTTGGTTCTCTTTTTTTTTTTTTTCTTTCCCCTTTGGAAGGCGCAAGAAGCACAAATGATAAAAAAAAAGGCCATGGAAGCTGTTTCTCCGACTGGCAACTGTGGTTGATTCTGTTCAAGTCTATCTAGTCAATATGTACCGTACAGAATTGTAGCCATGTGAAAGAGGGAGAGAGAGAGGTACATAAACACCAGGGGCAAAAAAAGAGAAAAAGCCACAATAAACGAGGGATGAAGGTATCCAATATCAACATCACACTCCAGCTCTAATTTTGATAGAACAATATACATGGCTAAGGGAAAGAAGCCATATCCACGTCATTACTGACGACTCCTCTCCCTCTGGTTGACCTGCTCCATCTCGGTGAGTACAATATCGTTGAACTCCTCCCAGCCATCGAGATACAAATGGTGGCCAGCTTTATTCACAACAACCACTCTAGAGGAACCTTCATCGGTACGCTGCTCCTCTGGAGTGGCCTTCTCTAGGACTTTGCGCTTTTCTTCTTCCAACTTAGCGACTGCTGCATGGCCACCTGAGACATCCATCCAGTCGTGGTCGCCATACATGAATACCACGGGAAGACCCTTCTCGCGCCGGGCGGGTGCCAAAGACTCAGATGAAGTAGCGGCAGTGGACGCGGGCGTACTCTCAGAGGGCGTGGATGAAGTGGTAGCGGCGGCAACTGGACGAGGGAGGCCGCTTGTGTTTTGGATCAGTTGTCTTCCGAGGCCCTGAACACGGTGGATCAGAGGACTGCGAGCGAAAGCACCGGGGGCAAGAATGTATGCTAGCGCGTACTCGCCGCTGCCGCGAAGACTGAAGATCGAGTATGAATAGTCGTGGAGTGCTTTAGCTTCCTCGGCTGGTAGGTGGGAGAAACGACGAGAAGTCCATCCAGACACGAGACGTGGCCCTAAAGGTCCAGCCCACCGCACCAGACTGAAGGGGGAGATATTAGCGTCCCACAGATACGCGAACCACTTGGGAAGAACCCGTCGTGGGGGTTGTGATGGAACGGAATCAGTCGGAAGTGGTTGGCGCCCAGTGATAAAGCTACCGTCGGCTGTCTTTGGCGGAATGGCAGACGAACTGATATCTCGCTCGTCTTGAGTAAGCTCGTTGGACAACGTTGATGCCGGAGGCTCGGCCACATCTGCAGTGACAGCGTAGGGGTCCTCCGGGATGCCGACTGGAGATGCTAGGATAAGCTTATTCAGGTGACCGGGGTATTTCAGCGCGTAGGCGACCGCCATGTACCCGCCGAGACTATGCCCAAGCAAGGTGAAGCGATCAATCTTTCGTTTGATGCGCCATTCCTCCAAGGCATCCACAAACCAAGCCTCAGCCTCCCTGATGGCTTCTTCTCTTTCTTTTGCCTTGATTTTGAATGAGGGTCGAGTACTCCGGCCCATGCCTAGCATGTCCAAGGCATGGAGTTGCCAGCCCTTCAACCGACTCAGCGGTTCGAAGTTTTTATAGAAGAACCCAAGTCCAGCGCCGTAGCCGTGGAGCATAACCAAATGCTGGTCTGCTTCCTCGCCGACCCTCTCCACCGAGAACTCATTGAGCGCGCGGTCTTTCCCGCTCAGCTCTACCATGCTGGAGCGCCATCGGCGAGGCCCGTAAGGGTCATCAAGGGAGTTAGTGGTGACTTCGCCCAGCTGATTAGGGTCTGCACTCTCAAGGCTGGTAGGGGTAGTGCCATCGGGGAGCTCTGTTGTTTGTCCAGTCTGGAGGTGGGTGGGGGGCTGGTGATGCAAGTAAGGCAGATAAGAGAGGACTTTGTGTTCGGCAGCAGCTGCAGGTATCCGGGCCCACTATATAAAGCGGATTGTCAGCGGAATTCGGAAATGGGGGCTCCTCGATTATAGCTTACCCATTGATTGAAGCCTTCACGGTATCCCAACGGGAAAAATGCGCGCGCCGCTGCCGCGCCAGTAGCAGCCTGAGTCGCATATGGATTTCCTGAGATCCTCTCGGGATTATTTTCAACTGGGGGTTGATGACGTCCATGAACATCCTCGTGGGACGAGTTCAATGATTCTGACGCCATTGAAGACAGTCGTCGCCTCCGAGGGAGGGTGGCAAATACGACTGAGCGAAGTTTAGCCTGACGTAGAGGGACTGAAAATGGAAAGGCAAGTCGTGAAGCTATGCCTGCGGTTCGTAAGTTGGTAAGATAAAGGGTTTCTGCTAGCAAAAGTTGAACGGTGGCGCTCATGGGCGTATAAGAAGGGAGCACGGAGACAATTCGGTCACTCCGCTTAACCCCGGTAGGTATAACATGCGCGGATAGAAGAATTGTAATATCCGATGGAAGAGAGCCGGTAAAACTAGAAATATGATGGTTGCAATATCCCAATGGTCAAAATAGAATTATTTGTAAGAAAAGAAGTCAACTGGGCAGATGATGTCGATCCAACTTTCGCTTCCTCCTTTGAACTTCCCGCCTTTCTCCCTCTCTTCGTCACATGCGATGATACCAATGACATTCGCTCTGGGCCGGATCGGCCAAGTTTTGATTTGACTTTTTAACTGACGAGCTTTACTTTTCATTTTCTATTCTCATCTTGGGATTCTTTTAGCATGGCTTCGCCTTTAGACCAGGTGGTCAAGGGTGCCCCAACACCGGATGCCCGCGCCTCAACAACCCCAGAGCCATTGAACTCCTCACGGTCATCTCAAGCCCCTCGTTCAGATCCCTCTCCTCAACGTCCCTCGACCCCAGACCCGCTAGCACACCTTCCCTCCTCCCCACCCCAGATCTACCTCAACCTTTTAATACTCGAAACCTCGCTGCGAGCCCAATATCTGGCCCTGCGCGAGCGTCGCCGCCAGAACACGTTCTTCCTACTTCTACTAGCCGCTTGGCTTGCGCATTTTGCATATGCCCTTTTCCTTCGCCCACGTGAAGATGGCCGCGGGGTCGGCGGCTCTGTCTACTGGGTGGTGGAGATGGCGGAGAAAGTCGCCCTACTTGGTGGGGTGGTAACCGCACTGCTCATCTGGGGTACAGGGCAATGGGAACGAGGGATCAGATGGCCTCGGCGCTGGCTCGCTGTCTCCAATCGCGGCCTGCGCGTGATGAACACCAAGATCATCATCATTCGCGGTCCCTTCTGGCAGGAACTACTGTCCTACATCTCATTCCTATACCCATTCTCCGCCCCGTTCTTACCCTCCCCCAATGGAAACTACCATTTCGTGGAGCAGAGCCCCTCCGATAAATGCGCTGGTGGTAGTCGGCAGCACTATCAACAGTACTACAATGGCACTGACACCGAGTCCGGCCTGGTAGAAGAAGACCTCAGCCCAGGGGGCGACTACATCCGCCTCCTCCTGCTACCCAAGTCCTTCTCCCCAGAATTCCGCGAAAACTGGGACGATTACCGCACAGACTTCTGGGAAAAGGAAAACGAGCGTCGCGCCCAGCTCCGCCTGAAACTACGCGAGCGCGAGCACCACCTCGCCCAAACCGAAGGAAGTTGGCTCAACCGACTCGGGTTCGGCTGGCGCGCCTCACAGCGCCGCCGCCTCGTAGCAGGAACTCTGCACCGCCCAATGGAGCCGGAATTCAAACACCGTCTAACCCACAGCCACCACCCCTCCATCACAAAACTCAACCAGGAGCAACGCGGCCCCTCCTCCCGCCGCAATACCCGCTCCGAGTCCCATTCCCGTACCTCATCCCGCAGCACCACCCCCGTCGACACAAGCTTCGAAGACCGTCCCCCTTCTCGCTCTTCCACTTCCAGCCGGCCCCGTCGCGGAAGCACCGCGTCTGGACAGGACGGGAGCCCGCAGCAGCGGAAACGGAAAGGCTCGACGCTTCGGAGGGGTCTGTCGCCTCTCACGCAGGCGCAGATTCGGGAGGGTGTACGTACGCCGTCTTTCTCGTCTGATGACTCTGTATTGCCTATGAGTATGGTTGAGAAAGATAAAGAGGAGGCTATACCGAACTCTGTTCCGGAATTGTAATACTGCGCTGGCACCTTAGCACGAAATGTTGTTCATGCTTATGCTGTTCATATCTCTATACCCTGTTTTTTTGGTCTCTTGTCATGTTTGCCAGGCAATTGTTCTCAGAGCGCTGTCTTTGGAAACTTACATTAGCTATGTATGCATATCCCTTACAGCGCGGTGTCGTTAGTTCTATAGATAAGCCCGAGTGCCTCGCCTATGTATGCTGGTGTGTTGGATCTGATTCCTTTTGGAAAACTCCCACTTTACTGCAGTCAAATAAACGAATAACTGCAAATCAGATCACACTATAATTGCAGGTGAGCTAAGCGTAGGACTACCATTCAGGTCTTGATATAAGTCAAGGATCGAGTATTCATTCATATTTCTCGTATTGAGTTCACTAATATGCCCTCACAATCCCACTCCATACGCCAAACACAAGCACAAACAAAAACATGCGATGATATCAATCCCAATGCAATGACAAGAAAATTAGACCCGGTACACATCTTCCTCGTCCTCGAGGTACATTAGGATATTATCGTCGTTCATGACCCGCAAGGCCTGGATAGCCTCGGGGCGGGGGAAGACCTGCGAAGCGCCAAGCTTGGGCGACTCCCGGATAGCAGTATTGACGGCATTGATCAAGTCATCAATCTTGCATGTATCACTGTCCTTGAACACAGTCTTGCCCATGAGCGGGCCAAGAGTCTGTCGGAATACTGCCATGCGGGCAGGGGTGATCGGGATGTCTGTGGAAGTGGACTGCGAGTCTGTCTGAGACTCGATGAGCTGTGAGGCCGGCTGTGAGGATGCCATTGACATCTGGGAGTCGGTTTGTGTTTGGGTGCGGGCTGCCTGGCTCGAACGTAGGCGTTGAGCGCGAGGGCTAGCTGTGTATAGGCTATCTGGGTCTTCGTCCTCGTCGGGGACTGGAATACTAGACTGCGTTGCGGTACCGCGAGTGCGTGCTGTGCCTGTGCGTCTACCCGGTGTGGCGGTTGATGTGTTGCGGGTGGTGGTGTCATCATCGGAGTTGTCGTCGAGTTCGGCATCGCTGTCGTCGTCGGAGGAATCATCGAAGGTGGTCACCTTGCGTCTCTTCCGGCGCTCGTCTTCGACCACTTCCTTGAACATGGCGAAGCGCAGGATAGCCTCGGCATGTTTGGCATCCTTCTCGTCTACTCGGTTGGACAGACGGGCCTTGGCGTGTGCAGTGGACAAACGAATCAACGTCTCTAGGGTACGGGGGGTGATGGGCGATGTACGACGCTTGTTGCCGGTGAGTTCATCATTTCGCAGAGCAGAGTATGTGGCGATGACGTGGTCGGCAGCACCCTTGGTCAAGACGGGCATGATTCGCTTCTTGGCGTATTGGATGTACTTCTTGATGAAGGGAATACTGATAATTTCCACATTCTTGCCGCGGCGGCGACCAGCATTAGCAGCATCTACCATACCACCGTGGAGCATAACATTAAACTTCTCGAAAACCTCACTTGGCGCGTTGGCATCTTGACGGTCTTCACCACCCACGCCCAATGTTTGATTGAGCTGTTCCCGAACGGGCGCACCCTCTTCAGTGCCAGGCTGGCGATAACGGTGCATGCGTAGAACGTGCTCTGAGATTATTCGGTCATGGGAATCCTCAATATCATCGGTCACGACAAATAGCAAATCGAAACGAGAAAGCAAGGAGTCGGGGAGAGCAATGTTCTTATGCGGGTCCTTGTGGGGATCATATTGGCCATAAATAGGGTTTGCTGCTGCAAGAACACTGCAGCGAGCGTTCAAGCTTGTGTGGATACCGGCTTTTGCGATTGTGACAGTCTGCTGTTCCATGACTTCGTGAATGGCAACACGATCGACATCACTCATCTTGTCGAATTCATCAATACACACCACACCACGGTCACCGAGGACCATAGCACCAGCCTCCAATCGACGTTCGCCGGTTTCTTTGTCGGAGGTAACGGCAGCAGTCAAACCGACACCGGACGAACCTCGACCGGTAGTAGCGATTGCCAATGGCGCGGTATTCAGCACGAAACGAAGAAGCTGGGACTTCGCAGTCGAGGGATCACCAACCATAAGGATGTTGATATCACCACGAAGATGGGTTCCGTTGTCCAAGTTCTTCTCCATTCCACCAAGGAGCATCAGAAGGATGGCTTTCTTGATGTAGTCATGTCCGTGGATACTGGGGGCCAGAGACTTGGACAACAAGTCAAATACGTTTCTCTTCTTGGCAATCTGATTGATGTTTCGAATGTCGGTATCCGTAAGCACGGCCTCCGCAATACCTCCACCGCTCTTTGAAGACAACTGGATAATGTTGTTCGCCATGACGACGGTGCGGAACGTCGACGAGCCACTTCCTCCATTACCGAGGGTGCGGTAGATACCAACCAACTGGATTCTGTCGCCAGGCTTGGCAGTGTCGACCAGGTCGTCGTCCAGAATTACATCGACACTTCGGGGCAACTGTCCTGCCGGGGCACGTTCGGGCATTTCTTGGATGGAAATCGACTGGTGGTCAAGATATGTTGAGTAACCATATTCGGTGATAAGCTAGAAAATCTATATTAGTCTCAAGAGAATTTGGTAAGAATTGTTGGGCTGGACTCACAGGGTTCTTCTCATCGTCCTCTTGAGGATAAACGTTCAAACTGGTTGCACCGCTGGCGCCCATAGTTTGATCACGATATTTTCTAGCAACAAACCGATCCTTCCTCTCGACGTAGTGAACACTCTGGACGACCTTGGGGCGTACCAGGGAGCATTTTGTCACAATTCCCTCGAGCGAGACCATATGGTTCAATTGTTCTGAGCCCAATGTGCGCGGATTGCAAGAGAATTCTCCAAATGCGCCAACATAAGCGCAGTAGTAGTTCTATCGATATCGTTAGACATTCAATGTCTGCAAAGAACCATCCGAAACCGAATACACACCGCTTCATCTGAAGTTTCTCTAAGTGGTCGACCGGGTAGGGTTTTGACAACCGCCTTCAACGCAGTGTCAAAGGCTTGTGAATAATCGAATGGCGAAGAGAGCAGCCTACAACCATTAGTCGGTGAACCCAATTGCACTTGTTATAGAGGTGTAATTTACCCATCGGCAAGCTCCCGGTTGTGTGCTCTGATTTCATCGATGCTGACCTGTCCAAAATTATCAGCACCACCTCCAGACAGGGAATTTCGCAGATCCACGTACCGTCAATCGTCGCGCACCCCTATTCAGCATAACCACAATATCCGCTCGGTAACTGTTCCAGTCTGTTAGATGTATATTATGGCACATTCATCTTCGAAGTCGACGAACCTGCGTGCCCGTGCATCATCTGAAAAAAAGATCTTTATTAGTTCAAGGGAGCATAACACAAAACACAATGGACTTACTAGGGTCAAGAAATTCAGTTGCGGAACGCACACGATCTTGCGCGGCCTCATCACGTAGTTGTAACCCGTCCATGATGTGTGATGCAATATAGTGTTGGTGGGAAGGAGGGAGTCGAGGGGGGCCGATTGGGATTTCCCGATTTGCTAAAGTGGAACGCGTGAAGTTGCACGCGAGGAAGGCGCGTCCCACGGGCTACCACGGGTACCACGTGCCGTGCTGACTCAGCGAATAAATTTTCAAAAAGCTATATAAACCCCCATCCCCCCCGATCTTTTTCTTCTTCTTCAAGCGACTCTACGTGCGTTCTCCTCCCCCCAACAGTTGGAAACCTTCTAGGATTTTCACACTGGACTTTGGCATTTTGAACTTGTTCACTGACTTTTTTTCCTCTACAGTTCAAAGAATCACTTTAGAGTAGACGTCCCCTTTCTAAACTCTTTAAAAGAGCCACAGAATCTCCACCCTTGCTGATGACTACATGTCCTCGATGCCCTAAAGTGAAACCTTTTTACTCCCGCCTCGACTGTCACGCGTGCTGTTCGCAGTGTCTGTGTTTCGGTCTAGGGAGTGGTGATGATCTTGACCTGGTCTCGATGTCTGACTTCGGTCGGTCGGTCCTGGTGGGTGTCGAGGAGGTCTGAAAGGTCCTCTTCCATTCTGGTTGATGGTATGGAGCGCTGTATGGGATGTTCATCCTGTTTACTATTTATCCACAATGAAAAAGATTTTCAATTTAACCTTATCCATAAGATGTTCTCTTAACTTAATCCTATGTTGCGTTTTATGTATACACTATCTTAGGCTTGTAGGTGTGAAAGATACCATTTTCACATGTATATTAATCTTTTTTCGGCCTAATAACCAGTTATGGCATTCTCTACTTCATCCTCACCTGTTCAGTGTGCAGTGACTGGACATGGGTAAGTTTCTTCACCCTTAACCCCACATCCCTATGATTATATAATATTATTCTGCCAGCCAAAAAAAAAAAAAGCATATACTATAACTATCCTTAAAAATGATTAGTTACATGTAATGAAGGCATTCGGTTTTAAGGTCTAGGGACGAAGAATCACCACTTTGTTCTCGAAAAAAAAAAAAACCATCAGCTTTACGTGCTATTTTAGTGATCCCATTCGTAGTTACTACGAGTTTCAGGTAGGCGGTATAAAAATATGTTGGCGGTGAGCTAGGTCTACTGACTGTACGGAGTACCATCGCAACGACGAAGTAGTTAATCCTACTACGTACATGTAAATTCAAGATTATAAGAAAACTTAATTGCTTATGTATGTGGTCTCTTCCTTGGCGTTACATTTAATATACTACGATATCTCTTTGAAACTAGAAAATGGAAGAAAAATAAGGGCCAAACAGTACATGGACTTGAATATATATAACCAGCGAAGTCTAATGGAAGTTGAGAAAATCAATGTATTTATTGTACAACACTAAATGTTAAAACAAGGATATATATACAAGCTAAAATTACAAGATCACTATACATACATGGAGTATACTGCTTAACGGTTGTTGCTCGGTTCTTCCCTGGGCGTTGTCCAGGGTCCCTTGTACTTTTTTCGCTCGGCGGCCCGTTGGGAGGGTGACCGTCCGGGTTTCACATGCAGCCCAGAATCGACCTTGAAGAGAAGGTGCGTTGGAGTCTCGAGCTTCCACTTGCGATGATGCTTGTCGAACAGTTGCCGCTCGGGGGTCTGCCTCGTGATGTCGGGATGTTGCAGCCTCTTCAAACGTCGCTTGTAGGCCTCAGCGCGCGGGATATCGTTGGAACTGAGCGCCTGATGGATGACCTTTTTGTAATGGCTGACTTGGAGCTTCCAGCGCCTTGTCACTGCAAGTTGTTCGTCAAGTGAGGCCTGTAGGTCAACTTGGTCTTCGCGAGGAAGAATGCTTGCTAAAGAGCCCAATAATTCATTTTCTTTACTGTGGAGTGAGCCAGTACGACTCAACACGAGAGGCTCCTCAGTCGCTCCCTCAAAGCTCCGTTCACGCATGTCGCCACTAGAGCCAAGAGCACCAGTGCGCGAGGAGAACAAGTGGGCCTGGCGTGGGCGCATCTTGCCTTTTTCTGCCTTGCCGCGAAGGATTGTACCCTGATGTTTATCAGGCACGTATGGCATCGCAGCGAGGGTATCGACAGTCCGTGGCGCAATTTTGTAGAGATTCGCCAGATGCTCATTCCCCTCCATAATACTTGTTTGCCGGAGCCGTTGCAGTGTGCTGGCGAGTTGCACCATGGTGGGGTAATGGGGGTGCATGTAATCGGGCTCGATTTTGCGCCAATGTTTTCGCGCCAACTTTCCCATCATTCTCCGAGGTTTGGTGATACCCGAGCGACCTTCGAGATGAAGGATTGTTACGGGGGCATTGAGTGGTCTCACGCCATACCCTTTGAGAAACCACGACCAACCAGGGAAACGATCAATGAACTTCTCCTCGAAGAATCGAAATGCCTCCACATTGTCGGGATAATTTTCAGATGTCGCAAGCATTCGAACGTAAGTTGACCAGTTGAAGCCAGTCAATGCAAAGCCTGCTGCCTGAACTTCGGCCACAACTTGATGCATTCTCTCAAACATGCCTCGGCGGGCCAACGACTCCAGGTAAATCGAGAGTGGAAAATCCAGGATGAAGCGTTGGGCTGGAATGATTTTGGGCTTATCTGCTTGAGTGGTGGGCATTGAAAGCATTGACGGGAGAGGCGACTCTGGTGCTGGCATGGTTGGCATCGGCGACTGCGAAGACAAGATTTTGTCAAGGTCACAGGTACCCGCTGTCTTGCTTACATTTGCCATAATAATGTTCCAGCACTCGTCCACTTTCTCGTCATTCCGGGTTCCAAAATAGGCATTCATAACGGCTTTGATGAAGTCAATCGGCAAGGATTCCAATTCATCGCCGTCCGATGATCCCGCAGTTCGTCTGGATCGCATGTAATGGTTGAAGGCTTGGAGTGCCTTATCGGCGCCACCTTGGATTCCGTATGCCTCGATCAGCCGTTGATAGTGCGTGTCATTGAAAGACTCAACAGCAAAGCCCTCTAGCGGTTTAGATAGTGAACTGTTGACTGGAACGGGATCGGCATCGAATCGTGCGATTGATTCAGCAAGTGTCCTTTCTGCGTTCTCGAGGACAATATCTTCAACAGGAGTCTGAAGATCTTTTGCACTTTCCACGTCTCTCTCAATCTGCATTCTCAGGTTCAACAGGCTTGGCTCCATCCCAACTCGACCGAAGCGTGCTTGCATTTCGCGGGAGATGACATGCACCATATCGCGGTTCCGCTGCTTCACATATCCAAGCAAGAGAATGGAAAAATGGTGCTCTGTGGCTTCCAAGCCAAGTTCATGCATCTTCCTGAGAGTAGTTCGCGCACGATCCACTTGATTAGCATAGACATAAGCAAGCATAATAGCCGCGTAAGTCATGGCATCCGGTTTCAAGCCTAGCCGTCCCATGCGGTCAAGGACGCGCCGGAAGGAAAACTTCGATACCCTGAATGCATATCGCATTAGAAGAAAATTCCACATTCGCAAGGGAGACCCCCCCACCGCTAAATCCCAGCTTCTTGCGATAAGCTCTTCTGCATGACCAAATTGTCCATTCTTGCAGTACGCCTGAACAGCCGTATCTAGCATTGGCCTCGTGATTTGTACTCGACTCTTCTGCGCCTCTTTGAGTAATTGACGGATGGCTTCGATGTCGCCTCGCTGGGCGAAAATCCCCATCAGTGTGCCCAATGTGAACGAGTTGGGAGGTACATGGTTTTCTCGCATTTCAGAGAAGGCGGAAATAGCACCTGGGAGATCCCTGGCAGCAGCGTGCGCCAGAAGCAGTATATTCCAGCAAACTGTGTTCAGCGGGAGACCAAATTCTGAAGGAATTCGATCGAATTGCCGCCGTGTCTCGCGCACATCACCTAGCCGTGCGTGAACGACAAGAAGGGGGGTCACCGACCTTTGGGACTTCGGGTTGCCATGATCTGCAAGGAGCCTGTCGAACCATTTTTGGACAGCTCGTACATCCCCAATTTTGGAAAAAGCAACCATTGCGACATTGTATGAGCGCATGCTTATTCGTTTATGTTCATCAAAGAGCGCCTCTTCGTCCAAGAAGTATGGCAAGCTGTTGGTCATTTTGAATGTCAACAAGCGTTCAATGATGGAACGAATAATCAGATCTGAGTATGGCCTTGCATTCGGAAATTCTTCGCGCAATTGGCGATAAAAAATGATGCACTTGACAAATTCCGACCTCTGCTGTGATTCTAGGTAGAGATTTATCAAGTGAAAATAGTGACTGGGATGCACAAAACCAAAAGGACGGTAATTGCGCAACAGTGAAAGCACAGTCGGTAATGGTGTGAGCTTGACAATGTCGTGAGACTCGAAAAATCGTTGAAATATACGGGAAGTAAAGTCTTTGCCCCCATCAGTAAGATACTGGGTATCGGCTGAGGTTGATAAGTGCGTTTTTAAATCAAGGAGATGCCTGGCAAGGGAATAGCCAGGAAAGCGAAATCGATTAAACATGCATAGCAAAGATTGCAATGGCGGTCGCTCGTTTTCAGGAAATCTCAATAGGAGCCCCCAGAATGAGGCAATTGAGTCCCACTGTCTGGATTCCACCATGTGCATCAGACACAGCGAGATGATCTCTCGAGCAAATGGCATGGAAATGGCTCGCCGACCGATAGCGCCCAAATTGGACGGTTTTCGCTTCGGCAATGAAAGAACCCGTGATCTGATAATGTTCTTGAAGTCTAACTCGGTGAGATGTTCGGGTGAAATTCTTTTGAAGATTAACCATGCTAGTGTTTGCTGCAGCTCTCCGGATGATTTACTCATATAAGCACAGAGCGCAGAATCGAGTTCCGACGGCCATCCGGCTGCGACGTACATCACCCAAGCTTTATCAAAATCGCTGCCATTCTTCTGAAGGAAAGCTCGGAGGGCTTCGATCGCTTCTCTGTCCTTATCGAGCGATTCTGGATTCTGAGGCCCTTGGACAGGCTTGGATGCAGCTTTGCGGGCGAATGAAGTCTTTGCGGTAGCTTGTTGAGGACTTGAAATGGAAGTATAAGATCTTGAAAAGCCCAGGTTTGGTCTCCTCCGAAATCCAGTCCTGTTCTGAGAGCGAGGTAGACGAGAAGCTACCAAAGTTTGAGCATGCCCAGGATATAGGAATTCGAGCGACGGCCCTATCCAATCGCTTGACTCTCTGCTTTCGTGTTGACTGCCAAGAACGGGGGACGATCGTTGGCCTGACGCCTGCAGAAGTGCGATAAACCACTGAGGAGCATCCGCTCCAGCGCCATTGTGCTTCCAGAAATGACTAGACAGGCAGTTTCTTTTTCGGATGACACCATTGGAATCTTGAAGGAAACGCCGTCCCGCGTTCTCGAGGCAGCCTGTTGCACGTTCGAGCATCACCCTCGATCGTAGTTTCAAGCCGTAGGGTGCTGCTATGATTCCGCGGGGTGTATTGTGTTCGGTTCAGAAGTTCTGTCTATAATCCTCGTGTTAGAAAACTGGCCGGGCTTTGAATATGACAAGCAATTGGGCAAGTTGTCCTTGATGGTGCCATTCGTACCAAGGAAGGAAAACCAGACTCCTCGAATTGTGCACCACAATGTCGCTCACACACAGGTCCCGGACATGAATTGCCAATCAAGGTCCAAGCACCTTGATTTGAACAAAAAAGGCAATGAGGTTCCATGAGCTTGGAGAAAACAACGCGAAAGATTCGGAGGTGCATGAAATTGCCGGGGTTTCACCGCCTTCACTGAGCCCACTTCAACCGTGTCCCTCCCATTCTCATCACAAGGACCCCGAATATAGGAACAAGGAAGAAAAATATCATGGAGGTCACTGAGTTTATCTTCAAAGAGAGAGAGGAGGTTCTCCTTGTGGGAGACTACAATGCCTACCGGGCACACACTACCAGAAAACTGCAGAAACTCCGCAAGAAGCTTGGTCAGGCCACAGTCAAAGGCCGCAAGTATACTGCCAAACCAGCAGTGACTGCTGAAAATGTTGGAAGCAATGTGTCGTATGTCGCTTACCCATATTTCTATTCCCAATTACTGCTTTGACTAGATTTCTAACCTACGCTAGATATGTACATCTTTTGCTTCTTAGTTCCGAACGAGCTTGGGCGCAAGCAATGCACATGAAGTCCACACATTCCGCAGATACTTCCGCAAAGGGCATCTCTGGTGCTGCTCGGCGTCACATTATTTCACGACTGAACAAGGCCACTGGTTATGCGCAGCATCTAGTCTCGCTGCTTCACGAACAATCACTTTCTGGGGCAAGTGATATGGATATCCTGGAGACTCGGGCTTATTTGGCAATGATTTCCGGTACTCTGTGGCTTGAAAAGCGGAAATGGGAACAGTGTCTCCAAGACTACTCCATCGCAAGAGTAATTTACACGGCTTTGGGTCAAAGGGTCAAGAGAGACGCTTTTCGGGACCTGCTCTCGGGGACTGTTGATCCAAGTCTCCGATACGCCGCTTATCAGATGAAGCTCCCCCGCTCCAAACCTACCTCGTCGCTAGCCATTGAATTCTTCCCGCTGGATTCGGAGATTCGCGCCGAGGTTGAGAAGATCGACCCCTCTTGTCTCGCTGAAGAAGCAGCCGGTACTCGACGAACTGCAGAGGGAGAGGTGCAGGAGTTGCCCCAATCTGTCACTTGGAGATCGCGAACTGTCCCACTGGACGACGCCTCAATTTCTCAATCGCTAGCTGCTGCTTCGGCCGCGGAGGCTCGCCTTACTACTTGGTTGGTAGACGCAGGAAAGTCCGCCGCTGCTAAGGATAAAGCTGCTGCATATGACAATGTGATTATTGCCAGTCAGGATGCTGTCGATGCTACCAAATCTGCAATTGATGACCTGGCTAGTGAGGGTGTTGATCCCAGTGATAAGAGAATGCAGGCACTGCAAATCACTCGAACTGCAGTTAATTACACTTTGGTTGGCTGGCGAGTCGGCCGTAACCGGGTGTTGTGTGGGGAAATGGACGGTCTGTCATTTGAGCAACAGCAACCCACATCGAATGGAAAGGACAATGCGAAACACACCACAGGCAATGGCAAGAAGTTGAACAAGCTCCGCGAGCGTGTCGTCCTGTACGATTCGACACTCCAGAGCTTGGAATTTATTCTCGAGCTACCGGGTGTTGCAGCCGACTCGGCCTTTGTGCAGGATCTAGAGGCAAAGCGGTACTACTTCCGTGCTCTTAGGTATGTGTTTTTTTTTTTTTTTTTTTTTTTCCACCACGATTGTCGCAACTAATCACTTTTTCTCTCCCCTTCTTTAGATGTCTTGCTTTAGGAAGATCCCATGGAGTGCTTTCGAAGTCAAAGGAGGCTCTTGCGCTATTTTCTCAAGCTCTGAACCTCGTCGCATCCGCTTCCCCCCAGGCAGCAACAGATGCTGAAGGTGTCCCCAAGCTTGACGTCTCCCGAGTGCAAGCAAGTACCTTGGAGTCAAGTTTGCGAGAATTGGTTGCTCAGTACCGTGGACTTGTCACTCTGGAGAAAGTGACTGCTGAAGAGGCGGCACAATTGATCCAGCGTCCTGTGGTAGAACGACTACAACAGTTCGCAGGATCTGGATTGGACCTTAATAATTTGGTGCCGTACCCACCTCAAATGCAGCCCATCCCCGTCAAGCCCTTGTTCCTTGATGTGGCATGGAACTACATTGATTACCCGCGCGAAGGTGGTCAGCGACAGGAGGCACCAAGTCAGGCACAAGCTCAAGCCCAAGGTGTCGTGGAAGAAGAAACAAAAGGTCGTCGTGGATGGTTTGGTTTTGGCGGTCGCTGAAGCCCCTTACATAGATGCCAATCTACGAATACCCATTGATTCATATCGATATATAGGTACCTCTACTTCGTAGTAACTTTGAATGTGTACAACATACGGAGTAGTACGATATGATATGTACGTTGTAGTAACAAGCACGAGCATGTGCATATATATGAACCCTTACTTCACCTTCAACCAATCAGCGACGATCCAACTCTCGGGAATTCTCTAGCCGGGGTCACGCCGTGCTGAGTAATTGGGATATGGCTTTACGCCGATTTGCTTGTATTTTTGGATACAACAGTTGTAGTATGCCGTATAGCCATATACAACATACATAGTTGACGAGATCAAGGCTTTCCTTTTCTTTCCAACGTTCGTTATTTTTGAGAATTCATATCAATACTCCGTATGCGTATCCGTATCCGTATCCGGATCATCATATTCATTATCATCACTAATATTTAAGCCTGGCTCGGGAGATTAGTATTGAGAACCCCCTAACTATACATAGTAGTATGTATAGGTTTAAAGATAACTCCAAAAAATAATACTACAATAAGTACAACATGGTCCGTATAATAAAAATCAACCTAATAAATAACTAGTTAGCAGAATCTATGTTGTATTAATAATTAATTACACAATGAACATTATTTATGCATCTGATAGTTATGGCTAATGCTGGGCATCCCGGGGTCCTTTTGTGTAATTGGTGTTCCCGCCCCTGAGAGCCCCAGTCAATTCTTTCTCCCCTCTCTCCACTCACCTTTTTTCCCTTTTTGTTCTGGCTTCTTCCCTTTTCATTAGCAATTCTCTTTCTCTTCTTTCTCTTCAATTCTTGCTCGGAACTTTTTGACCCCGTGGACTCCCCAGAATGGTCAATATGGCCAACCTCACCGGGAGCTTCGTCTCACCATCGGCGGATGCGACGGTCTCACCCCAACTTTTCGCGCCGGCCGGTCTCGTTGCCACCATATTGGATGGCTTCACTATCTGGAAGGGCCTGTTGACTCTATTTATAGCCGCTGTCATCTATGACCAGGGTGAGTGCGAATGCGGCATGGGTGGCCTTTGAAATCGCGTCTTGAAACTAATCACGACCCCCTATTTACAGTCAAGTACCACTACCTCAAGGGTGCCATTGTTGGCCCTATGTACAAGATCCCCTTTATGGGCCCATTCCTCGAATCAGTCAACCCCCAATTCACCAAATACAAGGCCAAATGGGACAGTGGAGACCTTAGCTGTGTTTCCGTCTTCCACAAGTGAGAAGTCCCAAATGTACTTGTTTCCTGTTGGGTCTGCTCTCTAACACTATTCTACAAAGGTTCGTCGTCATTGCGTCGACTCGTGATATGTCCCGGAAGATTTTCAACTCGCCCACCTATGTCAAGCCTTGTGTTGTGGACGCCGCGCACAAGCTTCTCGGCAAGACTAACTGGGTCTTTTTGGATGGCAAGGCCCACGTGGATTACCGTAAGGGTCTGAATGGATTGTTTACTCGCCAGGCCCTGGCCATGTACCTCCCCCGCGCCGAGGAGGTTTTCAACTCTTACAACCAGCACTTCCTCAAGAAGTCCGCTGCCACCAACTTCACGCCGACCCCCTGGATGTCCGAGTTCCGCGAGCTTATGTGTGCTCTGTCTTGTCGTACCTTTGTCGGTTACTACATCACTGATGAGGGTGTCCAGAAAATTGCCGATGACTACTATCTGATCACGGCCGCCCTCGAGCTGGTCAACTTCCCTATCATCCTTCCCTACACTAAGACCTGGTACGGCAAGAAGGCCGCCGACATGGTCCTTGTGGAGTTCACCAAGTGTGCTGCTAAGTCCAAGGCTCGTATGGCTGCTGGTGGCGAGATCTCCTGTATCATGGACGCCTGGGTGAAGGCCCAGCTGGATTCCGCCGCATACCGCGAGAAGATTGAGAAGGGAATTCCCGTTGATTCTTCCGAGAAGCCTAGCCAGGTTCTTCGTGAATTCTCCGACTTCGAAATTGCCCAGACTATCTTCACCTTCCTGTTCGCTTCCCAGGATGCAACCAGCGCCGCCTCCACCTGGCTGTTCCAGCTGATGGCCGACCGCCCCGAGATCCTGGACAAGGTCCGTGAAGAGAACCTTGAGATCCGGAACGGTGATCGTGATCTCCCTGCCACAATGGATATGCTAGACCGGATGCCCTATACCCGCGCCGTCGTTAAGGAGACACTGCGCTACCGCCCTCCTGTCATCATGGTTCCCTACCTGGTCAAGAAGGACTTCCCTATCAGCGAGACCGTCACCGTCTCCAAGGGCTCAATGATCATTCCTTCCGTGTGGCCCGCATGTCACGACGAGGACGCTTACCCCAATGCCGACTCGTTCGATCCAGACCGCTGGATCACTGGTACCGCTGAGCAGCAGACCAAGAACTGGCTGGTCTTCGGCACAGGTCCCCACTACTGCCTGGGTCAGACCTATGCTCAACTTTCCCTGATGTCCATGATTGGAAAGGCCAGTATGGTGATGGACTGGGAGCACACCCCCACCCCTGAGTCAGAGGACATCAAGGTGTTTGCCACTATCTTCCCTCAGGTATGTTCAACCTCATTTTCTTTCATGATCAATTCACTAATATTTATCAGGATGACTGTCTTCTTACCTTCCGACCCCGCGCTTAAATTCTTCCTTTTTGTACAAAACACCAAAGCAAGGTCAGAACCCAGCCCCATTTTCTGGACAGGGCTTGGTTACCTTGACATAATGCCTTCCTGTCCCGGAGATGGGGTGGTCCACTGACACTTTTTCTTTCAATTTTGATGCATGATGAACGCTCAGTACAGGAAAAGTCTTTAGCATATGTTTCTCTTAGAGAAACCTTTCATACCCTTGTGCAAAGAACCCCCATTGCGATTATGATTACCTGTTGCCCGTGAGGGGTCGTGGGGGGTTTCTTGTTTCTTTTCTTCAGAGTGACTACCTCTAGAGCCATGCATATTAGAACAATATTAATTCTCTTTTTTTTTCCGTTTGAATATTCATGACATGTTATATAACTGTTGATACTGTTGAATTAACTAAGTCAAACAAAATATATCTTGACTCTCAAACAATAAATACTCCATAGTGAGCTATATTCCAACAATACTTGTACATCACAAAAGCCCTAAACCAATATATACGGTCACGTGTAGCGGATACTGACATCACAGTCCCTCATCCCGAGGTTACTTCCGGAAGGTGTAATAAATCCCGACTCACCTCCGCGGACAATCAAAATCCCAGAATCGAAACAATGACTTTGACACTACCATCAAAGATCCAGCGATCTGCTATTGTACTGTCCTCCGCCACAGTCAGAACCCCAGCGCGCAGTGCGGTATCACCAGCCGCGGCCTTGCACCGAGCTATCTCCGCACCAACAAGAGGACTGGTTACTGTTCCTCAGAGCCGTGTTGTGCCTGGTCGCCTGGCATCATCATGCAGTCTCAAAACCAAGTCAAGCTCGAAGATCACGAGTGCGAGTGCGAGTGCGCGCCAAGTACAGACGCGGTGGAATAGCGATGACGCTAGCTCGGTCAAACTCCGGCAATGGGGTTTCGAAGATGTATGTACTCCGTATACTCTGTGTACTCTGTATACTCTGTACCCTTGAGTACTTCCTTCCTTCAACCAAATACCCCAATCCACACACCCATAAAACGGTTGTTAAATGAAACTAACAAAAAACCCAAATCAGATCAACGCCGCCCTCCCAACCTCAACCCCCGATTCCCCAACCCACAAGCCTATAATCCTAGTCGACGTGCGCGAGCCCGCCGAACTAAAAGGCACAGGCATAATTCCAACTGCGGTGTGCGTGCCGATGGCATCACAGGGAGATGCATGGTATCTCACGCCAGATGAGTTCGAGACGCGGTTCGGATTCGCTAAGCCCGATCCTGTGGAGGGCGAGGGCGAACCCGCGCAGATGGTCTTCTATTGCAAGGCTGGTGTACGGGCTGTGGCGGCGGCGCAGATGGCTGTGCAGGCTGGATATGATCCTGCTAATGTTGGGGTTTATTATGGTAGTTGGTTGGATTGGGAGAGGCATGGAGGGAAGGCTGAGAGGTGGGATGGGGATGATTATTGAGTTAGGTTCGTTTTTTTTTGGTGGTTTACTGAGTACGGTGGTGTGTGGGCTGAGAAGAGGATTGTACATACTACATAATGCTGAATAGGATATTGAAGGATAGATAGATCATCCTGTCTATTCGGATATTCTGAAGCAACCGCTCGATTTAATGCCCTAAAAAAGACCGATCTTCTTACTTTCAAAACTGGTTTGCTCCCGCGCGTTAAAGATAATAAAGATCAACTATGCAGTGGAAAATGTATTCTCTAATGCAAATACTTGAGTACTCTAACAGAAACAAAAGATCTGGTATCGACCAGGCCTTGCTTTTCCTAATCATGTACATGCGATTTCTCTCGCTGTTCATCCATCAAGTCATAGTCATTCATTGTATATTCAAATCGTAATCAAAAATAGAATAACTTTTCCGCTTTTCGATAGCAATTGTCATAGCCTAGTAGATTTCGATTTGTTTCCTCCAAACTGGGCTATGATGGAACCGAAGGCCAGAGGGCCGACGGAGAACAAAGCTCGCCACTTGCTGGCATTTGATCATTAAGTTCGCTCGAGGATAGGTATCGCAAGGCTGGAATGGGTCCGGTGCTGACCGGAAAGAAGCCCCTAAGACCGAATTCAAGGAATATCGAACACGGGCTTGAGCTTCTTGACCAGAGCCCATTCTTCCATGGAGACTTCGGACCGGTAGAACTCCTTGAGGGTGTCGATACTCGCACGCGAGATGTGCGAGATAAGCTGGTCCTTCTCTTCGAGGTGACGACCATACATGGGCTGGTTGGGTTTCTCGACCTTAACAGCAACGGAGGGCTGACCTCTCTTGCAGACAGGGACGGCCTTGTGATCGCGCTCGATGGATGTGCTGTGAAAAAGGTTGAGTTAGATATTAGACAAAAGAAAAAGGAAGGAAAAAGAAAGATGAAGGGGACCAAAACTTACACTCTGCCAATATCGACAATCTCCCTTACACCAGCCGCGTTTGTTCTAATAGCAGACAGAGGGGTGTGGAGACGCAGACTTCCTTCAATGACATCGACACCAATGACAATGGGGTCGGTTTTGTTGAAGACAGCAATGGGCTTGATGACACAGGGGAAGATAGCAAGAAGCTTAGCCTCCTCCTTACGCTGCTCGGTGATCTGAGCCATGTGCTCAGTGAAGTTATCGAACAAGTGGTAAATGATGTCGGCGGTGAAAATCTTGACACCAATTTCGTTGGCGTATGCCGTTGCATCCTTATCGACCTTGACATCGAAGCAGAGCATGACAGCATATTCCTTACTCTTCTCAAGCATGGTACCAGCCATCATGACATCACGCTTGTAAACGGGACCGATGGAGATATTGGCAACAGGAATCTTGGAGACCTTGAGGAACTCCAGGAGAGCCTCCAGCGAACCCAGGGTGGAGGCCTGGACAGTGACACCACGCTGATCAGTTGAGACACGGCTCAGCAGATTCTCCAGATCAGTCATGACCTCCTCCTCAAGATCCTCCTCATCATCGTCGGGGCCGACGACAAGCATGCGAGAACCAGCAATAGCGTGCTCCAAGTCGTTGGCAGCAATCTTAACACCAAGGGCAGCCTTGACCTCCTTGTTGTGAACGTACTGGGACTTCAGACGCAGCTCCTTGAGCGGTGCTGGTGTCAGAAGAGCACGGATATTGGTTGTAATAGGACCGTTGAGACCGCACATTACGACGCGATCACCCTCGCGAAGGATACCGTTGGACAGGACAACGTCAATGGTGGTACCGAGACCCTCAATGACCTTGACCTCCAGAACCGTACACTCGACCTCGGACAAGTACATCAGCGAGTTGGTCATACGCTCTTGACTCAAGCTGGTCAGGAGCTTCAGCATATCAGGGACACCTTCTCCGGTGTGGGCGGAGGTGGGAACGAGAGAGACGTTGCGAGACAGAGACTTGTTCTCGAAGAACAGCTCGGAGTTGAAACCCTGCTCGGCGAAAGCAAGCTTGGTGGCCTCAAGACGGGTGCGGAACTCGTTTTGAACACCCTTGTTCTGCATAGCCAAACTGTCCTCGAAGCCGTTGTTGTCAATCTTCTTCCAGCCGTAGAGACGATCGATCTTGTTCAATGCGACGATGAAAGGAGTCTTGCGGTCACGCAGCAAACGCATAGACTCAAGGGTCTGGGGCTCGAGACCGTGCATGATATCAACAACAAGGATAGCAATGTTGCAAAGGGAGGAACCTCTTGATCGCAAGTTGGAGAAGGACTCGTGACCGGGGGTATCGATAATCAACAGACCGGGAACCTTGAACTCGAACTTGCCATCCTTGTTGACAACATGGGTCTTTGTGCGCAGAGCATCGACAGGGAAGTAA
Organism: Penicillium verrucosum; assembly: GCF_028828655.1. Classification (NCBI taxonomy): domain Eukaryota; kingdom Fungi; phylum Ascomycota; class Eurotiomycetes; order Eurotiales; family Aspergillaceae; genus Penicillium; species Penicillium verrucosum. The sequence continues at coordinate 991,069 of NW_026643214.1, read as the reverse complement.
GTGGCACCGATCTGCTGGGTAATACCACCAGCTTCGCCCTCCTGTACGTTGGTCTGTCGGATCTTGTCGAGCAGCTTGGTCTTACCAGTATCGACGTGACCAAGAATACAGCAAATAGGGGATCGGAGATCATCCTTTGAACGAGCGGCCATAGCCTCCTCGTGCTTGAGCTTTCTCCGCTCAGCAGCCTCGGCCTTTCTTGCCAGAATGGCCCTTTGGTTGGCAGACTGCTCCTCATCAGATGAGTCTTCATCCGATGAGTCGTCGGAGTCGGACTCGGATTCTTCTTCTTCTTTCTCCTCCTTTTGGGCGGGTGCCTCCTCAGCGGGCTTCTCTTCCTCATCTGATTCCGCATCCCAGCTGTCCTTGACATCTTCGTCGGCAGCCTGCTCCCAGTCTTCAACGGCATCCTCTTCAGCAGGGGCAGCAGCAACGGCAGCGGCAGCGGCGGCGTCAGCCTTGGCTTTCTCCTCGGCCGCCTTCTTTCGGTCTTCCGCTTCGCGCTGAGCCTGGGCTCGAGCGGCGGCAGCTTCGAGATCGTCTTCCTGCTTCTTGCCAGCCTTCTTCTTCTTGTTCTCATATGTAGGGCGCGCCTTCTTCTCGCCACCCTCCTGCAAGCCAGCAACCTTGCCACCGGCGGCAATCATCTGCTGCAAGCGCAATTCACTGCGCTCCTTGGCCTCGCGCTGAGCCTTGGTGAGAAGCTTGCCTTCCTTGCGGAGCTGCTCTTTCTTTTCGCGCTCCTTCTCCTTCTTGCGCTCACGAGCCTCGGCACGCTTCTTCTCTTCCTCTTCATCGAGAAGCTTTTGCTTGGCCGCGGCAGCCTTCTCTTCCGCTGCAATGCGCTCCTCCTCCTCACGTTGCTGTCGAAGAAGCTCCTGTTGCTTCTGAAGAGCTGCTAGGTGGGGAGGAAGCTTCTTCTTCTTGCCAGTTTCCGGGGCGGGTGCGGCGGCGGCGGCTGCATCTTTCTTGGAGGCCTCGGCGGCGGCAGTCTTGGCTTCGGCCTTTTCTTGAGCAGGGGTGAGCTTCTTCTTTGTGGCAGCCTATGTAAACGAAACAAACACGTTAGTAAATGATTTCGACACCCGCAATAGACTTTCGGTATGGAAGAGAAATGTAGAAACCTACCTGCTCCTTCTTGCGCTGCTTCTCCTTCTCCTTCTTCTCACGCTCCTTCTCCTTCTTACTCTTTACTCGGAACTCGCCCTCGGGCTGCTCTTCCACCGCAGGCTTAACCACCTCCTTGATGGGCTTGGTCTTCTTCCCAGCGAAAACATCGTCATCGTCGAAGTTACCCTCCTCGGGCTGCTTGCTAGCCAGATCGTTGGCATCCTTGGAATCGTTGGCATCCTCGGCATCCTCGCCCTCGACAAAGTCGTTGGTCTTGCCCTTTTTAGCCTTCTTGGCCTTATTCTTTCTCAAAGCAGCCATAAGGCCGCCGACTGGCGCAGCCTCCTCGTTGGTATCTTCTTGGGGCTGCTCATCGGCGGGAGCAGGGGCGGGAGCGGACTCGCCGAGATCGGCCTCCCAGTCCTCCTCCTGTCTCTTGTTTCCCTTCTTCTTGGGCGCCATTGCAATAGATTTCCCTTGGGGAGTTTGTTGACAATCCGATTTGAGAGGTGACCGGGAAAATGTAGCGCACAAACGGAGTTAACCGGTTATTTGCGACTCGTAGTAATACGCACGAGTATTAAAAGAGGGAGGATGACAGAGAAGTCAAAAAAAAGGACGATCCCCAGAATGAAAGGCGAGAGATAGGAGCTCTCTGTAAGGTGGGCCTAGGGAGGGGTGTGGGAAAGGAAAAAGAATTTCGGGAAGAATCATGACCGGTGGGGAACAATGGCATCGGACTTCACTTTCTCAGTCGCCACCACGAACTTGGCTGGATTTTCCCCTATACACATTCTCAATAGTTTTTCTTTCCCCTAGGACATCTTACATAGAATGTGTAATAGTTATTTTATCAATCATTACTACTAACTTTTTCATTTGAGCTATGGTGTAGATAAACTCTTACAAGTCAATTCAAACCTCCAGGGCTATGTACTTCCAAGCTGACCAAGGTCCTCCACACTTCTTCACCCCGGGTTAACCCCCCTGAGATTAAATCTCAATGTGTAGTAGCTTTCGAAGCCAGCTGAAGAGTGCCTGGGTATGGTGAGTATGGACGCCAAGCACATCCTCAACTGCCCCAAAGAACATGTGAACTGTCTCAGGAGTCAGGTCCTTGAACTGACTCCTGTTGCATGCCATGAGAACCTCATCCAGATGTTTCGAGTTGCGACTGGCAAGGCGACCCAGAATGTTGCCGTCGATATGCATGTTGTTCTCGACCTGGGAAATTGCATCAAGGTAGCGATGTCTGCGGGACAGGGAGGGACAGATGACCTCATCCCTAAGGCAGATTTCGAGTAGAAGCCGAAGGAGGTGCCACTCCTTCGCGTCCAGGGGCAAGAGCCGGTAGACAGATCCATTGATACCAAAACCATAAAAGGTCTTGATGGTCGTCAGGGAATCCGGAGACTTGATGCCCCGAGTGAGCTTGATCAAGGAGACGGGGAGATCGGCCATCGGACGAGGTACAAGGTCCCCTGGCTGATCGATGTCTGTGAAAGCCCGGGTAGCTCCACCTCGACTACTCACAAAAAGGACATCCGGTTCAATTCCATACCCGCGCATTAAACTGTGAGACAAACCATCGCGTGCAATTGGGTCGAAACCATGCATCAGGATGTCGCCATCTGCAATCTTGTAAACCAGCAGGGAATGTCTCGAGGTGGTGACGTAGATCATGCTTCCTTGCACTGTCATCGCGACAGCTGGGGATGGAAGGGTAGCTGTAATGTTCCGAACCCATTTTGTTTGAGAGTTTCGCGAGGAGACCGTGAAGAATTTCTTCCCAGAGACAATAATCAAGCTATCGCCGCATGCCGCCATCGCATAAACTGGGTGATCAAACGATTGTGTATGCTTGTCAGTGCAAGTGATCTGCTCGGGATGGTTGGCATCCCGAGACGCTTGTATGAGCATCAACCGACCTTTGCGGTTATTGGGTTTGTGAGGCAGGCTGATTGATGTCCCAATAGCGATAAGATGGTATGCGTTCCCCTCTCGTTGTGGCATCCAGTCGAAAATGCATGTGACTTTCTCACCGGGGACTCCATGCGGTCTCCAGGGGGTAAGGCCGCGACAAACCATGTGTATATCGCTGGGGAACACTGGCGACTGCGTGTCTGGGTCCACAAACTCGATAAATGCCGTGCGGGAAAGATCGAGAGGCCTTCCTTGCTCTCCGACCTGGGCGACAGAATATGTAACGATGAGACTCCGGAGATGATTGGAGTAGGCGAGCTTGCTGGGATTTCCGGGAATGTCGATGCGTCGGGGAACAACCTTTGCCTCTTGTTCCAGAGAGCATATCAAAAGCTGACCATCTGCAAAACAAAACAAGTATGTAGCTGGAACCTCAGACCGGTACTCTCTTACTTCAACAATATCGAAGCTGCTGAGTCTGGTAGGGAAGTATGCAGGCTGACATAAATGTTAGGCCATAGCTCAGAAAGACAAAATGGGATATAACCTACGTGGTTCTGATCTGTAATCCAAACACGAGACAAGAAATAGTCAAAGCCATTGCCATCTGGGGCATATGACACACGCCAGAAATCATCTCCACATGTAAACAACGCAAATTTGTCGTAGGATTTGAGGTTAATTGATGTTTGCCCAAGATCGTGTGGCGCTCTTTGTTTCAAACCTGAAGAGAAAGTATCTGGTTAACGAAAGGGACCAATAAACTGAATTAAGGATGACACACAGTTGAAACCGAAGCCAGGGTCACCGTGATCATCAACGACGTTTGTGTCTATCTCAAACGGAACAAGTGTGCCACTTCGCAGCCCGCAGAAAAGAAATGCGTGAATTCTATCGTCTGAAAGAGTGTGGATAACAGCAAGGCTTTCAATCGTTTTTGCCATATCTTCTGGATTGTCACCGACGTCAATAAGAGTGTCGGCATGTTGTGTGATTCCACCAGTCTCGTTGTAAACTTCGAATGACAGCACTGTGCCATCACTGGTGCCCAGGAAAATAAACCCAATTCCTCCCCAATTCTGGTAGGACACACAGATGGGCTCTTTTTGGAGCGGGTGGGATAGACCCTCATAATTGGACAGGGAGGGGGACTTCCTTCAGTCGTGACTATCCGGAGAAGATGGAGAAAACTTCCCTCTTTACTTCTTGTAGTTATGATAACAGTGGAACTTGGGCCATCCACAATAGCTGCTGTGACAAATGCAAGGGGATCATGTTCAACACAGCTGTTGAGAGTGAAATCAGTAGGGACGAAAAGGTGCACGGCTCTTTCTGTGACACGGACAATAACACCGGAGGGTGTACAGTCCATTGCCAAAGTCTGCTGAATGCCCAAGCCTGAATCGTCCTCAAGGGCTGTAATGCCATCTCTCATGTCGGGAGTCGTACGAAGAAGCAGCGACGAAAGCGGATCGGAGGCCAGCAAATAGATTGAGTCCTTAGCACCGAATGACACCGCCCACATACTACGTATGCTGGACAATTCACCCAATGAGGCAGAAATTCCAATCTGAGCCTCAACGCCGTATCGAAGTTCGGTGATAGCTCCATTGCCTGAAGCAGAGGTTGAGCAGACAAAGAGCCGATCGCAATCATATGGATTTTCTTTGGAGACGGCTGGGGAGTTTGAGGGAATAGTAACTGCATCAGGAACTGGTGCCCAGTTGAGGAATCGCTGAACACATCTGGGGTGATCCCGTGCCTCCTGGACAAACAACCCGCCATCGCCTTGGCTTCCAGCAGCAATAATGAAGTCGCCACCTTCATGGCCCATATCAAGAATATCAAATGCCGTATCAACATCGCAGTGGAGTTGACCTAGAGAAGTCTGGGTTTCGAGTTCCCCATCGTTACCGAACTCAAGGTAATAGATCCAGCCTTTCTCTTGACATAGAAAGATTCCATCGTATCTCTGACTGTACATCCAGTTCCGCGAAGGTCTGGCCCAGCGAGTCCACAGTCCAGCTTCGGATGATTCTGCGTCAGGAATGATCGATGGGTATCGCATTGGACGAGACGAGCAATTTGGTGTATACATTGCCATGGAATTTGTGGTAATCAGGAGGTAGGACGATTCTTTGGCCAAAGGGATGACCATACTAGGCAAATGGTCTTGCCGAGGCAGAGTAGTCGAGGAAAGTTTCGGATCCATGCGGTTGAGCATACTGGTTTCATTCCATTCAAACACAATTGACCGTGTTATGCCAATGTTATGGACAATAAGCAGTAGAATAGTCCGTTTGTCATGATTGTCTTTCGGGTAAAGGAATTCCATAAACAGGATATCGCCATCCACTTGCAAGAAAGTTTCCTGTCCAAAAACTATTAATATCGTGCACACGTAGATAAAATAATAGTGAGCACATACACTTTCAAGTGGGTTTAGCTTTCCCTGAGCCATCTGCCTCTGGAGTTCGCCAGGAGATTTCAACCACAAGACACCAAAGAAATTGCGTGACGCGCTGACTGCGACCGCACGCGATCTGGGTGATGGTATAAGCATTCGTGTATCCAATTGAGTTAGCGATAGGTGATACTTACTTAGGATCAACAGCTATGTGCCTGCCATACTTGTCGGCTATGTTGACATCGCGGGGCAGAGGTCGATTGTAGGAAACAAATGGACCATCTCCCATCTCCGAGTAATACATGAAAAGGAGCTCATTTGAGTCCGTAGCAAGAAAAAGAATGTGAGGGGGTAAATGATCAGTGTCGTAAGAGTTGTAGGAGTGACCCAACAAACTTGATGGAGCCCCAGTTCCCCAAGGCAACTGGGTGCTTACATTGATGACCTTTGCCCCAATAAGCGAGCCTTCTAGGTCAGATTTTTCGACAACGTCTTGAAGATGACCACTGGGCAGGGCTTCTTTGATTTGAATTCGCCGCTCTCCAATGAAAACCACATCGTTGTGGTCTTTATTGCGAAGACGCGCTGGAAGGATCCAGTTGATGACAGGGCTGGGGATCAATGGCTGGGTAAGCAGTCCAGTCATACGCATCGAATGCGTGATGGGCTGGTTGCCAGACATTGCGGTAATTGGGTAGGTTTCACAAGAAACCGAAAACAGAGTAGAGCAAACGAGGAAATGATGCTGAAATCAAAGGTGTGAAGCAGGGTAGAGGGATGTGAAGAAGCTCGAAGGGAGAGATGAAAGACGAAAATAAAAGGTAGAAGGCGGAGCTGTAAGTGAATGAGTTGGGAGGAAAGTATGTAGGTAATAGGCAATATCAAGAGCCGGCTAGGCAATGGCCTGAGGCGCAAGCCCCAAGATCTGATTCCACTGCACCACACTTCCTATGACTTTCTGTATTCAAGAAACTGGGAGGATTTGATATTTGTGAGATCCACTTGTCTTCATACTTCATAAGGGTGGAATATGGAAATGCGATTGATGCATTGACTGCCAAATGCGATATTTGGCTGTGAATTGATGTATTATGCACAACCCGACCCTAACGAGAGTACACAAGGTTGGTTGTCAATGATTCCACAGTCCAGTATGTCCCAGACAAGCCCTGTGATATCCTTATTAACCAATGTACCCCACACATGAGGAACAAATATCAATGTGAGACTTACAGCTTGCCCGAACGCTATACAGTAGTAACAGCCTTCGAAGATGTGCAAATATCTTCCACAAGCTCCATTGGTTTCTTTCCAGAAAGCCAGTCTTTATCACAGAGCTAAAACTGTCACTAGCAGACGACCCAGAGAGCAAGCCAATTGCGGAGTTATGCAATCACCACCCGTCGGTGAGCTGTCGCAACCCCGGAGACCGCGGACTTCTAAGGGCGCACAGCACGGCACACAGCTATATGCGTCCAAGATCTTGCGACGAATACCGCAAATCTATTAAACCGGAGCGTTGTGCCTAAGCCTAGCACAGGGTGAATGTTGTTATCGGCGAAAACATGTCGCGGCTGCCGATCGCTGCCTAAGGCCACCAAGTGGGACTCCGCCGCCTTCGACTTCAGACTTTCCACGCCTGGGTCTATGTACCTAGAGAATCATCAGTTCACGTTCAAAGAAACTTCAATCATTGAAAACAAAGCCATTTTGTCATATATCTGGCATTGGGTTGCTGGCTTGGATACGCCGTTTCGTTGTCCGGCGAAAAAGCTGAAGCTCCAATCGATCTATATCCGATCGGTCTCTCGATATTGGGCTTAATCCAGAACGCACAACGTGAATTTTGTTCATTCAGGTCGAGAATCAAGCTGAGAAATAACTTCATCTTTTCGTGTGTGTGCAATTTAGCTGCTTGATCCTGTGGGAAGGTGACATATTAGCAGATGAAAGATGGAAGATACCGCAAAAGAACAGGATTATCCTGGCGCTGAGGACATGTCAGAATCCGAAGAATCTCCCGGAAAATTGAAAGGGGAGATAGAAGCAAAACAGATGGCTCAAGCAGAAAAGGCGAGAGCCATCCGCAAAGCATGTGCAATGCGCGACGTGGAAGCTTTAGCTGTGCACGCAACTTCAGCAGGCGGGTTACTCGAAGACGACTTGAGACAGATAGCTTGTGAGTTCAATGCTGTTATGGTCTATATCAGTGCACCTTCAAGTGGACTCAACTAACCGGCGAACAGGGCCTATCTTGCTACGATGCGACGAACAAAGGCAGCAATTTGATATGGTCCCAAGCAATGAACTTTTACGACACGCCGATGAAGAACAGGTAGAACTTGATGTCAACCGGTCGTTCGTCTATTACCCAAAAGGTATATTATTGTATCTCTCTCCGAAAAATGAATTTGGATGTTAATAAAGTCTAGCTCCTGAGGAGGAAATGTTGAAAAAGAAAAAGCAGCTGTCCAATCTCATTACTCAAGTACTAAGAGAATACCCCATGCTTTGTTATTTCCAAGGATATCACGATATAGTTCAAGTTCTTCTCTTGGTACTGGGCGAGAAGCAAGCCTTGCCAGCAGTGGCGCAGATATCTCTTTTCCGCATACGTGACTACATGTTACCATCGTTGTCCCCAGCTGTGAAGCATCTCCATCTCATCCCTGCAATCATTGAGACAACAGATCCCGAGTTAAGACGACACCTTGGCAACATTGAACCATTCTTCGCTCTCGCAGCTACACTGACACTATACGCTCATGATATTCAAGAGTACAGCAACATTTCACGACTTTTCGACTTCCTTTTAGCTCGGGAACCCGTGGTTGCAATCTACCTCTTCGCAGCAATGATCCTGTCTAGGAAAAAAGAGTTGCTTGAAATTCCAGAAGATGAGCCCGAGATGCTTCATTTTACGCTTTCCAAGCTACCTTGCCCACTTGATCTAGACGGGCACATTCTGCATGCGGCGCGGCTCTTTGACGACCACCCGCCAGAATCATTGCCGCTTGGAGCCTGGAAACACATTCCCTGGTGCAGCGTGCTCAAAACTTCAAGAGACCAACATGGAAAGTACACCACATCTTCTGCAGTGTACTTGTTTGAAAAGCAATCTCAACAGATTCGGTTTGAAGAGCGCAGGAAACGGGCTCTGGATTTCTTGTGGAGCCACCGTCGGTCCGTGGGTTCTGTGGCGTTGGCTATTTTGGTTGGAGCCGCATCTTTTTACATTCGCAAAAAGGGACTCGACACCTCAACTTGGTCTTATGTTGGCCGAATTCAAAGGGCAATCCAAAACTGGGTTTAACCTTCAAGGCGATGTATCAGGTATCGTGGATGCTTTGGTGCTATTACATGTGTAAGATAATGAGAAAAAAATTAATAATAGAACCAAGCTTAAATAAAAAGTCCCTATCTTTGAAAATCATAAGTTAGAAACTCACATATAATAAAAATCCAGTCAATTTATAGAAAATGATATGCATTTGATAACTCGTGTATGACACTGGGTAGTGGTACCCACAGTTGTGGCTTGAGCGGTGGCTTTATCTGCGGAAGCTGATGTGTACACCTTAACAACTCCCCTTCCAACAGCTCACCTCAAAACCAACCACAATGGCGAACCGAGGCTACGATGTCGTAGTAGATGTGGATGCAGAGGTAAATGCCCTCGAATGAACAACAAATAATTTCAACTAACAAATCAGCAGGGCGACCTTGGCCACACTGACCTACAAGAAGACCTCGAATTCCACCCCTCCAGTGAGTTCCTCCAAGCAAACCGGCCCAGCCCAGCTCTAACCAAGTGATCCTCCGACACAGACTTTGAAAATGACCAAAGAACTGCCAAAGTCCAAGGCGACTCCGCCCCGTTCCTGGGCGGCGGGCCATCGCGCCAGCGTGACAGGTCCCCTGGCGGTACGCCAACCAAGCACAGCTGGTGGTCGCTGCACTACTACGAGCGGTTTTTCGATGTCGACACGAACGAGGTCTTCCGCCGCTGTGTGGCGACTGTGTACCCGCGCACCAATTTCCTCGATGTGCTAGAAGGCAACGCAGACCTGTACGGGCCGATCTGGATCGCGACCACGGTGGTTGTTATCCTGTTTTTGACGGGCACTATCTCGCAATGGCTGTCGAATAATGACGACAAGCACTTCGAGTATGACTTCACCCTGCTATCGGGCGCGGCTGGTCTGGTCTATGGGTACACGGGTATCTTGCCGATTGCCCTGTGGGGTGCGCTGCGTTGGTTCGGCAGTTCCACGGCTGACCTTATTGAATGCTGGGCTCTGTATGGGTACTCCAATTTGTTTTGGATTGCCGTTGCACTTGTCAGCTGGAGTCCGTTGACTGCGCTTAACTGGGCGCTTGTTGGCGTTGGCTTTGCTTGGAGTGTCTTCTTCCTTCTGCGGAACTTATATCCCGTCTTGAATGCTACTGATGCCAAGGCTAGCAAGATCCTCTTGATCTTGGTTGTTGTGCTACATGCGGCACTGGCTGTTGCTATCAAGGTGCTTTTCTTTGCGTAAGTTGTCCCATTGCCTGATATATGGATTGACATTGAACTGACATATCTACTAGCCACGGGAGCCCCGTCTCAAAGAAGAACAAGGACAAGGACCAAGACGATAAGAAGACTGACGACAACAAAGGGATGATGTTCCGGGCATAAGCGGGGGAAAGAAGGATCATTGGCTTTCATCTGGAATACTGGCCATTCCGTCGATTCCTTGCTCAGGTAGCAGGGTTCGCAACTCAAGGTTTCTAGTCGGGTTATTGAATGCATGCATGTATTGTACTCTGTATTTATCGCAGATGGAATTTGGAGATGTGAAACAATTCGACTTTTTGAATTTTACACATTTCATTTCATGGAGTGCAACTTGGTCGTCGAAGAGGAGCCAACTAGAAAAAGTATGACTGTGGCTGCATTGATTTTATCATCATATCTAACGCCATTTGTAATCCTCTCCATGTAGCAGTCCAGCCAATCCCCATCTCTGGAATCTGCACCACAGCACGCCGAGCACAAGACCGAGGAGCGAATCGTCTATTTGAGCTTCTTCTTGGGGCGGAGCTGGTTGGTGTGCCCGCACTTCTTCTTGCGGCAGTTGGTGGCACGGGGAGGGAGACGAGCCTGTAGAAGGTCCGAGTTAGTACATGTGTTGACGTAATTGATGGCCTTGCCACGAAATGCGGTTTCATGACGATGATCGGGCGCAGGCGGAGAGGCGGGGTAAACGTACGTAGCACTTGCGGCAGATGGCCTTGTCGCAGTTGAACTTGGAGGCAAGGGCCTTGAGGGAAGGCTCAATGATACCACCACGGAGACGCAGGACAAGGTGAAGGGTGGACTCCTGTAACAAGTTGATATCGCATGTTAGCGAATGTTCCACCAAGTTGCAGACCATAGACCATAATGTGAAGCGATGATTCCTCCTCTTGCGTATCCGTGGGCAGAGTCATCTCTGGACAAACAGCATGTCGAACTGATCTGATCTGATCCACTCGAGATACCACAACGCCCCCACTTTTGGTCCAATTCATAAAGGTTTAAGGTCGATCCCTACCTTCTGGATGTTGTAGTCGCTCAGGGTGCGGCCATCCTCGAGCTGCTTTCCGGCGAAGATCAGACGCTGCTGGTCGGGGGGATGCCCTCCTTGTCCTGGATCTTGGTCTTGACGTTGTCGATGGTGTCGCTCGACTCGACATCGAGGGTAATGGTCTTACCCGTCAGGGTCTTGACGAAACTATATCGCACCGTATTAGTCCATATTCATTACTCCTCCATAGGCTTGGATCGTATCGGCGATGGATCGGGATTGTGGTTCGCGATGACATTCGAGGGGTTCATAAAGACCTACATCTGCACTAAAACGGCGCGGAAAAAGACGATGTTAGCTCACTGATTCCATAGCGATGCATAGACGCTGTTGCACGGGGTGTATGGGACGTACTGGTTGCGAGTTTTCGTTGTTGTCGGCTGTCGGTCGCTGTGTTCCAGGCGGAGCTGCCGATTGTCAATTTGAGGATTTCGCTCGCTTAGCAAAGGTGGACCGATCGGGGTACCCTAAGCCCTAGTTGTTACCCATTTCCGCTATACATTATGTCAGCAACCCCGGCCGACCCGGCCAATGATAACTTGGCAGCGCATCTACATACGTCAGGTATAGTAACTAGATAGCCCTGGAGATGGTCTACTAAAAATAAATGAGCGTCTTTTCTGCCTTTGATAGGTATATCCTGATCAAATACAACGAATATTCCGAACTGAGATCAGCCGGAAATATCAATACACCAAGAGAAGGCAACAATCGTCCATAGTAGCCTTAGGAAATCAAATAGTTAATTGAACTGATAGATAAAAGGTTGTACAAAGGTGAACGCCAGACACATGATCCCAAATCCCCAACGCCATGCATATGATACAACAGACTTTCCCATCGACTCCTAGATGGTCGACCACATCCTTGAATTGGATATGAAATCATCGTCGTCCATATCTTCGGACTCCGCATCGTACATGTCCTCTTCAAAATCAGCAATTCCATACATCTTGTCAACATCGCTTTCGTCGGTGTCCATTCCTTCTGCGCCTAGACTAGCGAAGTATTCTCTGTTCTGTCGCTCTTCATCTTGCTGGGCGATCCTAAATTCAACAACTGTGACAGCACGGACAAGAGTTTTCAATGGGACTGCAGCAAGCTGTGCTGCTAGCTCGTAAAAGGTCCGCGCGGGACCACTAAGATGTGATTCCCATCGATACCGGTGATACCACTCGCCAGGACGCCTATGATCGGTCTCTTCATCGTCAGGGATGACCCTTCTGGTTCTAAGGGTTTGCATGACTGTTTGTAGCAAGAGGTCAAGCTTGTCCCCAGTCGTGTTAGGAGGGGGAGGGGCAGAAGTAGAGGGTGATTCTGGGGCAAGGGGGGCAAGAGGAGGGGCTGGATCAACTGCAACAGAAGTAGAAGATGGTTCCGGGGCAGCGGTAGAGGGTGGTTGGATATCTTGTTCTGCTCGGCTGATGGGAAACATTTCGGCGATGCGATTGGGTTCCTTAGAAGTATCCAGCCAACTGCTTTCGTACCAGTCCATGTAATGGTCCAACTGGGCAGACGTCATATTCAATACATCTTGATCTGTGATCTGAACGGCAGCCTTTTTTCCAATCTTTCCCCCAAACGGTTGATCATGATCGAAATTGTTCTGGGCACGTGCCCAGAGGGTCCAGTCCATGACCTGTGCAGCGGGCTCTTTAGCTGTAGTGGGATACCTTTTCAAATCATCGATAGGGAAAAGTAGTTTCGTAGAGATGACGATTAGCACTATCAATTGCAGGTCGGGAAGAAAAAGGGTTGTTTTTCGGCCATCGTATGAACTTGGCCTCGGATATTGGAATGTGAAGCCTAGTAGATCTTGCAAAATCCTAGTTGCTTCATATATCTCAACTAAAACTTGTTAGCTAAGATAAACTGGACCACCACGAGGCAACTATTTCTCATACTTGGTAAAGCTAATCTCTTGATGAGTCGGAAAAGAACCATGGGCGAATTCAATGGAGGAAGGTCCAATTCAAACCGTCGCTGATAGAATAGCGCTAGTGCCATGATACCGCGGTGGAAACGATCGGGATTAGGTATTGTCTTTGTCAAAGTTAGTCCAAGGACAACCCAGAAAGTGTTCCGGAGTCAGACAACACTCACATTGACTTCCAGGATCGCAGTCAGTTCTGGCGGAAGCCTATCCTTCATTTCCCGAGGGACGGTCGCTAAGACTCGGGCGTAAGGGATCTCCTGTCGCATGATCATACTATAGAATGTGAGTATTGCCCATTCTAGGAGAAAACGACCGGGCTTGCATATAGGAAACAATACACATACTCGTGAAAATCAATGACACAGACAGGAAGCCGCATCAAAAATGCTGCGAGATAACACAGTGCAACAGAATCAATCAGACGAGGCCATTCAAGATATCTCGAGTTTGGTTTAAACCCATCGCGAGATTCATCTTTCCCTGCGGGCTGTGAGCTGAACAGCTCAGATTCGGTATCATCATCGTCATCTCCAGTTGCATCAGTGATTCTTGATTCAAAATCTTGCAGACGAAGAGCCCAGAGATCGCGAACAACAACCTAATATACGATGAGCTTTGATGCTTAGAACATATAAAGCAACATGTGGACATACCTCAAGTTCCTCTGGGAAACCGTGATCATGAACCAAGATATGACATTGTTTCCAAAGGATGAGCTGGTAGGTTTGCAAGAATAGCGTGTACGCCGGACGGCCACGAAGTGCTTTGGACAAAAAGTTAGCAACGAGAACGATGTTCAAACTGCTGATTACATACTCTTGCTGGCCTTCTCCCTGGTTTCTCTCTTCAGGCGATGTGTTTTGCCTAGGTTACCAAAATCGGCATCTTCTGCGACTTGGACACCCTGCGCAATCACATTAGCCGTGTACTTGAGAAAATTGATGGCGATAGGATAAGGTTAGGAAAGCCGTTGGACGCCATACCTCCTGCAAATGACCGCGCCGACAATACCAAAGCCCATTGTCGAGATAGTATCGGGTCTCACGGCAACCTTCTTGACCGCAGACCCCTCGGGTAACGTAGTCCATCCCCAAGGAATTTGTTCATGCTTGTTTGAAACAGAAGGGTTGGTATACCGAAATGGCGGGACTTTTTTTTCTGCCGTGACCGCCGATTTTGTGCTCCACATGTCCAATGCGCTGTGATTGATCCGTGGACTATCTCAGACGATTAAATTGTCAGGTTTTTGTTGCGGTTTTTGTTGCGATTTTTGTTGCAGGTACTTATGTACTTTTTATTATTGTTATTTTGTTTTCTGAGGTTACACTTGTGTATATATTGTGGTTTGAGGGGAGGGGGGTGCCTTTCGTCTACGTTATAATTACTGGAAACCCATCAAGAAGTCAAGCAAGATTGAGTATTTATTCATTCATCACACTATCATGAGATGCTGAGACTCAGAACTGTTCGGACAACACATATTATGCCAACCAGAGCAATTCTCGGTCCAGCCCACATCCAAGGTTATGCGGGGGACAGATCTTGAAGCAATAAGCATAATCGTTACAAAGAATCGTATCCTCCTTTGGAGCCATGAAGATAAATTTTTTTTTGGCGGGCTTTGAGCCCTCGTGGAACATCAAGGTTGGCATAACAGGTAATAAATCCAAATATTAAATTTATTTAGGGGCCTCCTTGCACTCCATGGCGGCCTCCTCGCCCATGGCAGTAAGGACAACGATGTCTTAATTGGCGCTATGTCAGCAAAAGTTCCCTAGGGAGTTTGGATATTGGTCTAACTTACTGCAATCCTTCTCATCGGTAAGGAACATCTGCTTGATCTTGTCACCAACTTCGTTGTCGGGGATCTTGACATCATCCTTGGTGTCACCGCTGTCGGTCATGAGGGACATGAAGCCATCCTCGGTGATATCGAGCTAAATTTCGTCAACAAAACTGCCCGAAATTTCAAGTCATCAGGGAAACTCACGAGCTGGTACTCCTTGCGGTTAACGTGGGGGACATCCATGTTGTGGGTGGAGGGAGAGAGATCCTCAAGCTTCTTGCCGGTGAAGATATCGGTGGCGATCAAGTGAACCTTGGCGTGACCGTGCTTTCCAGTCTTGGAGGTAGACATGTCAATGATCTTGCAAGGGCGGTCCTTGATCACAACGTGGCCGTTCTTGCGCAGAGCAGAACACTGCATGGGGAAGGTGAGCGAAGCTCCGGCATCAGCCGATTCGAAAGTGACATCGTGCTGTAGTGAATCATGTTAGCAAGCGCTTGAAAAATTGCCAATATGGCGGGGTCAAGTGTCTAGGATGGCCTCGTGCCCTAGAGAAGACGAAGAGGAGGGGAGCCGCATGCGGGGCTGGGACAGAAACCCTCAATAAAGCCATTGGGGAATCTCGAATTTGTGAAAGAAAGTACATACCTCCTCGGCAGACATGGTGAAGTGATTTGGAGGGGTTGAAAGAGGAGGGGTTTTCAAAGAATTTGGGGAGGGGAAAAATGAAGAGAAGGGGAGAGAGAAAATCAAACGAGCTAAAATCTATCGTGGGCGGCGACGCTGTGGCGGGGTCACTTACTGGATTCTGATTGGTTCTTGAGGGTTGTCCACCTTGTTGGGTTTAGTGTATATAGGAGGAGTGTCCGAGTGTCCTGAAACAACCTAACAACTACAACTGTTCGACCTTATTCTTGAGGTTACTTGGTGGGTTTTCCGAGTAATACTCTGGATTTCTTCATTTTGTTTTGAACTCCCATGCCGTTCATCCTTTTACATAATGTGGCGCGACCGGATATCAGCCCAGTCAACTCCCTCCGGAGCCAATAGCCGCAATCTTTCTCCTCTACCGCGACGATCATCCTCCCAGCTATCTCCAAGTCCCTACAATAGCCGCCCTGGTGTAACATCTAGAACTTCATCAACATCTCTTCTCGTGACCCCAAACGACTCTACGGCCTCTCTCCCGACTACACGGGCGACCAATGGCTCTCCTTTAAAGCAGACGAGTATTCAACGACCTCGACCGGCCAATGTCCCGGATCCGCTGGAAGTCTTGAATGAAATAATCGGGAAGGAAGCTCAAACAGATAAGCATGTGCCGCAATTATCATCAGTGCCGGAACGACCAGGACAATTGGTGGAAGCCATCCGTTTCGACGGGCTGAGCCTCGAGGACTTTCTGGAAAAGGTGGACCCAACACCAAGGAAAAAGACCCGAGAAAGTGATGTAAACGCGCAAACTGTTCAACAATTTGAACAAGAACGAGATAAGTTCCAAGAGTTACACACATCCATTACTGGATGTGATGAGGTGTCCAAGTCAGTTGAGCTGTACCTGAATGACTTCCAGAATGAACTGGGTGCCGTATCGGCCGAGATCGAAACTTTGCAATCTCGCTCAACACAATTGAATGCAATGCTAGAGAACAGGCGCAACGTGGAACGGTTGCTGGGACCCGCCGTGGAAGAGATCAGCATCTCCCCTAAGGCTGTGCGGACAATTGTCGAGGGCCCGATTGATGAGAATTGGGTGCGTGCACTGAACGAGATCGATTCCCGAACAATGAATATCGAAGCCAAGGCCGCCGCTTCCTCCAATGGCTATAAAGCCGTCGAGGATGTACGACCCCTTTTGACCGACGTGAAGACCAAAGTGAGTATTCTGCGCTCCTCAGAATTATATAGATCTGTATTGACATCTATACAGGCAGTTCAAAGGATTAGAGACTATCTTGTGTCACAGATTCGTGCTATGCGATCGCCAAACATCAACTCTCAGATTATCCAACAACAGCGACTGGTGAAGTTCAAAGATCTATACAGTTATCTCTCAAAGGTCCACCCGAAGCTGGCAGGAGAGATTTCGCAGGCGTACATCAACACAATGCGCTGGTATTACACATCTCATTTCACACGCTACCTTCAAGCACTCGATAAAGTCAAAGTTTATCCTCCTGACCGTAACGAGGTGCTTGGAGGCGATCCATCTACACATCGATCAGGTAAGAGCTATGCTTTTCTGATACCACCTATATACTGATTATTTCAGGGAACATGATGCCTGGCGGCCGAGCTGGCTCTGCCGTGCATGACCCTTTCTCCCTGGGTAGACGTATTGACGTCCTCCGAACTGGCAACCTCCAGGCGTTATCCTCATACCTGGCCGAAGAGGATAATACTTACCATGGAATCGAAGTTCCATTCCGAAACTTCAACCTCGCATTGGTGGATAATGTGTGCGCCGAGTACTCTTTCCTGACTGAGTTTTTCTCCCCAAAGACCTTCCATCAAATCTCTCGCAATGCCGTGGAAATATTCCAGCAAGTCTTTACCCTTGGTCAGAACCAGACCAAGAAGTTAATCGAGCACACCACGGATTCTCTAGGTGTCCTCATGTGTGTTCGCCTCAACCAGCATTCCGCGTTTGAGCTTCAGCGCCGAAAGGTGCCCGTCGCCGACTCGTATGTTAATGGTACCAACATGCAGCTCTGGCCGCGTTTCCAGGTAATTATGGATCAGCACGGCGACTCGCTCAAGCGGGTTGGGTCCAACACTGGGCGCAGTGCTGTCTCAGCCCTTTCGATCGCGGGCGGAGACGACTTGAAGCAGTCTTCAGCACCTCACTTTTTGACTCAACGATTTGGACAGCTTCTTCATGGAATCCTGGTGCTCAGCAGCGATGCTGGTGACGATGAGCCGGTATCTAATAGTCTGGCCCGGTTGTCTGCTGAATTCGATTCTCTTTTGGCAAAGTTGAGTCGCAACGGCACAGACGCCAAGCGAAGAGAGCGATTCCTCTTCAACAATTATTCATTGATTTTAACCATCATTAGCGTATGTTGCAGTCTCTGTGTTTTGGGGACGCGCGCTAATCGGAAACAGGATACCCAAGGCAAATTAGCAGTTGAGCAGAAGCAGGTAAGCATTTGAAACGTGTGTCTATTAGAGATCATATGACTAACTTGGCTTGCAGCATTTGGAAGAGATGCTCAAGAATAGTAGCAGCACCAAGCGGTAGGAAGCGATTGCATACATCGGACAGATGCACATTCCATGTGGAATAACAACGTAATGCATTTAGATATCCTTTCACATATAAATATTTTAATTGACGTGTATACTTATCCAGACACCTGCAGGGCTCTGGTATGCAACTTCGCATCTTCATTGGCATAACTAGATACCCCTGGACAAGACAAACCACAGCCAAGGGTGGTATACTGTCTCATCATCGACCGGGTCCAAAACAGTTGGCAGGTATCTCGTATTCCATTCTTCATCCAAGTCTTCATCAAAATATTTCGGATTCGGTCTGACGCGACGCGCCTTGCAATACTCCCAGTAAGCAGGATACCACCCTGCCTGGCCCCAATCACTGATGGCAGCTACTACTGGATTCGCCCCGGGCGATAAGAGGATATTTGGGGGCACAAGGTCATCATGCGTGAAAACCACGGGCACCTTCCCATCAATCTCGATATCGCAGCCATCCTGAAATTTCTGGACGGCGTCTGCACCATAGAATGGGCCATGTAGATAAATACTTGGCCACCATCTTCGGTCCACCCAAACACCTCGGGGACTGGTACTTTGCCTTTCAACTGCTTGTATACCATAATTTGGGTCTCTGCCTCTGTAACAGTTGTGTCGGCTCTATATTTGACAATCAGGTCCAACGATGGAAACTTGACAGGCGGGGGTCGGTTGAACATTGTACCACGGATGTTGCCTGACTCCTTGTTGATGGCTCTCACCTCGGCCGGGGTAGGGAGTGTAGACGCCGGGTGTTCCCTGAAAAAGCTAGAGTCGGAAATGGTCCTTATTGTGTTGTGGCTTGAATCGTGGAGGCCTGCCTCGCCTTCAATTCCCTCGGGCGTCATCTTCGAGATAACACAGGTGAAGCAGACATATGCCTATATATTACGAAGATACAATATCATCTGAATTGGCATGCTCTTGAAATAACAGAACTGTCATGTGATCCATCACCCCTCAACTTCCCTACCACAGCCCCCGGGGGGCTGGATGACTCACAAATAGAAGTATGCCCTTTATTTTGTATTTTATTCCAAGTAGATAACCTTCGAAGCCCCGTTCTACCTAAGTGAAAAGATTATCTTCTATGTTTGATCTGCCATTTATCTGATCTTTTGACACTTAGATCTCCTAGGTAGCAATCATCGCACACGGACACGACAAGATGGTAGCCACCACAAGCATTCCTGTGACCATTCCAAAAGATGGCTCACTGCCCAAGTCCATGATCCAAGACATTATCGGTACATTTCTCACCAACGAGTGGCCAAACACGGACCCAGAAACGCTCATTGTGACACGCAATACTGGATACGCAAACACAAACTGTGTAGTGGAACGACCTCAGCCAAAGAACGACACACATTCCGAGCCTCTCAAAGTATTCCTCAAGCTCCACGGCGAACTCGATGGAGAAATCGAGGTGTTCAAACACTTAGTCCCGAGCAAACACGAAGAGGCACAACTATGCCATGATTACGCTCAATCCGGTCTTGGTGCCAAAGTGTATGGTTTCTTCCAGACAAAGGATGGCACTTTCGGAAGGATCGACGAGTTCTTAAATGCACGCACTTTGAAACCAGCAGATGTGGAAGATGCACATATCCGAGCTGATGTTGCGAGAGAACATGCCGTTTTTCATACCATGTTCACACAACGAGAGAAGAAGCCGGTTCAGTTATATTACGATGCAGTGATCAGAGAGCTTGAAAGATATCACAAGATGGAGAAGCTAAAGAGGCTTGCCAGAGAAGGAGGTGTCAATATGGATGATCTTGTTGACTATGACTTCGTGTCTAGAATAAGACGAGTGACGAACAGACTGGAATCCATCGGAGGGAAAAAGGGATGGTGCATCCACGATGTTCAATTCATGAATGCGATGGTGAAGGACAGTACCAAGGAAGGAGAAAGAAAGATCGTGCTTATAGATTTTGAATTCGTCTTTCAAAATTACCGAGGGTTTGATATTGGTGGACACTTTTTGCAAAAGATGTTCCAGTGGTTTGATGAGGAGAACAAGATTGCAACCTGTCGACCTTATACGGAAGAGGAGAAGAGGCATTTTTGCGAGGAATATGCAAAGCAATGGGACGAGGAGACGGGTGATTCGGATACAGGGGAACAGGTTTTTATGGAATCTGAGCTGGGATTCATGCTGGCTATCACGTTCGAAATCCATAACATGCTTTGTTTTATGGATCAGGATGATGATAAAGACCCGTTGAGCATATTGGGGCTGAACAAGCTGTTTGAGGAGTTTGTTAATCAGTATAAGAAGCTGGGACTAGGGAGTTGAGAGGGCTTCGGCCAATGCAGTATCAGCACTCCCTTGGGATAAAATTCATGCTCTTCCGCATGTTTCGGATATTGAAGGCTCATCGGCGCGGTGACACAACTTCGATTTAAGTAGCAGCGAGTGTCTGTCTGTTGTTACCACAGCCTGCTTCAAGTCAATAGAGTATGAAGTATAGACAAAAAGACAACCCTGTCCTCCCAACCAACAGCAAAGTACAAAAATCCGTTGAGGACGTACCCTACAATCCATCAAATAAAGAATCCGGGTCCATATCCCAGTAAGATCAGATCCTTTCCCAAGCATAGACATCCCCTCAATCCGGGGTAAACCCTAAGCACGCAGCTGCATATCCGGTGTGACGCATATGCATCCCTCTCCTATACTCCTCAAGACACAATGTGCCATAATACCGTATCCCACGAATAATTCACCCCAATTGACCAGAATCATACAGCCCATCTGTAGTATCCGCCCGGGACCAATTACCGCTCTTACCGCAGCGGTCAAGACGTTATCCAGCACATGTGTCTCGACGGGTCGAATTGGACGCCTCATTTGACAGCTCTGACAGCCCCCAATTAAACTATCGGCTGTATCCCGGCTCTGCGTGACCTGACTTTGATGTTTCTGATTTGGGAATTGCTTCTTTTTAGCTTGGCGGGTGCCGCGGGGAAGGGAGAGGTGAGTTGATTGGGGGTTCTTGGTGCGAGACTGTTGCTTTCTTTTTGGCTTCGTTTCGCTTTTTCCGAGGAGTTTGGTCAGCCGTTGGGGAAGAGACTTTTCGCTTTTGGGTTTAGTATGTCTGGGATATCGGTTCTGACAGGTACCCGGGTGTTTTGACCGTCTAGATGGCGCAGGAGGCCCCTCATGAGATGTTCAAGACATCCATTGAGATGGTAGCTGCAATAAGAAATGGCACTTTGATGATCAATCAAGATCGATCCAGATCTATACAAGATCCATGACTGCTGAAGTCCAGGACGAACCCCTGCACTGATCTCCGCGGGGTTCTCCCGATTTGGCGCAAATGTGAATGTAAATCCCATATCTGGGGACTCAGAAGAGTTGAAGACACGAGAAATCACATAGATAGTGATCTCCCATATTAGGGAGTCGAATGCAAGCCCACATTGGATTGTAAATGTCAATCAATATACTTCGTCCGAAGTGGGCGTTTGAATATCGCATGGGGCGGTTTGGTAAGACCGTTTGAGAAAATCTCCCTTATTTCATAAGCTTCCATAAGCTATATATACTGCTTTCATCATCTTGCTTCCGCCTCTTTCCATTGAAAAAGATTTTGACATCTTGATCAACCTTTCTTTTCTCTTCCCTCCTCATAACAACACATCCCACCTTCAATCATGGCTACCTCCATCCCCAAGACCATGCGTGCTCTGCAGTACACAGAGCCCAAGAAGCACAAGATCGTCGAGGTCCCCGTGCCCGAGATCCGCGAGAACGATGTCCTGGTATGGAAGCCATCCATCAATTTGCAGGGAAGCGAACTGACCAGCCTCTCATCAGATCAAGGTCAAGGCCTGTGGCGTTTGTGGCACTGATCTTCACATCCACGAGGGTGAATTCATTGCCAAGGTAAGTATTCCCACTATAAGCACTCATCGTGCATTGGTGTGCTGACTAGTTTATTCAGTTCCCTTTGATCCCCGGCCACGAAACCGTCGGCGTAGTCGCCGCGATTGGACCCAAGGTCAAAGACTTCGAGATCGGCGAGCGAGTCGTCGCCGATAACTCCGAGCTGTGCGGAACATGCTTCTACTGCCGTCGTGGCGATGAGCTGTTCTGTGAGCACTTCGAGGCTCACGGTGTGACGATGAATGGTGGCTTTGCTGAGTACTGCGCCTACCCTGGTAAGTAGAGCAAGGGAATATCAAAAGCGTACCTGGGCTCTTAATACTGATTTGTAATTTTCTTTTCAGCCGGTAGAGTCTTCAAGATCAGGAACCTTTCTGACATCGACGCAACTCTTCTCGAGCCCGCCTCCTGCGCTGCCCACGGTCTGGACAAGATCGCCCCGAAGATGGGCTCGTCCGTTCTGATCTTCGGTGCTGGTCCTACTGGTCTGGTGCTGGCTCAGATGCTGCGCCAGAACGGCGGTTGCAATGTTGTTGTTGTTGCTCCTGGTGGTTTGAAGATGGATTTGGCTCAGAAGCTTGGCGCTGGTGATAAGTACATTGAGCTGTCGCGTGAGGCTCCCCAGGCTCAGTTCGATGCTCTCAAGGCTGAGAATCCTTATGGATTCGACATTGTTGTTGAGGCTACTGGTAGCCAGAAGATCCTTGAGGACTCGATTAACTATGTTCGTCGGGGTGGTAAGTTGGTGGTGTATGGCGTGTACTCGAGTGAGGTTCGGGTTTCGTGGTCGCCGGCTAAGATCTGTGAGTGTTCTTGTTCCTTTTTCCGCAGTCTTGAGTTCCTTGCTGATTGTCCTTCTAGTCGGTGATGAAATCACTATCCTCGGCAGTTTCTCTGAGACTTACAAGTTCCCTGCCGCTGTTGACTATCTTGACTCGGGCAAGGTTAAGGTGGACGGTATTGTGAACAAGGTGTACAAGATTGAGCAGTGGGAGGAGTGTCTTGAGGCTATGCGCAACAAGACCGCTATCAAGGTTGCCATCACCTTCGATTAGATTTGGATATGTAAATTCCATCACACAAGATACGTTTTCATAAAGGATAGTTAGTTAATAGACTTGACTCTTCCTGGAACCATGGGGGCACATTGATTTTATATGTACTTGAAAGTGAGGACCTTGATAGACCAATACGGTACTTTTGAGATTAATAATTGGGATAATCCCATCTCCTGTTATTTTCTTGCAGACTGAGCGCTTCTTTATAAGCCCCCTGCTTTCCCATGGGTTGGATATCAAGATTCTTCCTCTGCTTTCTCCTCTCCGTAGCTGTCCTTTCAGAATAATCGGAAGCAAGATGTTATTGCTACTAGAAGTACAGTTGTAGAATATATTGCTTTAGATAGCACAGTACGGGTAGTATTTTTACAAATGAATACTATATTAATTTTTAAAAAAACAGTGCTCTATGCACTCCTAACTCTCAAGTCTTAACTCTCAACTCTCAATTTCTTACTATCTTAGTATCTTAGTATCTCAGTATGTAGTAGGTCCCCTATTAGCAGCAATCACTGCCTGGCACTCAATAGCATACTATCGATCAGTGTTACAACCTGCCCCTGGACTGGCGAGTTGCACACTAGGCCAAAAGACCATTATATCTGAGCATTACCCTCAGATAGACCAGATTCCGGTATATATATATAGTGTATGACATGAAAATCAGATCAGATAGGAATTATTCCGGTACAGTGTCCTAGGCCTCCTAAACCACACCACGATGCTTCGATAAAGGGACTTGCTGATCCCTATACTTTCTCCCAATATAATCTTTCATCTATTAATAGGGTTTAAATTAGGTAAAAAGGTAGGCCATTCTATCACAATAACCCTAAGCCCCTCGAAGAAATCAAGAGTCTCTTTAGTAGTATGCCTGGGAGTATTATCGTATATAACAATCGGATCTTACCCCTTTCTTAGACGGAAGAAGCCTTCTATATATAGGTATATGGAATTATAAAGTAAGTTGAATCTGAATTGAATCTGAATTGTATTGTAGAGAGGGTAGTTGAAGTGGGGAATCTTTATAGGGTACATAGACTGTTGTAACGTATTTCACTACCGAATGGATCAATTTGATATTTCGTATACTTGCTTATTTGCTTGTTTGTTACAGACTGAGCTCTTGTTCAGATAGTTTTTTTAAGGGTATATAACCCTTGATTTGCTAGTTTCAATAGATTATGATTCTTCTTCTGCTTTCTCCCTACTGTGGTATTTACTATCACAGATATTGCACTCAGACGTACTTCGTACCAACGATATATACGACTATATAAGACTGTATATATATATACACACATATATATATAGTTATCGAGTCTCCGCGAAGCATTTGATATTTGCGTCTCGGTGTTCAAAAGAATACTCACCGGTGGTTGGAAAGAAAGCATTGCGTATCTTCAAAAAGGCTCAGTTGAAATTATTGCAGAGAGCTGGAACATCGAAGCTTTCTTGGTTGTGCATATATATAATGTATACAGAAAAGAGGAAAGGAAGTCGAAAATGGTGTATGTTGTACTTCGTCCGGCGTCTTCGCATACCGTAACCAATTTAAAGTGGGATACACTGTTGGCGTAGTTATATACCCCCATCAACCCAACTACCTGCTAACGCAAAATCTAAACTAAGTACCTTTTGTATCTGTAAGTCATACAAAAGATACTTAATTTCTAGATTTTGTATTTGCTGGGAATTTTGCGTTAGCACAACCGGTTCCCGGTTGTTAGGCGCGCGACTAAATATGCCATCCGACATATAACTCTCTCATTGGTTATTACCTCACCGCCTAGTTCATTATTGCCTTCTTGAAGCATTTACTAATTTTAACTTCTCTTTTATTTGTATACTATACACTTTATAGATTCAATTCAGATCCAATTCAGATCCAGTTCAGATTCGGTTAGTAAGATAGTAAGATAGTAAGAAATCAAGAGTCAAGACTTAACACTTAGGAGTATAAAAAGTCCGGTGTTAAAAATTAATATCGTATTTGTTAAACAATCTCCTATATATATATATATATATATGTTTGCTATAGACTAAGCCCTATTTGTTCGTTATTTACTATTTGTTAGCTTGTTTACTATAACGGTTTTAGCAGGGTAGATAACCCCCTGCATTTCTAGTTTAATCAATTAATAATTCTGCCTCTGCTTTCTCCCCATATAGTAACAGGTTACTCAATAGTATACATCTATAAAACATACTATATAAAGTAACTATAGATTCAACAATGGTACTTGTGAAGTGAGAGTGGATCTAAATTATTGCCTGGCAATATAAACCAATGATAGAGTTATACGCTTAGCACGGCTAACCAGGTGCCCTACTTCGTCATCAGCGCAAGCCTACTCCCCGCCTACGCAAACTCTCCAAGCTCCAACAACCACCCAATTCCCCAAACACAAACCAGCACAATGGTCAAACCTCTAACATTCAAAGGCGATAAGCCAAAGAAACGCAAAACCCGCACCACAGATAATGAAACGCCAACCTCCAAATCGCGCAGAACCGAACCAGAACCGGAGGACAACCCAGAAGACCAAAGCTGGGTCTCGGCCGACTCCCCAAGCGACATCGCCGGCCCAGTAGTGCTAGTCCTACCCTCAGACGACCCAACCTGCGTCGCCAGCGACGCGAATGGCCAAGTATTCGCCAGCCAGCTCGAGAACCTCGTCGACGGCGATCCAAGCACAGCTGAACCGCACGATGTGCGACAGGTCTGGGTTGCGTCGCGGGTGGCGGGGACGGAGTCGTTTAGCTTCAAGGGACATCATGGGAAGTGAGTACATGAAACCGAACCGAGTTTTATCGCAGCATACACATCTTCTCATCTCAATTCCTATTCCTATTCCTGCGTATTTTCTTTTTCTTCACCCAATCCAACTCAGAACTAACAACCCGCTCCTCATTAACAGGTACCTCTCCTCTGACACACACGGCCTTTTCGCCGCAACCGCCTCAGCTGTCAGCCACTATGAATCCTTCCTCGCAATCCCCTCCCCGGAAGTCACGGGAACATTCTCCCTCCAAACACACGGTGGCGACGGCGAATCCTTCCTTACAATAAAAGAAAATACCAAAGCCGCGTCCGGCGTTGAGATCCGCGGTGACGCGAATACGATTTCCTTTGAGACGACAGTGCGCGTGCGCATGCAGGCGAAGTTCAAGCCGAAGTTGCGCGCGTCGAAGGAGAGTAAGGCATATGAGAAGATTAGTAAGAAGGAGCTTGAGGGGATTGTTGGGAGGGGGTTGGATGATGATGAGGTTAGGAGGTTGAGGAAGGGGAGGAAGGAGGGGAATTTCCATGAGATCTTGCTTGATGTTAAGGTTAGTGGGAAGCATGATAAGTGGGCTTGAGATGGAGCAAACTGCAATTTTAGTTCTGTTTGCTGCGAGATCATTTCGTCCAGGGCTCGACAGGGGATGGCCGATTATCGTAGTCGAGGTCGCGTACTAAGAGACCCCGGCAAAGGCGATGAGAGACGTGAATTTCTGGTTGATCAGCACGAGTTGTGCTAGCCGCGAGCTTGGTCGTGATGGTATCGGCGTTGGATCACCATAGGATTTCCGATGTTCTCGTCCATTTGTTGCTCTGGCCTGTTGGTATTTAGGGCAGTGGAAATGCATCGCGCGAGCTCAATTCTCGCCAGGGCCTGAGTGATCATCACCCGGCCCAGCATGTTGAGCTTCCCCTCAGTCTGGGAACTATGTAGTTGATACATGGTATCTTGCAAGCCTTCGAGAGCCACCATAAAGAGAGACGAGGGAGAAGGGTTTAACGGCCCATGATATCAGCCTAGATGGTGGTTCATTTTTCTATCAAACAGAACGCTCGAATATAATTTTCGACAATGTACAGCGAAGTACAAGACATAATGAATGACACAAACCTCCCTTTCCGGGGCTGTATGAACCCCCATTTTATAGTTTGTCCTCTGGTAACCGTAAGCTCCAAACCCTTTTGATCTGTATACAACTTGTGTAAGTTAAGAGATCTCAAATATCAACGGAATACAAGACAAACACGGGAATTTCAAATCTCAAATCAAGGATTCAACTTTAACATCAATTAACACAAACAACGCAGACATCCATTTGTAGATAGAGATAGTTCTGATTATGGAAGACATAATTCGTCACGCAGAAACAGATCTATGGCGAGGATGGGGGCGGTAACGACAGAATGGGGGGATGTGTCCAGTAGAGCAGCAAGCCCTGGGTATGAATTCTAACAACAGTAGTACAAAGAAGACTTCGGAACCTCGAGCAAAAGCGAGGAACGGGAGCGCAAAAAAATAGCATGATGGACCGGAGTTCAAGGGGAACATAACAGAGAGAAAGAAAACAGCAACCGCGTCCATTTTGCGGAAAGCATTCTTTGAGGAAAAAAGGAAGACAGATAAAAAAAAGAAACGTGGCGGAGCGATATCTGAGCTGAAAAAAAAGCAAGGGAGAAAATAGCAAAACTGGTCAAATCTAGGTTCATAAAGAGTCTCTTTTACCGCGAGGATAAGTCCCAGAAGATGGGATGGGACGGGACGCAAATGGGTAGGGAGGTAGATGGAGCAGACGATTGTACAGAGATAGGCGAGAGGCAGAGAAGGAGCCGTTGGAGATGGATGGAGGAAGGAAAGGCAGTAAAAGGGGGAGGGGCGGGGGAGGAATCTAGGAGTTGAGCGATAGGCCCTGGAACCGGTTGATCCATTCGCCCTGCGCTGGGTGCGTGCGGGAAGAACCATTGGAGCCGCTGATGTTGCCGGGGTATTCGAATGAATCTGCAGGACCAAAGTTAGATGGCACCTGTGGGGCAAAGACGTCCGAATGAGCAGGTCCTTCCGAGGGACGGGAGGACTGAGAAAAAGGCTGGTAGGACTCTCCGTAGGATGTGTGAAGCATGCCCACGGGGGTTGATATTTCTCGGCCCGTGTCGATGGTATCGCGCGATGCGGGATAAGGTCTGTTCTCAAGTTGGTGGCGACGGTCTGCTTCTTGGCCATAAAGGGGGTTGGGCATGGTACCAGGACCTGGCAGGCCGGCCGTAGGGGGTGTGACAAACGAGGCTGGGTTGATAGCTGACATCCAGATGCGAGTCTTGTAGATCTTGAACAGGTCAGTCACCAGCGAGTTGAAGTTGATGTACGAATCAGCAAAGTAGTAGAACGTAAGCTTTTTCCAATCCCTGCATAACAATTAGTTCAACCATCATGTATAACAATCGAAATCACGTAGACTTACATTTGGAACTCGGCATCAAGGATCTCCATATTAAGCCGGTGCTCAACTACTTTTTGCTGGCAGACTCGCTTGGCTTTGGCTTCATTTCCTTCCTTATCGTGCAAAGTCAGGACCTCATGTTGCTGTGCCAAACGCTTGATGAGCTTTGGTTTGATATCTGTTGCGAGTTCTTGTGCACTGTGGGGACCATGGGGACCCATGCCACCTGTGGCACTTCGAGTGTTCATGCCCGAGTTGGGGTTAGTGAGAGTGGACCCCTCAGGCTGGCCGTGTCTAGAGAAAATCATGAGGGTCTTGTAATGTTCTTCCGCGTAATGCTGCTTCAACTCCCGTGCCTGTTGGAGCGAGATGTTTGCATGAATGACGGTGCCCAGATCTGTTCCTCGATCCGCCTCCACAATGACGAGATCACCGGTTTTCACCTGAAGACCGGTATCTTCTTGGATGTAGAAAACGTCCGCGCGGCTGCATTTGAAGGCGACAATGTATAAAAGCTGATTTTGATGAGCATGTGACAATGCGGATGGCTGACGACCATACGCATTCGGCATCGCATATTGGTTGAGAGATGGTGGGATACCCGAGGAGCCATCTCCACGCAAGGTCTGGTCACGGGAGTAGTAGGGTTCTACAAGATATATTAGCTTTGTGATAGCAAAGGGATGTAGCAAGTAAATAAACTCACGGTTGGAATAGTCACTAAGGTTACCATATCCGTCATCACGGTCTCCCATAGTTGCACGAGGCGTAGCAGTAGAGTGCGAGTCCACAGGACCGATTGAGCCATGACGCATCGGAATCTCTGCGAAAGAGTGTCGGCGACTTTGAGGCATATCAGGCATGCCACCGAAGCCTAGAGACGTTTGCCAATGAGCCTTGCGGACATTATCTAGAGCACGATTTTCCAGCGGGGAGGCAAACGACGAGAATTGCGCTTCCGGATGCGCCACATGCTCAGAGAAGCGGCGACGAGAATTGCCACGGATATTGTTGTATCCCGTAATATCACGCAATTCTCCTGGATCCTCTCCAAGCAAATCTCCTCCCTCTGGAACAACGCCTCGGATGCGATGCAGTGGATGACCACCACCAATTGATGCGGCCGATCCAGCTCGCTCACGGTATCTGTTATCCATTTGACCTGCCGCAGCTGCTTGCCTTAAGAGTGCGTTCTCGCGCGCCAGCTGCTCGATCTGCCGAGCCTGACTCGCTGAATAGCTCAGGTCACTTTCCGAGCCGTTGAGACTCTCGTCGCCATCATCATCCTCGCGGACTCGGCCGAGCATTGCAGTATCGTGTCCTAATTCACCGAGCATGCTAGGACGTGATGCTCGAGGCTGAATAACAGACATTTGGCCTGGACCGCGGGAGCGACTTCCTGGGTATTGCGCACCAACAGCGGGAGCCGCACCGGGCTTGCTAGCAGCGGAGCTGAGGAACTCAGGGTCCATCTGACCAACAGAATACGACTGAGAGCGGTAGGCTTTGAGAGTTGGTTGTAACGGAATGGAGAAGGGGATAGCGGATTCACCAGATATGGTACGGGTGACTGGGCTCAACATTTCATCTGACATGTTGCCGCCCGCAGGAGGTGGGTTGGTCATGGTCGGAGAGGGTACCATTTCAGCCAAGCGAGAAGGCGGTTCTTTGCGTGATTCAGTGTTCCAGATTCCGGTGCCTGTGCCCCAGGAAAATGCACTTCCTCCGGGTTGATTCCAATTGAACGATCCAGCAAGACCTGTGCTCGTACTTGCTGCCCATGGTGCCTGATCACTAGCGGGGCTTGTAGGGTTAGATGGAGAGGAAGAAAGATGTCCTCCAGACAGCGAATGTTTGCGCTGAGCGGAAAGCGGAACCTCGTTCAGCCACGAGGTGCGACGGACTGGTGGTCTGGTGGTAGGGGGAACAATGTTCTGGGCTTGCGTTCCATGCTCTCCATCATCGTCCGAGGAAGCCAATGCCTCCGAGTCTGGGGTGGAGCGGCGCACGCCTGGATGAGTCTTCTCGAGGATGGCAGATGCTGTCGTCGCAGCGGGTGGGGTAGATGACTGAGCCATCGAGGTCGGTTTGTTAGAGGACGCTGCCATTCTGGTAAGAGGAACACTGTTGCAATGTTAGCATAGGATTCCTAGTGTAATATGTGTGACAAACGGGATTATTCCCTGCAGACCGTGTCACCATGAGCGCCACTTGACACCTAGTGAAGCAACACAACCAGAGCGGGGTTGTATAATGAGGGAATAGCCCAAAGCCATGGGAGAACAAGAGGTAGTTCACTAACCTGTACGATCTTTGTTAATAGCCAAGCTGTACTGTATAGGGTGTCCCTTGGCTCAAAATAAAAGAGAATGAACACATGCAATCACACCCGTCTTTGTTCCACGTGCTCGATGCGGTTGGGGTAAAGGATCAATCTCGGATCTTTAAACGGACGACGGTTCACTAGGTATATGCGCTATGTTCAATTCTGGTAAAATCAAAGTCAGCGATTGTTCCCATACTGAAGCCAGATAGTAAAATAGGGGGTAAAAAGCACAAATGAAGGGAAATATAAGCATATGTAGGTGTGGCATGACCGAGAGCTGGAAGCCAAAAGCGGAGATTGTGCAGATATGCATATCCTCGGCCCCTCTTGCGAGAGGGTCCCGAAGTGGGGATGGTAAAAAAAACCCTCAACCAAGAGAAAGCTGTGCACAACCCCGAAATGACATGGACGTGAAGTAGAGTGGAGTAAGAGAAGAGTGAGAGATGCCCACAGATAACAGATATAGAAAAACAACATGTAAGCAGACAGCGCCACAGAGAGGCACATTGCCCCCAAGACGTAGGAAAACAAAGCGACCGAGAACTAGACTCGAACGTACCTCAAGTTGGCGTCAAATTTGAACGAATCCTTTTAGCTGGCCTAGCTGGCGCGTGTAGATCACCAGACACCTTTCAAGCAAAATAGTATCCACGAAGAAGATAGAGTCGAAAAATGAAAAGTAGTCGCGTGATCGCAATTGTGTCTAGAGAATTATCCATGGATCAGCCCAGTCGCGTTCAGGACAAGGAAAACTCGGTAGAAATGTTGCGCGACTCACCACTCTAATCGTTACGCTCCAAATGTATATTTGCAAGGTGCGCACGGTGATTGTGGATCTCGTTAAGAATGTTGTTGGGGGAGTCCTATGCCCGAATTGCACAGGTTAATTTTCGAGGTAAACGGAGAAACGAGGGCGACGAGATGACGAGATGAGGTCAGGTAGGCAACCGGCGAGAAGTAGAAGGTCCTTATTTGGGGGGATAGAACGAGTCGCGTGTCAACGGAAGATGCTGAATCTGAATGTTCGATGATCGGTCTAATTAGGAGACGGGAATGCGCTCGGAGAGTTTGCACGATCGAAGCTCACAGATGACGTTGAGCGGGCCGGGACTAGGCTGAACCCCTTAAGGATGGCGCATCTTGTGATCGAAGAAGAGTGTTGATGATGAAAGTGGGAGGTGAAAGGGGAGAGGGAGGGGGAAGAGAATGTAAAAGATGAGGGGAACGCAAAGAGCCTGGGGTAACTTCTGTTACGGATCTGGCAACGTTGCCCCGGAGGACACGGACCACTATGGTTTGATCTTCGACTTTTTTAGTTCATTTTTTAGTTCCTTTTTAGGGGGTTTTAGTGGTTTATAGTAGTTTTAGTTTTAGTTTTATTTCTTAAAGAAGACATAGAATTATAAAAAGATATGACTAGATTATAATAATTACACTATAAACATATATATATATATATGAAAATAAATTAGAAGATCACGAATCCAAGCTCTCCATAGGTTTAGCGAAAGTGGCGTAGACCCCCATCCAGAACAGGCGGGTCCCTTGGAGAAAAATAAGGCCGATCATCTGGGGTTGTGGGCACTCAATTTACCCAGTAACATTTTTATATAAAGCATTACAATATACCGAGGTACTACCTTAAGGTATACCTAGGTATAATAATTGCAATATCTATATCTATATCTATATATCTATATCTACTAACACTCTGTAATAAAAAGAATAACCATCGCACGGCCCTCGGGTCGCACACTTGCAGGGCAAATAAGCCCAGGCTATTCTTCTATTTTTACCCCGGATTGATATGCATTTTCTGACACTTCATATCTCCCCTCTTAATATAAAATGAGCTTCCCACTTGACCCCTCTTTTTTACGGGCATGTATATCTTCATATTCCAAGCCATACATAAACCCACTCATCTCTCTATATCCTCGAACAATGCACCTAGACCGTTGAACAGCTTTGTGGCACATAGTCGTGTAGTACAATAAATAGCATTGTCAACGTGACTCTTTTGCCCCTCAACCCCCAGTGGATGATTTCACCCCTTGTGCAATTATATTGGAAAACAAAATATATACATCCATGGATAGATATAAAGTACTGACAATGGGGGAACTCAAGGATCGATTTCCAAGGTTCATCTGCAACTGCTATTCTTTCCGACGAATCATGCTGTGCCCCGGCCCTCCGGCCGGGTTTATTCCCTGGCACAACATGTTGCAGTCTCCAGCCGTTGAAGTATGGCTCATTTTACTGTTTGCTAATCTACGCGCTATTCCAGGGTTCTTATTAGGTGCCGTTATGAGGTGCAGTTGGTCTAGTTATTTCCTTTCCTTTCCTTTCTTTTCCTGAAGTTACATATTACCCCGCAATTTGCGGAGCTATACAGCTACACTACCCAGCAATCCAAAGTAATGTCCACAGTAGTCACTACTAATACATATATACCGGAAAATGTCTGGCACTCGAGACCTTTCCCTTTCCGTTTTAGTGCTCACCTTTTGCCGCTTTTTGATCACTGAGTAAAATTGAGCACGTCCCTAAGTACCCTGACTTGATCTCGGGTTATTATATAATCAACGTGATCCGCTCACTGAGCATCACCTGATAATCCCCTAAGCACCCTGATCCACTCACTGATCATCATCTGAGCAGCCTGATTGGCTCACTAAGTGCTCTCTGAGTGTAGGGATAAGCGGCGTATGTAAGCAACATCGCGACACGCTAATCCTATCACGTGCGACCCTTTCCATTTAGTTCGCCTATCAAAACAGGACTGGCGCAGTCAACGTGACCGTTCATCCTAGCGGTCTCGATCCTATCAAGTGAAAAACTCGCCGTGGGGCTATTCAATTGACCTATCATTTTCCTATTTCAGCCTATGCTCCTAGGAATGAATAAATACCCTCTGAATACTTCGCTTACCAGCCCGGCGATCCCCTATCTTTAGACTACTAGTAGACTTCCGTAAAGCTTGCAAAGCCCGAAACCCAACCCGACTCGACCCTCAAAAGGGTCGGGTTTCGAGCCCATTTTGTTGGAGATCACGTGACTTGCATGTGAAGATGCATGTGATCGCACTTTCCAGGACTTCATTATTATTACTGTAGCTAGCATTCTCTCTCTTCCTTTTTCTCTCCAGAGTCAATATTATCACCTTCTGGGTTAACACCTTTCCTGCGTAGCCTTCATATTCACTGACACTTAGTGATTATATAATCAAGTAATGCCTACAGACCGCAGCTAGTTCAACCAATAGAAAACCATGCGATCTTACAGAATGGCAGTCGGTTGGATTCATGATCACGTGTTCCTTATCGTGTTTGTTATGCCGCCTTTGCTGGTCGAGTGGTCTCTCGGCCTACCTGTTTCACACGGAAGATCCTAGTATATTGTCCCAAATAACCCCTTCCTATCAGCTATTGCAATCTGCCAACTTCCGTGTTACTATCTCGACATATTATTGGGTTTTCTGCACTTTTCTTCCTATTCGCCCCCCTCATTTCCCTTTATTCTTGCCGTTCTTCTCCCGCCCCCGCGTATCTATCACTTATACCAGTGCTTCCCATGCGCTTATTATCATAATTGTGGTTTACCTTAGTACAAGGCGAACACTTTTATCTATTTACCAGGTTCTATCCTAATTTAAAACCGATGATGAAAATCTTATACTGCCCTCTACGCCTATAATTTGGGCCGGTCCGTTTCTTCCATCTGCTAGTTATATAGAACTAAACTTACACAATTTAGTCATCCGGGAAATAAAGAAGATACCGAGACGTATTCTATGTCTTCTATAATATCTCGATTCCTGCAATATCAACTTCTATAATTAATCAAAGCGTATGAAATGTTCTCCAAGTAAAATACGATATGGCGTATTAGTGGCTATACGCAGTGACCTTAAGTTTAGTCCAGGGTGCAGGTTTTGCAGAAGCCTGTTCTCAGAACTCAAACTTGAAGCTACAATTCATGTTAGTGAACGTAGGTTTGCACCCTGGGAATGAATCATACAGACGTCTGGAGTCCGCTTGATCCCCCGTTCCTGGCGGAGTGCTAAGAAACTGCGCGGATGAACCTGTTGCCTGGCATGTATAGGTAATGCACCTGTAGATCATACCGGGGTTCGTAATTCTCATTGGGAGGATCATCTCTCCATTTCCCTCCGCCTTTGTCTTTTGGCTAGCACTTGAGCCCCAACCAGGGCCTTTTCCAGGTCTGTAGGATTGAAAGGTAACAAGAGATGCTCGCTTGAACAAGTGTGCCATGAAGATCTAGAATCTGGGACTCAGTCAATGCCGGTATGAGCCGTGACGTCGTAGTTCTTTTCCGTCAGCACGATCCCAAGTGGGGAATTTGCTTCCAAATGCGGATATATACGATCTCAGCTTGGTGGTTCTAGCTTTGGCACCGATACTTGATGCAAGAACAGGAGACTCCCTCGCCACTCACGTCAAAATGTGAAAAATAGGAGGGATTATAAGAAGCATTTGAAGATGATGCCCCTACCGCTACAGGTTTACGGAAGATATAGATGAGAAGATAGAAGGAAGAAAGTAAAGAAAGGAAGGATGATTATTTATATAGTAGGAATAATATAAAAACATGGAATAATCTAATAATACTACCAGTCTTGGCCTTATAACGAAGAAATATCAGAATATTGTATTAAATTACTATGTAATCTGACATATATAAGCCACGTATAGAAAAAGCATGGAGTCACATAGTAAAAAGCAACAGAAGTTAGGTCCGTCGTGAAACCCAAAGAGTCAACTGAATTTTCAACTCCATTTCCTAGGGACACCCCTCCGCAAATGACCCCATGGTGGTTTGCCGGAGTAAGTCAGTTCTGATGGGAAGAGGTCGCTAATGTCCCTGCATCCAGACGCATAGCCTTAGTTTTTCTCCGGAGCCCTGGAAATTAGTACATTCCCGCGGTCCACTCGTTCAAATCGGAAGAATGTACTGTATATACCATCGCCAGTGGTTGGGGACGTCCACGAATAATGGCGTTGACGAGAGACCAGTTTCCAGCCTTGAGGCTCTCCGAAGGCCTCCATGTTACCAAGGTGGTTGGTGGAGTGCATATAAGACAGACCCTTCTCATGGAGATGCTCATTGTAAGAGTCCGGGATCTCATCAACCGAAACAGTTATGGATTTGTTGGCAATAATGAAGCATTGGACAAAAAAACTTGCAAATTCTTCGGGAGAAAGAAAGTGCAGTGCGCCAAAAGACACGACATGGTCTACCTCGCCATGCCGGGAATACTGAAGTAAACAAGTCTGTAACCCAGAAATGTCGACTTGATCATAAACGCCTGTTTTCCGGCACAAGTTCACCATGCCGGGAGAAAGATCAAACCCAATTAAACTTCCTGCCCTCTCGGCATTTCTGAATCCGTTTTCGGTCAGCAGACGGCCAAAGAAGCCTGTGCCGCAAGCCAAGTCTAAAACGGTTCCTTGAAAGTCATAGTTTTCCAACAAATGCCGAAAGTTGTGTTTGTCCTGGCTGTTTGTCTGGCCCTGATCGTCGTACTCCGGGGCTACCTCGTCATAGGCAGTGGCGACTTTGATGCACTCCTTCTGGCGGAAGTCATGATGGGCACAATAGTTGGCAATGAAGACATTGACCGCAGCAGGGAGACCCCCAGGAAGACTCTCAATAATTGAAAGATCCTGCAAATCATTTCCGGTTTGCAGGAAAGTCATAGCTTGGGAGTTGGCACTCGTAACGAAGACCCCCATTTTGCCATTGACGCGAAGATTCACTTCGCATCCCATATGACTGCCACGGAACATGCCAGCTTCAAAAGCTTCCAGAGCCGCATGCTGAAGATTTTGGAAAAGTATCGGGTTGTCTTCCCGGTTGACAAGTTCTTTGCATGACTTAAGGTCAGATCCGGCACCAGAAGTGTGGAAGCGTTCCTTCCCGGAGAGTATCTTGACGCAGGGATTCAAGGCAACTGCAGAATCCCCCAGCTCGATGACAGTGACTGTATATTCGTCTCCGTCAATAAACTCCTGGATGACAATGTGATCGCTATACTGGTCGATAAGGTCCTGCAATTCGGCAGAAGCCATAGGCCCACCGACATTAATTCTTCGCCCCCCGGATGCACTCAGCTGCTTGTCAAGTTGGCAAAGGGCATACCGGAGCTCCCTCTCGTCATGGCAGACGTAGTTCTCGGTCGGTTCGCTTATGTAACCATTGGAGGGCTTGACGGATAGAGGAAATTGCAGCATACCAGGAACACACGAAGCTCCCCGTTGCCTGGCATGCTTATAGAAGGAATCCTTTATCCGAGATCGGCCCCGGCTGCAGAATCCAGCTGATGGGACGTCCAATGATTCAAAGTATTGGCTAGCTTGCATTCCAGTCACGGGGTCTTCTGCTGTGCTCCAGAGGAGGTTGATATAGAAGTCAAAGCCCTCCCGCAATACAGAGTCTATTTTCCCCTTGAATTTTTCTTCACAAATAAAGCGACGTTCAAACGTGTGCTGCGAGCTCGCCATCTCAAAGCGAGATATTCCATTTTCCAACTCCCCACGGCCCCGGTCAGGGCCTTCGTAGGAAAACTGGAGCACGCAAATCCTCATTCTAGTTGCAAAAGAGTGTGAAGAGAAATCGAAATAAGTGGGAGGTAATAGAGCGGTATACAATCGGTACAAGCTTGCTACTAC
Source organism: Penicillium verrucosum (assembly GCF_028828655.1). NCBI lineage: Eukaryota > Fungi > Ascomycota > Eurotiomycetes > Eurotiales > Aspergillaceae > Penicillium > Penicillium verrucosum. The sequence goes on along the minus strand of NW_026643214.1, from coordinate 953,843 downwards.
TTATATGGCCACCCCGGACCCATGCTTGAGCCCGTTTCGGGTTGATATGGCGGCAAGCTGTGACTAAACTTGGCATTCTTTCGGGTCAACCTACTTGCGTAAAACGTTTTGGATAGTTAGGTGACGGTCACTAAAGTGACATTACCAGTAGGCATCAGGTTACATGTTTGCGTATACTCAGCTGAAGCAAGCTGCCAGTAATTATTTGGGACATTTCTGGCACGGACGCAACCATACAATGAGCTCAGGGGCCCTTCCATTGAGTTACATACCATACTATTGGAAATTAGCAACTAAAAATCCCGCACTCCAGGAAATACAGCATATGCTGGTGAGCTAGATGATTGCAAAATTGCAGAATCAGGGGGTGTTGACAGAAATCTGGGTGCGACGAGCGTATTGGCATGAATTACATTGGTCAAGTTCTCCAATATACAAAACAAGTCCGGTATTGACAAATTTGAGCGGACAAAAACGATCTCAGGTTTCTCTGCAATCAAGACCAGCTGGGCATGAAGAACCACTGTATTTAAACTTCATTCCTGACAGGTGTTAAAAGTGCCTAATGCGGCGGAGTGAGTCCGTGCCGACCCGGCAGGATCATGCGGAGTACTTGGGTAGAGTTGAATAAGGTATGTAGCATTCCTCCGTGTATGCCAGTTAATACCGTATATAGATACGGCCACGTTACACTTGACAGGATGACACCTTGCTTGTAAGTGAGCTGGAAGCGGGCGTAGTGGGTTGCAGTGAACTTGTCAGAAGCATTGGGGCTGGCTGAGACTAGCCAGGGGTACCACGACCTGCACAGCCTGGTGACGGATGAGGTATGTACGAACTTCACTCCACGACAAGAAAACCTCGGTCTGCCCTTCCTTCGTTCATGACTCTACTACTCAGCCCATTCCTGAAAACCTTATACTTGTGCTTTTATCTGAACATTGTGTCGACCTGATTCCGAATCAACGACGAAATGACGGGTGATTCGTTTCACGAGGTCGAACGTCGGTCTGATCGAGAAAGCTATCCAGGGGAATCATTATATCTGACCGAGATGCTCAGCAAAGGTGATGTTTCACGTCTCCGCTCTTTGAATGGATCACCCCCGCTACAGGAGGACAGCTGTATTCATGAGCTCATCAGGCGCCGTTGCTTGTCCCAGCCCGCTGATGCGGCAGTCTGTGCATGGGATGGGGACCTCAGCTATTGGGACCTGGACCAGCTGTCCTCACAGCTAGCAACTCAGCTTATATCGCGTGGGACAGGTCCCAATTCTGTCGTCGCTACGCTGTTGAATAAGTCCAAATGGACTCCAGTCGTGGTGCTAGCAATTTTGAAAACTGGCGGGGCCTTCGTCTTACTTGATTCGGCATCCCCTTTGCCTCGCCTAAATCAAGCCTGCGAAACGTCGCGCGCAAGGCTAATTGTCTGCAGCAACGCGCTCCTGGCCACAGCAAAACGCCTAGGGCCGGAAGTGCTCCCTGTGTGTGATGAACAGTTTCTGTCTAAATCCAGCACGGCTATCGTTGTGGGAAGCCTAGGTTTCCCCAGTAGCAACCTGGCTTATGTTGTTTTCACCTCAGGTTCTACGGGGAAACCAAAGGGTGTACAGGTTTCCCACCGGTCATTCTGCAGTATGGCTCGACCGTATATCGACAGAATAGGCTATAGCCGACAGACGCGTGCCTTGGCCTTCTCTTCTTACGCGTTTGACGTTAGCATATCGGATATGCTGATCCCGTTGATCGCGGGGGGTTGTATCTGTATACCTTCGGAGAGTGACCTTCTAAACAACCTGCCAAGGGCAGCCGCTTATTTCCGCGCCAACTTCGCCGATATGACACCTACGCTCTTGCGAACGCTGCGTCCGGAACAGATACCCAGTTTCCGGACAATTGTCGTGGGTGGCGAACCCGTCTCTCAAGACGTTATGACAACTTGGGGTCCCCATGTAACACTTGTCAATGTGTATGGGCCTGCCGAATGTGCCATCAACGCCACTGTGAACGTCGGTGTGACGCCGCAGACAGATTCCTCAAATGTCGGACTGCCTATTGGTGCTCGACTGTGGATCGTGCACCAGGAGGACCAGGAGAGACTCATGCCAATTGGTACCGCCGGCGAGCTCCTCATCGAGGGCCCCATTGTGGGGGACGGGTATGCCAACGATCCAGAACAGACTGCGGGAGCATTTATTGAACCACCAAGATGGTTGGCCCACTTCCGGCACAACTTATTCTCGAGGAAGCTTTACAAGACAGGAGACCGTGGGAGCATCCAACCTGACGGTTCTTTGAAAATCTTGGGCCGTAAAGATACCCAAGTAAAATTGCGGGGACAACGTATTGAATTGTCCGAGATCGAACATCATGTCCACCAGCGTATGCATAAATTCCACAGTGTGGTTGCGGAAATTATTTCTCCCCTGGAAGGGGACCGAAGTGCATATTTAGCCGTGTTTCTATGTGACACAAAGCTGCACTCCGCTTCCAACCAAGCGATGTTCGCTGAGCCAACAACTCATGCGAGAGCGCAGGTGGTGACAGCACATAATCAACTGAACAGTCAGTTGCCTGGATACATGCTTCCCGGGGTGTTCCTAAACTTATCCTCCCTACCATTGACGGCCACGGGCAAACTCGATCGTCGACGGCTGCAGGCAGAGGCAGCATCTCTCTCACCAGAAGAGCTGTTCAGGTATAACCTTCTGTCCGCCGTGGGGAGGCGCGAACCCAGCAACCCCACCGAGAGCCAGCTGCAGCAAATCTGGGCCCAGGTGTTAAGTTTACCGCGCGAAGTGATAGGCGTTGATGAGGATTTCTTCCGTCTGAGAGGTGACTCATTTTCCGCTATGCAGGTGGCCAAAAAAGCCCGCGCAGCCGGCCTGACTTGCCAGGTAGCAGACATCTTCCGCTGCAAAACTATCTCGGTCCTGGCACGATCTTTGGGTGAGGTGACTCAATCTCGCGTGGGGACGCCTGAGGAGCAGGTGGAGGAGCCATTCTGTCCGACTTCAACCCCGCAGCCATTTCTGGGACAGCTCCTACCAAAACAATTTAGCAACTTCCTATACTATATGCTGCCAGAGATAGGTGTGCTACCGGCAGCGGTGAAAGATGCATATCCATGCTCTCCGATTCAGCGAGGTATGCTAATATCTCAGTCACAAGACCCTGAGGCATACAATTGCCGAATCGTTTGTCAGATTACTTCTCGAACGGAACCCGTGGACCTGATCCGGGTGGCGGACTCGTGGCAGCAAGTCATCCAGCGTCATGACATCTTGCGGACTATATTTATGGGGAACGTGACCGGAACGGGGTACCACGATCAAGTTGTGCTGAAGAAAGTGACAGCGGACATTGATATGTTGGGACGTATTGAAGATACCGCAACAATGGAAAAAGCGTTTGGTGCTGGCGTCACATTCCCCGGAGGAAGGCAGCCCATGCATCGGTTGACCTTGTGGTCAGTCCCCGCAGGAGACGCTTTCTGTAAGCTCGAAATCAGTCATACCCTTATTGATGCAATTTCAATGGACATCATCCTGCGTGACATCTCACGGGCATACAACGGGCAACTGCGTGGCTCTCCGGGGCTTCAATATGGTGACTACATTGCGATGTTGCAGTCACAATCCGATGAGCCAAATCGTCATTACTGGGTCAGGTACCTTGAACATGTTGAGCCGTGCCTCTTCCCTCGCCTTAACCAAAGCAGCCAGGACGATGATAAAGCAGAATGGAAGTCTCTGAGCCTTGATATTGAACTGGACTCGACTTGGTGGAACTACTGCAAGGCACACAGCGTTACCTCAGCCCACATATTCCAAGTAGCTTGGGGTTTGGTCCTTCGCTGCTACACAGGTTGCGATCAGGTCTGCTTTGGCTATCTGAACTCAGGAAGAGATGTAGCTCTCCCTGGAGTTGACGATGGCGTGGGACCTTTCATCAACCTGCTTGTTTCACGAATGTTACTTGACCCTGGGGGCTCCCTGCGGCAAGTCATGCAGCAAAGCCAAGCGGACTTTTCGCAAGCGTTAGGCCATCAGAATTTTGTCTTGGCTGATGTTTTTCACTCTTTGAATCTCTCGGGCAACGCACTCTTCAACACGGGCATGTCACTGTACAGGATTCAAAGCGGCAAGCACGACAATGCCCCTGCCTCGACAATATCTCTTGAAACTATTGATGGCGGAGACAATCCTGAGGTAAGTGAACCTATCTGGCCTATTCGATGAATTCCACGCTAAGACAGCGGAACGCAGCATGATGTAGCAGTCCTGATTGGTATGTGCGAGGACATAGCTACGATTACTTTCACCTGCCGGACTAAGATCATTTCCGAAACGGACATGGCAAAGCTGGGAGAGGCCTTCCGAGAAGCTGCCTCCGTAATTATTGCGACTGACCCTGACTCGGTAATCGGGAAACTTCCACTATTTTCACGTCATAGTTCTCGGCTCGTCTCACAAAGAATCTGGGGTATGCATGAGGCAGAGAAATATTGGCAATCGCAAATGGACAATTATAGCGGGGAAGCATTTCCAACACTTCCTCCAAATTGCACCCCCAAAGCCAATGCATCCATAACTTTGTCCGCACCAAAAGAGGAAGGGCCATATCTCTCTGACGATAAGAGTTCCTGTCTGCTGCAGCTTGCCTGGGCCGTTGTCATATCTCAGTACACCGGCTCTGATGACGTCCTGTTTCAGGTCATGGATGCAGGGCTGGAAGACGGGGTAGCCCCGATGAGGATACGCATCGATCCTTCCGACCTCATATCCGACAAGCTCAGGGCAATTAAAGAAGATAGGGAATTTCGGAGGTATCTTCAACGATGCACAGCTGGGACCACCCCTGCCTCTTATCGTAAGCTTGAGGCTGTCTGCCAATCTCACAATCTCCTGGTTGTGCAGCAGTCGAAAAGCAAAGTCACCAGCATGGCGAAAGGCCATGAAGGCGTTGGGTTTGCACTTGTGGTATCCTGTCGGTTATTTAAAGACAATACTACAAAGGTGCAAGTACATTTCGACGATACCTGGATAGACAGCATGCAGGCGCAGCGATTCGGCTACCAGCTCAGCCATATTGTCGGACAGCTAATTCAAATGCCTACCAAGAGGATAGGAGACGTTCGAACACTCAGCCCCAGGGATATCGAGCAGCTTGGCCAGTGGAACAGTACTGTCCCTACACCGGTCGAGATGTGTGTACACGACGTGATATATAATAATGCTGCTGCCCATCCGGAAGCTCCTGCTGTATGCGCGTGGGACGGGGAATTCACATACAAGCAACTGGATGAGTACGCAACCAGGCTTGCATGGCGTTTGAAGGATCTGCATGTCCGGCCTGGGGTCGTCGTGCCCATTTGCCAAGAAAAAACATGCTGGACCGCCGTTGCCATCTTAGCCGTTTTAAAGGCTGGAGGAGCTTTCACTCTCCTCTCGCCAACGCTGCCCAGCGATCGCTTGGCGGTAATTGGGCATGACCTCAATGCACCCGTCGCGATTTCTACGTCGCAGTCTGCTCCAGTCTGTCATCAGCTAGCAGCGGAGGTCATCATATCCGAAGACCTTGAGTCAGCACAGTTTGAAAAGGTCACCCCTCTACCACAACCATCCCTTTGCCCTGCGAACCCTCTTTATGTGGTGTATACTTCTGGATCCACAGGAAAGCCTAAGGGAGTCGTGATCAGTCACACCTCGTACATCACCGGTGCTATATCGCAGGATCATGTTCGATCCATAGGCCCGTCATCTCGTGCCCTCCAGTTCGCTTCTTACATGTTCGACGTGAGTGTTGCGGATTACCTACGGACATTACTAGCTGGTGGCTGCGTGTGCGTTCCTCGGGAGGACGAGTTGAAGGACAACCTCGTGGAGGTTATTCGCCGACTACATGTGAATAGGATGGATATTACCCCCTCTGTTCTACGGCTTCTATCGCCAGAAGCCATTCCTTCCGTGAAAACAATAACTGTTGGTGGGGAGGCCCTGGCTCGAAAGGACGTGGAGCGGTGGAGTCAAAACGTGCAGCTTATAAACTGCTATGGTCCGGCTGAGTGCTCCTACTGTGTGACTGCATCACAAATACTCAGCAATCGGTCAGATCCCGTTAATATTGGTCGCGGCTTAGGCGCTATCTGCTGGGTTGTTGATCCTGACGACCACAGGAAGCTCGTCCCTATCGGTGCTGTTGGTGAGTTGGTGGTCGAAGGGCCTCTTGTGGGTTCTGGATACCTTCACAACAACCAGATGACTGCCAAAGCTTTCATAACGGATAGCCCTCCGTGGCTGAGCCGGTTGGGCCGGACTGGAACTCTGTACAAGAGTGGCGATCTAGTGCAGTACTGTACGGATGGTTCGTTTCGGTTTATCGGGCGTAAAGACACGCAGGTAAAAATATACGGGCAACGCCTCGAGCTTGGGGAGGTCGAGTACCATGTGGGCCAGTGTTTTCCACATGCCAGTGAAGTTATTGCTGAGGTAGTCCAACCGTCGCTGCCCGGAGATGAAGCGCAGACCTTGTTGGCGGCTTTCGTTTGGACTGGTGAGACCAACTCTAAGGACGATCAGGCGGGTCAAGTCCTTAGACCTCCCACGGCCGAATTCATAGCCGATGCACAGCAAGCACGACAAAAACTGAGCCAACGCATTCCCGGTTATATGGTTCCTCGAGTTTTCATTCCCGTGAACAGGATTCCTTTGACACAGAACGGAAAAGTTGATCGTCGTTTGCTCCGGCTGCACATCTCCCAAATGTCCCGCGAGGAGCTATCTATGTCACCCACCTCTAAAGAAAAGACCAAGCGGGCACCTACGACAAAGACAGAGCACCTGCTACGCACGCTTATTTCACAAGTACTAAAGAAACATCCAGACGAAGTAGGTATGGATGACGACGTGTTCCAGCTTGGTATGGATTCTGTTGTTGTGTTTCGATTCGTGCTACTTGCGAAGCAACATGGTCTTGACATCGCTGCAACCGAGGTGTTTCGCAGGCCAAAAATCTCGGATCTAGCAGAATCGTATGAGTCCGCCCGTGAAAGTACTATAGATGAACCGCTACCCATTACCGCTCCATCGACCTCAAATTGAATGAGCGTCTGTTGGAGAATCCTTCCTAGATGGGATGTTCCTTTGTACTAGGGATACTGAGCCTTTTCTTTACCAGTTTGCTAGCGCTTAGTCTGCCAATTTAGGCCTTTATGAAGGCCCTGCTCTACTAGTTTGAATACTACGCTAGATCATCTATAGTATCTACCCTATAAATAGTACTATATGCTAATATAAGGGAGGGAAGAAGGTAGCCCGATGTAAATTACGGCCTATTGCTATCCCGGATAGTAATTCCGAATCTAGAAGTATAAATGTACGACTACCCGGTCCTTGCCAAGCAACTCAACACCCGCAGGGGTGGGTTACTTGGCAAGAACCGCGCCCTTTCGTTATGACGTATTTCCTTGATAAGATGTAGTGCTCCAAAAATTGAGGTCAGCAGCAATGCTATCAACGAACTAACTATCACAGTATAAACGACCCTATGGGGGCTAATCCCTTCTAGGTATAGTCTGCGGTAGGCTGAGTGCCTCAGTGATGCTCAGTGTGAGCAACACTGAATAATCAGGGAGCATCCAATGAGCACTCACTAAGCACTCACTGGGCATGATCACTGATCTGAGTCCGTGCTGACATCTACTCAGTCGGCATCTCAAATAGGAAAGCCCCACCCTCCAGGGAAAATCCGGTACGTATAGGTACATATGTACCGGATAATGCCTGGCACTTGAGACCTTTCCCCTTCCATTTTAGTGTCTCATGCCGCTTTTTGATCTCAGAGTTAAATTGAGCACGCCCCTGAACACTCTGACCCGCTCACAGATCATTATATAAGTTGATTAAGCATCATGTGATAGTCACATGTGTAATCTCATATGAGCGATCTGATTTGCTCTCTGAGTAGAGGATTGAACGACCTGAGTAAGCTACATCAATAAAATGCGAGACGCTAGCATTCCCACCTAGATCGCCCCATCCCATCCCATCAAAAACGGACTGACGCCGTCAACATGACCGTTCATCCTAGCGGTCTCGATCCTATCTAAGCGAAAAACCCGCAGTGGAGCTACTCAATTGACCTATCAATCTCCTATATCAGCCTATGCTCCTGACTCCGCCAAAATCTGACATCCCTTGAAGAGAAAAATTGTTTTATTACCAAATGGCCACCGAGCATACCTGTTCAGCGTGTAGCTGGTCACCAACACGTCAAGACGCATGTCGTTATAAGAAGTCACGTGAACCTTTCCTACGGCGTCAGCAATCGAGGGGTGTGGCCTTTAGGCTCAAGTTTGATCCTGAAAGAACGGTCTACCGAGCCACCTAACTTTGAGGTCTCTAATATCAGGTTTTTGGCATCAAGAACCTCATTTCTTATACCTCAAATCGTCGAAGAATGGTAGGAAGACGACAGGGCATGTTTTCTCCTTACCAAACGGATTCGAGGTCAGCCATTAAGTGAAATTTGACCAATGATGACCTTAGCCGATAGAGAACGCGTCACAAAACAGACCGCTGAATATTTGATACAGCTTCATAAGCTTCGCTCGGACCGAGTGGAAAGTATCGGCGGGCAACCAATCTACTCGGCCTTTCTTTTTCCTAATAGCTATAGTATTGGATATGGGCCTTTTTCATCCGACGATGAACTATGGGCTAAGATGTCGCCGGCCTTAAATCAAGTACCGGAGCAACCTTAGAAGCCCTTTCGTTCGAAATTACGTCAGCGGATGCCATCTACGACTCCCTATACTTTTACTCACGGCGATCTGGCTAATATCAACATTATTGTCGAGAACGGTAACCTAGCAGGGATTCTGGATTAGGAATCTTCGGCCTTTTCCCCTGCTTGGTGGGAATTTACCTGTGCAGGAATTGGTCTAGGGCAAGATGATAAAGAATGGAAAGATTTGCTTCGCAACCACCTGCCGGATCATACAGAGGCCCACAATTTTTGGTTGGATTTCTTTGCATTACGCAGCCATCCTAAGTTGAATGAGAGAGCACTGGCACTTCTTAAGGAATGTGATTCGAGTCTGCCAGAGAAGAAAACATGAGAATCGAAGAGAGCCACCGCTTTGTTCCACAAATTTTTCATAGGACTCGCAAGGCCTGTCTGTATTAGCGAGCTGCAGGTGAATAGACTACTTGGATGGACCTATCCCAGTTCACTTGTGACATTTTGCGCCCTACAGCGCGAATAATGTTCCCAAAGTGTGCGAAACTTAGCATCCATGACACGTCGTTCAAGGCTATCGATGGAACGAACCAAAGGCCAAAGCGCTTTTGAGGTCCATGCGAGTAAGGGCTTCCCTAAAGGGCATAAGCCGCCTGGGTCTCCATCCGCGCTCAGCACACAAGCTCTGTTCGATAGTAGCACCCACTATCCAGTAATTTCATGGGAAAGCGGTAATTTCATTGGATAGAAATCTCAATTGACCACAGACGCTGCCAATTATCCATAATATACTTGATGACGGCAACTTGTGTACTCAATAATGGATTAAAGGCTGGAAGCTGGTGCATTCCATCCGAAGTGGACACAACGAACCCACCCTCGTACTCATCTACTAGCACTCCATCTACCAGCACTCCCCTCAATTTCGAGGAAGTGCTACTGCCACGCATCGGGGACATCCACCCACATCCAGGAATATATAAAGTCGACGCTCCCCCTACTCCTCCAGACTCCACCACCATGGCACCCCATTTTTTCAACAAACTTTTCAAGCGCAAAAAGAAAGGGCCGGAAGAGCCCAGGTTTACATTGCGAGAATGTTCTCCAAACGCAATAGGAATCTGGGATTCGACCTGTGAGATCAACGGCGATATATTCAATCGATGGAAGCTGCCGATCCAACCAGAGCAACGCCCTCGCAGCCCTGGAGCTCGACAGAAAAGCTCCCAGCAGCAAAGTCCGCTCTTTCGTCTCCCGGCTGAGATCAGGAGGCTGATATATCTCGAGCTTATGGGCGATCGGCGAGTGCATATTCGGTATTTTTGGAGAAAGCCATCGCCGGAAGCGCACAGCAAGCCTCGCTGGCACTGGTGGCATGCTGTTTGTGACCATTCTGATGGATTTATCGATGATCCTTTTGAGGTCTGTTCAAATTCGGGCCGCGAGGGGTACATGCACATCCCGAGGCCCAAAATTGGCAGCGTGGAGTGGCTGAGATGTTGTCAAATCGGGTAAGTCGGTATCCTTCCACTGTCAGAGTATTGACTCATTATCATACAGATATGAAGAAGCATTGGAAGTTCTTTATGGGACGAATGTCTTTGTGATGAACGAGGCTATGGACACCCCTTATCTGATATCAAGGATTTTGGCACCGCGTTGTGCATCTCTTATGACATCTATGGACATCTCGTTTGCTGTTGGCTTCTGGGGCCCGGGACAAGCTGAGGAGGACTGGATGGCAACCTATTATGCGTTCTTTGGGTTAGTTGAGAAGAGTTTCCGCGGCGTGCTCCGGCTACGTGTGCTACTTCAAATGCCGCCCTGTGAGGCTCAAGAGCTTTTCGATACTCATGGAAAGGGGGAGGTGTTCCTCGAACCATGGAAAAAACTCTTGGAAGGTCGGGAGTGGACTCGACTGCAGCTTTGCGTTCCGTTCAATTGGCACGACTGGTTTCAAGAAATCAAAGGATCGATGTCTGAGCTTGCCAGATTGGAGCTTGTATCTACGTCATGGGCCGACCACTCACTTGCTCTCGCGGATTTGGCCTGGTCAACATAAATTTCTATGACCTATATTCTATGTCGAAATTGTGCTCCCCAATTCGGTTTCTAGCTCTTGGACGTGGTAGGTACTGGAGTTCTACTAATTGATCATCGTGATTGGGCTGGCAGTTCCATGCAGACAAAGACGGAGGCTTGCAAGCCGGCGCAGTTCGTGCTTACAGCCGGGTTCCAATTATAGAAGTCCCTACATAGTTTCAGTTAACCTGTAGGGCACACATCATACTGTGAAGCCTAGAGCAATGGGAGACTTACGTTTGAGCAACACCTGCCTGAGATGCGATATCCGCGCAGCCTTCTCCGCTCTGTACATCATAGAACCGAAGACAACCGGAAACCATTCCGGTCTAGCATGCCGTTAGTTTACTCACTGAGCGAGAGGGGTACTGCAAAGTGACTTACTTGGGTTGGTGTTAGGGTCACAGGCATAAGCGTGCCGGTACTAATGGTAGTTACCTATCCCGACTTTCCGATGCTAGCGATACTAACGCACGAACCGGACTGAAATTGTCTTGGTTTCTTTTGGGACGTGAAAATGCGACTATTGACAGAGCAACGGTGGGATCATCCTTCGGGATATGGGGATAACAAGAGCTTCCCCCGTGCAGATGTAGCCGCATTGAACCCCACTGTCAATCATATATGACAATATCTGAGTGACCACATCCCTTTAGTTGTCTCGTTCAACCATAATCCAATGTCCGCGAAGAAGGATCTACAAACTCATCTCTTACATCTTGGCTAATTACTACTCTCTGTATGACTTGCATGTTCACATCGCCATTTCGAAGGCTCTCCTTGTTGATAAAAAAGTGGCGAAGTGTTTCCACTTTGTTTGAAGCAGGAGATGTCCATATTGAGCTTCCCCCTTGTATGCACGAAAATGCCGGATGTTCTCGTAAGAAAAGTCCTAGTCGAGGTGCTCATCTGACAAAGTGATCGGAGCTTTTTCGGCAAGTTCCACGATGAATGTGTAACTAGCCATTTGCGACTCTTTGTGCCACAAGTGGTTCCGTGTTCAGGCGGGAAAATGGCTATAGGTGAGATTTAAACTTGGAAATCAGAGATTGCATAGTACCGAATGATTTATGTGGTTAGATACCACAGGGCAGTTTTGGAGTACAGGGTGGATTTATGAGGTGATCATTCAAAAGAAAGAAAGTGACACAGTGATAATGATACATTGAAATGACCATGAGACGCGATCAAAATGCAAACCAGCAGCAACCTATTGTTGAGGAGTGGGTTGCTGAATGGCAAAGAAAATGTAATTGATGTACACGGTTCTATTCTTGCAGGGTTCAGCTTCCTGTGGACGACGACTACTCCTTCTCATTCAGTTGCGCGAGAGCGTCGCATAGCGAGATGCGAGATTCGGGGGCCGGCTTGGTCAGAGCATCAGCAATAAATTGGAGTTTTTTACCAATCCTAGAAGTGTCAATCTTTTCTGCGATAGCCGAGAGCAATCTCCCATAAGCCCAACAATCCGTGGAAACCCGTGCCTCAAATGGTGCGTTGGCAGGACTTGTTTCACTGTTTTGTTGAATGAGAATCTGCATCTCTGGTGAAAGCCATTCCCACACGTAACCACCGGTTCCGCTAACATCGATGAGTACGGCATTGTCGTTGGCATCGAAAACGATATTCGACGGCTTGATGTCAAGATGAGTTCGCCCTCTCTTGTGCAATGAACTTAATGCTGTCCCAATCTGTAAGGCCCATTGTATTGCGAAAGCATCAAATTGAGACTCGTTCTCAAAAGTTTGCTCTAGCGAACCTCCGGGATAATATTCAAGAAGGAATCCTGTGATCACTGCTGGCGAATTGGTTGACGGGCAGGTCTTATACGGGTCCTCCGATACAACTAGGCCAACTAGCTGCGCGATACTAGGAAGTCCGCGGAGTTGTTCAAGCACATCGATCTCGTTTAACACATGTTCTGTGTCTTCAGGCTCATAGATAGGGCGGTCAATCGTTTTGTAAGCAAATATTTGTTGCTTAAACAAAACAGTTCTAACTGTTGGAGCGACAACCTCAACAGTCTGCAAACAACGAGCCTCAAATGTTGGTAAACATCGTTGCCGCTGCTCTAGTATCGGGTATGTGACTCTCTTTGGATCTTCTGCGATCGTACAGTACATTCGATGGGCAACGGCAATGAGCAAGTTCGATGGATTTTGATGCCCATTCTGTATCGTGATCGAGTTTTGGCTCTGCTCGGTCAAACTTAAATTTAAGGTTGTCACAGTATCGTTCAAAAGCTGCAATTGACCGAGATCAACCGCTTCAACAAATTCTTGAAAGACGAAGCGGCGTTTGAAATAACCCAGACCCAGTACTTGTTCTGGCAGTGACCCATCCACCACAACTTTGATCCACCATGAAGAACCATTGTTGTGGAATATCAGGGTCTGTGATAGACGGTCACCGTTCCAGTCTTGAAACGACTTGAATTCCAATCTGCATAAGGGATGTGTCATTTCGGGCATTGTGATCGATTGCAGAAAGTAAGCTCCTTTTTTTGCCTCCGAAGAAAAGGAAACATTTACAAAATCTTGGAAAGAGGGAAGGGGTGATAGTTAAGTCGTTTGCTTGGATCACGTGTGATTCACAAGTTTGGAATGACTGAATGACTGATTAGATTTGGCACGCCTAATCCAGTTTACCTAGGATTCATATTGTTGTTTTTTCTTTGGCATACATTACATATACCAGGAATCTTTTGATTGGATTGAAGTTGTCAAGCATTTCAACGGAAGAAAGCTGGCTGGGAATACTACAGTACACTCTATCACTTGACAAGTTTCTTGCCCGATAATGGTACATCACAACAAATAGTTCCTGGCTTTGGGAGAAAGTGCACCTCCGCTCCGCCCCGGGTCCATGTGTCAATATTCAGCACTCCATAGCAACAAACCATCAAATAGGACTAGCTTCAAACTTGAATGTGACTTATGTATGGTCCATGTTAGGAGAGGTCTACGTGGTGGACGTCGAAGTGCATGGTGCAATGTGAGACAGTGAAGAGTTGAGAAAGTTAAGCTATGGAAGCTAAAATAGAGACTAAGAAACCTGACAGTCCACTAAAGATACCTCTGGAGTCCGCCATTTACTGTTGACTCTGTATATTCGTTAGAACATGGAATAGAAGATCTTAATGAAGACTGACTCGGTCCTTCTCTTTTGAGTCCTGGCTTCTTATCACAGCCTGCTTGGTTGCAGAATGTTCCCGTCGTGGATTGTTTGGTAACCTTGGGCGGGTCACATATCTGGTCAGCTTTCACTGCGTCTCCACATGGATCTCCCATCAGTGTAGCCGTGTAATGACCACATTTGTAGACGCGAACCACGATATGACACATGTTGACTGCTGATCGGGGTTTCAGAAAGAAATGTTATGGATACTGGTCGAGGGTTCTCCGAAGGACTTGAAATGAACGACGATCGAAAGTAATGATACGATTGAGGTGGGCAGAGACGTTGAATTGAAGACAGAAGAGCACAAGTTTGAATATCGAAGACAAAGCGTTTGGGGGTGCTTAGGAAAATACTATGGTATCTACCTGGTTTGCCAGGCTAGTAATGCCTGCTTGTTTGACTCTTTCCCCTCTCTCTTCATGTCTGCGCGAAGGGCCTCAGACCAGAGGGTTGAGTACTCTATACAAGACGACTAGAGACTATGACAGAAAAAGAAAGGAGGGCGTTTGAGGTAATGGTTCGGTCGATGTTGATCTATCGGCCAAACGAAAGAGGGACAGCTCAGCTGGTATTGGGCTCGGAATGGATGAGACACTGGGGACAACGAGCCTTGGAACAGAGCCGGAGTACTTCCGCGAAAGAGTTATGAGAAGAGGTGTATTATACCGGAACAATTATTGCTATGTGAATGATAGAACATCCATAGTCCACGCTGTCCAGTTTCGAGTAAGCGTTCAGGATAGCTAGCCACCGGAACGCCTAGGCACTTTCTAGATTGCATTTGTACAGTACTGTATTGTAGAGATATTGAGAATATGAATGCTCAGATTGACTGCTACTACTAGTAGTAAATAAGGTAGAAATAATCAAAGAGTAGGATGGTGACAACGATTTCCGGAGATTGAATCAAAATAGTTAAAATTCATTTCCCCAAAACTAATGTACAAAGGTATATACTCCCAAATGATCTATTTTACGGCGCACTGTCCAAAGGCGCACCAGCCGTGGCAGCAGCACCCTTCTGCTGGCGCAGTTTCTCCTCAAACTTCGAGAACTCGTGCATGGATATAATCTCCTCCTCATCCATAACCTGCTCAACACCTTTGACCTCCTCAATCTAAAAATCAAGGTTAGCAAACGGCCCTTATATCAAACCGGAATTGGAAAGCGGAGAAGGACATACATAGTGCATAAGCATAGACTCAATACCATTCTTCAGCGTAACAGTGCTGGAATCGCAGGTGCGACAAGCACCACGCAGCTTCAGCATAACAATACCACCCTCAAACCCTTTCAATTCGATATCACCACCATCTTCTTGGATAGCAGGGCGGATGCGAGTCTCGAGCAATTCCTTGATCATGCTAACAACCTCATCATCATCCTCGTTATAAGAAAGCGAGTCCTCGCCACTCTCCTGCTCGCCGTCAATAGCACCCTCAACTGTCGTCACGATGGTCTCGCCAGATGTCACAGCTTGAGTAATGATGCTGAAGACTTCCGGCTTGATGTGCGCCCAATTCGCGTCGCTGCCTTTCGTCACTGTGATGAAGTCTGTTCCGTAGAAGACGGATGTGACACCTTCAACATCGAACAGTTTTGCCGCGAGCGGGGATGGGTGTGGTGGCGCAAGGGTTGATCGTGGTGACATGTACTCAAGGAACGTGCTGGAGAAGTCCTCAGGGAGAACACGGTGGTTAGGGATAAACTTCAGAGCCTATATTATCAAAGATGAAAGGTCAGTTCAGTTTCTTTCGTCAATATCAAACTAACTGAGCCCTGGAACTTACGTCGGGGTTGGGGGTGTTCTCGGTCTGGATGAAAATGGTGCGCTTGCTGGTTGGTGAGAGACCGTTCACTCCACCCTGTGAGGCAGGCTGCTGGTACGGTCGTACTGTTGGTCGGCGACGGGTCTCGGAAGCTGTGATGGTCGGGAGCCGGGCTGCGCTGGAGACATATCTGTAGCGAGCGAATGCCGGTCTGATTGTTCGGGCAGAGGACTCGACGGGAGTGGCCAAACGGCTGCTAAGTAGAGCGCGGCGAAACATTGTTGTGGATGGAGTGCTTAAAGACATTATGTTATGGAATGAAATGTGCAAAGATAGTTGATAACAGGTGAATTGTAGAAAAAACACTGGAGGGTCCTCTTCGCCTGCCGCTCTGACGCAATTTGATTGCACGTGATCTTGAACCATAACCAGATGACAAATTGTTGGGTGCCTGGGTGCCTCAGGCATCCAGGCACCCACATTGGGACAGATCCCAGTTTTCCCTCTCTCTCTCTGTCCAACTCAATTACAACGAATCTATCTACTTGATTTCTCTATACAATCATTCTTAGATTCTACATTAGGTTATAAGTGCCTAAAATCTGCTAGCAGGACCACTAGTAACTCTTTCCTCTGAAGTTTCGACCTGGACCCACTTCTTACTTAATGCAGATTTTTCTCTCCAATCAAGAATCCAAATCAACCATTATAGATGGTTTGCTGCCTTACTGCCTGACTTTAGAACAGCAGAAAAATTAAAATCCTGAATTTCTATTACTGGTCCACGTCCTGCTGGGAGGATAAGGCTAACCCGATTTGCATGATTTGCACAAAAAAATTTCAAAGAAGCTCGGGTCATATTTTATGCCTCAGGCATCAAATATGTCGACGCACACATATAACAAGAAACTCCATAAATATATAACGTGCTGTATATTTAGATCAAAAGGCTACACAATATATACGAAGCACGCAAAGGGGATGTCGGATTTTTCCCCGAGACCTAGTTGGAGCCTAACTATCTACGTCTAACCTTAGAAAAGCCAACCCCTATCTAGTATAATAAAACAAAGCCAGAATATATAGGATATATTAGGAGCCGGCCACGTTTATACGGGATACGTAGGGGATCGTATCTTTACCTACTACTCGGGGAGTAAAAGTATAATATTCGTATAATAGCTACGATAATACTTATAGGGATACTAACCCGGGCTATACTAGGTAGATCCTAGTCTTATTTTATTCGATACTAGTCCTAGGTACGACTATAGTTTATTACAAATTACTAGTTAGTTATCTTTTAGTTAATATATCCGCCGGTTAATTTATAACTTATCGAGATTATATTAGTACCTATCTATAAGATACTACGGCACTCTATCCGATTTATTATAAGTAGTCCTAGTTACTAGATACTACTCGCCCTACTCCGTATAGATACCTATACTATACTACTACTTCTTAATCTAATACGGTAAGGGATTTGTCTAGGTACTAGGTTTCTCTTACCAACCTCTTAAAGCCATTATAGCCTACCGGATCCAACTCATCAATGAAGTGTTGGCTGCTCCACATATTATATCATATTTGTCGTTCCACCGCTACAAGTACTATGTAGGCACTACCGCAACTTTGCTATCACATATTTGGCGCCTACTGCTGGCTGATCAGCGGGTCTATCGGGTGTGTGACGTGGTTGAAAAGCGGACCTATGCATACAAGTACATCTATCAACTATGGAAAAGAGAGAACTTCCGAGCATGATTGGTCTACTGAAGAGCACTTGTTATATTGTTAGCTAGGTATCCTTGAAGGATGGACTGACTCATCCTTGTGTTTGTGAAATGCGAGAGGATATTGATATAATGTGACACACTGTGATCTTGTCCCCGTCGGTCCCTCTTAGGGTTTGAGATCATTCATTGCATAACGTAAGCCTTCAAATGGTGCCCAGGTGTTTTTAGATTCTCATTCTTAAAACAGGGCAGGATCACATCCGCTAGACTAGACCAGACGTCTTTCATTCTGTATGGGCTACCTCTGACAAGCCGCTAGGCTAAGTTCATACTTCAATGTCCTTCCGTCATGAGACTTTGGAACTGCTATGTTCTTGAAAGGGAGCCTCTACTATGAGACTAAGACAGGAAAGAAGCTTATTTCCCTAAAGACTGATTGCGAGGAAGGTTGCAGATGATGGTACTCTATCTGAGTGTAGAACGAAACACAGAATTTCGTTTCAATATTTGATACAGAATGACAATTGACCATGAACTACTGGTTTCTCAACCTCCGACAGCCGGCACATCCATAATTGTAATTTTGCACAACATCTTTCTCATTGGCTGAAAAACTGTCTGCATTTGTAATGTAGAATCTAAAAATGATTGTATGGAGAAATCAAGCAGATAGATTCGTTGTAAGAGATATAAAAAGTTTATAGGTTATAACCTAAAGTGCGGATAATAAAGAGATAATAGTTAGATGCCCTAGGTATACTAGCTAAACTTATAGTCTAGAGCAGACACTAGGAACTACGAGAAAAAAAAAGTCTTATCGGCTTTTATCGGGGGTAAAAATAAGACTAGGGTATCCTTAATAACACGGGAGATAGAGGCGATAAGGGTAAGGTTAGATTAGCTACCGTAGGGTAAGAGAAGAAGTGGTTTATACTATAGACTAGCTTTGTCAATTGATCAATCGGAGTAGATTAGACTAATATATATGACTAGAATTCCGATATATTAGTAGGTATAGACCAACTCCCTAAGTGACTTAGCTGAGCCATACTCCATGCCTAGGTGAGTTTACCCGACAATAACGACGGCGACAGCCCTTAAAATGCTCGATCCGGACAACACTAGCCTGTGTCGAGCTCGGAGACGGTTCTCTAATATCCTTGTGTTGTCTGAGAATCTCTGTAATTGTGCTTTTCGACTGACTAGATATTCAAATTATCCAAGTCTCACCATAATCAAGTATAGAGGCCGCATAGTAAGCCATATAAACATGTTCAACATATGCATAGCACGCTTGTCCATGTGCACACTATCGATGTCCTTTCGTGAGACAGTCTAGGAGATGATCCTTGCGAAATGGTCCATGGGATTTAAGGATGTTATTGCCAAATTCGCGAAAGCGTTCATAGGTAGGTTATCCATGTAGGAACGTACCTACCTTGTAGATAATATAGGACTTCGGGGGCAGGAGCGCATACACTTGGGTGAAGCCTCGCCCATTTTCCTCTCATCCTCCAAGATTCTTATATCACATTGACATAGACCTCTTGATCAAAAAAAGCAATAATCATGTCGACGTCCTCTGAACCCTCCGAACCCTCCGGGTCCCCTGATCCTACCAATCCCCCCAAACGCAACGTGCCCAAAACACCTAGCGAGTGGGTAACGGCCGCAGGGGACTCTAAATCCCAATATCTCACTCTTCATACCCTATCCAAAGTCCACTCAGCTTCGAAGTTGACCTCTACGGACTTCATTGCCATGAGAGCCGTATGGCCAGAAGTACAGTTCGCGAAACGCTTGAATTCTGGCTTCGATGCTCAGATAATGGGCAAGGCCCGAGAAGTTTTGAAGAACTTCCCCGAGTTCCAAGCCTACATCAAGGATATCAAGAAACCCAACACAAGCGCCGTGGATCGGGACATGGGTGCTTTTCTCCTTGTGAGAGAGTCCCAGAAACAGATCCCACTGGAGCCCGTCGGGAAGCTCGAATCTGATTCTGTTGATATGCAAGAATCGCTCATCGAACCACGCAAAAAGCGCAAGCTTTCACCGTCCGGACAACACAGTAAGGCCTCGGAATCTGATGATGAAGCGGCCGATAGTTCTTCGTCATCTTCGTCAACATACAGCGAGGTGTCGGCTGCTTGCGACTCCGAAATTACACCCGGGCCAACCAAAGACGAGCAACTTGTCAACGACGCTCTGCTGCTGTTCCTGAGGGCTCTCTTGGTTTATCAACCTGAGTTAAAATGCCAATGGACAGCGCACCGCTCGCCATTTTCTACTGCAGTTTTTGGCAGGAACAAGATGAATGCGCGTACAGACGGCTATTTGGAAGCAAATGGCGAGGTCTTCGCTATCATCGAGGTTAAGCCAAACATTCGGGCCCCAAGTGTACGCCCGGAACTTTTATGGCAAGAGACAGGCGAGATGATTGCGTGGATCATGCACGACGAACAACACCGCCGAAAGTGTGATCTTCGCCGGTGAGTGATAAGACGGCGCTATTAGGAGATATATTCTAACCGGCCTTAATAGACGTCTCCTTGTATCGCAGGACAATCACGAGATTTTCCTTACAATTGCCAACTACGATAGTAGGTATCTCGCGTACCTGAAAAACGAGGAGACGCCCTTGGGTTCTGATGGGCCATTCTTAAGAATGAATACATACGGCCCGTGGAACATCGGTTATCCAACTCATATGAAGGAGCTGGCTACCTTTATCCTCTGTGTTGCTTTCGAGGTGACAAACGATCTGGGTCTGGCCTCTTCCAGCTAATTTTCAGCAGGACTAGTACGGACTAGTGCTAGCCGCTGCACTTGGAAAAACAAAGGTTATATGCCCTTGTGTCGGCTCTATCAGAAGGATGTGCGCACCTGCAATGGGTGACTGCCAAGAGGATGTGCGCACCTGCAATGGGTGACTGCCGATTTATTTTTATGAGCATTGTCTGACGTTGAAAGACTTCAGCGTGCTCGCCAACAGCAACGAGCTTGGGCCTCTAAGGATGTGCGCACCTGCAATGGGTGACTGCCAAGAGGATGTGCGCACCTGCAATGGGTGACTGCCAAGAGGATGTGCGCACCTGCAATGGGTGACTGCCAAGAGGATGTGCGCACCTGCAATGGGTGACTGCCAAGAGGATGTGCGCACCTTTAATGGGTGACTGCCAAGAGGATGTGCGCACCTTTAATGGGTGACTGCCAAGAGGATGTGCGCACCTGCAATGGGTGACTGCCGATTTATTTTTATGAGCATTGTCTGACGTTGAAAGACTTCAGCGTGCTCGCCAACAGCAACGAGCTTGGGCCTCTTCGTGGCGCTGTTGACTAGTAGCCCATATACGGGGTGAAGCCAACTCAAGCTCAAATCCCCGGTAGTATGGAAGCCCATGGTTCCGCTGATGAAGCGCAGATGTTCGGAGCTCTCCCTAAACATAACAGCTGATGCGAAGGGGAGTTTCTTACACTGACACCCCTTCAGATCTTCCGACGTAGGGTTAAGCTTCATTCGCATGCTTACTCTTTCATGGATATAAGGCATAGTGAAGACAGAAGCTTGTTGTATACAAATGAAACTATTTCAATGCGAGGTTTTCTGCCTTCTTATGTAGCATTCTCTTCTTTTATGATACAGGAGTAATAAGAGTTTTCAACCCTATCATCTACAAAGATGATGGATTATTTCTCTCACCGAAATCAGTATGTAAGAAGTAGTTCGGAGGTTGTGATTCTACAATGGTGATATCGTAATAAATGGCACTTGCATTGAAAGATGGGTGGCAAAAAGGGGTTTGGTGTGCCAACAGTATCCTACTCCTAATTCTGGAATAATGGAACAGACGGATCAATTTCATTTTGGAAGCATTCTGATGTAGGTAGCCAAGTCGCTAGTTACGATTCAACGGAGCAATGAAACATCATCTTATCTAATAGACAATGTGTACGTACCACCGACTGGCTCAGACAAACGATACCGAACGAACAATTCCACAGGAGCTTTTTCTTCGTCCCCGAAGTTCCATAGTTGCGAGCACTGCAAGATTATCTTCTTTCCATCATACAAAGCCTGAATGATTCTCCCCTGTTGATCGCCCATGTAAGAGAAAACCAAAACCTATATAGGGTTTAGATACCATCACACTATAACACGACGTGGAGACACTTACTGGATGGATGCGGCATCTACGGAAAGGTTTGTGATTTACTCGAAGGAGCATCGTGCACACAATAGCTCTCAGCTCATGTGTAGTGATTCCTCGACATGTCTCAGTAGGACGAATGTGAGCAATACTTGACATAAGCGAGTGAGGCTTGAGAGGGCGATCGGTGTATCGGTAAGGACTGACCACTCCCCATGTTCTTTTTGCTAAATAGCCCTCCGAAGGCCAAGGATCGCCTGCTTTGTAGGCCGAGCTATAAGTTGTTAGTTCCAAATATCAGTGTAAATATAATGATTCGTAGTCCACTTGCCTCCAATATTCTTGGTTCCTAAGTTGTTCAAGCGTGAAGTAATCGGATGGTCCTTGTCTTTGCATGTCCAGGTGAGAACCGATAACACTCTCTATCTCCTGGCCTTGTTCGTACTCAATGTTGTGGAACTCATAATGATCACGGTCCATCCACGTGAGATTCTCAAATATTGGAGCGGTGTGTGGGGGATATTGATGTTCCGTTGGGGAATCATCGATGTATTCCTGTATGGTGCGGGCACGTTGTATCTTCAGATAACTCTCACGATAATCCTGGTCCACTTCAGGATGGATAGGATATTTTTCAAGGAGTTTATCTGGGTGTGGTCGAAAGAAGCACGGGTTAAATTTGAGAGTTTCTTCGTCCGGGTCGAAGGGCACTTCAAATGTTTGGATTCCAAGTCCCTGAAGGTCTTCAGGGGAAGGGAAATCAGGCTCAAGGTCTTTAAGTCTTTGGAAGAGGGACCTGAGAAAGGAATGAGGTCGACTTGATTCAGTCATTTTGAAGGAAGATAAGTGAGATGGTTGAAGGAGAAATGAAAAGAATGGAATTAGGCCTCGGGAGGAATAGGCGGCGGTGTAGGTTCCAAGGTTGGTACCTAGGTAACCCGCTCACTATTATGTCACTACTATACATCCATGGGTGTCCAGGTGTACCTGCCTATGTAGGTTGGGTACCTAGGTACCTGGGTATCTACCTATCTATGTAGGTACCTAGGTATGTAGGTTATGAGTAATATCTCGCGTTGCTTCTCCTTCTCATATGTTGGACGTACTCAGGTTATCGTCGACACCTCACTGTCGCTACAACTCGCTGCATCTTATGCAGTCATTGCTTCTTGTTTATCATATACACAGCCTGTGTCTCTGCACACCCAGTGACTGATACATATCTGTTTCCGCTACATCGATCAGGTCATCAGCCCTCGGAAATCTCAGTGATTCTGCACAAGTGCTGTAGCACATCAGCCACCAGTCCAGCCCCCAGCATTTTCGGGCAGCCAGCGTCCTCACACAAGTGTCTCTTCGACGTGCCGATTTGGACACAACAGACTTCACATTGAGGGTATATCAATGTGATGATGCGAACCGGACTAGCGATATGAACGAGGATCTGAAGTGGCGTCATCCGTGATTTGCTGCAATTTCTCACGTAGGAAAACGACCGTTCCTGGCACAATATCCGTTGCCAGTTCCGATCCATTTCCTAGACCCTTCATATGTAAGGCCCCGCTTTCTACGTCATGGCGCTAAGTAAGCTGTACAATGGACCTGGTCAGCTCCAAATGCAACGGCATTCCTTGATGCTCCCTACCCTAGCACATATTCATACACGCTTAGGACACACACTGACATATGATGTAGTCCTACTGCATTCCCAAGTCCAAGATTTACCCACTCGGCCCGAAGGATCGTGCTGCTATTGACGTCACATTCCAACCCTTGCATGACCAAGGAAAAATGAGTTATACAACTGGGCGTACGGCCACCGGCTTTCCCGTCTTTGTCGTCTGGTGTACGGGTCAACAACCAGGGCGCGAACCTGATCGCAAGGGTCGTACCGTAGTGGACCTTCGCGCGCTAAACAAGGAAGTCCTGCGTGATGTTTACCCTATTCCTACGATGGATGATATCATCCTTCTGACGCAAGGCAAGCGGATATATTTTCTCTCACATCCATTCAATTAGAGGCCAGGATATCAAATATAAAAGACGAATTATTTTTGCATAGATTCTTAACTTGTTGCCTGTATTATTTGCTTCGCTTATGCTTAGCAGAACTATAGGATTCAATAAATAAGAGCCTTATCCTTGCTGAAAATAGATATACTAGAAGAGAATGAGCATATTACAGTGTAAATGGGCTATTGCTGGGGCCAGGTGCGAACTTCCTCTGTGAGGTCCGCTGCCTCCGTGTGGAAATCCACTACCTGGCGCTCAAGGTTGTCCACCCTGTTCCGAGTCTCAAGAGAGAATAAGATTTCCCTTCTTCTGGGCTGAAGGAACGCCGCTCCATCCACAACTGGAGCAATACAATCCCGCTGTTTGGCAACGAATAGAATAAACAGTGAGGAGATTAATCCAGTCAGCATCTGGAAACCACCCTCTGGAACCACCAACTGACACCGAGTTCGATGCCCGATACCGCAGAAGCTCTTCATTGTGATCCAGCAGAACTCGGTTGTTGTCCTCCATTCTTTCGACATTTTGGTGTAACGGCTCTCCTTTATTAAAGGTTGGCACCTGCTTCCTGTAGGTGCTTGATTTCCTTCTCGAGCTCCTTTTTCTCCCGAGCAGAATCAGCCGCATTAGAATCTAGCTCGTTGTAGATCTCCGTGTGCTATTGGAACTGTAGTTCGCTATACTTGTTCTGCAACCTCTCGCTGGCCCTGAGATAGCCGTCCCTCTGCTGCAAACACTCGACGTATCGTTCGATGTACGAGCGGAAACCTACTGGGCGTACGGGTCCTTTATAGTCTACGAATGGTCAGTTGGAACAAAACATAAGATCGTTGGGGCCCAGTGGGTATATCTTGGGTTTTGGTAAACGCGACTCCCAGCCAGGCTTTAAAGAGATTGCCATCCATCGGTCCTCGGGAATGTCAACAACTCCGGGGGGGGTTCACCCCAGACTTTATACGACATAAGGAGGTCCGTCGAATCGCGGACGAGCCTCATCGGGGACACGTGTGTGCCGGGAAGAGAATGAGCGCGACGGTGTGACTTCACTAAGTTGTCAAAGCTCGCGACTAAGTGTCGAACATATGCCGCGACATCATCAACGAGTCCACGGGGCAGCAGGGAGTCAATCTGAAGGAATAAAATACGGCATTATTCCACTAGGCCACCACAAAAACCAAGGTTTCTGTTTAGGGCCTAGGGAGGGCCATATCCCAGTCTGACCCAATCATCACCTTTCTCGTCCACATCACCCGGGTTCACGCCGAATCAATCATCTGAATTGGTCCAAAGCTGCCGTGCCCATGAAAGGCAGGCCAGGAGCTCATACCGGTTTCCCTCGGTGCCCTCAGGAACCTAGTGTTATTAGCACGGGTCGCCACCGAAACGCAAAAGGGACAGTGTCGATGACATACCGTCTCACAAGGCTTGTGTAGCCCGTTGCAATGTCGGCAATTCTGGCCATCATAGGTTTCAGCGTAAACAGCCCACCACAAAGGGCTGCATGGAAGCCGG
Source organism: Penicillium verrucosum (assembly GCF_028828655.1). Classification (NCBI taxonomy): domain Eukaryota; kingdom Fungi; phylum Ascomycota; class Eurotiomycetes; order Eurotiales; family Aspergillaceae; genus Penicillium; species Penicillium verrucosum. The sequence goes on along the minus strand of NW_026643214.1, from coordinate 928,659 downwards.
GTCACCTTCGGACCAGTCACGAATCGACACCCTCAGGCAGGTCATGGCGCCGCCGTGACATGGCGGATCATAACCGCCATGCGTGCCAACCAATGGCAATTTTCGTCGGAGGATGGGTCGTCGAAGCTTATGGTGGGAGTTCCTTACAGGAGGCATAATCAATGATGAATCAGATTCTGTTTCCGCCTGCACCGTTGCACACTCCACCTGTTACGTCGGGCTTGCTTGGCATAGTAGGTGCCTTCCTGTAACGGGCCAAAGGCAATCTAATGTCCAAAATCCCAAGGAACCAAAACTCGCCGGAGCGGTCCCTCCGGCTTGACTTGGTCCCAAAATAGCACTCCTCGGCCTCCGGAGTGAGCTTGACGACAGCCTAATCGTTAATGCGTTAGTCATGGACCAAGAGACCCGATGTAAAACGGACGTCACCTAGAACGTCTGGCATCGCCTGGATGACTGCGCGCGTTGCATTTAGAGTTCTCTCCCGGTTTCCACGGCTTCGACTTGGGATGATGCATGAGGTGCCTCGCCAATGAGGTGTCGTTAGTTCCCGGATTAAGTTTACGATCCGAGCCTTCTGTTGCTTTTGTGCTTCCTTCTCGGCCTGTAGCTCAGCGGCAATCTTGCATGACTGTCTGTGTTGATCGGCTGCTATTGCCAGGCACGACTCAACCGTCTTTGACGCACATCACTGACGACGAAAGTAGGTGATTTGGTTAGGACCGGTTACGGGGCTGGAATGTTTGACCTAGATCGCGGAATAGCAAAGTTGCCGTAAACCTCGTAGTGAGTATCTCGATTTGAATTAGAAGAACCCAAGCTAGACTAGCAGAAACACGAGCATTTAGTTGCCATATAGACGTTCTCGTCTGACAGCTTTGTCCCGTTCGGAGGTGACCATTGTAAGCTGGAAGAAACACGGCAAAAGTATCAATGTTACACATTTGTGATTTACACTGTACGCTCACATTACACCTGATTTCTGTCAGTTAGTGCTCTGTTGTTAGATCCTGTCTACCGTTCCGTTCTACAATTAGAAGAAGTATTTCAAACGGCCCCGCAGGGCACACGAAAGTTCTTGTTGTTTCAGAAAGGGCCGCAGCCCGTCGCTATGTAAATATAATGAATAAAAGTAAAAGCTCCGACGAGCGACCAATGGGTTAAGGCTTTTTAATCCCCCCTAAGGGGGGCGGTGCCAGCATCCTCGTTGCCCTCTAACTGACTATTAGCATATTTGTCCAGTAACATCAGCAACAGAGCACGCGGAGCAACAGAGCACACAGAGCAAGGGGTATAGCGGCAGGGTAGAGGGATAGAGAGGTAAGGCTTACCAGGAGCGGGGGCGGCACCAGGGGCGGGGGCGGCATCAGGAGCGAGGGCGGCATCAGGAGCGGGGGCGGCACCAGGGGCGGGGGCGGCACCAGGGGCGGGGGCAGCACCAGGGGCGGCATTAGGGGCGGCCCGGGAGAGCTCTATCATATTGATTAATATTTGTTCCTATAGGGATGAAAACTGACTCGATGTTTTGCGTATAAACCCCGCTAGCACACACGCAGCACCAGGGCACACGGAGCCACAGAGCATACGGAGCCGTAGAGCACGCGGAGCAACAGAGCACACAGAGCAAGTGGTATAGCAGCAGGGTAGAGGGATAGAGAGGTAAGGCTTACCAGGAGCGGGGGCGGCACCAGGGGCGGGGGCGGCACCAGGGGCGGGGGCAGCACCAGGGCCGGGGGCGGCACCAGGGGCGGGGGCAGCACCAGGGGCGGGGGCAGCACCAGGGGCGGGGGCGGCATCAGGGGCGGCCCGGGAGAGCTCTATCATATTGATTAATATTTGTTCCTATAGGGATGAAAACTGACTCGATGTTTTGCGTATAAACCCCGCTAGCACACACGCAGCACCATGGCACACGGAGCCACAGGGCACACGGAGCCACAGAGCACACGGAGCCGTAGAGCACGCGGAGCAACAGAGCACACAGAGCAAGTGGTATAGCGGCAGGGTAGAGGGATAGAGAGGTAAGGCTTACCAGGAGCGGGGGCGGCACCAGGGGCGGGGGCGGCACCAGGGCCGGGGGCAGCACCAGGGGCGGGGGCGGCATCAGGGGCGGCATCAGGGGCGGCCCGGGAGAGCTCTATCATATTGATTAATATTTGTTCCTGTAGGGATGAAAACTGACTCGATGTTTTGCGTATAAACCCCGCTAGCACACACGCAGCACCAGGGCACACGGAGCCACAGGGCACACGGAGCCACAGAGCACACGGAGCCGTAGAGCACGCGGAGCAACAGAGCACACAGAGCAAGTGGTATAGCGGCAGGGTAGAGGGATAGAGAGGTAAGGCTTACCAGCAGCGGGGGCGGCATTAGGGGCGGCTAGGGGGAGCTCTATTATATTGATTAATATCTGTTCCTGTAGGGATGAACACTGACTGGATGGTTTGCATATGAACCCCGCCAGCACACGCGTAGTAGCAGAGCACACGGAGTAATAGGGCACATAGAATAATGGGTATAGCGGCAGGGTAGAGGGATAGAGAGGTAAGGCTTACCAGGAGCGGGGGGCGGCACCAGGGGCGGGGGCGGCACCAGGGCCGGGGGCAGCACCAGGGGCGGGGGCGGCACCAGGGCCGGGGGCAGCACCAGGGGCGGGGGCGGCATCAGGGGCGGCCCGGGGGAGCTCTATCATATTGATTAATATTTGTTCCTGTAGGGATGAAAACTGACTCGATGTTTTGCGTATAAGCCCCGCCAGCACACACGCAGCACCAGGGCACACGAAGCAACAGAGCACACGGAGTAGGAACACAGCTATAGGGCAAAGAGACAGACGGCAAGACTTACCATCAGCGGCCGGGGGGGCGGGGGGCGGGACACCTATTTATATTGATTAATATCTGTTCCTGTAGGGATGAAAACTGACTCGATGTTTTGCGTATAAACCCAGCCAGCACACACGCAGCTACAGAGCACACGGAGCCGCAGAGCACATGGAGCCGCAGAGCACACGGAGCCGCAGAGCACATGGACCCGCAGAGCACACGGAGCCACACAGCACACGGAGCCACAGAGCACACGGAGTAGGAGCACAGCAATAGGGCAAAGAGGCAGACGGCAAGGCTTACCATCAGCGGCCGGGGGGGCGTTCGGTGGGGGCGGGGGGGCGGGGCACCTATTTATATTGATTAATATCTGTTCCTGTAGGAATGAAAACTGACTGGATATTTTGCGTATAAACCCCGCCAGCACACAAGCGGCACCGGTGCATACGCAGCACCAGAGCACTCATATAGCACCAGAGCACTCGTAGCAGGGGCACAGAAATCGGGTAGAGGGATAGAGAGGGGTAAGGCTTACCACCGTTGTTCCGGGCTAAGCAGACGATGTGGGTCAGAACTTGCTCGCTCACATTGAATCGGAATATCATACGTACCCCCGTTGCCACGTCCGCGTCGGCCTAATATAAGAGTTAGTTGTCTGTCTCAAGGCACTGTAGGCGGCAACGGGGCCGAGGCGCAGAGCAACAGGCACGAGGCAACAGCAAGAGATGGACTGCTTGTATCATGGAATGATAATCCGATTTAGCGAAACAATAGAACATACCCTTGCCGGCCCGGTGGGCCTTCCGCTTGTTCTATGTCAGCGACCCTCCAAGTCAACATAGTCCCTTTGAAGGATACTAAGGCATGATCTTACTGGAGGAGGTGCCGCCGTCACATGGCGGATCATGACCGCCATCCTCATTAGCCAATTGCAATCGACATCGCTATGGCCGTAATGGCGGCACTGCGAGCAGTAGGACTACATAATATGTCAGTGTGTGCCTGTATGAGTGCTAGGCGTTGGGAGCATCGTGGTCATCGGATTTCAGAATTAGGATGAGCAGAGAATCTGCACTTACTCGGTTGTCGGGAGGGGGAGGAGGACCAGCGTCGGCCATGGTTTGGAGGGCTTTTGAGGGGCAAAAAAAAAAAGGACGACGGACGAGTTGGGTTTACTCTTCGAGAGAAGAAGAAGAGGGATGTTGATGAGGAGAAGTTACTTTTCCGGGAGCCAGCTACTTTTGGTCTGTGTTTCTAGAAAGAACATGTCACGTTCTTGCGCTTCCCAGACTCCTTTGTCACGTAGGAACGCACCTGCCATGTAATGTAGGACCTTCTAGGGGCACATGGGTAAAGCCTCACATTTCCTCAGATTCTTACTAAAAGATAACTAACTAGCAATTTGTAACAAACTATAGTCGTACCTAGGACTAGTATCGAATAAAGTAAGACTAAGATCCACCTAGTATAGCCCGGGTTGGTATCCCTACAAGTGTTATCGTGGCTATCATACGAATGTCATGCTTTCATTCCCCGAGTACTCTGTAGTGGGTGAAGACACGATCCCCTGCGTATCCCGTGCAAACGTGGCCGGCTCCTGATGTATCCTGTGCATTCTGGCTTTGTTTCGTCACACTAGACAGGGGTTGGCTTTCCCAAGGTTGGACGTGGATGGTCAGGCTCCAACTAGGTCTCGGGGAAAAATCCGACATCCCCTTTGCGCGCTTCGCATATATTGTGTAGCCTTTTGATCTAAATATACAGCACGTCACATATTTATGGAGTTTCTTGTTATGTGTGTGCCTCGACATATTTGATGCCTGAGGCATAAAAGATGACCCGAGCTTCTTAGAATTTTTTTTGTGCAAATCATGCAAATCGGGTAGCTTAGCCTTATCCTCCCAGCAGGACGTGGACCAGTGAAAAATGAGGGAGCAAGTTTGATCACTGTGCAGCTGATGGATTCATTGGGAAATCAACAAGAATGCCTGGTTCCTGTGAGGTTTGCTCTTTAGAGCCCTCAAAATATCGCTGTCCCACATGTGGACTGATGAGGTACTGCCATGATTATGATTCCATCCCTATCCATACGTAGACCAGTCGCTAAGAGTTATCGATTTAGCTGCTCACTTGCATGCACTCAGTCGCATAAGATATATTGTACTCCGAAACCACCACCGAATGAGGAATCGAGTAACACTCCAGCGCCCGATGTTGATCCCACACCCGAGAACGATATCAACGATCCTGAACCTGCAGAGCCAACTGGCACCAGCGCCCCCGTGATGACCCCTGCAGCAGTGGCGGCATCAGCGGAGATGAAAGAGCTTCTCAACCAGCACCCCGAACTCCGCAGTCAGCTACAAGATATGTTCCAGTCAACGCTGGAAGAAGAATGGGAGGAATCATACACAGCCCCTGCACGTGGACGTGGACGTGGCCGCGGGCGAGGCCGTGGAGGGTTCACTCCTCGTAGCCGTGGCCCATGGACGTCCGAGAAAGGCTTCAACCGCGGCCTGGGCAGAGTCCGCAAGCTAAGGCAGGATTGTGAGGAAGGGACGGAGACTGGCCAGACCGCCGAGGCGTTCATGCGGTTTATGGCGCTTGTCAAGGGAAGCAGCCCAGACTCAGCCTGAGTCACCTATATTTTCCTGGTGAAAAGCAACGTACCAGTTGGACCATCGGCACATATACCTTGATTGCACCATATTTATATGCTGAGTCCGTGTAAGTGAGACACGCAGATGCTACGAGATGGTGGGGGTTTTTTTGATCTACCTTGGCTGTTCCAATAGAGTTGCTGTCAGATCCGAGAGCTTCAGCCAATATTCAGCCTCATGCAACTCATGAATACGGGCCTCCTTAGTCTTATATATGATTCATTATTCCATGCTACCCTCGGTTCCTTGGTCTACTAACAAGCGCATTTGCTAATCCACGGGTAGATCAAAGCGATGAGCACCCTAGGGTGTTCAGGCCCATCAAGTGCAATATCGCACATACGAATACATCGTACGTTAGCATGCGAGCCGAAGTCCTACATAGTGTCAGATTAGCGGCGCTTTTAGCGCCCCCAAGAAAGCGGAGCATATATGCTAACGGCCCAGAACTCCGAAGACCAAAATTTCGGTGGAAAAAAGTACCAAAGTACTGAAAACTCGGAGTCTGCATGCTTGTGACTAGTCACATGGATCATGAGACATTAGATGATGAGGATAGAGTACTCTGTACTCTGTAGAGTACCTACCTACGTAGTAGGTAATTTATACGAAGTACGGAGTACTTCAAAAACAAACAGCTCCGAGATGACACGGCATAGTCAAGGTAGCTACTGCAGCTCTAGTCAACTAACAAATACCAACTTGTCAGGACATAATGCAACACTGTAGATCTATCGACTAAGCAACTCGTCTTAAGACCCAGCCTCGGTTCTAGTGGCCACTCATCTTGAGACCTTGGGATATTCCCATGTGTCGAGTTCAGCTGAGCCGCTTTCAGATCTTTTAGGCTTCCAATGAAACGTGAGAATCTCATAATAAAAATAATAATAAAAATGGGATGATCTTAAAGCAGTTTCATATTTCATATTCCCCAATATATTCTCCAATCTTTGTGATCTGTTCATATTTTCTGTTTGCTTTATCATTTCTCTCCCCCGTTACGCCAAGACACAGATATCCGACGCAGCTCCGGCTAATTAGGGTAGTTTTCAAGTCAACTCCGCGCCAATTTTGATAACCACATTTCGGATGGCTGCCTCGCTGCTCGACCGAACTTGATCTGTTCTAACAATGGATGCGCTGCACTGCTCGTTCTCTGAACTTACACAGTAATCAGAGCGCTGTCACACCGGGCCATTCCGTGGCCTCAGCAAGTCCCGACCGCTTCCGTCATGATCTCGCCGCAATCTCGCCGAGAGAGAGCTTACAGCGATAAAGCTCAAGCAATGACTGCAACGGCTTCACAACGACCAGGCATGGGAAGTCGAACCGCTTCAGCCCCTGCGGGGGCCTTTATAAACTCGATGTGGCGCGGAAGCCAGGAACGGGAACGCAGGTCAAACACACATTGCTGGAGGAAGATGAAGGGACGCCAATTACGGACGAGGCGATCAAGCGCACACGATTCAGTCAACAGGAGGAGGTACGTCTTGAATTGATCTAGGGCGATGAATGGTTCATGGTTACGGTGTACAGAGAGCTTCAATTACTGACGGCTCCTTTTCCCCCCTTCTATAGGAATCCACCAAGACTGGCTTCCCCGAAGTGACCATTGCAGTAGCCGGCGAAGAAAATGCCGGCAAGTCTAGCTTCGTCAAATGTGCCCTCGATATGAAGAGCCCGCCTGCCTCGCCCATGAACAAGAAGAAAATGTCATTGAACGGATCGGTCTATATTGTGCATCTGATGGAAGTCGACCTGACCCAGATTCGGTTCGACCAGGACAAGAAGATCATCTGGCCTCGTACAGGGCACGATAAATCCACGCCAGTCATTGACGGAGTTCTGGTTTTACATGATGCCACCAAACCGGATCGACTTGCTTTAACAACGAATCTTATTGGTAGGTTCAACCACGGGATAGTACCTGGTATATATGGGGGGCTGATTTTCCCGGGAATTTAGACTCATTGGCTGCCTCGGATCTTCCTTTCCTGCAGGTTGCCTGCAAGTGCGATGTCAACCCTGAACCTTTGGAAGACAGTGAAGTGGATGCGATCCATGATCGATATGAGATCTATCGAACGTCGTTTTCGTCGCCTCGATCTCAACGCATGTGTATAGCGTTGGTTTTGGGGGCAGTGATTTCTACTCGAGAAGGTAAACAAAAATTTCCCTTTTCCTTTTTCTCTCTTCTGTTCTCGGACAAACCAAACCCATCGAAGTTGGAAATGTGCCTTGACCCCCCCAAGTGGAAGCGGGCCAAGGTGGGTCGCGGTAGGAGCGTTCGCTACTTTGTCGTTCCCCATAGAACCTCTCAGTCTTTTTTGCTTTTCCCCCTTCTAACCCCTCTTCTTCATTAGATCTCTCTAATAATCCTAATATTCCTCTGGATTCACCGACGAAAATCAAAACTACCCACGATTGGCACCATACCCGTGCCAACTCCGAAAACCCCTCAGCCGTGTTCACAGCCGCTGGCGGCCCACAAACGGCCTCAGATCAATGTGTCGATGGGGATGGTGAGGACCGTCTCCCAACCGATGGAAACCACCTGCAGCATACGTCCAATTCCCACCGTTATGCCCCCAGTAACTTGCAACCGGTGCGACCGCAAACTCCGCCATCCGGAGCGTGTTTAAATACCCACATACCGTCGGCACAAGAACAAAACTCTCCCAATCACGATAACCGTCAGCAACGATTGCATAACGCCTGGCGACACAGTGGTGGATCAGACGCTTTCAACAGTTTCTTAAATATGGATGACGAGGCAGACGATGATCAGAGCCGGCCCACGAGCCCTGGCGCAGTTGTGCGGGCAAAGCCGAGCAGTGAGAGCAACTCGAGTGCAGAGACAGGTCTATCCTTCGATGAGCTAGTCGATCGTTTGATTTCCTTGCCGATGTCGAAACAAGACCAAAAGTTCCGTTCTACATTTCTCTGCCTGTACCGAAAGTTTGCCGCTCCCGCAAGTCTCTTAAATGCCTTGATAAGCCGATTCGAGCGAAATGAGATGGGTAACGAGGACCAGCTGGCCCGCATGGCGGATCAGCTGCGATTACTCGATGTTATGGCGCAATGGGCGTCGGACTACCCTGGAGATTTCGCTCACCCCAACCTTCACAAACGGATCATTGAATTTGTCGCTATACTCGAAAAGAGCCATTTCTACATGTTTGCTGCGAAGGAGATCGGGTCGCAATTAGATTCCAATGCACAAGACGATGATATCGGCTGGGCATATGGGGGCGACAGTGATCTCGAGGAGTCCGAAATGGTTGAGACATTCTTCGACAACTCCGGCCGAAGTTCTCCAGCCGCGGGTCTCACTGGCTCTGCCTCTGGCACGAACACTTACGACACCGAAGAAGAACAAGACCCCATATATAGTATGAGTGCACTGGATCTCAGTAGTGGACCGCATGACTCAACATCACGACTCTCAGGCACTCTTTCAGTCTCCTCGAATCCCGACAAACCGAACGGCATTACCAGCCAGTCATTCACATTGCTGAGCCTGGACGCAGCCCAAAAAGAGGCTTTGCGTCTTGAATTAACACATAAGACTTCACTTGGCAAACTCCAGTGGCGGATCTTCATGGATACGCCGGAAGAGGAGTTCGCACGAGAACTGACGCGTGTTGACTGGGTCATGTACAACTCATTCCGGCCGCGTGATCTTGTGCGTCATGTCAGCATCTCAGGCATTGACAAGGATAAGATCCAGAGCTTGACGAATGTCAATCGGATGATCAAGCAATTCAATCATCTGGCCTTCTTCGTGGCCAGCCTGATTCTCTTACGCGATAAGCCTAAGCATAGAGCGCAGGCGCTGGAGAAGTTCATGAACATCGCAGTGGTAGGTTTTCTCAATCCAGCTACTACAAGGTCAGCAGCAACTAACACCTCTCAGAAACTCCGACGCCAAAACAACTACAACTCCTTGGGTGCTGTAATCGCTGCCATCAACGGCACCCCTGTCCACCGCCTCACACAAACTCGAGACCTGATCCCCATCCCAGCTCAGAAAGAGTTCATGCGTTTGGTCATCCTCATGAGCACCCAACGAAGCCACTTTGCCTACCGCCTTGCTTGGGAGAATTCGTTCTCAGAGCGAATCCCATTCCTACCTCTCCACCGTCGCGACCTTGTCTCTGCCGAAGAAGGTAACAAGACATTTGTCGGCGAGAACAAATCTCGCATCAATTGGAAGAAATTCGAGGTCATGGGTGAGGTTGTTCTCGGAATTCAGCGAAGCCAAAAGAGCCCTCATCCGCAGGCTCAAAAATTCGACGATGTCGAGAGACTGATCCTGGACTCGAAGCTCTCTGGAGACGAAGAGGTATGATCTTTATTATCGTCAATCATTGTTTCTCCTCACTAACGTTATCTAGGACTTGTATGCTCGTAGCTTGCACGTCGAACCGTCCACGGGAGCCGAGGGACGAAGGAAGTTCGGCTGGTTGCGCTCTTAAACCCTGTCGCTTCATTTGATTACACGTCTGGCAACCCTGGACACTCATCCCCACCAGCCTCAACACGAATTGAGGTTTCTCTCCTACACAACCATTTCATCCAACACCTTTCCTCCTACCTTCATACCTAACCGTCACTACCCTCCTCGCCCCTACCTTCCCCCTCCTTTCCTCTTCCTTTCTCATGTCGCCACGCCCCTATATGATTGATAAATACTGTTGTTGTCTTTTGCCTGCTTTTCGTTATGAACCCGGTTCCCCCGCGGGGGTCGGTATGACGCTTGTAATGGTGATGCATCTTTTTTTTAAAAAAAAAAGCTCCGTTACGACATTTTGTACATATGCGTGATGAAGTGGGTAGTGATGGTCATTGACCGTCTTGCAGATAGGAGTTTTCTACCCCGGTATATATTGACAACTTTATGGATATATCTCTTCCTATTCTTCATCTATCCAATAAAATGGTAGCCACATAACAAACAATATCGAATAATAATCAAGGTCCGAGCTAACTAACACTGAAACTAGTATTTTGTAGCACTAAATAGGATACATTTCAAATCACGTGAATTACTTATCCACCCGGCTATGTCAACCTCCGACCATCTCCAAGATCAAAGACAATCTCACCTCCAAACCCCCGGTGCATAAGGGTCTCAAAACCACCAAACCAAACCCATAAAACCAACCACAACCCCCTACATCCTCCTTCCTCAAAATGTCCACAACAATCCAAGCGCGCACAACCTACCGCGCCCTCCTCCGCGAACTCCCACGCCGCCACCTCAAAACACCCTCCCCAATCCACCAACACCTGCGCGCAATCTTCCGCTCATCACCAGCGACATCGTCACAATCCAACGCTCTACCCTTCTCAACCCCTAAAACAGACGAGGAACGAACCCTCCGCGTCCAAGAAGCCGACCAGTTCGCTCAGTATGCCCGCGCCCAGCGTGTCTACTCTGATCTCCTTGAGCGCTATAACCCGGGTATGAGTATGGATGAAGAGGAGAAGATTCGTCTGACGGCGAGACGGGTTGGATTTGATTTGCCTGAGTTGCATGTTCCTGAGGGGAAGGAGTAGTTCAGTTCGGTTTATTGGAGGAATTGTCATGTTCCAAGCTGCTGTGGTCTAGCTGGGCTGGGCTGAGTAGGGCTGTTGGCTTTGCTTTGCTTTGCTTTTCTTGGTTTGTCTTGTTCTGTCTGTGGACTGTCGATTGTGGATATAGTCGATGGATGATTTGAATTCTGATTCCATGGGACAGTCGGACTGTGCTTGGCTTGGATGTTGTCTGTGAAGGTGTGATTTTGCTGGGAAGCATGTATTCCATGGAATGGCGTTGTTATTGTTGATTCAGGATTTTGTATACTACGGTTTTTTATGTATAAAATAAAATAGAGAGCATTGTCAAGTACCATGAGCTTGTTTTTCTTTTTGACTTTCTTTGTGCTATGCATTAACTTTGTATAGACGGGCATTTGGATTGACATTCCAGTCGTAAATTTGGGTATCTGATGTTCAGATACTTGGATCTGATAATTTGTCCATTGCAAACCACATACATGGGTTGCCGCACAGTGTTTGGGGGCACCGAGAATGGACACCTGATGTTGACACTGGGTGTGGTTGCGTTGCAGAGGCGACGGCCTAGCAAAAGGGTCATGGAGGAAATGTCCCGGACCTGTGAGGACGCTGACGCTGAAAGTTGGGCTTTTGAATAGACGTGCTTCCCTGGTTGACTCTTCAGGTGGCACTGAGCTGGGCACGCTCCATCTGTCTCATCAAAGTCGAACTGCTTTCTTCGTCTTCCATGCCAACCCCAACTTCGATCGCAGTCTTGGGTCGGTTCCGGTTCAGACCGTCTAGCAGCGTGCACGCTTTGCAAATCCGCTGACTGGAAATGTAGTTACAGCGCTCGCAGTGTTTGATAGTCTGTACCTTGACAGCCTTACCCGTCGGGCCCCGGTTCGGCTTCACGCGTGCACCGTTAGGAAGCTTGATTTCAGTTTCGAGCGACTCAGCCGCGTCGTTCGCAGTGAGCTGCTTCTCCATTGCAGCCATCTCACCTCCAATGGTTCGTCCATTCTGACTACCACAGCCACCAGCCGATTCCTCTTCTGCGCCATCCTGCTTCGATTTACCGGAACCCCGGACTTCCACCGGTACAAGCGCGGCCATGTCCTCGCCACTCTTGACAATATCGAGGATCGAACTGGGACGAATCTTCTCCAGATCCTTGATCAGGGTGCGAGCACTACCGCGGAATGCCTCAGGCGAGTAGATACATTCAGTAGTGAAGTAGTCGAGCTGACGGTGGTGAGCGTAGAGAACGATCTCCTTCTCATAAGCGTACTTGAGAGGCTTGCTGCGCTTGATATCCGAAGCGTCGGAGCTAGTGACGATACTAGTACCGCGCGACAGACGGGGCAGATCACCACGCAGGAGATTCATCATAACAGTCTCTGCAACATCATCCGCATTGTGGCCCGTGACAACATGCTTGATGTCCAAGCGGGCGGCGCCTCGATCGAGCGCCTGTCGTCGGAACACACCACAGTACGTGCAGTTTCCTTTTTTGCCCACTTGTTCCACAACCTGATCCATCGTCCACCCATAAAGCTCGCTGTATCCCAGAATATCAAGTGGCATCTCGTATTGCACAGCGTTGCGCTTCACGGTTTCCAGACTGTCATCGCGATAACCGCGGATGCCCTCGTCGATGGAGAGTAGGCATAGATCCAGCCCGTAGTTATATCGCTCGTTGAGGGTTTTCAGTACGGCTGCTAGTACTGTGCTATCTTTGCCGCCGCTGGCTCCGATCGCTACTCGCTCGCCGGGGAAGAAGAGGTTGGTGCCAATGATGGTTTCGTGTACTTCCGTTTCGAAAATTTTGATGAAACAGGCACGGCAGAGTTTGTGCCTGTTCTTAGGTCGTATTATGACGGCTCGCGCCTCTTTGCAATCGAAACATGCCGTCGGTGCCATGATGAGTTGGTTAGGCCTGTGATTTGGTGGCGGAGAAGAATTTCTTTTTCCCCGCGGCCGATCGAGTTGGTCCGTGCGCAGGGCGTGGGTTCCAGGGTTAGATCTAGTATATACGAGGGGCTGCTCTCGAGGGATCGGGATCAATGTTATTTGACAAAACATATGATCTATTACAAGAAATAGATTTGCATTCTATATGCACTTTCGCATTCATGCCTTTACATTCTTATTTAGTTGCGCCACAGGCTTTCCCTTCCGACAAAGCAGCCTAGCAAAGCAAAGAGGCCACTTCTTCTTTTTAGCTACCTCAATGGCCTGAAGACGAATATGATGTCGCCTCAAATGCAGAGAGTAAGGCTTCGACCGATCGGCAAACAACTGAAGATTCTCCTTCTCCTTATCGCCCAGCTTCTCTGCAGCCCTAACAGTGCGTTCCTGCGAGAATGCAAATGAAGTCCCAATAATCTTGAACCGCCGAGCCGCATGATGGATATGGGGAGAATGCCAGTCATCAGATATCCAAGTGGGCTTCGCATTCCATGGCAGCCGTCTCTCCTTCTTGAACGTCCGCCACCATTCCTCAGTCGATAACCGGCCCTGCTCCCCACTAACTGCATGGACGCATCCACTCGTCCCCAGCGCTACATGGACCAGTGTTCGATCCACCACGACATCAACCGGGACTTCGTCGATCGTGGATTCTTGGTTTGGATTTTTATACCGCGTTGAGAGCTTGATTCGCCGACCTGGATGTAACATGAACTCTGCTGCACAGGCTGTCGATGGGGCTCCGTGTGATGTCGCGAAACCGGGGTATGGGAATTTATCGGCTGGTCCGAGGACAGAGGGTCTGATGATTAGGACTTTGTCCATTTTGTTGCGCTCGGCTGCCTTCTGAAAGACTAGTCGTTCGGCGAGATGGTTGGCGTATGCGTATGGCCATGGGAAATCATGGGCGTCGTATTCGTCCGATGAACCGGTCTTTTGTACTGCGCTCCATGCTTCGAGTGCAATCTTGTAGTAATCTTCCTCTTCCCTGCCGAGGGGATATATTCTCTCGTCAACTGATACGTCGGGCGATTCGTGGGATTTCCATAGATGGGCGTTGGCATATGCAGTAGACAAAAATACAAAGCGCTCAAGGTTGGGGAATTTTAGGGCGTATTGTGTGAGACATATGCTTGGTGCCAGCACAGTATATGCTAACTCTCGCAGAGAATTGTGTAGTTGAGCTGATGATGCGGCGTGGAAGACAATGTGTACTGTCCGTTTCAGCATCTGTAGTGTCTCTTCTGATAAACTCATTGTCGCGGTATTTCCCATTTCGCCGTCGAGGATAGTTATCCGCTCGTTTTGGGTGAGGATCTGTGCCGCAGAGGGAGGAAGTATATCGGACCATTTTGCCTTTGCTTTGCTGGTAATTCAAGTCAGTAACCCTGGGAAGTGTTGTTTTGATTCGTATTTTGATCACTTACTCGGAACCACCCCGACATAGCACGTATACTCGTTTCGGGGACGACTGGCTCAAAAGTCGACACAGAAGCGCAGTTCCAATAAAGCCTGTGCCCCCGGTGATGAACAGAGTCTTGCCATTATAATGATCCCATATCATGATGGACTGCTGAACCTCCAATCTCCACCTTCATGGGTAAAATGGAAATATCCGGTATATATAATGCAATAACCTCGCACGCAGGAGCCTTCTGGTGGGGTCTATGGCCATAATTAAAATCACACTTGCATTGCCCTTTATTGGATCTTGTGGCTGGAAACTCGATGATGGCAGTGAATTCCGATTTCGGGCGCATGCAGATCTGCAGCTAAGATGAGGCCGATGCAGCTGTGTGATCCATCACATTAGGAGAGTAGGGTCCAGCCATCTGAATTATGTAGGAATAGCGAAACGATAGGTATGGAAAGAGAGTAACTGATCGTGATGTATCTCAAGCTGATATTGGCTGTGGGAAAGGTACGGAGTAGTGCCGGTGTTAACATGTCTTAGATAGACCGAAATAACGAGAGTGTGATTAACACGTACTCCGTATGTTATGTCCAATGATCTATCTCAAATATCGAAACACTAATGGACCAACCTCGCTTAATACGTCAGAATCAATGACACAAGGGGTGAGATTCAAGTTTGCCTGTAAATCAATGCACACCGCTTCATGCACCACCTAGCCAACGAGACGACATAGCAATTTGAATCTTCATGCATCTATACATTGAGGATGCATTGGACAACACCAACCTTGGGACAGATTTTGTGCTGTCATAGGGGGTTACTCTCTTTCAAGGGGACTTATTCACCCTTGATATCTTTTCCTCTTCCTCTTCTTCCCTCTTTCTCTTTCCTGCTCCCCCTTCCATCCCACCAGCCTCTTGTGGCCGTTATTCCGCTGGTTAATAACGGATTTTCCCAAGGGTGCCTGAGGCTTATTAGCCGGAATCATTCTCACCTTTCATTCTCCCTTCCTTGTCATTCGTATCTCACATGGTAGGTAATAGACGATATCTCCACCCGTGGGACGCGATAGACGCTTTACTAATGAACACGAATAGACATCCGAGTTTCCCAATTCCTCGACTATGCCAAAGCGGTGAAACATAGCGTCATCATTTGAACACGACTACTCTTGTAACTCAAACTCCCTACACAACCTCACAATCTTCTTATCCTGAATCTACATATTGTCTTGCCAACTCCCTACACAACCTCACAATCTTCTCATCCTGAATCTACATATTGTGTTGCCGTGACTCATCCAACATGGCGATGGGGGATACTGGAATACCTTACTATGAGAATGAAGGCGGGAAGGAAGATGAGAAAGAAGGTGCGATGCCAACATCCGAACCACCTCGTGGTTTCCTCGAACCTGATTGTTTCCACGAACCTGATTCCCGCATGGATCTTCAATACTCAGAATCAGACTTCTATATTCCTGATGATACTGAGCGTTTGACTCGCCCAACAAAGCAGCAAACAGTCAGGAAGATTGAGGAGATCGCAAGGAAGATTGATACGAATCCGGAGACAACTCAATATCTTTTGATCGTCAACCCGGACGATACCCTACGTACCTACCTTCTAAACAACAGGATCGGCGGAGTACGACTTACTTTCGACGATTATAACATCCTACTAAGGATCATGCCTAGCCTACTATACGAAGGCGTCGTTGGCGATTTTTCTCTTTTATTCGCGGAAGCAATGACCGCCGTAGGTTTACCACGCAGTGGTAATCGCTGGAGAGGGACTGCCGCCGCACAGAGAAAGGGGATCTACTGCGAAAAGGAACCGGATTTTAGTATAGTCCCATTCCAGTCTCTTTCCACTTGGCCATCTCTTGTCGTTGAAGTCGGGATGTCTCAATCGCACCGTTCTCTCCGAATGGATGCCGAATGGTGGTTCGAAAATTCTAACAAAACCACTCGATTGATTTTGCTATTCAAGATCCATAAGAACCCTTTTTGGGTAGATATCGAACTATGGTCAGCTCCTTACAGTCCTCGACCAGGCCTACCTACACGCCAGAGCACAACTCTTGACCCAGACCATCCTACACAGTTCAAGCCGGGTGAAGCACTACTATCGGTTACGCAGGCGCTGCGAGTCACAAAGGGTGAAGTCACACTGGTCAAGGGTTCGAGTCTAGATATCAGCCTGAACTACGAGCAGCTTATGCGGGAAGACCGACCAGCTGGACAAGCAGACGTCGTCATTACGCAACGGATACTGCAGATGATTTGTGAAGAATTCCACTAAAGCGGCGGTTGAGATTTCGTCCCTGCTTTTGCCCAGCGGATAGTGTCTGATACCTCGTGACCAACACATTGATTGATACGGGATATGAAGTTACATGCTTGCTAATAGCGTCGGACTAATGGATGGGATCGCGATGATTTCGAATTGTTCCTTCTTTAACTACCCTCTCTACAATACACTATAATACAATTCAATTCAGATTCAATTCAGATTCAATTCAGATTCAATTCAGATTCAATTCAGATTCAATTTAGATTCAATTTACTTTAGAAGTCCCTATATATATAGTAAATCCTATATTATACATACTATGATAGAAGGCTCCTTCCGTCTAAAAAGGGAGTAAGGTCCGATTGTTATATACGATAATACTCCTAGGCATACTACTAAAGAGACTTTTGATTTCCTTGAAGTATAGGGATTAGCACTTTCCTTTATCGAAGCTTCGTGGTATGGTCTAGGAGGCCTAGGATACTATAGCAGGGGAATTCCTATCTAATCTGATTGATACAGTGATTGCTGCTAATAGGGGACCTACTAACGTTACATACTAAGATAGTAAGATAGTAACTAAGAAATTGAGAGTTAAGAGTTAGGAATTAGAATTTAGGAGTGCAATGAGCCCCGTTTTTTTTTAAAAAAAAAAATATATATCATTTATAAAAATACTATATAGAATACTACGCTAGTTGTGCACTAGTAAGAATGAGTGGAGGTGGGTGAATCTTTCTAAGGTAGACTGTTTGTTATAGGTGTCACGACACGATCTGCTAGTTATCACATACTTGATCACATGTTAGATTAGTTTCCTTAATTTCTTTGTTTGCTTGCTTTTTTTATTTGCCTCGCTTAGCGAGAAGGTTGGGGTTTGCATAGATCTGGCTATATCTATAGCTCGCTAGATCTTGCTTCTCTTGCTTCCTTTCTTTCCCCTCCTTTAGTATTTTGAATCGGGTACTCTCACTTTGCTTGAAGACCTGGGTCGTCACAGTAGGTAACACCCCAATTATATATAACGTCCCTAATATTATCTTCAAAAGTCCTAATAGACGGTTGGCCAGCTACCCTTATCTCTGAAATCAGAAGTACACGAAAAATCCCCGTCACCAAGGAAGTCGACTTCTTTTAGGAAAACCAGGATGACATTCAGTACCTTACGATATATATATTTCACCGCGTATACCGCCGTATACGCAATCAGTTTTACATCAGAGGCTAGCCAAGAAGGTCCGGCTATCCATCGCCCACTGTCCAAAGTGCACCACCAACCAGACAGTTCGTCATAAGCCACGGGGATCGCTCATACCGATAGAAGTCGCTTCATTGCCTTTCCAATGTATCTGTATCGACTTTATCGTCGGCCTATCAGTCTCTACAAAAGGCAGCAACGCATGTATGTCAGTCACATGCCAGCTGTCAAAGAGAGCGGGCCTCCTACCCGGAAAGGACACAGATACAGCCGAAATTTGGGCAATACGCCTGCTAGACTTTTTGTCGATAGCTGGCTGGGGTATCCCGACAAGCATCATATCCGACAGGGACCGCAAGTGCGGGAAGTCTGGCAAACAATCTTCAGTCGTTTGCAAACGCGGCTGCGACTAACAACAGAATGACACCCCCGTAGCGACGGCCAAAGCGAACGAACAAGGCAATCGATAGAAATCGCTATTCTATTCACGGCTGATGATGAGCGGTACGCCGACTGGGAGCAGGCAATACTAGCCTGCGTATTCCAGCGACGCACTTATAAAGGCCAAGGTAACTGAGCATGATCTCTAGTTAGCTTTTATTTACCAGGTTAGTAATCCCGCCCTCTACTCAGTTAACCCAAAAATTAAACCAGTTCACTGAGACCATACCTTGAACAGGCTGCTTTGCATCCACCTACTGCCCACATCTTCGGCCTAGCCAGTGATATTTCAAAGCAACTCCGGTCCGAGGCAAACTTATCGAACCCATGGTACATGATGCCCCTACCATATCCAATTTCAAAAGCGAGTTTGGCTTTTCTTCATTGGTGCGACTCGCAATACACACAAAAGCCTGAGAAAAGGTCCCATGGTGCCAAATTATATGACGGCCGGACGGCTCAACGGCGCATCGCTTTTTGGAAAAGCTTGCCGCTTTATGATCTCAATATACAAAGCGAAAGTCCGTTTGAAACGAGGCGGCTATACCACGTTTTAGGGGACTAGTTGTCTTTTAATATTATGGCAAAAGAAGTAGAATATATTGCAAGACCTTGGTGGGCTCAATATTGCCTCCTCGTTCCCTCACAGAAAATATAATTAAATAAGCTATATATAGCTTGATAGCCCGCCATCACAGTTAAGCGTGTATCAGTTTCATTTATATTGTATCTGCCTTGAGTAATGTGGCAATAGTACCAAGGTAGAAAATAAGGTAGATTAAGCTTTCCGAACCCGAATCCGAACCCGAACCCGAGCCGAAGTCTTGTTCAATTGCCCTGCCTGAAAACCGAGACCTTTTATGGAGTATGTCGTAGAAACAAGATATTCCCAAGGGTCACTAGGCTGCTATAAAAGCTCTATTTTGGATCGCATCTGAAATACATTGGATTAGTGATCCATTGTTGTGTATAGAGACTGTCTTTCCAGACCCGAACTAAGGTCCAGCTATAAATGCCATGGGGGTTCTGGAAGTTTCAATGCTTGGTTCCATTACTACTCACTTATTCCCCTAAGAGCAAGTTTTGTCTTTGTCTTTTATACGATTTTCCTAGCAGGATGTCTTCGACTTCGTACTATGCCTATACGCCAAGTTTGATTCTGGCGGTGGTTGGAGTGGGTATATATTGCGCCCTCTTTGCAAGCCATGCTCTCCGTGTATGGCGCTTTAACGCATGGGATGGTAGTTATATGTTGATGGGAGCCCTGGGTAAGGAACAACCAGATCTGATTTTAAAATATCTTCCCCCTGACATCTTAATAGTTCAAGCGATAGGACTAGGGGCACGAGTGTATTCCTCAGAAGATACCGATAGATTTGGAGCCTATGGCGTTCAAAATCTGTTTCTTCTCCTCGGGCCCACCCTATGCATGGTGACCGTCAATCTTACTCAAGAAAATGATGCGCTGTTTGAGGTCCGAAAACATTGGTCTTCTGCTCAATTTCGACTCCCTATCTACTTCACTACCAACCTCCTCCTCCTTCTACTTCTAGGCATCGGCGCTATGATCATTGCTCTAACTCACAAACCCGCGCTCATTGGATCTGCAATGAAGATCCTCACGGCGAGCTATGTATGCCAGATGATATTTTGGATGTTCACTTTGGCGGAGAATATCCTCTGGGGTTTCCGATTTGGACGATCCTCGTTCGCCAACGCCCAAATGATGATGCCTCACTGGAAACGTTATAATCAGTTGTTTGGCCTTGCGATCTCAATTGTTGCTATGGGCCGCAACATGACGCGATTGACACAGATGGGCATGGTCAACGAGTGGACTAGTTATGCATTTGACTTTTATTAGATGGCGCTACTTGCCGGGGATTTGCAAAGAGATCGAGTTTCAAAATGTGCATCAGGCGTTGCAGAATTATGAATGTTGAACATGAACTATGGAATTAGAGATAGACAGGAAACTGGAATTTAGAGTGATCACACGCTAAAGCGGCTACCCGTGGTTGTTCCAAGGTTGTAGGGGTATCCCCGCACAAGATGGCGCTTGTGCCGAATAGTCAAGTCCACCCGACCTTATCATCTGGGGCATTTAGGGACATTTAGGGACATTTATGCTTGGGAGATATTGAGAATTCCTCTCTTACAAACCTCATGACGGTAATGCCTGAAATTAGTGTGTGTGTGTGGAATTGATATATATACATACCTTACCGAATTCATTGAGCTGAACAGCTTCAACCCAATATGTCCCTACCCGCTCCAAAACGAGCCTGTGATCAATGTCACACATTGAAAGAAAAATGCCGACGATCGAGTGCAACAACGTCATGCGAGCGATGTGATAGACTAAGCCAAACCTGCAAAACAACGCGAAACCTTGCAAAACTCGGACGAAAACCACATATCGCAAGAAAACTATCCTATAATCTTCCAACCTCCAAATTCAGCTTGGCCACCTGTAACACAAAGAAACTCGACCTATCTTCATCCCAAAACAACAAGCCCTATCCCTATGTCTACCTCCCATTCGACGAAGGCCTATTTAGCAACCCAGCCCTATTCCCAGAACTAGACAAGTGGGAGAGATACTTCATAAATCTTATGAAAGACCCGGGCGCACCATCCCCGCTAGACAAATTCCTAATCGGACCAAGCTTCCACGAGTCGCACCACCGTTTCTTTGTGCAGAACCTTCTCCGAGCACCTACGTCTATATTAAAAGACGCCACAGTCGCCTGTGCCGCAGTACTCCTTGGCGCCCAATATGCGCAGTACACGAAAACAAGCGTCGAAGTCGGGTATCGACGAGCTGCACTGGCTGTTTCGGGACTGCGGTCGTTGCAGATATGTAAAGAGCAGGATTTGGTTACTGCACTCATTCTCGGCGTGGGTATAGTGACCTTCGCTATGCATGTTGTTGATGGACAGCCGTTTCTTATATCGCGTTATACTTTGGCGCTTGTTAAGCCGGTTTATCACACTCTTTTGACAATGGATCCTAGTATTTTGGATTTGTTGATGTGTTTGGTTACTGAGGAGACTTTTGAATGTCTGATTCGGTCGGAGACGCCGACTATTCGAATCGGTGAACGTGATCGTTGCGATGTTGTTGATCGGTTCATTGGGATTAGCTCGTCACTTTTTGGTCTCTTATATGATCTTTGCGATGCTAGTCATTCGATGAGAGTTACTGGTGGGAGAATGGATATTGAGATGGTTGAACGATTGGACGCCATACAAGATTCCCTGGAGCGATGGAAACCTTCGCCACCACCTGACTTTATTGAAAGATTTACCCAGTCTGAGGTGGTTGGAATGCTCACTCAGGCTAAGGTCCTCCGTCTTGCCGCTTGTCTTATTATACATCGGTTGCGCTATCCCTATGGGCAGCGCGACAAGGAAGCGTTGCGACTATCTCGTGCAATTATGGCGGAGATCGATATGGTCTTGAAATCGGCAGGGCGTTCAATACCATGTATGACATTTCCCTATACGGTTGCATGCTTCGAGGTCACTGAGATCAAACCGCGAGCAGCAGTCGTTGATAAGATTCCGGTAGTTGTGATTTTCTCCAGGCAATTGCAGCTTCAAGTTAGGCGCTCCCTGTCTTCGGTGTGGGGCGGGAGGGATGACGGAGACCAGATCTACTGGTTCGATATAGGTAATTACATATACAAGACGCCTTCCACATGGACAGACGTATAATGTTCTAGTCTAGAAATTGTGTTACTATTCCAGCATTTGACCATGATGCAGTCGAAGCAGCGTGACAAAACCCTCAAACATCTATTTATGCCCCATCATTGCAGCCCATGTTATTCCAGTCTGCTCATCATGAATGTCGGGCTTTTCAATGAAAAGAAAGCTCTTTCCTGAAACGTGAACAGCGCGGGAATGCATCTCGTCACCAGCGATACGAATCCCCTTGGCATCTACCATATCTGCCCCAGACAGTAATTGTGATACTACACCTGTTACAACGTCCACAGGAATAAATATTTCCCGTGGGAAGATCCCGTAAAACGTCTCATCGGCAAGAAGGGGCGTTTCCACTACCCCGGGACACAGAGCATTAACCCGGACTCCCTCATCCCAGAGTCTGTCTCCGACAGAGCGAGTGAATCCAATAAGCGCATCTGGCAATTCGTTAGCCATTCCTTGTAACAGAGTAATTTGACTTCTTTATTCTCAACCCGCGTTTAGTACTAGAGTATACTGGAGTCAGCATACAGGGGTATAGACCCCCGATACTGGACGTGAGTATTAAGTTCTTATACCCTTTCGTTAACTCCGGAGAGCGACGGAAATAGTGCATGGCAAGGTAACTGGTATATAGAGCGCCATTCAAGTTGACATCGACAATTTCGGAACTCGGTTCGGGCGGGATGCCAGTCTCAGACTTGACGAAGAAATCGGTATACTCTGCTCTTCCGGCGTTCGCAAAGACAAAATCTATTCGACTAGTCGCATGGAAGATCTGGTCAAATACACCGGCTAGTTGTTGGTAGTTTCGCACGTCGGCTTGGTAGAATGTGACATTGAGGAGGGAAGCTGCTGCGTCTTGGCCGCGCCCTTGATTGCTGCCGATAATGTTGACCTGCCAGCCGCCGGTCTGGATCAGGTCCTTGGCAACTGCAAGGCCTATTCCACTAGCTGTTATTTTTTTTTTAACTTTGGTTAACGAATGATCGACGATCCGTGCGGGAATTGTGGGATGGTACATACTACCACCGGTGATCAGAGCGACCTTGGCCATATTCGCTATGTAGAATTTCCGATCGAATGATGATATTCTAGTGAAAAAACTTCGGCGACGAAATGTTTTGGTGGAGGGGCATTTCTTTGATCGATCGATGGTGTGGCTTGACGCTAATCGTCGACGGTATGCATCTCAAGCATCGTATCTCTTTGATTGGAAGGGTCCATGCTCAGATGGATGAATATTGGGATCAACAATTGGATCGGAACGGTAAGTCATCGCTTCCAAGGTTCATTGTAGGCCCACAGTGGAGTCACAAGTAGGAAAATATAGTCCCAACATCCAATTATACGACATTGTTAGGCACTGGAAATGGGTCGGGTATGGAACTGTGGAAGTGTGTGGATCTTCCCGGGAAAGTGCAATCCTGGAAATGAGATGCGGCTCCAGAGGGCTGAAACGTTGATGCCATCAGCCCTGTGGGCTATAAAGCTGCAAGTCAGAATCGGAGTCGCGACAGCTGCAAGGCAAGTGTTTTAACGCTTCCTCGCGTCCGATTCATTAAAATCTGTCCCCAGAAATTTGGGTTGTATTCGGAAACCCCTTGTTTTTCGAATAGTTCTGTGCGTTGAAGGTTTGTGTATACTTTGCTCGTAGTGTGGATAGCAATAGCAATATTGGAAGACACTAACTGTTTTGAATTCTCGCTCCTGGATTGAGACAAGTACGTCAGGTCAAAGTAAGTACAGACACTTGGGATGCGGCACATCTTAGACTTTCCGACTTCAAGGTTTATTGAGGGCATTGGGCGACAGAACGGCAAGGGCGAACGGAAACTTTGAAGACGAAAGATGAGGTGGACCTTCTAGTGACATACTCTGAAGAGAGTTGGGGGTAGAGTAGATGTTGTAATCCCCGATATAGCCCCTTGCGAAGATCGGGGATCTTCAGTGCGGAGTACCAAGTGGATTAGTTGGATTCATGACATTTTCCATCGCGGACAATTAAGCTATCAGTTGCGTGGCACAAAACTATGCTTTTGAACAATGCATTGAACAATTCCAATTGAGATTGCATTTATGCATTTCTGTGCGACAATCCAAGAAAAGCAACTAAAGATCATCTATCCAGGTGGAGCGGAAATGCAACCGAAAGCAACGGAAATTCAATCCGGCTGCATGAGATGTATACTGACCTCGTAATCAATGACAAAAACGCTATCAAGTGGATCAAATATAACGGCTAAATTTCACTAACTTCCACCATGTGGGCTGTAATCGGACGTGTCCGCTGTCTAATCGACATATCATATTGGGTAAACCTCAGCCCTTCACAGTCTTATTATCCGAGGATCTACCAAAACGGCGACTTCGGAAAAGTATTTGATTCTGTCAATTATTGGACGATCATGGCGTTTTTCGGCTACCTTGTGGGCTGTACATCGGGAGACAGCTGTCAGTGACAGGAGGCATTGAAATACTCCGTACGGAGTGTATGTATCTATTTCTGGTTATTCTCCTGGAGCATGGGAAACTCTACCCCGGTTTTTGTGTATGTAAAATCGCGTGGAATCCTTTATTGTTAATCCCTTGCCTGGAATAGAGGCATGGGTTTTGAATTTCGTTGGTTAATCTGCCGGTGTGAGTGAGAACTTGACTACAAAGCATTGAACAATCATTCTCCGCTGCATATTTTCAATAGTTATCTCAATCAAAAAGCAATGTGCCAGCACATTTTGTCATACCGCTCAACATGTCCTGTCTACCGGGTTTTCGGGGAGATTGTGGGAAGAATGTCTTGCAACGAAGTGGATCCCATAAGTGTCAGATTCAAATCTGATATATCCACTATCCCAAGATGATATGTCAGGAAAAGTGTTCCTATGCCTTGATATGATTGGCGAAATCTCTACGGTCAAGGCACATAATACTTTCTTGTTTATGATCTGACGGGCCGTTGGTTAGCAGCGTGTTTCTTTTTATCTTGCTTTTTCTTAGGCAAAATAGTCCCACAACACAATATGTCATTGTTCGCACTGGAGCATTTCTGGGCTGAAATGCCATCTGCAACTAAGCCACGCTCTGTCATCGATGTGATCGGTAAACCTGTTCATGTCATCTTTGTCACCTTTGCGTTATTTTCATGGATTTCAAGAGATATGACACATACATAGATGGGGTCTCCCCCCTTCCCCATCTCCTCGAAGTATATTAAAGATCCCATGCGAAGCCTTAAATGATTCCAAATCATTCAAACCAACAACTTTCTCTCCTTTAATCTTATCTCGTTGTTGGAGTTGATTCACCAGTCATGTCTTCCACAGAACATTCCTCCACCCCCACGTGGACACCGGGAGACTTCGAGCACCCGAATCAGGAATTTCGGAGATCGATGATTATTGCACTGGTGTTTGCTTATACCTTATCCACTCTCGCGGTTGTTCTGAGGATCTTGGCGAGGAAGGTTACGGGAAGCAGGTTGTTCATGGACGACTACTTGATTATGGTTGCTCTGTTCTTGAAATATGCATGCTCCAGTGGAGTCGTTGTTCGTGAGTGACATGAACAAAAATACAGCATCAAGCCAACTTCATACTAACATCGATATCAGTCCTATTCAATGGAATGGGCTCACACATCACAATGATCCCAGCGAAAAATCTCCTGGTTTACTTGCAAGTACGTTCACATGAAACAAAAGTCAGTGCTATATCAAGTACACGTATTGACTCAAGATAGCTTGGATTCGCCAACAACTTTATCTATACCGGTTGTATTGCCTTCATTAAATTCTCCATTCTGGCGCTGTATAAGCGACTCTTTGCAGTCCGACACATGACAATTGCAGTGAATGTCATGTTTGGATTCATCTGCCTCTGGGTTGTGGGTGTTTACGTCGCCGGTGCTCTTATTTGCATTCCCACCGAGAAGTTCTGGAACCCGTCCGTTGAAGGAGCCTGTCTTGACTCCGCCAAATTCTACTATGGCCTTCAGATCCCCAACATCCTCTCTGACCTCATTCTCTTGATCATGCCTATGAGAGTTGTGTGGACATTGCCGATTCCCAAGGCCCAGAAAGCGCTTCTTTCTGGAGTCTTCCTCGTTGGTGGCCTGTATGTTTGATATCTCATTCATGTTACAGTGGAAAGATCCTAACACATCGCTTCTAGAACCTTGATCTTCGATTGCTTCCGCCTCAATGCCATGATTACCCTGGTTAAGCAAGGCCCTGATATTACCTGTCAGTATCAACGTGCTATTATCTCTTTCAATCTCCTGATCTATATCACTAACTATCCATTCAGACAACCAAGTCCCCGTCATCGTGTGGACTTGTGTCGAAGCAGCAGTTGGAATCACAGCTGCTTGCCTCCCTAACCTCCGCCCTCTCTTCAAGATCGGTCATCGCAACTTCTGGTCTCAGATTCGTTCCTCCAACAACGTATCCGAAAGGACTCTTGTCAGCTCGAGCAACAATGCAGGCACTATCACTTCCACTCATAAGAAAAGTGACTCATTTACGGCTCGGCAAACTTTTGAGATGCCCCCATATGAAGACTACAAGGATGAGAAGGCAGTGGAAAGAGTCTAGGTCTGCGGACTTTTTGCGGAATGGAGAGGCTTCATGCGGATTGCACAGGGTGGTCGTCGGAGTCAGGCGAAACAGGAAAAGGAAAACTTTAGCACGCTCTTTTATAATCTTCTTTGTGATACCTTCTTTAACACTATACACCTTTAGTCTTCTTATTTATACTTTTATGAGCTTATCTCAAAATATTATACCATTTCTTAATGTCAGAACTAGGGCTTCAACAAATACAAAGGCGACCTCCAATTCGTCTAAGCATAAAAGTTTGCATCTAAATAGTCCGATGGCTAAGCTGATTTGCCGCCATTTTCCTATAACTCGGCGCCGTAGCAATCCTAGCTTTCTTACCCCAGACGAGAAGTGGGACGGGGATCGAGAGGATCACGAACGAGATAACTGCACATATAATATGCAAGTTCCGCAGGCCCATCTTATTGACCCAAGGTGTGAGCACAAAGAGTACAATAACCGAGAAGATGTTTCGCATAAAAATCACCCCGACTAATGCGTCACCGATAATCTAGAAGCCATCAAATTAGAAAAAAGAACCCAAGCACATGAAATGAAATAGATACTGACCTCTTGATAGCAATCCATTAGATACGAAAGCGAAATACCGCTAATGGCAGCAAGTGAAAAGCCGAAGAATCCAAATCCGACAGCAAGAAGAGCCCAATGCGCACCCTAGATGGTGTTAAAAAGATTCAAAAATTCCTGCTTCGGATGCGTCACTCACATAGGCAAGGCCCAACCCGAACATTAGGATTCCCGCAGGACTAATAATAGCAATAGGCAGAGCAAGCCAAAGACGCATCTCCGGTTCGTAGATACCACCATTGCGCTTGGATAGCCACAAAATGGACTTGTCGCTCAAATATCCACCAAAGGGAAAACCGAGAACAGCACCAACAAATGGTGCCACATTCATCAGTCCAACACCAACAGCATCGAAGTTATAAGGCGGTATAATCATGTAAGAAGCCTGTAGTGAAGTCATGATGGCAAACCAGCTCAGCGTAGAACCATATGTAATAGCCGCATACGAAACAGCCGGGAAAGTGAAGAGCGCGACGATGGGCTGATAGAAATGCGGCCACAGTGCTTCGTCGGTGGTAGTCACCAAAGCCATGCGCTGGAAATACGTCTTCAAAGGAATATCCGGGTTTGTACGTACGCGACTCATGGGCGTCTCACGATGGGTGGTCTTTGAATCCGCCACGTCCGCGTCTTTGTGAGGTTCCGACTGTTCACCAGTCACTTCTCCAGCAACGGTAACGTCACGACCATCGAGATAAGGGACGTATTTCGATTCCTCGAAAAGGAATATCACACAAAGTAATGTGACTCCGAAGAAAATCACACACCACCACCACATCCACCTCCACCCTTGTGCCACCACGATGTATCCCGAAGCCACGGGACCAAGGAATGCGCCCGCAGACTGGACGATGACAAACCATCCGTTCATCGTTGCGTGCTGGTGCACGAAGAACATGTCGGCGATGGTAATCTGCACGATGACCTCGCTGATTGCGCCGCCGATGCCGGATATCAGGCCGCTGGTCATTAGATCGCCGACGGTGGACATCTGGGCTTGCCAGATGCATGATGCCAACTGTAGGGTGACGCTTAATATGTAGATTGGGCGTCGGCCGTATTTGTGGACTAGCGGCATGAAGAATATGCAGCCTATGGCCAGACCGCCGTAGTTGATGGCTGCGTTGGCGTTTAGGATGTCGAGGGAGTAGTTGAGTTCTCCTTGCATTGGACCCCATGCTGTGAAGCCAATGTCGAGTTGTACGAAGGTCCATAACACAAAGAAGCTTACTAGGGTGAAATTGAGGATTTTGCGAGATTTTGACCAATTGAGGGGTCGTTGGGGTCGGATGATGGGGTGGGGAAGAGGACGAGTTGGTCTCTGGATTGGTGGACTGACTTGGTAAGTCAAGTTGTATATCTAGTGTAGTATTGGGGGTTGTGTTTCACTTACTATCCTCTAGTCTGACTGTTCCCGGAGCCCAGGTGGTCTCATATTGGTGGATATCATTCTCCATAGTTGATAGATCCTGAAGGAAAGGGATGAACTTGATCCAGCATGATAGGCATGATCTGTCTATTTAAGCAACCCAGTGATTTGCGCGGAGTTTCAACCGCAAGTCTTATCGAGGGTGAATATAAACTGCGGGGAAATCTTCAGTATACTAGTGGATGACCTTGATATGCCACTCGGTCGAATCAGAATGCGTTGAACATGCCGGCTTGGCGGGATTCGGGTACGAGTATGTCACCTGGGGCATAACTTGTTTAAAGATGTCTGAATACCTCCTTCTAAAATGGACATAGGGACTTTTAAAGTAAATTAAATTTGAAGTGAATCTGAAGTGAAAATTGAATCTGAGTTGAATCTGAGTTGAATTGGAGTTGAATTGTATAATAGAGAGGGTAGTTGAAGTAGGAAGAATTAAATTAGTGAATCTTTATAGGGTAGGCTGTTGTAGGTGGCATACTTAGCCCGTATTCGGGGTTAATAGGAAGCCTCTAACGCTGATCTTTTCATTATCGTTTTGATTCACATAGGTCTGTAACTGCACTGATATCTTCGATCTCGCAACCTAGACTTCCAAAATAGGTTCACCCTGGAACACTAATAAGAAGAGAAGCGGCAATTGACTAGAACTATATACCGAGCAATAGAACATCCCGAGGTCAACATCTTCTCGACACAAACTAGTCAAGCGACCAAATATAAGCACGGAATATCTCTCGACTATAATCACTCCACGGGTAAACAGTAAGATCAAATTCCGGCTGCAACATCCTTCGTTCCCTCTCAGTGAGTTGAAATTGATGAAGATCAATACAACAAGGACACTGAGCGGTACAATGACCCCAACCCTTCCTCCTATTCGGATCAGGCGGATTTTCACAACACCTGCACTCACGACCACAGCAGCCACCACGCCTAGCACAATCCTGGCGCAACCATTCACTATGAAGATACCACTGCGGCTGTTTTCGAATCCACATATACCCGCTCTTGATAGGGCCCACGGGACAACCCGCCAGGAGCGTGTCGTATATCCGCTCGAGACGTGTGTACTCGTGGTCCAGAGCTATTAACTCTTCGATCAAATCTGGTAGAACGAATTTGCCGGCTTCGCTGGACCCGTTGTGGAATTTATGGATCCACTTCTTGAGGAAGTTCTCGCGTTGGGTGGTTTCGCGTAGACGCTCTTCTGTCTCGATGATCGATTGCGCCCATCGGGATACCACGTCCCAGTCGGTCTCCCACCATATATGTCGCTTGCCGCGTATGATTTGCCAGTTGACCCATCTGCTGGAAGCTTCTGCGACATTTTGGACGTACTCGAGGAAGTCTTCGAGCGCTGGGAAGCGCATTTGCTTGACTGGGTTCTTCATTTTGGGTTGCGATTTTGGAAATTACATTTGGGAGATGATTTGAAGCTATTTAGAAGGGTAAGGGTATAGAAATGTTACATCACTTTTTATCATCCGATCAGTTGTGATGTTGAATATGGTTTGCACGCCCATGGTGGAACATTGGGATATAGTTTCTTCCTGATCATATTCCAAGGAGTGTGACACAGTAAACAATAACCAAATCGGGTTATTCCCAATGTTCAAAGAGAAATTCGGAGTTATCACCCAGTGAGGGGGAGAATGTCGACAAGAGAGGGGAAAGAAGGAAACCCCGAGGTCGGAGCTCTCGTATTGCGTAAAATGACTTTGGTGGTTAAAATGTAATTTCTTGACATTGAATCCTCCAAAATTATATCAAAGTCAATCAGCCCAGTATGTCCCACGATACTACAACGGCAAAGCGCCGAGTGCTGGTGATTGGATCTGGTGGTGTGGGCACAATGGTCAGCGTCGCTCTCGAAAGATCTGGACAGGCATCTGTGACTTCTGTGCTCCGATCCAATTATGAACAAGTTATCCAGCATGGATTCGAAATTGAGTCCATCGACCACGGAAAACTATCCTGCTGGAGACCAAGCGCAAGTATGTAACTCCCTCAAAGGCGCAGTACAAAGCTAACAACATGGATAGTCGTCAATTCTGTCCCCCTAGCTGACCCCAACACCCCATTCGACTATGTGATCGTCACCGTGAAGAACATCCCCGAAGTGAACAATATCCCTAATATCATAGCCCCCGCCATAACCCCGGATTATACAACGATCGTCCTCTTCCAAAACGGTCTGTACATCGAACCACCAATAATCGCAGCATTCCCCTCGAACGTGGTATTATCAGCGCCGAGTTTCATCGGCGCACACGAACACAACGGCCACGTTATACACGACGACCACGACAATTTCCACATCGGCACATTCCACAATCCATCTCTGGACGCAGCGATCGAACGCGCCAAGCTCGAAGAGTTCGCGACAATCTATAACGGGAGCAAAGTGGTCAACGCGAATGTCGTCGATGATATCGTCCTCTATCGCTGGCGGAAGGTGCTCTGGAATGGGATTTTCAATCCCATGTGTGCTATCACTCAGCTTGATAGTGCTGCGGTTCGGCGATTCGGCGGCGAGCATAGTTTGATTAGACCTGGTATGGCGGAGATGGCGGCCATTGCGAAGGCGGATGGGTATGACCTCGGGCCCGGGATTGTGGATGAGATGGTTGATGTTACTCCTCTGGAGTTGTCTTTCCGGCCTAGTATGTTGGTGGATGTGGATAAAGGGAATCCGATGGAGGTGGAGGTTATTCTGGGGAATGCTTTGCGGGTTGCGAGGGAGAAGGATGTGAGCACACCGATTTTGGATACTACCTATCGGTTTTTGAAGCTCACTCAGGCCCGGCTGTTGGCTGCAAGGGGATTGATTGTTGAGCCGAAGGAACTGCCAAGAGTAGATCTGATATAGTTATTTGTTTAGACGGTTTCGGTTCAAAGATGTACGGTTTGCGAGCCTGTCAGGTTCATTGTTCCACATCATGTACCCTTGTAGTTAATCTCGAGTCGGTAAGCAATAAGCGACTGCATTTTATAAGAAAACCGGTGAAGAATACGAACTGGCAATGTCGATCTGAGTTGCAAGGATGGGGATGCATTGCAGGACTATAATATCAGCAACAATCCTCCCCCAGAACTACTTCATACACACTCACAAGATCCAAAATGAATAGAATTGATGTTCACACCCACTGTGTGCCCCCCTCGTATCGCGAGTATTGCCTACAGAATGACTTCGCAGGCAGAGGCCACCCAGATGGAATGCCCGCGATCCCAGTGAGTCCCCTCTGAACCTGCACACCACATCGAATTCCCATGCTAACACAACATGATCGAGGAATGGAGCGCCGAAACACATATTGATCTAATGAAAAAACTAAAAATCCAAAAATCAGTACTGAGCATGTCCTCCCCAGCAACACACCTAACCCCGGGCAACGACGAAGAAGGCCGAACCACAACCCGCCGCGCCAACATCGACATGTCCAAAACCTGTGCCGATCACCCAAGCCATTTCCTCTTCTTCGCCTCTCTCCCGCTTCCAGATGTGGAAGGCTCCCTTGCAGAAATAGACTATGCACTAGACCATCTTGGCGCAGTGGGATTTCAAATCCTGACCAGTTCGCACGGCATCTACCCGGGTGATCGACGCTTCAGTCGCGTTTTTGACAAATTGAATGAGCGAAAGACCATCGTCTTTCTTCACCCGACTACTACATGTCTTATCCGGCACGATGATGATGACTCCCTGGAGAAGGTGACGCCGCTCCCTGGTGTTGCTGCGCCGATTATGGAGTTCATGTTTGATTCGACGCGGTCGCTTATGAGTTTGCTTACTTCTGGGACGGTTGATCGGTGTCCTGGGATTACTTTCGTGGCTTGTCATTGTGGTGCAACTTTCCCGCCGATTATGGAGAGGATCGCGGAGTTTTCGTCTATGGTTCCTGGTGCAGGTGATGGGGTTAGTGGGGAGAGGATTAAAGAGCTGTTGCAGACGCGTTTCTATTTTGATCTTGCCGGTGTGCCGTTTCCCGATCAGATTCATGGGCTTCTACGGCTGGTTGATTCGTCCAGATTGCTGTATGGGAGTGATTATCCATATACCCCTGCAGCGCTGGCTGAGTCTCTGGCGAAGAGAGTGGATGATGGATTGCAGAGTCTATTTGGATCGGAAAGAACACAACAGATTTTGTTGGATAATGCGCAGGATCTTCTTGGGGCAACCAGTGAATAGCTGAGGATTGCAGGCAATTCATGGTCAAGGAGACTATTGAAACCTAATGATTTGGGCAGATTATGATCAAATATGATAGAGATCCACCATCACAGTTATAAAAGAACTGTGTAGTACCTGTGGACAGAATATATCAAATCATTCATACGAAGGTCTACATACGTAGCATGTGATATAAGGTGAACATGCCACTTCCTCTACTTTGAAAAAAAAAGAAAAGAATGATATGAAAAGTTTCCCATTACAAAGCTGTCCAATATTTTTGTATTTTTCTTTCTTTAACTCCAACCCCAAGCAAATACCATTGGTTCCTAAGCAATTTCGCAAGGAAAAGTGTAAGAACCGATATCAGATCCATCTTCTCCCCCAAAGTCATATCTCAGACCATATCAGTAATCTCATCCTGGACCGATGCAATAATAGCCGCAGGTGAACCTCGATCCCGCATCTTCTTCAACTGGATTCGAACCCAATCAGAAGCTTTGTCATGCACAAGTTCCCAAACATCCTTAAAAGCAGGCTGTTTCTTGCACAGCCATCCCATTGCGAGCAGGGTTGCGAGAACAGTCGCCTCGTCGCCCTGTGGAAACCCTTTTTCAACCTTCCGATTGAGACTGTGGTACATTGTGGCCAATTTTCTGGTTGTTGATTTCATGTTACACTCCAAAAGATCGAAGAGTTCCTTCGACCACACCCAACTGCCTTCAAAGGTTTGCAGCTGAATAAGCTCGTGCATTCTCATCTGCGGAGTTTTGGTCAAAGTAGGAGTCGGGGGCGTTGCAACTCGTGCCGCTCGGGCCAGCACGGCACCAAGCTTTGGGGCTGCAGATGATGCAGCTGATCCATAGAGAGGACGCGGGACTGTAGGTTCTGTGTTTCCAGGTGACGACACTTCGGTTTGTATCATTAGAGCTCTAGCTTGGGGTTGCATCATATTCATTGGAGCTGCAGGTACCGCGCGTGGGCGACACATACGATTCGATTCCCCAGGTCCCATGAGCGTAAAAGGTGCTACTCCGTTGTTCGAAGTCTGCTGGGGTCCAGTGTACTGAAAAAGTGCCTGCATCGGGAGGGAGGCGCCCCAACCGCCACCATTGTGTGGGGGTCCACCACCTAAGAACCTAGCAGACTGTGATATGGGAGGAACTCGCTCTGCGGCATGTTCCTTCGGGGTATGCTGTTGGTCCTGTCGTTCTGAAGACGAACTGCATTCTTCCGAGGCCACAAACGAGCAGTATTTCCCAGTGACCTGGAACTTGATTCCCAAGTTCTGGCATTCACGCTTTGCAAGCCTCTTCTTTGTGTCGGCGTGGAACTGTTTGAATTTGTTTCCTTTCTCGTCCTCGGCATCAGAGAGCCAGCCATGTCCCTCTTCGAGCTCGATCACAGCCTTTCGTGAAGCCAGTTGGTGGATTGTTTCGCCGGTTCCGATGTCGCAGATCGGGATCCGCAGCTCCAGTGGAATGTTATTGGAAGTGGCAGTGAACTTCAGCGACTTGGGGATTTTCTCAGGCGAGTGCGGGTCCATAAGGAGGAAGACATTTGTCCTGATGAACGGGTACAGTGGCGGGACGTTGTAGGGAGCTCGGATTGCTCCTGGAGCGGTGAGAGTGGGAAGAGTTTCAGTTGCTCTCTTTTCGGCATCGACCTTCATGTCGGATTCCTGGAAGTTCTCATCGTACAACAGAATCGACTGCGATAAGCTGCCTGTTGTTCTTTTCATGGAAACGTCTCCATCTCCCTCCTTCTTTTTGCCCTCCGTCTCAATGTCGATGAGGTTCTCAGTGTCGCTCACAAAGTCAAACTCACGCTCTGTCTCGGTGTCGTATTCAACTTCGAGTTCGAAGTCATGGATATGAGGGGTCAGGGCACCCTTGAGCATGCGAACGACCTTGCGATCCAATTCTTCGTATTCCGTAACCGACTGGCAGAATCCATTTCCGGCTCTTGCAATTCCCTCAATCAAAGAATGAGATGCTGCTTCGCCAATGCCGAGGGAAAAGAACCGAACAGTGTTGTCAGCAGCCTTTTCGCGGACGAAGTCGAACAATCGATCCTGGTGGTAGATCTTCCCATCAGTGAGCAGCAGCACATCCAAATCGTTGAAATTGAGTCGTTTTTGAACGGTTGCCATGACTGCTCCTTGCATCTCCGTACCACCCATATCCGCGTCGATGGTGTCAACAAAAGCCAAAGCTTGCTGCGAGCTGAGTTTATCATACACCTTGCTCCTTGGCCACATGAAAGAGTTGTAAGATCCGAAGGAGCAGATATTGAAGCAGATACCAACAGGCAAAGACTTCAGGAAAACTTTAAGTGCGGATGTCAAGATTGGGAGTTTGGGTCCCATGCTCCCACTTCTGTCAATGACAAAGACCACCTCGGGATTAGCGGCTTGGAGGCTGAATTTTGGCACGAGGGTTGCCATCAGGGCGCGCTGGTTAGGGATGGTTGGGTGTCTTTCAAGCAATGCGCAGGGAGTATCAAGCCCATCCGCTTTGATGAGAATAACAAAGTCATGTTCCAGAACTACGGACGTGTTGTTCTGCTGGGTAATGACAGAGGCAGATGCTTGCCATGGTTCAAAGGCAGACGATGGGGCAGTTGTAGAAGAAATGCGTCCGAGCGAGACCTTGACCCGGTGGCTTGGAGATTCCAGCTCTCGGATCACCAAACCCTTCTCCATCTGAACATCAACGGTGATAGACATCCCTTTGGGGTTGGCTGGCAGACGAAGCGAATCTAATTGGGTAGAATCGTAAAACGGTCCAGTTCCATAGCGAGGTGCGATGGTGCTTGGCAGTGTGTAGCGAATTCCATCAGTCTGGGAGTCTTGTTTCAACTCTCCCACGAAAGTGATGTCGACGTTAATCTTTCCATGAGCGGGGACATTACCGAGTCGAATGATAAAAACGTCATTCATGGAGGTGTGGTCCATGACAGCAGCAATCTGATGTTGAGCCACAGCATTTTGGTAGTCCGCGTTGGCCTGTGACTTGGTCTTCACCTTGCTGTGCAGGAGACGAGATCCAACCTTGCATTCGAAACCGACAACACTAACGCCATCGTAAAGAGGGAAGTGGTAGGATATCTCTTCGATGACCCTGTCAGATGGGTTGACAAATACCTGTGTCAAGGTTGTACGGGCCACAGAGGAGAGAATAGTTGCATGGGCCTCGAGTGAGACCTGGGGGAGATACTGAGGCTGACGGTTACCATGGTCCTGCCAAAGGCATCCACAGTAGCCAGCCATGATGGGCTATCACTCTAGAGTGAAACAAGGACAGTGAT
Source organism: Penicillium verrucosum (assembly GCF_028828655.1). Classification (NCBI taxonomy): domain Eukaryota; kingdom Fungi; phylum Ascomycota; class Eurotiomycetes; order Eurotiales; family Aspergillaceae; genus Penicillium; species Penicillium verrucosum. Next base: position 892,497 of record NW_026643214.1, on the reverse strand, counting down.
GTAACGTGAGATAGAATGTGATGTGTTGAGTAGAGTACTGACTTTGATGGATAGATGAAATATGAAGATGAAGAAGAAGAAGAAGGAGAAAGGGAAGGAGACAGGTGCAAGCAAACTGCAAACTTATATAGAACTGTTTATTTGTACACCTGCACAAGCATCCAACTCGGAGAACGCCACCTGTTTTGTGCCTCAGGTTCAGAAAATGCTTATTTTGACCAGAAGAGATAAGTTTCATGATTCATTGGGGTCTACCTTGGTAGGTCTATGATGACTGAATCACACTTTGACTAGTTGGGCAACTCTAAATTCCGAGTCTTGACTACAAATTCCGCATTTTATAGAGCCAAGCATATGCATTTGGCTATAGGTCACTTAGAGAACTACATAAACATCTCGCGGTCTACTAGGGACCGTCGATGGTACTACGTTGAGAGTATCGATTCCGTACTAGAAGGTCATGCCTTAATTCCAATGATCAATGTTGCAAAGGCAGCTCGACAACCTCAGCTGATGATTTCATTAAAAAATGTGCTACTACCAATTAAGTATTCACCATATCCAATAACTTTTACAACCGAAACAGCACCTTGCCAGGTGCCCAACCAATGCCCGTATCATACATTGCACATAGACCTCATGGATCCAACTGAAGCGTCCATATCAACAAAAACCAAAATGGTACACACAATTACAGCTTGTACTGCAACAAGTTGCCGACCATCTCACGGGCAGTGATGCGCGAGGTAGCCCACAAGGTCGGGAAGTCCAGGGTGCTGGAGAAGGTATCGGCGTAACCGAAGAAGAGCATGGGAGGGATCCAGCCACGGGCGTATTCCAACGCGAAGCAAGACTCATCCATCTTGTACTGCTTGACCTCGCCGCGGACCAGGTGGTGCACGCTGCCGGCGGGGTAGACCTCGGGCTTGAACTCGCCGGGGACATAGGCGAGCTGGGTACCCTGGAGGATGTTGAAGTAGTCGTCAGCGGTGTGACGACCAGTGTGGCCTTCAGTTCCGATGGCGGTACCTGCGAATAATCAAATGTGGTTAGAAGGGGAAATGGAAATAGTGGTAGACTTTGTCGCGGATGCAAAACTCACCGAAGATGATCAGGTACTCGGTGATACTGGCGTGAATCACGTACATGGCACCCATGGCGCCGCCGGCGTTGTTGAATACCCACTCCTCCTGGGTGCTCAGGTAGTTGGGGCCGACCTTCTGCTCCAGCTCGGCGACAATGAAGTTGACGATGGAGCGGGTGTCCTCGCCGTGGGCGCTGATGGCGCGCTGAGACACATCGTGCAGGTGCTCTGGGTCGAAGATGTAGAATTGCTCAAGGCGCGCATCGAGGTATCGGTAGACGGCGGAGAACAGAGCCAGGAAAATGGCGAGATAGCTGAGGGTCTTGAGGGAGAAGCAGCGGCAGCGGCAGCCGGAGCTGGAGCTGGTGGACTTGGAGGATTTGGAAGGCATTTTGGGAATTGTGGAAGGGTCCTGGAGTAGTAAGAAGAGGCAATCGAGCATTTAAATTTAATTTCAGCCCCTGGCGAAAACCCCGGAGTTCCACTCGGGTGGGGCATCAAAGCAAAACAATTGATTAATAGTTAAACACCCTCGCTTTGGTGAAATTCATTCCTACAAAGTACAGTCTAGGTCAATTCCTTGCTCAAAATATGTCTCATTTCTTGCTTCAATACATGTACCTCCCAATATACTGGATAACTAGTTATCTAATTTGTATAGAGTGTTTATATATTTTGAAATGTGTTTGTAGATATGTTTGTATATGTTTGTACGTGTTTGCATTGTTTATTTTAGCTGACACATCAACAGCCCATGCCGGATGCTCAGAATCCGAATTGGCGTTTCTTTCATTGGCCAATTGTCCTCGATATCCCCTTCCAGCAATGATGTTGCCTACTCCATGCATTCTAGTGAGTTACTACAAGTTTCACAGATGTGTTGAAAGCGTCGATGGCAGATCCTTAGACAAGTTCCCGCAGTCCGCGGAACCCGATCGCCAGAGTATCAAACTTTAGCCTTCTATCATACTCCACAAGGCCTAGGGCTGGTACTATCACTAGCCTAGCTTGAGTATATTGTAGTGAAGACGTATACGCCTCTCTGGGAGTCGGAAGCATACGTTGTTGGGTCGTACTGGTAGGGGTCTTTTCACCTGGAAATGGACGATATATATATTTGATAGAAGTGCACCTGTCAAGTCTACTGCGCAAATATATTCATGGATGTATTGGTGTCGAAGTGCAGGGCTATCTCTTACATAGTTTGCGCAATACCAGGGAAGCTCCCTCTAGTTAGCGATCCAAGTATTCAGATACCCATGTGTTCCTTCCCTTTTGGTCATCACCTACCCTAGTTTCCCGTTTGCCTCTACCCCCATTTCTTCTTCCTTCTCTATTCCTCCGGGTCTATATTGCACATCGTGGTGCCTGTTGTCTAGTGAAGGTATCCCGAGGACACTGATCATCTTTGACGCGGTTCAGTTAAGGCCTCGGTCCTAATTCAATAACACGAAGTATATTAGGCGGACTGTCCGAACAGGAGCTCCAGGGGAATCCCCAGCGACCTCTCTTGGGAACCTATTAGGCTATCTTAACCTTACCTCTGTGGATCCAATTTGTGCTTTCCTGGGTTCTCCACTGATCTTATCAGGAGCTGAACACCATGCTCTCCTTGACTCGACTGACTCTCCCCTTTTTACATACATGTTGTTTGTCAGTCATGGATGCTTCCCCCCATTGCTTTGTTGTGTGTTTATTTACTCCCGGACTTCCAAAGTTGTTAGATTGATTCTTGTCTCTCTCATACATCATATGTAGCGTACATGCTAACTAACTAGTTATATCTAGTTATGGGAGCTACTAACTATGTTTCAGCTAGTCGATGTTGCCTTAAGGTAATGCTCTGTTCCCACACAACATAGCCACCTCACACATAGGAAGAGCGTGGATCCTTTATGCTAGTATAAAATACCTCCGTCGACAGTTATTCGATGTATCCAAAATAGAAGACAGCTTCTCCTGCTTAATTTCTCCCGGAAGCCGGCGGGTTCGTTTGGTATGTGCACAAAGTCCTTGTCTCCTGCCTTGACCCACCCCATCTAATTTCAGCGGATAAACCGAGGGTAGTTTGTGCTTGTCGGGCGACATGCCATGGATGGATCACCTGGGCAAGGTGATCTTCTGATTAAGGATGGCAAGAACCGTTTGATCCCTGTACTATCACGTGCATTTGAAGATCATGGCCCATGGAAAAACGGTCAGATTCCCGCAATCTCCCCTGGTCCACTTGGAACAATTCTTCAAGGTTTCGGACTTAGCATGCATTTTCCGTGTTAAAATGAGATTATTGCGGGGTGCGTGCATATTGCATGTGCATGTGCATGAAGAACCGATGTGACAGTTGCTCCTTGCGTAGAATTTACCATGTGTTTGAAGGATGTTGACATGGAAAATCCATCCTAGTCTTCTGGACACAGAAAAGCAAGTCTGATTACACGCGGAGAAACTTCGCAGAGATCCATGGATATCCTAACGGGGGTTATTCAGGGGAAAATCTCGAAAAAGGTGGATCTCTTTCACAATTTTGGATACCGCGTTCTCTTCTAGAAGCAGCATCTTCTCCGCCCCGCTCTCCGCCGGGATCCGAATTACGTATGTTGTAGGGAAACAGATCCAATCTGAATTCGCAGTGACCGGATAAAGACTTGCTTGACAAGGGTCTATGGCTTAAAAAGCACACGTTGTGACAGTGCAATGTCTTTCCTGGGTACTCCGTGACGCCCAGCTCCATGCAAGCTTTTTAGCTTCTGGTATTATCCGGATGTTGTGGAGTTCCGGTCACGAACTCGTTGGATAGCCAATATGAAATGTGAGACATGATTTCTCCGTGCTCTATACGAAACATGAGTGTTCAAGTTATTCCCCAAATGGACGACCTCGGAAAGAAAGGAAGATGAACAGTATAAAGCAGGCCAATAAACCCGACTTCATGACAACTCCCATTTCCATATACACACACACCATCTATCCTGAGCACTAATTCCGACCGCAACCATGAAGTCCTTCATCGCACCCATGTCTCTCATCTCCCTGGCTCTGTCCGCCATGGGCGACGCCGCCACCGTCCCAGTTAACGACATCACCCGTCGCGGCACAGAAATCTGCGACCAGTGGGGCACAACCACCACAGACAAGTTCACCCTCTACAACAACCTCTGGAACCAAGCCAAGGACCCCAACAGCAAGCAGTGCACCACTCTAGACTCGAGCAACGGCAACACCATCGCATAGCACACCTCGTTCTCGTGGGCCGGTAACGCACCGAACGAGGTCAAGAGCTACGCCAGTGCCGGGCTCAAGTTCACTCCTCAGATCCTGAGTACTGTTAAGAGCCTCAAGTCCGCCTGGACCTGGAGGTAAGTTTTTTTTCTTCTTTTAACCTCCGTGCACGTGGTTACACAGGTACCTCTGAATGAACAACCCCCCCGCTAACTGTCTCCGGAATAGCTACTCCAACACCAACATCGTCGCCGATGTCGCATACGACTTGTTCCTTAGTTCTACTCCTTCCGGCAGCGAGGAGTACGAGATTATGGTGTGGCTTGCTGCCCTCGGTGGTGCCGGCCCCATCTCCTCCACTGGCAAGGCCATCGCTACGGTCACTCTCAATGGTGTCGAGTGGGATGTCTGGGTCGGTCCTAATGGTCAGATGACTGTCTACAGCTTCGTCGCTAAGTCAACCGTTACTGACTTCAGTGGTGATCTGTTGGACTTCCTTGATTACCTTGTCAAGGACCAGGGTCTGCCCAACAACAAGTACTTGAAGACTGTGCAGGCTGGCACTGAGCCTTTCACCGGTACTTCTGAGTTGACTGTTTCCAACTACTCGGTTGAGCTTCTGTAAATTTTTAGGCGGTTTAGCACAGATGGGTGAAATTGAGACTTGGATTTCTTACCTTGTTGCTGTTCAAACGGTCATTGTTGTCTTGGGGAGGTGTATGATTAGAATGGAATGCAATTATGTAATTTAGAATCCTTAAAAAAAAAAAAAAAAATCAGAACGAGCGATAAATCCAAACTCCCAATAATAGAAAGACCTATAATTATCAAGACACACGGACATATTAGTCTCAGCCCACTACTCCTCCATACACACGGTCGCATTGTCTGTGTTCCACTCCCATACCACCCCGACAAACCCACCAACACGATCTCTAACCGCCGACCCAACACTGAAACAAACCCTACGATCCTGAAACGCATCCAAGCGCCTAGCTCCACCAAACTCTTGGAAACCCCAACGGCCCCATAACAACGACGGAGAGCCTGGACCATATCTGTGGGAACACTTGTGGGAACACCTGTGGAAACAACCAACACATGGGAAAACCTGTTGTACGGAGGTACATACAACACAAAGCAAGCCCTCTCAACCAACCGTATACCCAACATTCCAACGGCGATAAAACAGCGAGACGCCATGCTGAAACGAGGCGCAGTTTTCACACATCCAACATCCAACATTCCCAAATGTCGCATCCTGATTCGGCTTGGCGGGATGGCGGGTGATTGTCCGCGCATGGGGTTCTGGGGTAAGTGAGAAAAGTGGGAGGAGCGCGCGTAGAGGAATCTAAGAATAACAAGACCTACATACTTACGGAGTACATAGTATGTCTATATGGATAAAATATAAAATATAAAATATAAAATATAAAATTAGAAACGCGAAAGGTCGCAGCGCTTCCATGGTGTTGGGATTGTAAGCGCTGGGCGGGAAGGCGGGAAGGAGGGAAGGATGTGGGAGACAGGCGCTTATATAGATGCATAATGTACTATGTACTCCGTACGGAGTATGTTGGATGCATATGCAGTGTGTTCTGTCTTTTTTTAGGCTATGAGTTATGGAGTATATGGAATGGAGTACTCTGTATAGAGTAAGAATAAGTAACTAAGTAGACGCTAAGAAGTGCTATGCACGGAACATTGCATGCATTATCCCACGGGATTGCAATATACATTAACTACTGCATGGGATCGGGGAGTAAATGAAATAATATTAAAATAAAAATATTAAAGAGAGGTTGGAGGTTGGAGGTTGGGAGGTTGGAAAAATCGATAGATCCAACGGGAAGATCATGAATGATGTGACGTACCTTATGTGAGGTGGAAGTATTTCAAGGTTCGGATATTTATGTTGTGTTTCTGGTATTTTCATTTTCATTTTCATTATGTTGTATGTTGTAGGTCAAGTATGTTGAATCCCTCGAACACGCTAAACTCGTGTTACAGGGGGGTTGGGGGGATACGCTATAAAAGGATTAAAAGGAGTAAATGGATTAAATGGAACACTTGACAGGGATATCGGAAACTGACAGGTTTCGAGTGATTGGGCACTAACGCGAGTTCGCGGCGCCAACTTGAAATCGCCACTTTTTTTTTTTTTGTTTTTTTTTTTCAGCTGAGGTTGGTTGTTGGATTGTTGGATTGTGGATTGTTAGATGTTGGATGTTGGTTTAGGAGATTAGGCAGTAGAGTATCTAATAGCCTATAGTTACCTATACCTATACTATTTGGTACGCGTTCAAGGAATGGAATGAGTAGATATGAGACGGTGAGTTTCATTTCATACTTTGTAGTTCATAGAATAATTGAGTGGACCTGAAAATGGCGATTATGGCGATCCTAGATATCCCCCTTATTTTTGGTTTTTATGTCTTAATGTACTATACTATCACATTCTAAAATTCAAGTAAAAGTAAATCAAAAACTAACTAAAATAACTAACTAGTTAACTAAAATAACTAAAAAACCAACAAGAACATACATGAAAAATGAATCACTCAACCTTCTATTGGATGAATCTAGGGATCATAACGCACAGGTACAATAATAGTCTATCCAATGTACATCAATCCGTTCTCTCGACAAATCAGCTCACTTTCTATCGTCTCAGACTCCGCGCGCCAAAAAAAGGTTGGACCATCTAAGATCCCCCCAACTACGGAGTATGTTGTATGCAGGTTCGCTCTATTCCACCCCTGTGCTTGGCTCTATTCCTTCGGTCTTCTAACTGGATGACACGTCCTTGCAGGGGAAACACTGTGGAAACACTGTATTCCCCCTCTCTACTCCCACTCTGGCGCATACCAGATACTATAACTAGACAGGTATTCCACCCAGATTCTTCACGAGATTCATCCACATGCTCAACGTCGTCATCCTTTCCTTTTAATAATTCCCATTTTGCTTTTGAATCGTTTCTCAACTTTTCTATAATAATTTTCCCTAGAAACATTATTTCCAATTTATTGCCTACTTGCAGTGAACTGTGGATTGTGTCTCGAATAAATATCCGTCGCGGGTCTCAGTTTTACTTGAAGCTCTCAGTTAGGGCTATCGATAGGCGTTGACACGACAACCCCAACTATCCCATCCTTACTGCAACATTCTTTTTTTTTTTAAAAAGAAAAGAGTACTTCATCTGAAAGTTATCCTGCTGGTCAGGAATTCAATTTTCTCAATTACGACGTGTTTGCTTCTTTCATCTGATTTTTGGCTTTTACTTCACTTTGTTGTCGACTTTCATCTGATACCCTCGCAAACACACAAAGACCATTGTCTCGTTTGCCCAAAGACCCTTGAATCGGATTGTCCCGAGACAAGTCATTGCCTGGAGAAAAAAAAGTCTTTGATCTCTGCCTATCTATCGACATACTTAATTCCCATCCTGGGCCGGTCTTCTCCTCCGACAAGCTCCTCTCTCTATCATATTCCTCTACCATATCACTCTATCACAATATGGATTCATTGTCACTCAACCGAGCGGCTCTAGATGAGTTCGTCACTACCCGAGTCACTCGGGAAATGGTGTCACACCTGGCTCAACAAGCAGCCCAGGTCATTCGCTGTGAGGCCCATGTGACCAACACCGTCAACCAGAATGGTCAACCTACACCACCATCCACTCCTCCAATGGAACCCTCTAACCTGCCTGACCTCCCCTCAATCGAGGCTTTTATCGCCTCACTTGTCGCTCGGTCGCAGGTGCAGGTGCCCACTCTCATGAGCTGTCTCGTATACCTCGGTCGTCTTCGTTCGCGTCTACCACCAGTCGCAAAGGGCATGCGCTGCACTGTCCACCGCATCTTCCTCGCCTCACTCATCATTGCTGCCAAGAACCTCAACGACTCGAGCCCCAAGAACAAACACTGGGCCCGTTACACCGCAGTCAAGGGATTCGAAAGCTTCGGCTTCTCCCTCCCCGAGGTCAACCTCATGGAACGCCAGCTCCTCTTCCTACTCGATTGGGACTTGCGCATCAGCGAGCAGGACCTTTTCACCTACCTCGAGCCTTTCCTGGTCCCCCACCGCCAGCGTCTCATCGCCCAAGAGCAAGATCGTCTCGCCGAAGAAGAATACCGCCACAAACAACAACAACACCGCGAATGGTATGCTATCCCCTTCAATAGGCTTTTCATATGACATCCCCACTAACCAACCCCCAGGCGCCGTCTCCACGCATCAGCCGATCTGCTAGCCAGTCGTCTCCGCCGCCAAAAGCTCGAAGCCCGCGGCGAGACCCGTCGCGCAAATGACAACTCCCTCCGCCGTCTCCCCAGCCACGTCTCATGCCCAACAATTAACACCCACTACGAACCACCGCATGTTGCAGAGCACGATCGCTACAACCCTTACCAGCGTCAGCGTGCATCCCCCAGCAGAATCAACCGCTCCATCTCCCCACCATCCGTCCGCGACGTGCCACCCCTCTCCCACGCCGAGACATTCAACTCTCTCTGCTCGCGCTCCTCTAGCCTCGCACCAAGCTCAAGAGGAACCCCGGCTTCCATCAGCACGGTTTCTTCCCACGGTGCCGACGACCTCATGCTCTCGGATACCTCCCGCAGCCCAGCTTCCCTCTCTCTGAACTACGGCTACGTCAACGTCCCCTACGTCGAATCCAAGAAGTCCTTCGAACCTACCCGCCAGCCGTCCAAGAAGCTGAAGACCAGTAGCCACGCACACAGCGGTGGCTTCGTGGCTCGCTTCCTGGCTTCCGCAACGGGCTCTTACATGGGTGGTCGTCGATCTCACTAAATCGAGCCGGTTCTCGATTTTTTTTTCTCTCTTTTTTTTTAAGCAATCTGATCTCATTTACTTAATCACCCGATGCTATTCACGCATCTCTCATTTTTCCTTATCTATTGACTATCTGATCTAACCCACATTCACACATTCCCATATGACTTTTATTTCCTTTTCATATTTTCCATATTGTCGCTTTTAAAAACAAAAAGCTATTCACCCCCGTTGATACGCACTTGTGCCCATACCCCTCGCTCAGATCTGTGCTTTGATGTTAGCATACGTCCTCTTACATTGTACGAGCTTGATTCCGATCAGAGTTGTCACCTTCTCTGCCTTTCCTTTCGTCTTCGATCTATTCCACTACTCATTCCACTATTCCACTCGCTAACTGCATCTGCCTTGTGCATTCGGCGTTTGTATGTCTGGTATCTCTTATGCTTGCTTATCTTTCTCTTTCTCTTTCCACTCGTTTTACAACTGGATAATATACATATACTATCCAAGAATATCGCTATGTTTAGACTTTCTTTTACTCGCCCCTCGCGATATACGTTGTACTTTTGATGTACTTACCTCCTACTTGGACAATGGAACTTAACACTCAGCTTTGGATCTCGTATAGTATTGTAAATTGTAAAAGTAAAAAAATGTAATGTAGATGTCTTGTTGTAACTAGTCGTAGTAAGAACATTGAACCTAATCACCATACCCCTTGCGCAACTATATCGTTAGGCAACTATATAGGCAACTATACAGAATAGTATACAGGAGAGTATATTGCATGCCCCTTCACAACCCTAAACACTATTTTCCCTGTCCCTTACCCTTATCCATATTCCCAGCCTCAATCCGTAGAAGTAAAAGTACTAAGCACTTCACATCAGCGTGTTTTCAAAATCGAAGGGATTAATTGGGAGCTTGTGTGCTACATTGACGTCTCTCGTCTGTTTTGCAATCCTCCTTGGGGAGGCCCGGAAAAGGAGCCTAGGAAGGAAATCGAAGATAGGTGTAATCGAAATGTCATACAATCCAATTCAAAATAACTAGAACGGTCGTTTCTAGTGAGATAAGCCGCCCATGGCATCTAAGTAAAATGGCCCAGAACAACGTTTCAAGCAAGTCAAACGTTAAATAACAAAAAATGTTCAAAATCCAGGCAATGCTAGCTGTTTCGTTAACTCGTGATCATCTCAATGCAAATCGCAAATCGCCATGACAGCTCTATAGAGCCGGGCTTTCCCAGTACTCGCGCTTGATCCTCATGATAGCAGAGTGTTTATGGGGGAAGCTGACCTCGCCTTCTTTATAGAAGCCTGCTTCTTGGAGGTAATTAATGAGTCTGTGAGAAGTTAGGTTAGCATATCCATCTTCTATCTTCCGTTCCCTTTTTTTTCTTCTTATTAGCCGACAACTCACTTGATATTATCAATCCGTGGCTCCAACACCACAGATTCAGTCCGCATATCCGACACGAAGCAATGGTGCACCAACGCACTCAACCAAACCGCAACACGATGCGCACCCCGGAACTCCTGTTCCCCAACAAGCAGATGAATCCCTCGATCATAATTATCCACGTGGTCCACAAGTCGTCCCAGCCGATCTTCCTTAACCCAGTAGATCTCAAAATATCCAAACGGCTTCCCGTCCCAACATCCAATAACAGGGAAACTGTGTCGGCTAGTCAGACTAGCAAGCAGGAACTTCTCCTGTACAGACTTCTCCCCACCTTCACCCCACATCGCCTCCACCCGCGGTACATTCATCCACCGATGCAGCGTGTCCAGATCAGAGGAGATATCATCGGTCAGATGCTGCGCGATACTAGTTACACCCGTGGTCACAGGCGTCACGGGTCGACTATCCGTAGCGCCCTGCGCAGACATCGGCACAAACGCCACGCGGAACGAGAGATACTGACTGAGACTCGGCACATAGCGCACGTAGAACACCTCACCCTGATGCGGCGGTTTCGGGCGCACGGGATGTCGCACCCCGTTCGTGGAGGTGAATTGCATCGGCGGGGGCGGGTAGTATGTTGGTAGATAGCTGCCAGACGTGAACGGTCCTACCGAGGTGAACGGGCCCGTATTCGCCGTGTGGAAGGTTGCTTCCATGGGCGCCAGCGCGATCGGCGTTGCGGCGGTTGGACCGCTGTCGGGCGCGGGCGACGCATTCCGCGACCGGTAGGGAGGTGTTGAGGGGCGGCCTCGACTCGGCGCGAGGGTGAAGAGGAATAGACGTGGGTCGAGCTGCCAGAAACTGCGTCGGCTTACGAACATCGTCGACCAGCTGCTTGAGTCGCGGGTTTCCATGGGTTGGAGACCGACGGAGGAGTCTTCGGTCGCTATTAGGCCCATGCGCTCGAGCTTCTGGAGCAAATTCCGGCCTTTGAAGATTCCTTCTCGCTTGATGTTTATGCGCCAGACGCCTTTTGGTCGGCCGTCGGGCGGGGTCATGCTTGATGCGGCGGTCTCGACGTGCAGATCGGGTTCGGGTTCGTGGAAGTACCACCATAGAGTTGCCCACAGCATCATGGCAATCTGGCGTGTGGGTGAAGTTACAGGCTTGAAGTCGCTTGTTGGTGGGTTGACTATATACGAGATGTACAGGGAGTCGCGGGTCAAGGTGGGGGTGGTGAAACGGGTGAAATTGTCTTCATCATCGCGGGGTTTCTCCTGGTCTGGTTTCTCTTTCTGCTCGTTTTCCTTGCGAAGCTTCTCAGTGTGGATTATGATTGTCCAACCTGGCGGGAACGTGGAGTTATGCTGGACGTTGAAATCGGCGGATTTGAAGGTGACCCCACCAAAAACGGGCGAGACGTTGAAAGTGAGGCCATTGGGCAAGTAGCAAGTGGTGTTACGCATGGCGGAGATATCTTTGATATCTTTGATCTCTTGGGGATAGTCTGAGGAGTCACAAGACCTCTTTATAGACTCTGCTTTGCCCCTCACTGCGCGGGGTGGGAAGAATGGTGCACCAACAGCAAACTAAGGCAGCTAAAGCAGCCAAAGGCAAATATATCCAATGCTAATAGCTGGATTGGTAATGCGAAGCTGGAGATTGCTCAGAGAAAAAGAGAAGGAAGATTCTCCGAGAGGTTACATATCCGATGACGCAGACCATCAGCCCACTATCACTTGATCTCCGAAGTTATATACAACAGAGATGTTATGTATTTACTTTCCACTTTTTATTTTTCATATTTCATATTTCATATTTCCAGTTCTCATTTCTAATTCTATACTCTGATCCATAGCTATTATTTCATGTATTCAAAGGTTATCTCAATTAAAGGTGAATTAAAGATGGCTCTCCGGCAGATCTTGCGATCTTGCGATCTTCTTGATCTTCGAAATTTCCCTGGAAACAAGACAAGTCTCAAAAGATCAGCCAATAGGAAACAAAGTAAAATAAGCAAAAGCCCAAGTCCACTCGTTAAAAAAAAAAAAACCTGGAACTCCTCAAAAGTCCTCCACTGTGGTCCCCAACTTCCGCTCCCGCGCCAAGCGCACCAAATCTCCGCCAGTCACGAGATCCATCAGTCCAAGTCCAACCGATTTGTAGATGACATTCCCCCGCTGTGACCATTCACGCAGACTCTTTTCTTCATCCACAGTGGCCGCGTCACGAGTGGCATCACGAACCATCAGTAGCTCACCCAACTCGACAACCTGTTTTGGCTTGATTTCAGCTTGAATAATCTCACCCGCCTCTTTCATGGCCGCGTCTAGACTATCCACTACAATCACACCACTGCGGTGGATATGTTTGTGCCAATGGCGATGCACAGGCTGCACATTGACCTCGTCTCGGAGGATATCCGGGTGAATCTCGGCCATGTGTGCCTTGTATGATCCAATCGCACAAATCAAGCGACCCTTTTGACGGCCTTCGCCTGAGGTGAGATATTCCGCAGGGAAAAGTGGTTCCAGAGAGGGGGTACAACAGAAGATCGCGTCGGCCTTGCGCACATGATCCTTCAAAACGCGACTATACTCGCCGAAATCGGTGCTGACGGCGGAAAACTTGACGTCTCCGCGCCATTGGATATTCTCGGGCTGGTAGATTTCCTGCAGAAGCTTGGCTGCGCGATCGAATGAACGGTTCACAATGATTACCCGGCGGATATCCTCCCCGCGGAGAACCAGCGCCAGGCGGATATGCCAGTAAGCCTGGGTACCTGCTCCGAATACAACAATGGTGCGCACCTTTTTGCGTCTGTTGAACATCATCAACGAAGCCAAGGCTGTGTGGAAAGCTGTCAGTTCGTGTGCGTTAATCAAGGCGAATGGCAGACTTTCGCCGTCTAGCAGTGTCACACTGCCGCGCGGCGATGTGTCACGAGTTCCTGCGCCCGGCCAAGCGCCAAGAGTTCCAGAAATATTCGAGGTGACATTTTGCTGATTGACACAACCAGTGAGGAGTGTGGAACTATCCGTGCTTGATCCTGCCGTGCTGCTGCCAGTGGTGGTGGTGGTGGTGGTGGTGACGGGGCTAATCGAGTTACTGTCTTCCTTATCTTCTGAGCCCACAGACAAATCACTCATGTCGGAGGATATGGAGGCCACCGAGTTCCGGAAAGAGCCTCGCCTGCGCGAGGAAATCTGTTCTTTTTCCTGCATATCCACCGTGTCCCGTTCAATAGAAAAGCCGGCATCGCCCCCGTCCTGCAGGGAAATCATCTTGATGCCGATGGTCTGGCCCGTGCTGGCGGGCATGAAGATAGTGGTGGTACCATTCTGACGAGTAATCGCCGTTCGCTGGGGTTGGTAATTTGCCGAGCAACCTTTCTCCTGGGATCCACTGGAGTATTCTCGTAGAGCCTCGGCGAGATTGCGCTGTAGGTTTAGAATCTCGTCGCGAGAGAGCGCATGCAGCAGCTCGCGGAGCTGGGATCGGGAGAGGATTGTGAGAGGCATGTAGGTGGTTCGTACTGGAAACAGAAAAAGGAGAGAGGAGAGAGGTGTAAACGAGTAGCGCAGGATGAAAGGAAGAGAAAGTCTGAGATCTCACGAAGAAAGTCCAGTTAGCCAGGCCCTCGCGATTCTGCCAAGATAAGGGTGAAACAACTTACAGCCTATTATTGTACACACAAGTTCTCCCACGCCCAGTCCTAATGGAGTAAGAAGCAGACCGAAATAGCTCGGGGCGTCGGAAATAGCAAACTCGCCTTCTCCGATGACGACAACTGCGACTTCTCAGGTGGGGGAATAGCGGGGCGATCAGCGAAGTTGATAAAATTGATAAAACAGATGTTATTAATTCAATGAACAATTCAAGTTCAATAGACAATAGAATCTGATTTTGACAAGCATAGAAGATCTATGTAGTTAAGAAAAAGGAGGAAATGTAAAAGATTGAAGACAACGGGAATCCCTGCTGCATTCGATGCAGAGCCAATCCCAAAGCGGAAATCTGTTTGACGCCACTTTCAGGGCGGATTGGGTGCCTGAGGCAAATATATTCATCTACAACATAAACGAGTTGAAGTGTTCGTATTCGCTTGAAATAGTAGACTAAATTGATTATGTCCATCTTCTAGGCAGTCTACAAGGGAAAGAATAAAGAGAAATTGTTATATTTAACCCAGGTCTGGATGATATTATATTCTAGACATGGAGAAATACTCACGGAGAATGGCTGGATCAGAGCAACTGGCCTATCATCCCCAATATATCAGAAAAAACGACGAGTTACATACATGTACTCTTAAATCTGAGAATATTCTAAGATACGATGAACAAACCTCGGCATCGGCTGCCGCCAATGTCGGACACCTCACCCGAGATCCATATGAGTCAAAAGAGATAGCCAACCCCCTCAACTCAGAACACAATTGACCTTCCAACTATCTCAGTAACATAGAACATCATGGCCTCAGGACAGACCCTTGGATTCATCGGATGCGGTAAGCAAACACAACTAACGCTCTATGAACCACCACCACCACTAACAAAACCCACCAAAGGCAACATGGGAGGCGCCGTCCTAAACGGCCTCCTAAACAGCGCATTCTCAACCCCAAGCACCGAAACCACATCAAAGCCAATAACCCGCTTTATCGCGTGCACAAAAACAGCGGCCTCGGCAACCCGTCTACAAACAAAAATCGCGCCGGAGCACGAACAACTAATCAAATTCGTCTCCAACCAAACCGTTCAAACAATGCAAGAATCCGACATAATAATCCTCGGCTGCAAGCCCTTCATGGCCGAAGCCGTCCTAACCGAACCAGGCGTCCGCAAAGCCCTGTCCAATAAGCTCGTCATCAGCATGCTCGCAGGCCCAACATGCTCATCCCTAACCCGCCTCATCAACCCAGACCCCAGCTCTGCAGACCAACCGCATGTCATGAAAGCTATCCCCAATATGGGCGCGCAGTTCGGACAGTCCATGACCATCATCGAGACTCCCGCGCCGGCGATCCCGGAGTCTATGGTTGCGGTCACGGAATGGATTTTCAAACATGTCGGTGCGGTTAAGTATTTAGGATCTGAGCAGATTGGACTGGCGACTGTGCTTGTTGGGGCGACTATGGCGACGTTGACGTTGCCGATTGAGGGGTTGTTGGATGGGTGTGTTGCGGAGGGGTTTAAGAGGGCGGATGCAATGGAGTTGGTTTTGCAGGGCATTAAGGGGTTGTCGGCTGTTTTGGAGTCTGGTCAGCATCCGGCGGTTGTTAGGGAGAGTATTTCTTCGCCGAGGGGGTGTACGATTCAGACGCTTTTGAGTCTTGAGAAGGCCGGGACGAGGTCGGATTTTGCAGAGGCTATTGTTAGAGGGAATACGCATTTGAAGGAAAAGATGTAGATACATCCTGGGATAGAATTATACAGCCAGTGTATGTATGTGTGAACATTTGCCTATAGATCTGTAGATATGTGACGGATTAAAACCAATTGCACTTTAACGCCCGACCTCCCAATTTAATTCATTTCCCATACTGGATTGACATCATCCCCAGATATCATCATCATCCTTGACCAAATCGTCTTCGTTCAATACTTGCAGTCCATTCCCACGCTCCTCCCGCTTCCGCTGTCGCTTCGTTACCGTGCGCCCAGGCGTAAAGGGCGTCACGGGAGTAAACGGCATGTACGGACTATACGGCGTAGCCATTCCCGTAACAGGACCCGGCCGGTTCTTCACAGGCCGTTCCAAAATAGTGGTCTTGGTAGCCGGGGCACTTTGCGGTGGGTACGCCTCGCGGAAAGGTAAGTTGGACGGGAGGGATGAAGAAGGCGAGGAAGTATTCAGGGTTAGAGGAGCCGGTGGACGGGCACGCCCCGGAGCGGGCCTAATTACCTCGCTCGCCTGCAACCGCGGCACCACTGGCGGAGGACCGGGGTTATAAATCCGCGGGGAAAGAGGCGGGTTTTCGGGTATATAGGCTTGAGGCGTGACCACTGCTGGCGAGGCTAGTGGAGAGGAAATGGGCATCTTGCGGATAGCCAGACGCGGCGAGCGCACTTTACTTGGCTCTGGATTGGCACGCGAGCCTGTGTTGAAGAGCTTGGATAAGCGCGAGCTGTTGAATCCCTTGGTGGGGGATTTCAATGGCGCCAATGGTGCCTGTGAGTTATCTGAGACGTGGGAGCCACGGTCGGTGAATGGGTTTGTGAGTGGGCTGTCTGGTGATGGTGCCTGAAGGTCTTGCCCGCGGACGGACAGATCCACTCCGGAGGCTTTTTGGGCGTCATGTTCCATGACTGCCGCATAGAGCATCTCCATATCATGTTGGGCTCGCTGTCGGTCGTTTGCGACGATGGACTCGTCAATGGTCACCATGCTGCCGTTCATGGATGGTTGGGAAGGTCTGGAACTCCTGTTCAATGATCCCCAGGACTTAAATCCACTGGACTTTGGACTCGGGAGGTTGTGCGACATTGGGGAGACTGGGCTGGGATCCATGCTGACAGGCGGTCTGGCAGGCTTCAGAAGTTCCATATGCAGTGTATAGTTGGAGGACTGCACTGTTCGACGCAGACGACGTCCAACGAAGATAAGTAGAGCTAGTAGAAGAGCGACAAAGATCACATAGGCTCCCACAATGCTTCCAATTTGGATTGCTAGCAATGGTTTATCCAGTGTTGGGGGCGCAGCCGACTTGGATTCACGTTGGACGCTCTGGGCCTCAACCGGGGTACTATGTACAATGAAGAGAGTAAGAAGGACGGGCAAAAAGAAGACTATTGGAGTAGTCATTTCCGCCTGGATTATAAAAGAGATGGGAGAGGAAAAGGAATTATTTTAAAAGTAGTAGTCACTGATCGACACATCGAAACGTCGAATCTCACACGAGGAGGAGGGGTGATACATGTTCCAAAAGTGACGGGGGGCTGCAGGGGGAAAGAGTCACGTATAAGAAGCAAGCATAGGATGTGATGAAGTGAAGAGAAAAGTCAGTGCAGAGACAATCAAAAGTCTTCAGCCTGTCGTTGGTCGCAAATACGCGCCCTCATGCACGATCGTCACTTGGCGGCGGCCACTCACAGGGAAGAACCCTTAACTCCCCTCAAAGGTCTGTTTTGGACTTTTGGATTTATTTTAGAACATTTTTCAGTGATTTAGGTAAGGATTATTGGTCTAAATTAAAGCATATTATCGTTTGGATATACTAGAATCTCCAGTTAGGGCAATCCTCCTCAAACAGCATACTATATACACACAATGTATGCCATAGTGAAAATCAATTCGTATCATCTATGACGACCAGAGAAAAGGCTTTTTGAGAACCTTAACATATGAGTGATATTCTATTATTCTGTTATAATGTACGATTAAGCTATAATACAATTTGGAGCATTTGGTCGAAGTAAGATATCTCGTCCACTTGTGACTTGATCGTATTTTCGAAAAGGATGCGAACACTTTCATTGCTTGTTCTTCGTTAAAGTCCTAGAGAATAGATACAAACTTCAAATCATCTCTCTCACTGCAACAGAGACACCCCAATGTAGCTTCCCTCTTTCGCTCCTTCCAAATGATATGACTCCAGGATCACCTACCCAGGTGGTCAACCCGGGCAAGGTCCCCAGTGAACTCATCCTCACCATCCATCACAGTCTATATACCTTGAAACGATATTGTTCATAAAAGCTCATTCATCCCTTATATCATAAAAACACATCTACCAATTTGTCCCAAGTCCCATGGGCAATAAGGTCTCCGCAGTGCACGGCGTGAAGTCAGACCATTTCTACGACCAAGGCAACGCCGTCAACGAGATCTGGGTCGGCGACGTTGAAGTCATCTCACGTTTACCCTTCGGCGATTCCGACCTCGAGCAAGCCGGCTGGCCCAAGGGAGACTACCCAAAGATCCCGTGGCATCATTTTATCATCCCCATGCAAAAGCGGGACGAATCTAGCAACACGACTACCAACCCTTCCTCGTTGGCTATGGATCCGACTCCTCACACTTGTCCAAGCTGGCTACCAGACCATGGGTACCTGGGCATGTACACGAGAATCCACCCAGATGCGGCGTCCTTCATTGGAGCTTTGTTCCTTACGTTCGCTCTCCTTCTGTGGATGTATTTTACGGCCAGACTCAACCGGGCTTTCAGGACATGGCAATGTGTGCGGGAGGCATCACTTCGCACCCCAGATACGGTCGCGGTCAGGCGCAAGGCTAACGGTGACCTTTGGATTCGCATCGGTCAAGCATACATTGTGTTTGTTCTCTCCATCCTCTGCTTGGTGCTGGGATTGCCGGCGACCGCTGCTGGCGCAAGGAAAATAGATGCTGCGACCTTCGTTTTGTCTAATGGGATTTGGGGTGGCATTGGTGCCATTATCGGTGGCCTCATCATTTACCCCTTAGGCTTCTGGTGGGATGCGAGAAAGATACAACCTGTGACGAGCGACGAGCCGTGAGTGAGCTGAATATTTCCATCCAATTTCGTGAGGGCAACGTCTAGTTTTGTGAAGGGGGGAAATTGAAAAGTGGGGAGGTGGCAGTGAAAATATCTTCTTTGCCCGACTTGATTTCGAGTGGCATCGCTCGTCATGTTTTTATGTCACATTATTAGTGTATTATTATCTCGAATATGGCCCCGCACATGTTGAACAGAAGGAAAAGGGGGAGTTCTCTGTTTTTTCGTTTGCTCGTTTTCTGTCTTCAGGATTTAGTGAATAAATCGCGCCACAGCTCTTTCATACCGTATCCCTTCGACAGATCTTCTTCGTGGACTTTTACAGACTGTGCCATACCAAGTGACCCGAACTTGCTGGAAGAAACCGGCGGAACGATTGATGTCGGACGCGCACGCTCTGTCGCTCGGCGTTTAATTTCCTCTGCTAACTCAGGTGCGACTGCGGCATAGCATGCGTTGAGCTCTCGATCAAGATTGATATATGGTTTATGGGCGGAGGCCGGAGCTTGCAGGTTGTATGAGCGTGCGAGAGTGTTGATTTGTTTCACGGCGAGCTCGTGATAAGAACGCTCGATTGCGAGGTAGCCTGGGTCTCGCAATGGTGGGAGATGGGCTAGATCTTCCGAGGTTTCCTCGTTATCATGCTTAATTACAGTTGATTGGGAGGTCTCCGACTTGGAGACTATCCGGCCATCACTGTTGATCTCCGAGACAGATGCATCTTCTTGAAGTGAAGCTTCCAACTTTGCTTTGTCTGCCAATCGGGTCTCAGCTGCAGCATAGGCTTTTGCCCGCTTCATTTGTATGTCCAAGGATCCACCCTTGCTGGCAATCAACATCGCAGCATGTCTCCGCCAGTCCGCTCGAAGACGTTCGCGGAATCGGTTAAGCTCCGAACCAAGCTGTTGTTGCTTCTCGATCCATGGCGGCACAATTTCCTGCTGCTGGATGATCTTATTCATAAAATATTCGGTTGTGTCAATGAATGCGTTGGTCGCATTATGATCCGTCTTTGTATTGACGCCTTTCCCACGACGTATCTTCTCAAATTGTCCACGCGCAATCGCATCTTCGATTCGCTCATTTGCTAGCGACGAAAGACCTGAAATCGAGATCGGCATGGAATGTGCCCCGGGTGTCAACTGCTCCCTCATCTCGCGGCGCATATCCTCACGCTCCTCTTCGGAAAATCCAGGAGCCTGGCTCAGTGTATAGGTAGAAGTGCGCTCTTTCGCTTCCGCGATTCGTTCTCCGCGAGACTTTTTGGGCTTCGGGGTGGGTTTGAGGTTCACGGGATTGGGGATTTTGTAAGGCATTCGGATAGGTTTACTCGCGTCATCTAACATACGCAGAGTCGTATCCTCAACACGCTCGATCCCTGTCCATTTAGGAGCAGCGGCATTCTCTCGTGTGCCTTGCCCTGCGGCAGACTGCGATAAGGGAATGCGAGTTAGTGGCTGTTGGACGGTAGAGCATGATAAGGATCACATACGGGCATCTCGACTATAGAATGAGCAGCAGCATACTCGCTCCTGAATGAAGTAGCAGCAACACGCTCTGCGAGCTCATTTTTCAGTTCCTCTGAGAACCCTGCTTGCTCGATGTTGCGACGTGCAGATCGTCCACCTTCTAGCATCGCATCTTCAGTCATTTGAGCTAGACGGCGTCCCATCGGACTATCATTCTCTTCCTCTTTTGAGCCATCTTTATCCTCCGCCTTGGCTGTAGGCGAGGGCGATGTTTGATTCAGGTGGCATGCTGCGGAGAACCGCCTAGACACGGGAGCTATCGGAGCTCTAAAGGTGCATGTAGAAACACCACGGAGTTGTGTTGGCAAACTGTACTTTCCAGGCATACTTAATAGGCTCCTGCTATATTCAACGAGCTTGCAATATTAGAAAGAGTGTACAAGACTTGGTATTATGGTGGCAAGTCCTCGAGGTAGATAAAGAGGGCCGGGGGCGCGACCAAGATTAGTCATCCACCTCCGCGGAGTCGAAACTTCGGATTTTGTTTGTCGAAGATCCCATCGTCGGCGCCAGTCTACCATCGTTAATCACGCACACGGTCGCTTCAAGGCATTTTGCCTCTTCTCGCTCCAATTAGTACCTCTGCTGCTAGTTCTACGAACCGAATAATTGCCCACCATGGCACCCAAAGGCTCCCTCTCCACCCGGCTGAACCCGATGCGTCTCAACACCATCAACCACCTCCGTGTTCGCCGACCGAATCAGAATGAGCAGAACCCCTGCGTGGTAGTGATGTCGTCTATGCTTAGTATGTTCTGCTCCTCTTCCGTTGTTACCTTGAATCTCGAAATCGTGAGTTTTTGTTATTGACAATATTTCGTTTCAAACAGACTGCTGGGCGTCCGCTGGATACGGCGCAGAGGGCTGTGCTGCTCTCGAGACTCAATTGCGCAAGTGCATGGATGCACCGGTACGTTATAATCCACCCCCGTTCTTTTCCTTTATTGTCGATATCCCTCTAACGAGTTTCCTCCCGCATATAGAAATCCAGGGAGCAGAAGAAGAACACTGTCAACTACCACCTCATGAGAATGTACCCCAAGGTTGTTGGCCCCCGGAAGAAGGACGGTGTTCTCGGTTAAAATGTTCTTTGCACTGGATTGTTCGCGATTTTCTATCCGGACTTGGCAGCAGAAGCGTGTTGTCCTGGAGTTTTGGGTTTCTTTTTGATACATTATTACGCGAATACTCGGGTCTTCATCAGGATTTGCTGATTTGGTCCGCTTATTTTGCATCAGAGGCTATGGGAGTTGGCTTTTACTCATATGTACAGTATACAACTATGTGGGATATGGAATCACCTTTCAGAACGATTGATCATACTTTTATTTACGTGTTAGATCGAGAGGTCACTACTACTGGTAAGATCAAGGTTCATTGGGTGGATGAACACGGCCAGTGCGTGTGGGACAATGTTATGGAGGCAGATAATATAGACTGTCTCTCTTTGGCTCTAGAGGACTGTGTTAGTCTTGCGGAGATTCTTAATTGGCAGGCTGTACGTGGCGCGTTGATCGTTAAATAGGAGTTTCATTTTCTCACTTATTGTTTCGGCTGCAATATTGATACGTTCTGGTTGATCAAATTAATTCTACTCTGAGTTCATACTGCTCATAGCAATGGCTGCCTGCAAAATCCCTCCGTGATATCTCAGACCGACTCAAACTTAAGTATCAACTTATCGCCTGTCGGTTTCACAGTGTAAGCATCGATAGCTTCAATATTGTCATCGTCGATAATGGTGGTGCGGAAGTTAGTGTAAATCGCAGCCACGGCCAGTTTCATCTCTGTCAAGGGACAATCAGTATACTTCAATGATTGAATTTGTTAAATCCATACCTTGCAGTGCAAGATTACTTCCCACACACATACGTCCTCCACTCCCAAACGCCCAGAACCACCGTCGTTTCTCTTCCAGGTTAGCCGGCGAGTTTTCAGCTTCCAGCCAACGCTTCGGCTGCCAGGTTTCTGGCTCTGGGAATACCTCCGGATTGCGGTGCAGTGAATACCCTTGCGCATTCACTCTGGTGTTAGGTGGGATGTCTGCATACCCGGCGAGAGTGCACGACGGAGATGGCGTCACCCGAGGTTGAATTCCAGGGATCGGAGCATGAAGTCTCAGTGTCTCCGTCACGATCGCTTCCAACAGGGGCAGGTTATCAATTGACTTGGCTGGTGGCAGATCGGCTGTCTTTGGGTATGAAATCGGGGGACTCAGAGTGAGTAGCTCCTCTCGAAGCTTTTCCTGCACTTCTGGATGTCGGGATAGTTGCCAGAATAGATATGTGAGGCCAACAGCACTGGTTTCAAAGCCGGCAGTCAGCTGGTCGTACATCTCGCAAGCAATATCGAGTCGCTGCTGGGCCTTGTCTGGCTTTGTTTCTCCGTTCTTTGTGGAATGCTTGTCCAGAGACTGTTTCAACTGTTTGTAGACTGTTGGCTCGATGCCTGGCTCGGAAGATGTTACTATCTGCTCCGCCCTGTCGCATAGGTCCAGAGCCCAAGAGTCAAGCATTGCATTGGCATCATCGCAGTATTTGGGTATCACGCGAAGACCAATCCGTCTCAACCATCCATCCAAATATGGAACTTCCTGCGCATAAAACTCAAACGGCTTTCGACACATGTAAAGGTGAAGCCAGTGCTTGCGGAACGAATTATCTTGCAGGTAATTAGTGCCATTCTTCAAACCGAATAGATAGGAGGAGACGAAGTCCATTGTCAGTCCCTGGTTTAGATCATGCACGTCGACGGATTTGCCGGACATTGCCGCTTCTTGAAGAATCGGCAACAGTCGATCGAAGATGACTGTATCTGAAACCAGTCGCATATGAGGGGATGTTTGCAGAGTCGATTTGGAGTATATGTTGGATAACATCCTTTTTCGAGTTGAATGTGTCTTGCTTCCTGTCATGGTGAACATGCTCACTGTTCTGTTTTTCATGGTGAGCTACTTTGTCTACTACGAATCAGTCTCTGGGCATACTCACCCAAATGATGCGAAGACTCGTGGATACCAGTCATGCTTCTCAAATCCACCAGCATAGACTGACTTAATTCCTCCGTCGACACAGTTGATCGAGATCTCCGATGGTCCCAACCTGACGATAGGGCCTAGTTTCTCGTGTGCGGCCTGGATTGTCCGGTTGTTCTGGCTTGTGAATCGCCTCCATAGCATCCATACCGGCGAAAAGGAAGCACTCCAGTGTACGGTGGGGATCTTTGATAGTGGGGAGAGAAACGCTGGGTAAATTAACACTTTGTAGAAGATGAGACCGGCAAAAAACGCTACCACCAGGGCAGTGATGGAATATGTCATTGTGAATGCGGGGAAGCTTTTGTGTGCCGGCCACTGTGGTAGATATAAGAGATGCGACTTGGGAATCCCTCCGGGCCTGGAGGTCGTATACAATGGAGATTGCCGACACCGCTATGCCACTAGCTGTTATCCCAGCCGACGCCCATCCGTGTATTACAGGTGGTGCCGAGTGTGATCCCTAATTGCAAGATTAACCTATAAGCCCCATACCGTTTCAATCCCACTCACTCTGATTCGTTTTGCGTTTACCCACAGTGAATAGTTAGGTAATAAAAAAGGAACCTTGGAAGATCGTGCCAAGTGGTCAATGCGAGCTACATGCGGAGTATCTACCTCGTAGGTTGGAGGTTCCGATAGGGAAACTCCAGAGGTTGTCCAACGACCTCGGGTGTACTTCCCCGCGAAAGCGATAAGGTGATAAGCGGGACTGTTATCAGACCTACCTAGGTACCTACATGTAGGTATTCCCTGTGTTTTTTACTATGGCGATACCATAATAAATAACACTTAGGCTGAAAAATGAGTGCCAAGAGGTAATAGCTCAATGGGGCTTAGTGGACTGTGCCATTAGGGATTTCACTGTGCCAATAGGGTTTATCAAATCTATACACTCGAGGGGCGACATACTGCAGTACGCGTTGAGAATACGATAGTTATTATTACATATAGTATCATGAAGGGGCTCGAACAAATTGGCAGATGGGTCAAAGACCATTAGACGTGCAGGTGAAGTAACGAGTGAAGCCCGGGCGGGCGAGAAACTTATTTCTGCATTCTGAGCAGGGAACAAAACAATTAGGAACAGCGGCTTCAACGGCTTGATATCTTGCACCTTGACTCTTCCAGTGCAATCTCACGCCGCTTCCACGTACGAGCCAGTGTAGCAGCCGGTCCAAGAAGTAGGCAGGTCACACAACAGAAAATAATATCGACAAAAGGACGAGTGTGGATAATGTGGGTGCGGTGCAAATCCCAAATAGTGAAAGAGCACCAGGCTATGATGGCAAGAGAAAGAGCCATCAACTGCAAGACTTCACCAGTAAACAGAGCCGTTGTAACAAAGTCCGTTTTCAGAAAATGGGGGAAAAGTTGGCCCACGGTGAGTACATGAAAGGTGGCACAAGCGACGGTAAGTATATTGTAAGTTCGAAGCAAGTGAGGTATATCGCCATTACCGTATAGCAACTCCGGGGTGTTGGGTTTGCGGAAGTTCCTCTTTGACAGGTTTAGACCCAGGTATACTGTCAAAGGAAGGGCGAAATGACTTGCGGACACCGTCCAGTGATGCAAGGCCAAGTCTCCAGCAGACGACATCAGAGCCCATATGATTGAAGGAACATAGGCAATCAAGAGGCATATTGGCAGAATTTTGGCAGCCCTGGTGTCTATAGCCCTGGGATTAGGGTAGTAGAACGATTGAGAACGGCTTGCGTAGATATGTGCGATGAAGTAGAGGGGCAAAATGTATTCCCATCCGGCAGCGTTGGAGGCAAGTATGTAGGGGAGAGCACTGTTCTTATTAGTTACCCGGTGGATTTCTGGAAGGAGAGCTGGTTGCTGGGATATGCGAGTACTCACCTATGTATTGGGCTGAGAAAAAAGCCGGGTCGGTATGACTCCACAGTCCACAAAGTATTCGAGGTAGCCGTACACATGGAAATGTAAAGCTGAAGCCTGTGGTCAAAAAGTCCCACCTCGGTCCCAGGGATTGTGCATGCAGTTGCAAACACAGCCAAGTATATGGGGGAAGCCATAATGATGGACCAAAGGATAGTTGCATGCAGAGCCCGCTGGCTCGGCTTTGCGCCTACATCATGGTCGCGGAGAACAACGCCTCTGCGCGATGGCTCAGGTAGATGTCTCAAGGCATGACCGGGCGAGCACATCTCAGCGAATCTTAAAGCCGTCTGATCAATCGACAACTTCGCTATAACCCTGAGAGTCATGAACTCGAGCAACGGATTTTCAAGGGCTTCCAGTGCTTGTAATGAACTAGCCCTGTGTCGCAGTAAATCTGTTCTTGGTTGCCGCTGTCGCTGGAAGTCAGCCAATCCAGCTTGGATTGCGGCGCAGGTAGGTTGAGGGTCTTTCTGCAGTGCTTTCTTCAATAGGTCTCCAAGTAACGCTGCGTCTTCGATAGCGGAGTTTCCACCTTGTCCAGTAAGAGGGTTAAACTGTGATAATCATTAGCTGAAGACCATTACACACCCTTATAGATAGGCTGTTGGTACCTTGTGAAAGGAATCGCCAATCAATATTGTCCTTTTATAGAAGCATTTGTCCAACACGTATTCCTGTAGTGGGACAAGCACCGAGTGCCGACGCCTCATGTATATATCACCAAACGTAACTCCTGGACACAGGACGTCTTCTCTATATTTATCTACCACCGCCTGCTCATCATCGATGGTGTATCGGGGAATAGATTGGCCGACAGTTCTTTGTCCGTTTTTTATGAATGCAAAGAAGTAAAACTTACCCTCCCGGCCTGACTGGCACAAGTAAGAACGATTTTTGTGGTAGGATTTGAGCCCAGTCTCTCTAGGAAAACCATCCGGACAGTCAGCAATACCGAACATGCATCTATATGTACAAGTAATCGCTGAGAAACAGTCAGCTCACATAAATAGTAGGTTGGAATTATAGTATAAACGCACAATCAGCCATTGATTTGCTGGTATAAGTAGGGTCCTCAGACTCCACAACCTTCCACATCTCCGCTCTGGTCCGGCTGTGAACACCGTCGGCACCAACAAGGAGATCTCCCGTGAAGGTTATACCGTCTTTGGTAGTGATTTGAACTTCTCCATCGAGGTTCTCAGTACTGTGTAGCTCCTTTGCCACATGGACTCTAGACTTATCTCGGAGATTGTCGTAGAGTGCCTCGATTAATTCCTGACGATCCATAAAACTGAATCTGTAACCTGTCCTTTTTTTTGTTTTAGCATATTCTCCGGTGCTTTGGTAGGCCTTCTTACAGGTCTGCTAGTAGCTGACCGAATGCAGGTTCGGTTGTGAGACACTCTCCATCGGGTCCGAATGTTTGCATCGTCTCAACACTCTCGCATAGGGAGGAGATATGACCCTCCATGCCGAGCTGGTCTAGTATCTGGGAGCCATAGGGTAGAATTCCAATACTAGCTCCTAGCTGAGGAGCAATCTCCTTATGTTTTTCAAGGAGGGAGTATTCAATGCCGTATCTCTCAAGGACATTGGCGAGAGTCAAACCCGCTACCCCACCGCCGATGATGACAACGGTGAAAGGGGCCATGATGAACAAATAACTTGCTGTGGCTTGTGCGTAAAGTGCTGCCTTGCATACTACCCCTTCCTGGGTTGCCTGGCTTTTATAGCTTGGATAATCATGTCCCAGGCTCATTTCACCGCTCAATGCGGATAAGTCTGCTACCGGGGCGAGGTATAGCCGAAATAACCTTGGAGCAGACAGCTACTAGTTCACACAGATGGAGTATGGCTCCGTCAAGTAGTACGTTCTCCACTTGTGTAATTTTCATAGCACGAAAAGGGGAGTTCCCAAAATACCAATTTCCCAAAGTCTTATACTTCGGTTCACTGCCTCAGGATCCTGCTAGATATCTTTTGATCCCTTGCGAGTAGACCATACAACACCCACGGGACTCTCGCCGCGGGACTAAAAAGGTCCCGTAACAGACGGGAGTTGGGACTGACTTTTAATTCCGTGGACACACAAAGGGTGCCACGAGACTTAGAACAATGCAAACACATAAAGTTCCCTGTCTGCATAAAATGTGCAGTAATTTATTCTGCTAACTCGGCGACTTGTCTATCATTTTCAGGCGAGTAATGCGGAACGTTAGTCTTGGCGGAAGTAATGGGTGAGAGTCCCATATGCGGGACTAAGTGAGTCTTTTAATACGGGACTGGGAGTATAATTTTCTAGTCCCGCGGGAGTTGGTAAGGTCTACTTGTGAGAGTTTTGACGGCAGTGATGATGCACTCTGAACGGAGCTTTGGTCCATCAAAGCTGGGAGTTAGGCTTTCACCTCACACCATTGATTTTGTATCCAGAAACCTACCACTGGCATTGTACGGACCAAGCACTTCACGGAAAGTGTCTACCCGTTTACAAGGCAGTTATAAGGACACGTTTACCCACCCGGCTCTCTAAATCTCCACCAGTAGATGGCCGTGTCGCCCCGGAAGGACAGAGTGCTTGGCTCCGAAGATAGTGTGAGGTTACTCAGTTAGATCGCCGTCGAACCCCACTACCTTGCGTGGTCTTCCGCTGACTCAACGGATATAATATCGGAACCAGCTGTTGCATGCACAAATGAGATAGTATGCTAGTCTGAATTTGAAACGTCTTCGTTACTAAGTACAACATGTGACGAAATAACAACACATTCCGATACACAATCTGATGGATGGACAATTAGTATAATGTGACGGAACAGCGCATCGCGAGTAGGCCGACATCATTACGATCCGGGACTCCTAAGCCCGAGATTCCGATTCCGCTTACATCAGCATTGCTAGGTTTAGAAGCTCACACCTCAAGGTGAGTTGAGATTGGGAGATCATCCACAAGCAACATCTTCAGGCTATCCACAAATTTCTCTACAACTCTGGTTGTTCTAGTGCAAGTAATAATGCAGTATCTGTGAATATTTAGGTCTCAAGACCGGTTTTCCCCATTGGGAACCTTGACAAGATCCCACTTGCTAGTGTGATCTGCCTTGCCTATCTCATGAATTGCTATCATCAGTGTTGCACTGTTCTGTTGATACGACTTATTTTGACCCAGGTTGATGCAAAATCGTCAGAATACACGTGGTTTATACCTGTGCCATATGTACTATAGCACATGCCTCAATCAAGTTCCATGCCCAGATGTGGGAATCTACACATGTATAATTCTGTTAGTCCAAGGTTGGCGCCAAGGCAGGCAGTAGCGAGGCCTAGGCCAAGTTGGGTTACTCCAAGTGCCGGGAAACCAGGCTCGGAGACGCCTCGGGAGCAATGTTTGCACATCTTCGCGCTGCCGGAATGTACAGCTTCCGTGAAGAAAACACCGAATCGCTAGAGTAGCAGATATTTAGTATAAATCCTCCACTAGCCTGCAGAAATGTCCCCCACTACTGCAGCCTATTCTGGAAGGGAAGACCAGCTCATTTCGACACCTTTGGCAACATGTGCCTTCCCGTCTTCTTCCTGGCTTTGCTCTTTTCCCTTTGCGCAGCTAAGGGCTCGGACCCAGACTCGACCGCCCGACTGTTCAATTCCACAACTGCTGCCATTGTAAGTTGGGCACCTTCTAAACCCTAAGGCTTCCGCTAACCACGGGATACAGAAAGATCTGCCGGTCTTCTATGAGATATCGGACATAAATCTGGTAGACGCCGACCATGCATTGGATTCCTTCTGGGCAGTCAATTACATCCGCACGATGGACAACCGCGGCTTCCTCGTCAGTGCAAATGCGATCATCCGCAACGGCAGCGCAACCCAACGCGCCGGTATCATGTCGCTCGACGATTCTTCCACCCTGTTTGCAACAAACTATCAAAACGTGGGCATCGTCCGAGAGAACAACGGCACTCGTGACCCCTTCAACCTGACCATGCCCGGTGGACGGTTCGGTCTCGAGACCATGCCTCACCGCGCTGCTGCTGCTGCTGCTGATTCTTCCCCGGAGGCATTGCCCCCAATGAGGATCTTCAGCCATCTCCCTGAAACCGAATTCGACATCAACCTCGAATTTGAGGGCCCCGTGATACTGAATGCAGGCCTCGGTTCGTGGCTTTGGGCCGGCGGTATCCAGCATCAGATATCGCTACCAGCTGCTCGACCTCGTGGCACCATCGTCGTCGACAATTCCACGCTGTTCATCGACTCCTCCAAGTCTGTAACCTGGTATGATCGGCAATGGGGGCCCACGATGCCCGACCACTTTACCTGGTTTGGGCTCTATCTAACTGCGGAAGATGGCACGGAGAGTTACATCTCCATCTGGAACTGGGAAGACGACATCAATGGCAACAAATCCTTCGCCACCATCCAGAACCAGGCCGGCATCAGCACCGTGCTCCCGCTATCGAGCTTCCAGCCCTCAAAGAAAGACCTCTTCCACTCCAAGGTCTCCGGTCAAGCATACGCGGTACACCATGATATCACACTGATGGATGGCTCGCACCTTGTTGTCAAGAGCCCGCGCCCGGATCAGGAGTTTGTCGTCGATAACTCTCGTATTGGGTTTTACTCTGGATACGTTAAGGTCTCTGGTGATTACACGGGCCACGGAATGGTTGATATCATGCCCCCGATGTAGGATCGTTTCAGGGTTGGATAGCTGGGCTGGTATGGGTCATTCCTCTTCCTGCTAGTATATGAAGTGACCACTGTTGTACCGGGACCGCCTGACTTTTGACCTTATTATATGTCTTAATATTGAGGGATTCGATAGTGATATTTCTGCTGCCTTGGAATACTGTGTATATAAAAGTCAATATTAAGTATGTTGGTGTCTTCTAGGATGAACAACGCCTGGGAGGTTACTGTTCTACAACAAACGAATCAAGGGCCACAGGCGGGAGTCATTCTAGTCGACATTCTATTAATAGGCGATCTAAATAGGAAGGGCTGTACGTGATAGGATTAGCGTATCGTATTTTACACTTCCAGGGTTGTCCCTAACTATAACTAACTAACTATATGTCGTCAGAGGCAGACCGAGGCGAGGCTGGTAACTCAT
Source organism: Penicillium verrucosum (assembly GCF_028828655.1). Classification (NCBI taxonomy): domain Eukaryota; kingdom Fungi; phylum Ascomycota; class Eurotiomycetes; order Eurotiales; family Aspergillaceae; genus Penicillium; species Penicillium verrucosum. Next base: position 861,924 of record NW_026643214.1, on the reverse strand, counting down.
CTCCCACTCGTCGTTTTCCGCAGAGAAGTAGATCTGCTGGGAATTACCGAGTGTTCCCATCTCCTTCACGCAGTCATATACTGACTTCGAAAATTCAATGTAAGTGGGATGCTCTGCACTCTCCTGGGTTTCATTCTCGGCGTCTATCAGACAGCGTAGAACGGCGGAGGCGGCTAAGCTGCCGCTGGCGCGCCCAGCACTCCCGCTGGCGGCCCATGATGATGATTCACTGTCCTCGCCCGCTGCTGTTCTAGCTGCGGTGTTCAGCTGCTGTTGGTTGATGCCTGGGCGGACGAGCCAGCCACCTGAGTAGGACGATGTAGAGAAGATGGTGGTGGGGGACAATGGTTGTACTACACGGCGGAGGTCTTTCATATGTAGGATAGAACCTCCGACCTCTATCCCATGGGCTGGGGTGCCATGCCCAAAAAGCAGCAGGACCAGATGTTCTTCACAGCGGGCCGCTTCGGCGGCTTGCTCTTGTAGTGTGCTGAGGTACCTCTCGAGGAGATCCTTTTGTGGCACAACACGTACGTTCCCAGCCCATAAGACGTCGGGGAGACTCTCGCCATCTAGTACCGCCCGACGGTCAGTCACCTTCTGGGTTACCATGAAGGTATTTATGGTATTTTGTGACGAAAGCCGATGGGTCTTCGCACGTCAACCATATTTGGTTAGGTGCTAGTGATACTCATAAGATTAGCAGAGAACGGACAAGGCAATAGGACGAGGAAACACACGTCGTGGAAATTGTGGAGATAAGAGATAGTGGAAGAGGTAGAAGTCTGACGCAAACCACCCGTCCTCACTAGGGCTAGCTAGGTCGTCTTTGTCTGTAACGCCTAGGAGGGCTAGTATGCGATGCCGGGGGGAAGATCCGGGGGCAGTGTGTCAGGAACTCGCGCCCAGCAAGATCTTGCTGAGCCCCGCTCTGGCGTCGCATAGTGAATAAATCGGGGGAAACATCTGGACGGACCTCATCGTGTACGGGCGACTAAGTATGTAATGAGGAATCTACTGATCATGCAGATGGAGAAACCATGCAAATGGATTCGTAACGATAGAAGTGGACGGGGAGAGAGAAGAGAGAAGGAGAGAGAGAGAGAAAAAACTATATACTACATACCACCGGCACATAACTCTGTCATTGGTTATTACCTCAAACGCCTTTTCATCACCGCCTTTTTGAAACATATACGCTACTTTTAATTTGTAACTATACAACAGTCCTCTACAATATAATTCAGATTCAGATTCACTTCAGATCCACTCCAGATCCACTTCAGATTCAATTCAGATTCAATTCAGATTCAATTCAGATTCAATTCAGATTCAATTCAGATTCAATTCAGATTCAATTCAGATTCAATTCAGATTCAATTCAGATTCAATTCAGATTCAATTCAGATTCAATTCAGATAGATTCACTTCAGTAAATGCGATGAATTACAACTTGATATCTCAACAACCACCATTTTATTTGATTGATTGTGAGCCGATAGCGGTTAGTAAAACTTATCAACACTATATATCAACCTTGGAGAAAGTCGAAGGCTATATGATCATCATTTCCAAAATTACCCAAATTTGTTACAACCTGCCCCTGGACTGGCGAGTTACACACTAGGCCAAAAGACCATTATGTCTGAGCATTACGCTCAGATAGACCAGGCTCCAATATACTATATAGTGCACGACATGACACAAATTACGTTGCTAAAAGGTGGCCTACTCGCTTGTGAAATATGTTAACTACATATGTAGTTAGTTAGAATATACTATTTTATCCCTCCATTTTGGGTAATTATTGGCAAAAGTTATGCCTTCGCAGCACTTGTCAAGGTCTATTTGCTGCCATATCCTAAACGATCTTTCTCTAGTAGTCCCTATCTTGGACGTATCGTAATTCTCCGAGTAGACTCATCCAATTTCATTAGTATTGGTAGCCTAATTAGGGGATCATAGGAAAAGTATTCCCGGGAGTAGCTAGTATCTCCGATTGGATTCACCCAATATCCCTGCCACCGGTTGTCCTCCAAAGCCTGATTAGCAAAGTCTTCCCAAGAGCATCTATTGTAGAATGGTAATGCTGATTGGGTGGTCAAGTAGCAGGCTCCATTGGGGCGCAATTAGTTTCAGCCAGTTTACCAGCATGAATGGTCACAGTGATGATGCATGCCTTTTTTGATGCCGACTATCGAAGTTTCCTGCCGCTGTCCCTATTGGCCCCAGTTCCAACGTGGACGGCCCCAAGAACTTGAGCCCCCCCACCCCGCAGCGGGTTCCAGCTCGGGGGTACTCGAAAAAAAAGCAGTACCCGCCAAGCCTACTTATATCATCATCCAATTTTGAGTATCCCTGAGGTCCAGGAGCTGAGAGAGACTTGAGATCAGGGTGCTTAGGGATGATCAGGTGATGCTCAGTGAGCAGATCACGTTGATTATGTAATTATTTATTTGGAGTTGAAACTACTATAACTATACACTCTATTGTAGTCTTTTACTCTAATTTATAGCTCCAAATTCTACTTCATAGCTTCTTTGGTAGTAAAAAATGGGGGCCAACCCTCCAGAGCTGGCCAAGCGAGGCCATGTGCTTACGTCATGAGGCAACTGCCCGTGCCCACATGGGGCAATTTGTGTATAAAATTGCTGCCCTACGACATAATCGATATATAAACATCACACGACCGACAATTGCGGGGTAAATATATAGATCGACGCTGTAATCTGCTTGTCGTTGAACGAACAGAGCTGTTTCTGCAGAACTTCCCTTTCCAGCACACTCAATGAACATCAACAAAACACACGAAAGTGGCGGGAAACAAAGAACGATGGCAATAGTCTGAAAGCACAAAAGAATTGTTCCTTTCACGTCCCTGTTAATCAGGCTTACACTTTCAAGATGCTCTCCGAGCTCCCATCGGAGATCATATATCAAATCGCGACACATCTCCCAACTGCCAATGCATTAGCCCATTTGTCCCAGACATGTCACCGTCTGCATGACATTGTTACAGCTGAAAATTCTCGGATCTTCCGAGCATTTGTGCGAAGCAGATTCCCATCTATCGAAACACCGCCGTTCTGGAAAGATGCAGCGCAAGCCTTGACCTCCAGGTCCCGGGCATTGGACAGGAAAGCCATCATCGGACGGTTTGTTGTGCCACCTGAAACTGCGACTAAAATCGGTTCTCACGAGGTGCTTCGCCAAGACAATCCGACTCTTGGGTACAGAACTGCAATTGATTCTTACGAGATCTGGAATGGTCAGCGTTGGGCTGATAGGAAAGAGGTTCTTGCCTGGGGTGCTGCCAACCAGCTTGTGATGAGGATCAAGCAAACCGGTGCTCGCTCGCAAGAAGACTGGCTTGTGTTCAATGATCTTGATCATATTAGTAGCTATGATGACATTTGTTCTCTGCATCTTTTGTCCTCGGGGAATCAATACAGCAATGATACCAACGTGGAGCATCTGATCTTTGGTCGGATTCGAGGTGATATTGCTCATCTTGTCATCTCTCCCAATGAAGCAACCTTTGAGTACAAACAGAAGTTCATTTCACATGGACTCAGACTCGATAAAACCGATTTGAGCAGCGACACCGAATCTACTTTAGCTGCTCATTTTGAAAATGGATCCATCGCTTTCTACCATACCGAGACTGACAAAGAAGAAATCGAGCCATTCACATGGCTTATCCCGGAAGGCTCCTCGCGAAACAACTACTCCAAGCTGCTATCATCGTCACTAGTGGCAGTCGGAACCGGAAATGTGGAAAACTCCTTGTCCATCTCGAAAATCACCCCAGACGGCGTCTCCGCATATCGACAAATCGGAATCGGCTCTTTAGACACTGACTCGACAAGCCTCAAATCCAAGGTCAATATCGGTGCCATTGAACCCCTCAATAAACATAACTTCGCAGGCTCCCCGGGCGAAGTCTTCCTAACCGCCTGGGACGACCACACCGTCCGACTCCACGACCTGCGTTCCCCAAGTCCCTCCGAAGTCTCCTACAAAGACGCCACAGACCTCAACCCAATCTACAGCCTCCACGCCTTCGGCCCCGACCGCTTCTTAGCCGGAGCCGGCGGCGAAGCCGTAGTAAAGATCTTCGATCTGCGCATGTGCAACACGTACAGTTACCTCGACGCCCAAGTATCTGCCTCGCAATCGCAGAGCACACAAACCCCAAAAAATACCGAAGCCAACACCAACACCAACCTCAGAACAAATCCCAATCCCCGTCCTAAAAAGGGCTTCTCCATATTCCTCTCCTACCCACCACCCCCGACATTCCCCCAACAAAACCCACCCCCGGCCCGCACCCGCACCCGCCAAAGAACTCCCTACAGAGGCCCCATCTACACAATGTCCTCACCCTCACCTTCCTCGCCAACCGTCTACACGGGTATCGTGGACGGCGTCGTCCAGCTTGACTTTGCGTCCACGGATGACCTAACCGGTCCGCAGAAAGAGTGGTACGAATATAATCTAGACCTAGGTGTGAATACGGGTTCCGGGGTTTTACCGCGCTGGAACGCCGAGGCGTTCAATTTGGCTGGATATGAGCGTCCGGATGAGGATGACTTCGCTACTACTTCTAAGCTGAGGACTCAGCGCGCATTTACGGATCTTGGACCTGGGGATGTGGAAGAGACGCATACGGGTTGGGATTGTAGGTGGGAGAGTTTGGAGGAGCCTGGAGCTTGGAGGAGAAGGGATGGGTAAGTTGTGCATTTCGAAATTTTTTTGTTTTGTTGGACATTGCACTGTTTTTGATAGATGGTCGGACTAGAAGGTTGTTTGTTTGTTAGATTTTGTTGGTAGGTTACCTCCTTGGCCTCTTTCCTACTCCAAAGGGTATTGTAAATACTGCGAGAGTTCGTCGAGAACGGATCCCAAACTTTTGATTGATGTAAGCTAATGAGCAAAAAAAATTATATGGCAAATGTTGGGTCCAACGACCTTGTCCATAACGCCGTGCTGAGTGAGATTGGTAAAGTATGATGCGGGATATGAGAACCCTATCTCTCAATATTCATCCATTGCAACGAACCTGAGTTGTGCTGCAAATATTGCAGCGACAAAAAAGATAGCGATTCTTCCCTTCGGCAAAGCGACATCCAAGACAAAAAGCCCAGTTTCGGGGGTCCTTTGTGGGTTTGGTGGCAAATGTTTTGATTAGATGCTGACGATAGCCTGATATTATGGACTAGCAAATACGGTTGTGTCGCAAAAGCAAGAGTCGTCGTTTAGTCCTCGAACTTGAAAGAGGTGGTGCCGGCGGCGATGTCGATGGGACCGCCGCGGTAAGAGCCACGCTTCTTCTTGTTCTTTTCCTTGGTAAATCCCTTGCCACGAGTCACGGACAGGTCCTTCCAGGCGCGGTCTGCGTAGGCGTACGACATGTAGTCGTTGGAGGGGTGATCGTGGGGCAATTCGCTCAGGAGAGCCAGAGGGGTGGGGCGAGCTCCGGTGTGCTTCTTCTTAACAGGTCCGTTTCCAGGAGCGGGGCTAGCGCTCGAAGAGGTTGTCTGCACAGCCTCCTCGGCCTTTTTGACGGGCTTGTCCTCGGCCGGGGAAGGGGCGACGGTGTGGCTGCCGGATGAGGAAGATTCGGACTCAGAAGATGAGTCCGACTCAGGGAGAGGAGTCTTCTTTGCCTTCTTCAGGGCCTTCTTGGATTCCTTCTCAGACTCGGAAGAGGAAGAGGAGTCCGAGTCAGAGGAGGAGTCAGAAGAGGAGTCGGAGGAGGAGTCAGACGAGGAATCGGAGGAGGAATCAGATGAAGAGGAGTCAGACGAGGAAGACGAAGAGGAGCCCGAAGATGAATCGGAGTCAGAGCTGGAAGAGTCCGAAGAAGACGAAGAGCTGGAAGAGTCCGAAGAAGACGAAGAGTCGGATGAGGACGAAGAGGAAGACGACTCCTTAGGGGCGGGAGAGGTCTTGGCCTTCTTAGCCTTAGGGCTATCATCTTCGGACGAAGAGGACGAGTCAGAGTTGGAAGAGCTGCTGGACTCGGCCTTGCGCTTCACACCAGCAGACTTCTGAGCGGGGGCGGGGGCGGGGGCGGGCGCCGCAGGAGACTCATCATCATCCTCGTCATCCGCATCGCTGTCGGAGCTGGAAGAGGAAGACGAAGAGGAAGAGGACGAGCGAGCGGCGTCGCCCATCTCAACATCCGAGTCGCTATCGGAGTCGCTGCTTGAGCTAGAAGAACTTGGACTAGCAGACTTCTTAACGCTGGATCCCTGCTCGGAGGCTTGGAAGAGCTCCAAGAGAGAGGGAACATTTTTCGCGTCGCTCTTCTTGCTCGACTTTGCCGCCTCCTTGGTGAAAGTGGTGCTGGTCTCTGGGAAATTGTCCGACAAGAAAGCCGCAATCGAGGCGATCAGCTGAGGGGGAATGGACTTGGTAGTCTTGGAAGACTCGGTCTAATTAAAGCACTGTCAGTCTGGTCCTCTGGTCTGTAGATCTCGCCAATCGACATGTCAGTCGAAAGTAAGTCAAGCATACCTTCTTGACCGAAGTTTTCTTGCTTGAAACCTTTGCCATACTGACTGAACGGTCGTTTCGACGATAGCGAAATGAAGGGAGGAGAGGCTATTTAGAAATAATCTGCCAGGAACCAAAAAAGAAAGGGAGAAAAAAAAGTATACAAAAGGCGGTAAGGCATTAGCTTCATGGTGATTGGTGAAAATTGGTGAGCATTGATTGGTGGAGAGAGGCGGTGGTTAGCGCGCGGCTATTTCGGCAATCGTTTCAATCGTTTGCTGATTGGTCCTTTCACCGAGGTTCTGCTTGTAGAGGTAGTAACTAGCTCTTCAGGATCAAAGCTTGACCTAGGGCTTCACTATTTAGATGCAGATCACATGCATCCATGGATGTTTCCAACATTGACTATCCATCCATATGGCTCTCATTGTGGAACCAAATACGGAGTAGCTCTGACGCTTTCATCGCTCATATGACAATGTTTAGGTCTGATTACAGTCTAGTCATGCTGTATTCCTCAGCCAGTCCTGCAATTTCTCCAGAGCTTTGAACCTCTCAGAAACCGTATTCTTTGCTTAAATTAGTGCTAGTAGATTCACAGAATGCTTCTTTGAATCAACTCACCTTGTACGCAAAACTCATTTCTGTATAGGTTTGGCCTTCAACTTCAAAAATGGGGTCAAAAGCTGAAGAAATATTAGGCCTGTCTCTCGAGAAACATGTAATAGTCGATTAGAAAACATACCAAACCCACCTTCTCCCCTTTTATCAACGATCTTGCCTTCCGTACGTCCCTGGAAAAGGAGCGGCTCAGATCCTGGGCCAGCAGAGAAGGCAAATGTGCATGCTGCCGTGGCTGTTTTGTCGTCAAGCCCTGCGAGTAGTTTGCATAGGCCATCATCACCTAGAGCAGAGTAGAACCACTTTCTGGGAGGTATTAGAGAAGACGAACAGTAGCAATTGATATCGGACATACATATATGGCCCAGGTAAACCTTTGAGTGCCCTGAATTCAAGGGCACTATCCTCTGTCAAGACGGGGCCATTGACCTTTAGAAAGAAACATTCACATTTAGCTTAATGGTGCTCTAGTGGGGAATGTTTCAAACGCATACTGCTATAGCTGCTTTTCGACACTTGTCTCGCGTAATTTCTCCAAAAGAACCCTGGATTTCAGGGATCTCTATGTTTTTGAAAGCTCCACTATATCACCCAGGATTGCTCTAGCTTCGACAAGCTTGTTCTTGTTCCCAGATGAAATTGATCTTAGTGGGGGACATAATAACTAGAGAAATATAACGCGATGTAGTTATATGATGTATGTAGTAACTTGAAGATATGGTACATTGGCAGCTTCTACCCCTCCAGGCCCAAAGGCCGGGGCATCCATATGGGGATGGATGACTAATTTTATGCTGGCAATTAAAGGCCAATAGGGTCAAAGTCAAGGATGTCGCCATGCACTGTGATAACACCTCTGTCTGTCAATACACCAAAAACCAAATCAGATATTGAGACTCTAGTGGACTACCTAGGTATGTCATAAAAAAACCCCGCGCTCGGTTCAATGTTAATCTCTGACATTCCGCACGTTTGTTTACAGCTGAGCAACCCCGGATCAATTCGATACTCCGCCCCAAGCTCTCCGCCTTCCAACATTCCGCCGAGACACGTTGGTGAGCTAATTCGAACTTCAGCGCTGGCCACTTGCAATACTCTGGCCCACAACATCTATTGCTTTATATCTCGTCATATCCCACCTTGTCACAAACGCATTGTCGCTTAACAGATTTCAATTCCTTCCGCGCGTGGTGCGTAGTGGCGTCGCCCGATCCCGAGCCTCCCGACCATGTCCCCTTGATCTCGTGGCTACCCACACGTGAGCTCTGCGTCCCTCGATACCATAATGAGTGGCCGAGACCGTCCCCGCGGGCCTCCGCCAGGCCCGCTACCACCTCGTGGGGATATGCAATCTGATTCGGGTTCTAGCCCGAGCACCATGACAAGAGGGGCCGCCTTCGAGGACGAGAAGAAGCGTATCATTCATAGTTGTTTCGCAAAAAAGGATGAAGATGGTCTTTGTACGTACACTGTCAACGTACTTCCTCAAATTTGCCCACCCACCCAAGTTCAGTCAATAGTTGTGTGTTTTGCAACACATTGCGACAGTGACGTACAGAGCCTAGACGGGATAGCAACGCCTTTGCTTGGTTGAAATATCATTCTGCCCGCGCTCTCTGCTAACCGCCTTTTTGCTTCCAGTGCTCGAATCCTACATAACACACGTCCGCATCACCGAGGATTCAGCGCATCCCTCCAGCCCTTCCCCACCAAACGGGCCACCGGAGAACAAGAAACCCCGTATCATTATCATATCTGTTCGAAAGTCAGGTAGAGTCCGCATACACAAAGCTCGAGAGAACAATGAAGGGACTTTCTCTATCGGCAAAACTTGGATGCTCGACGATTTAAGCGGAATTCAATCATTTGCGTCTTTTGTGCCGAGAACACCAGGAGAGCAGCAACAAAAGGAATGGGCGGGCAATGTAGGATTCACAGTCACAATTGGAAAGCCATATTACTGGCATGCCAGGACTTCTAAGGAAAAGGAGTTCTTCATCGGCAGCCTGGTCAAGATCTACAGGAAATACACCAATGGAAAATTCCCCAACCTCATTGGTTTTGATGACAAGGAGCGACAAATTCTGTCAGTGCATGGGCAATCGGCACAACCAGGACAGCCAGCGCAACTAGCGCAACCAGGTGGGCCTTCAAGTGGTCCACCGTCAAGGGGACCGCCAGCACCACCGACACAACCAAAGGCTCCTTCAAATGCTCCACCGTCAAGGGGGCCAGGTCCAATTCCTTCAACATCGGGGAGCCCGATGCCTCCTTCGCTACAGCCGTCATATAGAGGTCGTGATGCTAGTCGCGATGCGCATCGGGATGTCAAAAGGAAGCCTTCCGAAGACCCCACACTTCGCACCCAAAGGAGCCATGAGCAGATGTCTCGGCCGTCGACCGGTTCTCGGCCATCTACAGGACAAGGCAGATCGGCACCGTCCCCCTTTGATCTACACAAATCTCCTCCAGCGTCACTCCTTTCTGGGCCACCTCTGGACCAGCAACCACCGCCACGCCCAGCCGAGCGTAGCGCAGCAAACGCAAAACACCCAAGTTCACAATCGGAGCCCAGTGGAACAGATAATCTGACTGCTGCAGCGCAAGCCAACAGCTATGCCGGTATTCCAGAGTCACTCCGCCCATATTCTGCTCCCAAACCCCCACCTCTTGCTACCCAGCCAGCCCAGAATAAGGCACCAGAATTCATACGCAGCAATGATGGACTTCGTCCTACCACTTCTGGTTCTTCCAATAATGAGAGTAGAGACACAGCCCCACGTCCCACGCCCAGCTTTGGGGCAAGGTCGCCCCAACGTAGTGGCGGGGAGAAGGCATTCACGTTTAATCCGCCCTCTTTGCCTCAAGAGAAAAGTGCATCAGATACCTTGTTATCTGGACCTTCCGCACAGCCGCGGGAACCATCTTCATCACCAGCAATCGAGGGACTGGCTTCAGAGCCTGCTGCTATTATGGCGGCGAATCTGCCCTCGCCAGAGCCTACTCAAGCTTCCAATGAAAAGCCCAAGACCCCTATCGAAACTGTTCCTGCCGCGGACTCGCCATCTCAAGCTTCCCCGGAACAGGTTGAAGAAACTGGCGAATTCGAGCCGCATCGCCCAGGGCTCGGCCCTATGGTCAAGAAAAAGGAAGGCAAAGACATCGCAGGCGCCTGGAAAAAGGCTGCAAATGCTTATGCTGGTTTCAAGCCCAGGGTTGGTGGGGCTGGTGAGCGGCTGCTGGCAGCCTCGAAGAAGACACAGACTGATGTTGCGGGACCTGATGGTATCACCAGCGTTGTTCCGGCACCGTCCCTCTCCCGGTCGGCAACTGATCCCCCGCAGAGTCCAGTGGTAACAAAGTCGGAACAAGATCTACAACTCCCGGTTCCTGCTGCGGAGCCGGAGACACCAACCGTCGAGATTACAGAGCCAGTACCCGAGGAGATCGCAGCTGCCCCAGTTCAAACTCCTGAGATCTCACGGGAGAACCTCTCTGATGTTGTTATAAAGGTTGAAGATCGTTCAAGATCGCCATCCCCGGCAACTCAAGGACGTCGTCGCAGACGCCATGAAGACCACACTATGAAATATTGCCAGGCCCTTGGAATCGATCCCACCATTCTCGACGGACGTGGTATTGATTTTGACGACATCCTAACTGATTTGGGCTGGAACGGACGGTTGGCCGATGAACAGAAGATTGAGGATCTAGAAGCAGATGTTCGCCGTGAAATTGGCCGTGTCGAGGCCACTAGCTGGCTTGGCAACCTTGAACAACAGGAAGGAAAGGTGGAACAACTTGCGAGCTTGATCGATAGGACGATTGAGGAGTGTGATGAGCTGGATGGTCTTTTAACCCTTTACTCTCATGAACTGAATGTAAGTTTTGGCATTACGAAATCGGGATTGATCTTTAGTAGGCTAACGAGACTACCTTACAGACTCTTCATGAGGATGTCGCCTACATTGAAGCCCAAGGTCAAGGTCTTCAAGTACAAACAGCAAATCAGAAGCTCCTGCAAAACGAACTCCAAACACTATTGAAGACACTTTCAATATCTTCATCCGAGCTGGGACCCCTCAAGGAAGCCTCTTTGAGCAACCCCGATGGGTTGAAGGATACTGAAGACGCTCTAGCGACGTTGTACAAGGCCATGCTCACGATCGACTCTGACATTGGGCAAAACAAGAAGCGTCAAGTCGACGCAAGTGTCGGTGTCTATGCTGATACAGAAATCGGCCAGATGCGTGCGATAAAGCAAAAGAAGGAAGAGTATCGCTCTACTGCAACCATGTTCCTCAACCGACTGCAGCAGTTCATGGCCCTTGCCTTCAAAATGGCAGAACAAAAACGCGTTGATTGGACCAACGGCGGTGCCAAGGATGCGATGAAATTGGACAGTGCCGCACGAGGACACTTCCGTCAAGAGATCTGGCGGTACAATGCCCTGATGCTGTTTGCCAAGGAGGTTAGCACGGCAGAATGGCGTAGGCTTGTCGGCCTCTATGAGCAGCAGTCCAAGCCTTCGTACCAGGGCGACTTCCGCGATAATAATCTGGCCTGGAAGAAGACCGCGCGCAAACCAACGGGAGATGAGCAGGAACTCCTCTTCACACACCAAGAGAAAGAGAAAGAAGCCGAGGGTCTCACCATGGCTGCACGGAAACTGACTGTGCGACGAGGCAAGACGGTGCGGGCTGCCGCTGGGCTTCGACTAGCTTCGGGCGGCGCGAAGAAGCAAGGAAAGGCTGAGCCATCTGAGGCATTTGCTGGGACTCTGCGGGAGACATTGAATATGATGGCTCAGGAGCAGAACTTCGTCGTCCAATTCTTCCATCTCAATTCTCTTGCCAGCGTCGATTTCCCCGATCTGGTGTCTGCGGCCATCCCCGAAAACCGCACTTGTCCTGATTTCTCTGCCAACCAGCCACATGATCCTGACCGGGGAATGGCAAAGAGAGTCGAGCAGATTATGGATGAGATTTACTCATTCTGGCCGAATGATATGCAGAGCATGGTGGACTGGGCGATGCAAGCTGATCCTCTCCAAGGAATCGGTATTCTCCATGCCTTGGAGACTGCCATGAATGACTTTGATGACACGAACCAAGAGTTCATTCTGCATGCACTGCAGAAAATCCATTCTCGCTTAATGGGATTGTTCAACCGATTTGTAGATGAGCAAATCCGAGGTATTGAGGATACCAAGGTCAAGGTGAACAAGCGGAAGGGAGTAATTTCCTTCATGCGGGTGTTCCCCAGCTTCTCCAATGCGGTAGAAACCATGCTATCATCCCCGTCTGGTGCCTTCTGCGACATTCGCGTTAGCGTCAATGACGCGTACGACCGCATCAACCGTGCGATGTGGGAGTCACTCAAGTTCATTGCCAAGGAAGCACCCGGCCAACCTCCGGGTGTCACTGCGGGTGCGGGTGATCCGGAAGACAAGGAGATCCTGAATTACCACATCCTCCTCATCGAGAACATGAACCACTACATTGAGGAAGTAGATGTACACAACATCCCCGCACTTGAACGCTGGACCGATCGGGCCCACCAAGACTTCCAGGAGCACATGAAGCTCTACCTCAACGCCGTCATTCACCGCCCACTGGGTAAACTGATTGATTTCGTGCAGTCAATTGACAACCTCCTCGCTGCGGGCAGTAACCCGACCGATATCGCTGCCCGCGCCAGCCACTCCCGCATTATTGCGAAGAAGGTTCTCGCCTCCTACGATAACAAGGAAATCCGCCGTGGCATCGAAATGCTTAAGAAGCGTGTGGAGAAGCACTTTGGTGATGCCGATGATCCCGGTCTTAGTCGTAGCCTTGTTGTCAAGGTGCTACGGGAGTGCGAGAATCGGTATGAGAATACTTATGACCGTACCCGACAGATTATTGAAGATGTCTATGAGGGTCAATTGGATTTGGACTGGCGCAAGGAAGAGACCCTTAGCATGTTCCGGAAATGAGATGTACTTATTGAAAGTTAAATCTATTCCCCTTTGTTTTTGCTTTTTTCCTTGGTATTCTCTTACTACTCCGTAGTCGGCTGTTTATGCCACCTTTGTGCTTGAGGACGTAAAACCTTGATATTCCAGTCTATCTGACCCCGACCTTAACTATCAGGTCTGACAAACTGCCGGAACATGCAATGCTTTAGCGCAAATGGGAAGCGTAAGGACTAGATAGGCAAATATCGAGGTACACGGTGGAATATGAGAATGGGGAATAATTATAAATCGAACAACTTTCATCACTGCCTGGGTTTCAAGAAATAAGCCTCTGCCAATCCTAGTAATATAGGCTAGATGTCTATCCTCGAGTTTCCTAAGTTCATCAACCGTCCTTTTCTCGCTTGTAGTATAATCAAAACGAGCAATAATCGACAATGACAACATGAAGTTATACCTCTAGTACGTTCGGTGGTTGATTCACAGCCTCGGCCACAACAGCCCCCTCTCATGGCACAGACTTGAACTAGTTCCTTTCGAAGATACCAGGTTGACTCTTCTCTTGGGGAATCCTAGAACAAAGGACCCAAAGGAAGCATCGACTCGGAGAGATAGAAACTCTGCTCAATCTCGCTGTATTTATGTCGATTATGTCGAAGGGCTTGATGCTCGGTCTCTGTCCTTTGATGATATATAATGGCTTCTCTGGACATTCTCTTAATAAATTCCTCCTGCTGGACTGTTTTTCGAAGAAGATAGTCGCTAATTATGATATTCACAAAGATCTTGGTATCAAACTGGAGGGTAGGCTATGTAGTTTCATTTGCCCGCCTCTCCGTAGCATTCGATGGCTCTAAGACTCCTGTTGGTTTCGGACATATGGGAGACTATCCAATATGGTCTAATTTGACTGGATGGGAGGTTGGATTTTGAATGCATAGTGCTTTGTGTTAAGGAGTAAAGGTGTGAGAGAAGAATTGTTCTGTAGAGAGGAGTATATGGTTAGTTAGCCCTATAGATGTATACATGAGACAATCGATAACTAACTATACCCAACCCGACTGTCGAAGGACTAAAGACCCAGAAGAAGACCCTGGCGATAGGATGGAAATGAGATGTTACATACCTAATGCACTTTTGAAACTGAACGGTATGTTTTGTTTTTGCTTTGTTTTTGCTTTTTTTGCTTTTTTTACTCTTTTTACTCTTTTTACCATGTCTTCTCTCTTATAGGTTGTTAGAGATTCGATCTTCTCATTGGCCATATTAACCCCACCGTTCGGGGCTTCACCTTGTTTCAGGGGTATGGGGGTGTTTTGTAGGGTTACAGAGTATGTATATGAAGCAAAGTAGTAACTATGTAATGTTATTGTATGTTGTATATGATATGGACTAGTTATTTAGACGAATAAGAATAAACATTGAACTGTATTCATCCAATTATTGGATACAACATACAAAAGAATATGTTAGGGGAGAATGTAATCTTAAAATGTGTGTGTAGTCCGTAGTTAACGGCAGATGAAGCAAGGTAAAGGCAGTTATCCTCCGAAGTCCCAGCTTCTGGTCCCAGAGATGAGTTGTGGGGGTGATCTTCGATCTTTCGATTTTAATCTTTTCTCCTTTCAAGCTCTCTCTTGACATATTTCCATTCCCTTTCATTTTTCCCTTTTTGTTCTTCTACTTCTTCTTCTTCTTCAGATTGTGTGTTTTTCTTTTTTTTTTTTTTTAATACGGTGAGTTGTGTCTGCCCCACGCCTCTTTAAGTGGCCTCCAGGTTCTCCACCGAAATGTCTCCCAAGGGGGGGCACGGATACTCTCAATTGCGACACTTCAGACATTTGTGTCTTTTTGTGTAGAAAACTACACCTCTCTAGCCTTTTATTTCCTCGCTTTCCGACAGGGTGACATCTCTTTTGGTCCTTGTACCTCCCTAATCATGTCTCTTTAGATCATTACTTGTCGCATGACATTTCTCGGATTCCCACATTCCTCTCGTTATTCATCCTCCCCCGGGGACCTGACGATTATCTCCCACTCCATGTGGCTTTCGATCGACCGAAACGAACATTCCTCGAACTGATCTACACGGAAATTCCTTCCCGTGAACTTTGCGGTCGGAGACCCATTTGCGGGGACTGGCACGCCTCAAATCAGGTGTCTCGAGCTCCAATCGCGTCGAGCGATTCACAGCATAGCCATGCCCTGGCGGCCGCTGCCTCGTATCGCCTTTGCTGTGGCCATATACCCTTTCAACCCCTCTTCCCCCGCAGATCTACCATTAGAGCTTGGCGATGAGCTCTACATAATTGAACAAGGAGGCACGGACGGTGAATGGTGCCGAGGCTATCTAGTCGCGCCGCCGTCGTTGCTGGCCGGCTTGACAAGCACCAAGGGCCAGACCCTCGAAGCTCGTGTGTTCTCGGGTATATTTCCACGGAACTGCGTTGAGATTAGAGAGGTGTTGGGCGACGGTGATGGATACAAAGCACTACTCAATGCTGATCGGAAAAGCACTGATCGACTGACCTTGTCCGGCTGGGATGGAGACTACCTCTCCCGTAACAGTCTAGCTTATTCTGTCAGTGACTTCCAGGCTGCTGGCGAGGTGTCGGACGTTGTCTTTGCGAAAAAGGGGAAACCTTCTCAAATTATCATTCACAAGACCGATGGGTCAGACCAGGCAAGTCCGCGATGGCGGACGGGCTCCATCCCACATACACCTGTCTCCTTTGCTCCTCGCGACCCCGATGCGCCCAAACCTGCTGCCCCGGTCCCAATGCTCAAGATCGGTGATGAAACTCCGACTTCTCTCACCGAGCCACTAGTCGATGAGATCGCGTCGTGTCTGCGCGAATGGCATTCCACTAATTTGCATGAATTGCTTTTGGCACGCCGGTATGGTGTGTTGGAGGAAATGTCAACCATTGTACAAGAGCTGGACTTCGCGAGACGACAATTACTACACAATGTTCTGACTGGAAAGGAGAAGGAAGCATTGCGGGACGAGACAGTCTGGAAACTGGTCAAGGCAAACAAAATGCTCAGTGGGGACGTGATTGTCCGCGATCCGGAGCAGAGAGGCCGTTTGCTAACGGGTGACGACTCTGCCATCCAATTGGCAAAGCTGCAGTCCGAGATGAGTATGCTCGACTCCCGTCCTACCCAAACATCCGATGCTACAGCCCTTCATCATTTGCTGCTAGAAATCAATGCGGTATCGGGCAACGCGCCGGGGCAAGTGACCATTGGAATCCAGCTGTTTTCCCGATCAGATGCCGGTTCCCTCAGTCCATTATCTGAGACCTTTAGCTTAGATATTCCGTCTCCGGATAAGTTCGTCAACATGAGCCAAAGCAGTAGACTGAAGACACTGTTCACCGAATTGGCCGCAACAGACATCGGAGATGGGTCTGCGAATGGGCGGCAGCTCTATCTAGTTGCCTGGGTCCGCGCTCCAGAGACGCGATCTGCAGCCGATGCCACTCCCATGTCGAGGCCATCAATCTCACGAGAAAGTCCGACCCCGACCAAGGCCACGACAAACGGGGGCATTCAACCCTCGGCCAAGGGAAGTTTGAAAACGCGACGCAGCATGATGTGGACGCCCAAGCAACGCGGACCGAGCTTCGATCAGCCATCTAAGGGCACTACCCAAGGCATGCCACGAACATCGAGCAGTGCATCCAGCGTCAAGGAGGCAACTACCTCTCAAGCCGCCCCAACGAAGGAAGTCTCGGCGGTCCGCACTGTTGGCGTTGGGATCTTGGAGATATCGCCGATTCTCCGACAGGAGAAGGACGCTGAGCAGGTGATCAATATTTGGTCGCCTCGTCGAGACGGCGAAGACGGCGAGGGGTTGACGGATGGCTTTGACAAGCTGATCCGCGCCTTGCTTCCTAGTCCCACCGGCCGGTATGCGCGTGCCGATCCTGCAGCACGTTTACACCTCCATCTACGCCCCTTTGCCAGTAGCGACGCCGAGTGCCTGATCCGTCAGAACCCTACCATATTGCACGATGTTATCCAGACACAGCGCATTGGATTCTCCAAGGCTCCTGCGAAGCCAAGATCCGATATTTACGTGACGCTCTCTCAGGCCGTATTCCCTACAGATGCTCTCCTGTCTCACCCGCAGGCTGGTCAAATTCCTCTGCAGACGACCAGCGGACTCCACAATCTTCAGCTTACTCTCGAGGTGCGTGATGCTAAAGGAGCACGGATAGACAAATGTGTCTTCCCTTCGTCGTCCAATACTTCGAACACGGCATGGCGCACAACAATCGCCCAGCGGGGCACGCCTTGGAACCAGACCATTCGCCTCAAGATCCCCACAGAGCAAATCCCTGGCTCGCACATGGTGATGAGTGTTGCAGATGCACCCGAATTTCCCTTTGCTCTTGCCTGGATGCCCCTTTGGGACCAGCAGGCTTTCATTAGAGATGGGGGTCATTCTCTACTGTTGCATGCTTATGACAAGCAGACATCTAGCATTGAGAATGGAAAGGGTGCTTATCTGAACCTCCCGTGGAGCGCGCTCGGCAAGAATGAATCCGCCAAAGATGAAGCTGTGACGGGACCATTGGCCACTTTGCACCTCGAAACCCATCTTTGCAGTACAGAGTACTCCCAGGATCAAGTCATTCTGAGTCTTCTCAACTGGCGAGAGCGGCCTGTGGACGAGGTCTTGGATACTCTGAAGCGTTTGCTCTTTGTTCCTGAGATCGAGATTGTCAAACAACTCAGTGGCGTCTTCGATGCACTGTTCGGAATCCTGGTCGAGAATGCTGGTAATGAAGAATACGAAAACTTGATTTTCAACAACCTGGTCACTGTTCTGGGAATTGTTCATGATCGACGATACAACCTAGGCCCACTGGTCGACCGCTACGCCGATGAGCAGTTCAACTTCCCATTCGTCACCCCATGCCTCATTCGAAGCTACCTGCGCCTCTTGAACGCAGCGACCGACGGTACACAATCCCGCAATCTTCGCGCCGCCTTCAAGGTAGGACGCCATCTGTTGAAGTTCATCATCAAGGCCCGCGAGCAGCAAAAGGCCAAGGAGGAAGGTATTGGCATCACCACAGTGCAATCCACCTTCAACAGAGACATGCATACCATTTTCAAGGCTCTGGAGACTATGATGAAAAACTCCTCGCCGGCTTTGGTAGGCAGCAAAACACTGGTCGTTCAACATTTCCATACGTGGCTACCGGAGCTCTCCCATGTCCTGAGCAAGGATGAAATAATTATGATCGCTCTAAGTTTCATGGATTCATGCAAGGATGTCACCGGCATGTTGATACTCTACAAGCTGGTTCTCATCCAGCACTACACCCTATTTGAGGTTTTCGCCTCTGGAGACGAGAGACGAACCTTGATCTCCAGCTGTATTGGCTGGTTGGCTCCGTACTGGGGTTCCACCTCGGGCGTCTCGGATTTGTATCGTGATCAGGTGCGACTGAGCAGCTCAATTGTAGCTCAATTGCTCAGCCAGTCGGATCCTCTACTTTATGGATTCATGCCAAGCATCGCCGCCTCTTACTGTGCCGTATCCACCGAGGGAGTAGATGAGACGAAATACCTGTCTTTACTTTTCAGCAAGGCTTTCCCCTTCCAGATGAAGACTGCCGAGACCCCTCAAAGCTTCGATGAGTCTTTGGTCGAACTGTCTGCGCTCATGGCTGCCATTGCGAAGATCCCGTCTCCCAAGCTTCCCAACTTGAAAGAATTGGAGCTTGCATTGTTTGTTGCTCAGACCCTTGAGGCCCACAACTCCATCCTCGACTGTGAAGCTTATCCCGAGACTTGGTTCAGTATCCATGTGTACAACCACCGCGCGACTATCAAAAGTCTTGAACATATTGCAGTCTTGCTAATTGAGAAACTCCTACCGGCACCGGATGATGCCGACACATTCGATACCAAGCTGTGGGAGTCATTCTTCACAACTCTGTTGAAGGTGATTTCTAGCGATGTTCTTGCGCTCGAGACATTCCCCGAGCAGAAGCGCCGCGCTGTCTGGAAGATCGCCGGCGATGTGCGTGAGCAAGGTGCGGACTTGTTGCAGTCTACTTGGGAAGCCATTGGTTGGGAGACCACGGATGACGAGAGAGAGCGCTTCAATTTGAAGAAGCTGGGCGGTTATCAAGTACAATATGTTCCCGGTCTGGTTCCTCCCATCATTGGTCTGTGTCTGAGTGTCCACGAGGGACTGCGACATGTTGCTGTTCAGATACTGCAGACGATGATTCTGAGTGAGTGGGATCTGAACCAGGATATCTCCATCATTGAAACGGAGATAATCTCTAGCCTCGATGCTCTATTCAAGTCCAAGCAGATGAACGAAAGCGTTAGCCAGAAGATTTTCATCGGTGAGCTGTTGGATCTGTTTGAGAGTGAGACTATATCCGATGATCTATTGTCGAATGCTGTCAAGAGTCTTGTGGGGACGGTCGATGAACTCTTGGATCTCTTGGTGGCTTCTCAAGGCGGTGCCTCAACGCAGAGTCTGCATGCTCTGAAACTGATGGAATATATGAAGGACATGGGTCGCGAGGACATCTTTATTCGTTACGTTCATGAACTTGCCGAGGCTCAAGCCGCAGCAGGCAATTTCACTGAGGCAGGCCTTGCTCTTCAGTTCCATGCCGACCTCTACGAATGGGATCTCACCAAGCTTCTGCCGGAGCTGATCAGACCCGCATTCCCACCTCAAAGTGCATTCGACCGGAGAGAGGCTTTATACTTCTCCGTTATCCAGAACTTTGAAAATGCCATGGCCTGGGGCCCCGCGTTGACTTGCTACAAGGAGCTCGCAGCGCACTACGAGCACACAACAATGGATTTCGCCAAGCTCTCCCGAGCCCAAAGCTCAATGGCTCGAATTTACGACTTCATCGCCAAGGGCGGCAAACAATTCCCGCGTTACTTCCGTGTGGCCTACAAGGGTCTCGGATTTCCTCCCGGGCTGCGCGACAAGGAGTTCATCTTCGAGGCGTCCCCCACAGAACGCATGGCCTCTTTCGTGGATCGCATGCAGCGGGAACACCCTACTGCGCAGGTCATGTCTACCGGTGAAGTTTCTGACTACGAGGGCCAGTTCCTTCAGATCAGCGCCGTCAGCGCATACCGCGATGTGTCTCATCCTATCTACCAGCGCCCCAAGGTACCGTCCTCTGTCCGCGAGCACCTGCTGATCTCGGATCCGTCTCGTTTCTCTGCCACCTCGCGACGACACACGAGCAGCTCGGATGTCCGTGGGCAATTTGTTGAAAAGCTCGTTTTCACTGTCTCGGAAGCGTTCCCCAATATCCTCCGTCGTAGTGAGATTGTTTCTGCTCAGGAGGTTGTTCTGTCGCCTCTGCAGACTGCCATTGAGCGCACGTGGCGCAAGACACAAGAGCTTCAGCTTCTTGGCCGCCGTGCTGCGTCAGGTGAGGATTCAAGTCTGTCTAATCTGACTGAAGCCCTGGAATCACTTCTTGAAGTCAGATCGTCAACCTCTAACTGTGTGGCATTGTACCGTGTATTCCTATCCGATGCGGAGATGGCAAGGAACAAGCTGCTTGAGGAAATCGATGAAGACGCTGAAGAGGTACAAGAAACACAGCAGCCTGTGGACCCAATGGAGACCGCTCTCTCCGTTGCACTCGTCGACCACGCCTTGGCTATCAAATACGCACTGTCTCTTTACCAGCGTCCCGCTCAGCAAGCTACCCAAGCTGAACTGCTTCGACGCTTTGAGGATGTCTTCGAGCCCGAGCTGGGTTCTCTCATCCCAACTCCGGAATACTCATCACCTACACCCACACAAACAGCCCGCCAATCCCCCTCCTTGAGCGACAACCGCCGAATGCCGCCTATCCAGCGAATTGTCAGCCCCGAGCAAGACCAAAACCGCGCAGCCCGAGGCAATTCCCACACGCGCAAACGCTCGGATAGACAATCCGTCAGTCACCGGATCAGCATAATCAACCCCTTCAAGCGATCCCACGGAGCCACTAACTCCATCTTCACAATCCAGCCATCCGACAGTAAGGGCCAAATGGTGGGTGAAGAAGACGAGAACATCGACGACGACACGGCCACAATCCACAGCCGCACAACCAGCCACTCCCGCGGTGGCCGAAGTGAGAAGCGTCGCAGCTTCTTCGGCGGCGATAAGACATACAAGCATGGCTCCTCGCCGTCTGTCGCCCATGAATCCCAGACCTCACTAAACGCCCACAATGCCTCCCGAGACACGACCGCACGCTCCACCGATGGCCGCAGTCGCGCTGGCTCCCAGCACCGGGGCCCTACTGCCAGCGGTGCTGCTACGGATCGGGCTGCGCCCGCTTCCAGCGGTGGTTGGTCAACCCTCCCGTCCACGCGCGATTATTCGCGGCCTGTCACACGCGACAGTAATGCGGTGACCCTGACGACTACGAATGGCACGGCCCCTTTGTCCCCTGTTCTCAATAATAATAATACCGGGATGCGGGACTCTGTATTCCGTCGTTTCAGTATGCTCAAGGGTGTTGGTCGCAAAAGCAGTCGGATGGATTTCAAAGCTAATGGTGCCCTTCCGGAGGAGTAATGACGACCCTTTATTTTTCGATTCTTTTTTCGATTCTTTTTTCGATTCTATCCTTTATACCTCTTTTTTTGTTCCTTTTTTTTTGTTCCTGTGTCTTGACCCTCCTTTTTTAACTTTTTTCTTTCTTTCACTTCTTGATGTGACTTACTACCCCGATGTATTCTTTGCTTTTAACTTTTTTTTTTGTTATGTGGACTGGGGTTCTCCTTTTACTGGTGTTGAAAGATATATACCATGTGCTAGTTATATAGTTCCAATCTACATAATGCTATTTCCCATCTTAAGATCAACAGTACTTCCAAGCTTCTTATATCTACTAAAGTCTAAGTTGTCAGCAACCATGGATCTCCGAAACACAATTGTCCGTGCATCCAATCGTGAATGTGGCAGTGCATGGTCTTGGCTTTAAGCTATAGCCAATCATCATGTCTAAAATGGTTGGTATGTGGAGTACCAGGGCTAGTGGGTCGTCATCTCAAAGCTCATCTCCCCACTGACTGGGCCACAACTTACCTTGGCCACCACCTAACACTCCACTTTTCTCTTCATGCTCCTAACATCGAAGGCTGTGCTAACTTTGATTCCCACGGAAATCTCATGTTACAGTCGCTAAGAACCAAAAAAGTGGCTTAAACCCCCGCCAATTATTCATTCCTCAATCTGTTTGAAAGCTTGGTAAATCATGTGTGCGTTGATATACTCCCCTTGCCCATCCCCTTCTCCCATTCTTCCCATCCGCTCCTTTCCGACTTTCTGTGAAAGTCCCTCAAATTATAATCCATCCGTTCAGGCAACGGAACCATAATTCTCCAAACTAATTCGACATAAATTATATTCCAGCCCTCCCAAACTTCCGCTCCCACTTCAGAAGCCACACCTTCGGGCCTCGAAGAATGAGCTCTGGCAACAACGGCTCCCTGAACGCCAATGAGCGTACAGGATTACTTGGCGCACACCGTGGCTCCTTCTCTGGCCTCGAACCTCACGAGCACATCGAGCATGGACAGCACCACCACCACCCAAAGGATAACCGTGTGTGGGTGCACTGGCCAGTGCATGTCGTCCATCTAACGTGGAAAACCATCGTCCGTGACTATGTCAATGTCCTGCTTATCTTCGTGCCACTGGGCATAATTTCTGGTGTCCTTGACTGGGACCCAACCACTGTCTTTATCCTCAATTTCTTTGCTATTGTTCCCCTCGCTTCGCTGCTCAGCTTTGCTACCGAGGAGCTGGCTGCTACGCTCGGCCAAGCCCTTGGTGGCTTGATGAATGCCACTTTTGGAAATGCCGTTGAATTGATTGTAAGCTTGCCCAAAACCCTCCCCGAATTGATACCCTCAATGCTAGCGGATGATATGTGTCGGTGTTTGGATATGATGCTAATTTTCTTTCTTCCTTGATAGGTCAGTATCATTGCCCTGAGACAGAACCAGATTCGTGTTGTCCAGGCCAGCATGCTGGGCAGCATCTTGTCTAACATCCTACTCGTTCTGGGCTGCTGCTTCTTCGTCGGCGGACTCCGCTTCCGCGAACAGTCTTTCAACACCACTGTGGCATCAACCATGTCCTCGCTCATGGCTGTAGCCTCCGCATCGCTTATCATCCCTGCCACCCTCTACGCCGCGATCTCGAATAACTCCGTCGCCAAGCCAGACGGTACAGGTGAGGACCCGACCCGCGATGCGCAGAAGAATATCCTCATCTTGTCGCACGGCACCTCCATCATCCTCCTGATCATCTACGTCATGTACCTCTACTTCCAGCTGGGTTCCCACTCCGACCTCTTTGAAGAGACGAATGGCAGTGATACCGAGAATGTTGCCGGTACCGAGGAGGAGGAAGAGGAAGAGGAGCGCATTCTCAGCCCCTGGGCTGCGGTCGTTGTTCTCGTCATCGTGACTATCCTCGTCTCGATCTGCGCCGATTACCTGGTCGATGCTATCGACCCCCTCGTAAAGACGACAGGTATGAGCAAGACGTTCATTGGTCTGGTTCTGATCCCGATTGTCGGTAATGCCGCGGAACATGTTACTGCCGTTGTCGTTGCGTACAAGGATAAGATGGATCTTGCGATTGGAGTTGCTATTGGTAGCAGCTTGCAGATTGCGCTGTTTGTCACTCCCTTCTTGGTTATTCTCGGCTGGATCATGGGCATCGAGATGACGCTGCACTTCCAGACTTTTGAGACAGTTGCCTTCTTTATTTCGGGCTTGGTTGTTACTCTGCTTATTCAAGATGGAAAGTCCAACTACCTGGAGGGTGGGATGTGTCTCGGCATGTATGTCATTCTTGCCTTGGCGTTCTACGTCTACCCTGATAGTGTTGCCAACTAGGCTATGACTTGGGTTTGGATTTTTATTTTCGGTTTGGGGGAGGTTGTCGTCTCAGTGAGGTTGTCTCTTTTTGTTCGTTTGGTTCATTCATGCCCTAGCGTCTACAGCTTTTTCTTATATTCTATGTCAAAACTCTTGTCTATAGTACATCGGTAGTTAAAAATTAAATGTGCGGGTATAGGGTATATCTCTATAGGTATCTGTGGAAATTAGCTATAAAAAATTGTATTGTCAAGATAATTATTTGATGGAGTTATATATCGACCATCTTATACATCGTGGAAATATATTTACAACTGTTGTATACTAGAAACCACTTGGAATCAACAGGAAATGTCTTCTTTCACACATAGCATTGGACAGACAAACTGAAGTGTACTTTACCCCCTTTAATCACAATCCAGACAGACTAATTATCCCCCTACATCCATGACCTCCCAATCCTGTTTCCATCAGTTGTATATTTCATGACCTCACATTAAAATCCTTGGCGCTGACTCAGCCATCCCGGAAATTTGCTCGAGACCGCAAACTTCCCAAAACAGGTCGATTAATCACGACCCCAGTTCAACAATTGCACAGGGGCCAATTCACACAGCCGTAAAAATGGCACCTCGACTCAACCTCTTCACAGCCAACAAGGCTGTCTCGGCCCTGCGCCAATCTACCACTCCCGCACTCTCCTCCCCCGGAGCATCGCCAGCCCCGTCCGATTCCGCGCCGTCCAGTCACTACCCATTCAGCGCCGATGGAACTCTTCGCACGATGGCTCAAAGAAGGTTGAGCCCCAGCCTGACCAGCAGACTTTCCCGACTGCCGATCAGCTGCCCGATGTTACCGAGGAGGCCAACGAGATCTCCCGAATTATGGATAAGGAAAAGCGCTGTGATGGTATTCCTTCTTCTCCGGAGTTGGACCAGGGGACGCCTGTTGAGGAGGTAAGCAAGAATGCATAATACAACGGGCTTGCTGGAAAGCTGCGAAGCCGAAATAGCTGGATATGGTTGTTAACTGTGTTTCGTGGAATAGATCCTCAGCCGCGATAAGGACGCTTTGAAGCACATGCCTAAGGTTATGCGCGACGCATTGAAGAAGTCTGGTGGTTCGCGCTCGTTCTCGACTTCCGCTCGGAGCCTTATGAATGACCTGCAGGGCGATCAGCCTAACAATGAGGCTAACCTTATTCCCAATGTGTCTGGACTCGAGGGTGCTAGTGATGAGGCTGCTGCTGCTCTTGCTAGCATGATTGAGCAGGTGCAGGGTCAGGCTCTTGAGGAGAACCCTGGACTCAAGTTCGATCCCCCTGCTGTCCCCGAGGACCTGAAGACGTTGAACTTCCGCAAGCGCTACGATACCATGCAGGATCAGTTTACTAAGATGATGATGGAGAGTGGGAAATTGACCAAGGCGCAGAAGGTATGGATTTTTTTTCTTCCTGTTTATGATTGGTGTGGGGTGTGTTGAGAAGGTCGACTAACTGAATATTAGAACATGTCTCTCGTTCTGGACCACCTCCGCACCTCCTCTCCTCCCCAGATTAACCCCCGTCGCCGTCTTCTCGGAGCTCCCCCTGCATCTCAGCTCCCCCTCGACCCCGTCCTCTACCTCACTCTCGTTGTCGACTCCGTGGCGCCTCTCTTCCGAATTCGTCAGCAGAAGGGTATCGCCGGTGGTGGTACTGCCGTGCAGATCCCCCACCCATTGACTCTGCGCCAGCGCCGCCGTACCGCTATCAAGTGGATTCTCGATGCATCTGATAAGCGACGTGATGCGCTGTTTGCGAACCGTGTTGCGGCTGAGGTGGTGGCTGTTGCTGAGGGTCGTAGCGGTGTCTGGGAGAAGAGGGACCAGCAGCACAAGATTGGTATCTCTGGTCGTGCGAACTTGAATACTAACGTTCGTCGCTAAATTGGCCCCTTTTATCGGCTTGTATTTCTTCTATCTGGGTTTTGGGGTTTGTCTTGTATCTCTGAGCATTTCTGCATATGTACATTTATCTAGTCTGGTCAAACAAAATTGACTTTTATTCTTCATGGACTTATGGTATTCTCCGAGACATGTACTACACAACTTTAATCCTTGGAATTTGACATATGCCACGGAGTTTTTAATGTGGCTTATGATCTCTCAATATCATTGCCCTACATACAACATAGGTATGGCTTACTCCCTAGTGTTACATTTTCTATTATTGGAGGACCACCTGCCCTGAATCAAACTTACTTGCACACCTTGCATATTAATTGCTTCTATACATCAACCCTATCTTGTTCTCTGTGACAGCTCTCCCCAGTGCTTTGTATAGACCATTCTCTGATAGGCCCCCGCCAAGCAGCACGCTTACCTAATATACAGCTTAGCTTGAAGCGCAAACCTGTTCTTGGAGTCGGAGAAAGAAAAAAGCCAAAAAAAAACCCAATACGTTCAATATTCTACATATCTACAGCATCGGGGTACATTCCAACCGAATACACGATACACCTCTAATCAGTGCAGCGCCCCGTTTTATCATTGCCGACTTGACCATCACCCAGTGCAACCCCAAAGCGCCAGCTGACCCGGAATTCTCGACCCTCTTCACGACCCCACCCACGATAGAGCCCACTTCTACATTCCCCTCGCTCTGGCACCTCTCTCGACTCTTTGGATGACCTAGGCCGACTACCCTCCGGCCCCCTCCCTCGACGGTGGCTCCTACCTCGCATTCCGATTCCATTGAACTTGTCGAGTACAACCCTAACTCCCACCCGGCTCCCACAAGCGCATCTGGCTCCGCTCGCTCAGACCGGTATCAAGAAAGCGCTGGGCGGTTAGACCCTTCCGCCAACTCGCACCCGCTTGCGGATCTTGATATCGTTGGGGAATCACAGGAGAAGACATTAGAGTTTGACCAGCCTCAGGGCTCCTCTCGTCTTCGGTTCTGGGCGGAGGCTCTCCGACGTCGCGCTCATAACGCATCGCACGGGAACGTCGATCCTGATTCCAAAGCCAAGATGAAGTTCTCGCATAGTGTGCAGTTTAACGCTGTGCCCGATTGGAGCTCGAATTACATCGCGTACAGCAATTTGAAGAAATTGTAAGTTGTTGGTTGGTTTTAACTTGGTTCATGGGCTGCGTGGATGTGATTGTGTGTACATGCAGATTCGGGAATCTGGATTGGTGTCACATTGCACAGGATCGATGCGTTGGGTCGGATAATTGTTTTAAATGGGTGCTGACGTTGCATCGTGACCAGGATCTACACCCTTGAGAAACAGCTCAATCGCATTGAGGGACCGGCCACTACAGATGTAGAATCTGCTCCGCTGCTTGGTGCTGAACCGAGTAACCCGGATGCAGTTTTTAAACGGGCTCTTGATGTTGAGATGGAGAAGATCTGTTCCTTCTATCGGAAGAAGGAGGCGGAGATTTTTGAACTCGCGAATGAGCTCTTTAAAGACGCCGATGTATATCTTTCCGAGACTGACGGTGTCAATATGGACCCCGTCAGTGAGACAATCATCAAGGCAAGCTCCCGCCGCGACAATAATGCCCCGATCCCGCGTCGGCGGTCTAGTGCTGTGAGCAATGACTCGCTGGCCGATGACGAAGGAGAAGGTGGTGATAGTGACGATGACCGGTCCCCGATGGTCCCCCCACAGCGTCGGAGATTGTTGCAGTCGACCGATGGCGAGTCTGGTACAGACGACCATGATATGGTGGAGTCTTCCTACTTTGGACAGTCGACTACGCGAGAAACGCACGACTCGCATCTCAACGACGAGGATTTCCTCGCTCTTTACAACACCGGTGTATCGTTGAAGAAGCGCCTGATCGAATGCTACGTCTCGCTTTGCGAACTTCGCTCTTTCATCGAGTTGAACAAGACTGGTTTCGCCAAGGCACTGAAGAAGTATGACAAAACCTTGGATCGCAGCCTGCGCCGGGACTATCTAGCTTCTGTTGTCCACCCGGCGCCTCCTTTCACCGACAGCACCATGGCTGAAATCGACCGGCATATTGAGAACGTGGAGGGTGTGTATGCGAGCATCGTCACGAAAAACAACAGGCAGTTTGCTAGACGCGAGCTGCGTCTGCATTTGCGTGAGCATGTCGTCTGGGAGCGGAATACCGTTTGGCGTGAAATGATCGAGATCGAACGTCGTGCGCAGGCCGCCAATGTTGGTATTCGCCGGACCCTTCTGGGCGGTGATGAGGACCCGGCCACTGCACGGCGCCAGGGTGACAAGAACGAGATCCGCACCCAGGAGATGTCAACGCCGCTTGGTCGGTTCCAGTTCCCGTCATGGCTTTGCAGCTTGAGCTTTGGTACGCTGGTATTTAGTATTGCTCTCTTCGGTACAATGCTTTCCGTGAACGTGATGGAGACTCCCGAGGAGCAGAATTGCTTGGCTATGTTGGTCCTCGTCAGTGTCTTGTGGGCCACTGAGGTATGTGATAGTGTTTATTTATTTCTGCTCACATCGAATGCTAACATCGAGTGATAGGCTATTCCGCTGTTTGTCACTTCGCTTCTTATTCCGTTCCTAGTCGTGACTCTAGGTATCATGCGGTCAGACGAGGAGCCTTCCGTGCGGTTGGGACCCAAGGAATCAGTCGGCAAGGTGTTCTCGGCGATGTGGACTCCTGTGATTATGCTGCTCCTAGGTGGTTTCTCAATTGCAGCAGCACTGTCCAAGCACGATATCGCACGACGCATGGCCATGTTCGTCCTGAGCAAAGCCGGATCGAAGCCATCTATAATGTTGTTGACCAACATGTTTGTAAGCATGTTCCTGAGCATGTGGATCAGTAATGTTGCATCTCCCGTGCTCTGCTACTCGATCATCCAGCCTTTGCTGCGCAACATGCCTCCCGAGTCGGACTTTGCTAAGGCACTGGTGTTGGGTATCGCGTTAGCCGCCAACGTTGGTGGTGCAGCGTCCCCAATTGCCTCGCCCCAGAACATCATTGCCCTGCAGAACATGGAACCGAACATCAGCTGGGGTACATGGTTCTTCATCGCACTGCCCGTCTGCATCATCTCCATTCTCCTTATCTGGGTTCTGCTGCTGGTGACCTTCCGCCCGGGCCGCAACGCCACCGTCATACCTATCCGCCCTGTCAAGGACCGCTGGACCGGCATGCAGTCCTTCATCAGCATCGTCACCCTCCTGACCATCGTCCTCTGGTGCGCCAGCCACCAACTCGAACACATCTTCGGCGACATGGGCGTCATCGCTATCATCCCTCTCGTCCTCTTCTTCGGAACCGGTATCCTTAATAAAGAAGACTTCAACAACTTCCTCTGGACAATCATCATCCTCGCCGCCGGTGGTCTGTGCCTCGGCAAGGCTGTCACCTCATCCGGCTTACTGCACACAATCGCAATGGGAATCACCGCCCGCGTTGAGAACCTCAGTCTGTACAGCGTCCTCTTGGTCTTCTGCTCCCTCATCCTTGTCATGGCCACCTTCATCTCGCACACTGTCGCCGCCCTTATCATCCTGCCCCTTGTCCGTCAGATCGGCGTTAGCATGGAGAATCCTCACCCCAACTTGTTGGTCATGGCCAGTGCATTGATGTGCTCTGTTGCAATGGCTTTGCCCACGAGTGGATTCCCTAATATGAGTATGTCCTTCTCTTCCTTCAGCTCACTTGTCCTGAGCTTCCTGCTAACTTGTCTCTCTTAGCCGCTATCATGACAGAAGTACCCCAGACAGGCCAGCGATACCTCCAAGTCCGCCATTTCCTCACTCGCGGCATCCCGGCCAGTCTCATGTCCTTTGTGGTAATTGTCACCCTTGGATATGGACTGATGTATGTTGCGGGATTGTAGAATATGGTATGGTGGGATGGTCTTGTGATCTTTTGGAAAGAGTTTGCAGTTTGCAGCTTTTCTTTTTGGTTAGATCGGTTTATATACTCGGCATAAACAAAGAAATCGGAAGATATATGGTTTGGGTATCCTACCTATTCTTTTTGTTAGTGTTAGTGTTATTTAGATTCATTGTATTTAATTTTCTTCGCTTCGTTATGTCTGGTGTGTGGTTTTCTGTTGGGATTGGATTGCACAAATGAATATAGGTCACTATATAGTAGATGAGATGCCTAGGTAGGTATGATAGTAGTTACACCTGTCCGACTTCCTTTTTCAAGAAATATGGACGCCTGGATGACGTCTCCTCTTTACTACGTACTTCTGGATCATAAAGAAGAGAATAATAACACACAAAAAGCCTAGTTCATTATCCCAGTTCTCCCAACCCCAGATACTTTATAAGACTAAAAGCCAACGGGTCCCCCAGGTGTTCATCGAGATGAGATAGGACAAGCAGATATAGAAGCGAGGTATAACCCCTCTTTCCTATTTCCTAAACAGCAGCAAGATCAATTACTAGATCGTCAGTCAGTGAAAAGCACCAACAGGAACATGCAAGCCAAGTTAATAGCGACAGGGAAGGAAGAAGGTTAGACATGAGCAAAAGGGAAAAAAAAATACTAACAGTAAACCAATCGTCAAATCCCCATGAATCTTCGCCTTAAGCTGAACCTCAATATCCAAATTCAAGTCCAACCGCAACCGAAGCTGCTCATCCCGTCCACCATCTTCTTCCTCCTTTTTCTCCCCGCCGACAATCCCGCCAACTGCCTTGCCCGCACTACTAGTCGCCCCGTTCACGGCATTCCCCGCGGTGTTCTGTACGAGCTGGCCGGTCTGGTCGACGCCACCAACGCCCGGGAGTCCGTTGAGCGGATTGCCGCTGCCGTTTTGTTGTTCTTGTGACTGGCTCTGGCGTTGGCGCTGGCGACGGACGCGTCGCTGGGGTTTAGGGTCTGGTTCCATTTCGCTGCGGGCGATGGATTCGGTTTCTGATTCTTGGGGGCGGGGACGAGGTCTACGACGGCGACGTTCGGGTTGGGGTTGGGGTTGGGGTTCTGGATCTGGGTCTGCTTCGTCTTCTTGTTGTTCTGGCTCAGGCTCAGGCTCAGGCTCAGGCTTAGAGTCTGGTTCTTGTTCTTGTTTATTGGCGGGTTCTTCGGGCTTGGTGTCGTTTTCTTTGGGTTGTTTGTTTTGGTCCTGGTCTTGTTCCGAGGATGGAGGGGTTTGTTCTTGGTTGGCAGGAGATTTTGTGGTTGTTGAGTCGGGGTTAGGGGTGGGAGGTTGTTCTTGATCGGACATGTTGGAAATCAAAGAACCAGAAGAAGGTGGTTAAAACGGGATAAATATGAATGTACTATGTAATAGTGCGTATAGTGTAGTGATGTAGATTACCCAACCATTTATATCATCAGAGCCACTAGGCATATAAAACCGGACCTCGTAAATTGAAATCTAACCGCCTCCGACGTCAGATTGGAATGATGTGGTTTTGAGGGTCCATATCAGATGTTGGGTTGAGACCCTCAGTAAATCAAGATGGGTACCTAGGTACTGCATGGGGAATATCAATATCAAAAACGGAAAAGACGTATGACACCCGGGACAAGGATCAAGACGTGGAGTAGTCCGTATGGAGCAACAAATTTGTATATCATCGGAAAATAATAGCCACCGAGTTTGACGTGCCAATCAGGTGAATTTAGTGCATTGACGATCTCCACTGAAGTAGAATGAAGTAGATGAAATAGATGAAGTAGACGTAAGACCTCTGACATCAAGATCTTCATAGTAAAAAATAAATTAAATAAATAAAAATAACCAGCCAATAACATAAGCACTTTTGTTCCTGGATTTTATTCCATTTGGTTCAGGCCACGAGTGGGATAAAGCGGATTATACAATTGGCCACTTGGGACTTGTGGACACACGGCCATTGTGACAGTTCTATCCAGATATTCTCTGACAATGACGATGGTGGAGGGGAGAAGTTGGAGAGGAACAGCCTCCAACGTCATGTCCCTTGATATGGTGTCGCCATTTATCCTTCCACCTTGAATCATATTCCGTTTTGATTTATGTTTAAACCCATTTCTATATTCTATACTTCCATAAACTAGTCCCCTCTCATCCATCACACCCATCATGGCAACCGTTGAAAAGACCAAACAGCCCAAGAAACTTCCTATCCAAGAGGACCTCTCCGACGGTGAAGACTATGACAGTGCCGACGACTACACCGATGACTACACTGACGAGGAATATGAGGAGGTACCACAACCCCAGACCCAAAAGGGAAAACAACTGCAAAAGAAACCCCTACCGAAACAGAAACAACCCGTTCAACAATACGACGATGACGAATACACGGACGGATCTGAATACGGCTCCGACGAGTACGAATACTCAGACGACGATGAAGCCGTGCAGCCCTACTCAAATGAAAATTCCAACTTCAAGCCCAACGGAGGCATGGACGTCCTTCACAAGAAGGAAAAGTCAATGCTGGACGAGGAAGGCATGAAGTTAAGATTGGAACTGAATCTGGAAATCGAGGTCGAGCTCAAGGCACGCATCCACGGTGACCTCACCCTAGCTCTCATGTAAGTAATATCCGATGACCCTTTGGAGAATGTCTTTGCTCAAAGACCGAATTAGGAGTTGATCGTGTTATATCAACAATAGGGCTTGATCACCCAATTATCCATTCTGGCTCCATTGCCAATAAATATCATGAAGATCCGACGTCGCCACGAGTGATCCTTTTTTTCAATTGAAGCATTGATTCGATGCATTTCATAGAGCCGTGTTTCTTGATTTAATATCTTTCCATTTGTTTGGGATCTTTTTCTTTTCTGCAATGATGTTCCTGGTCGGCGTGCAGGGTCAAGAGGATGCAAATACACCGGAGTGTATATGTTGTACTGCCATGTGTATTCCTTGGGCAATCACTTGAATGTTGTTGAATTCATTTTTTGCAACAGTGCAGAAGCAATAGTGCAGAAATGTAATAGTAACAGTGTGTAGTGTAGTAGTGTGGTGTGATGAACATCAAGTGTCATGGCGGAAACTGTGAAGCCGAGGCCGGGGTCTTGGCGCAGTTTTCGACTGACCCGCTGTGTTAACAACTCCCCTCTTACATTCTACTTAGTATTATTCAATACTCGGTTCATTTTCCAATTGTCTCACTGGTTCTTCACAATTAAATTGACCCCGTACACCTCTCCCACCCAATACCACCCAATACCACCGCCACCATGTCGTCCAAAGACTTCATAATCAAGCACATGAACGCTGACCACCAAGACTCCCTCGGACTATTCCTACAAGCTTACTGCGGTATCACATCCACCCAAGCCAAAAACGCCCAGTTGGAAGAACTCAGCACCTCAACCCTGATCATCACCGCTCATGGTACCCGCTACAGCGTCCCCATCGAACCCCCTATGAAGAATTACTCCGAGGCACGTGGTCGAATGGTCGCCATGCACAAGGAGAGTCTAAAGCGTCTGGGCCGCAGCGAGATCACACTTACCGAGTACCGTGCCCCGCGCGGCATCCAGGCCGTGATCTTTGTGCTGTGTTTGTTGTTCTACGTCACCTGCTTCCTGCGCAGCAACCTGCAACCCGGCTCCGATCTCTACGAGTACTTGGGACTCCAGCATGTGCCTTGGTTTCCGCGTCTCGTCTGCATTGCCCAGCCGTTTGTCGTGCTCATTCATATCATTGAGACCACCGCGCTGATTGTGACTCAATTGAAGCCGCTGAATGTGCCTGTTCTGTCTGGTTTGTGGTGGAAGTGGGTTGCGTCGTGTTTTGTTGAGGGGTACGGTTCGTTCTCGCGCATTAAACAATTCGTGAAGGAGCAGAAGGCGAAGAGCGGAAAGAGCCAGTAGAGGGTAGTAGCATGGGCAGGTAATGGTGACACGTGAAATTACTGGCGGAGAAAGTCGATCATTTGTATTTGTACAGAATTCAGGATTACCAGATAACTGGGAATTGACACAATTAAAGGTTCAATGCTGTACAACGTTAGGATGTAAATGGCTTGGAAATGGTTAGATTATGGTTGATGGGCCCCTTCCAGATCATGGGATTACGGTTGTAACACGTGACTACATTCTGAGTCAGCCAATATACATCACCTGACTGATCCAGTGACTGATCCAGTGACCGATCCAGTGACTGGGGCCACTAACCCCAATCTGGCCTAGTGTCGGTTAGGGCACTACACAAGCGAGCGACACAGTGCGCCCTGCGAAATTCAGCGACTCCACGACCTCAAACTCCCACGACAACCCTACGACAACTAATCTGTGTTTCTGGTGAAGGGCTGCACATTTAGAGGTGAGTTATCCGGCTATCTCAACTCCTGCAAGGTCTCTTTCGAAAAATTCTGTTTCGCTCGCTGCGCCCATCAATTTCGATCATCGGTATTCAATTCCTCCACATTCAACTTTCGACCCTGTCTCGCTTTCAATGGTCATTCAACCACTCCGCAACTACCGTCGCCCAACTGTTCGATATTAGAAGATTGATTTTGTACGGCGCTCGCGACGAAACAGAAGGATTGAAAGGGCAAAAAAAGAAAAGAAACAAACCTGTTAAAAGGTCCACAAATCAACAACATCTAACCTGTGTCCGTCGACTTAGACCCCTCCATCAATCGCAAACATGGGTATTTCTCGGGATTCTCGCCACAAGCGCAGCGCCACCGGTGCCAAGCGCTCTCACTACCGCAAGAAGAGGTACGATTCTATCCACCCAGCATGAGGTCGAATATTTCTTTCATTTGGAGGAAGGAAAAAAAAAGGATTCGATATACCAGTTTCAGATTCTTACATGTCTTCGTTCTACAGAGCGTTCGAGAAGGGTCGTCAGCCCGCCAACACCCGTATTGGCACCAAGCGCATCCACCTTGTCCGCACCCGTGGTGGTAACCAGAAGTTCCGTGGTCTCCGTCTCGAGTCCGGTAACTTCTCGTGGGGCTCCGAGGGTATCTCCCGCAAGACCCGTGTCATTGGAGTGTCCTTCCACCCCTCCAACAACGAGCTGGTCCGCACAAACACCTTGACCAAGTCGGCCGTTGTCCAGATTGACGCTGCCCCCTTCCGTCAGTGGTACGAGGCTCACTACGGCCAGCCCATCGGCCGTAGACGCCAGCAGAAGGCCGAGGCTACCGAGGAGGAGAAGAAGTCCGCCTCCGTCGCCAAGAAGCAGGCTGCCCGCTTCGCCGACTCCGGTAAGACTGAGTCTGCTATCGAGCGCCAGTTCGAGTCCGGTCGTCTTTTCGCCGTTGTTGCCTCGCGCCCCGGCCAGTCCGGCCGCTGTGACGGTTACATTCTGGAGGGTGAGGAGCTTGCTTTCTACCAGAAGGCTATCCGCAAGTAAACGAAAAAATAAAATATTCGGTTGTTGCAACGGGTGGATCGGAGTTTCAGCTATGTCATGATCAGAGCATCCACAGGATGCAATTTGTCTGTAGAGCTCTGAGCCGTCAAATCCATGGGAATTGTTCCTAGTTTCATCTCTTCTTTGATAGTTGGCATTCCTTGTAGTGAGCTTGTGTAGTGAGCATACAAGTGTCGAGTATCGTGACTCTTGGAATATTATATTGTCGACAACCTGCGGTATGGGGTCCTTGGACCTAGGTATAGGTGATTAACATACAAGTACTGTGGAAGATACTAGTTTGATGTTTCAATTTATTCTTTTATAAAACATATCAATACGCTTTTTATCAAGTCTAGATCCTTTAAACATACAACATAGAAGAGAAGAACAATCTCCGGGGGTCCTTCCCGGGCCCGAGCTCGATGCTTATCCATGTCTCTCCCCCGCAGCCCAATCTTCCCTCTTCCCTCTTCCCTCAAACAACCAACATGTCGACCATCAAAACCCGCATCTGCATGATATCAGACACACATACAGCCTCTCTACACCCACCCCAAAGAACAGACAATGCCTACCGCTATCCCCTCCCAAAAGCAAACATCCTCCTCCACGCCGGCGACCTCACAAAAGTGGGGTACCGCGTCGAGCACGAAGCAATGATCGCCATGCTCTCCGACGCAGACGCCGAGCTCAAGCTCGTAATAGCAGGAAACCACGACATAACCCTAGACGAAGAATACTTCACGACCTTCGGCTACAAACGCCACAAACATGCAGAGAAACTAGGCAAAGAATCCATCCTACTCTCAGACGATAACCTCCAAACAACCCTCCGCACCTCCTCAACCAAGAACCCAAACACAGACTCTCTAAAAGCCTACGTGCGCTCCATAAAATCCCTCTGGACGAGCGATGCCGCCCGAAATGCAGGAATCATCTACCTAGAAGAAGGAACCCATTCCTTCACTCTCTCAACAGGCGCAACATTCACTCTCTACGCATCTCCCTACCAACCAGAATTCTATAACTGGGCTTTCGCATACCCCCGCGATCAAGACAGATATAACCCCGCCCCCCGCTGCCCACCCACAACCTCAAAATCCAATCCCGGACTACCCGGCCATCGACATCCTCCTAACCCACGGCCCGCCCGTCGGAATCCTGGATCAGGTCCCGCCTGATATGAACGTTGGGTGTGAACATCTCCTCCGTGCAGCGCGGCGCGCAAAGCCGCGACTACATCTCTTCGGTCATATTCATGAAGGGTGGGGTGCGCAGCGTGGGGTGTGGGATGACGAGGCCGGTGATGGTATCAAGCTTGAAGATGTGCCGACGGATGTGGAGGAGATGCTGGAGAATCGGGGCGCGTTTTATGATGTTAGTGCAGGGGCGGAGCGGCCGCTGCGGGTTGGGGAGGAGACGCTGTTTGTTAATGGGAGTATTATGACAGTTAATTACCAGGCGAGGAATGCGCCGTGGGTGGTGGATTTGGAGCTTCCTGTTTCTGGGGAATAGATGTTGGTGGTTTATTGTTCGGTGATTATGCATAAATTACTGGACTATAGTAGGAGGTTGGTGTTGGTGTTGGGGGAGATAACTAGAGAGACTGGGTTGTAGCCGGATATATATTTACCAAGGGCTAGGATGAAGATGTATGCACACGGAGAGAAATATCAATTGAGAATTACTACAACCAAGAATAGTAGTGAGTAATAATATAATAATACCTAATCATAGTCATTTCGTTCTATATATACGCAGTACAGCACAAGAAATAGCTACGAAGAAAACCCTCTGAACCACCACAGTAGGATCACCCGAGAAACAGAAACATAAATAGAAATAAAAGCAGATAAAAATCAAATCATAAGGCCAAAAGAAATAAACATAAGAAACTTAACCTGCAACTCCATATCCCTAAGAAGTAAGACCCCTCTTAAGGAGCACCACCAAGACCTAGAATATTGGTTAGCTTCCAGAAAGACATCATACTCTACCCAATAGACTAACCAGCAACAAATGCAAGGTACCAAGTACGCGTAGCGCCACCATCAATCCAGCTATAGTCGAAGTTCGGCTGTGTAAAGAATTCCCACGACGCTTTGGGATCGATGAGGGCCAGGTTGGCGTATAGCACACCCCTCCATCCGCCCTCCACCTTGGAAGCTGGGGTCGAGGCATTTTCAGCGAACATAGCCTGCCATTCCTGGTGCACGAATTCCTTTCGGCGTGTGAAAGGGCTGTGAGGCATCAGCGGTAGCATGTGGATACTATGGTGTTTTGTTAGCAATCGTTCATAATTCAGAGTGAAACGATAGCGCGGTCGATGGTATACATACCCTTGGATGAATTCGAGGTTAGCGCCGAAGTAAGTCGTGTGATCGACTTTGTTCTCGAAGAGCTGTTTTGGACGTGTCAGTGTCGAGTTTGCGTTAGATATGAATTGGGGACAGTGGTCCTTACAATTCCAGTTACTTTGTTTCCGATAAAGTTTGCTGGCTGGTTGACATTGTCATCCTCCATCAAGAAGTAGTTATTGAGCGACCGACCCAGGATGCCGAGCATGACGTTGCCACGAGCTTCCATGCTAGCATCGCCGGTCGTCTGTCCCCACATCTTGATCGCGTACGCGAACATGGTATCTTCGGATGTCGATTCCTGATCCTTTCCATCGAAAGACTCGAATAAACCCTTCGCCCACGAGTGTCCGTTATACCAATCGAACGAGCGCGAGAATGGGAAGTGCGGATCATCTGTGGCAGAGTTACCAGCATCACGCACAAGCATGTTAACCCACTCCTTGTTAGCGGCTAGCCAGCTGGGATCAAGGGAGCCGATGATGGCGGCTGCTTGGATGAAGTAGCCGTAGTGGAAGTGGTGGTCGTTGTATGCGGTGTTTCCGAAATCCTGGTTCAGGTCGCCGTTGTAGCCGGCGGTCGAGACAACGCCTTTCCAGACGGTGTCGTAGGCGAGCGGGTATTGTTGCTTGTTCTGTACGAATAGATCGAAGGATTTCTTGAGCTGTTGGAAGGCGTCTGTTGCTAGATCGACGTTGTTGCCGAGCTGGTTGACAGTGTACACTAGCGTTGCGAACTTGCTCAATGCCTTGCCGCTGTAGTACATGCTGTTGAGACTTGTCTGCTCTGGGATGTTCTGCTTCAGCTCGTGGGGAGCAGCCTGGAGAATGGCCTTTTGGGCTGCGGCGGAGAGCTCGTGAGCACTGCCTTGGGTGGTTGACCACGGCGCGAATCCGATATCGATGGGGAGGTTTTGTTCGACCATGGTCCAGCTTTCTCCGATCACCGCAGTGGAGTTGCCCTTCGTTGTGGTGCGGAGGTGAATGTCGGTGATACGGCCCTGGGTGGAGTTGTCGAAGGAGTGGACGTGATGGGGTAGAGCGAACATGATCAGAGGAGTACCTTTGGTATCCTTTCCGGCCTTGGTCCATGAGAGGGTGTAGCTGCCCACATCATCTGTGACAGAGCCGGAGATCTCTCCTGCCACCGGGTAGACACCAGACGAGTTATCATAGAACTTCTCGCCAGACTTTCCTGCAGGGTTCTTCGCGACTTGGATAGTACCAGAAAAGCCCTTGAGACCGCGGAGATCAGTCTTTGAGACTAGCTTGAACTTCGGATCCTGGCCATCAGCCGGAGTGACATAGACAAGCCAGTTCGTGTCATCCTCAAGGAAAACCTGGTACTTGAAAATGCCGGGCCTAGGGGAACCGGCGTTAACGACCTTGCGGAAGAAAACACCACTTTCAAGAACGGGCTGCAGATCATTGTACACAGCTGTTGTGTAGGCCATGCCTTGCACAACGGGGAAGGTAATCTGCTGAGCCGAACCTGGGGAGCGCTTGATCACAGCGTGGGCCGAGAAAGCCTTTGGCTGTTCGACATTCATGATGGAAGACTTGCCAAGTTCGGTTGCAGAGAAAACGAGATGTTGAAGACCAACTGGGTTGATGTAATACTGTACTGGTTTCCCGGGGATCTTGTCGTTCGTAGGCCCGTATGCGACCATATGCGGCTCGATATGGGAGATACCCATACCCCAGCTCTTCAGGGAGCCGCTTCCCTTTGACCATCCCAGAGAGTAGGGCTGAGTGAAGGTAGCATTGGTCTGAGTGCCCAGGAAAAGGCCGGCGTAGAACTTATTCGTTGCAATAGGGTCGGTGGTATTGGCCTATATTACAACCTTAGAATGTTTCATCTGTATTTTGCTCGCATTGGGGAGTAACTTACGTGCTCGTTCTGCACAGGGTGGTCATCTCGAGACTTGATATTAGCAGGGACTGAACCAGTCGCAACTGGCTGGAAGATATCTTGGGCGTTCATTTTTTTAGGATGATCTGATGCAATCGGGGGTGAAGAAACGGTGTCGGCGGGCCCTACTAAGCATTAGAATATGTATAAAGTGTTAACATTTCATGTTCAATCATACCGTGCGCCTCGGTAGTACTTGGTTTGACGTGTGGTGAGTCTGTCACAGATCCAGCCGTAGGAATTGGCGCTGAGTGTTTAGGTTGTTGTGCTGAAGTTGGCGCTTGAGTCGCAGTCGGTGCTGCTGCAGTAGTATTATCACCTACGCCTAACAGATCTCCCAAGCCGTCAACGAATCGACCAACGTCAAAATTCGGAAAAGGCTGCTGCGATGAATGGCCGTCCTGTTCCAAAGCCACTCGATACACCTAGTCCAAAATGTCAATACCATGCCATATACCACGTAGCACATTTCTCTGAGACGTACTGGGTGAGACTCAGGAACGAGTAGCCTGTCTTCACTGTTTGAAGGTGGATATTGAGTCTCATAGGCACCTGTGGACTCGGTAGCTGTGGTTTGCACAGTAGCTTCTACCTCATTTCCCACATGCGGGAGACAGTAGGCTATGTCTGTGGCTAGAACCCAAGTCAGCAAGGCTGTAGCCTTCCATTTCAAGCGTGAGTTCATTGTGAAAAGCCAAGAGTCTCGTCAGGAGTGTTTAAACACGCGGAGCTGGTAGAACGTCTATGTGGTATTCCTCAATCCAATCCAATCGGATATGAATTATTCGAGGGTAGACGATTTCGGACGGATCCAAAAGGCAAGGTAAAACTGGCAAAGGAGACAAATGAATCCAAATGAAAGAAAACTTACAAATATGTAGCTATGGATTCCAGGAGACGGACTATACCCCCTCGGAGCCCAAACACTCAAACACTCAGGTCCAGATTGGGACACCACACAGGCTGGTTTGTTGTGAATGGGCCGCAGATAGATTCCACAGGCTGTCGATCTTTCATCGATATTAGCAGTGTACAGCCTTTAGCCAAGGGGAATGATGTGAGTTGGGATATCGTGTCTGGGCTCAGTAATGTAGGGAGCAACAGGCAACACGTCGAGTCCGCGTGAGTTCCCCACCCCCCAGGAATGTGTACGGGAATCACTGCAACGACCACTTACTGGATTATATGGGACTGAATTATCCAGTGTTAATTGGTGATAATTGGGAGATAGATGTGATCACTACTCCGTTAAGTTAGTTGAAGTAGTTAACTCCAGGCTACCACTTGCCAAGAGATCGCCCATGTGGAGTGGAATCCACGAGACCACGACAAGATGGAGAAGGAACAAAAACATGAATGTATTCGGATTGAAACTGTTAAAAAGAACTCGGGGATGATTCAATATGAATCATCAGACTATCCATGGATACTTTTTAGTTACTTTTGATGGAATCATGGGACATGTTCCAATGATTTAAAGTCGAGGCTAACATTCCAAGGTCGAGGCATCTGCATTGTCCAAATGACATGTACTAAAGATGATTTCAATTCTGCGTGAGGACATAAACCCATGTGAGAATATGGTTGGCAGGTGATAGAAGGTGCGAAGGAGTCCATTGGACGAAATGAACTATATTGTATGAACTATAGTTATTGTGTGCACAATGAGCACCTGAAGTACTTGAAGTAAAGTACAGCAAGAATGAAATGCTTTTAATTCAAAAGGCGCCGCAAAATGGGTCGCATTAGGTGCTGACATGAAACATGGCATATGTGTGAAATAGATATCTACATTCATTGCATGGGCTTCGACATGGGCTTGATGATACCCTGCTTGATCATGACACGAGGCTTGGTGCCACTCTGGAAGGTTTCTTTCGTAGACCACTCGGGGCCCAGGGGCAACCGCAGGGACCGTTCGTACTGCTGTTTGGTCTCGAACTCATGCGGCAACTGGCTGGCCATGTACTTCTTGTTCTAGAGTAAAAAGTTAGTGAATTGTCCATCTTTGGGTGTAGGAACAAAACTTGGCTTACCTTCTGCACTCGCTTCTGGTTGATAATGACCCGATCAAGCTTTGCGTCCTTACGCTGATTGGGATTCACACCCGCCACAGTAGTCAGGTCTCGCTTTTGCTTCTTCTGCTGTCTCTTGCTGACACCTTCGCCGGCCCAGCTGCCCCAGCCCAGGAGTGTGTTGTCCACAACCTGGTCGCCTTCATCTTGGACGGTGTCCATTTTATCTTGTTCGAATTCTTGGACAACTTCATCGCCGGCAAAGGCTCTCTTCACGAGGTCGTGGTTCTTGAGCAAGACGGGCACCTTCTCCTCATCATCGCTGTCGTCCCCGTCGAATTGTTCTTTCGTGAGCGTTGCCTTGGCGTTCTTTTGCTTCTTGCTCTGTTGCTTCGCCGGAGCAACCTCGGGCTGGGTAGCATCGAGCGAAATGTCAATGCTCTCTTGGGCATCTGGGGCAGTTCGGCGACGGTTGGTCCGTTCGGTTTGAATCAACCAAGGATTCTCCTCCTCCGTGGGGGTATCCTTTTGCTGATCGGAAGAGTCGCCTGAAGATCGTGAAACCTTCTTGTTGCCGGAAACTCCTGACTTGTGCTTGGTGGTACTGTTGACAGCAATGTCAACGTCATCGTCTGATCCTACTGCTTGTGTAGCTTCATCATCGGAATCTAGCTTCTCCTCGAACTCGTTCTTGGGCAACTGCTTTGCGCCAGACTTGGCGTCGGACTTCTTTGATTGACCAAACTTTCGTCGACCGACCTCTGACTCTGCTTCAGACAGAGACTCCTCCCCGTGGAGTTCACGGTTGAGTTGGCGAAGCTCCGCATCGTTCTGTTCTTTGCGGGCGGCGTCGGCATTTTTCATGAATTTCATTTCGAAAAGGTCAGCATGGCGCCCCTTCACGCCATCCCCGCCAGCATCATCGCCCTCGAGGGCCTTGAGCTTCTTTTGGATTTTTTGTCTTTCCACATCCGAGCCCTCCTCGTTCCAAGGGTCTTCATCTTCTGACTCGGAGCTTGAAGAGCCCAAGTAGTCATCGTCTCCATTAGAGACACGCTTGCCTTCGATCCTCTTCCGTAGCTCCTCCTCTCTTTGGGCCAAGTCAGCTGCACTGTTGCGGGCTTCTTCGTCCCAGGCAGTGCGACCGGTCTGTTTCAAGCCCTTGGCCCATTTGCTTTCACGATGCTTGGAGCCCATGCGAGCTTCGGCTCTCAAACGCTCGTTCTTCTCCTGGTCCATGTCGTCCATATCCACGCCGGCTTCCATGAGGGCATTTTGCTCCTGTTGCTCCATCTTCTCGCGCTCTTTGCGGTGAACACGGCGATAAGACTTGCTCTTGATCTTCTTTATACGCTTGGCACGTACTTCCTCTCGGAAAAGGAGGTCACGTCGCTTGCGGAGTTCTGCGCGGCGAGCCTGGATCTCCTCGATAGGAAGATTGCGGGCCTGCAATTCTTCAAAACTCTGAATCTGGTCCTCGGCTGACTTGCCTTCAGCCTCAGCCAGTCCACTCTCTACAAGGATGTTCTGGATGGCGTTTTCGAGGTCTGTCTGCGGCTTCGCAGCTTCCAAGCGGTGGGTCTGCTCAGCATCAGGATCACGTAGCGGGAAGGAAAGATGTTCGGCTCTGCGGTTGGCTTTGACAGTTTCGAGCCATCGGTTCAATGTTTCTTTGCTCTTCTCGTAGGCAGCAGTCCGGTCAAGTCGGTCCTGTTGGCGTTTTGCCAGAGGAGCATCTAGCTTGCCAGGAATGCCCGATTTTGATGCCTGGACAACGGAGTCGATATGTTTGAGCGAGTTCTTGAGACGGGAGTCCGTGATTGAGGGTAGAAGATCGGCGACAGTCAACTTGTTGGCGGATGTCAAGCCGTATTCCGAGTGCTTGCCTTGTTCTTGTGATTTTTGCGTGCGTTTCGTAGATTTTTCAGTCTCCATAGACTGGACAAAGTCTTGTAGTTTCGAAAGTCCGTGCGGATCCGCATCGGCATCGTCGTCCGAAATAGAAAGCCCGTCGTCGCTGGTATCGCTTTCACTGTCCCCCTCTGACCCAGAATCCTCGTCGCTATCGTATTTCGCAGCCCGCTTGGCTTTCTTAGCTGCTTCCTGGGCCTCCTCTTCCTCGGCCGCTACATTCATATCCCAGGCGGTCGCGAGATCAACAGCGTCTTCTCCAAGGTCATCGTCCTCGTCGTCGTCTTCACCGTCAGATTCTTCCTCCGACTCGTCGACATCCTCAGACAGGCTGATCTCTGTAGGCTTCTTTGGCTTGGGTGCCGCTTTCTTCGGCTGAGATTTGGACTTGGATGCGCGGAAACTGAAGCCCTCAAATCGCTCTTCGTCGCTC
Source organism: Penicillium verrucosum (assembly GCF_028828655.1). Taxonomy (NCBI): domain Eukaryota; kingdom Fungi; phylum Ascomycota; class Eurotiomycetes; order Eurotiales; family Aspergillaceae; genus Penicillium; species Penicillium verrucosum. The sequence continues at coordinate 818,042 of NW_026643214.1, read as the reverse complement.
TCGCCGAGAGCTTCGTCGCTGTCCAATTCGCTGTCGTTATCGCTGTTCACTTGTCCGAGTGTCCATTCGTGTCCCTCACTGTCGCTGCCAGCATCAAGACTTCCGGTGTCCTCGGTTCTGCGGCGCTTATATTGGGCGGCGGTATCCTCCTCGTCGTTCTCGTCGTCATCGCCTCCAGTGTTTCTCTTGCGGTTGAAGGTGCCATCATCGTAGGCTCCAAGACGACTGCGTTTAACACCCAATCTAGTGTGAATTGTCTTCTCTGCAATAGATAGTGCATTCAGAGACCGAGTGCTTTTCCGCTTCGGCGCTGATTTCTGCGCCGAGCGGTCTTTCGGACCCTGCTTCTGAGTCTGGCTGCGAGGCATAGTGGCGTATAGGTCAAGAAATCAAATTCTTGACTAAGAAAGAAGCTTCAGATCAGTACTAAGAAAGTACCAAGTGATCTGATGGCTGCTTTCAAGAGGGGTGTAGATGGTGTTGAACTTTTTTTCTGCCGGGAAAAAAAGTTCTCGGCGCGGAGATTAGCGCGACCCGTTCATTCGTCGAGTTTTGTCTCCCAACTCCCTCCGGGACAACTCGACTCGCTCTATCCCCCTTCTGTTCCAACTTCAAGGCTATAGAACTGTCGCCATAATGTTCAAGCCCACGCAGCCAATGATGGTGCGTTTGCGCTTGACCACCAAGCAGGTCAATGGTGGCTATTACAAGGGAAACCGGACTGGCTCCATGGGTCACTTCGACAAGAGAGGCACATACAGGCCTGATTTGTCAAAGCACCGCGTGTATATTCCTGCGGAAAAGCTCGAAATTCCCGGGCAGCGTTACACTGCTGAGACTACGAAGGAACCATTCACCGTGAGCACTCATAACCATTTGATACCAGTTGGCCAAAATGCGGATTTGCTAACACGGTTATAGCTCGCCCCCTTCATCACAAAACACATGCGCAAGACACCGTCGAACTACGTTCAAGATATCGAGAGAAATGGCCGAACGATTACCGTGATCAGAGGATTTGAGGGCAAGGACTATTTGGAGAAGTGGGCCGAAACCGCTGAAGCCGATGAGGCCCGACTAGCACAACCCTACACTGAGAAGACCAAGAAGATTGAGACCAAGCCGACGCCGCAGGTTGAGAACCAAGAAGTGGCCCAAACGCCCGAGACGCCTAAGCCCAAGCCCAAGCCCTCCAAGACCCTTTTCTAGGAATTCCAATAGACTGAAACCGCATAGCGGGGATTCTATATGTTTTCAACTGAATTTGGGTGCGCACTAGCCCAGGCGCTTGAGAGCACTCCCTAATTTTTGTGCCACCGGCCCAGCATATTACCCACGACCACCTTCGCTGGGCATCACTCAACAACCTCATCGATCAACCTCTCCGTTGATTGAATATATCCCATGTATTATAGTCTACAACATCAAACTTGATTTGAACCACGGAGGAACCCGGATGTATCCGGTGGATGTGTACCATTTGGGATCGAGACAGGAGCAATTGTGTACTATTTTGACAAATTCCATGAATATCAGATTATAAAAAAGTTCAAGTGGCATATCTTTTAACTATGTATTTTCTAGTATCCTTTTACTTGGAGGTCATATAATTTGCCAGTATATATACTGTCTATACCAGGCACTCTCACATATGTCAGCTTAAAAACTAGAAGATTCCAGTGGCGATTCCAGTGTACAGGTACCTCAGGTCTCGATATATGGTCTGTGCTCAACAAGTCCGATAAGCCCGCCATGCTCCATGCTCTCCCGTATCGGCACCCAACAGCGACGGCGATGTCATAGTTCTTCACCTTTTCCCTTTTATTCCCCACCAGTCACGCGGGCTTGAGTTGACTTGATTCTCCGCATCTAGAGCGTTGATTTTAACCAACCTGCTGGCTATTTCCCCATCAGGCAGCTCTTGCTGCAATCATGTTTCAATCCTTCACTGGCAACTCTCGTCGCCCGCGGCAGGTGAACCTCAGTGGCAGGGCCACTAATCCCTTCGCTGCATTTCCCGGAAACTCGCCGACCAGACATACTCCTCATGCTGCAAACCCCGAGAGCGCAGTTGCCATTGCCCAACGAGAGCGAGCACTGAGACAGCAGGAGAGAGATCGACAGACGGCATCTCGCACCGTTCAGCGAGTTTGGCGGGGTCACTACAGCAGGCAGGCAACATATAAGGGCTGGAAGTCTGAATGGGATATCTTTGAGTGGGAGAGGGTTACCAGTGCCCTGGGATTTGACGATAATCGAGGCCCAACGACGGAGCTTGAGCGTCTGGAGTGTCTAGCACGTCTTTCCGCGCCACCATATCCCACAGCGGAACAATGTCTGGACCAACTCAGGCCTCTAGTTCAGTTCGTGGGACTGGTAAAAAAGAAAGAAGATGTTCTACGTCTGGTATACTTCTGCAATGTCTTTGAGCAGACCTTCCATGCTCTCCCCACGATCGCTACGGAAAATGACTGGACCGAGCTGTTGAAACGGCTGGCAATTGCTATTCTCCATGCCCTCAGCTCAGCAACGGAGAGTCCGACTCATGAAGCAGCAGTTCTGCCTCTCCTTCGGACGATAGTCTTCCTGGTTGACTTGATACCAAAGAAGATGGCAACAGTTGCCAAACACTACTATCAAACGATGGCTTTTTTGACAAAGAACTTCAAGCGCCGGGAAGGCACCCTGTCACCGGAGTATGTCACAAATGCTGTTCTCGCTCTTCTGAGACCAATCACTTCAGAAACGATGACAGCATATGAAGCTCTTGCTATGTCGTATCTCACCATTCCGAACCTGCCCGCTTATCTTGGTGAGCTTGATGGATTGGCGCACCAAATCAATTACAAATTACTGGCGCCTGCAATCGAATCATGTATTCCTATGACAAAAGAACGCCTTTCGACCGACGATGTCGAGAGTATTGAGGGTCGACTTTGGCTGCTTGCATACTTGATCTTCTTTCACCGATATGCTCTTCCAGGCCAGGCCAACCTGCAAGCACCAGACCTCGGATTCCTGAATGTGGTTTCTGGGTTACTTAATTCGACCTCTATCTATCTTACAAGGTGCTTGGAAGCGGACGAAAATGGTCTAGATTCAGTCAGGGGTCCTTATTTGGATCAGTTTGTCACAGATCAAGTCAGTAGCCTGGTGAACCAGAGTAGCATCACGGGGCTACTTTCTCGCATTAAAACATCCCAGCTTTCTCACACAGATGTTTCAAACAACGAATACAACGCTTCGAGAGAAGCAAAAATTCTTGCCACGTACGCTCTGAACTTACTGAGGGTGTTCCCTCGGCGCGGAGATGATATTCGGATGTGGTTATACCTGGGCTCGGCACCTTCAGCAGATCCGACTTCTGACCAGCCAGGTGCGAAGATACCGGCGATCAAGTACTTCTGGAGCGCATCAAAATCTAGTCAGATTTTTGAAACCATCAGCAAGGACTCGACCCGGGTTCTTCCATTGCTCCAACCGCCACAAGATGGGGATAAAGAGGAACAAGAGCAGGAGTGGACTATTATCCTGCTCTTTTTTGAGCTTTACACGTTCCTTCTCAAAGTCATGGATGACGAAGAGTTCTTCTCAAGCGCGTCACCGTTTGCAGCTTCGTCAAGTGTGTTGTCTTCGTGGACGAAAGAGAGTGCGCTGCCACTCAAAGACATCAAAGATATGACCGTTTTTCTCAAGAACCTGACCTTCACTCTATATTGGAATGTTGCCGACTTAACCAAGAAAGGGCCTGTTCCGTCATCCGCTGTGGATCTGAGAAGTTATTTTAACAACACGGCTCAACCTTCTGGTCCAATGGAGCGTGCTGAAGTGGAGACCAAGAAGGAAATCAATGATCTTCCTGGCGTGACAGGTATCCCACTTGACTACTTCAAAGGCTTGGTTACGGGTTTGCTCAGAATGCTGCATGAGCGAGAGTAAGTCGAAATGTTCCATTTCCTATGATGTAGGTACTCTAGCTGACCCGATTTTAGTTCTCGACGCAAATTCCTCCCCCAAATCATTGGCTGATGATAGATCGATTTGACATGGAAGGCTTTATCCCAGCCGTTGTGGCAGAAGAGGAGAAACGTCATGAATTCCAGGACGATGATGAAGAGTCCGAACCTGACCTTCTTGACGAGGAATACCCGGAGCCTTCCCACCTTGTCGGGAATAGCCATGCGCGACGACTGATTCACATTCAAGCCATGCGGAATAGCCAACGAAGGCAAGCACATAATAACGCTCTGGCCGCCATTGCACCACGGCTAGAGATACTTCGAAATATGCCTTTCTTCATCCCATTTGCCACGAGAGTGCAGATCTTCCGTCAATTTATATATAGGGATCAACAGCGTCGCCGGAAGGGCTTCGTGGATCCCGAGTCCTGGCGCTTGTCTGTGGCCCAAAATGCCATGATAAATGGATCGCCCGAAGGTGCGGCGGATATCTTGTCCCGACACCACGCCGACATCCGGCGTGAGAGTGTGTTTGAAGATGCATTCTCCCAATACTACGGCTTGGGCGACGGTCTCAAAGAACCAATCCAGATCAGCTTTATCGACCAGTTTGGAGCAATGGAAGCCGGCATTGATGGTGGTGGTGTAACTAAGGAGTTCTTGACTAGTATCACTAGCCAAGCTTTCAAGACTGATGACTATGAGAGCATGTTTGCGGAAAATGATCACCATCTGCTATATCCCAGCCCGATAGCCGTTGATCAACTCAAAAAGGTTCTCAGCGAGGCCGGGCTCACAACTTCAAGCCCAGAATGGCAGGATGACGTGCGCGGTCTTCTTCGACGATATGAATTCCTCGGCCGGATCATTGGAAAATGTCTTTATGAGGGGATCTTGGTCGATGTTAACTTTGCACCATTCTTCCTCTTGAAGTGGGCCTTGACAGGAGGCTCTAGGTCTGCGGTGAAGGAATCTTCCTATCGTGCCAATTTGAACGATTTGAAGGATCTGGATGAGGGATTGTATCAGGGATTGGTAAGTGACGCCCAGCAAGCTCGGGAATTTCTTTTTTTTGGAACCTGCAGCTGACCAATTTGTTCCAGTTACAACTGAAGAATTACCCCGGAAACGTGGAAGACTTTGGTCTCGACTTCACCATTAACAACATAATTCGGATGCCCAGTGGAGCGAACCGCACTGTCACGGCAGAGTTGAAACCAAATGGTTCACAGACCGCTGTGACAAACAAAAACAGATTAGTCTACATTTCCTACGTGGCTCGTTACCGCCTACAGTTGCAACCTGCTCTACAGACGAACGCCTTTTTGCAAGGTCTGGGCCAGATCATACAACCTGCCTGGCTATCCATGTTCAATCAATCCGAGTTACAAACGTTAGTGAGCGGAGACAAGGCTGATATTGATGTGGAGGACTTGCGACGGAACACCCTCTATGGAGGCGTGTACGTGATTGGTGATGACAATTTAGAACACCCGACCATTGCACTGTTCTGGCAGGTTATGCACGAGATGACCAACGAGGAACGACAAAAGGTCATCCGATTCGTGACATCTACCCCTCGAGCTCCATTGCTGGGATTCAGCCATCTTCGTCCCAACTTTAGCATTAGAGACTCTAGTGAGGACCAGGAACGGCTACCGAGTACCAGTACTTGTGTGAATCTTCTCAAGCTACCACGATACTCTGATGCAGACACATTGAGGAACAAGCTTTTGTATGCCGTGAGTTCTGGTGCTGGGTTTGATTTGAGTTAAAAGAGGGTTTGTGTACATTTTTATTTTTCTGGTAGAGAGACTTTAGTCTACTTTATGATTAATCTTTTGCATGCATAGCATGGGATTCTTTTTTTTTTGGAAATATTTTGACCATGATATTAACTATATAACTATGTTGGATGTACGAAGGAGGTATGCCCGAGGTTATACTTAATAAGCCCTTAAAGCGGCAACCCCATCCCAAATAGGACTAGTGTCCCCATCTCGTGCAGCCTCTGAGTTTTCCAGAACCAATTGCTTTTGAACGGCTCAACTTTTTTTCTTCTCCTCTTACAACCTTCCCCTCCATCTTGTTCTCTCTTTCTTTTCAGGGAAAAGTCTTCCTTTTCTTTTCGAATCCTTAATCGAAAGATACAAAATCTCAAAAAAACACGAAAAACCCAGAAAAAGACTTTTTCCAGTTATCTTATCTCATCCCCGATTGTGCGGTGTGTTGTGTGGAAGATTTTCTTTCAACGCCTCCATCGTCTTCATTTTCACCTGGTTAGTCATTTTACTTTTTGTCTTCCCTTTGAGACTTCATTGAAAGCAGTGGCATCTCTGCTTCGTCTTCTCTCTCTCTCTCTCTCTTGCGCATGCTATACACTTCGATTCCCCTTCCCCGCTAACCAGCCATCAGTGCTCTCTGCTCAAGTGAAATTTCTCTGAACTCTTTGATTCGTGGATCCTTTGCTGTATGGCACCCCTCTCTTTTCATTGATTCACCCCTCGTTTTTCTCATTTCCCCCTTGGTTGCTTGCCAAAGAGACTGCATCAACTGCGGTGTAACCTTATCTCATATGCCTCCTTGATTCCCCCTCCCCCTCTCCGCGATAGGCTCAGTATGCACATGCTAAAACCTTTTTTTTCTTTTCTCAGTGAAAACAGTCGCCATCATGTCTGCTGAAGCCCCCACCACCGCTCCCGTCACCGACAACGTTGTCGCCGCTACCCCTGAGGCCAATGGCACTCCCGTCGAGGCCACTTCCGAGGCCGCCGGTGATGCCAACAACCAGCCCCACTCGGCTTCTCTCTACGTCGGCGAGCTTGACCCCTCCGTGACTGAGGCTATGCTCTACGAGCTCTTCTCTTCCATAGGTCAGGTTGCCTCCATCCGTGTCTGCCGTGATGCCGTCACCCGCCGCTCCCTGGGCTACGCCTACGTCAACTACAACAACACCGCTGACGGTGAGCGTGCTCTTGAGGATCTGAACTACACTCTCATCAAGGGTAAGCCTTGCCGCATCATGTGGTCCCAGCGTGACCCCGCTCTGCGCAAGACTGGCCAGGGCAACGTGTTCATCAAGAACCTCGACAACGCCATTGACAACAAGGCTCTCCACGACACCTTTGCTGCCTTCGGTAACATTCTCAGCTGCAAGGTCGCTCAGGATGAGTTCGCCAACTCCAAGGGTTACGGTTTCGTCCACTACGAGACCGCCGAGGCTGCCAACAACGCCATCAAGCACGTTAACGGTATGCTGCTGAACGACAAGAAGGTCTTCGTCGGTCACCACATCTCCAAGAAGGACCGCCAGAGCAAGTTCGAGGAGATGAAGGCCAACTTCACCAACATCTACATCAAGAACATCGATCTCGAGATCACCGACGACGAGTTCCGCGTCATGTTCGAGGCTTTCGGTGAGATCACCTCCGCTACCCTCAGCCATGACCAGGATGGCAAGAGCCGCGGTTTCGGTTTCGTTAACTACGCCAACCACGAGAGCGCCGAGGCCGCTGTGGCTGAGATGAACGAGAAGGACGTCAAGACCCAGAAGCTTTACGTTGGCCGTGCCCAGAAGAAGCACGAGCGTGAGGAGGAGCTGCGCAAGCAGTACGAGGCTGCCCGCATGGAGAAGGCCTCCAAGTACCAGGGTGTCAACCTCTACGTCAAGAACTTGACTGACGACATTGATGACGAGAAGCTCCGTGATCTCTTCACTCCTTACGGTACCATCACCTCCGCCAAGGTTATGCGTGATGCTGCTGAGCGTTCTCCCTCCCCCGAGGGTGAGGAGAAGGAGGCCGACAAGGAGACTAAGGACTCCGAGGAGAAGGAGGTGAAGTCTGAGGAGAAGCCCGAGGTCAAGGCCGAGGAGCCCACCGAGGAGAAGAAGGCCGAGGAGGGTGAGGAGTCCGAGGAGAAGAAGACTGAGAAGAAGGCCTTCGGTAAGAGCAAGGGCTTCGGCTTCGTCTGCTTCAGCAGCCCCGATGAGGCCTCCAAGGCCGTCACCGAGATGAACCAGCGTATGGTCAACGCCAAACCCCTCTACGTTGCTCTCGCCCAGCGCAAGGATGTCCGCCGCAGCCAGCTCGAGGCTAGCATCCAGGCTCGCAACACCATCCGCCAGCAGCAGGCCGCTGCCGCTGCCGGTATGCCCCAGCCTGTAAGTTACAATTTTCATGATCAGTTATATACTCAGTTACTAATTTTGTCCAGTTCATGCAGCCCGCCGTCTTCTACGGTGCTGGCCAGCAGGGCTTCATGCCTCCTGGACAGCGTGGCGGTATGCCCTTCGCCCCCCAGGCCGGTATGCCCATGCCTAACATGCCCGCTGGACGTCCCCAATACCCCGGTCCCTTCCCCCAGGGTGGCCGTGGTATGCCTCCCAACCAACAGCTTCCTCCCAACTTCCAGGGTATGCCCATGGGTATGCAGGCTCCTGGCGGTATTCCTAACGGCATGGGTTACCCTATGCCCCAGGCCTTCGGCCGTGGCGGCGGTGGCCGTGGTGTTCCCGGTATGCCCATGAACATGCGTGGCGGCCCCGGTTTCGGTCGTGGTGGTCCTCAGATGGGTCGTGGTGGTGGTCGTGGCCAGCCCGCCCCTGGCGGTCAGCCCGCTGGTGGCGAGCCCGCCTCTGCCAACCAGGCTCTCCTCAGTGCTCCCCCCGCTCAGCAGAAGCAGATGCTCGGCGAGGCCCTTTACCCCAAGATCCAGGCTCAGCAGCCCGAGCTTGCTGGCAAGATCACTGGTATGCTTCTTGAGATGGATAACGCTGAGTTGCTTGGCCTGTAAGTTACACTATTGTTTTCGTGTTATATGTGAGATGATTTACTGACTTTGCTTCTTTCAGGCTCGACGATGAGGAGGCTCTCCGCGGCAAGGTCGATGAGGCCCTTAACGTCTATGATGAGTACATGAAGAACAAGGGTGATGGCGAGACCGAACCCAAGCCCCAGGAAGCCGCCAAGGAGGCCCCTGTTGAGGAGAACAAGTCTTAATTGATGTGTTCACTCTTTGTCTTCTCGGAAATCTTGGACGCACGTTTTTGACGACTTTTCCTTTCTCTTATCATTATTTGTTCCCATCTTTTACCCTTTCTACCCCTACATCTCCCTATCTCTGATCCTGATATCCCTTGGTTCGAAAAGTTTGTTCTTAGGCAGTCACCTTCCTGGTGTTTAGTTGAATGCGGTATGACATTCGGATTTTTTTTCTCCTATTTTTTCCGGATTCCCTAGTACAGCCGATTTTCTTTTTGCCTTTTCACTCGGACTGGGCTATATTGAGTTGTTCTCCGATATTGGCATTGGTAAAAAGTCTTTTCTTATTCTAGGCGCTGGGTGTGGTTCCTTTTGACAGTCAATCTTTTCGCTATCTTCATTTTTTTCGTTTTTTAATTCAGTTGGGAGGGATTCGTTGAGTTTCTTTGTTTCCACAGTTCTCTCCCTTGCTGTCTCTTGTGTCAGATAGATTTATGAATTCCTCGCGGGAAATTCCGGTCGTTCTTGTGTTTGTTCTCGGATTCGAGAGAGCAGCGCCAGACAATCAATGGGATGGTCGTGGCCTATTTTGCTTCAAGTTTCTCTTGACCGTAGACGAGAGTTGAGTGTCTTGTTTATGTCATGAGATATTTGACTTTGTGGCCGCTATTGTATGCCTTCAGATGACTCAGCGAGTCTTGATGCCCACACCCGATGGATGATTTCTGACAGCATCCAGCTTTAAAGAGATCATCTCATACACACGAGATGATATATGCACAATGGCATCGGAATTTGTACCCGAGACTTCTGAAATTGGTTCCTTGACGACGCACTCGAACGAGGATAGCCAGTTCGTCGGTAGCTCAAGCGGTGTCTATTTTATCAAGACAGTGAAACGTGCATTCAACGACCTAGATGACCCGGGTTCACCCGACTCCCATTTTCCCACAGCAGAGGAAACCCTTGTAGGCGCTGAAAGTTCTCGTGACAAGCGCCAGCGTACCTCATCCGTCAGAGAGACTGCTTCGTCCTTGGAGGCAGTTGAATCTCCCACAGAATGGACCTACGACCCATCGTTGACAGCGTCTCTGGGAAATCTCCCTCCCCCAGACGTGGCAAAGGGCCTGATGATGATGTATTTCAAAGTATGGCACCCTCTGTTCCCGTTCCTGCATGGTCCCACCTTCCTGCAGGGGATGGAGAAGGTCTACTCCAGTACGAATCAATCTCAGTACACGCAAGAACCCTACATAGATCACCGGAGTACATGCTGGACAACCATTTTCCAATGTGTCTTCAATCTGGGCAGTCTACTAGCGCCAGAGTTAGAGCTCCCGCCCGAATCGAAGATTCAATCACCAAACAGTTTTAATTCTCTGCTCGGGACTCTCTCCTCTCGACATGATATCGTTTCCCTGCAAGCGCTGCTAGCAATCCAAGTCTATCTCGTCGCGACCATGTCACTTCGACAAGCATCGACCGTCGGAGGTTGTATCCTTCGCTCGATGCTTCATGCCGGTCTCCACCGGTGTCCATTTCGATACAAGCAACTTTCCACCCACGACCGACAGCTGCGGAAGCGGGTCTTTTGGTGCGCTTATGCGATAGATAGATATCTGAGCCAAGCTCTGGGCTTGCCGCTTGGTATACAGGATTCTGATATTGATGTGTGTTTGCCTGCTGCCCGGGAAATGCATTCTCCTCAGGGCCAGACGACGCAATCTGCGAATGATATCTCTGCGTCGCAGCACGGCAATAAAGAAGACCACGGCAAGGAAGGCGTTCTTGCTAGCTACGTTGACTCGGGGACTTTGACGGGCCGGGCATTGGAGCTCTTTCATAAATCAATATTGGTTCGATCCGTTCGTCGCAGTTCGGTGTTGTTCCTTGTAACAGATGTGCATAAATGGTGGAATCGACTTCCTGCCGGCCTCCAAAAAAAGCCGGGGGGCTTTGAACAAAGGGTGGAATCTGCGATAGCAGATAGTGCGTTTGATTTTGCTCCTTTTTTCACTGTGCTGTATCAGCATCTCATTCTGATCATTCATCGGCCTTCGCTGTCGCTGGATCCATCGACCGCAGAATTCTGTTCTGGATTGCAAACTTGCATCGGGGCTGCTCGGGCTATCCTTTCGGCGCTCAGGTTGCAAGTTGATAGCCACCAGGCTTTATTCTGGCCTGGTTTCTTATCGGCTGCGTGGATGTCTGGGTTGGTTTTGGCTTTGGCTTGTCAACTGAACCAATATGTGTTGACAAAAGGTCTTCAGTACGTGACGTGTTTCTGCTCACTGTGCTTGATTTTGATTTAATACTATATGCTAATTATTCGATAGGGAGATTGAAGAATTTTCGGGATTCCTGCGTTTGATGTCCACTCAATGGGAGACGGCCAAACACTGCCACATGTCGCTTTCAGTGCTGGCTGCGAAAATCAAACAGTCAGAAAGCGGATCCGATCCAACATCAAACTCCCAAGCATATGTGACGAGGGGCTCTGAGGGGGGTCCGACACTTGTGGAGTCTTTGACAGCACAAGAGGAAAACAGACGGAGACTTGGTCGTCTGTCACACTTGCAAGAGCCTGGCTCATCTGCAGAGCCGTCGGATCTTGAGCAACGAAGTAACGCATGGGAAGAATCTACCCACAGGGAATATGATCCCGCGGGGGTTCTTTCAGCGTCGATGCATCCGTCACAAATGAACGAGCAACACATATTCACCGATACACCCTCTTCACTACATATGAATTTACAGGACACGAATCCCGCACAGCTTGAGGGTATATCGAATTTTGACCTGAACATGGTCGATTTAATCGAGGGCGTTAACTTCGACACTCTGTTCGATATGATCGGGCAGCAATTCCCAAGCTTCTAAAACCATGCTACTACACAAAACAATCTACAGTCTACAGATAATACCAAATGAAGCCAAACCAAATTAATGCATATTGTTCACACAGTGTGTATGAGTATGTGTATCCCTCTCAAACGCCCATCATCAAATCCCCCATCTATTCGGTCCATAACCCACCCACTGCACCATCACCATCACGCATCACACTCAATCCCGATCCCGCACCCCGCGCCGAAAAAGCAGAGCCCGATTAATCCGCACTCTCCCATTTCGAATCTCCTGGCAATAGTAGTCAGCCTGCAGTTCGGCGGCCGCGAGAATAGAAGCCTTGTTGGAATGGTAGTCTCCGGGCACCTTGATAGAGACGCACAGGGGGTGATCATGATGTTTGGCATGGACGGAGATGGTGGCGGTGCTGGTTCGGATGTAAGTTGCGACTGTGCGCATGAGGGTCTCGTCGTCGGAGTCGGAGTCCCGTGCCTGGATGAAGACGTTCACCCAGTTGCTGACTTGGCGTGGGTCGTACTCGGGCTCGGGGATTAGCTTCCCGTCGAAGTAGAACATGCCCTGCATCCTTGCTGTGGAGGTGAGGATATCAATTTCTTGGGATAAAGGGTTGTGGGATTTTGCTTTGCTTACCTTGTGGCTTGTTTGTTTGGACTGAAGTGGTGGAGTGATTGAGAGGAAAGAGGGAAGAGGGAAGATGGAAGATGGAAGATGGGAAGGAAGTGGATTTCGAGTACTGTGGGAGTATATGGGCTCGGTTTATATACTCTTTGCCTGGTGTTGTTTATGAGGGCTACCTGGGTAAGAACAAAGGAGTTATGATACAATGCTATTTTCAAGGCTTTCATCTATTTCCAGGATGTCTTTGTGTCTCTGTAGTTTGTTGAGTAACTAAGGAACCTTCCAGCAGCTTGAGGTCTGCCTAGTTTATGACTCGAAAGGAATCTATGTATATTTCTGCCTACTCTATTAACAATGGGCCTTTCACAGTTTATGAAAATACACAATGGGTTCGTAGTATCCTATTTCGACTAGCAGCATGGCATAGCAGCATAACGGCATCCAAGACGATGCTATAGCGACATAGTTTATTACTTTCATCTATCTATAGTCAGCTATATCAACTCTCGCAGGACTTCAAGGTTGCTTCTACAAGTTTAAACCGACCGAACTTCTACAGCACACACACTATTCAAAGTACAAAGGAAAACAAAGATACTCCAATCCCCCATTCTATCAAGTAGCCAGTTTCAACAATCTATAAGTCTAAATTCAAGCATCAGGAAATAAAACAACCAAACCCAAGATCAAAAGCCCCCTTCCCCCAAGAACCAAATCCTATCTATTCCCTCTGAAAAAGCAAATCTCGATTAATACGAATAGACCCCCTAGCGACCTGCGCTCGAATCTCTTCTGCCGACACCTCCGCAGCAGCAAGGATCGACTCCCTATCACCATGGTCTCCGGTCACCCGGATCGAGATACAGAACGGGATATCGTAGTGCATAGCATGGCCGGTGATGCTGGCGACTCTTGTGCGGATGCAGGTGATGACTGTGCGCATTATAGAGAGGTCATCGCAACTGTGGTCGTGTGCATTGAAGAATACGTTCACCCAGGCTGTTGTTCGAGAGTCGTATTCGGCCTCTTGTAGCAATCTTCCGTTTTGGTAGAACATTCCTTGGAGGGTGTTAGTTGGTTGGCTTTTGGTTTGGGTTTGTGGGTTTGTGCCTGAAGGGACTTACCTACCTTGTTTCTTTTGATGATGAATGGATGGCAGAGTTTAGGTATAGATAGATCCGAGTGGTCGAGTGGATTTGGCTTGTTGGAGGGCTCGTTTGAATACTTTCCGAGTAGCTATGAGGTCCTGATAGAGGGTGCTAAGGTTGTTTAAATGTTGGACTCTTAAGACAATATCATACTGATCTTGTTTCTGTTCCTTTTATATGAGAAACAGGTGTCATATTGCTATAATGACATTTCTGGGTTTATTAGTCCATGGCCTCCTGATCTGTTCCGTCTTGTGTTAGATGCCTTTGAGGTTTTCTTTATGGATATACAATTTTGTCAGTTTGGTGATCCTTCCGGATTATTCCCAGTAATATATTGCTCATTATTCAAAAAGAAAGTGTCAGTTTTTGTAATCTAGGGGATGGTAGAACTGCCGTCTCGGGAAGTGATCTGTTGCTAGAGTATAGGGTAAGTTAGTGACAGAAATCTGTCTATATTGCAATGTATGGTATAAGTGGTAGATGTATGAATCTCTAACTAAAAATGAACAACCCCCACTATTTCAGCAGTCTGTGCTGACATCGATGACTAGGCAAAAACCCTACTAATATAGCCCCGTTCTCCGTTGCCAAAAGGCTTCCACGAGTTAGATGGTAGTTTAGAGAAGCCTTCTTCTAGGCCTGCCTTGTCGGGCCCTGTATACAAATCAGTTCTTTTTCTTTTGGTTCTCATTTCATCAAATACTTTAGAACCTCCACCATTAAGAAGACACAACTGCTGAACATGTCCTGGATCCGTAGCGGACCAAAGGTGGGCATCAGAATCCGATGGTGATCTAGATTAAGGTCCTAGACTGATGGTTAGCGATGGCTCTTCCTACGCATCTGACTAGACAATAAGATTCCAAATTCTTGTCCAACTGAATTATGAAGTGTATCAGACTTTGAGATCGAACATCTTTTCTACCACCGAAAGGGCTAAATATAGGGCCAAATCAACAAAGAAAACGAAAGTCACTCAGAATGATATACCTCGGCACTTTTTGGCCTTAGAATTGATTCCTTGTCTTATATTATTCACACATTTAGATAGTGATTATCATTAACGCAGCGAACTCAAAATTTGGAAAGTTGAGAGAAACATAGTACGACTGATATTTATAACACATAGCGCATCCAGCAAGTGCCACGGAACAAACCGTCTCAGAAGACTGTTCGTCAGGGAACTCCGAAGAGTGGCGTTTTTTTCGCCTTGGTCTCACAGTGTTGTCTCAGTGATGTCTCCACCGCGGCAGGGTAGACCAGGTAATGTCGGACCCTTCTCTTCTAATATCCTACGATCTCGTTCAGTAAACCTTATTGATAAATTAAGGAGAGTCAACCAAAGACGTAACATCTCAGTCACTTTTATAAGAAAATAATTTGGCCCTTTGACCATCTTTCTATGTATGTTGTACGCTGATAGTCAAAGCAAATTGTTCTAATCATATCGCTGCAAGATCACACACAAAAAGCAATTCCAGGCCCTTCATAAAAAGATAAAAAGGTCTAAAGTAAATGTCTGTCAGAATATTTAGATATGGTTCTTTAAGAAAGGGTTCTAATGTCTATAATATGTCTTGAGACCATGAATCAAATGCAATTAATAGTTTGTTTCGGTACACCGAACACCGAGATAAGGGCAGAATACGCGGCTTGCCTTGTACATATATCAAGCCTCGGTAGATTATCAGGTTGATCGGCCGAGAAACACCCACTTCTACAGTGAGCGGTAGCTCTTCAAGTATTGAAATACAAACCTTTGCCTTTACCTTGTCAAGCTGATTCATAATCTATAGTAGTTCACTCATAACAATATGACTGATCGCTATTATGTCGAGACTATGATGACGAGAAAAGATGGACTTCAACTATTCTTGGTCAATTGAAGGGTCTTCTAACATGGTCTGTGCATCGTGAAAGCACAACTGGATGAGGTGAGATATACTCCATATGATGTTTTACTTTGTTTGTCTAACTACATACGTTTAGTGGCATTCGACTTTAGGCTATTCTCGGGTATGAGCCGGCCAGATTCACCTTAAGAATTGCCGGAATCGCTGTGTTTTTTTTTATTAGGTGCTGATCAGCAATGTACCCGAGACACTTCTTTTTGTGGGCCATGATCAATGCTCATAGGGGTCCTGTTGAGCAATATGAGTATGTCCAACATGTTCGACAATCACTTGACCAGTTCAAAGCATAAACAGAACAACTGCCTCAATCTGATGGGGAGTGAAAGTTAGATATTTCCCCTAGGATGTTCACATGCAATCCCTTGTTATTGCATAACGATCTACGTAGATCTGTGTATAATAAAGAGTAATTTAGTCGGGATGCCGTAGATACCCAGTTATGCCGTAGATATTGTAGCCCCTTTCTGATAGGTGGCTCAATGCGAACTTTAGTCACCTGATATGAAAGAGTGGAAGCGGTCAGCCTTTTATTTTAATTAAATGTCTCTCGTGGGGACAAGATCACCTACAACATAACATATACTTGAAGGTCTTCCAATCAATTTCCTTGTACTTGCCTGATTCAGCGTTGTATATGTTCCATCTATTTGTCCAACTACATCCTCAAGTTCACATATCCTACTTCGGAGTAATTTCGGAGTCACCTCATACTTCTTATGCTGCGAGACCCCAACAACGAACGATTCGTGTAGAAAGAGTAATATCAACCGAACAGGAAATGGTTGAAGACTGATGTCTCTTGGTGAAACAGCCCTTGATATAACTGTCTCTCATTACCAGATGAAAAGATAAATATACTTAGTACTGTAATTGACACCGGCTCATACAACATATGTGTACATCAGCTGCTATGCATTTACTCCGTCCTAAGAGGTAAATTTAATCATGCAACAAAGAAAATCGATAATATCTAGTTTCAGCCCTGGATAGTATTAAATTAATCGTAACCCCACTTCTACCAAGGCATTTACCCGGCGAGCGACGATCTATGGTTAATCTAAGTATATCCTGGAGCACCTCACCGATGGCAAGTGAGAAGCGTCATTTCTCGCCTTCTGAAACACCGTGGACCACTCCTGATCCGGAATCATCAAAACCAGTTTGGAGGCAGTTTTGGCCAACACTATAGACAGATTCTATGAGGTAGTGTAACTGTACTATGCCAAAGAATAGCAGGCCAAATTTCTTAATCATACTAGGTAATTGCTTTGGTGTCTAGCCAGATAAATGGAAATAATCTTTTTACAGATATCTTTGTTATGCCAACACAACAATTAGAAGAAAACCGTTGCTGCTTATTGCTATGGAGCCCATGCTATTTAAGATTAATTGCCTTGAATTGGATTATGAGCCAGGGTCCAGGGAAATGCGGGTCTTTCCTTTTACAGATGCTTGAGTTTAAGGCTAAGACATCCTTTTAATAACGTTTTAGATTGAAGCAAGACATTTGGAACTTGTGATACTATGGACCAAGTACCTTGCTACCGTCCATGAATGTTATAAAAGAGTCACTTTTCCCATGGAGAGATCTCTTTTCTAAACACAACCAACTTACTCAGTCATTCTTTCAACTTCAGTCATTCCTTCAATATGGTTTCCTTCTCTAGCCTCTTCTTAGCAGCCTGCGCTTGCGCAAGCACTTTCGCAGCTCCTGCTGTCGACGTGACCAAGCGAGCTATCACCACCAGCCAGACCGGAGAAAGCAACGGCTACCACTTCTCCTTCTGGACCAACGGCGGTGGTGATGTCCAGTACAACAACGGAAAGAACGGTGAATACAGTGTGTCTTGGAAAGACTGTGGCGACTTCACTTCTGGCAAGGGTTGGAGCACCGGTAGTGACCGGTAAGGCCAAACTCATTCAGCAATCTGCTTATGATATATTAATTAACGTTCAATTAGCGACATCCACTTTGCTGGAGACTTCCAATCCACCGGAAATGCCTATCTTGCCTTGTATGGCTGGACCAAGGGCCCTCTCGTCGAATACTACATCCTGGAGAACTTCGGAGAATACAACCCCGGCTCGAGCATGACCAACAAGGGATCTTTCACCAGTGATGGATCGGTCTATGATATCTTCACCCACCAGCAGGTCGACCAGCCCTCTATTGAAGGCAAGACAACCTTCATGCAGTACTGGTCAATCCGCCGCGACAAACGCTCCGCCGGTACCATTACCACTGCAAACCACTTCAATGCTTGGGCCCAGCATGGAATGCAGCTTGGCGCACACGACTACCAGATTCTTTCCACCGAGGGATTGGGAAGCAGTGGATCTGCTCACCTGTCTGTTTGGTAAATACCAGCGCGAGAGACACGGGTTTTTTGATCTGACAAGCTAGAGTGGATGTTTGAAGGCTGTGTGGGGGTTTTGGTATGGTGGCAGACAGGCTTGTCAGATTTTGGTCCCTTTTTTTAAATAACTTATGGGTGTTGATCAGCAGTGGCCTTTTGACCACTGTTTGGAGAGTCTGGGGCTGGTACCCTGGACTACATCATGGCAAATCTTTCATTAGTCTGTGCTGGAGTGTAGATAGGTCACTTCACAGACTTCAATATGACTCCGATTACATTCTGTATGTTCATCTTTATTTAGTCTAGCTCGGTTGAAACTTTAGTATGGATATGAAGACATTGAAGGGGATGACCTGCTCTTGCAGCCGGATCAGGTTACAGTAGACTCTACATGCTTCAATCTATACTCAAATCCTGATTTCAAGACACATTGTATTGGTTTTAGATTCACAGAACAGCCTAGTACTTAAATAGGACGCTTCAAACGGCGTCCAAACTAGCCGGTTTTGGTGCCCAATTTACCGTCACCTAGCGTTGTAGTTTGATCATCTTTCCATACTTTGTGTCTATTGGTATTCAATGTAAGGTCAACTGATCAGTTCATTCAAAGAGGTATTTCAGATGAGACGAGACGAAAAAAGAAAGACAAGAGACAAAGAATGGAAAGAAAGAAGAAAAGTAGAAAAAAAGAGAAACAATGAATTGTCTCAGACCTTCTTTCAACCCAACTTCTCAATCTCCAAACAAACAGCATCCACAACACCCTGAGTGTCAGAACTCCCCCCAAGATCAGGAGTCAGAATCCCCTTGGCACAAACCCGTTCGACACAACCCATCAACTGAGCAGCAGCATCCTTCTCCCCGATCCAAATCAACATCTCCGCCGCCGACCAAAAAGTAGCAACCGGATTCGCAACCCCCTTCCCAGTAATATCAAAAGCACTCCCATGAACAGGCTCAAAAATCGACGGATTCTTGCGCGTAGGATCCAAATTACTTGAAGGCGCAACACCAATCGACCCAGCCAAAGCAGCCGCAAGATCCGACAAAATATCCATATGCAAGTTCGTCCCAACGATGGTATCAATCGACTCCGGCTTCATAACCATCCGAACAGTCATCGCATCAACAAGCATCTTATCCCAGCTCACATCCGGGAAGTCCTTGGCGACAAGAGCAGCAATCTCATCCCACAACACCATCCCATTGCGCATGGAATTGCTCTTCGTGACCACGGTTAGGAACTTACGCGGCCGCGACCGCGCCGTCTCAAATGCGAACCGCATAATTCGTTCGATGCCCACCCGCGTGAATAAAGCCACTTCCGTCGCGGCTTCCCATTGCTGTCCGACGTGAGAACGTCCGCCTTGGCCTGCGTACTCGCCTTCGGAGTTCTCGCGGACCAGCATCCAGTCGATGCCGTTTGTTGCTGTGTTAAGGGGGCATTTGGTTCCTGGGAACGTGCGGACTGGTCGGACGTTTGCGTATAGTTGGAGTGGGCCGCGGAGGGCGAGGAGTAGGCCCCATAGTGAGATGTGATCGGGTACGTCTGTTTGTGTTAGTATTGCGGGTTTATCAGTTCAGTGGGTGCGTTTGGTATGATGCTGTGCAACATAGAGACCGTACCGGGTGATCCAACGGCGCCGAATAATATAGCATCGTACTGTCGTAGAGTATCGAGGTAATCTTCAGACAGGTATCGTCCGGTTTGCTTGTAGTATGCGGTTCCCCATGGGATATGCTCAAAGTTGATATTGAATGTGCCAAGGGTCTTTGCGAGTTTCTCGATGACCTGGATAGTAGCGTTGACTACCTCGATACCAATGCCGTCGCCTGGGATCGAGGCGATGCGGTATGAATTATTTGAAGCCATGATGAGAGAGGAATCGTATGTGGAACTAGAGAAGATGGATGAGTATTTCCAGACAGATAAATAGCAGACTATATATAAAACATGTCTGCAATCAAAGATGGCTGATAGTTCGCCCTGTCATACACACCTTTTGACCGTATGGCCACTGTACAGACAAGTCGAGCCTCCCGGCAGAACTTTCAGGCGAAGATATTTGCCGTCCTCCACTATACCACACACTCTCTACACGACTTGAATCCACCACAACAAGAGAATAAAATGCCATCAAAATCTAAAGCAAAAACGCGAATAACAATTGCCTGCAACGCATGTCGCTCAAGAAAACAAAAATGCGGCGGCCGGAAACCCATTTGCGAACAATGTCTCGAGAACAATCGACCGTGCAACTGGCCCGAACAACTTCGAAGAGGACCAGAGAAAGGATATGCTGAAGCACTTGAGAATCGACTCCAGCTCACCGAGAGCATTCTTTTGAACTTACTTCCACATGTCTCGGACGAGCAGCTTTCAACCGCGATTCCTCGTCGAGAAAGCAGCGGCACGTATGTGCCATTCCCCAGACTTGAGAAGAGGGGCGTGGAGGGTTGGTCTCAGTTCCCTCTTGATACTTCTCGTGGTATTCGGAGGTGGCAGCAGGCTTGTACTGAGCCTGAAAGGGTGGGCTTGGAGGTACAGCAGGAGGGTTCTAAGAAAAGGCGTTTGCAGCAGGAAGGGTCTGATGGTTCGGTTGAAATGTCTACGACAACACGAGACATCGATGAAAGTTTCAATGAAACACACGACCGTACGGACCTGGGGTCGTCGGGTAATACACCCGAAGAGAGTACTCCGGTGGAGAGAATGAGTTCTTGGCAGGGAGCCCCTTCGGTCGAGTTTCAACGTCAGTTCCTGTGGTGAGAAAGCAGAGGTAGGCTTCTTGCTCCAGGATTTTCCCATATCGTTTGAGATACCCATTTTGCTATGGATGTATCCTGCATGATCAGCCAACGAAGATGATCTTGAATGACAACCTGATTTTACACCGTAGTCAACTAATCAGATATTATGCTGTCACCTGTGTTTGTACTCCGTATCGTTCTATGGTTCAGTCTTGTCATTGATTGTGACTTGGTGATCGAAAGCCTTTTCATTAAATATGGATAGCACGTTGTAAATATAGGCTGGCCACGGATATGTATATACGGCAAAGACAAATAATCATTGCCTCGCGAAGCATAAGTGGTGTTCCCTGTCTTCTAAAAAATAAAAAGTATAAAAAAAGAAATCATGGTGGTCATATTGAGGTTCGACCAATATCGAGGTCTTTCGCCTTCTGTATCCCAGAACTCAAGAGTGTAAACAGGGAGGGTCGACCGACGAGCATATTTTAGTTCTGACAGGAGGAATCGCTTGACCCTACCCCTCGCAGGTGTTACCGCCAGGCCACGGCCACCTGGAGGGGATACTATCTTGGGTTTATACTTTTACATATAGGAACACCTTCTTATCTCTATATCGAGTTGGAACCCGATTTTACGTAGTCAACTAATCAGATAGACAGAAGAATTATAAGTGTGAAAAGAAGCACAACTCCAACTACGTCTGGGACATCATTTTGATATACAAATTGTGTAGGATAAAATGCCCAGGTGGTCAGCTTTAAAACGTTTGACCAAAGAAAAAAAAAAAAAAAAACAAAAAAAAAAAAAAAAAAAAAAAGATAGATCTTCCTGGAGAAAGGAAGGGGGAGCCAAAGAATGATCAACAGCGACTTCTTCATTGGCTTTAATTGGGAAGAGTAGCGCCAAGGAGATGGCGGTTGCTTCCTTGGGGTCTCCGATTTTTGAATCGAGTGAGAGTCGATCGACGAGCATATTTTAGTTCTGACAGGAACGCCAGTTATGAGATTTTGCTCACCCCATTTCTCCACGCAGATGGCCGCAACTGCCGCAAGTATCACCGCTAGGCCACGGCCACCCACGTGGTACTAAATTGGGATGAATCTTTTACATATAGGAACATTTCTTAGCTCTTTATGTCTCACTTTGCTCTTATTTAACTCTTCAAAGTTGTAGTCCCACCTAAACAGTCCTCATCTCCTCGTTTTCTACGTATATTTTAGCCTGTATACTCTGTATGGATCTTGGAGGCCTTAGGCCGTAAATCATTTATTTCCCCCTATTTCTTGATTATCTTATATGCCGATAATTTGAGGCTTAAATAGTAAGTAGAATACCTAAACTTACTGGAAAATCTGTATGGTCTATTTAGTAAGGCAAATAAATGGCAGTTGGAAGTTATAGTTCGGATGAAACATTTCCCCTTCAATATTACCCCGCACTTCACCTCAATATTGCCAAGACGATAGGATATTGCAAATGCATAGTCTCATGGCAGAAGGACGAAGAAAATATGCCAAATCCCAGTGTCCCCCTAAAGAGGAGGCACCATTCCTCCATGGCATGCGTATCATGCCGGGAGAGTAAAGTTAAGGTGACTATCAATTAGCCCAGTGGAAAATCACAAGCTAATCCCAGCAGTGCGACGGTGGTAAGCCCAAATGCTCCAGCTGCATGAATAAGCACCGGGAATGTCGATACCAGGCTGTAGACAAGAGAAAGTAAGTGAACCACCAGGTCATTCCATAAAAAAAGATGGCTGTTGGTTAGATCATAGTGCTGATCATGTTCAGACTACCACTACGGGCTGCCGTAGAGCTTCTATCAAGCAGAGTTGAACAGCTCTGTCTCTTCATTCACGAAAGTGGATTGGAAGCCCCGCCTATGCCACAAGAAAAGCACACGGCTCTGGCTAAAGTCCTTGATCTTCTTGGTTTGACTGAAGTTCATTCAGCTGCAGGAAACAATCACACTAAGAACAAATCTCCCAATCCCAACTCCCCATCTGCGACATCCGGTCTACCTTCTGATGCACCAATTTCTGTGCCATTCTCCACTGCTGATATAGCAAATGATTTGAATAGCACTTGGGCCCATGCATCGAAATCCCCGGATAACACATCGCAAAATTTCCTGTCGGGTTCTGCAATGCTTTCGGATACCCATCCTGTGTCGACACTGCCCATGACCCTCGACACTGGAGATCTGGACATCTCAATTGCAGAACAGTATCAACCGGTGGATGGTCACTCGGATCATTCATTGGCCAACTGGGACTGGACCTTGGATTTTGGAACATGCATTACACCACCTTCTCCAGGCATCCAAGACATCGACATAGAACCACTACAGTCGCCCGGGGAGCAATTCGAGAGAAGACCTGAGCCGTTTGCCGCCGTTCAAACCCCACCCAACCTCAACAACGATACTAGGAGCGCAGAAGAAATTGAAGACCTTATTGATGAGCTTTCAGATCGGATGGGCACATTGCGATTTGGCCCTGGAGGACGAGCTCACTTCTATGGCCCGACATCGACCTTCAACCTTGCCGATGCTCCAGTGTCTATCAACGCGCAGAAACAGGGTCCCGTCGATTATTCCAAGGACACAGAGTATGACAGACAAGTCCCGTTATCTCTCAAGGAGCATCTCCTCAATCTCTATTTTACCTGGCAAGATCCATCGTTTCACGTCGTCGACCGAGAAATGTTCGAGAAAGGCAAGATAGCCTGGGATGGGAGGGAAGTGACCCCGTTCTATTCCGAGACACTCTGCTGTGCAATGTGAGTTTGTGTCAATTCGACAAACTAGATATGCGAAATAACATTGGAAATAGGTGCTCTCTCGGCGCTGCTTTTGAAACCCGTTACCACCCATCCTTTGTGACGTTCCCGAAGTCTCTCGGTGAATTCTTCGGGGACCGTGCAAAAGAGCTTCTAGAAATAGAACTAGACTCTCCATGTGTGGCAACAGTCCAGGCACTAGTCATCTTAAGCAGCCATGAAATTGGTGTGGGCTCAGATACACGTGGATGGCTATACAGTGGTAAGTTCTTTTTTGAAAGTTCCTGGTTTGCTTAGCTTACAATTCTAGGGATGGCCCTTCGACTTGCTTTTGATCTTGCCTTGCATATTGACCTATCCCCCTATGTTGCTCGTGGGTCTGTTACCGCTGCCGACGCTGAGCTGCGTCGAACCGTCTTTTGGGTTGCGTATATGGTGGATCAGTGAGTTCCCGCGGTGTTTTCGTGTTCGCTCAGGCTATATATATCTAATCTGTTGAATTCCAGTCTTGTCTCCTTCTACCTGGGAATACCCTTTTACACCAACATGGAGGATGTGACAGTGCAAAAGCCCAACGATGACGCTGACTACCGAGCACCTTGCAAATGGACGCCCTACGCATCTCCCATTCCATTTGACAATAATTCGGGATTGAATGACTGTGTAGGAGCTGTCAGTCGACAAGAAATCTCACTATGTGAGCTTATGGCACCTTGTGGCTACTTCCTGTAAGTTCCCGTTCCCGTTCCCGTTTGTCGTCTCTCCTGGGCTGCCTCAATTGGGCCCAAGTCAGTGCCTCAGCTAACCTAACCTTCCCCTCGAAAAAGATATGGAACATCAGGTATTCCAAGAGCCTTGCTCCAACAGCTTAATGCAAAAGTTGTTGCTAAGCTTCTCAATTGGAAAGCGCAATTGCCCTCATTTTTGCAAATCGACCTCAACAATCACACTTCTCCTTATCTTCCGCATGTGCTACTACTTCAGTGAGTTGCTATTGTACTTCTCTTCAAAAGACTTTACGAACATGTTTTCTAAATCATCCTAAAGCATGCAATATTACCAGAACCTCATCTACAGCCATCGACCCTGGATGTCAAAAGGCTACCTGCAGCCACAACCCCCAAAGGGACCAGGTTCCACGCACGCTCGAGAGATGTGCATCAATTCCGCCATCTCCATTGCCAAGATCCTTGTATTATACGAGACCCGATATACTCTCCGCCGCATAAATGTCAAAGCCGTCTCAATTACCTCCTCCGCCGTGCTCCTACTCCTCTTCGCCGCCGTATCCCAATACCAAACCCCGGAAGGAGAGAATATCATCGCTCATCTGAGTACCTGTTTCAGAGCCCTTGATGAGTTCTCTCTATCTTGGCAGAGTGCCAATCGCGCTAAAGACCTCCTGGTAAGGCTCCAGCATAAATGGGACACCCGCACACGTGCTACCAAGCCGGACCGCGGACCCGATGGGACTGGTTACCCGCCAAGAATACGGTCACGAACACTTAATGGATCTGGCGCCATAATCCCTGATCGTGGAGGACTTACAAATGCACAGCCTGAGACGAGTGGTTTTCCGCTAGAGTCTGGGTTGGGCTGGAAGCTTATGCTCAACGGTCAGCTGCCATCGGATGGGGACTAAGGCCTCGATTCATTCGTTGCAAACACAGATATTCCTGAACCCGAATCCGAATCCGAAACTAAATAAATATCAGGAGATTCCAATTAATTTATTTTTTTGAGATAAATAATGAAAAAAAATGAAAAATGTGAATCATTGATAAAGGGTAAAGGGTAAAGGGTAAAATGGATGATCCACAAACGGCGATCCCCTAGAAACCTCGGGTGACTTTTAAATTGGGCTGGGCCGAGGTTCTGCCACATTAATTAATTACAGTTTACAGAGTTCGAACCCCTGCATCTTCTGCACCAAAAATTGCTTATTTGTGTCTTGTTAGTGCATCAACATAACCATACAGAGTACACCTTCATATATGCATCCTGTTCCCCTATCCTCATACCCTGATTGCGCCCCGCAGTTGCCCCTGATCCCAACGACGATCACCCCTGCCTATTCCATCACCGCCTGTTTCACCACTACAGCCTATTTCGCGACCTCTCGCAAGCCTACCGCAAGCCACCGCAAGCCACCTCAAGCCTATCGTAAGCCTATCGCAAGCCTATCCCGGGAGTACTTCGGGGCTTATCTCGGTGGTTGGTACGGCACATTGCGGGATCGGGAAGCCCGGGGCAGATTCGGGGACGAGCTCGGCGGAATCGGGGAATCAATAGTTACTAACCTAGGTAGGGAAGCTATCTTAGTAATAAACCGTTTGGGAAGAAAACGGGGTGAAGAATCACATGTGACAGGTGTGACTTATTTTTGTTAGCCGTTTACATATAGACTGCAGGTACCTTACAGTCTTCGTACATTCTATGTCTAGGCCTCGGGATAGGGGCAAGGCAAGAGCGATGCCCAAATTAGGAAGGCGGACCTGAAATCTCATCGAGACCAGTGGGGAGGTGGGTCGCTATAGCATACCTAGCTAAGCCATGCGCAACCCTAAATGAATACCAAACGGTTTATTCAAACAAACTTTCATGATTTGAATAACGTGGCGATCTCGTATGTAGATCTATTTCAAATAGAATGCCAAGTCCGCACCTTCTGCTCTCTCCCACCCTAGGTCTCCATTTCCAAAGATACGAAAACGGATCCGAGTTGTTATCGTACCGGATATCGAAGTCCTCACCCCGAATGTCCTCGATGGCCTATAGTATAGCCTCTATTGCCAAGTCAATGGCGATTGCCAGACTTGTCTTTGTAATGTAAAACACTACCTGGGTACATCGCCGTAACAGCTTGTCCATTGTTATACTAGCATGACAACCCTTGCTCCACACATTACGCTTTAGACAGCTTGCGTACGACGGTTGTAGTTTCGAACAGCGGAATCGTATCGTTTACTACTACGGACCTGTTCAGATATTAGTTGGAGATCATGTCTCCCATCTCACACAATGCTCACTTGATATCCTTCCGAGCTATCCAACTGATCATCCGGGGCACGCTGCCATGACCAATGGAAAAAACAGTTGGGCCCCATTGACCATGAAGTAGTTTGGTATTCCACCGACGCAAATAGAGAAGTACGCCTCGGGTACCTTCTTCCACTCCACATCAAGCCGTCAACCTTCCCGGACACAAGCTCCCACCCGGAAAGGAAGGTGGTATCAAAACCAGTCGCTCAGACAATCAAGTCAAAATCCTCCTCGCCCGCTGCGAATACAGGTCTTGGCAATTTCTTCCATAACCTCCAAAGCATCATTCAGAATTTAGTTACTGTAGCGCTTCGAGGTACCCATCACCAGGACTCAGTCTGCGACATCCAATTTCGAATTTGGGGATAAGTTTGTCGATCAGGTCCGAATAGGCCCCGAAATTGCATCAAATAGCATTTGGTTATGCTCAGAGCCAGATAATATCAGGCGATAGACGATGTTAACACTTCTCATAATTAGTCTGATTCACTTGAAAAAAAAGAAATTACAACATTAAAAAAGGGTTGTAAGCAGTAAGCACTCAGCCCGTTTCCTGTACTCCAGGAATGCTTGGGGATCATCTCGGAACTTCGCTTTCTCTTCCTCGCTATATTCAAAGTTTGATCCCATTCCATCCTTTGCGATCTCCAGACAGAGATTGACCCAGGTCGGGTGACCAATGTAATTGACGATCCTGGCGGCTTTGGGCTGGAGCGCGGGAACAACTTGGATACCAGATGAGCCATTACCAATGACCGATATTCTCTTGTCAGACCAGTCGTACGTTTTATCCCAAGCAGTCGTGTGGACAAGCTTTCCAGAAAACGCCTCCAAAACGGCGATATCCCGCATCTTTCATTAGTTGAGAATCCCAGAACCATTGATTAAAAACGTCCGCTTCGTCAACGGATTCTCGTGCCGTTCTGTTTGGGCTTGAGTGCCCATTTTCTTCGTTCCTCATTCCAAATAAATTTCACGAGTTTAGTATCAAACACGATTGGATCTTTCAATCCGTACTTGTCTACCGTGTCAACAATGTATTTCCCAATTTCGCCACCACCAGCATAGCCGTTGGACCAGTTCGGGTTAGGCTCGAATGGCAAGACATAGATAGCTGTGGGCGGGAACATCGCATCCAACACCAGGACAGACATTCTCAAACCATGAGCCTCCAACCTCGCAATTCTTTTCGTAGATTTGTAAAATCCACGGAATCAAGTGGATGCTCTTGTTTCAGTTTATGGGCGAGAATTATGCCAGATATGTCTGTCCCTATACAGACGACTCGGAGGTTGGGCTCCTCGAAAGCATATTGACCGGGGTTTATATTGATAGTCTCACTACAACATATGAAGGAATTCGTTGGATGGCATGGCGACGCACATCAGTGGAGGCTTTTTGGTTTTTTTTTTTGTTTTTTTACCCCTTCCCTATCTGTTTCTTATCCCACTCTCCACTGTATGTAGGAAGACGGAGAACTTCCGGGCCCAACGAATTACTCCGAACTCAGGAACTCAGGGGTCGTCTCCATAGCTTTAGCGTCAAGACAGTAGTCCATAGTAGCGTTGAGTAGCGTTGACCGGGGTTTGGAATTAGATCCGAATCCTTCCAAGTGAGGATTCAAAGACACGTCATAGGCCAATATCATTTGATGGGTTTCATCCAGCACGGGAAGTGGAGATCCGATTGATATTGTCCACGGCTGGCATTGGGGGCGTTTCTTGGCCATGCATTTCAAAGCCTGTGAAGAGATTTAGACTATTATAATGTATGAATCTAAAAAAGTATGAAAAATCTTAATTTGGAAAATGACTTTAAAGATAGCTCATCCTGTATTCACCCTATTCTTCTTTTTTTCCATCGGATGTGAGCCTTTTCTCTAATTCTCTACATGTCGCACAGCCCGATTGGGCAGCCTCCACCAGGCACGGATCTAGCCGCCGATCACCCACTGAACATTTCTCCTGTGATCGCTACCTATGTCATCGCAGTGGTAGTTGTCGGACTTCGGTTCTATACGAGATTTCAAGTGCAAGGTGTACGAGTACTTGCAGACGATTGGATAATCGTACTTGCCTTGGTATGTGGTCACTGCAAAAAAAACAAGAGGGGGAATCTGTTTCTGACAGATATGTACAGCTGTCTGTGACCGCAGGTTTCGCTTTGGTCGTGATTGGTATTTATACATCCTTAGTCGGCGCAAAGCAATCTCAACTCTGACCTTATGGTAGTAAATCGAAATCCTTGTATCGGGAAACATGTATGGACCGTCCCTCAGGTCCAGGTCGAGGACATGATGCGCATTCTCTTCGCCTTCGTCGTCTTCTATGTGTTCAGTACACCACTCATTAAACTATCTATCATTCTTTTCTACCGCCGTATCTTCGGCATGACATATTCAATCTGGTTCTGCATGTTCCTGACGGCTGGATATTTTGTCTCTGGCATAATCGCCTTTCTGGTTTGCTGCAGACCAGTTTCATACTACTGGACACAGTTTACAAACCCCGATGGAGGAAGATGCGTCTACGACCTCTACAATTTCTATATCAGCTACGCTGGTGTTAATGTGATCACGGATGTGGCCATCCTGTTGGTTCCAATTCCCATTGTGTGGAAGCTGCAAATGCGAAGGACACAGAAACTCCTCGTATGCGGTATCCTCTTGATTGGAGGAATGTGCGTCACCTCCCCCTGGTCAATTGTATTTGGCTCAAGCTTATATATTTTTCTTTTTTTTTTAGTGTCTGCATTGCAAGCCTCGTCCGAATTTATTATATAACCTTCATCAAAAACGGAGATTACACCTGGGTCATCGGCAAAGTCTTCACGTGGTCCAGCATTGAGCCCTCAATTGGCATCTTATGCGCCTGTCTTCCAACATTACATCCATTGATCCGCGCCGTTATGTCTCGTGTGTTTGGCACTAGATCGGCGAGGTATGTTGCTTCAAGGAATCAAGAGCCAACGAATAAAAAGACATTTATTCGTAGACAAAGGCCACTTGACTGGGACGAGACCTTGTTGACTACACATGATATACAAGTCGAGATGAGTGGAGTCAGGAGGGATCATAATGTCGAGGATGGGCATATCACTGTGGACATGGAGTTTCAAATCGTTGAAGAGAGCAATCAACTAAGTAAACGGTAGCGGGTAATGCTTTACCCCTAGGGCATATTTTATGCCTGTTTTCTAAGGTATCTACCTTCCCAATACAGTCGAGTCTACCTTGGAACCCCGGACTTGCTGACTAATATATTTTCCCCTCCAGGGCTCCAGGGCTCGGAGCAGGTCTCGAGAGCTACATGTACCGTAATCACCCATCTTTCCGAGAGCGCCGTAATGGTGTTGAAAAAATGTTCCATCTGTTCGCGGGTGTTCAAAAAAACCGAACACTATAAGAGACATGAACGGTCGCGTCAGTCACGTCGAACCCCTGCAAGAGCTACAACCTGACATGCAAAACAGACACCAAGGAACGCCCATATGAATGCAATGTTTGCCATAAACGTTTCTCTCGAAGGTAAATTCCGTTGAAAGCGCATGTGAATTGTAACAATATTCAATATCATATGTTCAAATCCCTGAATTGAATGAGCATACAGCGATGTCTTGAGCCGACATGCCAAAGGCCATAATCAAGTCAATGCGACACCCGGTCCATCGGAAGCGCCAAATCAACAGTCATCAGTAATTTCGGGTGCATCATCAATGGTCCCCGGATCAGGAAATGGTTTCAGCAGCGCAGAAGCACAGATTCCACCTCTATCTAGCACTTCGCGAGATGCGCCTCCCGCATCAACGGGGCTTCCATCGTCACTAGATTACCTAGCCGACATTTCAGCCCACCATGGCCGCAGTGAGCCAGACCTCGGCGTGATGGTGACGGACGACCAGCAGCAGTACTTTGGATGGAATGCAGTCACGGCTGCGGATCAGGTGGCACATCGAGCTGGCTTGCCCTTCGATCCTGGGCCAAAAGACATGCTACAAATGTGGCTCGAACCTCGCACAGATTTAGGGTCAAATGACTCGCTAGATTTTATGGGCGATAGCCATTTCCCTTTGATGGGTGGTAATTTGATGATTGCTCCAGACCAACAGAATCAACATTCAGTCGGCAGCAGTGATGACATTCCCAATGAACGCTTTGCTAGGGTCCAGCAGTGCTGGCTAGCACCACCGAACACTGGGCGTCTTATCAACAGTTTATGGCGGGATATCGCCATGTCGCCTGTTGATAATATCTTCTCAGTTCAGTCATCACACCTTACCAGCGAGTCAAATGCCGTTCAAGGATCGCGGTGTGGATTCGACGAGGATTGTAGACGGCGACTGCAGGCAGCTTTTGGACCGATGGCTGTTTCTGGGCATATTACTCCAGCAACGCCTGCCTCGGCCTTGACTCATTCTGATTTCCCTCCCGCTGAGATCTTGGATATGGCACTAGACTTATTTTTCCGCATCTTTAATCCCCTCTTGCCATTTGTCCATCAACCGACATTTTCGGCAAGGAAGGCGCGACCATCTATCTTATATGTTATGACGCTGGTTGGCATGACATTGCTTGGCACCAAAGGAACAACCGCGTTTGTGTCCAGAAATTTCTCAGTATGTCAAATATTGTTAAGCGCGTTGTATATGCAGGCAGCTTACTGGCAATCATTAGGGCGCTTTGGACAAGGTCACAGCTGAATTTTCTCGATGCTCGATGGGACTTGAGAGCGCTTCCAGCACTATGACACTGTTTGCGACAGTTTTGCTTTTATTAAACCTGGCTGGTTTGACCGGGGTATGAATCCCTCGGCCTGAATTTGCTGGACTGAAGGTACTAATTGATGTTATTTTGCAGGAAAAGGTACATCTGGAACAGTGTCAACCTCTTTATATTAATGTTATGTCTGTGAGTGTGGAGAGAACCTTCTTGTTTTCCTCCATCGCTGTGGTACTAATGACAACTACTGTAGGTCGCCCAAAGACATGGGTTATTCTCGGTCACTGAGGGACAGATCCTTGACATGACTCTCTTCGAAACAGTTCCCGATATTGAGCGGAGATGGAAAATCTGGAGCAAGGTGGAATCAACCAAGAGGTATGCCGCGATTCCCGCCCATACAACGGTGTTCGTCACTAATAGTATCGCCAGAATAATCATCGGACTACTGCTCCTGGACTCTTGGTACTCTTCATTCCTCTCAACCAGTCCGATCACAGTCCCGGATTCGATCCAACTCATCCTCCCCTGCAGCGAATCTCTCTTCAACGCCCAGTTCTCAACCCAATGGACACACCTAATACGCAGCGGCAAGCGCATCATCTCCCCAACAATCCTCGCCCCGTCCGAAAACATCAAAATCCCCGTCCTAGAAGGCCCCGCAGATGACTTCTGTATACAAGCAGTACTAGCAATAGTTCAACTCCGCCAGTCAGAATCCTACCACCGCCTCCTCTCCAATAGAGCCAGCTACCCCTTTGCTCCATGTCACACCTACGCCATGGACGGCCGAGCCAGGTGTCTCCCCTCCCTTCAATCCCAGCTTATCACAAACTACGGCGAAACCCTCCACCGGCTAAACCCCAACGCTCTCATCACATGGCACAACATGTGCATGACTCTCACAGCCGATATCCAAATATTCGACCTCGCAGCTGGCCGTGCAGGCCCGGCTCCCGCGCGCAGGGCCCTCGACGATATCCGTGAGTGGTCACAGACGCCTGCAGCCAGACGCGCGTGTCTGCACGCTGCGCATATCTACAAAGTCATGACAAATCGCAAAGCATCCGACCACCCCACGTTCCAATCTATTTTTTCGCTCTTCTCGGCCGGGTTGGTGCTCGGTCTATATACGTTTATGGTGTCAGACTCTGCGGGTTCGCCGTCTAATGTCGGGTTTGTGGAGTTGATGGACGATGTGGACTGGAGAGAGGTGGGCACGGAAGGGTTCACGAGTTTTATGGAGCCTAGGGGAAGTCAGACTCTCGCACCAACGGATGATCCTGCTGTTAACTTCATTCGCAATGGGGCTACGATCTACTTGCGGGGACTGCCGTTTCACGGTGGGTATCAGTCTGCGCGTCGGATCATGCTTGATTATGCCTCTCTTCTCAAGGACTCGGGGAAGTGGAATGTCAAGAAGTTCTCTTATATTTTATACATAATGAGTGATGTTCTTATGGATGTCGAATGATAATGTCTCAACTGGTATTGACGAAAGAAATCTGTTTTGGTTGATTCTCTTTTCTTTTTCTTTGCTTGCTCGATACGTTCTTGTTAAATGAATTTCAAGATAGGGGAAGTCTTCGTATAGGGGTAATCGGGCCTCAGTGAGAAAGGTGCCCAAATAACAAGGGTAAGTCAACGGTGTAACATCATTGGATCTTCCTTATGCACTTTAATTGAGCTAGACTGACTCGAGCTAGCCTGCAAGTCTCAGCTACATGGGGCCAAAATAAGAATGACTGACCTCAGATCACACTCCTGGATATTATTATACTACACTGACATTTACTGTCACATATTGGTGTCATGGCTCCTAATGGTTCAAGGGAGTATATCTCTTTAGGAGCCCTCAACAGAAACGCGCATAACGACGATGACGCCGAAGAGGAACAACCGCATCACAAAAGCAATATCTGGCATCGAATTGATACCACCAGTGTTCTGACTGTGAGCCTCGGCTTCCCGCTACTGCTTCTCGCAGTGATACTCCTGGCTCTGTTCTGGCACGAGTCAATGAAAGCTATCGGCGGGGCAGAGTCAAATACCTACTGGCTGCGCATCGTCAATGCAGGCTGGGCAGCGCAACTGGTGACAGTATGCACCGCCTCTATCCGAACTGTGGTCGCTTTCCAGGCCGGACTTGCCACGGCTATGATTGCCGGTATTGTTTTGGAGACCACAGGCGCCCCCATCCTGCAGGGTCCATTTTACTCCATGCTCCGAGCAGTCAAGGTGGCGCCCAGCAACCTTTGGACTGCGACCAACTTCCAGCCTCATCTGTCGTACTTCATTTATGCGTTGGTGC
Source organism: Penicillium verrucosum (assembly GCF_028828655.1). Classification (NCBI taxonomy): domain Eukaryota; kingdom Fungi; phylum Ascomycota; class Eurotiomycetes; order Eurotiales; family Aspergillaceae; genus Penicillium; species Penicillium verrucosum. Next base: position 784,590 of record NW_026643214.1, on the reverse strand, counting down.
TCACTGAGGTCTTGGTGACAGCAGCGTCCCAGTTCCTGTCCACCATCTTCCTCTCTGATTTTGGAAATGGGAACTTCTCCCAGCGCAGCAATGCGACAAATGTCAGCATCCTCCATACCACGAGTAACGCCGACATTTCATGGTTGGCGCCTGCTGCGGCCAGCTGGACATTTGCCGAGCTGTCGGAGTCCTTTGAAGATCGGTCGGGGTACCATGATACTGGGCACACCTTTCGAGCTTTCCTTCCTTTCGAGGAGGAAGCGCAACGAACCAAATTACGCCGGCTCCGCGGTCCAATGCCGGTAATGGATCATCGAGTCGTCTGTTCCAGTCCGCCCCTAACGAACTTGAGCCTAGATGCGACCCTGCAGAATTATGTGCATCTGTCCGGCCAGATTCCCACAAAGAACTTGACCTATCCACTTTTAATTGACTCCAACTCTCAACCCTACATCAACTTTACCTGCAAATTACCGACTCCAATGTACGCGCACGACAACAACACGATGGGTGAAAGCAGCTTATGTGTCCCACACACCCGCTTAAACTGGACGGTTCTCAACGAAGACCCTCTGATCCAGCCGTACGGCCTCCCCGAGACCTCAGCCCTATTAATGGTTCTCGATGTTGTTTCCACCGCCGCAATGGTGGGCACACTAGCACACATCCGAGCCTTGCAGACAATCCGAACGGACGGCCCCTGGACGATACTCTCTAACGGATCCGCCCACACCGAAACCCTCCGCGTTTCTGCCTGCCTCGCCAATCTCGCCATGCAAACCCTCACCGTCGGAATAAACAGTACCTCTGACAACCTCGAGCCCAAGACTGCCTGGGACTTCAACACCGAACACTTCAACACCGAACCATCCCGCCTCCAACTAGGCGTATCCTCCCCAGTCAACACGAGCTCCACCAACCACCGGGGTATCCTCACGCTAGAACCCCGATCCCAATGGAAAACCTTTGATATCCCAGCTGGTACCCCAGGAATGGAGATCGACTCGATCACCTTCTTCGCGGCCATCCTCGTCAGCTTCCCCAGCTTCCTTATTTCCAATCTCAACTACACCTTCAATGATGGCGTGATCCTCTCTCGCATAATTCCATCTTTCTACTTAGGCAACGCCCATCCGACCCATGTGGATCTTTTCCAGGACACTCTGATTACGACGGCCAGTCCGGCATTAGCCCTCCAGGCTCTGCTCGCCCGCATTTGTCAGATGGCATACTACGAGCAATTGGTAAAGTTGACTACTCCGGCCACGGCCGTGACAACGTTCTCGTTTACCGCGACGATTCCGGTGCGGTGGACGGGTTTTGTGCTGGGGATTATTCTCGTTTTGGTTCACTCGGTTATTGTGGTGGTGATTGCCGTGCTGTTTGTGAGGTCGACGGAGGTCTCGTTCATTGGGAGTTACTGGCAGACGGTGGCGCAGGTGGTTTCGAAGGAGACGGGGCTGATTCTGGAGGAGGCGGATCGGATGGATGATGGGGCTGTAGAGGAGTGGGCTAAGCGGGAGAAGGTGGTGGAATTATCTGAGGATCGTTGGGCTTTACAGGCGAATGCTGATGGAAGGGTTACTTTGGGGGTTGTAGAAAGTGGAGAGTAGAATCGGGTTCATAGAGTATATAAAGTAAGTAGGTAGTAACCTGAATATTCGCTAGGGCACTAAAGAACCAGGTGAACTACAATGTTCAATGATATTGATTCTGGGGGAAGAAAACTCAAATTCAGCAACTGATGTCTTGCGTAAGGGATTCTGCAATGCTGACAGAATGATTTGTTGATGGTTTGCTTTACTTCTTCATCTTTACTCTATCATACTACACTTTTACGGATCTGGAATACCAAAAATAACAACTTGAATTGACAGCATTAGATCCTGGTGGAAACTAATTTCTATGATCGATCAGCCGAAGTAAACTCCAACTAGTTATCCATGTACATACTAAGCCCCGTTGACTGTATTAGAAGGCCCCCCTGGACCACCACCCAGAATGCGCTTAGTATCAATCATCAGCTTACCAGCCATAATATCCTCCCTATGCGAATCAGCAATCTCAGCTGCACGCCACAGAATATGAACACGTACAAGCGCAGCATCCCCCACGACCGGCAACGAGAGACAGCATGGCTGGGTGTGATGCAGAGGCATAGTTGTAACAGTAGCAACCCCCGATCGGCACTGCTCGGCCATAAGACTCATCATCCGGTCGCCGCTGGTAGGCTTGGTTCGTCCGCCAAATTTAGTGAAGTCTACCGTAACCCAGTGAGTGAATTGCATCGCCCTGATCTCGGCGATGTTGGTGCCATCGGGGCGAGAGAACATACCTGGTGGAGACATATTGGCTGATATGAGAAGGGGTGGATTTAGATAGTTAGGTTGGAATGAACGGTAATTGTGATGACTGGCTCGAGAGGGGCTCTGATGGGATGGTGATATCAATTGAGGGGATGGATGTATGGCCAGTTAAATACTAACTCCAGTCCACATGTGCATGTTGTCGAGTCTTTGTTAAGAACAATTGCCTTCACTTTCTTTCATGTCTATATCCGAGCCTTTGGGGAGTTATCCCTTTGCCTCTTTGTCCATATTTAGCCAGAGGCTAGGATCCATTTGAACTCCGCTTTGCATCTCTCTTCCTATATATTTATAGATGTGAAAGATGATGAAAGATGAGGCTATATCCTTTTTATACTTTTATATGTTTTATAGTTCCATGGGTCACAGACTTTTGAGTTCAATCTATGATCTCCAGGGCTTAGCGTGATCCGACTTCGGATCGCGGTCATTACCGAGGTCGCGGGGGTGCTCCTTCCAAATTATCCTTCCTTCCTCGCAATCTGCTGGTCAATTGCGTCCCTTCCAGATATGTCTGCACGTGCTCTGCTTAAGCAGCAATTTAAGCTTAAAAACAAGCTTCCCATTCGCTGCTTCTCCAGCACCCGGTCCACCGGTGCGGACTTTACGCACGCGGTATAGTGCACCCGAAATCCAAGATAGAGATCCAAGGCTAATCTGAATGAAAGATAATCGGCGCAGGCGTCGTCGGCCTCGCGACCGCACGACAACTTGCGGCTCGCGAAGGCACCTCAACCATTCTACTAGAGCGCCATGACGCACCAGGGACAGAGACAAGCAGTCGCAACTCCGAAGTATGCATGCTAGGCGATAAGCCCACCCCCAACATTTGGCAACAGACACCACAGACCAAACAAACTAACAACATCTCACCAACCAGGTAATCCACGCAGGGCTCTATTATCCCGCAACCTCGCTCAAAACCAGCCTCTGCATCCGCGGCCGCAACCTCCTCTACGACCTCTGCGCGCAAAACAACATCCCCCCACCGCAATACGAAGAAATGGATCGTAGCGCAAAGCCCCGCACAATGGGAAGCCTGTCTGAAAATCCACGCGCACGCACAAGGACTAGGCGACGCCCCGACACGCCTAGTGGGTCGTGAGGAAGCGCAGCAGCGCGAACCAGACGTCAAGGCCGACGCAGGCATCGTCGAGAGCGAGACATCCGGTATCGTGGATAGCCACTCGTTGATGACCTATCTGCAGGGTGACTTTGAGAACCGGGGTGGCGATATTGCATTCAAGACCCGCGTGACAAGCGTGGAGGCTATTGACGGCGGCCGCGGCGGGTATAAGATCACCGCTGTCTCGGATGAAGATGGCTCGGTTACGTCCATTACCGCTGAGACGCTGGTTAATAGTGCTGGTCATGGCGCGTGTGATATTAGCAATATGCTCCTCCCGCAAGAGCGCCATTTTGTTCCGCATTATGCTAAGGGCACGTATTTCTCTTATGCGTCATCCAGACCAAGGACTTCCGTTTTGGTTTATCCGGCAACTTTGCCCGGTACTGGTGGGCTTGGTACGCATCTGACACTTGATATGGGTGGGCGTGTTCGCTTTGGACCGGATGTTGAGTGGGTAGATAGTCCTGATGATTTGGTTCCGAGCGCTGCGCGTTTGGAGCAGGCGTTGCCGGAGATCAAGGCTTATCTGCCTGGTGTCGATGTCGATGCTATTTCGTTGGATTACTGTGGTGTTCGCCCTAAATTGGGGAGGGGCGGTGCTGTAAATGAGGGGAAGGGGTTCCAGGACTTTATTATCCGGGAGGAAGAGGGTCTGCCCGGGTTTATCAATTTGTTGGGGATTGAGAGCCCGGGCTTGACGAGTTCTTTGGCGATTGGTGAGATGGTTAATAAGATTTTGTACCGTTAGGTTTTGGGTTGTAATTACTACAATTTTGGATGGTATATAGGAAATACATAGAAAAGAACACTAACTAGACATAGATGACCAAACCATCCCCTTATTACTTACACGAAATTCCAGAAAGAGGACAACCTTCTGCTTTTTACAAGAAGTAAGCATCAAGGTTCAAGGACCAATGATATCGAACACATGAGGTGAGATTTTAGTTCCCATCGCCTATATCAACTACCAACCCCAACCCCCATCACTACATACACCAACTCCAACTTATCCCCCGAAATGACATCCCCCCTCACAACTCTAGGCCTTCGCGCCTCTCTTAACTCCAACTCAAACCACGGACCCATATTCCTAACATTCAACTTCATCCTCGCCTACGGCATCTTCTCCTCGCGCACCCTAAAGCAATGGTACGGCCTCGACCACCAAGTCTCGCCACGCGAAGACCTAATTAAATACGGCGAGGCGGCTGTGCGTGAAGGAAAAATCACGCGCAGGCAGCTGGATATGCTCAAGCGGAATGAGTCGGCGCATGCTAATGCGGTGGAGAATTTTCCATTGCTGGTTGCCGGTGTGCTCTTTGCGTCGTTGGCTGGTGTCCCCGCGCGAAGGGTTAACGCTGCGGCGTTGTCGTATACTGTTGCGCGCGTTGTTTACGGCGCTGTTTATATTTTCGTGGATCATCCTACGTGGAGTCAGGTTAGGGGGTTGGTGTGGTGGTGGGGGAATGTGAGTTGCTTTTTTTCTGTTGTGGAAGGCTGGGGACTTGTTGGCTTGAGGGATTGGAGCTCAATGTATGTCAAGTATACCGTATTCTTAGTAGAGTAGCATAGTGCTAGAATAAAAACAACGTGCAAGAAGGCAAATGTGAAAGAGACTCTGTCAGTCATCAAGACTGAAGCAATAAACAAGACAAAAAGCCTCATGTGCAATGCATAAAGCGAAAAGTAACAGTACCGGTACGCCACGACAAGATGAAGAGAAAAAAGAGAGCAACCCCAGCGCAAAGTATGACCATGCAAAGCTCACTCCAAAGTCAACGTCCAGCGTCTATACAAAAACTCAAACACCACGAGCAACGCAAGTCCTGGACGGTAATACACAAAAGTAAACAAATCATTTCAAGCCAAATCCTTCGCTATTTACAACTGCATCCCAGAGCAGCCGCTGGAACTTCTCCTGCGTGGGATAGCGGTAAAGGCCAAGCGTGTTGAAACATGTACGCGCAATCGGATAACGTGGACAGTCATCCCCAAGACAAGCGAGTCGGATAATAAGGCTTGTAGCCCCCATGGCAGGGATTCGATCGCTGCCAGTAATGAATGACAGGATCTTGCGCTGATCTTGGGGCTGTGATTTCTCAAAGAAGTCCCAGAACCATCGCACAACGGGGAGCGATTCTGGTCGTGGGTGTGACCAGTTGTCGTAGGTGGCCACGGCCCGGAGCGAACTAACATCGAGTGGTTCATCTGAGCCGCGGACTAGCATTTCGATCTCTTCTGGTCGGAACAGTGATAGCGCATTTCCACCGCAAACTGTGAAGAAACCGCGTTTGAAAGGTTCGAATTGTCGAGCCACGGCTGCATCTAGCAGATATTGGACATACAAATCCACAAACTCACGCTTGTTAGAGTTGGTCACCGGCCGGTTCTCGCCATTTGCACAGAGTGGCACACTAATTATCTCGCCGTAGCGATCGACCTGGGCAACGAAATCATAGCAGAATGTCTCGGCAACATTGCCTTCAAATTCTAGTAGACCCCGGAGTCCTTTGGCGAGAGTTGGCCGGTACTCGGCAAGATCCTCTAGAGTGCATTTGAAGGTCGAACGCATGGAGGTAGCCGTTTGTGGACCGTTGGCGTGCGGCGCTGACGACAGCAGTTTCTTGAACGCAAACGGCGGGAGATCAACATCAAGGATGGTGGAGTTGTAAATGGCGAGACCTAGAAGAACTCCAACCAAGAAAAATTGTTCGGATGACTCAAAGCAATAAGGATTGAAGTAGCAGTACTGCGAATCATCATCGTAGATGAAGAGGCCTATTTTTGATTAGCGAGTCACTTCACTCTAAAATCGGGAAACGCTTACCATGAAGCGGGTCAAAGACCTCTCGAACGAGCAGAAGGAACCATTCCTTCCGCAGGCCACCAGCGTCAATGCCTTCTTCGCCCGAAAATTCGATCCGAAGACCCTTTTTGATTTCCTCTTGGCCAGTACCAACAACTTCACTCACTCCCTTGAGGCTGTCTTCAACCAAACACTCGCGCCGTACCTTCAACACGAGGTACTGACTAACCGCCGTGTGGTTGAGGACACTGTTGAAAAAATGCATCGCGTGCTTTCACTTCCATTTGACGACGCGCATCATGCTCCATGATATGAATTTTGGCCCAGATGCTAAGGAGGAACGGATACTGACAGAACGCAAACCTCGCGACTTTAGCTTCCCAGGTCTCGAAGTCCGTCACTAGATCCGAATAGTCCAGCAGTGTGTTGTAAAACGTGCTGATCGGAATCATATGTCCTTGACGAGGTCCGGGGTTCTTGGGCATTTCAAGACTGCGCAGGGTTCCATCAGACTTTCTCGTTGAAGAGGATATGTTAGCCGTAAAGAACAGCGACATTACTCTTGCCGCCGCTCTGACCTGCCAGTCCTCGGCGTATATTATGGGGTCTTCGGTTTTTTTGCCAGGCTTCTTGTTCGTGGTACTTCGGTTGATTGCAGCGTGAAGTTCCGCAGCAGTATTTCCTGAAGCACTGGCGAAACTCGGTATTAGATCGTCTCCGTTATGAGGGTTTTGGGAGTTTTGAGGGCGTTTTCGCCCATGCTGACGACTCAAGCGGTAGGTGAGAAATCCACCGACAAGCTCTACCAGGCGCTCGAAATGTCTGACAGAGAAACGGGAAGCCCATGACACGATGTAGTGGTGGCAGTCATTAGGCAGGTTAGACATGAGTCCCAGGATTCGTTTGATAATCCCATAGTGATGATTGGAGCCCTCTAGACGAGCAGGGGCTTTGGACGACTCTTTCTGCGAGACTTTTCCATCTCGGGTTGCCGACTTCGGGTAGTCCTTTGGATGCGAGGGGCGCCTATCGTCTCCATGAGGCGGCAAGGTGGGCGCATGATGGCAATAAGCGGTAGGTGAATACAATAGAGGATTCGCTAGCAAAATGAACAAGAACCTGGTTTCTTCTGGTTTCTTCAGAACACGGCGCGGGCGCTTGAGGGTGGCCTCGGTAGCTTTCAACAGTGCCCGTTGTAAGTGCAAACGAGACTCGCTGATTTGTCTCCCAATCAAGGATGGATCAATAGACGCCCATCTCTTGGCTCGGATCGAATCAGCTTTTGATCGTGTAGGGTCAGGTTTTTTTGCGGCCCAGAGCTCACTCCAAGAATTCCCCGCAGACAGAATTGAATGATACCACTGGGCTAACTCAGTCCAGTTGATCCGAGGACTTCGCGATGATATCATCCGGGACTTTGGGGCGCTCTTCTCTTTTGAATACGCAGGGTTTTGGCCGTCAGTTTCAGCCCACTCATTCATCCACCAAGCAGAGTTCTCGGTCAAATCTCCCAAAAGAAGAGTTTTAGCATCCGGTTCAAAGACAGGAGCATCATGCACTGGTTCAGGCATTGTGGTCGCTTCCATCCTCACTCTTGGCGCATTGCCATTACTCGCTGATCGGGCAGATCTAGGAGGTGGGTATGTCGTGAAAGATTCGTTGAGGCAATCACAACCTTTGAAGGCAGTGGCGATGGTATTTTCCAGCCGTTTGAAAATGTGTGTCCGATTGTCTGAGCTTTGAAACTCCGGGTTCCCAGCTTGCGAGACATCTTGCGGGTGGCAGTCTAGCTTTGGAGTTGATCGGAGATCTGAATTTGCTCGGACTCTAACGGGCGTGTCATTTCCCTCCCAGTGAACGGACTGTGGTGTCAAGTAACCTGAGTTCTCCTTTGATGCTGCCAACCTTTCCCGTTCACTGGAATTGGAAGCACTGCGGCCCCGAGAATCCCCAGTGCGAGGGGGTGCAAGATTGTTTGGACTAGAGGAAGGAGCAGCCTGCATGGGTGGAAGATCAGGTAGCGGTTTGTTCCTTCGGTCGTCGTCCGGCGACGACCATGACCGAGGCCCATTGTCCAAAAGACTATCGAAATACATATTGAGACATCCTCCGATCATACCACGGGTTTGATTGGCCGTCAAAGGAAAGACTGTGGTAATAAATCAGCATTCATTTTTTATTAGTCTATAAAGCAAAACTAGCATTGGCGGTGTTACCTTTGCTTGCCAACTTGGACGCTCCACCCTGAGACGCCTGTGGGGGGTTGTCTTTTGAATCATGGGACATCGGCTCGAGGTCTGTGACCATCAAGCAGTCGGTGCATCTAAACACCTTCAAGTGCCGAGGCCACCGGACAGTAGCATCACAAGTCTGGCACTTGCCCTCGACGATATCATTTCCAGCTGCACCTTTCCGGGGACTTGACGACTCGGGCTCCAATGGATAGGTAACCTCGTCGTCATCATCATCGTCAGAGTCCCAGGTCGCATGCTTGGGAGATGTCTTGTCCCGTTTTCGCCCAAACCCAGCGAACGGATTGCTGATCGAGCGTGAATGTCCTCGGTGGTACGAATTCTTAGGCGCACTGCCGTTTAACGGGGGCATGATCGAAGCATCGCGGGGCCGAACTATGCGGCGTGGGCTTATTTCTAGTCCAGGGGTTTGAGAAGGGTGTAGTCCAGGGATGACGACGTTGCCAGCAGTTGAGTTCGGGGGAATAGGCGGATGACGTTCAGACCGGGGCGGCATAGAGGCGCATCAATTTGATTGGGGTTGGGTTTTGACCAGATTCAACCTCTCCAGTATAGTATCCAGCTCGTGGAGCTTGGTCTTCGTGCCAGACACATGCGAATAGGTCGAGGAGGACGGAGTAGGGGTCAGGCAGCCAAGTAAAGCGAGCTTTGCTTCTTTGTCCGGTAAATGACTGGTTGGTCTATTGCAAGGATGGATATTCAGTAAGCAGGTCAAGTCGCATCAAATGAATATCTCTCTCACCTCGGACTCCAATAGAAAGAATGATATGGGGTTACAGCAGCATTTCATAGTCTGTGGACGGATTGGGAAAGCGGCCGGGGGATGGAAGTGGTTCCTGCCTCAGGCTCTTAACTTCTATTTATGGATTTGCCGCCTGAAATCGCAGGCCAAATATCTATTTTCGTAGGACAGCGCACATCCTGATGATCCTTAATTAAAGACAGCATTTGGCGTATAGAATTCCACAATTTGCAAGACATTTTAGTTCCTAGCCACAAATGTACTAGACCACTTCCTAGCGATCCGCTAAGGCACACTACTATCTAACGGCGGTTCGTCCCCCGCAAGTATGGCGCTAAGAGACGAAAGTCAGATTTGACGATAGACATACATATATCCAGATCCATAGAACTGGACAGAAAATATTACATTAATTCAAGTCTACAGATTCTACGATACCAGTGGCATGGAGTTGAACCAGTCATACTTCGTTAATGGGGGAATTGAAAATAGAACAAGATGGCTTTTTGGCTAACAACAGAACCGGCTGGTCTGCATTAAAGTTGAGCCCAGCGTGGATAACACTGTCTGGGAAAGAAGTGTTTGAGTAAATGACCACAGGCGGTAACCAACATTTTCCAACCGAAACCACTGGTAAAGTGCACTATCGCACTTAACGGTAACGCCAGTAGCTCTGGGTGTTCTGGCGCTTCCAGGTGTGGCGGCGACCAGCCTTGGTGTTGTTGTAGCGGTGACCCTTGTTGATACCACGGGACTTCTTGCCAGTGGCGGTGAGGCCACGGGACTCGCGGTGCTAGAAACAAAAACCTGATCAGCAAAGCTCTCCAGCATCACATTTGGATTTCGAGCCAAACTCACCTTGTGAACGGGGTTACAGATCCAGTTGATGCGGGCATCACGACGGATGGCCTTGTGCTGGGGGTCGACAAGGATGACCTCGTAGTACTTGTAGGTAGAGTCCTGGTTGATCCAGTAGGAGTTCAGGACGCGCAAGTTAGCAGCGCGGCGACCAACACGCTCCTCAGCGGTGGACTTGAGAGCACGCTGGTACTTGAGCTGGTTAACACCGTGGTTGGTGGGCTTGCCTGTTCACACAATCGCACATTAGCCAAAAAAAATCCTTCAATTTCCACAGATCTCAAAAAAATCTGCTTCTCGACAGGAAAAATTCGTACCGTAGGTGGCACCCTTGGAGACAGGGCGCTTGCGGCCACCGCGGCGGACACGGGCACGGTAGATAACGTAACCCTGCTTGGCCTTGTAACCGAGACGACGGGCCTTATCGGGGCGCGAGGGGCGCGAGGCACGGTGGATGGCGTTCAGCTGGCGGAGCTATATTATGCACTCTCAGCAAAGTTCAACGAGTGTATAGCAAGACACATGAATCCCAGAAGGGTTTTCTTGCGTGCCACAATCATTTCCGCCGAATGACTTTTGTTCGAGCCGCCTAGCAATACCACATGAAAACGGCATATCCTAAGGCAACGCACAGGAGTGCTCGGCGGAGATGTCAGGCAATCGGGGGCGAAGGGTTTTATCTCACCTCCCAGCATCGGACGCGCAGCAGGAAGCGAATCACATCGGACTGCTTCTTCTTCTGGATTTCTTCCACGTACTTGAGGGCACCCATCTGGACGGTTGTAAGTCAGATAAATGCACTGGCGGTAGAGATTGGATTAAATGAAAAATGATGAACGTACCTTGTCGGCTGTACGAGGTCGTCGGTTGTCGTTGTCGCAAAAAGTTCGAGAAGGAAAACGTCCAGAGGCAGAGGTTGTGTGTGGGACGCTAGCGATTAGCGAGTTGACCCACCGTGGCCAATCACAAGATGAGTGCAATTAGTGCCTTGCACATAAGGTGTCAATATCATTCCCCTGCCTCAGGCTCCAAGGCCAATAGCTACAAGGGGAAAAAAAGACATCTAAAAGTCAAGTCTTCATCAAGGACAAGGACAGAAGCCGTATAAGAAGTCAACTGATTGTAATTCCATGATTGGATAAATTTGGATAAATCTATTTGATTTTGAGATCCATCTCCAGATACTCAATCACTATCAAAATATCATACAAAAACATTAAGATCGTCAAATCACCTCGCTCCGTAAATGCAACTAATAACCCTCGCTCTCTCCATGCTGGCATAGAAGGCATGATCTTCCAAAATAAAGAGAAAAAAATCCAAGAACTAAACACAAGCAAAAGCAGTCCCATGTGTTGCATTCAAGAGCGCCTCGAAAGGTGCTCTCGTTCAACCATTTCATTGGTCACTGAAATGTAATACGATCCCGCTGGCAAAACGCTCTTCTTGCATAAAGGGCAAAGGCAACAGTTCTGGATCAGGAATGGATCGATACACGCTGAGTCAAATATGTGTCCGCAGGGAAGCTCGCGGACAGTAGATGAGCCAGCGACAAAATCGTCGAGACAAATAGCACAAGTTGTTTGAGTATGGCTTAGGCGGTACTTGCTTCTGCAAGATTCATTCTGTTCATGTTTGATCATCGCTGCTTCGGGTTTCCGGATGCCAGCATCATTCTGCGCATGGTTGTCTTCGTTGGATGACAACGAGTAGGTCTTGTCGCCAGAATCATGCTCGATTGGATTCGTTGATGTACCATCTTGTGGAAGCGTTGCTTCTGTTGGAGATTTGATATCCAAGTATGTATAAAGTGGCATTTTTGTAACCACTTCTTGGGGAGCCGTCATTTGGTTCAATGTCAAGGCCTCGATGTCGACTTGGCCTGCATCAAGACGTCTCTGGAGTCGAGCCCGTCTCTTACGCAAGACAAGTCGATAAACAATTACTAGGATGATACTGAGTATAAGAACTGTTCCTGCAATTGCAAGTACGAAACTCCAGATGCTCGTCGACGAAGTTGCGGTTTCTTCACCTACGATATGTGAGCATATATTTCGATAGTGATGCATTTTTGTGGCCTACCAGTTTCAATCCTAGCAAACAATCGGTTCGTCTTGGTCTGTAGTGCAAAATTGTCGGTTGAGTTGTCTTTCTTGTCGTCGGGTGTCTCGCTTGAATACCACGTGAGATCATTGATCAATGAGGTTCCAGCTGGGCCTGGAATGGCATACACTGGGTAATTGTTGTCCATTCTCCATTTATTCCCGTCATTGATTGCCCACCGAGAGTCGTTGGAGTCAGGTGGTATGCCAGTGTCGTTATCTGATGGTTGGAAAAAGATCATGGCATGCGTGCCGACCTTTTGGGCGGCAGAGAGAAATGATAGCGAACACTCGGCGGTTACCCATGGAGCAAGGCCAACGAGGGAGTATCCGAAGTCCGACACATCTTTATAACGGGTTACATTTAACGGCACGGATGAAGCGGTAATGTCATAGCAAGGATCATGCGGCTCTAGACTGGGTACAAACAAGAGGCCTGACACCAATCCGTCCTTGGGAATGCTGTTGCTCGATATCGTTTGGACCTTGCGGTCAAGAACAAACCGATAGGCAACATTCTCCTATTCAATCGCATGAGTTAGTTTCTGCCCCAGAGGCTGATGTAAATTATGAGTGAACAAGGTATGCTTACTTCGACTGACGAGGTGGAATTTGAAGCTTGCCCTTCACCTGCCCAAAGTGTAGCTGCTTTGCCCACGGAGTCATTTCGCATAGACATAGTAGCAGCTGACATGATGCTTGATATTAGGTCAAGTGAATAGTGAAGACGAATTTCAAGCAAAGGATAAACTGCAGGCTAGACGGTTGAGACCAGTGGGGAAGGCGGCGTGTGCATAGAGGAAACAAGTTGAAATTTGAATATGAAAGAGTTCGAAATTGGCAACCACTACGGTTTTAGGTAAAGTCATTTGTTACGGCACTCAGCCCTGAAGCATCCCATACATCTCCATTGCTAACTAGAGCTCTACAACGGAAGAATGCAAGAGTCAATCGGGACCGTCACAGGAATGTAGAATAAGCCTGGTTCCAACCACGAGGCAAGAGGCAAAATCGTCTTGGCTCAAATACACTAGGTTTCACATTTCGAATAAATATCCGTGAACGAGTAAACAAATAAAAATGGCCGAGCGCATGGTCTATATCGTATACTTCGCTAAACATGGCCGTTCGCGGTGGACCGTTTATGGAGATGATCATCAACAGGCAACTCTTCAAGCTTTTACACTTGACATTTGGATTTAGCGAGATTGTATTAAAAATAGTAAATGCTTCAACGCTTGCAATTCACAATTCATAAATGACCTACCTTGTTTGCTCTCTAATTCCTCATCCCTGTGAATGTATTCGGAGTAGCCGATATCGGGGTTCTATCCGAGAACTGTAAGAATGTATGTCAACTTTCAACCTTAACCACATTTTTGGGCACTAGGCCATGTTGTGAGTGAACCTTCAACTGGTAAGGCGCAAGAGAGGCGGAGGAGAAGCGCAAGCCTGTAAAGTGTGTTATAGAATGTAAATAGTTGGATCATCTCCATGCCATATGTTCATTGCTCAGCCAATGAATCGAATGTGATGCACGTGATGATAGGCGTCGTATCTTCATCACGTGTGTATACCCTGGCCGACCGCCAGCGACCACCATCATCACCTCTGGAAAGTCATAATTCATCCGTGACCGAGAGGATCTCTTGCTCTGTATCTGCTTTGGCTCATGATCAGACACCTTTGGGGAATAGTCAACCTCCTTTCCTTCTTCTTTCACTCGCAGTGATTAATGACAGCATGTGTCTGTCTAGTCCCATTCACACCTAGGATCCTTTCTGTCGACCAATTTCTATTTCCATTGATACTGTCCTTGGCATCTTAATCATCTCATCCCTTCTTTTTCCTTCGTCCGAACATCAGTCTGAAGAAACACCATGCCGCCCGCATACAAAGGCAAAGGCAAAGGCCGCGATGCGCGCCAGTCGCGTAGCCGCAATACCACCCCGTCCAGTGCTAGTGCTCCCGCCATCCCAGCACTGCCCATCCAAAGCTACCTGGAGAACGATGTCACCAAGCACATTGACTTGGCTAGTGTGCAATATTCCGATGTGTTAGACCTGGTATCTGCGCAGAACATCCCAGATTCAAAAACATTGGAGGCATTGGTGGAGCATTTGAAGGGTCTTAGTGACATGGCCGATCTTCGTGGCGAGGTTTGCAATGCGGGAATGCGCGAGATGTCTCAAAAGCGCAAGGAAGTGGAGGATCAGGAGCTTGATCGTGAAGTACGAGATCGCTCCAAGTTGAAACGTGAAACCGAAGAGGACGACGATATTCATAAGGGCGGGAAGCTGAAGAAGCGGAAAGAACGCCCAAGTGGAAAGGAAGATCGGCCATTAAATCATGGCGCACACGAGGTCGCGCGCCAGGATGGAGCGGAGACTAAGGTTGAGGGAGGTAAGAGATCCAACTCGGCGCTTTCTTCCCACTCTTTGTTTTTACCGACCCATCTCCACAACTCTGACCTTCTTTCACTTTCCCCACTGTTCAACTTTGTCTAACCATCAACAGCCGCTTCTCCAGCATCGAAAAACTCCAAGAATGCGATATCGGATGAAAGCTCCTCGCTTTCACCTCCGTCGATGATGTCCCCCAACGGCACGACCACTGCCGGCGAAGGCCCTCCCCCGGGACACCCGGGTCTGAAACCAGTGCCGATTCCCATCAACCTGAACCCCAGCCAGCGATTCCTCAAGTGCAAGTCTTTGGCGATAACCCGCTGAAGTTTGACGATCCGACCATTTACAACATTCGAGATGTTCTCCCGGGCATGACGGACGATGAGAAGAAAGAGATTTACAGTGTTGCCCACTTCCCCAAGACCGATCTGGTCCACATGGCAGCTGGTGTGGCTCCTGACAAGGACTTCAGCAACGCCAAACCTTCCAACCAAGTTAGCGCGAATACTTTCCAGACTTACATTGAACCTTACGTCCGGCCTCTTACCGAAGAGGACATTGCCTGGTTAAAAGAAAGAGTAAGTCAATTGCAGCCTCATTTCATGTCAACGCAAGCTGACCTGTCACAGGGTGATCGCACTACTCCATTCATCATGCCCCGTCGCGGAAAGAAAAACTATCGTCAAATCTGGGCGGAGGAGGATGGGGTGTCATATGACTCGAGCCAAGATGACAAGGACCAGCTGCCTTTGAATCAAGGCCGTGGCAGCATTGAACAGCTGACTGACGATAAAGCCGAAACCAACGAAGTCTCAGTTGGACCTCTCCTTAGCCGACTCTGCTCTCTCCTCCGTTACGAGCACCGTACCTTTCCCGAAGATTCCAACCCAACCGCCAATGGGGATACTGCTAGTGTGACTGGACTAGGTGGAGACGCGATGGACATCGATCAACCCACTGAGGAGAAGGAGAAGGAGAACAAGAACGAAACCAAGCCTCTCCCTGCTGCAACTACCTTCCGCGACGCAGATCCAAACGACTTCAAAACTTCGGTCGCAAAGTTGGACCATGCCCAACTTGATGAACGCGCCAAAGCCGAACTACGATTCATCGGTTTTCTCGGTGCGGATGATAATCCAGACTACGACGCTCACTACGATGATGAAGTTGCTGAGCGACTCCGCCTTCTCCAAAGCGAACTCAAGAAGCAAATCGTTACCAACAATGCGCGCAAAGCTCGCATTCTGAAGATTGCCCAGGAGCACATGGCCATGCTTGAGTTTACTACCATCCAAGACGACCTCGACTCTCAGGTCCAACAGGCCTATCTGAAGCGCACCCGCACTATGGGCAAGAGCAAGAAGGGCGCTCAACCCAAGCACCGACCTGGCGGTGCAGGCGGCGGCAGCCATGTCGCTGGTTCTGCGGGCGTTTCCCGTCCTGCTGTGGGAGATGCTGCCAAGATTGTCATGGACCGTCGCCGTCGCTGGAACGAGGCATTCCTGCCTATCTTTGACGATATCAAGACTACCATTCCCTCTGAGGGAGAAACAATCTTCGACCCAGAAATTATGGCTGAGTACGAGAAAGCCGAGCTTGAGAACTGGGACGAGGAATAATGCTCCACCCTCTCCGCTCTAGGTTTTTATCACTCGACGACCTCTGTCAGCCACCCTCAACCTTGTTTTGTTTTTATTTCCCGCACGATACGATACGAATGCATGATGGACTGGCGTTGCGTTAGCGGATACCTCTTTTTTTTTTCTGTTCCACCACTTCGAATGTGGAACCCCGTGGCTACCTATGTTGCAGTCCGCCTGGAGATACACACAGGATCTTTTCCACATGTATTCTACCTAGTTAGATGTGACTATGTCCGTGTATTCTTATTCTTAAGCTGTAAGCTTTCAATGAAACCAAATTCTCCAATCTTCAAATTTCCAGTAGTACCCGTAGCACGTAGTACCCGTAGCACCTGGTATATATATATCCAATCCTATCAACGCCAAAATGATAAAAGAAAAGGTAGGGTATCGATCAATTCTAGCAATCCAAAAAAGCAGAAACGAAAAAAGAAACCACCAGACTCATCTATGAATAATCAATACCTCCCAAGGATACCTCTTAAGTCTAGCCGTCAACTCCCTCTCACTCATCTCCAATTCCGTACAAACCTGATCAAAGCAATGCGTACCATCAAGATACTTCCCAAGAACCTCATCCCCAACAACCTCATCTTCCTCTTCCCAAAACGCCGACAACGCCCCCGTACTCCCATTCCCATTCCCACTCCGACCCCCACTAACCACCGACCCAGCCCGCTCACGACTAGACTCCCTCCTCGCAACCGCCGAGATAGGCGCGTCCTCCGGCACACTCGAGACCGCATAGGGCGTATTGGTACCCGTAGTGGCGCGCGACGGAGGCGCAGGCTGGCTCGTTGCGCAAGCGTATTTATGCACGCGGTACAAGAAGCCCTTTATCACGCCGAAGGTGATGAAGCGACGGATGTCGATGTTTGCCAGGGAGCGGCTGTGCGCTGCGTACCACTGCTTGACGCTCTGGCCTTGTTTCAGGCCTGCGTAGAGCTCGACTAGCCCGGCGCCGTCGACGATTGCGGGTTTGTGGAGGGTGGTTGTTGATGTTGGGGAGGTGGAGGAGGATGAGGCAGGTTCTTCGGTGCCGAGGAGGGGCCAGATTTCCTCGGCGTCGAAGCGGGATTCCTCGTGTACGAGGCTTGGGGTTGCGTCTGGGAGGGAGCTGGAGAGGTGGGCTGTTCCGGTGCTGCTGTTTGTGCTGCTGTTGGCACTTGGGGATGGGATTAGGGTTGGGGGGAGATGGGAGGGGGGGCCAGTTGGTGGGTGTGGTGCGAAGCGCAGGTTGACGTAGCGGGCACATTCTAGTTGCATTGCTTCGTCAGAGCCTATTGTTGGGCTGAATTGGGCGGTTGGGGCGTAGATCGCGGAGAAGGAGAAGATGTCGAGGATAAATAGGCAGCCGTAGTAGAGAAGGTGTCGGAGGGCGCGGCAGGTGAGGGAGAAGTCTGTGTCGGCTAGGACGGAGATGATGCGGACGCTGTTAACGCCGTTGATATGTGGTACGATCTGACTAGGTTTAGTTGTTGTGGTTCTAGCCAATGGGGCAGGGTCGTCTTCCACAAACCCTTTGCATGGTCAAGTCCCAGTTCTCATCCATGAAGGCCTGGTATCGCAACGTGAAGAGCGGTACCTGCCAAGCCTTGACAGCCGGGGGAGAGGGATATATCGGGAAAAGTTTGATGTTCAGGGTGTTCAATTCGTCTGGACGTAATATTTAGCAGCGGAATCATGCTAAACAGGTTCATGGACATACCAATGGGAATCATGCACTCGCAATAATTGTTTAAGTCCTCCATCAACATCTCACAAAGACTGTATATCTTCCCTTCGCCACTCTTCGAGAAATCGCGAGACAAGAAACCATTCTGCTCTTCCAGACCATGCATTAGGTCTGCTACCTTCTGCACCACGCTCTTATATGTGCTGAAGTCGTCCTCCTCGGCGAGGACTATGCAGAAGTTGAAGATGAATTCATTTCGGTCATACCGCACTGACTTCATGCAGATTGGGTAGCCCAGGATACGATATCCGTTTGTGCAGACTTGCAAAAGGTTTCCACAGAGCTCCTGGCGGGGGATAACGAAGAACGAGACATCGGAGAAGGTGAGGAAGGGTGGTTGTGAGGGCGCAGTGGGGGAGGGTACGATGGCTCCGTCCGGGACTTGATGGACAACTTTGGGTCCTGTACGCCAGTACGTGGTCAATATGTAGGTCATTGAAGGTTTATCATGGTATTGAAGGGCCTTACCTTCTATCGTGTCGAATTTACTGTAGAAGATTGCCTTGATCATCTTGGAGATGCTGTATGGTAGGGGGAATGCGTGATAACCAAACTGAGTATTAAAATCACAGTCTATCGGCCAAATTTAATCAAACACAGAGCTAAAACGAGGTTCATGTTCATATCAGTTGCGGAGCGGACTTCGGGGCGGAGAGCTTATCGAAATTAATATTTCCGGGGCTATTCCAAATTAGGCTAGATCATGTAAATCGTGTTTGTTTGATTGGCTAAACCCCCTTAGAGTTAGAAGCACGTGATATATAATGCTCTAGCTATCCCCGCACTTTGTTTACCAACTTACCCTCGTTCAGCAACAGCTTTAGGGTATCTCACATATATTGTATGTCTTGGTTTTCCCTATGTGAACGTTATCTTTTTCTACTTTTTACACCAAAGTCTTTGGTCGGTAAGTATCTATACTATTCCTTCAAATACTAGCTACTAAATGAAATTGGCTAACGTCGGTTGTAGGGACATCCTAGTGTAACAAGAAGGAAAGAAGACCCCCTTCTGCTTTAGTATTCAATCGAATAGACCATGTCTTCCACTAGCACAGAAGATGGAGGATGTGATACACCCACAAGCAGCAGTGTTTACCATGAATCAATGAGAGATTTGTCCTTGAGTGACTCAATTGCGATGCACTCCAAGAACTGTCCTTGGAAAGGTAGATCATTCATTATTCGCGATCCTCATACTAAACTTGTCATTGGGCTTCAAAAAGGTGAGTTACGGCTTGTGCCTGAACACAGTGGGCATGGGTGTGGTATTTACTGGTCGTGTGTTGAGTCCGACAAGATGTTACTGGGGTTTCAAAATGTGGTCTCTGGCACCTTTATCGGATATAAGAACAACGGCATTCTATCCAGCGCTCTATTCAGCGCGCAGTATAGTTTGCACGGGGAATCAGAATCGTTTTGTGTGCGAGCACATCCAGATGGTGGCTATGTCCTCCTCGTGAAACAGGCATGTGGGTTCTTGCCGGTGCAAATATGCATGGACAGGTGGCTCATGGTAGGCACTAACCAAGATGAGGGCGTAGCATGGGAGTTTATCCGGGTCAAGGACGAACATGCTATTTAATTTTACTCTTTTTATTTTCAAACATTGCTCAATACGACCTCGATGAAGATCCAGTCTGTATCTTGGGCTCTATTGTATTCATCTGTTAGACAATCATGGGACCGGGTGATATTTAATAAATATATTTCTGAGTAAGTTAGAATAACTTTTGCCGTTTGCTGAAAATCCTCCGATTACCACGTTGAATATGAATATACCCGGCAAAGCAAATATAAGAAATAGCTAACCAGTCAAACAGCGAAGCAAGGTGAGGAACAGGGACATGAGGGTATTAGAGAAAATGAGACAGGAGACAATGAAATCTATGCGGTAAGCAACAGACTCTTCTGGAGGCATAAGTAGAGCAATGGATATAAATAAATAAAAGCAAAGGGAACCCTGGGAAGAAGGAGCCAGTCCACTTCAGACAATACGAGAGAGGTAAGATGCACTGTAAAAAAAAAATTGCAAACACGAATCATAGCGAGGCCCTGATCAAAGGGTCCGATCGAGTAAATAGTATGCAGTCATGGGGCCGTGCCAGAGGCATAATTGGATGTAGATGGAAGAGCAGTGTTTGTTGCGATAATGCTGTCTGGCACTGTGAACAAGGTCGCCCTTGTCATCACACGAGCCGCACCACGACCACGTGGGAGTCGGACATTGTCAGCGACAAGGGTCAAGGGCTGATTCGCACGAATGGCATGCACCATTTCACCGAAACTGCCACGCTCTCCAGCCTCCTTCAACCATTGTTCCCAGTCTTCATCCAGCGGGACATCCGTGCCCTGGTCGCGGGCGGCCATCGCAGCAAGGATACGGTTGTTGAGAGCTACTCCACAACTTTCCATTTCCTCGTCGCTAAGTTCGTCTTCGATTTCGTGCTCCTCCTCGGCGGACCGGTAGCTGGAGGCACGGGAATCGACAGCACGGACCGTATCATTGCTCTGTGTCTCGATGATCTGGTCATATTCCTCTTCCGTCCCGCAGAAGTCGCAGTCGCTGAAGTGGACCTCGATTGAAGGCGCGGGTTGCGGGGATGCCGGTCGGACGGAGTGGGCTGTGGTATCCCGCACGATCACCCCTTCCTCTGCCTCGTACCGCTGACGCGCGGACTTGGTCCCTTCCCACCGACACAGATTGGAGATCTCCTCCTCTGTGAGACCGAGTTCGTCAAATGTTTTGAATAGTTTTCGGTGCCATGGGAAGCGACTCAGTCGCATGCGATGCGGTCCATGCGAGTAATCCAGCCCCGGGTATTGTGCTTCGATACAGTCTAGCGAGCCGTAGAAAAGGGATGTTTCGACACGTACTTCTGGGACGAGGTTTCGGGTAATGTGAGCACCAAATGAGCCTGGGTCGTTCGTGCGAGGTCGTGGAAACGTGGCATTATACACGATCTGACCCACGGATGGTTTACGCATGATGAGATTCGGATGTGGAAGGAGTTAAGAGGGAAAATAACAATTTAAGGAGACAAGGTCGTCCCAGACACCTTGGAATGTGATGATTCAGGATATCAGGCGCTGAAGGGTTTTCCCCCTTGCCCTTTGTCAAATTCCCGGATAGTTGGACGTTTCGGATGTTTTTTGAGGGGTTGGAGAGTGCTTCAGCTTGTTGACAGTGGGGGAGGTAACACGCTAGAGAAAGCGCGGACAGTAAATTCTCAAAAGCATATAACAGAAATATTTCTCAACCTGGAATTCTCATAATCCAGGCCAACGGATTGAATAATTAAGAAGCGAAAAATCCCGATCAGGTGCCCCAGCTGACGTTTCGGCTCTTTGACCCTTGAGGAATTGAAGGTCTCACAGGCGTTCCATTGACAATTAGAAAAAGAAGGAAAGAAGAAAAGAAGAAAAGAAGAAAAATAGAATGAAATAAGAAGAAAAGAAGAAAAACAGAATAGTTTTGGGAAGAAATAGGGCTTACAAGTCTTTATAACTTAGTCCTTAGAGTGAAGTGTGCGTTGGCATGGTATGGCCAACGAGGCACAGCCAGCTGTTAAAGGCGTGTCCAGGTGGACTTTGCATATTTACATGTGGGTAAATATGGTCGAATCATGAGATGTTCTGAATTATGTAGAAATGTAGAAATGTAGAAAGATTCTGACATTCTGACATTCTAACATGTTCATGTTCTCAGTCAGACATTTGTTTGATTTCCCTTTTGGGGGGTTTTGTCGTTGCATCACGTGCAAGTAACAGATCCAACCTTGGTCATACACATCTCAACCTCACAGCTTCCTAGATGTGACTGACCATGTCGACCTTCGATGGTATCGTAGAAGGTGAGATCAACACTTCCCACATCACTTCCATACTAATCATTTATGATAAGAGTTTCCCGATATTCGCAGTGAGTCTTACATATGAGACCAGTCAATCCTAAGACTAAGAAAAGCAGTTGACTACTTTCGGAAATGCCCAGAGCGGCCGGCGCCACTAGTTTGCTTCCTTAGCCATGTGCATAGCGATCATTTACAGGGCCTCGAGTCCTTTCGGGCACCGTTTATTTACTGCTCACCGGCCACGCGAGAGGTATGCTCTTATTTATCTTATTTAAATTCTATTAAAATTCATTAACCTGACCATGTGTAGCTGCTTCTCCGGATTGAAAAATATCCCCATCGGATGAACTTTAATAAAGGTATCTTAGAGTCGCGTCGACTGCACTATAAGCATCTTGCAAAGCTTCTGGTTAGTATCGTGTGTAAAAATTTGACTAGAATGGAAAGCTCATCCCGCATAGCGCCCAGTTCCACTGAATACTCCAACGGAAATTGAACTCACCCCCCGACGTCATATCAAGGTGACATTATTCGATGCCAACCATTGCACGGGGGCTGTGATGTTTCTAATTGAAGGGGACGGGAAAGCAATCATTTACACAGGTGATATCCGAGGTGAGTTGATGATCCCTTCTTCTTCATTGGAATGCTAGCTGATCACCTTCAGCCGAAACATGGTGGGTGAGCAGCTTGGTCCGTCACCCGGTCTTGATACCATATACTCTGGGTCAGAAACGGCTGGATAAGTTGTATCTGGACTCTACCTTTGCAAGCAAGACAAATCCATTCCGCGAGTTCCCTTCCAAAGCCGAGGGACTGTCTGAACTGTTGCAGAAAGTCCAGGCTTATCCGGACGATACACTCTTCTACTTTCGTGCGTGGACGTTCGGCTACGAGGATGTCTGGATAGCGCTCTCGGCTGCACTGAACACAAAGGTAACTGATATCATGCAGCTCAAATATAACACTGGCTAATCAAACATAGATCCATGTAGATCGTTACCAGATGGGACTTTATAGGTCTCTGGTCCAGATTCCAGGCAATAGAGGGGGTAGTGAAGCTCCTGTCCTCTGTGGCTTTGAGCTGGGAAACAAAGCTGTAACAGGCTGCCTAAGTAATAATGAATCAAGTCGAATTCACAGTTGTGAGCCTGGAGTTTCGTGTTCGGCAGCTCGCGGCACTAACACAGTCTACATTGTGCCTATTGTGAATCGCACAACTGGTGGTGCGGAAATCCCCGAGGTCGGTGCGGGCGGTGGTATTGGGGATCTATATCAAACACATGAACTCGAGCTGCCTGACGAATTTGCATTGGCCGAGTTGGAGAAGTTGTGTCTCAAACACGTCCAGGACAAAGAAGCCCTTTCTCAGATACGAAATGCGCTCCTGGATGCCTTCCGGTCAAGAAAAAAAGCACTCTCGCTTGATACATACGGCGTGAAGGACGAGGGTGAAATTTCATTGAAGAATCTGGTGACCGCTCTAAGCCATGGTCCATCTGAGACCTCTAGCCGGTCATCCCAGCCAGATCTGCCTAACACGATAGTAAGTGGCACTACTGTTTTCTTTCCGCCGCCCTCTCTAATGGCATTATAGCGATTCCCATATTCACGACACTCTTCCTACTCCGAACTATGTGAGCTGGTAGCTGCCTTCCGACCCAAGGACATCCATCCATGCACCGTGGATCCAACGACCTGGAACGAAGACGTCTCCATCAGACGTCTGTTCGGGCACCTCTGTTCAGGGACCGACTTTTCGCACGACACTCACATGCGGCAGACTGTAACTAATGATGTTGACGACGAGGGAGATTTGCCCGCAAGAAAAAGGGCCCGATACGACATGGACCTCTCCACACAGTCCACACAAGAAACCAGTAGTGGCATTGAAGATTTCAGTCTTGGTACCGCCGATGCAAGCCAGCCTCATGATCAGAAGCAGGACTCTCTACATCCATTGAGTCAATCTGAAGAGGCAGCCAGAGTCAAACGCAACGAAATCCGACAAGCACACCGGTATCTTCAAGAACATGCAGAACCTGGCCTCTTTCAAGTCAACCCTCTCCCGTCTACATGGCCGGCGGAAAAAGAAGACAGATTCGATCCGGCCACTGACGAGGGAACTGAAGAAGAGGATATGCTCATACCCGACCAGCCGGATTTAGAACCTTCGGCTACAGGACTCCGACTCAGGTCCGAGCCAAGCACATCTACAAGAATCATTGACCTGACTGGTGATGGTACTACATCTCCTCGTCCAATCACACAACAAACAGACAGTCAACACACAGACGTACTTTCTCTCTCTATCTCCGAGTCGGCATTTGACTCTCCGGACCAAAATTCCGTTGGAAATGGGATACGGGACCCGGCGCGAAGAGAAGAAGCTCTGAATCGATCACGCCGTGCGCGTGTCGCTGCTTACTTAGCTGCGCGCGAAGGTAGTTTCACTGCATGGACCGATGTGTCGCTTGTTTCGGCGGATAATCATGGCGAGGAGGAGATTGAGCTATAGGCTTGATCTTTTTTTTCCTCTATTTTCTTCAATTTACTGTGTATGATACCCCTTTTTACTATCTTGTTATCGATCTTGTCATCTGGTGTTTCGCCGATGGAAATACAACTGCAACGTTGGTCCACTATTGAGGGCCCTAGTTGGCCGAAAGTTGGCCGAAACTATGTCGTAGACCACATCGGCAAGTTCAAGACAAACTCCCAAACTTAGCGAGCAAACCATCAATATCAGTGATCTGATAATTGAAAACAAAGAAGGTGTTGGGTGCCTGGGTGTCTGAGACACATGGCCCCGTTTCTCTCTCTCTCTCCTTCTCTCTCTCTCTTCTTCGTCCACTTTACTTGCTACGAATCTACCTTGTTTCTCCATCTGAATAATATCGTAGATTCACTGCATGAGAAGGAAACAATGTCCTAACAAAGCCTTAGTGGGTTTACCTTGGAACTACCTTCGCCTTGTATACTAACTTCTTTCAATATAATGACAGCTTGCAAATATCAAGAGAACAAAGAGAACAAAAGCTCCCAGCAATAACTCATATGTCTTTCATTCCTTTATTCTTAATAAATACTTGTCTCCAGTCTGATCAACTTAGCACGACACAAATTCATAAATAAGCCCCGATTCTTGGACCCTTTCAAGGCATCATCCGCTTCCAGTTCTTCCTCCATCAGTACAACCAGCTTAACTTCACATCCACTCCACTACCCTAACCAGGTAAGCAATACATCCCTTTAATCTACCCATCTCTCCCTTATACAACCACAGCCCACCACGATGTCTTCTCTCATCAGCCGAGCCTTACGCCGTCCTCGCGCCATCCTCAAGTACCAGAAGGAGCACACTATCCTGGTAAAGAATATCCACGCCTGCATCGGCATTTTGTACCGAATTCCCGAGGGCAACTACCTTGTCGAGGTCGCCCTCAACATCCAGTCCCTGAAGATCCAGGCAGACAAGGTGAAGTGGGCTTCCCAGGCTCTTGCTATCGAAGCCGCCGACATGCCCTTTGTCACCTCCAAGGGGGTCGATCACTTCAGCTGCTTCATCCCCCGTTTCTGCGACTATATCGGTAGTGAAACTACCCGGCTGGCTGAGACCCTCCAAGATCATATCCACAAGCCTGTTCCCAAAACTGAGCACGGGATCCAATTTGAGATGCTGATCGCAACGGATCTGCAGAGTGTACTTGCTAAAATGGGAACCATTGGAATGTAGATCGTTAATTTTTACATCGAGTCGCGGACTCTTACCGTCAGTAGCAGCTGTAGCAGCAGCAGCTGTAGCAACACCTTATTTCCAGAGTCCAGGTACGTTCCAATACATCTATTCACATTTACATTCCACTCTCAATCTAGTTCTATAGCTCCCCACAATCCAATCCACCGTCACCAACTTCCGCAAAGCCCGCGACACCCTCGTAACCCTCCTCGAGCAACAATCAACCTTCCGCCGACACGACATCAACAGCCGCGTCTATGTAATCCCAAACCTGCATCTCCAGCTAATCCAACACCTCGTAACCTTGGCGCTGATGTTCTTCTTGCTGTGGCGAAATTGATTGATCGGATCGTGGCTAACTTGTGCTTTTAGATAGGTTTTTGGAATTGCGCTGTTTACTGTTTATTCCTATTATTCTGGTTTATCGTATACATTATTTTTTCGACGTACCACATACTACATACCACGTACCCTTCCTTTCCTCCGACGTTATGTCTCACCGACCCGGCCCAGTATCGAAATACAAACACGAGCGCGACACTTTCGTCTTCGATTTGAAAATGCAGGCTAGCATTCTGAGAGCGAATCCCCAGGCTGGTGTGGATGTCGCTGAGAATCTACATGGTCTTGTTGGTAATGTTCATCGGCTTAAGAATGCCTCTATGGGTATGGCTGTTGGCGCTCGTGGCAATGCTTATGTGCTAGCAAAACCGTACGGGTTTTATAGCTATAACGTGCCGCGTATGTGCGACGATATTGTTGCTTCTTTGTTGCATTGGGCGGATATTCTTGTTAATACTGATGGGCGGAGGACGGATGGGATTGTTGTTGATTCTATTGAGGGGATGTTAGCTTGTCTCGAGTTTTGAGAAGTGAAAATAGAAAATTATTGATCTATATGTGCACTGTTTGGAGAAGTATATTGAAAAATAGAAGTAGAAGTAGAGGGATATAGAATTCCTATATCACGTAAAAACCAACTCGAAAGAGAAACGAGGTATATAGGAACTGTAAAAACCAAAATCAAAAGCTAAGGGTATGCAAAAATAAAATCAAAAACCACTCAGAAGATATAATATGCCTGCGTCAAAGGCAACTCTGAAGCCGGCTCCGCATCACAGAGCATCCCATCCGCCTCAACAGTATAACTCTCCGGGTCAACCTTCATCTTCGGCATAACATCATTAAACTTCATATCCTTCTTCCCAACCGAACGACAATTCTTCACAGCCTCAATCCGCTTCTTCAATCCATATGTCTGCACAATACCCGCATCAATAGAAGCCTGCGAGACAAACATGATAGACGTAGCCGGGACGCGGCCAGCAAACATGGGCCGCATAATCATCGGCTCGACAGTAGGGATCGATGCATTCGGATCTCCAACTTCCGCCGTAACAATCATTCCACTCTTCAGGACAGATACAGGCTTCGTGCCGAATGTCGCTGCGTTCCACATTACCAGATCGGCGATCTTTCCCACCTCCACGGATCCAATGACATGCGCCATTCCCTGTGCGAGAGCCGGGTTGATCGTGTACTTGCTGATGTATCGCTTCACGCGGAAATTGTCGGCGCCGCTGTCGGCGTCGGTGCCGAGAGGTCCGCGCTGTGTTTTGTTCTTGTGCGCTGTGTGCCAGGTGCGGAGGACGACTTCACCACAGCGGCCCATTGCTTGCGAGTCCGAGGACATCATGCTGATGGCGCCGAGGTCGTGGAGGACGTCTTCGGCGGCGATGGTTTCGGCGCGGATGCGGCTTTCTGCGAAGGCTACGTCCTCCGGGATGTTCTTTGATAGGTGGTGGCAGACCATTAGCATGTCGAGGTGTTCGTCAAGGGTGTTGAGGGTGAAGGGACGGGTTGGGTTTGTGCTACTGGGGAGGACGTTAGGGTGTTCGACGACGGAGATGATGTCTGGGGCGTGGCCGCCGCCTGCGCCTTCGGTGTGGTAGGTGTGGATTGTGCGGCCTTTGAAGGCTCCAATGGACTGCTCGACGAAGCCGGATTCGTTCAGTGTGTCTGTGTGGATCATACACTGCACGTCGTATTCATCACAAACTTCAAGACAGTTGTCGATTGCTGCTGGTGTGGAGCCCCAGTCTTCGTGGAGCTTTAGACCTGCTGCACCTGCTAGGATCTGCTCTCTGAGACTCTTCTTTCCGCAGTCGTTGCCCTTGCCTGTAATGCCGAGGTTGATCGGAAGACTGTCGCATGCTTGCATCATCTGGCGCAGGAGATTCGGCGACGGGGTACATGTCGTCGCGTTTGATCCAGTGGTGGGGCCGGTACCACCGCCGAGGAAAGTGGTGATTCCCGAGGCCAGAGCTTCATCCACCTGTTGCGGGCAGATCAAGTGGATGTGTGTGTCGATACCACCAGCGGTCACAATCTTGTTCTCTCCAGCAATGACATCCGTAGACGAGCCCACGACCAAATCAGGATGCACGCCGTCCATGACATCCGGGTTTCCAGCCTTGCCAATACCAGCAATAAATCCATTCTTGATACCAATATCAGCCTTGTAGATACCAGACCAGTCGATAATCAACGCATTCGTGATAACAGTATCAACACACTCGGTATGAGACCGATCAGACGCCTGTCCCATACCCTCGCGCAGCGTCTTTCCTCCACCAAAAGCACACTCATCTCCGTAATTCGTCATATCATTCTCGACCTTAATCCACAAATCCGTCAACCCAAGCCGCACCAGATCCCCCGTCGTAGGACCAAACATGCGTGAGTACGCCTCGCGCTCCATGGAGAACTCAGAAATAAGCACACTATCCGCCTGTGGCTCCGGCACATGCGCAAACCCAGCTACCTGCAGCTTGGACATGATCTCATCAGCACGACTCATATCCACCGGCCCATTCGCCAGCCAATTTCCACCACGGATGATGCGATTTCCACCGATCTCGACAAGCGTAACCGTCTTCGTATCACCGGGTTCGAATCTGATCGATGTTCCCGCGGGGATATCCAATCGGAAACCGTACGACTGCAAGCGATCGAAGTGCAGCTGCGGGTTCGTCTCGATGAAATGGTAATGCGATCCAACCTGATAATCAAACACTGTAATTAGCATCACCACTCACTTAAGGTCTTTTTTTTTTCCTTCGCAGCTTGTCTATCGAATACAATTTACACACCTGAATCGGCCGATCTCCTTTACTCATAACCTTGAGTCTAATCCGCCTCTTCCCAGCGCTCAACCCCACGCGCGCATGTTTGGCAGGAATAACCGCGCCGGGCATCTTCTCGGGCAGGAAATCCTGTGGGTCCGGGTCTGGGAACGCCTCGGGCGCGGGGACGGGCAGGAAACTTCCATAGAGGGCGCGCGTGAGATCGCCTTCGTCGCTACTGATCGGGTGGTGCACTGTTACCAGGTAGGTACCGGAAATGAAAGTACCCTCGACTTGGAGCTCGATGAGGGTTGCTAGTACGGAGGGGGAGGACGTGGCGGCGGCCAAGCATTGTTTTGCCGATGGACATAAGATCGGCGACGGAGTAGTGGCCATCACGGATCAACTGCGGGGGGTTTTGGTGTTATTTTGCGCGTCGGATCAATTGGGTATATCGTATATCGTATGTTCTGATACCATTGTAAGGGATTGGCAGGGGTTATCGTACCTCGTGTAGCACTGAGGCTATCAGGGCCTGTTGGGAGATGTGTTAGTGGTCATGTCCTACACCTGTAGAATGTACACATACCACAGCTTCTGCATGGTTAAGCCGCACTCCACGTGCTAAACGACGTTGTGCCAAGAAGCCTAGGTGGGCGATGGTAAGCTTGTCAAGCTACAGGGGTGTTAGTTGTGTTTATATTGTTATGTCTCGGGTGAATGTATGTGCGACTTACCTCCTTCGGAATAAGCTGCATGGTGCATGTGGAACCTGAACCTGGCAGTTCTTGGCGTGCAGGATTATTGGTTTTAGAAGCAGTCTGAAAGCGACGATGTGACTTTTTAAAACCTCACAAAGTAAGTGAAGGTGTAAACGATAGAATTGCAGGAGATTCCCAAAGTCAAAAAAAGTCAAGGGATGTGGGGATGGTCCATTTCAAATGTGCTTGTTCCTCTGATAAGGCCATTGAACGATGATAAGTGCCCGCAGAGGCCGATTGGATCGGGGGACGGGAGTTCGGCGGGCATTAGTCAAGGGTTTGTTAAATTGATAATGCACTTGGATTTAGCTTAGTCTGTAGTGTCTGTAGTGTCTGTAGTGTCTGTAGTGTCTGTAGTCGGTTTTAATGACTCTAGTCTTTACTTTTCTGTTTATAACACGATATTCTATAGCTCTGGTGGAAAGGTAAGGTTGGACCCGACTATACATTAAAGAAGGGTAACTATATACACCCTAACCTGGCCATGGATACTGATACTGATACTCATGACATCTAGAAACCAAATCCTATAATTAGTCCAATTCACTAATTCAAGCTAAATAGGTACAAGTTCTTTTTTCCCAAACGCCGCTGAAAAAAAGGGCAAACCCGGGGTTACACATCCAGTCCACCAGACCAAGTCCCATCTCATCTGACCCCTATAGTCAAGCAAATCAGAAATCAGACAGCAGAAAACACTAGCAAACTCATTTAGGCCTCGCTCTTGCGCTTCTTGCTTCTGCGACCCTTCTCAGCGGGTGTCTTGACAGCCGGTGTGGACACCTGTTCCGCAGCCTTACGGCCGCTCCGCTTGACAGGCGACTTGGCAGGAGTCTCAGCCTCCTTGGCCTTGGTATCGCTGCGGCGACGCTTGGTGGTGCTGCGCGGGGGAGTCGGCTCCTTCACGGGGGAGGGGGAGTGAGACTCCTCGGATGATTCGGTCGACTCATCGGCAGACTCTTCGGGCTCAGCTTCAGCTTCAACATCGGCTTCGGCCTCGGCCTCAGCCTCGGGCTCGGCACCGGCAAAGTCCTGCTGCAGTTGGTTGGCGGCGGGATCGTGCTCCTCGTCAACCTTGTTGCCAGCCTTGTAGGCGGCCATGTCGCGCTTGTACTGGTCGTAGTTGGCGGCATACATCTTCTTCCAGACCTATGCGGAGGTGTTAGCTCTACATACTTGCCAACAATATCAAGCTAGGATCGCTTTGGTCGCTGCCTATACATACCTCCTTCTGGGTATCTTCCATGCTCTGCCAGCGGCGGGTGCCCTCGTCGGCGACATCCTTGGGGCGCGCATCACCGCCAAGGTCATCGGCGATCTTGCTACGGTTGTGCTGCATATACAGGAAGTAGGGGGTCAAGGCACGCTTGGGCGCATTGGGGTCGACAGGCGCGCGCTTGCGCTTCTTGGGACCACCGGCCTCGGACTTAGCGCCGGGGCTGCCGGCGCGGAAGGGGATGTCCGGGCCCATGAATCCAGAGGGACCGATGGGGAGCTCAATGTGGGCATCACGTCCCTCGGTGATGTTGTTCACGTGCTGGAGGTAAGCCTTGCCCAGGTCAGCGATGTAAGACTGCACCTCCATCAGGCGCATGACGATCTATGAGACATTGTTAGTTATGTTATTTCAGGATCAATTGCGCTTGGTCATTGCATGTATGGATAGGTATAGGGTTAGGGAAAGAAGAGGGCAGTTAGGCAGCGCGTAAGTTGGCAAGAAGTGTGCGATGTCAAGACAGGTGTTTCAAATCTAAAGGGGGGATAAGGGGAGGGGAATGTTCTCTCTCTCTTTTTTTTTTTTTTGCACATGAAGCTTGCCAACATGATGCAAAAGTATGAGATGGTATAAGTTAAGCTTTAATAGCTTATTAGGTAGCTTTTAGTAGATCCTCCAACTCGACGCGTAGTAGGCGCGCAGTGGATGCACACAAGAAAACAGAAACAAAAAGAACCGAAACAAAGAAAATGCAAAAGTCAAAAGGTTAAAAATGAGAGAAATGAGATGGGGAAGAAATTACCAAGTCACCAGTCCGTCTGAGCTCTTCTTTGTTGACCTGAACGGTCGTATCATTTTGATTAGAAGCCATTGTTATGAAGCCGAGTGGTTGGTAAGAAAAGAGAATTTTCTTGTGTCTCGGGGGGAAGAAGGGGGAAGAAGACCGGGAGGGGGTGGAAGGACCGAGGGGGGTTACCCACTAAATAGCAAAAGGGCACCCCGAAGTGCCCCGGGCCATTTTCATGCTGCTTTAGGCTTAGGCTCTGTCATGAGACACCCCTCCACCCTCCCCCCCCGGGAACCCTAGGCAACACAGTCAGTATCCTTTATATTATTATTCATTAGTTATTCTATAGAATATATTCTAGGTATTTGATTTCAATTCTAAAACTATATCATTCATATATAAGTTCTTCTATAACCGTAGGCAGTCTATAATATTATAAGGCTAAATTATTAATAAATTCATAACTTGCATAACAGTCTCTTAGGCGCCCTTCCACCCCGAGGGGTAAACCCATCAGCCACCTGGGCATGTGCATATATACCCGTAGACTTGTAGACTTGTAGACTTGTAGACTTACTTACTTAGGAAACAATTACATATATAATTTAACAATTTTATTTCTCTCTATACATTCTCCCGGTCATTTTGTTATATCTCATGCCTATTTCCTTCACAACATTACTATTTCCCTACTCTTTGCTCTCTTTTCTTAGGGGAGGCTGGGATATGTTCAAGTGTGGGCTATGCTCCCCCGCCAAAATCTCAACTTCAGGGTCGCCCAAGCCCGGTGGCTCAGCTGAGCACAAGGTATCAAGCTTGTAGTACGAATGCCTGTTCTAACTTCCTAATTCAATTTGTTGAAACTACCTTTTTGGATTCTTTTCCCTCCGGTGTAAATGACCACAGTGTACTTCTATAGTCTAATGCGTTTGTCGCTTAGCTACCAGTAGATACTTTATGGATACATCCATGTATGTAAGGTTTGGGGGCAACTCGTACACTTGTAGGCAATGACTTGATACATTTTGGGCTATGTTTCTTTATTTAACAGCTACATTGCTACACAAATAGTGCTTTGGGATTATTTTTGTTGGTTATGTTGTATTCTATGACGGTATTCCCACTGGTTGTGCATATATATACATATGTATCCACCACCTTTCCTATCTTCATCACGGGGCCTCACGCCTTTCTTTATAATGTACTTATGTTGTAGTTCTTGCTATTATCCGCACTACCTGAGATAGATACACCTACTAGACACACCTGAATTATATATTTGGAGACAGAATGTATTTCTTCAATGAAATGACGTCAGAGACGCAGCAACACGCTGAAAACAAGATGCACCAATCTACACGGCTATCCTGTCGCATGCCTACCTCACAACATATTCTAGTTACATACCTGTATTGTACAATAATCTAGAACTTGAATACCTGGTCCTTGTTGTAACCCAGATCCTTCAAGATACCAGTGAGTTCACCCTGGTCCTTGGGGCTGATCTTACCGCCGGAGATAGCCTTGTACATGGGGGAGGGCCACAGATGAAGAGCTTGATGTTTTCCTCCTTGGGCTCTGGCAGGACAGTCTTCAGCAGCTCTTTGCTGATGTAACCCTTGCCACCGGTCCACTCCGCAGGGGGTTGTCCAGGACGTAGAAGGCACGGAAGCGCTGGGGGTAGGTGTTCTCCAAATCCTGAAGCTCCTTCTTCAGGAGGATATCTTCTTCGCTGACATTGCCGAAGACCAGAGTGACCTTGGTCTTGTCCTCGGGGTTCTTGAAGATCTCACGGGCGAGCTGGTACATCGGGGTGATACCAGTACCACCGGCGATCAGGCAGATGTGGTTGTGCTTGTTTGCCTCCCAAGGGTACTTGACAATAGGTCCCTTGAAGGACAGGCGCTGGTCGACGTTCATGGAGTGGATGTGCTCGGACATCGGGCCGCCGGGGTAAGCCTTGACGACGAGCTCAAGGTAGCCGGGGATATCTGTTATGTGTTAGCAGAAGAAAACCAAGTCGGGTCCATGTTAATCCTACCCTCATCACTGGTGGGGGTGTAGGGACGGAGGATGTTCTTCTCAGCACCCTCGGGCTTGAAACGGGTCAACAGAGCAGCTAGATGTCTGTTAGTGATCGATTGGAAACCATCCGCGGAGCCAGACTACTCACAGGCAACAGGAAGGCCAGAGACAGCCTCCTTATCATCGTACTCAAAGCGAAGACGCTTGGTGTTGGGGCTCAGATTCTCAATGTTGGCCAGCTTGAGGTCCACCCAGCCCTCACCGTTGAAGACCTTGGGGCGCTCCTTGGGCTCAGCAACCGCGCCGGTGCTGTAGCGATACACACCAGCACCGAGACCGGCGAGACCGACACCGACGTAGATGGGGGTTAAGTTGGACTTCTTGGGAGCAGCCTCAGCAGAGTAGTTGCGCAAGCTCTGATTGAATGCTTGTTAGTATCGTTTCGGAATTGAATTTAGGACATATTCCAACGAACCTGTTTCAAGGGCTGTGCACAACGGAAGGATTGACGAGCAAACATGATTGCGATGAATTGGGGGGAATGGGGGTGCGTATACGTAGAAGTGTTGGAAGGGAACACTGGGAGTTCTTGAAGGTCCAGCGGGCCCGATGAATCGGCTTACATATCCGAACGCGAGAGCGAAAACAAACGCCCAGCTAGCTCCCTCCCGACACAATTTTAAGGATGCAACAAAATATCCCAGAGTAATGATTATTCGAGTAAAGATGGCCATGATATCTCAGCCTGTATTCTTGACAGACCAAAAGAAAGACTTGTAACTATGTTGTAGAATGACAATTGAACATAACTGTAGTGGATAAATGCCTGATATACAAGGTATCGAGATTCGGCCTCGCTGACACTTGCTCCGTCGGGATTATGTACAAGGGGAAGATAGGATCGATCACTATGTATGTAGTCTGGCAATGAAGTATATGACTGACAGTAAGCGATTTGCAGCTACTACCTTGCGTTCATCCATGCAGTCAGAAATCTGAAGGCCAACAGCCCATTAGTCCAGCTGTATACATCTCTGATATGATGATGCCTTAGCATCTATCAAATCGGCCTACTCTCTCTGTATGTCAATTGTCCTACTGGAACTCGAATAATTCAAGAAACCCGATGATTTTTTTCAAAATAACCTAAGATGCCACCATACGGGGAACTAGAGACATCCAACCATCTCACCCGTGAACGGGCAGTGGTTTCCACGCGACCATCTTTCATGCATGCTATGGCCATAAACAGTCATTCATCCACACACTCCAAACCCAACACCCAGAACATCACATTTAAGCAAAGGTAGAGGGGCGAGAGTGGGCAAAGACCTTCTTGCCGATCTTGCCACCGGCGCGGTGGGGCAGAGGGAACTTGAGGTCCTTCTGGAGGAGCTGCTTGATGTAGGGGCGGCGGATGCTGTCGTTGTTCTCGATCTCAACAACCTTAAGGATCTGCAGAAAAATAACAATTAGAATGTGGTCATTGTCGGAAGGTTCGGATGGCGTAACATACGTGGATGGAACCGAAACGGGAGCGGTGACGGGCAGCCATGTCCTGGTAGAGGGCCTCAACAGCGTCGGTGCGGCTCATCTCACGGAACTCCTTGTACATGTTGTGGGTACCGGAGCGCGAGTCGTAGCGGATCCAGATACCGAAGTTCTTGACCTTGAGGGGACGCTTCTCCTCGATCTAAACACAAGAAAATGAGCACCATTCCATATCCTCGGATGTTCAATCCCAACATACCACGTTCAGGGAGACGATCTCGCCGTTAGCCTTCTTGAGCTTACGGAGCTGGGCCATGAAGTACCAGAAACGCGACTTGGCCACAACAGTGTTGGGCGCAAAGATGCGCATGCGGTACAGCTTGGGCGTGGGGTTCGCCTCGTTGGGCAGGTGACGCCCGATGACCTGGTACTCAGTAAGACGCCCTGGGAATCCGTCAGCCATTGTTCGTAGTGGATAATCCAATTGCCCAGATGTGCTGTTCGAGATATTAAACGGTGCGCGATATACAAGTTGCCGAGAATTCGAGAAGACCAAGGGTGATGTGGAGATATTGAAAAAATTCGAGATTCAACCATGCGTAGCCCTGATGGACGGTGTTGTGCGTTCCTTCATAAACAATTCCAAGCGATGTCGATTTGCCATTGCGTCCTCCTCTTCTGTGATCGTCCCATTTCGATATTGTCGGGGTCTTTGCGCCTCGAATTTCCTCCAACCATATGCGCGCACCGTTGTCTCGAAAAAAGTCCTAGGGTATCGGGAAGGGAATAGAAATCACTCACCCATCTGGAAGAGTTTTATGTTAGTATAAATCTCCGATAAAAATCGACTGGTAGGTACTCACTGTGATTGTCGCTGTGGTGGATGAGTCGTTAGTGTGCCGTCGGTGGAAAATGAGAATTGTGAGGTTCCAATTGTGCTTAGGGTTGCCGCCCTTGCCCTAAGCGAGTGGAGGCATTCCGTTCTGCACTAGTCCCATTTGGTAATATCGCTGCGCCACTGTCCCTCCGCCACATCTCACCAGCCACATTGCATCGCCTTCCCCACATGTCTTCTCCAAAAGTATGGCGTTCCTCACTTGTTTGTCTTTGTCGGGTCGGATCTCAACCTTTACCCCACCTCGAATGCTTCTTTCCAACCCATAACTTCCTAATCAATTTAACCAACGCGGTCTTTCGCCAGAGCGCAGCTCACCATGACCTCTTTCGCGACCGCGTTCAAGAACGCATACCTCGACGGGTCCGGCCCGGAACTAGCTGCAGTGCTCACCCCGATCGCACCGCCTGAAGATCGCGATTGGCTCCGCGAATTCTACCGGTTCTCTAACGCCGAATACATATCCAAGGATCTCAGCTATGCTCTCTTTCATGGGAAAAGTTTGAAGTTGCCAAAGGCCGAACAGGCGGCCTGGGTCGACATCTTTGTTGTTTACTGGGAAGCTATAGGCGAAATACTTCAGTGTGAAGATCGCCTTCCGGGTGCTAGCGTCATCACGGTCTTCAATGCCTGGAAAAAGGTCGCCAATGCCCTCATCCGGGGATACTCGGGCTCTGCCGGCATTCCGGCTTGGACATTGCCATGCTTGTACACAGTCGGGAAGTACTTGCGTACTTTTGCGATCAATGCCGATCTCGAGGCAGCTTCCCAAGGCTCCGCTGGATTTGGCTTCCAGGATGACATTGCGGCTGATGTTGAGAAGAACGCCAACTTGGAGGAGGCTGCTCGAGTCATCAACCGGATGTTCACTCTGTGCCTGAGTGATAGGTAAGGATATGGTTGAATTCTTCGAGTTGTTCTATTGCTGACCAGACCCAGAGCCCCCTCGAAGAGTCCCGAAAGTGGGGCATATACAACATGACCAATCTACTATTCAAGACGTATTTCAAGGTACCGAATGTCGATCTTACTCTCGCCGGCGAAACGCTAATCTCTCTCTTTCAGATCAACTCCGTCGGCCTTACCAAAAACTTGCTCCGTGCCATCAAAGCCTCGTCGGCCGATCTCCCCTCTCCCGGATCTTTCCCCAAATCCCACATTGTCACATTTGAATATTACGTTGGGGTCATCCACTTCTTGGATGAGAATTATGCAGAGGTATTACCAAGAGCTGTGCTCGTGGACCATTATCGGCACTGACAATTTGCAACATAGGCCGAGGAACACCTGACATGGGCTTGGAAGATGTGCCATCGAGACGCCATCAAGAATCGAGAGTGAGTAGCCCTCTAGCTTTAGATAAGATTCCCACTAACCACCGGTAGATTGATTCTTACCTACCTTATTCCCTGTCACCTCGTGACCACACACACGCTACCTAGCAAGGAGCTTCTTGCGCCATTCCCACGCCTCGAGAAGGTTTTTCGGTCTCTGTCGAACTGCATCCGAAAGGGTGACTTGGTTGGATTTGACCAGGCCATGTCTGACGGCGAGGAAGAGTTTGTCAAGAGACGTATCTACCTACCCCTAGAACGTGGACGCGACATCGCTTTACGCAACCTTTTCCGCAAAGTTTTCCTCGCTGGTGGGTTTGACGAAGCCAAGGAGGGTCAATCTCCGGTTCGGCGTACTCGTGTCCATGTGAATGAGTTTGCGGCAGCTCTTCGTGTGGGTACTTCTACAACTGGCCGATCACGCGTTGATATTGATGAGGTGGAGTGTTTACTCTCCAACCTCATCTACAAGGTAGGCTGACAAGTATGACCTATCCGTAAGTGCTTACTGACATGCCGCTTTAGGGACTCATGAAAGGATATATTGCACGTGATCGAGGCATCATCGTTTTGAGCAAGGGAGGCAGTGCTTTCCCGGGCACAGGTGTCTAAAGACTTTTAGGTGGCAATGCACTATTTTCGTCTAATGCCCATCGACACCTCCCTCGGTGGTTGCTAGAACCTTCAAAGCCGTCAGGTATGGATCCGCCTATAACTTACATTCATACAGCTATATCATTCGGCATACCAAAATACTGATCAGGCAACACCACTGCTGAAGAATTTTGGAATCACGCGATACACATTGCACACTAGCAACATGATACTTGGTCATCGCTTGGATCGAAGCCCCAGCTTCGTCGGTGTCATCCAGTCAGAGTCATCCAGTCCACGCTTGCCTAATACATGAGATATCGAAATGGGCTAGTTGGACTACATTACATCCTATCTTTACGAATTCACGAATCAATTGTTCCAAGTACTTAACCTTCAAAAATGCTCTCCATTCTGTAGATAATGAAACATAGTAGTACACGGGTATAAAACACTGCCAGCAGCGATATAGAACTGGAGAAACCACGCAATTAGTTAGTCAGAAGCCAGCAACCCGTCCTAAACCCAGAAAGCCGATCATCCTTAGCAATGAGTAGTAACAGCCGAACTCTCAACCGATTGACCAGTATAGTCATCCTGATCGTAACCCAAATTAGCATCATATATCATACCTAAAACACCAAGGAAAGAAACCTACCATATGATTACACAAAGCAACAAAAAGATCAAAAAACAACTTCCCCCCACGCTCCATCTCCGCCTGCATAGTCCCACTACGCATAAAAGTTCCTCTCGACCGCACAATCAGCGCAAGGTAATGAGCCCGCAGCTTCGTCTCCGTGTCAGGCGTGTTAGCGTACGCGAACCGCGCACTCGCAAGAATCGTGCTACACTGGATCCCAGTGTGTAGACCCTGTTTGCGCAGGGCGAGACGCTGAAGATGGGGGAGGTTGTATTTTTCTGCGGCGCAGCTGTAGAAGAATGACATATATTAGCACACACATTCACACTCACATTCACATCCATAACCAAATGAAAAGAATGAAAGACCGAAAACAAGACAATCACTTACTAAATAGCCGTATCCCGCAATATCACCCCCCGCGCCCGATGATGAAACACCGTCGCAGTCGCCTGTCCCAATTCCCCACTAGTGCCCGCGCCAACGCCCGCATCTGCGTCTTCCAGCTCCCATGTCTGGGTCCGACTGTTGTGTCGCAGACGCGGGTAGTAGTCGCCCTTGTAGAGGTACTCGAGAACGCAGGAGAGGACTTCGGCTTGCTCTTCTGGGAGGTCGATGAGCTTGCTTGGTGGTTTCTGGGCGAGTCTGGGGCGTGGCGCATTCGGGTTTGGGGTTTGGGCTGTGCAGTGGGCGGCGAAGAACGGGGATGTGCGGAGGATGGCTTCGTGGGCGGCGAAGAGGCGCTTTTCGGGGCCCACGCGGAGCATTACTATTGGGCTTGTTGGGGGTGTTCTGTGGGTTTGGTTAGTGGATGGGTTTTGTTTATGGATTGGTGTAGATGGTGAGATGAATATGGGATGCAGATGCAGATGCAGATGCAGATGCAGATGGAGATGGAGACACATCCATGCTATGGACAGGACTTACGTTACATCTGGGGGTTTTTCAAATCTTCGACGCTGTTCGACTCGTCGAGTCTTACTGCCAATCGAGCCAGAGCCTGAACCAGAACTATCTCGTTCTTTGTCTTTGGATGCTCGGTCTCTAATTATCTCGCGCGGAGTCCTGCGCGACTGCAGCGTGAAAGCCGAGGCCTTTGTCGCACGATACCGGCCAGGAATTGGACTCTCTGGGGTTCTTTCGGACAACATTGCTATTATACTATGGGTCTGGATAGGAGACGGCGGGATTGGGGAGAATACAGAGACAGCAGTGGATGGATTCAGGGGCGCAGATGGGGTGGTATTTATAAAAGAAAGAGAGGACACTACAAGCTCCCGTTTGTTACAGAGACGAGTCACATCGTACATTATATTGTACTGGGTGGAGATTACAGGACAACGCCGGACGGTTTTTGTACGGATGATCTGCTGGATAGCTCCAATTAGCCTGCGTAGAGGGGTAGAGCTCGAGGAAAGACGCGTCACAATCAGTTTCGAGCGCGTAAAGGGGTTGTCTCGAGTCGCCAAATGAGCGCGTGGTCACGGGCCTCGATTTGACCAATCACAGGTCGCCATCGAGTCAAAGGAAATTACGATTTCCTATTTGGGAAATAGTTGTGGGTTGCGGTGGATTATTGCTTCGCATCGGAGGCAAATTCTGATCTTCTGTCTTTGTTGCAATTGATACGTCCATTGGGCAAGAATATCTTGGAATGGTGAGGTTGCTGATTTATCTTTTGAACTTGGTTACGTTCGAAAGTCAGGTTTGATTAAATTGCAGTGCTCCGTACAGATTTGATTGAATGGACCTGCTGCAATGTCGCAATAGAGCCCCTGAACGCCGACGCTAAACGCCCTTGACAAAACCCGGTGTTCCCGAAGTTACCCGTCCCATCTCCGCTTGCCAAAGATATGGGGACAAAGAAACAAGAAAAAGGAATGAAAAAGAATGAAAAAGAAACCGAGGGCCTACGTTACAGGAATACTTTCCTGGCATCCTTGGGGTGGCTTTCGCTAGGGCAATACGGGCATTTAAACCGATTACCCTTGCCCAGGCGCCTCAACGATTCATGTGCAATGACATGTCCACATGGCATCATCATAGGAGGGTTCTCATCAGTCGCCTGCTCCTTTGACACCGGACAGACAAAGATAGAGTGGAAGAGATATTGGGGAGGGAGGGGTATCTCGACCTGAAAATATAAATATTAGCCTTGATCATACACAGAGTAGCGGCTTTCTTACCGGAAGCTCGTTGTCCGATGTCCACTCCGTCCGCTTCGACTTCATAATCGTTTGTAGCTTCAATAGCGTAGGCAAAGCTATCGCCCCCGCTGTAGCAGCAATGTACAGCGGCGAGTCCGCCGAAAGACCTAGCAAAGAACAGAACTCGCGAGTAAAGAAGTGAGCTACGTCATCCCAAGCCGAGCTGTTATTGAAGAGAGCCGCATATGGTGACCCGCCGAGGTTGGGTGAGTACGCCATTGCTCCGACCAGCTGCTGAACCTCTCTCAAATATCGGGGCACAAACACATGGAACTCCCGCCGTGCGTACTCAAGTGCAGCGAGCCATCCACTTGCGGTTCCCTCACTGTTTGCCCCACCATGGTACAGCCATACGTATTGTAGTCGACAGAGCTCGAATTCAAGGTTGCTACCCCGCGCGTCCAGCGCCTCGCGGTTATCCCTCGACCATTCGATTGCAGGAAGTAAGTTCCTGTTCTCTTGTATTTGTTGTAGCATATAATACATTGAGGCGAATTGTTTCCGGATCTCGGTCGAAGGGACTTCGTCCATATCGAGCAGGCTGGCGGGTGGATTCGTCGGCCCATGTCCATTTTGGGAGACTGGATACACTGTCTTCTGCTCGGCAATCTCGGAAAGGAAGGTGGCGGCCACGCCGAACTGGCCTTCGCGAAGGAGATGCATGGCGATGGCGCGGTTGATGAGGTTTTCGTGTGTAGAGAGGCCATCTTCGTCGGTTCCAGGCAGTGGTCGATCTTTGAAAAGCTGTGCCCGATGTTAGATTAATCGCAAGGCATGGATGACCAGTATTCCCAATACCTTATCTAGAGATTTGGTGTACTTGTTGAGGCCACTGTGAGTCTCTTTCAAGCTGTCATTGATAGAGTCAAACGAAGATTTCACCGAGTTCTGAAGGGTTGCTAGAGCGGCAGAGGCAGAAGATGGATCTGTTTGGGGAGAATTCGATGTCGTCAGTTCAGAACCAAGCGGGTCCACGTTTACAAGTTACTAACCAGCAGCGATGGCATCACGGGCAGACTGCAGTGAATCAATTGCAGAGTCCACATTCTTGATACCCTGAGCACCTTCGGTCCTCTTGAGGAGTCGGCTGTGTTCTTTCTGCACTACTTCCATTGCAGATGGCGTTCGGTTAACGGGCTCGGAAGTGACTGGCGAGGTTACCGAGTCTCGCCATGTGGAGAACCTTCAGATAACAGCTCTTTTATCTCGGCGCCTTCCAAATTGGATAAAATATACAATATATTGAGG
Organism: Penicillium verrucosum; assembly: GCF_028828655.1. NCBI lineage: Eukaryota > Fungi > Ascomycota > Eurotiomycetes > Eurotiales > Aspergillaceae > Penicillium > Penicillium verrucosum. The sequence goes on along the minus strand of NW_026643214.1, from coordinate 742,631 downwards.
TGATGGGAAGTTTTCCTTCAAATAGATGCAGCTATAACGAAGGTAATAACCAGAGGAAACCGGTTGAAATGAAACAGAAAGACAAGCTATTCCGGGTGATATTCCACGTGATTCAACCCCCCATCCGGAAAGTGATTGGCAAGTGATTATGGAGCACTAGGCCTAGTACACAAGTCCGGAGTAGAAGGCAGCATGGGTATCCAAGTGAGCTCAGTTGAACTCCTGCTTCAACATGGTGGGTCTCATCCTTCTTTAATAGTACCCAGGTATAACTAATCGAAAGTCTTACTCTACATAGCAGGTTCCGGCTACCCAGTCTAACGATTGTATGACTTGCCTGTTAACTACAACCTGTCCCTGGACTGGCGAGTTACACACTAGGCCAAAAGACCATTATATCTAAACATTACGCTCAGATAGTCCAGGTTCTGATACAGATAACTAGTCCATGACATGACATTACCTATACAAAAGGTACTTAGGCACCCCGTGGGCATATCATATAGCCTTCATATACAATATAATAGTCATCTTCCAAATTAGATACTAGGAATTTATACTACCATTAAGGTAAGGGGATTGATACAGGTTCGTTTCTTCTTACAATATTCTACTTAAGATCCCCCTTTGCCCGAAAAGTCCAGACATTAATCCATGGATACTCAATTCTTTACACCGCCTTCTCAATTCGAAGCCCTAGATTCCTCAACCTCAACTAATTATTTCGGAATAACAATCATCCGAAAAGGCGATTCCAGAATCTTCGAGTTGAAGACCGGAATCTTCGGAATAATAAACTTCCGAAAACCGGACTATTCCAGAAAATTCGGTCCAACGCGCGTTGGACCCCACTAAGAAATATAAATACCCCCTTCTTCCCCCCGAATTCCTCTTCTTCTTTTTTTCTTCTCCATCCTAGTGCACGGGTTTTACACGTATCAGTGAGGAGACATCCGAGATCGTGTTTTTGCTAGTTGAAAACTACCAAATTGACTACTTCAAGTGAGCCTAATCGCACGCTTGGGAATTTTTGAAACCTTCCTGCCTCAACTCCTTGGCTCTTGAGCCCTCGAGTTGAATTTGATTCTTCGATGGGAGACTTCGGTCACCCTCGAGTATCTTCAGTCTTTTCATTACTTGTTACCCATGCTGGTGGCTCTTAGAGAAGAGATATCCTTAATAGATGCTTATGATTACCCTACACTCCCCCTTATTTAAAATGTAAATAAATAGTTGTTTTTTCCCACCAAACATGAAGTCTCGCGTCTCAGAGTGTCAATGTTATGATAGACTTGTCGCGTCCCTCGGTCGCGTATGTTGTACCACTTACCACTTAGCCCCACCATCCCTTTCGTCATCAACGTCCATTCTACGAGATCTCTTTTTATGATCACTTCGTGCTGGATAAATTCTCGTATCCTTCTCACCATAACATTCTCACAAAACGTTCATGATTCGAAGATCACATGTGTCTCAGCCCTGGGAATGTCTCAGGGGTCTATGTAACCCTTGCACCATTTACCTTCACTATCCAGGAACTCCAGGCCGGTATAACTACATACAACATATGCTAGTGAACTACTGGCAAGTTGATAGTCGAATACCATAGTCGAATACCACGCTATCAAAAGCCTCCTTCATTTCAATGAAGCTTCAGTTTAGGCCCCAATATGTGACGGAATTACAGTTACTGATGTGTGTGTCACTAGAATACCTCCAGGGCGACTGATCTGCATTCCGACCGACCAACAAAGTGATCTTTTCTCTTCCCCCGGCCGTGAAGTTTCCATGCGGTCGAACGACGTGTGCAGACACCTCATCATGCTCATCGAATTAGTCGGGAGGATTCTGGATCACATCTTCTAACTTCGTCCATGTCCTCGCACGTGTTGCTATGATACACCCGGTATCGAGGTAATTCCTCAAGGGAGCGGCAGCTATTCTGTTCTTACACCTAGATTCGAGACCTGTGAAATGACCATGGGACTTTTGAGCCTTGCCAAGGAATACATATCTGTCTTTTATGAACAATCACACTACGGGCGATGGGCCGGAGGAGAATACAATCTTTGTTGATGCATGGAGGATTACTTCCACCTCCATATCTGGGGTATCGTAAGTACTCCGTACTCCGTACGATGAACATGGCATCGACGAATATATCCCCAGCCCCGGGCTCCACCAATGTAACCGGTTTCTCGATTCAATGATTTTATGGAGATTGAAGGATCAACAAGCAATCGGATTTTTCATTATATGCTCAGACACCAGCCAAAACATGTCAAGTTCATCATTTACCTCCTGAGTTTCAAGAGCGCAATATCAACTATAGTTATATGGTTTTTGTGCTAATTTTATAAACCGGTTACAGTCTTCCATATACTCCGTACGAATACGCACTATCTCTAGTATACGGATACGAAGCATGGGCTTTTTACACGAAACAACCATCAAGGGGGTACCAATTCCTTAATAGACCCACATACCATAACTGACCATCGAGGGCTAGAGAGCAGGGATCGACAGGCACAATCTCTCTTTGCCTGACTTCCAATGGATCACTTTCTCTCTCTGTCAACTACTCAAGAGATGTGGCTGGTATCCAACTTCACCAGCCCACGCTCTTTGATACTATCGCTATAACAAAACTATGACTACTGCTTTGAAACACACTCCCTAGCCATCTGCACTCCCCCAAAATGTCGCCCCCATCTTGGGTCTTTCCGGCCATAGCCGCTTCCACCTGGCTAGGTGAGGTCCCCAATTACCCACGGTCGCATTCGACAATGATCTAACACTGCATTTAGCAATGCTACTTGCTATGCTAGGACACTGGACTATGATCGGTGAACCGAGATATGGCTTGATGAAGCCTGGTCAGAATATCCCGTGAGCAATTGCCACCTTTGGTCATCCCCATAATCATGCCAAGATTTTGAACTAACGGTTTTTGAACAGATTCATTTCAGATATTGGAGCCCAGGAATTAAAGCCATTGTTCATGATCGGATCTATTACGACAGTCCTCCTTTTAAACCTCTCTTTCTACAAACATGTTCAAAACAAATTATATATCAGCAAAGCGTGCACGCACGGTTCATTCTTTTTCACAGTCGTCGGGAGCACCGGCTTGATTATGCTCTCTGTCCTCGATAACATCGCCCACCATTTGATGCACGATGTCTGTGTGACAATATTCATGTATGTCCTTCGTCAAGGCCGATATGCATCTACGTTACAATGTACTAACGGTTTCAGTGTGGGGTTCCTACTCAGCGCAGCCTTGATGTGCTTGGATTATATATACCTCGGAATCGCTCATGCTCTACGGGAGCCTATGCTCATGACAAGTTTCGTTATCAAATCTTCGTTCATTGTCGTTGAGCTTGCCCTCATTATCGTCTTCCGCATCACCGAGCATACCCACTACCGGCAGAACAACACGGCAGCTACTCTTGAATGGGGTGAGTAGATATATATCGTCTCTACCTCTCCACTGCCCTACATTGTACTGATTTGCTCCACAGTCATCGCCTTCGTCTTCACTGGGTATATTCTTTCTTTGATTGTCGATCTCATGCCGTCCGCACAAAGGAATCTCCATAATCCAAAGGGTTATCAACAACTTGAGATGAGCACGGGTATAGGCACGGGCTTGCTGCCTTAGCTCGTGGTTTGATTGGTTCTTTGTTATAGGCGCCTGGCTGTAGCTTATAGCGTTGGTTCAGTTCGCGACCTTTTTTAAAATGTACATATATATTTATATATTTCCGTGCTCGTGAAACGAATACCAAGACTTTCTTCTTACCCTGTGGCAATTCCTATATCAAATTAGATCCAATTGACCTCCCAAAAATAGCAACATCCGCTAATTCTGTCCCTTAAGGATTAATTTATTTCGATATCAGATAGACTAGGTGGAATAACCTGGTCCAAATCGTAGTTTCACTTACCGTTTACGATCCTGATGACTGACCCTTGGCACTCTCAGAACTCTTGGAATCATTAGCAGTAGGATCTTTGCAGTAAGATGGTCCATAGGGCTGCAGCTGTGGGGAGGCATACGTACGCACCGACGTATAGCCTTAACGCCAAGTCTCGCGCCGAAAGACCGAGCAGAAACTCACGCCCAATTCGTAGCAAGAATCTGCACATGCTAATATTGTGCTGCAAAGCTTGGCTGTTTATATTGGAATTGAGACTGAAGGGCTGAAAGCTCAATTTCAAAGAAGAAAAACCATACCCGAACCAGATACATATTGCATCGAAGGAATCAATCAGCAGATCCCAGAAATGGCGAATCGATCGATTCTAGTAGCAAGTGGTGCAAACAACTCGTCCCAACCGAAGGCTTCTGCTACTCCACACAGGAGTCGTAAGTGATGCCATCATCCCGATCCAGGACTAGGTTCAGCTCATAGCATCTGAGCACTAGTTTCAGCTTCCTGGTTGGTGACGCCACTCCGTCTTTATAAAAGGCAGCTTGGAACCCCTCTATCCTGTTCTTTTCTGAATTATACTTACACTCAAATACCCTCTCGATCTCACTGTTCATCAATCCATTACCTTCCCACCTTCCTCATACAATCATCCATCATGGGACTCTTCAGTCACCACCACGATAAGCACGACGAGCACAAGAACCACGAGGGTGGTCACCAGCACGGTCACCAGCACGGTCACCAGCACGGTCCCGGTGGACCTCAGGGCGGATTCCAGGGACAGCAACAGGGTGGTCCCCAACACAACGGCGGCCCTGGTGGTCCCGGTGGCCCTGGATTTGGAGGACCCCAGGGTGGATTCCAAGGACAGCAGCAGGATGGTCCCCAACACAACGGTTGTCCTGGAGGCTTTGGCAGTCCTGGTGGACAGCAGGGTGGACACGGCGGTCACGGTGGCCATGGCGGACCCGGTGGTACCCAGGGAGGCGTATGTATAGCTCGTTCATTCTCACGACACTTTTGCTAACGTTTCTACAGCACGGTGGACGTTGAATTGTCTAGTGTGGATGTGATTGGAGGTTGATATCCTTGGAAGAAATGTTTTGAATCGATAGACTCATAACATGGCATAGTTTTATATATAAGTATGAATCATGTCTGCCATCTCGCTGGTTGAACATTCTGGTGATGGCGTTCGAAAATTGTCTCTTTCTTGATGCTGTACTTGATGTAGATGAGTTAACGTATGGTTTCAAATGTTTAAATGTTAGGTGTTTAGCAGAGAGACATGCTGCAACTTGTGAATGCCGACTATCATCGTGTGGTTTTTCTAAAGCTAGTCTTTGTCTACTGTAACAGCCCATCAACTGCGATCCCGATAAAGTGAGCAATGTAGTCACATTTGTTCAAAGTATTTGATCTGTTGGGTTCCGGGTTAAAGCCTGTTTTCATGGGCTTTCCCCGGGGCGTTGGCAGTAATATGGTAGGTCAAAAGAATAGATCTAACATAAGATATCAAGTTGAACCCAACCAGCTTAGTACAGCAAGCAAGCTAAAGTCTTCTGGCTAAAACTGCCATGACAGAACTTCTGATTTTCTGACCCTCCATTCGGTTGCTTGAGCGTGGTCCGTGGTGATGGTTTTCTCGGGCTGGAGGGATTCGCGTATTGTCTTCTAGCTGAACAATGATTTCAGAAAGGGAATTCAATGGGATGTGCCAATGAAGGTCAAAATATTATCGCAGGAGAGGGAGGGAAGAAGTAGTATCACATCTATACAACCATTGATGCCTGAGGCAAGAAAACAGACAACAATGGTCACATGATCTGTCCGCCATAAGGTACGGAATGACGTCGCCACTTTTGCACCTTCGGGAGGTTTATGTGGTTTTCAAGGCGTTCGCCGAATTACGTTGGCCTTTCTCCTTGATCTAGGCTCATACTATGTCTCAAACCCTGTTATCTGGATATGTCACAATTGTTTCTACGTGACCAAGAGTGCAGGAGGATTGAAGGAAGGCCGGCAGTCCTTCGCATCTTGAGCTTAGGAGAGGTGACTTGGTTGAGGGTCGAGTGATCGGCGCTATCTTCATTTTTGCCCCCTAGCGAATAAGCCTGGAAAGCGGACTAGCCATCATGCAGGCCAACGCCCCGAGTATCCCTCCGGTCGATCGTACGGATTCAATGCCATTGGAGGCTCCCTCCTACGCAACTGGACCCGAACGTCCCTCACCGCAAGGCCACCAGCGATTTGTGTTCACCGATGCGGTTGCCCTCCGATACCTCGAAGAAGACCCCTCGACCGATGTGCTCCAACGACGTGTAACACTACAAGGCTATGAAATTTATGTTGTCGAGCAATGGGCCTGCTCTCGCGTGCATCCGACATTCATCATATCGACCTATACCGGTGACCCTTCGCATACAGTGATTGTGGGAGTATTGAGTGTTCCGACCAATGAGGCAACATGGTCACCTCGCTTACGGATGTACTTTGACGGCATGAAGCAATGCCACGCCAGAAGGAAGGAATCGCCATTAGGGACGGTCATGGTTACGGATCTGGCCTCATTCCCTTCTGCCCTGAGTCTAATTCCAATACCCGATGGCGATATAAAGAAACACCGGGAGGACTTTATTGTGAATGAAGACTTAAAGAGACTTGGGTGCGCAGGCCGCGCGGGCTTGAAGCTTCAACCTCCCTCAGCGGCGACCGAAGCCAAGTTTCATCAGCTGTACCGAACGAGCGAGAGGGTTCCTTTATACAATGCGGTCATGGAATTGGTCAGACAGTGCCAAATTGCCTTGATGGTGTTTGACAAGCTAGCCCCGGAGTATGTGGATGGGCTACTTTGTGATGTGACCGAGGCGGCTGTCAGCGATTGGTGGACAGATATTGGGACAGACCTGTACAACATTGAACCAAGTGACAGCAGTCTGGGACCCACCAGCGTGGCTGCGTTGCTGGGCACGTTGCTCGGAGCTCGAAATCGACTGCACGCCTATGGCGCCCCTGTAGGGAAAGACGCATTCGACTTCCCCAATCTAAAAAGAGGAATCGGTGGGTTCCAAAAGTCTCAAAAGATGAGGCGATCGCGAAGGCTGGACCGACTTACATTGGACCGGTTACACCGCGTGACGGCCAAGGCTGCCAATGCAGAAGGCTGGACCGATGCAGTGAAGTCAACCATGGCAGAGCTGAGTGGACAAGGTGGTGAGATGGTTATGGGTATGGTCCGCGGGCGTGACAAGGGTGGCATTGCCGATATCGAAACACTGGATCTTGACACCTTCGTACAGTGCTGTAATGGCGAGAGAGCAAAGTGGCTGTGGTTGGGCAAACCGCGCAAAAGTGGTGTTGAAGACGGGTTCGCTCGCGCGACTGGATCGGATATGATGTTTACCACCGATGAACAAGGCGGTTATGCCTGGACTAGTCGCAAGAAGCATTCAATAGAGGATATGCATACCGAGCGAGTACACTCAGGGCCGGATCCCTCCTGGAAGATGCCAGAACCGACTGTTGAAGAAAAAGACCATCGAAAGAAGGGCGTCAGCGGACGAGTTTCAGATGCGCGAGCAGGACTAGGACGTTTCAAAGATGCAGTCGGACTGCAGGGCCTTCGCCATCACCATCATTCTTCACGAGACAGCTCCGATTTGACACACGATGTTGCATACCGTCCGTCCATCGATAGTGACAACGAGGCACCGTCAACAAAAGCGTCAACAAAAACGCGGACTGACTCTGGGTTCCGGTCGGAAAGGATGATATCAAACGACATCGAAAAGCTCAACGAGGTGGAAGACAAACCGCAGCTGTCGCCATTTCCCGACTCCGAGAGAAAAGCTCCTGAAATCCATATCGAACCTGTACCAGAAGATGAGCCAGAACAACAAGCTCAAGACTGGCCCATCTCGCAGCAGTCTCCAATCATTGAGGAAGATTCCGACATGGAACGCGTTTTGTCTCAGTCGACGGCAGCATCAACAGATCGCGAACGTGACCGTGAGGGTTCGATCGGCGGGATGGCTGTCATGGCCCTGCGGCGGCCGCAAAGTTTTGAAGAATTCAAAAGCCTTGAAAGTGAGATTGAACGGCGAGACAACTTCTGCGGACGACACCTGTCGTTCAGCACAGTTGAAGAAGTGATGTTCAAATGGGAGCCGCTGGGCGGGAAACCAACCGTCAAAGAAACTGATAACCTTGAGGAGGCCATCGTTCAAGAAGACATGCTTGCCTCAGAGGGGCGCATCTTCAGCTCGCGGATTCAAGAGCTGAACCAGCATACCGTGCCTTGGGTTGAGCGACAAGTGGATTCTGTGGACAGTCTCAATCAACTCCTATATGACCGACACGAAGAGCTCAACTCAGTCTACCTGGAACGCTTTGCCGACTACCAGAGACTACGCGAACGATCCAGTGACATCCTCATAGATGAAAGTCACCACCTCACCGATGGCGTGAAACGCGTCGAGTTGCTGGGCGCCAAACTAGATTACGAACTACACGTCCTCGAGTCTAAAGTCGAGGACGTGGAAGCCGGCCTGAGCGACTTTGACCGTCACATCGTAAATGTCGAGACAAGAATCAAAGCCCTGCTCAAAGGCGAGGAACAGCACGATACTTCCTGGACCGCATGGATAGCGCGATCCATGGGCTTTTCGACCTAACGGCGACACTCGTATGATATTTTCTTTTTTTCATTCTCTGTTTTTCCCTTATCCACCATATTGTACATAGTCAGAGATAGACCGGCGATCGTGCCTCCCATCTGTGATGGTATAAACGTGAACCATCATTCAAAACAGGCTCCAATTCCAGTAGGCCGAACCAGTCAAATAGCCTTACATAGAAACAAAGACCACCGAGCTCTCTAGCTTCAAGGCTGCCAGAGCTTCTTCCCAAGAAATTTCGTTGTCAACACGTTTACATGCCCATGCCACCCTTGTTGGCATTGGCCTCGCCCTGCATCTTCTCGCTGACCTTGATGTTGACGTCGAAGAACTTGGACACGCAGCGGTCGAGGCAGACGGACTCGCCCTTGTTGAGGTCGCCTTCGCGGTAATCGGCGGGGATACACTTCTTGGTGCAAGACTCAGTCAAGCTATGATTCACGACGGGAGCAAGTTAGAATGGGTTCGGGTTATAAATAGTTTGAAGATGGATTGGAATGGGGTTTCTGAAGGCTTCTGGTTTCTGAATCGTGATACAGAGCGCTTGGATATGCTGTAGAGCTTCCAACATACCGGTTGAACATGTCTGAGATCATCTCGACTTCTGTCTCGGCAGCAGAGATCTTCTCTGCCGAGGACATCTTGGGGGCACCGCCGAAGAGGAAAGACATGATGTATGAGTAGATGGAATGTAGAGATGGTAATGAGTCGATATGTGGAGTAGAGCACCAGAGAGTCCAACGTAGTCGGAGCACGGCAGGTCGGAGAAGCTTGGGCCACCCGCGTGGAAAAACTCGGTTCTGCCGGTTCTTTTTTTTCTCCTTCTCTCCTTCTCTTCTTCTTCTTCTTCTCTCAACAATGTGAGAGCCATTAGCATTTGCTATGCTTTCAATTCGCCCTAGATGGGCTTTATCTGGCTTTGGCCTGCAAAAAAGGTAAGATTTGCATTTACTGTTTACTGTTTACTGTTTTACTCTCTCATTTCCCACCATTCCCATCTCTCTCCTATATGATGATTTATCCCCGCATTAGAACCGCTACAGTGATGCCCTTTTGGGCACTGAACGTACTGGATTTTATCTGACAAAAGCTTATTGCTTAATTTTGGATCAATTGTGTCAATTTTATCGAACATTGCTAACCCAAAATCTTCAGTGCAGGACTGCGACTCGCTAGCCAATCTCGCGTTCAGACTCCATTTACATCACGACTAACCATACAGCCAATTCGAAAGAATAGCTCTACATCATCATCAGGGAAGGCCTTGCAGGACCGCGTACAGCAGATCAAGGATGCCTGCGCAGACCCATACCCTCGCCTAGCGGTAGACGCACGCACAGTGGGCTGTGCCGAGTTTCGGTCTCGCTACGCGGAGCTCGCCAACAATGATTCAGTAGAAGACACAGTCATCGTCTCTGGTAGGTTCTGCTTTCTGGCCTTCACAATGCCCATGTACTTAGAATAGTAGGAAGAATCCGTACCTATAGACTCGCCGGAAGCAAATTGATCTTCTTCGATATCGTGCAAGACGGCCATAAGGTCCAGGTGATGTGCAACAAACGTCGTCTGGGCAGTGTCTCTCCCGAGGACTTCAAGAAGTTCTATCGTCTTCTGCGTCGCGGTGACGCTTTCTGTATGTCTCGTCTCCATCTGGCTTGACTCGAATGTCGCCCGCTAAATGCTGTTCCAGCTGTAACCGGTAGACCGCACCGCACTGGACGAGGCGAGCTCACCATTGATGTGAGCGAGTTGCCACAGCTGCTCGCGCCATGTCTGCATGATGTCCCCGTTCACGATACCGACCACGAGACCTCTCCCTACCCTCGCCATGTCCAGTTCCTAGCCAACCCCGCGACGGCCGATATTATTCGAGCCCGTGCGGCTCTCGTACAATATCTACGCCAGTTCTTTATCGACCGGTCCTTTATGGAGGTCAGCACACCGATCGTCGGGGCTGTGGCAGGCGGCGCAATTGCTCGTCCGTTCTATACCTCCGCCACTGAGTTCCCAGACCGGCTGCTGTCGCTGAGAATCGCACCGGAGCTATGGCTCAAGCGGTTAGTGATTGGCGGATTCGACAAAATCTTCGAAATTGGACCTTCGTTCCGCAATGAGGGTACGTTGAACTAAATAAAAATAACCTGTCCTGCAAAGCTGATGAAATACAGGACTGGACAAAACCCACAACGCAGAATTCACTACCTGTGAATTCTACCACGCATACGCCAACCTCGAGAACCTAATGACCATGACCGAAGACCTCCTCTCCGGCATGGCAACTCACATCCGCGCCTTAAACACAACAGGCACTCTCAATCCCACCACTGCCAACTTCACGGCACCATTCCGCCGCATCGACTTCCTCATAGGCATCGAAGAGGCCACCGGTCACAAACTGCCTAACCTCGAATCCCCCGATGCCCTAGATAAAATCCACGCCATCTTCACCGAACTCTCCCTCCCACTCCCAACAAACCCAACCCTCCCCCGCCTCCTCGACGAGCTATGCAGTATCTATGTCGAATCGCAATGCATAGACCCGACATTTATCATCAATCCACCCGAATGCCTCTCCCCACTCTCCAAATCCTTCATCCACCCAACGACGAAGCAGCGTGTCGCCGCGCGCGGTGAACTCTTCATCGAAACTAAGGAAGTGGTGAATACATACGAGGAGGAGAACTCGCCATTCGAGCAACGTCGCAAATTCGAGGACCAGCTACGGTTCAGCAAGGCTATCGGTGAATCCGGTGAGGTTGATGAGAGCTACCTCGAAGCCCTGGAGTGGGGCTTGCCTTCTACTGGTGGATGGGGTTGTGGCGTTGATCGTCTCTGTATGTTGTTCACGGGGGCTAAGCGAATTACCGATGTGTTGCCATTTGGTAATCTAAGGGCTGTGACTAGACGGCATGGACAGTCGAGTATCGAGTGAGAATTTTGGGTGTTATAAATATGGTGGCTTGTACGATATACTACATCAGAATGGGATGATATGGATTTCTCAACTCCTATTGGATATATTATTTATATCCCTGCGTCAAGTAACATCGTGTCAAATTTAGTGCAAATAGGCGAAGAGTAGCCTTTTATATCGTTAAAAAGATAGGCTAAAACCGATAAAACTCTTGGAAGCGGGGAAGTTGATTTTGATTTTGACAACATCATGGAGACCAACACGGTGGCTACGGTAGCTGAAGCCGTTACTGTCAGTCTACAGGAACTTGTAGATGGTAAGTGGTGTGCTTAGAAGAAAAAAGAGTTGTAGATGCTAAGGGATGCAGGAACTGTATCTTTTGACACTCTAACCGAAGCCTTTGGACCATCCTCTCTGGGTATCATCGTCGTCAAAGACCTACCCTCGACCTTCAGCGACCTACGAACAAAGGTTCTCTCCAATGCCTCGTATCTGGCGGCTCTCCCTGAACCTGAACTGGGTAAGTCTCCCAAACCCCAGAGCTGCCGCCACCCACCCACTAACCTCCATGTAGACTCTCTCACCAGCCCAGAATCCAAATACCTGGTCGGCTGGTCCTGCGGCAAAGAAACTCTGAAATCAGGTCATTTCGACACACTAAAGGGCTCGTACTACGTGAACTGCGCCTTCTATCAGGATGCATCTCTAGACAACGCCCCCGCAGACGATTTCCCCGATTTACCCCAATATACCGCGCCAAACATCTGGCCTTCACCAACCAAATTACCCGAGTTTAGGGGTAGCTTGGAGTCACTATGTGGGTTGGTCATTGATACCGCGGCTCTAGTCGCCAAGGCATGTGACCGGTATGCAGAAGCCAACATCGAAGACTACAAGCCTGGATACCTGCACCATGTCGTGACAACTAGCCTGACAACCAAAGCACGACTGTTGCATTATTTCCCCGGCACTCAAGAAGACGGGACTGAGGGTGAAGCCAGCGATGATGACTGGTGTGCCACGCACCTTGACCACGGCTGTCTGACAGGCTTGACATCGGCTATGTTCCTCGACGAAGCAGTTTCCCCTCCAACTCTCGATCTATCTTCCGGCTCTGCATCTGCCCCTCTCCCTGAACTTCCCCGTTCCCCCGACCCTTCGGCTGGACTGTATATCCGCTCGCGCACTGATGAAATCGTTAAAGTCAATATTCCTAAGGATTGTCTCGCTTTTCAGACTGGGGAGGCTTTGCAGCTAATCACGCGAGGCAAGTTTATGGCCGTGCCGCATTTTGTTAAGGGGGCTAAGGCTAGTCCTGGACAGAAGATTGCGAGGAATACTCTGGCTGTATTTACGCAGCCGAATCTTGCGGAGGAGGTTCAGCCTGGATTGAGTTTTGCGGAGTTTGCGAGGGGTGTTGTGCAGAAGAATTATTGAATATATTTTGTAGTATGATCTTTGATTTGAATGAGGTTAATTCAAATCCTTCTTTTTATGTTTCGTAGTGACTGAAATGGGATGGCCAACCAGAACCCTGGAGATTCCCCCAGATTCCCCCCGGGAGGCGAATTCAACAGTGACGGGCACTCCCAAACCCAATGCCCATTTCGGCACATGAATATCGGCATCTACAGAGTTTCCAAGTCCAACAGCCAAGTGATTTCACTATAATTCCAGTATCCAAGATACCGAGATATGGACCGAAATCCAACACACTGGTTAACCCTGTCACAAGTTGATCCAAGATCTACCACTTGGGGATCTCCGCATTTCCCCATAGTTTTGAGTGTCGAATGAGATCTGCGTGTTGATCTTCACTCAATCTATCATCTGCTCCGTAATCACAATGTTATCTACGGACGGACGGAACTGTATACCGTCCCCATTACCGAGTACTGATGCTAACAATGCCAACATCACTCTCATCTTTCTGGAGACTCGTTTTCAGGGTGACCCCTCCCCCGCACTATCGCTGATCTTCCCCAGGAATTATGGTTTCTGGTTTCTGGTTTCATGGGGGTCATGGTGGTCATGATGGTCATGGTGCCTCGGTGGTATCATGATGTCCACGACTTGTCTACGCAGTATATAAAGCAGAACGAACCTGCAATTCGATTCAATTCCTTCTTGCCAGACTTTTCCTGGCCATACACTCACTCCTCCCTTCTCTTGAACCATAGTTAACCCCTCCACCCACAATGTCCCACGAAGAAGGAATCAGTGTCAAAGACACAAACAACATCTCGTCCTCATCAAATGACGACTACGAAACAGGCCACTTCGGCCCCCTAGCCCACGTCAACACAGCCTCAAGCCGCTATCCTGCCTTCGGCGGTGATCTCCAACCTGGTCTCTACCGCGTCCCCAAAGACCGCAAGCTCGCCAACCCGGCACCGCTAGGCCTCTGCGCATTCGCACTCACTACCTTCATACTGGGATGTCTCAATATGAGCGTCAGGGGTATCACCAAGCCTAATATCATCGTCGGACCTGCCTTGGCTTATGGTGGGTTGGTGCAGCTCTTGGCTGGCATGTGGTATGTTGTGGAAATGGAAATGGACTGAAGTATAACTAGATGGGTTTGCTTTTTTGCTAACGAGATCAGGGAAATGGCTGTTGGTAATACCTTTGGTGCGACTGTGCTCTCATCTTACGGTGGTTTCTGGATCTCCTTGGCTATCACCTTCATCCCTGGTGGATTTAATATTATGGGGGCTCTTGAAGAAGCGGATCATGGGTCTCATGCTATGTTTTACCATTCGCTTGCGATGTTTCTCTTTGTATGTTGTTCCTTATTCCGTGTCCAACGAAAAGAAGGGGAAAGAAAGCTAACTTTTTTTGTTTTTTTTCCTTTAGGGCTGGTTCATCTTCACAACGCTAGTCACGATGCTTACGCTGAAATCCACCGTCGCGTTCTTCTCGCTCTTTTTCTTCGTCGACCTTGCCCTTCTCTTGCTCTCCCTGGGATACCTTTTCAATGTGGATGGAGTGCCAAATGAAAAGTTGATAAAGGCTGGTGGACTGTTTGCTCTGCTTGGTGCCTTCTTGGCTTGGTATAATGCCTTTGCTGGTATGGCAGATAACAGTAATAGCTTTTTTGTGCCTCCTGTTGTTCATTTCCCTTGGTCTGAGAAGAAGAGGTCTGCTAGACGGAACTCGGCTGGAGAGAGTGAGGTCTAAGGCGTGTATGAAGCTATGGTATGTCGCTTATTTAGATATAGATATAGACATGATATGACAATAGCTATATGAATTTACTTCTCTTTTAGTATATGTGTTAGAACAGCATGTTTGTATCTTGCGTTTATCCTTCTAGACACTGACGTCGACTTCACAAGGCTGTTCTACGGAGATATATAATTGTGGGATATAAAACATACATTGAATTACCACACTCTGACTACTTAAACATTGTTAAGATAGAACCATCCCTCCATAACACCTATGGGTATCTCGAATATGCCGCTAAAAGGAGCGAGAAAAAAACGGGAACATCGGATCGGATCAATCTACGCAAAACGATAATCACTATCCTCCGAAGAAGATTGACCTCCGTGAAGCCCCAGCCCAGAGATACCACCAGACCCATGATCACCAATCAATCCATTGCCATCCTCGAACTGTGACCCAACAGAGTCATCCTCAGTTTCCGGCACACTGCCAATAGCAGAGCTGACCAGCTTACTCGTCTGCGCATGTTGCGCAAGACCAGTCTTCGGTCGACCCCTTGGAGCGGACGAAGACGAAGGCGAAGTCTTAAAGGGCCGACCACTAGAAGAAGGAATCTGAGCCTGGCGCCGGAGAGCGTGACTGACTTCACCGTGGGACATTTTGATAATCGCCTGCCATTTGCGCGGGTCTTCGCGCTGCGCTGCGGTAAGACCGCATTCCACACCGTTGATCTCTGTCAGTCCGAGTGTTTCAACCCGGCAGTCGCCCCAGAACCACGTGTTGTTCCCGGGCATGCGTGTATCGACTTGTGATGAATACTGACGACCTTCCATGACGCTGGATACGTCGTAACCCAGGGTGTGGGTGCCGAACATAAGCTCTGCCGCGAGCGGTTCGTAGCAGCGACCAACGATCCAGTGCGGGGAGATGTTGCAGGTTCTGCCGTTGGCCATACGGTACCAGGGACCGTAGTCGCTCATGCTGACCTGGCGGAAGGTAGTGGTTGCTTCTTCCGTGGTGAGTGGGACCGGGCCGGTTGCGGCCCCGGTGGTGGATGGTACGGGGTTTCGACCTTTGAATGGTCCTTCTTGGGTAATGCGATTGGGGTTGGTGGTGTACACCTTACCAGTGATCAGGGCTGTGAAGTGTTTTGCCAGCTGCTCCTCGTCGTCGTCAATACACTCTGAAAGGCAGAGTGCGATCTTTTCAATGACCATCACGTCTGTCACTTCGCCGACTGTTCCGTTCTTGAGCTGGTCGGGATGGAACCCATGTGGCCTTAGACGGACGGTATCGTGTACAGCAAGGAGCTCGGCTCCTATGAAAATTCCTTTGCAGAGGATTCTGGCGCAGGGCCAATTGCCGGTGACATGGAACTTGTGAACTATGCTCCAGGAAGACATAACAGTCATCGCGTTCTCAATAGATGGATGAATATCATCCCGCTCTTGGCCATTGAGGTAGAGTTGCCATGTGTTAAAAGGTTTGATATTCCGCAATGGAACATAGGCGTATTGGACAGAGTAAGACTTGTCGTTTCCCAGGGGATCTGGGAGGGTCTCTACACGGAATCCCGAGTGACTTAGGCCGCGCGGGCTGTCTGGGTCTTCAATAATGTTCACCATATGAACTTCGTCCTCCGGGGTTTGGGTCACCACACCGGCGCGCCAATCAGGCACGCCATGCCACTGGTTATCATTACCGAAAATTTCAACAAGGCCAGTTTTGGGGTTTCGCATCAAACAGCCATCTTCTAGACCCTGCCAGATCCAGAGAACAAGCTCACCACGACGAGGGACGTAGGCAGGATCCAGAACAAGTTTCACGAAGTAGTCTGAAAGCCATTCGTGTGTTAAGACCCAGTCAAGATTGAAACGCTGCTCAATATCTTCATCGAGGCTCCCCTTATCTTTCAATTTCATAACTAAGATCCGCCAGTAATCTGGCCCCTCTGCATCGGTGGGTCGACGCTCATTATTGGTCACTTAATGTGTCAATAAACAATCTAACATAGAGGCATGATAAGACTCACTTGTATTCACATCACGTTTAGCCCGTTGCACCGCGGTCCCCTGTGATACGGGCCCCTGGCTCGGCTTTCCTCTACCACAGAGCTTGCATCCACACTTGTCCAGCTCGTTCTTGACTATAGACAAGAAATGAGGAAAGAAAGTTTTCTGTGATTGAAAGTACTTTCCGCTTGGATGGCCAAATAGAAAACTGTCATACTTAACATAGGATTGTTAGTTGCAAATCAAGATGGGAACACTGGGAAAGCTCACCATATCAGGATTGGTGCCACGTGGTCGCGCCAATAGACAGTATCCCTCAGGCAACTTCTCAATGGTATGAACGACGCCTGATGTATGCTCTGTCAGTTCGAGAGCAGATGAAGGGTATAAACAGAGAAGGAAGGATGGAACAGGCCAGTATAAAGCAGAAAAAGTGAACGAGTAAACAACAGTTGGATACAGTGACAGATGCAGTCACCACAATAAATGCGACGTGCAAAACAGCGCGATGTAACAAATCCAGCATACTAAGCAAACCGTGAAAATAAAACCCGTAATCAACTCACCCTCTTCGTAAGTGCCCATCTCTTTGAGCCAGTTCTCGGCAAGTAACTCCCGCCAGCGAATGTCGGGGCGTTCAAAGTAGTGACCTCCAGATGGCCAGGTATTCATGTCTCCATCGCTGACAAAGTTATCCATTGGGATAATATTGACATTAGGGTCATCATCCTCGCTGCTAGAAGACATGTTTATCTTCCCCGCCTGGGAAGCCCAGGGAATGTAGATTATATTGGTACAGAGCTAGGACCCACCAATGCTGAATAAAAAAAAAGATAGAAAAAGGATCCAGCACAAGAATCCGTCTAAAGACAGCGAATAGAGGGTTTGTATGAGAACGCAGGTTGAAGAAGAGTAGTTGATAGGATGAACTATGGGGACCCACGGTTTTCTTCGCGCTGGGCTTATCGATAAGAAATGCTGCTGCTTTAAGAGGGCGGTGAACAAAAGGGAAAGCCTCGCTTGCCGCTTTAATTCAAGTCAACAACACAACTAAACCGAGAAATATCTATATTATGCATAGGGAGATGGATTTATTGAATATCATTTAACATTCCAAGATTGTAGACCTATAAAATTGTCCATACTGACTGTACACATTCAATTGGCAGTTGCTTCAACTAGAGCCTCGGAGCCAGAGTGCTCTTCTTCTTGATAAGGCGGTGGTGCAACTTCACCACTATTGGCCCACACTTTCTGAAGTTCCTGATCAATTTCCTCGCGGCGCTGCTTCCACTCATCCACCTTATCCAGACGCTTGCGCAGCTCCTGAAGTTCTTTCTCAACGCCAAGCTTCTCCTTCTCAGTACCGATTCTCTCGAATTCCCAGACCTCGCCTTCGGCACCCAGGCCAAGAGTTAGGTTATAGGTATGGTACTTCTTCAAAGACGCCCGCGTCGAAATGGTGATTAGTGTGATACCTCGCTCCTTGGCATTATCGTATAGCAAACCCTCGACGTCCGAGGAAACAGCCGAAGTGCCTTCGTCCATGAACGCATATCGCGGCTCATGGTAGAAGAGCCTTGCCATGCCCATGCGCTGTTTCTCACCACCGCTCAGAACGTCTTTCCACTCCTTGCGAGCGTCCCAGCCGCCTTCACGTTGTGGCAGATAACCAAGATGGGCGTCGTCGAGGATCTTCTGTAGAGCTGCGTCTGTCTCGCCAGCTTCGCGCATATCAACCTCCGTGTGCGGGTAGATTACTTGGTCACGCAGGGTGCCGACACTGAGATACGGCCGCTGAGGGAGGAACATGATGCCGTCGAGGCCAAAGCCTCGAGGACGACTAACGAGCCCGCGGTAGACGGGCCAGAGCCCGGCCACAATACGGGGGATTGCAGACTTGCCTACACCGTTTGGACCAGAGATGAGGAGGTGGTCGCCTGAATGGACGATGAATGAGAGCGACTCGATGAGTTCGTCGCCGCCCATTGGGTGGAGGGATGGTGCGACGATCGGGACCTGTTCTAGACGGACACCGTCGAAGCCGTTGTGGGTGGTGCCCTGGGAATCGGCAAGAGAGTACAGTTCGGGATGGGAGCCCCGTGGGGTGTAATACGCATCGGCGTGGACACGGTGCAAAGTTGCAATGAGGCCATAGACGCGCGAGGTGTAGCCTGCCAGCTCAGAGATATCCTTAATGCTGTACATCATGCGACCTCCAGCATCGGCGAGCGAAAGCATGAGGCGTTTGTTAGTGATGAACTCCTTCATGCGGCCACGCTCACGACCCATGCCCTCGGGTGAATCTGCCAACTCCATCGCACCACCCGAGCCACCCCAGGCGGGGAGGAATATGGGCAGGGAAGTTATCAAGTAGCCAAATGCTGACCAGGAGTACTTTAGGATCATGTCTTCAAGCATGTTGTAGCGGATCTTGAGACTGTAAATTCCCTCCATCCATCGCTGCAGCTCCTTGAAGCTTCTGGCCAGGAACACTCGCTCGGTATCAGCTCCACCATAGAACGAGATCTCTTCGGCATTGGCTAGAAGTCGAGAGTGCAGGCCACGAAAATCGCCTTCCTTCTTGCCCTCTACTGCCTTAAGCTTTCCAAATGGTGGTGAGAGTTTCCGGAGCACTACGGCTGTGCTGAAGTACCCAGCCAAAATGCCGCTCAGGGCAAGGGGACCAAGTGAGCGATAAAGTTGATAGTTGAATACGAAAAGATCCACCAACGGCTTTCCCATTGAGGAGTATAGTGATGCGGCAGCTGTGCAGAACAGGGTAAGGTCCTGCGTGATAAACTGGTCGGGCCCTTGGCCGATTCCACCGTCCAAATTCATCAACTTATAGTAATTGTTATTGTCGGTTAGATAGAGATCGTGGATATACCGGGTCAACCGAGTGCGGAAGGCGATGGACACCTTCGATTGGAGGAATTTGATCATCGCATTGGTATATGAGGCAAGGGTTCCGATTCCACACCACTTGAGGATACCCCAAAGGAAAGCCTTTCCTTTCCCAGCGACCAGATCCCTCACAATCTCACCATCAAGCCGTGCGATCAACAGTGAAAGATATGTTCTCACCAAGAGAAAAAGGCCATGGCTCATCAGCAATCCGGTCTCTTTGCTTCCCCATCTTGGGACCATGATACTACCCAAGCTTAAGAACTGATGCAGGAATGCCAAATTCAGACCCGGTTTGGTTGTAGGGGGAGGAATCTGGCTTGCCGAGCCGTCCTGTCCGCTACGAGCCGATGCTGGGGGGTTGAGGAATAGTCGTCGATGAGCGTCAAAGGTAGTCGGTTTAGTGGGATGGATTAAGACCTTGGAGGTTAGGGAGTCCTTGTATGGCACGTAGATAGTACGAGAACCGTCTTTACCCCGGATACCAGAGTTCCGGCGTAATAGACGGCGACCCTGGGCTCGCTCCTTAGCTCTCCCTCGGAACCACTTGTAGCCTCCATAACCGGAGCTGATGATGGAGAAAAGAAGGGCTATCGTTGCAATCAAGCGGGTGGTTTTGGACGTGCGGTGAAACTTGGAGCGTACGAGATCGGAGTAATGACGATATAATGCCAGGAGGGGATCCTCCGGACGCCGAAGGGTTGACTGGACGGCCATCTTCAAATGGCCTGAGACCTCCGACTCACGAGGTAACTGAGGGGTGGTACCCTAGACTCAACCGAAGGCCATGAGGTTAATTTCGAGTGTGTTTGCAAACCATAAATGCATTTCAAGACAAGAAAGTGAAGTTGACATGAAATATTTGGGCAGGTTGCATCATTGCATGTGAACCTCGGATATGCGGAGAAGCACCTCACGTGGGGAAGCTGACTGTACGTACTTCTTCTCCAGGGCTGCCCAGCCCTCTCTCTCCTAGTGATCTTCCAATGAACTGAGATTTTGGAAAAATGGACTTGGATAATTATAGAAATGGGGGAACCCCGACTTTTTAGCCCTGGGGATATTCCCATGGATTTCAATCTCTAATCTTTATGGAGTACTCCATTATTTTTCTTTGATATCCTTTGTTATTATGTTCAACTTCCCCTATATGAAACATTCCAACCCGAGTGAGCCTCGAACTCGAACCGTCACCAACAGGTATAACCCAGTTTGTAGTTTGTAGTTTACGGCTTGGGGTTTGGACTGGATCTAATTTCAGTCAAATCAAATGAAATCAATCACGTTTTCAAAGGCCATAGCTCCTCTTACTGGCCATATGAGTGGCTATTAAAGCATAAAAGTGGCCATAAAAAAGGGGCCGTACATAATACTACATAGCAATCACAGTGAATATCCACAATGAGATTCACCCCACAGGCCCTGATCGCGATCATCACAAAAGGATTCTGTTCTTTTTTTTTTCTTCACTCAGGCCCTGTGTTTGTAAGGTTGTAGGTATGGTGTAAATGGTATATAGAGTGTATAGAGTGTACGAATAAGAATCCCGCATTGAACGTGAAGGTACTTATTACCCGAGTACAGGGTACCTCTGCATATGTTGTAGGGTGATAGCAAGTCGGTATTTACCGTAGCCGCTGAGGGCTTGTAGTAGCGTGTGAAAGAGACCCTCCCATGTGCCTTGCTAGCCTTGTTAGCCCTGTTTAGCGTCAAAAAGAAAAGGGAAAAAGGGAAAAAAAGGGAAAAAAAGGAAATAAAATCCCATTTCCTCGCCCCATTTTCCCTCACCGTTCACGTGACATACCCCCGACTCCTCTTGACTCCTCTCCCCCCGAAAATCCTCCTTTAAGACAGTAGAAGATATCACATCCCTTTTTCTGTTCGTTTAGCTTGTTGTTTTCGAGAAAAGTGTAATAGTGGGTGTTGGATCACTCCCCCGGGGCCAAAGGCGGTACGTGCGAACTTTCCCAGAACGCTTGCCTATTGTCTAGGAGGCGTGTTAACGTCCCCTATTAGCCGCGCTCTCGACCTTGGAGAGTTCAGGCATTGACTCGGCCTTTCAGACCTGGGATCTGTTTCGCTTCCCTTCCTTATTCTATATTTATTTTGTGTTGGGCCACCTGACACCGCAGCCACCATACGATGAGTGGAGAGAGCACTGCGCGAGATTCAGCTCCGGAATCCGCAAACAAAGCACCTATGAATACCCCCCGGCCTTCCGGGCTCGGCCAGTAAGTGAATGCGCTTGTGGATTTTGACCTGTTGTACCCAAGGGGAATATGATTGCTGACATCGTTCCTTCCATAGTTCCTGAGCCCGGGCAGGGTAGTGGTACCGATGCGACCGACATCCAGGATGCAACCTCTGTCGCACCTTCCGACCTGGCTTCGTCTTCCACTGGACCAGCGCAGAGTACACCGGTCGCTGCTGAAGGCACCACTGCACCGAAGAAACGCCATTTGTTGATTCCGATCCCATCACGACGATCCTCGAGAACAAACAAACAACAGGGGTCGGAGAAGTCTGAGGAGGTGGCGCAAGATGAGCCTTCTCGACGGAGTTCTAAAGTGAGCATCCTGCGGTCAAAACGGGATCACAGCCGGGCAAGCAGTCGCCGGTCCCGCCAGGTTCAGAACGGAGTGAATGTGGAGGAGAGTAAAGAGGCGGCGACCATGCCCGAGGACAGTCCCTCAAAGCCTCAACAGAAAAAAAGTCCGTCTAAATTCCTGGCTTTCTTAGGCTGTTGCTCCTCTTCCGAAGTTGATGCGGATGACACTGCTCTGCCTGCAAAGAAAACAACCATGCGGCCACCTGCTTCCAACAGGTTGCCTACTCCAGACAAGGCAGAGGCTCCTACTGGTGACTCAAGCACTGTAGAATCGGGGGAGCCATACTTAGATGAAAAGGCACACTCCACAGTCAGCGCGGATCAGCCTGGCGAAGAAGACCGCAATGTCAAGCCTGCCACGGCCAGCGTGCAAGCCGATGGTCCTTCTGCGGATGCAAAACCTGCGGATGGCAAACCTGTGGATGCCAAACAGCCAGAAGTCTCAGGCCAAAAAGATGAGATTAATGAGGTTGCCCCGCATGATCAAACGGGAATTGTGACGGGATCAGTACCTGAAGTGAACGCAGACGCAAACACTCAGGATTGGGAGGGGCAATCAACCTCGACCACCGAGGACCCTACTTCTGCATCAACGGCAACCATCCCGAAAGATTTTGGCACTGACGGCCAAGAAGAAGTCACGTCTCACCAAGAAATGAAGCATCCCGTCGTTATTCCTCCGCCACCACCACCGCTGCCACCTGCACCCCCCGGCTCCTCCTGCTCGAGGTTATGAGGACGCAGCGCATCCTTTGCTCCCTGCGCCGTTGCCCCACTTAAGTGGCCGAAAGTGCTTGGTTCTCGACCTCGATGAGACACTGGTTCACAGCAGCTTCAAGGTAAGTCTTCCTGGCTTTCAAAATGCGCCCAAAGCGTATAAGCATATTATTGGATCATCTCACTCACTATTGATTTAATAGGTTTTGGAGCGTGCCGACTTCACCATTCCAGTTGAGATCGAAGGTCAATATCACAACATCTATGTAATCAAACGTCCCGGTGTGGATGCATTCATGAAGCGTGTTGGTGAGCTTTACGAAGTGGTGGTATTCACTGCCTCAGTTTCAAAGGTCAGTTGATAGTTGATGGTTTTTAGTGACATAAACTGACTCGAGTTGTAGTATGGTGACCCTTTGCTCGACCAACTGGATATCCACAACGTGGTTCATCACCGTCTATTCCGAGAGAGTTGTTATAACCACCAGGGGAACTACGTCAAGGTGAGCTCGTTTGTCCTCTTTACTCATCGAGAAAAACCTAACCATTATCCAGGATCTTTCACAAGTCGGTCGAGACTTGAAGGAAACCATCATCATTGATAATTCCCCCACATCCTACATCTTCCACCCCGAGCACGCGATTCCCATCAGCAGCTGGTTCTCTGACGCTCATGACAATGAGTTGCTCGATCTCATCCCTGTTCTCGAGGATCTCGCAGGGGCCCAAGTCCAAGATGTCAGCATGGTCCTGGACGTCACCCTGTAGATGCCTCGATGGGATCCTTCTTACACCTGAGATATCCATTTTGAGCGAATTGTTTTCTTTTCTACGCGAGAAAAGCCCTTTCCTTTTGCGTTCCTCCAGCATTGCTGCCATTGATGGGCAGTCGCCCTATTTCCTACTACAGATTCGATTCCCCTTCTCGACGACCGAACATGGACCCAGATGGAACTGGTATCCTGCTGGGCCAAGGCCCCGTCCCCCTGCATTTGTTGTCGTTCTTGGATAGCACATTACCCCATCTTCGACCTTCTGCATTGCAATTTGACTTTGTATCTCACTACGCTCCGAGCGAGCCCATTCCCCATTATTTCTTTTTCTTTTTCTTCCCCTGTGCTTTACCAACACCCCCTCATGTCCTGATCTTCCCTTTTTTGTGTATTCTCTCCCTATCCCCCCACCCAACAAGTCCGCTTTTTATGCATTCTGCAGGCGTCCCTTGGTTATCATGCCCCCCCCGCTGTATCCCCCCTATGTTATTTCTTTTCTCATTTCTGCCTTGCTACATGGCCTTGCTGCCTTGATCTCAGCTCACCAATACACGAGCATGCATTTCATTATGTTCTCTCCTTTGCTGAGACCTCTGCCTGGCAGTGGTCTGCATCTCCTTCATAACGAGCAGTGTCTAATAATTTCCTTTATGCTGCCCAATTTGGAGATTCTTTCATGCAAATGTACATGATCAGTCACGGCTCTCGATGCTGTATATATAGCCCCCGGGACGACGGATCCAGAAAACAAAATGGAGCCAGTTGTATTAGAGTAGAAATGACTTTTAACCATTAATTGTTATTCGTCTACAATCTATATCTCAAGTAAAATAAATAAGTCAATCCATATGTCCCTAGATAAATAGGTTGAAGTGCTTCGGGGTCATTCCGCATTGAGGCCGCATTAAGACGATGATGTAGTCAACCAGTTGATCTCCTCAGCATTCCCGAAACCCAAGGTCTCAGTTCCTAACTCTCAGTGCAACCTCTTTATATCTTCTTTATTGCCGTTTTGTTCTTTCGAACCCATCTCTGTGGATTTCCTTTTTGTTCTAAAATCCCCGATTGGCGATCGTCTCCCGATAAAAACGCCAAAAGCTCCCCGCAATCGCGATTCCCACCGCCCACCTCCGAACATCCCACATCTCTCACGCTGGCTGAAATCATGAAGAACAAGGAGGGCTGGGACGGCAAAATGAGAATGGAGCCAAAGGCCGTCATTACAAACCCGGAGGCGTTGGAGGATTCAGATTACTCGGATCCGGATGCACCCACGGTCGAGGAGATTGAGGCTGATGAAGGTACGGTCGCTGGATGATTGATTGCTCAAGGCTGGGCGGTTCCTGGCGAATCGATATACTAACGGCTGTTCAGATCTATTGGCAGACGAAGATGTTAATGCAGAGGTAGGCAGCCCTGGACTCTTCGCTGCTCGACGCGCGCGCGACGTGATTGCTAATCCTTCTTCTGCTGTAGGATATCGACCTCGTGCACTGCCGGATATCGTCGATTTCTGCTCTTAAATTGGAACGCTTCCCTAAACTTCAGGTACATACCCTCAACGACCCTGGAATCCGCATGTGTCTGGTAATGGAGAGGGGCATATGGTACCACTTTTTCCTCAAAAGCACAAAAGCGCAACGGCGCGGCATTTCTTTCGGTCCACTCAGGTGGCTAACGCGCTGGGATATACAGAGACTATGTATGCGCCAAAATCAAATATCACGCATCAACTTCCCTCCAAATGTCGCCGCCAGTCTGACCGAACTCGATCTCTACGATAACCTCATCTCCCACATCAAGGGCTTGGAGGAGTTCCATAACTTGACCAGCTTGGATCTGAGCTTCAACAAGATCAAACATATCAAGAATATCTCGCATTTGAAGAAGTTGACCGAGATTTTCTTTGTGCAGAACAAAATCTCCCGGATCGAGGGTTTGGAGGAATTGACCGGAATCAAGAACTTGGAGTTGGGCGCGAATAAGATTCGGGTTCGTACTATATGATACCCGCATACAAAGTGAACAATGGAAAAGCTGACACAGGGTCTGTTCAGGACATCGAAAACTTGGAGACACTGACCGCGTTGGAAGAACTCTGGCTTGGGAAAAACAAGATCGTCGAAATGAAGGTCGGCGATTGTCACCCAACATACCCGAACAAGTAAAGAAGCTGACGCCATCACAGAACTTGGATAGCCTATCGAACCTCCGCATCATCTCCATCCAATCCAACCGCCTCACCAAAATCACGGGTCTCTCCGCGCTCCCAAAGCTCGAAGAGCTCTACCTCTCTCACAATGCAGTAACCGACCTCTCAGGACTGGAATCTAACGAGACACTGCGCGTGCTCGATTTCTCCAACAACCAGGTCTCTCATCTTGAACATCTTTCTTCACTAAAGAACCTCGAGGAACTGTGGGGGTCGAATAATCAGCTTGCTAGCTTTGAGGAAGTTGAGCGCGAGCTCAAGGATAAGGAGAAGCTCGAGACTGTTTACTTCGAGGGTAACCCGTTGCAATTGAATGGGCCAGCGGTTTATCGGAATAAGGTGCGCTTGGCGTTGCCGAATATTAAACAGATTGATGCTAGTAAGTCTCTCGTTTCCCTCTCTGTCTCTCTCTTGTAGTACACATATTGTTTCGGATATAGTGCTAATGTGATACTCCACTCTACAGCTTTTGTCCGAGTTTGAGGGAATGAGGGCAATGCCTTAATGTCTTTTTTATACTCTGTCTACTTGACTAATGGCTCTGGCGTCTTGCGTTCTATGGTCAAGTGTAGGCGGATTGATTTATTTACACATAGAATATGAGGACCTATGGAATTGATGTCGAAAGGACTGCTTCTGAAGCTGGCCATGGCCAGCTTTTTGATTCGCAACCTGTTGACCCTGGAACCACAACATATCTAGAATCAAAGTCATATAAGTAGGGCTCTTCCACCCATATAGATTTATCTGCACCTCAGTATGGGATATACATCTGTAAGAGAGAGACAAAGAAGATACTGAATAGGTGGTGATAGCACTAAAGCTAGAATCTCCTATATTGACTGAATGCAGCCCGAATTGAAATCTCACTCTGGGATTCAACATATCTATGGGTTATATACTCCGTAAGGAAATGGGTGATAAAGGCACCACACTGCATCTGTGCCGCTAATCCCGATTCCGTAGGAGTCTAGGGTTTTTAGGGTGTAAGAATGGGCGTAGGCAAGAAGTAATGTATGCAGGTGAATAGGTAGGTAGGTAGATATGAGAGCTTACACGTGCGAAGAGAACCAGGGGTAGTGTAACCCTACCCGATGAATATGATTGATGTCAATTACAAGAAGGGACACTAATGCATATACAAAGAGAAAGCACAAAGAGAAAGCACAAAGAGAAAGCACAAAGAGAAAGCACAAAGAGAAAGCACAAAGAGAAAGCATAAAGAACTTGGTATCAACAACCATGATTTTCCATGATAGCTCTAAAAGAAGGATCTCGCAGAAGCTGAGTTGCGGTCAGACGCTTCGCCGGGTTGTAAGTGAATACACGAGACATAATGGAAAGCACATGGCTTCGCTCCATTGGGTCGGCGTCGGGACGAAAATTTGCAATTCTTGACTCAAGAGTCCATGTGGGATCGGGAGTTTGGTTTTGGTCATACCAGTCATCACGGCCTCCAGGGTGAGTATATAGACCCTTCCACTCCTCGGGCAGAGGACCTAAAGACATCACGAAACCACCAATAATTCCACCATTGAAAACAGGAGAAAAAGGCAAGTGGCCAAGGTAAAGTTCCGAAAAGGGGATCATGTAACTCCATATGTCGCAGGCAGGACTGGGGTCCTTTCTATGCAGGCGGTCCGGGGAGCAATATTGCAATGGTGGATAGCCACGTGGAGTCACGGGGTGACTTTCTTCGCCAGACCAAAGTCACCGAGATGGAATTTCTTTGTGTGTAAGCTTGGGGGGATTTTAACAGGTCCAACGAGCTCTCCTTGCTTCCAGAGATTGTCCACTGGTATCATTTGCTTCAATGGCCGACCCAGTGCCTCGTATTTAGCACTCCTAGGCAGATGGTCGAGGGGTTCTATTCCCCACATACAATTTCTCTCATTCAAATCTGTTGAATAAACGTTAGCATATAGGCGAATAGAGGAAAGAATAGGATACTAGTGTTACTCACCACGGTGGACAATTCCAGCCTCGTGTAAATTCTCCAACGCCTCTAGCAATTGCCGAGCTGCGGACATGCGAGTAGTCATAGACATTTTTATCACGTCCGGACCGTAAAGACATGGGCCTATCAAGGGAAATACTTGAACCGTATGGTGACATCCATCTCCCGGAAGTAGAAAGGTTTCCAGATACGTCACAAAATGAGAGGCATCACGTATATTCCGAACGATTTCGTCCTGTAGGCGGATTTCCTTTTCACCTGATTCTCCAACGAACATAATCTTAAGGGCAACGTCTCTGTTATTTTGGCGGTCATGGGCCATCCAGACAGTCGAGAAACCGCCGGATCCAAGCTTATGCTCTACCAGGTATCTCTCATTGATCAGGTCTCCGAGGCGGATGGGATAGAAGACATCTAGGGTGTTATTTCTATCATATTTGTCCTAGGGCTCGACAACCTCTTCTAGGTCCATTTCCTCGTCTTCATTGCGCACAAAGTCGCCGAAGTCTTCTTTACCATCTTGGTTGCAGTATTGAGTTGTTGCTGTCATTTCGCATACCTGACATGCCACTATCCTTTGTAAGTGATTTCTTCAGTCTCCCTGTTTATTTCAATGGACATTGACCTTTGACTTTAGCGCTGATCTCCCTGCCCCTCGTGATCCGTCTGCCTCTCACACCTCCGAGAATCGTTTCTAGCCGCCCAGTTCTATCCACTTTTGCATCCCCGCCCGTCTGGGCGTAGAAGTTCTTCGTGACGTGATATGAGATGATCTAGATCGTTCGGAAACCTATGATCCGATTGATCTAGTTTCAAACCCCTCGCCGAGCGATGATTTTTGGCATGGTGGTCGAGCCATAAGCGCCGATGTGATGCTGTGATATAGTATGCAGGTGCCAGGTCGTTTCAGCTCGATCACGATTGGACAAGGACTTCAAACTTCCACCCATCAGAAAAATACCTTGAACTCACCGATCTCTCATCATGGGCAAAACCAAAGTCCGACTAGAAGATCTCCCGTTGGAAAAAAGACTCAGAGTCACTCTGTACAATATAGATGACTGCAATGCCGCAACTCGCGGCCAAAAGATTCCTGGTGCTCTCGGATTAAAAGTCCAACGCTTCGCTGTTATCCGTGGCATTCGACACCACGATGGTTTCGCCCACGAGCTACGCGGCGTCGCACCGGAGTTCACTCGTGCACTCAATGCGCGTGCAATTATGAGCGGAGTGATCCCAGAGATCAATGACTCCTCTGAGATACCCTATTGCATCTGGTATCCGGAACCTCCATCCCAGGAGACCCTTCGCAATTTGGTAAAGCGTTATACCAACATGATTTATCACGCTGCTCGCTCCTGTGCCGTGGCGGGATATTTTGATCTTTACTCGGAGCTTCAGGTTCTTCCCGAGGTTCATGTTGCTGCCGAGGCTCGCGACGCTAGCCTAGCAAGAAAGAACAAAGGCAGCGAGGCAATATACGAGCAAATAATGTCGAATCATTTGAAATTTGAAATAATGAATGATTATGATCGATCTGTCAATCTTGAAAACCCTCGTCCGGCACATCTGAATGGAGACACGGCGGTTTTTTCCGATCTCACTGCACGGATGCTTCATGCAGGAGTGGATAACAGCAGCAAACATTCCGTCAGTCTTGTTGATTACATCGAGTGGGATTCGAAAGAGTACAATACGTATAACCACTTCAACATCACTGAGGATATGGGAATCGACGATCATAGTTGCGGTGCGCCTGAGCCTTTGGCCAGCTTTTGGCCACTTCTGTATTCGCCTCTGCCGTCAGACCTTCCACCAGTTAATAAAGACAACCTGATTCTATCGGCTGCATATAGAGGCGACGTGGATCGATATGTACGCCTACGACGCCCACAGATGATCGAACAAGAATTCCACGCTATCATTTTGGGGATATACCACCACCCCCTTTGGGCGCGATGGTGGAGCACACAGGTGCCAGAGGTCCCCGATAAAAGTGAGCACGTATCCCTAAGACGCGCAATCAATGCTCGACGCATCATCAGCGACGATATTACTTGTATCACACCAAGTACCCCGGAATCGCTGGTACCACGCAGAATCTGGTGGCCTAGTGTTGCTTCTCCAGTGACCTACGTGCGTCTCGCGCAGAAAAGGCCTGATATGCTCGAGTCTTGTCTACGAGCATGTATTGTCGCTGATTACGAAGATGCGTGGGATGAAATTCTGACTGGGTCATCCGACGGCCCGATTGATTCCAAAGTCACTCGACTTTCCGAAGTCGTCAGATCGCAGATATATGCCGAGGCTAAAGATTCTTCCAATCCGCATTACCTCGACGACATAAATTTGCTTGGAACTGCCAGGGTGCAGAAGCTTGAAGCCGATATGTACTACTTGGATGACATGCGTACTGCGAGATGGATGTATTCCCCGCGCTCGACTGCCCAGAGAGTTGTAATCAAAAACAAGCCCTTCGCGTTAACAACGGGGGAGAGGGGATCGGATGGAATTCCAAGAGAACCGAGTAATCTGGGATTCACAACTTTTGGCATGGATGCAATTGGCTTGGATAGTAACACATGGGAGCAGGAAAGTTTCATTGATGTCGAAGATATGCACAACATCCTTGATGCCAGACACGTTTCAACATAGCATCTATAGCCGACTTCAAATCGCAGTTTAGTTCCATCCACATTGGTTGGGTCATAGTTGGTTCGAAGTGCTAGGCTGATTATCAAGTGACTTTCAGCAGTACGGGTCATATCAATCCGCTTTCGAGCAAGAAAAACGTCACTAAATAGAGGCCGACTGGTGTCAGGATGTGCTCCAATCGCCCTATCACGCTTGTAAATCTGTAAATCGTACTGGACTATTCAACATACTTTAAAACTCTTTTAAAGAGATTAGACACATCGTAGATATCGTGGGCGACTTAAAAAAATAATCTCATCGGCCTTATTGGTAGGGACGTAGTCCTTTAAAATTTAAGCATCTGCTCTTTTCGACAATCACACTCGATTTACTCTTTGTCAGGGTCTAGTCCCCATCATTCAACATGGTTCTGCTTTCTTTAATGATTACACTCAATTGGCACTATCAATCTTTCAAACATATAGGAACGCATCGAGCACGGGGAGTAAGTCGTGGACCCTTCCATTTCTACAAAAGCCATAAACATAAATGCACTTATAAAATAGCCTTAGGCCGCCTTGGCTACCCGATACCGTTGTGTGATGGTGTCGGACAAGTCCACAAAGGAAGCACTGCCCATAAGCTCTGGCAGACTCAGACTCGCTTTCATTTCACGCACAATCCAATTGCGGATCTCACCGGCCACCAAAGAGTCAACCCCATAGGTGCTAGGGGGCTTCGAGGGTACAATATCATCTGGGTGCAAGGACAAGACCGAGATAAACTTGCCCACAACGGCTTCGTAAATTATGGATTGATCATCCTCAAGAGACTGGCTCTTAGACAACAACTGGCCTAGGGGGATAATCGGCTTTTCATCGATGTTGTCGGTGCCCTGCTCTGCCGTAAGACGGGGGTGCCGGCAATGAACGAATCGACTATCCGAAAACCAGAAAGGAACATGCGAGGAGGGCGGGAGCAAGCAGGTATAGCATTCGGCATCCCAACTGGGATCATATTGTCCACTGATCACCGTATCCAGAATGTCATTGATGTCCATATCGGTGAGACCCTCTTCACCCCAGTTTTTGTCAATCACTTGCTGTCGACTGCTCTGCTCGGCAATGTATCCAACTTTGGTCACTGGGCCTAAGTCGACGGAGACAGCAGGAAGGCCTTGAGAATTTCGCATTCGTGCCAGTGAGCCCAAGTAGGTTGTGGCGGCACCGTAGGCAGAATGGCTTGGGGGCCCAATGGTACCAGTAATGGATGAGATGATGATGAAGAACCTAAGACTCCGGGGATCACTGAAATACTGATGTAGATTCCATGCACCCTGAACCTTGGGGCTGACCACTGCGCAATAATCGTCATAGGGCATGTTCTCAAATAACATGGTCTAGAGGACGGGGGTCAGTATATGGCGAGTCTTATGGGAGGAAAATTCATATTTACTCACTTTCAGCACCATGGCGCTGTGGATGACACCTCGGATAGGCGGAAGAATCTTTGCACTCTCCTGGATAACATTTTCCAGGCTAGCGGAATCTGCAACGTCACCTTGGAACACCGCCAGTCGTACACCTTTCAGTTGCATCTCCGACTCTAGCTCGCGCACTCTTTGCGATTGTAACCCACTGCGAGTCATAATGATGATGTTCTTGGCACCTCTGCGGCTCATCCACCGAACGATACTTCGTCCAATGCCACCACCACCACCCACGACAAGGTAGGACTCATCGGGTGTGAACAAGGGCATACTTGCCTCATCAATGGCCACCTGTTGTAGTAAATCAGTATTTGGTTATTTACACCTCACAAGGGAAAGAGCCTCTTACCGATACTGGTCCTGGCAATGAGAGGTCGACGACTAGCTTCCCGATGGAATTGCCCTCGCTGAGATGCCTGAAAGCATCCTCCATCGCCCCAATGTGGTAGCACTTGGGCGACATCGCCGACTTTATCACCCCAGTAGCGTACCAATCAATCCCTCGGATCAAAATATCTTGCAACAGATGAGGTTTGTCCTTCATCAAGGCCTCCAGGTTTATCGAAAAGAAGGAGGCACCTCTGTTAAACGGTCTCATCGAAAGACGGTTGTCATTCAAGATATCCGTGAGGGCAAGATTCACAAATCTCCCATAGGGGCCTAGGCACTTCCACGACACATCTAGTGCTTCATTGGACCGAGTGTTCACAACAACATCATAGCCCCTCCCTGCCGTCCGGTCCATCAGATCTTCGTACGATGAGACCTGATCCCCACAGAAGATGTGGTCGAACGGAATCTGGAAATAGTCTGCGATTGCTTCCTTCTTCTCGGCAGAACCGACCGTCGCATAGACCTCGGCACCAAGATACTGAGCAATTCTCACGGCCATCTGACCGACACCTCCTGCAGCCTGGTGAATGAGAATTGTCTCGCCTCGCTCGAGGTGACCAACCGTTACTACAGAGTAGTAGGCTGTGACAAATGCCATAGGAATGGCGGCTGCAGTTGTGTATGTCATTGAATCGGGAATTTTGACTACCTGGACCGAGGGGCAGCGCACAATGGATGCATATGTACCTCGTGTTAAAGCACACACACGATCGCCAACAGCCAGGTCATTGACACCGAGACCGATAGCTGTGATCACGCCGCTGCATTCGTAGCCAAGGTCCCCGATAACCTTGCCATTGCTGATTAAGGCGTCTTGGAAGCTGATCCCACTTGCCTTGACTTCGATTTCAACATCCAGGTCATTGATGGCCGGTCGTGATAGTCCATTATTGACAAAGGTGAGACTTTTCGACGTCCCCGGTGCTTGTACCTGCATCTTAAGTAAATGTCCACTGTCCCAACCGGGTTGAGACCTCGGTGCAAATTGCTCCCGTGTGTCAGTGATTAACTGGTTCATTCCAGTATCCGGCTTGAATCGTGGAATCTGAATGATTCCGTTTCTTTCAGAGAGTTCGGGCTCTGCTAGAGGTGAGTCTGGTTTGATAAACGACTGTGAAAAGACGCGGAGAATCACGGAAGCTGCTTCGGCACTTGAGAGCCGGTTGGTAATATCTAGATCCAGTACAACCAGCTTCTGGTTGTGGTTTTCTTCCCGAATACTTCGGGTGAGCCCTAACGTCATGCTCGCCTTGGGATCTACAGAGTCCTGGTTGGCCCCTGCTACCACCCACAGATTTCTGTCCGCCTCGCAGATGCGCTGGAGGCCCCGATATTGAAGTGCGGTAATACTGTGCATAAGAGGAGAGTTAAAGTCCTCCAAAACAATGTAAGTCTTTGAAGTATTTGGTTCAGTGGCAATGGCGTCGAGTGCCACAACACGTGCGGTGATTTGTAGGGATTCAGCGAGGCTGCTCGTGAGCGCTTCTGCAAGACCCTCTGAAGGACCGCCCGTGACAATAGTGAGATCTTCGCTTGGGCTCCACTGGTCGGGCGCCGTGGCCGAGCTCACAATCAAACTACATTCTTGCTCAAGAGTGCCGGGGTAATCGTGAAGCTCTGCCTGAATACCAGAGAAACCTGTCGATCGTAAAACACTGTCCCAAGTGACAGACGAAAGGGTCGGCCCATTTTGACGGAACTCTTCTTCTCCAAGCCACCAGCCGGGTAGTGTCGCAAAGGGGAATGATGCTATGCTGGGGCTCGTTATCTCCAGCAAAAGTAGCTTACCGCCCGGTTTGAGAAGGGACCGGACGTTGGTCATTGTTGTCGACATATTGACCGTCGCGTGTAAGACATTGGCCGCAATGATCAGGTCGTAGGTCCCTTCTGTGTAGCCCTGACCCTCCGGCGAGGCTTCGATGTTCAAAACTTGGAAATCCAACACCTGCTTCCATGCCTGGAGCTTGATCTTGGATTTTTCAAAGAACCCAGCACTGACATCAGTGAAAACATAGGAATCAAAGAGGGTTTGAGCAGTGGCACCTGGTTCACCGAGAGCTTGTAGAATGGGAAGCGTCGTCCCTCCTGTTCCAGCCCCAATCTCCAAGATCCGCAAGTTGGGATTCTGGTGAGCCAAGGAAGCAACGATCGATGCCGCGGCTGGATATAGACGGTTTTTCAGGGGCTCCAAGTCCTCATAATAGCTCGTGAGTAAATCATCTTCCAGCATGAGGCTGAGAGGCTCCACTTCTTCGCGAATGATCCGGGCGATGTTTTCGCCCATCCGGCAAAGGAACTTTCCAACCGATCCAACCTGGTTTGCCTTTTGTATAAGCTCCTGGGCCTGTTGGTTATCCATATTATTGTGCCATTGTTCTTGGACCTTTTCTTTCATCCAGCGGTACATGTTTACTTGTCGTGACCCATCATAATCCCCGAGCTGCACCAGTGCCTCGTGCATGTAGTACAATGAAACGTCGTTAAGAATTCTGATACGCGACTGCTCATCAGCCGCGCCTTCATTCGAGACCTGGAAAGTACGGCGTAATTCATCGGCCGATAGAATGTCCACCCAGGGCTGCCATTCGATCTTGTGGCAGAAATTGGTCATGGCAGAGGAGACTTCCGGCAAAGGCCGCCCTCGACATTGAAGGCCTTTGATCGAGATTGAACCTCCATCCTCCTGTTGCGTAGACAGGGAGAATACGGGAACATCCAGAGAAGGATTCGAAATTGTCCCGCTGATAGCCAAATCCTTGTCCGCTGCCAGGAGAGTTAGAGGTCGAACCGTAATTTCTTCGATATAGCGGGGCATGTAGAGTCTGTCCAGTCCCCCAAACTTAGAGCGTGCAAGGACTAATATTGTCTGCATCAAGATATCGACTGTGGCTGGATGCAGCACGTACGCGCTCTCGCACATAGAGGGCATGGCCTTTGCGGTGTCGGGAATCCTCAGCTTTGCGATGGCCTCGGAGCCAGTAGCTTTCATATCATGCAGGCCCTGGAAGGAGGAACCATACTCAATACCCGAGTTCTTGACAGCTGTATAGAAATTGGTGTGATCTAGTGCTAGTCCGGGAAAGCCGTCTGGGGAAATATGGTCACTTTTGCCCCCAACCTGAGGCCTGTCTAGAACGCAGATATTTCCTCTGCAACGTTCTTCGAACTCTGAATCTCCGGAACATGAGAATATGGCGAACTCGTACCACTTTGTTGATTGGGTTTGAGGTCCAATGGTATAGGGGCGAAGTGACAGGGTCATATCGTACTCAGTCATCTCAGAGAGCATCAACGGATACTTGACCAGCACCTCTCGAAGAATGTATGATGCACCATGGGCCTTCCCCTGGAACAGGTTATATTGAGATGCGGCCTCAATAGCCATGGAAATGTATCCGGCCATGGGGAAGACTACTTCCGACTGCACACGATGATCGCGAAGCCACGGTAGGTCATCCAGGCGAATGATGTTCCTCCATCGGGGCTCCAGAGCATTGAAGTCCGTAGCAAAGCAGCCAAGTAAATCATTATAGGGCATCTTGTTTGCCCGGTAAAACTTGTTGATTCGTGGTTCTTGCCAATATTCTTCCTGGTGTTTCCACGGATAAGATGGAAGATCGCCCAACACAGCGAACTGTTTGGATAGGTTCAAGGTGTTGCCAAAATTGGTCTTCTCCAAGTCAATGGGGAATCCCTTCTGCAATAGCGAGGCTGCTAGTTCGTGCATAGTATGGACCCCGTTTGTGCCCCTGACCAGTGTTGGGAAGTATGAAATGTCTTTGTTCTTTGCAATACCTTTTATCACCTGTGAAACAGGCCCTTTGAGGGCTGCATGGGGACCAACTTCCACCAAGATGTCAATTCCACGTTTCTCCCCGCCAATTGTCATATTATAGCGACACATAGCCGATAGGGAGTCCGAAAAGAGGACTTGACCAGTCATATTGCTGGTCCAGTAACGATTGTCTAGCTTTGGCTCTTGAAGCAGGCCACCGTCGGTCGAGGAGAAAAACTTGACTGGACTCTCAACACAGTCGATGTCACCAAGAGCTGCGAAGTAGCTTTCGGCAACGACACTCATGTGACTTGAGTGGTAGGCGATATCAACCTTCAATGTTCGATTGAAAATATTCTGCGCGTCACATAGGGCGTGAAGCTCCTCAATTGCGCTGCGGTCACCAGACACCGTAAAGCTGGAGGCACTATTCTTGCACGCGATGGCCGCCGAGCCGGAGGTCAGGGAGCTCAGTAGGGTTTGTAACACGGCCTCGCTACACCCGACGGCAATCATGGATCCCTTTAGATCTGGGAAATTTTCTTTAATCTCCACTGTCGCCATTCCACGATGATATGCCACCTTGATACAGGTGGCGGCAGACAAAAGGCCAGCTGCATAACCAGCGGCAATTTCACCGCTAGAATGGCCGACCACGGCGGTAATATCCAGTCGCCATGAGCGCAGCAAGTCTACCAGAGCAATTTGGATGGCGCAGCAGGCGACTTGGCTGATCTGCGGCACACCCAGCTGAGACTCTTCGGGACCATTGAGCAATTCATCTATACCTAGTTAGTGTATCACTTATGATAACTATTGTATGACAATCAATGTTCTTACCTTGCAGCTTCCAGGTCGCCCCGAGCTCCAAAAGTGTTGCTTGCGACTTTTGTAAGGAATTTGCAAATACTGGATAACAACCAAGTTCTTGGCCCATCTGTGGCCAGTGGGCACCCTGTCCGGTGAAGACTAGGCCAACCAATGGTCGCTTGGTTGAACGCGTTGGAATAGTAGACTCTGCACGTAGCTTCTCGACAAGCTGACTATGGCTGCTTGCGGTGACGACAGCCTTCCAAGGAAACAGTGACCTTCGCGTCGAGAGGGTGAGAGCGAGGTCTTCCATGATAGTTTGATTGAAGAATAGTGGATGCTTTCGCACATAGGCCGACAGCTGGCTCAGCTGCATTCGGCATGAGTATTCGGAGTTAGCCGAGAGGGCAAAAATATACGACCCGCTCGACGGCTTCTGGCTAGGTCTTGGTGGTGCTTGCTCAAAGATACCATGCGAGTTAGAGCCACCAATACCAAAGTTATTGACTGATGCCCTGCGGACTCCAGACTTCGGCCAAGGCTTTATCCCACTGAGCACCTGGAGGTTGTTCTCCTCCAGATGTAGTTTGGGATTTGAATTGGTAAAGTTGGTGTTGGGCAACAGCATTCCCTTCTCAAGCATCATTGCGGTCTTGATAACAGATACCAGGCCGCTGACCCCTTCTAAATGGCCGAAGTTGGACTTCGCAGACCCTATAAAGGTTGGCTCCAAACCAGTGCCCTGTTTTCCGAATATATTGGCAATGGCCCCCACCTCGATTGGATCACCGATAGCAGTACCGGTCCCATGTGCCTCCACATACCGAGTCTGGGATGGGTCAAGGCCGCAAGAGGCATACACAGACCGAATCAAGCTCTCTTGGGCCTCGCCACTTGGCACAGTGATTCCAGCATTTGTCCGGCCATCTTGGTTGATACCCGTGTTCTTGATGACAGTGTAGATATGATCACCTGCTTCGAGAGCTGCGCTGAGGGGTTTAAGTACCAAGGACGCAGCCCCCTCTCCCCGGCCAAATCCCCCCGTCGCCCGATCGTCAAACGCGTAACACTTTCCTTCAGGAGAAAGCAACCTGGTCGTCACAGTTAGCGTAAGCTAGACGTGAGGAGTAGTAGTAGATGGAACTTACTGGGATAAAGAATATAGAATGGTGCTCTGAGGATAGATGTTCAGATGTGCAGCGGCCACGATGGCACAAGGAGAATCTCCTGAGCGAAGACTTTGACAGGCCAAGTGGATGGCAGTCAAAGCTGAGGAGCATGCGGTGTCCACGGTAATACTAGGGCCGTGGAAATCAAAGAAATGGGAGAGTCGATTTGCAATCATGCAGGGGTCACAGCCGGTCATCGCAAAGGTGGGTGCAGTCTCGGGATCCCGGGTGATACCATGCAAGTAGTCCGAAAAAGAGTTTGCTGCGAACACCGCGACGTCCTTACCGGCCATTTCCTCCATAGGAAAGCCGCCTGTTGGGGACTTGGTCAGAAGGTTGGGACTCAATCACAGGGGGTTGATCTTATCACCTACCATTCTCCAACGCTTCGTAGGTGACCTCGAGGAGAAATCGTTGCTGCGGATCCATAGCCTAAGAAACAGCCATCGATCAGTTCATCAAACCAACAAAATGAGGATCACGGTCACTCCAACCTTGGCTTCGTTGGCCGTAATGCGAAAGAACGGAGCATCGAAATGGGCAAGGTTGTGGTTCAAGTAATGCCCTCCTTCATTGTTGATCTAATCAAGACTGGTCAACTCCACGATCCTTGATTGGGAATAGTGACAAATTACCTTTCCCTTTCGGTCTGCGTTCTTGTTCCAAAAGGCTGCATTGTCAAAACGGCCTTCGGGGTTCTCGGTCCAAGCACTCTTTCCATGAGCACAGAAGCTCCAGAACTCCCCCAAAGTAGAGATGTCAGGAGGGAGTCGGCAGGCCATTCCGACGATGGCGATAGGCTCCACGCTAGGGTCATTGGTTGTTTCCATTGTTGATAAATACTATGTAGCAAAGTTTCTCAAGCTCGATTACATGCTCCTACCTAAGTGGCACCTGGATGTCACAATATATATTTACAGTTTCCAATGCACTTGTCTCCTACCATTATCACCCTTCCGCAATAACCGAATTGTACGTAAATCCAAAGACAGCAAACCCTACTAGACTGCTGCTGAAGGAAGGGTGAACGACCCACATACGCCAAACATATGAAGTTAACCCCGTCATTGCATACCTGTTGAGCGAGGGCTATACGGGATGTGATTAGACGTCTGATCCCAATGGAGAACAATGCATATGCCTATTCCCGCAGGTGATCAAGCTGGGTGGGTGGATTTTGTTTCTTGTCTAGGTTTCCTCAAATCAAGAATATACACATGCAGTGCCTATCATGTCTATCTATCCAGATCAAGGAAATAAAATATATCGTTGGACTAAAATCTGACAGGCAGCTGCTCGCTACGAACTTTCCCTCAGAAATACCCGTTGTGTCAGATCCCGTGCCCTGGATATATATCTCCGAAGGTTGTCTTTGGCACGGTGAAAAGGCTGATCTACGAATACTACTACTGGATCGAGATTTGTCTGCATAAGATTGTTGTGGCACACTTCATAGTATAATATCTAGATACTACTACTCCACTCACATTTTCCTGGATGAGATAATCTTTGTATGACATGTAGGATCTACAGATAGTAGTACTGCATTGATATTTGCCAACATGAGGCCAAACATGAGACCAGCGGGACCATGCGCATTCAGAAATCTCGATATGGAGCGACACCCGAGCTAAGATGGGGCATAAAAGGGGTGTGGGCACACGTGGATTATCATCCTCCCGCTATGACAATAAAATCATGATGAACCCAGTATACATTGTTGGGGCGGCGAGGACCCCCACTGCACGCGTGAGTCCAGACAGTCAAACCCCCCAAGTTTCGAGTGATGACTGATTGATGTAGATTAATACCCAGCTAGACCATGTGTCGGGCACCACCCTCGGAGCCATCGCAATTCGTGAAGCCCTCCGTCGCTCACAAGTACCGCTGGATTTATTTTCGGATGTTTACATGGGCCAAGTGCTTCAAGCTGGCGCTGGCCAGGCCCCCGCCAAGCAGGCTGCGATGCAGGCCGGTTTGGCGCCAGATATTGAAGCTACCACAATAAACAAAGTATGCGCATCTGGGCTCAAGGCCATCACATTTGCTGCTCAGAATATCCAACTAGGGCACGCCGTTGCTCAGGTGGCCGGGGGGATGGAGAGCATGTCAAATGTCCCCGGGTATTTAAAGAAAGGAGATGACTCAAATTCCGAAGAGAATCTGGTGATTGATGGCCTCCAGCTTGATGGGTTGATTAACTCCTCAGATGGCCGGTCTATGGGCGCCTGCGCTGAGGGTGTCGCTGAGCAGATGGGTATATCCCGTGAAGACCAGGATGACTATGCCCTCGTTGCTTATAATCGGGCATCCCAAGCACAGCAGAGCAATGTCTTCCAAGAAGAGATCATACCCGTGTCAGTAGATGCAGACGCAGCGAAGATATTTGACACCGACAGTCTCCCCCATGAAAGTCTCTTCAACCGACTTCGGGCTTTGAAACCAGTGTTCGGCCCCGATGGCACAGTAACCGCAGGCAACGCTTGTCCACTAAGCGATGGTGCTTCAGCGGTGGTTCTGGTGGACGCCCAGATCGCCGGGCAGTTTTGTCGAGAGAATCGGGTGCTAGCGAAAATAATAGCTTACGCCGATGCCTCCGTTGCCCCACATGAGTTTGCTCTGGCTCCAACCAAGGCGATTCAGCTTGTCCTTGAGGGAGCCCAAATGTGTGTTGAACAGATCTTGTTATGGGAAATCAACGAAGCTTTTGCGATCGTAGTGATAACTTCACAACTGGTGTGTGGATCAATAACCATCGTTGAGATTAGTTCACTTTACTTACTATATTGATTAGTTGCTCGGCTTGAACCCCGATACGGTTAATGTCAATGGGGGAGCTATCGCATTCGGACACCCCTTGGGCAGCTCAGGTAGTCGAATTCTAGTCAGTCTCTCACACCAGTTGGCTCACGGTCAGTATGGTGTTGCCGTTGTCTGCAATGGGGGTGGGGGTGCAACAGCTGTCCTTATCCAACGAGTCGAAGGCAAAGATCTGGATGTCTCAGCATGAAAGTCGATAGGAAATTTTGCACTTAGGGATTTTGTTTTCGTTTGTGGTCAGATAATCCAGGCATCAATTGTGACAGCAGCTGTTTGCTATGTAGTTAGTTAGTAGATTATTGTCAGATGGAATGCAGGCTATGCAGGAATGAATGTTAACCTCAAAGGATTAGAATTGTAGACTCTGGAGAGAAAGAAAAGAAGAGAAGAAAAACTAGCTACTGTCTACCATTATCCTAAGTTCTGTGGGTCAGGATCACCTACGGCCCCATATAGCCGTCACGTGACTCTAACACCCCCTTTAGGACGAAGACTGTCACTATATCTCTTTGTCTCTACTAATAAAAACTCTCTATTTTATTTTCTTATTTTCCACTATTTCCTATATATTATAAACCTATATCTACCCGTAAACTTTAGTATATAGATCAATTAAGACCTAGTATCCGGATGAACTTTATATATACTTCTTTATTAAGCGCTTTTATAAACCCGTTAGCGACGTTACTCTTCGTCTCGACGCGCTATAAATCGATCTTCTTCTAGAAAATAGCGTCCTTAACGAAAAACTACTTTATATTAAGCTAACGTATATTATTCTTATACGATTTCTTACTTATTAGCAACTAAGTATTAATATTATCTATTAAAATAATAATTAGATTACCTACCTTAGGAAGATTAAGTACCTTAGTAATCTTTAAAATCTACTAAGTATCCCTAGTAGATCGATCTAGAGTATACTATTCTATAGCTATCGACGATAGAGTTATAATACTCTATTTCTTCGAGTACTAAATAATAGGTATATTACTAAAAAACTAAATAGTACCCTCTATTAATTTTAAATTATACTAATTACTATACGAAGTATCGGTATATATAAAGAACGAGGTATCGTCTACCTCTCCTAGCGTTATACTAAGATATATTATATCTTTAAGATATCTATAGATAGTACGGACTACCTATAAATTATTAATAGTCGAAGAAGTAGAACGATATTATAACTTTATAATACTAAATTTAATATTAGGCCTAGTTTTAACTACTAGTTAGTTAAGTCTACCGACTAAAGATTTAAATAAAGTATATCCTTTTTAATCTAGAAGAGCGTCGGGATCCTTATTACTATTATCCTATTTATAGTTTAGAGAAAGTAGAATCGAAATTAGAGAATATATCTATATCTCTACTAAGCGAAGTACTTCTAGATAATATATCTACTATATTATCCGAATTATTCTCTTATTATAATTCTAAATAATAATATTACTAAGAAAATAGGATAGTTCTTTTATATCCTTAATCTCGAATTAACCCTTTACCTACTAAAAAATTATCTTAACCTCTCTATTAGTCGGAGCCGTACTAATAAAATTATTAATATAAATAAGAAGAAACTATATTAAACTATTATATATTTTAATATAGATATATAGATTATTATTAAGAGTATAAAACCTAATCTTAACTAGTCTTCTATTAAGTTCTTTATTCTATAGAGCTACTAAATTATAAAGGCTAAATAATACCTACTATAATTAATAAACCTAACCTTTACTTCCGATATTAGGTTCGGAGTATTTAAAACCTATTAGTTAAATAATATAGACTATCTCCTAATCTTTATAAGAAGTATTAAGATACGTAGCTACTATATTAAACTAATACTATTTATAATCTCTTTACGTAATAAATATAAAGATAATCTTTATAAGAATATTTTAAATAACCGGAGTATAGAAAATTAAATCCTCTTTCTTCTACTAATAATTACTATAAATTACCTAGCGCGCTTTAAAACTATAAATAAGATTATCTTTAGTTATTTTAAGATTAAAAATCTATTAACTCGGTAGAGGTACTACCCCCGGCGGCTTATAAATAATATTAAAAGTCCTTTTCGTATAAATATCGTTAAACTAATCTTTTATCGCTACTTACTAGCGGTCTAAAAATCGAGAATTTATCGCCTTATTATAAGACTAGGGAATAATAATATCCTTAATATATAAAGGCTTACCGTTATAAATAAAAGGAGTACTCTATTTCGTAATAACTCTCGACTTTATAAATCTCCCCCTACCTTAATTATTATTATTACCTAATCCTTTATTAGTATTATTATTACCCTATAAAACGTCCGGCTTTATAATAACTCGCTTCGGTTATTTCGTCTATTTTAGTTTCGTTTTCGGAATCGATATAGTCTCAGTAAGTTCTATAGGAAAACTATATCGTTCTAGCGATCGTCTCGTCCGGCTCGATTATTAGGGAATAAAGTATTCTAGCGGAATAGAAGCTATCTTAGTAATAGAACTATCGGTAATTATTTTAACTAAGACCTCCTAAAGTAATTCGACCTCGGAAACCGTCTCTATATATAGTTTAAAAATAGATTTAGAAATCTAATAAGAACTAGGCTAAACTACTACCTACTCTTCCTCTAAAATAATAAGATTATAAACCTCCTATATAGAAATCTCTTATAGAGAAATCTCCTATAGAAAAATCTCCTATAGAAAAATCTCCTACGGAGTATCCTCCCGGAATACTCTAGATAAATATTAAGGAGAAGTAGGAATAGCCTATTATATAAGAACTTCTATATTACGAGTAGCTCGCTATATATATTATCCTTAATAAATAAAACTATTATATTTATTATCTTTACTATCTTTACCGTTATCCTTCTCGATCGACTAGTAAATAACTAGAGACTCTAGAATAGCCTCTAAAACCGGAGATACTACTACTTATTTTCTAGGCTACGGTAGGACTAGCGGAAGTAATAGTCTACTATCTATATAATTAACTATATAACGTTAAATTATCTTATAAACCTATAGTTAAAGAACTAGATATCGATATATTAATTAAGGAACTAACTAATAAATTAGCTACTAAATAACCTATCTCTTTAGCGGTAGAAGGTAAGCTAGTTTAACTTACTTCCGGAAATTCGGTTATTAAAGTAGAGATTAATCTTCGATCTCTTATATTCTAATTAACGGCTTTAGTATAGGTAGTATAGTCTATACTCTTCCTAGTATATCTAGACCTACGGAAGCTTACTTCTATTAAATTATAGGTCTTAAAATCTAAATTACTACTTCTAGTTATCTATTAGTAATAGAAACTTATAGAACTAGCTTTAGTCTAATTATAACCTCTAGACCTTCGTAAGGTTATTTACCTTTCTTAATTATAAAATCTAGAATATACGGACTATCTTCTTTATAAAGTACCTTAGTATTATTATCTAAATTAAGATCTTTAAATACCGGCTTTCTAGCTAAAATACCCTTTTTTAGATTATTATCCGATCGAGAAGAGTTAAGATTAAGTTTATTAGGAAAAGTAATATCTTATAAATAAACAATCTTCTTCGAAGTAGGATTCTATATCTTAAAAATATAACTATTCTTATCTTTATAACTAACTAAATATCTTTTAAATATATAAGTAGCTAATTTCTCTAATTAAATATATATCTCCTTTAGAATATAAATAAATATAATAATATCCTATATACAAAGATATTTTAAATTAATCCTTATCTTACTAAAACTAAGGCCCTCCTACTAGGAGATAATCGGTATTTTCGAAGTCTTCGGATTAATTAAACGATTATAAATATAAATTATAG
Source organism: Penicillium verrucosum (assembly GCF_028828655.1). Classification (NCBI taxonomy): domain Eukaryota; kingdom Fungi; phylum Ascomycota; class Eurotiomycetes; order Eurotiales; family Aspergillaceae; genus Penicillium; species Penicillium verrucosum. Next base: position 697,821 of record NW_026643214.1, on the reverse strand, counting down.
TATCTACTTAGTAAGGCTAAAGCTATTTAGAAAGCTTAGCGTTTATATTTATTATACGTTAAATCTAATTAATATAACTACTTATACGCTCTATAATACTATTCGATTTAGATATATAGATAGGCGTAATTTTAAAAACTATATCTTTTTCCTCCGTCTATATTTAAAACTTATAGAACTTAGTTTCTCTATTAATCCGCTAAAAAGCTAAGTATCGTCTATAAAGAATCTTTTATCTCTTATAAAAAGTAATTATATAAGATATAATCTCCTCTTTAGTTTAAAAGTATAGTTTTTTAATATATCGAGTATAGTTATCGATAATTAGTATCTAATAATACTTACTATAAGATCTAGATAGATTTATAATTTATATATCTATATAAAACTTTATACCTAGCTTTTTTATATATTGTTATATATCCTAAGAAATCTACTTCTTAGTTTTACTAAATTAATAAGTTTTATAGTTAAAGTTATAAAGTTTAACTTAGTCTCCTTCCTCTAGAAGAATAGTATTAGAAAGAGAAGCTTTAATATATAGTCTTTCTATATAACTAAGTCGACGATAAATTTTATAAATTAAAATAGACTTATTAATTCGATTAAACTCTTTATTTAAATCCGAGTCTAAATTAGAAGAATTTAGTTTATAGAAGTAAGTTATTTAAATAGAAGATTATTATATCTTCTCTAGAATTACTCCTTAATAGAGTAGGCTATTAATCTAAAGTAAACTATTAAACTATTTTACTAATCTAACTTCTTATTCTTATAAACTAATTTCGAAATAATTAGATTATAATAGATACTATAATCTACTTTAAGAATATTAGATAAAAGTAGACGATCGGTAGTTACCGTATTATAGTAGGTATTAATAAGAATTATCTTAATCTTACCTTCCGAATTCTTAATTTAAATTAGCGCCTTACTATAACTAATTACTAATTAGACCTTACTATTAGTATTTATATAGCTATATAGCTTCTTACTAGGCTTATAAATTAAGTATTTATAGAAGTCTTTATAATATTTAGTAATTATTTTAGAAGTACTATTATTAATTATCTAGTTATCCTCCGAAGAACGAGCTATATTAGTATAAGTAATACTAGCCTTATCTTTCTCTTTATATATAATTATATAGTACTAAGTATTACTACGCGGCTTCTATCCCTCTATAAGTAGATCCTCTATTAGATAAAAATATATCTTAGTAGGATATCTAGTATATCTATAGTAAGTATATTCTAAACTATTTATATATTATAACTATTAATTACGCTATTATTCCGCTTATTTATTAATCGACTTATCCTTAGACGGTATATTCTTTATACCTTAATATTATTCCTTCTAATTATTTTAATTATCTTTATTATTATTATCCGATCTAGGATTATATAAACTACCTCTATAACCTCTACTACTATAGCCTCGACCTCTTATTCTACCTCCGCGTTAATTATTATTATTATTATTCTATATAACGTTAATAGAAGCTTCCGGGTCGAACGAAGACGAAGTAAGAATATCGCGTATTTTAATCGTTAATATCTTATATATATCGCTAAAAACCTCCTTTATAATAGAATCTAGTATCTTATCTTTTAAAGTCTTATAGATAAACGTAACTAATTTAAGTTTACCTTCTAATTATCGAAGTATTATAAATAATACTCCGAATAGATAAGGTTCGACTTTATATATACTAAGCTAGTTATATTAGGTCTAGTAGGTATTAATATAGTCCTTAGTAGAACTAAAGTATAATCTCTTTATCTCGTCGAATCTAATTACCTTACGTCTTATATTATTAATAATACTAATACTATAAATAATAGACTCGACTTTACGTAGTATATAATCAGCGTAAATCGGGAAATTATTTATATATCCTTTAAGAGTTATAATAATCTTCTAATCTAGAAGACCTTCGATCTATCTGTGACGATTTGCAGGGTTTTCTGCCAGTTGACTCCGCCTGCAGAGTTTTCTGCTGACTGACTCCGCCTTTGGACGAGTCAGTTGGTTCTGCCGTATGTTTCCGCCTTATAGAGATTTCTACTGATTGTTTCCGCCTTTGACCTAGGACCTACCCCACAATATCTTTTAGTCCTATTGATAGATTCTTTTCTTCTCTTTTCTTTTTCCTCCTTATACTTAATGTTCTAGTTAAATGCACTCTTTTTGTTAAAGAACTAGCTAGTAATATAATATTAAGTACTATTTTAATTTTTAATAAGTAGAAGACTATATAGATCCCTATTATAGTAGATCTCGGTTAAAGCTTACCTACTCTCCGTTCTTTAGTATTATATAGCTAAGACCGATCCTCCGAACTAAACTAAATCCTATCTAACTAGTTATAATAGTCGAGACCCGCCGGAACCTAATAAATTATAGTAAGTAGCCGCTCGCTACTATACTAGAAGAAGAAGAGATCGACTAGATAGTCGATATATCCGAACCCTAAATCTTATATACTAAAATACCGAGACTAATTAATACTAGTAAGACAAATAATAATAATAATACTAGAGAGGGATTATCCTCTATACGCGAATAACTTTAGAAGACTCCTTTAAAGAAGAGATTCTAGGAACTTACTCGCTAGTACCGACGACTAGAGTAAGAGAATTAGGATTTAAGAGAGGAGGTTATAATACTCCTTAGTAAGATTAACGATCTAATAACTAAGCGTAATAAAGCAATTGCTTATCGTAATATTACGACCTATAAATAGGGAGACTTAGCGTTCCGTCTCCTTACTACTTAGAATCCTAATATAGCTAATACTAGCGTACCGATTATAGAGGCTAACGTTACCCGAAAGACGACTAAGATACCTAATATACTAATACTTAATAATAGGAAAGAAGTAAGATTCGAAATATAGGAGATAGTGATCCGATAGAAACTTAAAGCTAATATAGACTATTACCCTCTCCCTATCTATCGGAGACTCTATATATTGTTACAAGCCAGGTCTTTTCAATTGGATGAAAGAGTGCATTCAACTAGAAAAGCAAAGATGGGGAGAAAAGAAGAAGAAGTACAGAGAGAAATCCAGAGGGGTTTAAATAGCTGGATCTCTACAAACAAAGAAACAAAGAAAACAATCCTCTTTCCCAAATAGGCTTAGTAGGTATGCCCGATTAGGTATAGTAGCACTCTATCAAACAAAGGAAGATAAGAACAAAGAAAGCAAGCAAATAAAGAAAGATAAGAACGATCTTGATATATAATAAGTATATGATAATTATCGATCGTGATATAACCCCGACGAAAGAACCAATCTAGTCTCTAGATTTGCAAATACTAGCGATAGCGGTATCGTAATCAAGGATATCGCTAGATTCGAGAACTATTAGATCCATCCGATTATTATTATAGTTGTAGTTATTCGAAGAGCTAGTATACGTACTCGAATTTGAATACGTATTAGCGGAAGAAGTATAGCCGGCGAGCTACTAGATAACGCTAATAAACTCGGTATAGGTACGTAGAAGGTTAAGCTGCTAGGAAAGACGGCTTCGAAGTAAAGTTTAAAGACCTTTTCGGAAAGTAGAGATCTTAGTAATATCGGGCTAATTCTATCCTTTTGCTTTATAAAGGACGCGCTCGAACTTAGCGATATAAGTAGCGAGTGATTCTTCGGGAGACTACTTAATCGAAAGGAGGCGGTCCTCTACTTCTTAAACCTTATTTAGATTATCGTAGACGCGGCGAAATAAGTCGAGAATTATATAGTAATCGTAAATACCGGAGTCGCGAGCGGACGAAAGCTAAGGAAGAACGGTCGCCTAAATTTAGCTTATAAGATTAAGAAATATATAATAAAACTAAGCTATAGAATCTCCTATAGCGGGTCCGTTAATTACTAGCTTAGTACGAATTATAGCATCCTATATATTATACTTAAATACTTAACTAGTAAACTTCTCTAGATTAGGAAGTAATAATTTTAAACGTTTCGACGAAGAAAGGGGGTTAGAAGCGGCGGAAGCTTACTAGAGAGCTTACTAAAGAACCTAAATTTTACCTCTAAGATTATCGATTATAGAAGAGAATTCGGCGCGGAGCTCTACGCGAAGCTATTAAAAGGCTTATTAATCTATTTTAACGAAGATTAGGGAAGGAAGCGAGGTAAAGAAAGAAAAATTGTACTAGTTACTTATACCTAAGAAATAGAGAAGGAAGAAAAATTTAGGGGTAGAGTCGAAATTAAAGAAGGGAAATAGATAGCCTCTCGCTATAGCTTACTATCTAAACCTAGAGCAGCCTAGTCTCTCTACGAACGTACCGAAGTTACGTTACTAAGCTATCTAAAGAGAAGAGTTGCTTCGAGCTAAGAAGATTCTCGTAATAAGTCTTCTATATAGCTGTACGAAAGCGATACTAGTTCTTATCATAGGACTTCGTAGAGAGGATCTTTGCTTTTATATTATAAGCCAGGTCTTTTCAATTGGATGAAAGAGTGTATTTAACTAGAAAAGCAAAGATAGGGAGAAAAGAAGAAGAAGTGTAGAGAGAAATCCAGAGGGGTTTAAATAGCTAGATCTCTGTAAACAAAGAAACAAAGAAAACAATCCTCTTTCCCAAATAGGCTTAGTAGGTATGCCCGATTAGGCATAGTAGCACTCCATCAAACAAAGGAAGATAAGAACAAAGAAAGCAAGCAAACAAAGAAAGATAAGAACGATCTTGACATGTGATAAGCATGTGATAATTGTCGATCGTGACATATATAAAGCCGATATAAAGGCAAAGCCTAGCTATATATTGCTCCCCGAATAAGCGCTAACGCTAGTATTCCTTATAAAGATATAGAGGATATTATTGCTTACTTAAAGACTATCTTTATAAACCCGAATCGACGTGCCGAAGCGTATACTATATACTACCGACTAAAGATAAAGCCTAGAGATAACTTTACCGATTTCCTTATAGAGTTTATATAGCTTATAGAAGAAGCTACCGTCGTAATTAAGAATCGGAAACGAGATCTATATTCTAAACTCCTATATCTACTTTAAACCTAGGTTATATAGGCTATTAACTAAGAAATAATCTCCTTCGATACGTTCGTATAGAGTTACTAGAGTATATTATATAAAATTAGTTTATAGTAGGAAGCTAAGTCGACTAATCTCTATTCTTATATAAACCTATCCTTAGGAAGCAGTATAAGTACCGCTATAACTAGTTCGAATTCTACTCCCTATATAAAGCGAGAAGATAGTACTAACTTTATTAGTCTCTCCGCGTCTAAGCGGGAGATCTTAATAAAAGAAGGTTATTATTTTAATTATAAGAAACGAGGATATATAACCTATAATTATCTAAAGAAGAAGTTAAACTAGCCTATTACTATAGCTACTATAACTATTATTAACCCTCGGATTTAGGAGATTATAGAGCTCGAAGTAAGCGATAAAAAGAATCTAAGAAAAGCTTTTACTTAGGATAAGTCTCCCTCCTAGATAGAAAGAAAGTTTTATTATTTATACTAGACTTATAGAAGTTAGTTAATAGTCTAAGAGATAGCTTAGTTTTTAATATATAATTAATATATAATAGCTATTCTTTTTCTATTTTAGTACTAAATAATACTAAAATAGACGGATATATCTTTATTAATATAATAATAATTATACTACTTAGTAAGCGATTTAGGATTAAGATAGAGAGGCTTAGTTATAAATATCTAATACGCGGATTTAATAATAAGCTAGTTAAACTAATATAATATACCGCTATTCTTATAATTTATATAGATAGCCGAGTATAGCGATAGGTCCTAATATTAATTATAGATCTTAGATAATATAATATAATCCTCGGACGGATATAATTTACCGAGTATAATATTCTTCTAGATTACCGGTAGTACTAAATAATTTAGCCGGATTAAAAAAGTCTCTCTAATAAGATTATAAGTAAGATTACTATTCCTTTTCTAACCGAAATCTTAAAAAGGCTATTAAAGATAGACCCTATCTATTAAGCTAATATAGAATAATATAATCGCTTTTTTAGATAATAAGATTAGTAAGATTAGTAATTCTAACGTACCTAAAAGTATTAATATAGATACTAGTAGGTTAAAAAGAAATAGAAGATAATTTAAAATTTAGAGGATAAAACGAAAGTTCTAAAGCCCTAGATATCGACGAAGAAAGAGTAATCCCCGATTAGTATTAATATCTACGCGATTAGAGGTATTAGATTTAATTAATTTTATATAAGAAGTAAGGTTAATAAAAAAACCGAAATCTTTATTACTTTCCTCTATAAAATCGACTATATTATTAATATTAAAAGTACCTAAATATAGGATCCTAAAATTAATAAGATACTCCGGACTCTACTAAAGAAGTACTATAACCTTATAGAAGTTTTCTTAAAGAAGAGATCGGATAAATTATTATCTTATAGATCTAGAATTAATTATAATATTATATTTAAAGCCGAAATATAACCTAGATATTATCCTCTTTATAAGCTATCTCTTTATAAATTAAAGAAAGTAAAAAAGTATATTATAAAGAATCTTAAGAAAAGATTTATTATTCCGAGCTTAATACTATATATTTCTCTAATCTTAATAGCGAAGAAACCTAGAAATAGTCTTCGTTTCTATATCGACTTCTAAAGATTAAATACTATTATAAAAAAAGATTATTACCTATTACTATTAATCGATAAAGTCTTATAACGAACTAGTAAAGCGAAGTTCTTTATAAAGCTTAATATCTAATAAGATTTCTACTAAATTTATTTAATACCGAGAGTAGAAGAGCTTATAACTTTCTATATATAGTATAGATTATTTAAATATAAAGTTATACTATTCGGATTAATAAATAGACCTACTATATTCTAATAATATATAAATAATATATTATAAGAGTACCTAGATAAGTATACTATAGTCTTTATAGATAATATCTTAATCTATAGTAAGACCTTTAAAGAGTATTAGTAATAAGTAAGGGAGGTACTTTAATATCTATAGAAAGTAGGTCTTTAAATAATATTACCGAAATACGAATTCTCTATATAGAAGATAAAGTTCTTTAGTTTTATTATAAGTATAGACGGTATTATAATTAATCTAGAAAAGATTAGTATTATTTAGTTATAGTAAGCCTTAATAATTATAAAAGAGGTTTAATTATTTTTAGGATTTTATAATTTCTACTAATATTTTATTTAAGGATATAGTACTATCTTAAAATCTTTATATCGACTTACTCGATAAAACGTTTCTTATAAATAGACCGAATAATATAAAGCTGTTTTTTTATTATTAAAGAAGAAGTTAATAATTATACCGGTTCTCCGTTATTATAATCTAATTTAACGGATAAGAGTCGAGACTAATACTTTTAATAGGATACTTAGAGTAATTCTCTCCTAGTATTATAAGAATAATAACTTTTAGTATTTAGTAGCTTTCTTTTTAAAAGAGTATATAATCCGCGGAGTTAAATTACGAGATATAGGATAAAGAACTCTTAATAATTATTTATATACTATAGGAATAGCGATCTAAACTTAAAGATTTAGTATAAAAGGATTATTTCGAGATCTTAATAGATTATTAGTCTTTTAAATATTTTATAATAATAAGATAGATAAATTAATAATAAGTAAGATAAAGCGAGTTCCTATCTTAGTTCTATTTTATAATTAAATATCGCCTAGGAAAGAAGAATATTATAGCTAACGTCTTATCGCGAAAAAATTTACCTTATATTAATAATAGTAGATAAATAATATTTTTACTAAAGAGTTATTTAAAAGAAGATATCTATCTAGTCGGTTTAAACCTAATCGATATAGAGTATATAATAGATATTATCGGGCGAGTAAAGTAAGCTAACCGAGAAAGTACTAAGCTAGCGGATTTTCGATAGATAGCTAGAGAAGGTAGTAATTAGAAGTAGACTATCGAAGAAGATTTACTCTTATTTAAAAGACGACTTAAGATTCTAGACAAAGAAGATTTATATATAAGACTTCTTAATAATATATATCGATAACTATTAATTATATACCCTAGAATTAAAAAACTAAAGAAGCTTATCTTATTAAGATATTATTAGCCGAGATAGGCTAATAATATAAAATAATATATAAAAAACTACTTAGTTTATAAACGAATAAAAGTTTAGCGAGATTATATATTTAGATTACTATATCCTTTACTTATTCCTAAGAGATTTTAATAATATATTTCGATAGATTTCCGCTTATTTTTAAAGGATCGTTATAATTACGATATTATTTTTATAGTTATTAACCGACTAAGTAAGAGACTAATTTCTATTTCTTATTATAAGGATACTAATACTAAGTAGATAGCTAGATTATTTATTAATAATATAATTCGGACTATAGGTATTCCGGAGACTATTATATCTAATTAAGGCGGATAGTTTATTTTAGAATTCTAGACTAAGTTCTACCGGATACTTAGAATTAAAAGGAAGTTATTAACTACCTATTATTCTTAGACCGATAGATAGAGCGAGATTATAAATTAATATATAGCCTAGAGGTTACGACTATATATTAAATAGAATTAAGATAACTAGTTAGAGATTCTACTAATAATAGATTTTATAGTATTAATTCTTCTATAGGATACTATAAAGTAGTTACTATTCTTTATTAAAAGAGATTACGAACTAGCTATATTCTTTAACTAGAAGGACCGAAGTAATCTAACGGATAATAAATAGGATATAATTAATATATTATTATAACTTTAAGATATCTAGATAAAGATAAGAGATTAGATTATAAAGTCCTAGTAGTAGATAATTTAATAGGCGAATAAGTACTAAAGAAAAGAGGATTTTAATATTAGTAATTAGGTTTTTATTATAATAAAAGATTAGTAGCTAGACCGCCTAAATTAGAAGCTTTCTTACTTAGCTAGTAGACCCTATAGGATTATCGAGAAGATCGGAAACGCCTATAAGCTCGATCTTCTAGAATCTATTAAAATTTATCCGGTATTTAATCCTAGTAAGCTTCGAAGAGCGTTATTATTAGAACTATTACGCGGATAATATCTAGACCTACTACCGCTAATTAGGATCTCTAAGGAAGATAAATAGGAAGTAGATAAGGTTATCGATTTACGCCTTTATTACTAGAAGTTATAGTATCGAGTTTAATAGCTCAGCTATAATCTCGACCTATAGTAGTATCTTATAAGAAATTTTAAGTATATACCTTAGAAGATTTAGTACTTCTATAACAATTACCCTCTAAAGCCCGGACCCCCGATACGCTTGTAAGCCTAGTTAGATACGGCTAAGGACGAAGTCTTCCTTAAAGATTATAGGGATAACGATAAGCCGGTATTTAGGGGCTAAATATATTTTTGGTCGGGGGTTATGTGACGATTTGTAGGGTTTTCTGCTAGTTGACTCCGCCTATAGAGTTTTCTGCTGACTGACTCCGCCTTTAGACGAGTCAGTTGGTTCTACCGTGTGTTTCCGCCTTGTAGAGATTTCTGCTGATTGTTTCCGCCTTCGACCTAGGACCCACCCCACAATGTCTTTTGGTCCTATTGATAGATTCTTTTCTTCTCTTTTCTTTTTCCTCCCTATACTTAATGTTCTAGTTAAATGCACTCTTTTTGTTAAAGAACTGGCTGGTAACACTATCTACTAGAAATCTTCGACTAGTATCTCTATAGATTATAATCGGGATCGAATTTAGTAGGACGAGGTAGATTATAGTCGGCGACCTAATCGATTCGCGTTATACTTAATCTATTAATAATCTATCGTTTCTATCTTACTAGATTACTACTATTAAGAGCTAATTTAATACCCTTATTAAGCTTAATCTCCTTTACTTTAGGAAGATTAGTCCCCTATATACGTATCCGTCTAATAGGACTACGTTGTTAATATTACTATCCCTAACTATTAGAAATAGGATTGTATTACTAGCGAGAAGTAGGGAGAGAACGTAAGGAACCTTCTCCTCCGTTATCGTTATTATCGTAGGAACTAGTCATTTTGACTATACGTCGAGTATCCGTCTTCGGTCTCGATCAAAAGAAATACGCGAAGCGGTACCGTCCGTCGCGTCGATAAGGTGACCACGGAAAACGAAGCTTCCTAGATAATTAGAATGATGAAAATGTTGACTTATAATAAGATCGTCGATAAAAATCAATGTCAACGATGGGATCGATAGTCGAAATATAGAGATACGGAACGGGCCGAAAAAAAAAAAAAACGCGTCCCACAAAAGAAAAATGAAAACTCTGATTGGTTGAAAATTTCAACGAAAAGATGCTCGGAGTCGTACGAGCAAGGGCTTATAACCTGTCAGATGGAATGCAGGCTATGTAGGAATGAATGTTAACCTCAAAGGATTAGAATTGTAGACTCTGGAGAGAAAGAAAAGAAGAGAAGAAAAACTAGCTACTGTCTACCATTATCCTGAGTTCTGTGGGTCAGGATCACCTGCGGCCCCACATGGCCGTCACGTGACTCCAACAATTATGCTTCCCCCCTCTCTCCATACAATTCTTCATCGTGTAGAGATCCCTAGAGATCTGCAGCAGGTACGGATAATTGCGGCTTCATGGTATTTAGAATCACACAATACTCTATTAGATGCAGTTATGAACTTCTTTGGATGGAGAAATACCATGGGAGTATATGGGTTTCATGACTATGTAGATACATGTAGGCAAGGGCATGTACAAAATTGAGCGTCAAACCCAAAAAAAGACTGCATTCACTTCTACCACGATACACCGTTATCAACCACTCTCTAGACTTCCACGGAATAGCTTTAAACTGCCGATTCTACCATTCTGCAAAACGCATCATTGACGGCCTGAATAGCGAAACTATCCTGAGGCATCAAGTGGGCCGCTCCTCCTTCCACTACCGTCGCTTGGGCACTGTCACATAGGTTCAACAACGTTCTGCAGCCGTCGATCATGGGGTCATCCGATCCGATGACATGGCAAGTGGGAAAGTGGAAGACCGTCCCGACCTCATCGGCGAGAACGAACTTGGACCCATTGGAAACGTAGGGGGCGTATCCACCGTAAAAGAGCGCACACTTGAACGGATTAGGGGCTTGGCGAGTTAGGCGGTCGAAAATGAGCGCAGCCCCGATTGAAGCTCCTTCACAGTACCCAATTAGACCATCAAAGGGCCCATCTTGGTCAATTATATCATTCAGATACCCAACAGACCGGCCAATGCTCTCCTTGAACTGACGCTGCTCGTCCAATCCCTTTGGATAGAACCAGTCGAACGCATCGCGCCATACCTGCTCAGCACTGTCCATCCCGGTTCCATCGATTTCTTGGAGCAGACCTGGTACAGTGGCTTCCTGGGGATACTCAACATACCGCAGGTATGGTCCTGGGCCTGCATATGCAGCCAGATCGGCTGAGATAAATGGTATTTCATGCAACGGTTTCGCATATTGGAATTGGACCTGGTATTCAGCAGACAATGCAGCGTTGAGGGGCTCTGGCACACACAGTTAGAGACAATCAACAGAACAATACTGCTTACTCACCTAGCTGTTCCTTGAACAACTACATCCATCGTCTTAGCATCACTCCTGTAACTCGATGTTGAAATGTACATACCTGCTCGCCTGTCCCGCCCCCATAAAGACAGAGAAATTTCATTTTTATTGAAAAGAAAAAAAAAAAAGGATTTTTAGGAAGAAGTATTGATAGAACTGCCCTTCGATTGTTTGTTTTGCAGATTCTGTAGGGAATCTGGTTCAGATTTATTCCTGTTAGATCTGACATACGAAAAAGACATTCGTTGCCCTTATAGTATTTCTTAGCACTAAAAGGGCGCGGAAGTTAGAAGAAGTGTGTAGGTCTATAGCAGCCAGCCTATTAGCGGCTCGCGCGGATCAAACCAATTTCCAGTTGAAATTTGAGTAACATATTATTATTCTATCTACATGTAGCTATGTACATGAGACCGATTAAACCCTTTGCATTTATCTGTCAACCAGAGGCCGCAGTGGCGTCGAATATGCCTCAGAGTCACACCTGATAATAAAGGGGTAGAGGCAGTGAACAACCTAGGGAGTGAAAAGGGCATTAGGGCATTTAGAAGTAGCCAAACCTTTTGCTACTTCTAGGAAATGTCCGAGGGTTTTGATGTGCTTATTATGACATTTTTTACATATATAGTTAAGATAGAATAGTGAAATCCCCCTATATAGACTTATTAAATGATACACTGTAAATGAAATGCATAACTGCATTACTTCTGAATGTATTCGATAAGCATAAATTCTCACATCAGATATTTCCTGTTCGTAGAAAGCGTTACCTCGGATCCATGGAAGATTTCTCAAATTTTGTAAGATTTGTCAAGTGGAAATTATAGCGATATCACTATATACCTACAATGCTCCTTTGGTGTCTATTGTCTATCTATATGATATCTATGACATCCATGCATAGTAGATGACTACAAAAGTAGCTCGTCGTCCCCTGGATGCCACGGTTTCCATGCCATTTCCGAGTATATCATCGTCAGCCCACATCCGAACCCATCCATATGCTAGTAAGACATTATTTCCAGCAAATAATAGACGTTTTCACTACACCCTTGTTATTACCATGAACTATCTTCATTCTAATGATGACATAATGTTTCACTGTGATATTCATTCTTATAGGACCTGCTTCGTCCTCGTGCCCTACTAAACCTGTTATACAGCATAGTTAGTCAAAGGTTAATCCAACATGTTACACATCATAAAAGTGTTAAATAGAGGCGGGGTTACCTCGGGTAGGTCAAGTATTGATGTTTAAATCTTTTTGACTGAACTCTAATGCCAAAACAAGCCCTGTAGAGCGGCCTAAATGTAATGCCTGATTTTTCAAGATTGATGCGTTAATGTGTCCGAATTTGCCTGAATTATGGGACAGAAGTTGGCGTGTTTAGCAATATATGGTATGGATGGCAGATATGTAATTCTCTAACTGACTAAAATCAACAAAACCTGCTCTGCTGTCTGGATAGTTAACTAGTTAATCTACAGGTCCACGGGTCCACGGGTACGGACATGGCTTACTAACAATATTATATCCATGGACCTCGGGAGTAAGCTGATTTTCCGGCTCATTGATTTTCCGGCTAAATATATCGCATCCCTTCGGCTAGTTAGTTACCGCCTTTTTAATTGATTATACCGCCCATTTGTAATTACTTTTTATTGGTAGATATTTAACAGGCAGAATCTGGCACTTCACTTGCGGTTTTCTGCGTTTTAAAATATAACATATAGCCGTGCCAAGCGAAAACCAACAACCTTCCGGTTGTTGGTGCGCCCCACCAGATAGCCATTTTTCACCAGATAGCCATTTTTCCCTCTTTTATCAACTTCCCATACATTTTTCTACCATACCACGATGTCAATTTCACCTGAAAATATCGAAGATAGGATCCGGGAGGCCGTCCAAGCCTACTATGCAACTAAAAAACCCAACCTTACCAAGATAGCTAGGGTTTATAGGGTTTCCCGTAGACGGCTTAGGGGCCGTCTAGACGGCCGCCTATCTAGTTCCGACCGTGCCAAAAGAACCAAGGCATTAAATCCAATTTAAGAAAAGGCACTTGTTAATTGGGTCAAAGTCCTAGACATTGCGCATACCTCACCTACCCTAGAAATAGTAGAATATACCGCCAATTCGATCTTAAAAAAGGCGGGTAAAGATCGGACCGCTGTAGGCTATAACTAGGTATACCGTTTTATCAAAAGACTACCCCTAGATCTAAACTATATCACCTAAAAACCTAAAGAAAAAGTAAGGGTTAATAGTGAAGATTACGGTACTTTGCTTCTATGGTTTAATAGGCTTACTAAGCTTATAAACCGGTATTAATTCCTTCTAAATAAGATCTTTAATTAGGATGAAACCGGCTACCGAATTAGTAAAGGTAAGTAACGAAAGGTTATTACCTCTCGTTCTACTAGTGATATCGCTAGTAGAGGTCAATCGGAATCGATTACCGGCATTAAATACGTCTCCGTAGATAGCTAGTTAATATTACCTTAGTTTTTACCTAAGGATAATTCTTATATAGAGGAGTAGTATAAAAATATCACTACTACCGATTTCCGGATTAAACCTACCCCTAAAGGCTTTATCGACGATAAAACTACCTTTAAATAGCTTTTATCCTTCTACAAAGCTACTATTAATTTAGTAAAAAGGGGTAGGCTACGGCTTCTTTTAATAGACAATTATAGTTCTTACCTTACCTTCGAATTTATCGATTTTTATACCGAGTAAAACATTATTCTATTCTATTTTATACCTTATACAACCTATCTTTACTAACCGCTCGATAGCTAGGCATTCTAAAGCGTTAAATATTACTTCCGATCGATAAATAACGAGATCGTTATATAGGGTAGAAGTACTAGCCAAAAATAGGATTTTTTCCGGATTATCTAAGAGGTTAGGAATAAAGCTTTAACCTAAAGAACTATCCGATCTTCCTTTAGATATAGGGGAATCTAGCCCCTAGATCTAGAGGTAATTCTTAAACCCCTCCGGTAAGACTATATAGACCTTAAAGGGCCCCCCTTCGGTTTTTCACGTTATTACCCCCCCTAGATATCTCTAGTTCCGTTACTAACTCGCCGCTAGATATAATTAGGCGGGTTAATAAGCTTAATACTAAGCTTATTAAGGATCTAGAGCAAATCGAGTATATATCTAGGGACGTAAAAAGGTATATCTAACGAAGTATAGATATAAATACGCTTTTAACCTAAGAGCTAGATTTAGTAAAGGCTGCTTTAAAGAAGTCCTAGGCCTATAAATCAGCTGCAAACCGGCCTAAAAATAGGAAATCACTTCTTAGGTCGAAAGGTAATATACTATCACCTATCTATACAAATAGGATGATAGTAAAAAGATAGGACGTGGATGCTAAGAAGCTACAGCGGCTATAGGCAAAGTAGGCTAAGGCTTTGGAAGTGCAACAACGGGAGCAAGAAGCTAGGGATTTAGCTGAAACTAAGCATAAAGCTAAAATGGGAGCTATATATGGGAATGGTCTAACTTGGTATACTGATAGCCGTGGGAGTTATTTATAAATAGTATTTTAGTGCGTTGAGAAATTGAAATTTGGCTATCTGGTGAAAAATGGCTATCTGGTGGGGCGCACCAACACCAGGAACCTGGTGTTGGGCGCTTGGCACGGCTAACCCTAATTAATGATTTCAAATCAATTAAAATGA
This sequence comes from Penicillium verrucosum, assembly GCF_028828655.1. Taxonomy (NCBI): domain Eukaryota; kingdom Fungi; phylum Ascomycota; class Eurotiomycetes; order Eurotiales; family Aspergillaceae; genus Penicillium; species Penicillium verrucosum. Next base: position 682,530 of record NW_026643214.1, on the reverse strand, counting down.
TAAAATATTATCTTGAGATATAGGCTAGAAATGGGATTTAAACATAGGGTAATTCAAATAGACTCGTTTTTCGGAATGTTTTTGTGCCCAAAGGGGCCTTGTCGACCTCCAGGGCTTAGGTAAGCCTGCACAGTTCCCAAGGTTACGCAACCCACCCACACAGTTTGTTTTTTTCTTTTTTACGATGGCTGCAATACGATATTACGCATTATGAGAGCCTGATCCAAGAGGAACAGAATGTTTGACATTCAAATGGTGGCAAATGCGTTTCAACTTCTTCACTTGGTCTGGCCACTTGAGAAATGGATTTTGCCGCCTTATTCGCTTCTGCTCCACTCAAGGCTAACATGACAGGGCGCGAATGATGACCCCGAAGCAGAATATATGAACTCTCTCAAAGATACTCCTTATCAATCTGAATAATCGCATCCATCCCATCTCTCTCGAAGACATCGGTATCTAGAATCACAGTTGCGAGAAGAATTGCCGGCTCAGTCTTGCTCGCGTTATCGCTGATACGGTGATAACAACCAGGCGCTTCGTACCAAGTACCACCGGCGGTATACAACTCCACAGGATCGTTGTTCATCTTGTTATGCACTGTGCCACTGATAACGTACCCGGCAACGGAGGCGGTGCCGTGGCGATGGGGTGCAGCTGCGCCATTTGGCGGAAATGCAATACGCACGCCGATAACGGTCTTTCCGGGGCAGTTGGAGAGTTTGTATTGATATTCGATGGTGATCTCGGGCAGCGGGCGGCTGAGACTTGTCAGTGTTGGAACTTACCTTGGGAGTTGTGGTTCGTACCTGCGGTCGTAGGGATATTCAAGTTCCATTTTGAGACAAGGTCTTCAATTGTGGGTTATAGATAATGAGTGTAGTTTGGTTTTCGGGGCATATTGCCAGCTTTTATAGTATTACATGACAGATCATGCATGAACTGATAGATTACATACACCATGTGTAACAGCGCAAGACAAAGAACCGGAACAGACCCATCACTTTACAGGCTGCATGCAAATCATGCCGGAAATTTAGAAATTTTAAAATACGATACTTTCACATGATTATATATGTAGTTAGTCACATCGCGGTGCAAGGAGAGTGCTGAATGTAATTTCGTCACTTAAATTTGCAACTGGCTTGTTTTCAATGAGTTTGTCTGTGCCTTAGAAAAATACAGGAAAGAGCTTAACTAGTATTTTTCATCATAGGTCCGGAGTAGGCAGTCACGTGAGATTGGCGAATGGCGTCGTGAGTTGGTGAGTTCGAGAGACCCGCTCTGCGCGACAGAGCGGATCCTCCAAAATTCGACCAACCACGGTCGAGTATTGTATTCTACATAGTAAATTTCATCCAAAAATTGGGGTTAAAATGAAGTTCAGGATGCTATATTTCGCCCTTCGGGGCATGTCCCGAAAGCTTCCCAAGGTATGTGTTGCTCCAGAATTGACATAACGTGGATCATGATTATGCGCTAACTTTTTTTGTTTTGGTTTCATCCTTTCGACGTTCCATTTCGACGACTTAGGGTGAGGGGTTTTTAAGTGGGGTTTTAGTTTTTAGACGGGTGGGGTCGCAGGTTCGAGCCGATACTGGTACGAACTTTCTTTTTTCTTTTCTCATTGGCTCGACCCTGAGAAGAGGTTGCTATGTACATCCATTGGACCATGGATTCAATTTATTTCAGATGCTCTGCCTATGTATTCCTTACATGTATGCATGGTATATGATATATCCAAATGACGAGACGATCGATTGCATTTGCAGACCAGAAGACGTCATGCATGACGACGTATTTGAATATCAAAAATACTTGTATTGATCTTTATGACTAACAGAATATTATGTGCAAGGTGCTGCCCAGGTGCCCAGGTGACCAGGTCACCAGCTTAGATTGAGACTTGCTCCGTTCCAATCACAAAAGCGGCGAGAGGGTGAGTGCTCGAACAGAAGGGATGAACCCGCAGTTATAGGTTCTTTTAACTCGTCGAAAATGGTATGTAGTACACATGAAGAGAGTCATATGAAGGTGTAAGGCTGGAAGCTGATACTAACTAGTTAGCATGGTCCAACTAACTACAGTCTAGCTACCTAACTAGGTTAGGTGACCTCGTCAGGTGACAGAAGGAGACTATTTGTGCTACCTGGGGCACAAAGGACAGGGTGATTGACAGCCCATACTCTCAACAGTGAAGCAATCCTTGCACTCAACAGTGAAAGGACTGGATTCATGTCGAGCCTTGCCTTGGCTTGAAAATCAAATCTTTTGGATCTGGATGAACCGACCGAATGGTGCAATGCAAGCCAAGATTTTCGCAGTGCCTCGCACCTCAGTGGGTTGAGAACAACACTTCCAGGGGAAACACCATTGGTTCCTCGCAAGAAGCTTAAGCCACGACTGGAGGATGTGATCTCAAGGAATTCCAGAAATCTCCATGATGACTTCCTTCTTTTTCACACTGACAGGGTCACAAACACCTCGACCCTTGACCCTTGAGTCTGTCCAACAACACCAGCGGCAGCGTGGATCAGGATCTTATCACCAGCCCAATCCGAGCAATATGACCCAAGGAATATATCACCATTCCATTGATGAATGGCAGTCCTACGGAAATTTCGAAGCTGAGGCTTTCGGGTATCTGAATCCCCATATCCCAATGGATGCGACCGTTGGTGCAAGGTGCCCATTCTGCCTGGGGAAGGATCTCCTAGATACACCAACACAATAATACTCTATCTCCAAGGAGAAAACCGTTGACAGATGATCCAATCGTCCAAACGATGCCAGCTCAATGTGTCCAAACCAAGTTATCGAACCTACCGGGGATTCTGTCTGACCTCCACGGCCTTTGTCTTCTTGTTGGATACAAAATCGAGGTCGTCTTCTTTCGATGGCAGGTTGAGGATGGAGCGGAACCTTTTATAAATCGCCAGAGATGCGGTTATTGTTGTGTTAGATTTATTTGTCTCTATAACTTAACTTCTTCAACTCAACAATTTATCAAGCTCACATTGCACCATACACTTCGACGTCCACCACATAGAGCTCTCCTAACAGGTTATGAGCCCTTGGATGCTACATTCACTATCCTCATCGTCATCCTCAATACGGCCCCTCCATCGACGCCGCCATCACCATCGTCACCATCGACATCACCGGCCAGGCCACCCCCACAAGCACCTACCAAACGGGTTCTCATCCCACACGTGCCTCTCTCTTCGACGCACTATCCCCACAATCCGCTAACCACGCGGCCAGCCTCTCCATTCGACGTACATCTCCATCCGCCAACCACGCGCCGAATGCCTCTCTATTCGACGCACACCACCACAATAACAAGTGCCTCTCCTTCGACGCACCTCTCTATCCGTCGGCTAACGCGGTCACCACTCCCGCTACTACTACTACTACTACTACTACTACTACTACTACTACTACTACCAACAAGCCCACCACAGCCAATTCTCTTCTTGGCAACCCCCGTCGTACGCTTCAACAACCCTTTTGACAACTAGGGTTGCATCATGGGGGGTCATAACGAGTACATGGTTTCATGTTCGTGGGGGGGTGTCAAATTTATTAGTCTCTGTAACTTAACTTCTTCAACTCAACAATCTATCAAGCCCACATTGTACCATGCACTTCGACGTCCACCACGTAGACCTCTCCCAACATGTTGCCTATGGTCGAAACCATCGTGGGAAGTTTCTGGGAGGACAAAGTTCCGCTCGAGCAGTACCAGTCAGAGCTTTCCCCTGGGCAATGAGAGTTCGTCCCCCAACCCCAACGGTCCGGCTGTCGATGCTCTTGCTCGCGTCCGAAATATCATCCCTAAGATGGCAGAGCAGCGCGAGCAGCTTGGAATTTGCTTGCTCCCTCATGATATGCAGCAAAGCATCAACTCTCTGGTTGATAGTAAAGAGCTGTAGAAAGCCTTGGGCGAAAATTACACCGCCACTTACATTGATGCGACAAAGGAGTGGAACAAGCAACTCGATGGAATGGGCGAGAAAACGAAGCCGATGAAGCTATTGCAAATTCCCTAGACGTCAAGAGAAGATGGTGCTTAGGTATAGCTTACGGAATTATCTGTGATACTTGGATTTCAGCTTCACTTTGGACGCAATGAATTAAGTTGGCTTCCAGTCTTGAATATTTATAAACAATGTACATAATAAAAAGAGGTATTGGGGTTAATAAGAAGATTTGATGCGACGCCTACCTAGCGTACCCAAGAATATTTATACGGCATCAAAAGTCCTCGAGTCCAGTGGCGGGGAATAGCTGTCGCATTCTGCTCTATGCGCTCAGAATGTTTTAACGTCCTTTTGTTTGAGCACAATGAAAAGCGCAAGAATTAAAGAGATAAGTGAAGTGACTATAATTGTATAATAGTCAGTATGTTGCTAGCACATCCAATCTGGTTGAATAGAGCCCTGGAGTCCTTACCTGGTGACACATAATAACTTTTTTGTATGACAAGTCGCACCGGTTCTGCAAGTGCAGGAGGTACCAAGCCCGTGAGCTGCCGGTGTCCCAATATTTGTTCGATCAACTATTCGTTGTTAGATAAAATGACCTGATGGAGATGAGATAGAACAACTCGGCCTTACCTTGGCGCGCCCAGCCTGATCTTTCAGTGCCACATTCAGGCCACGTCTCATTTCCTTAATAAGTAATGCTTTTGCGGTGGTGATACCAGTCATCAATCCGACTTGCTGTGCGAAGTAATAAGTGGTGACGGAGGTAGCGGCATTATGCTCCGGTTTTGCGGCAGATAAAGCTGCGAATTGCGAAGATAGCAGCATTCCCATGCCGAACCATCCTGGGAACGAGTATAGTATCTCCCAAAAATGAGGTTCAAAGATGGTCCATCGGACAAGTATCAGAGTGAAGCTTGCGATCGTTATCACCAACCCAAAAATTGACCATCGAACACATTTGCGGGTTCTGAGGTCCCGCTTAATGTTAGCAAAAATGCCATATTGTGATGAGCTTGTTGGGTCTTATCTTGGAAAACTCACTTTTGAATTAGTTTGCCAGTCACCAATGAACCTGCTGCAAACCCGATGGTACCCGGTATCCAGCACATTGCACCCTCTGAGGGAGATAATCCCCGAGAGCTGACCCAATAGTCCCCAAGAATAGGCGCCATCTGCAATCCAATAGCACAATCATTAGCCACCCGCGAGTTGGAACCGAGAAGACAGAAAGGGGAAAACACACAGAAAATTGTCCAATGCCGACTAGCGCTTGCGCGCTGTATATCAGGCCGAATTTATGGGGACTCAGTAATGAGAAATGTATCATTGGGTCTTTAGCCCAGCGAGTCTCATTGAGACAGAAGGCCGTAAAGCATCCAACGAATGCTGCCGCACAAATGGTGAGAAGTATTGACTTTGCTTCTAGATTATCTGCCTGGGTGAGTTGCACAAAGGCTAGGAAGCAGATAACAGATATAAATAGCAAAACGAGGCCCAGAATATCGAACGACTTGCGAGGGGTATCTTCGGTCGGCTTGTTGTCAATTGATCCATACGATAGCTTGGGGGTGACAATTGGCGAGGGCTTTTTTGAAGAAAGCGAAAACGAGATGACGGTGAGGCAGATCATTGCAAATGGGATATGAATCAGGAATGCCCTGACATCAGGAAAACATTATTAGTTATTCAGTATACCGAGTAGAAGGAGTCTGCAGGTACTCACCATTGCCATCCAATCCAGCTTGTGAGAAATGCGCCCAGGGGGGCGCCGCAGGTAACACCAATAATTGACACGGTAGTTACATAGGAGCGTAACATGGCAACACGGTCAAAGCTATGTACTTCTGTCGATTTGATGGACAGCATTAGCAAATGTCACGAAAGGTAAAAAGAGAGTGAAGCAAGACATACCGTTGAGAATAACAGACACCAGCTCATTCATTCCGGCTCCGCCAAACCCTGAAATGATACGACCGGCAACAGCCAAGTGAATGGTTTGCGAGACTCCTCTGTGAAATTGTTAAATAACGTACGCATTCCGTGTGTGATCAGAGAAACCTACGTCATGAGACAGCCACATCCGTATACCGTCAAAGCCATAAGGATTGCCCTCGTCGGTCCAGTTAAATCGCATATTTGCCCGTACTGCAATGCACGGTGAGCTATTGTTTTAAAGGCTGACGCTCGGAACTTACAATGGGAAGAGCAAGAATATAGCCCAGGTTGTACCCTGTGATGAGCCACGCTGCAGAGCTGGATGCATTGAGAGCCGATGCGACATCACTTCCAGTGGTGAGGACAAAGGATTCGTCTGCATTTGCTAGAAAGCAAGCTATACAACTCGAATTAGCTTTCGATCTTTGGCCATCCTTGGGTAGAAAGCAGAAACTTACCCAGTAAAAGCGATCCGACGGCAAGTTTCCCTACCTGGAGACCACTCGACTTCTGATTCAGGTGTTCTTCATCTTGTGAACTTGCAACAAGTGGCGTGCGATCTTGAGTAGTCATTTGGAGAACTGGATACCGCTCACAAACAGTCTGCCGTGTTGGAATTCTTCCTGCGGCAAAGGTAGCCAACGGCAGAGACGTAGTTAAAAGTCTTTGGCCACAACGAGAGGGGGCAAAAAACAAGGGGGGAAAAAAAAGAAATCAACTCAAAACATGATAGAACTGATGAGGTGTCTGAGCCCTTTCAATGACAGCAAGAATGCGGAGCACGGCATCTTATGGGGTTAAGTGGCAAAAATTACAGAGCGAGAGAGTTCGTAGGAGATCTCCCGCTTTTAGCGATTTCAGCTGTGCATGATCCACTTAGTGAGACAAGGCTTTCCACCTAGGCATCCCTTGCCGATCTTTCACCTTTTGTTATCGAAGCGATCGTCTTTGAATTTGAGAATCTCCATTATCCAATAGAATCTATACAGGATCCCCCGCAGTAGGAAATTTCAGATGTTGTGCTAGGGGTGGATCGGATGAGTTTTTGATTATGGTGGGCAGTACGAAGTACAACAACCAATAAGATAACATACGTTCGAACAAAGGGAAAAAGCAAAAAACCCAATAATTGGGAAATCTCAGCTGCAGCTTGATTACCCGGACTTTTGAGGGACTTCACGATTGGTGCAAGGTTTGTCAACTCCATACTTATTGTGTTGAAATTTCTGACCAAGTCCAACACAATGTGTGGCTGCCGACTGGTTAGGTAGTTAACTAGATGTGTACACATGTTAGCTCCCCTGAGCTCACTTCTGCCCCACTAATTCTACCCTCACACGCTCTGCTTCCACTAACTCTTCCACTATCAATCCTACACCTACCAAAAGTAGCCGCTTTAGTACGGAGTACGGCAAAGCCGGGTTATATATAGAGTTGACAGGGGTTAGGATATACGCCAAGTCAGGGTACTCCACTTTAAATTGGTTTCGGTAACCCCCGAGTTTGGACAGGTTACCGTGGCCACTTGAATTCCGTATGAAGGTATTCAGCTTTTTAGTCCAAAGCTACTACACCTAATCCTACAATATATCTTATATTTATTTATATATCATAGTGTCATGAATTGTATCTAGTTTATCTCTTTACTATAGTATATTTTAATATACATAGTAGCTTAAGTAGTAATTGTAGGTTTATTTATGATTTTTAAAACCCCAGAATATAAATCGTGAAATATATGTTTGCATATACTGTTCATATAAACAATATAAACTTTCTATACACAATTAAAGCTCCTTCTCTATTTGTCAAGTCGCTCCTTCCATATTAACCTAAATTACGATCTACTCACATGATTACCGTACTTATTTACATTTTGTTTACATTTTGTTTACATATCTAAATTGTTAAGCCCAACAAAGAGATTGTATTATAGGACCGGGAACGTCAATCAAACTAACAAGATAAAATAAACTAGTTAACTAACTAGTTATAACTAGTTAACAATAATAATTGTTACAAAGTGGCCACGGTAAACCTGTCCAAACTACAATAGTTAGCTGACGGGGTTACCGAGACCAATATCGAGTGGGGTACCCTGGCTTGGCGTACATCCCTCCGTCAACTAGATGCCCCGGCAAACATAATATCTCAGCTCGACGTAATTGACACGCAAAGTAAGAATCTCAGATTCATAGAATCCTCTCCATGAATTTGAATAGGGAGTGATATCAGAATGGATAGTCTGTTCGGTAATAACTGAATTTTCCATTTTCCATAAAAGACGGTGATTGCAGCTAAAATCGTTGAAGGCAACAGTACAACTTAAACGAGAGACAAAAAACAACCAAGTCGAGGTGTCACTGGATCCCCCACTATAATCATACATGTTGTATGTAACCACCCTGCAACCGTACATTCATAATTCTTCAGTTCCCGGAAACCCCACAATACCAACTCTTACAACATCCTGCATAAGAGGCTATAGATCTTTCCATGAATCGCGACCAGAGCTTTCCGTTGCTGCCTCATCTAAAGGGAAATTCGGTGTCAGCAAATGTATAGAGCCATGACCAAAGGTGAACATGCTTACGTCCAACAAGCTTTTCTAATTCAAAATAAATGGAATCGGAAGGCTCCTCGGTCAGCTCCAGGTAGAGGTCAGGTGTGCGTGACACGTAGAGGTTCGAAACCATGTCTTTGAAGGTGAAAATAGGACGATCAGAGACCCTAGTAACCACATAGGGATGCTTTGTTCCTTCAAGATCCAGCTTGCATTTGCTGCCCTCCTCACATATCAGGGTCTTATCGGAGTCCAGAGGCGTGATAACAGCTTCATCATCATTGAAACCCTCAGTATCAAACTTCCAGCCCCTCGTTCCAGGGATCTTTTGGTCGCCGAATCTCACGGAGGTTGCATCGTCAACATCATGCAGCACGTAAAGAGACTCGCCTCCGACATCTTGCTTAAGCATATCGCGGAATACAAGACCATGTGCCGGCTGGCAAAGGGCAGTCAGGAATCCGAGCAAAAGATACGATTGCACCATGATGTTTGATTAAGTGATGAATAGGTAGAAAAACTAGAGGGAAATGGAGGGTATTTAATGCCCAACTAACTACCGTTCCAAAGAACTTTTTGAATAATTATTATAGATCGAATGCAAAATGCTGCAGTGAAACATCGTCATAGACAAGAATCCCTACAACATAAGTGTTCACTAGTAAAATACGCAAGGGATAGTGGAGCAGTACGGTGAGGGCCGAGCTCATCTTACGCCCAATAATGTGTTTCCTGGATATCCGTACTGAGGGTAAATTCCATGTACCCTTCAGCTGAACAAAAACAAGCCAGTTCTGATAATCCTTCCTATTACGTACACCGCTACTTAGTGGAGCTGAAGCACTACGGTATGTTCCTGGCAATCGTCTTCCCAGCCCCATCTTCACGGGATGGGTCCGTAGCTCTCGGAACGGACGTCCTAATGTGCATGATAGTTTAGATCTCCGTTTTATATACCCGTGTACGGAGTACGGAGGAGTTCATTTTGCCAGAATCGCCGATCTCCGAATAAGGGAAAGAGCGATCGGAGGCGTGTACGATCCACTCCATGGCAGAGGTCGATCATCACCAAATCAAGAGCTAAACTCCTCTCCGTGCCTTCCGGTGCTTTCTTACGCCTTTTGAAGCAGCTAATTCTCCTGAGCAAAGTTGTTCACGGCGGCTATCAGGCATGTATGTCATCATGGATCTCGATAATCCCTCCCTGTTGCACAAATCGGCGATGGGTTTTCTCATTGTAGTATTGATACATTGAATTGCGGATGAGACTTTCACGTTACCCAGCGATGTTCATGTGCCGAAGTGGATATGACCCAAGTGATTCGCCCTTCAGTCTGACCTGGTAACTAGTGAAAGGTTGATGGGTATAGGTTGGTAGAACTCAGGCAAGGTAAACACGCCTTTGATTGTATCTACAAGTCCTGAGTATTTTGGCCATGGCCACGGAAAATGGCACGCCCCGGCAGGATTTTCTTTGTGAACGAGCTGAAGGTAATTATTTGTCATCTCTTGATGAGGTAGGTATGAATTCCAAATCACACAGCCCTATGACAAACACCCTGGACTCCACCGTTACAATCTCAGGCGGAAATTACCCTTCGACACCGGAACTCTTCTTCTTGTAAAGTGGCTCTTTGCAAAAGCTATGACTACATACTATATACTCTGAATAAAAGGGAAGTTCTCCATCTCGCTACATTGGCGATTTGTGCCTAGCAGAGAGGGCAGTAGGTGACTTTTGGACCTTCCGGTTTCTTTCTCAGAACGACCCAAGGTCACTATAAATATTATATTTTTGATGATCATATATATATGTACTGAACAGTTAGGCGAAGATTCTTCATGTCGCCACCGTCATTGTATACGACACACCTAGACGCCTATCACGCAATTGAAGGACATCTAACAGCAGATAGTAGGCAAAGATCTGTATGCATTTATGATATTGGCTACATATAGTAGCTAAACATAGAGACGAAGAAGGAAAGAAAAGACATGGCGCGAGAGAGCTACCTAAAGAGTGAGTGGGCAGTTCTGGCTTGACGCAAACCGCCGACAAAATCATCTCATTCAATTCTAGGGAGCCCTTACGCAATGGCCGAGCATGAAAAGGGTCGGCTGGAAGTGGGGTCTCTGGATTCTTCGATCTATTGACAGCGATTAGCAGAGAACGAAAGCTTTCAATTACACAAGCTCTGTTACCACTCACCAAAATCACAATATTGGCATACATTCCGCACACAAGAACACCGATGCCGAACAAAAAGACCATCCCATTATAGAACGCTCGCTGGATGTTGGACCGGCTGAACCAGTTTCCTTCTTTGACAAGGACAAACCACATTACTGACGGCACGTAAAAGCACAGTCCTGACACGAACAAGGCCGCACTGATTGATAATATAGTCGAAAATACCGGAATGGCCTGAGCAACTACCCACGAAACAAATGTGAGGACTGTCACGATCAAGATCCAGGTTATCCAACCCTTCTTCGTGTTCACATATCGTACAACGGAGTCACGATAAACGTATCCATGAATATAGCGAGCAACAAGGCTGGTGTTTATCGACCCGGATATAAAGACCACCGGGAGGGCAACACCAAAAGCGATTCTCGACATGAGGGGTCCCGCTGAGAGTAGGGCAGGGGATTGGACATCTTTACCCACAAACAAATACACAAGAGAACCGATCAGGGTATAAATAACAATTTCAATCACTCCCAGGAGGTATATCGCTTTGGTATAGTCCTTCGGGGTGTGCATCTCGCTCATAAATGATGGTATGGCGGGAGCAAACGAATAGGCGAAAACGATATTATTCATTGCAACCATCGCCGTTGAGAAGCTGACATTCTCCTTAGGCCAAACTGACCAATCGGAGCCAGGTGAACCGTTGTTATCTCGAGTGCTTTGTACACCTGTTGCGATAACTGTAATGCCGATAGCTGTGAAGATCGAGGCAACATCAATATACCCAAGTATAGCAATATCGGCGAATGTCGGTGGGATGGCAAGTATAAGAAGAATCAAAGCCGAGACTAATCCGAATACCACAGTGCAAACATTACTTTGCGTGACACTAGCCAAGGCAATAATCCCAGTCAAACAATGCGATCCCACGCTAAGTAGTAGTTGCAAGATAAAAACCACCGTGACAATCCAGAATCCCTTTTCTCCCAGCATAAGTCTCCCTATGTCTCCATAGTGTTCAACTTCCGGATATTTGAGCTTCACTGCGCCGACCTCATAGCTGGCGTATGTAGCGATAAGCCCGATCCCAACAGAAGATATAACGCCTCCAAGCATACCGAGGGTCGCGAAAGATGCCGGAATACTGAGACTCCCAAGGGCAACTGCTTCCGTAATGAGGATAACGGCGAGACGTTTCCAACCAAGGCGCGAAAATCTTTTGCGACCTTCAATTTCCTTGCGTCTTTCCAACTCCAGCTGGCAGAGATCTGATGAGGGGTCGCTGTTTATGGTGGATTTTGACAGTTGGACCGCGGCGCCGCTTTCTTTTTGCCCAACGTGCCAAGTTCATATTTGGGGAGGCGGCAGTTTTGTTCAATGTCAGTTTCCATGATAGACTAATTTTAACGTCAGGTAGGTTCGGATGAATAGTCTATATTTATGACCCTATGAAGATTTTCAGTGTACTTTGCTGAACGTGCGCATGATGCAGGCGTCGTGTATGTGCATTTTGCCATGTTTTATCGAGGGTAAGATGATACAGAAGCACACTGAAGTGGGCATATCTGAAAATAGTCATCTGCGTGTTTCGAGTCGATCTATACGGCGTGACGGATGATCCCGGTAACGATCCCAGTTAAGTCACCAACCGAAGACCCTCCCCCGGTCTCCAGTGTTGGGGTTCAGCCAGCCACGTGGTACACGTGCATAATGCACTCATGCATGTGAGAGTGTGTACAGTACTGGAATACACGTAACGTACTTCACAATAGGAAACGCGATAAATTACAACTTGATACCTCAACAACGGTGGTCTATTTGACGATGGAATCAAATAACGGTGTGTTTGTTGAGGTCTCAAGTTGTAATTCATCGCATTTACTATGTGCTTTGGACTCCGCCGCTCGCATGTGAAATACGTTACGTAGCGGTGAAGCATGAATCTACAGGTCATACGCTACGCTCAGATTCACCTAAAAGGCCTACAATATTGTAGAGCTACGCTAGAATTTCCATGGCTTGCATGCGATCACCGGTGATCTTCATCGGGCTTGGTATGGTTGCGTTGCATTGGCGAGAAACAACCCTACCTCAACATGAGATCGATTTTGGTTGCATCCCGGTGTGGAAAAGTATGTCATTGAGAGATAACCAAGATCTATAGGCAGTTTTGCTATTGGCTACAGATAATAACCAAATATAGATACGGAGAAGGGAAGAGGGAGAGGGTAAGTGAGCCATCTAAAAAGAAGGCAAGACATACCGCCGATAGATATCATCTCACTTTCGTCGTTAAACAGTAGCGTTATTTTGGTACTAACCCCGAGAACAAGGGTAAGATCTCAATAACCACCTAGAATATGAAGAATAGAAAGAGTAGTTTAGAGATTTTGGGCATGAATGTACCGGGACGATCAAGTATCTCTCTCAGAAGAGCGAATCCACCACTTAATGCAGAAAGTCCAAAAGTTGCCGTGGATACTCAATACTGTTTAGTATATAGTTCGTTTTATCTCGAGCAGAAAGGTGGTTGCTCAGGCGTGGGGCTCAGGGTAAAAAAAAAGGATTGTCATTGAACCGCGGAAACCGCGGCTATGGGGTATATCAGAGTGTATTTTTATCTATATATATACTAGCGACGTATAGGCCCCCAATGAGGATTGATAACAACATAAATAAAGGCGCCGGGAAAATTCCTATCGTGAGGCTATACGTAGCATTGAGAAGCGCTGGGATCACAATTCGAGCAATTGCATGAAAAAAGCTCAAAACACCTAACAATTGCCCTGATTGATGGTCAGGCACATGTGCTGTGAGACATGATGTCAACAGAGGGTTGATGGATAGAGTAGATGCAACAAGCAAAGACGATACGACGAAATGAGTAGGCGCCCGTGAGAGCGCGATGCCCATATATCCTATCATCTGTAAGACTAGATTCACCTGGATAGCATCCAACTCTCCAGAAGTGGATGCAGCCGACAGATTTGGCACACCCTGTCTCCTATTCCATCGGCGGAACCGCGTCATAATCGGCGGAAATAGAACGACCAGCACCAAAACGCTCCATGAGTAGGAAAGGGATATGAAGAAGCTTTGCGTTGTCGGTTGCCACTTGAACAAGAATGCCGGGTATGCTAATTGCAGCGGAAGCAGACCTATCATGTTTCCGAAAATGATCATGTCTATCCCAGCCAGAATGATCATATTCTTATTTCGAAACCCTTTCGATTCCCATATAGACTTGAGCGGCGTCAGAAGCACACGGACATAACTTTCGCCAGGGGGTTGGTCCAAGGTTACTCCGGTAGAGACTGTTTTGCGCGATTCCGGCAAGGCGAATAGGATGATAAGCAAGAGGGATAAATGAGAGCATATAGCAAGCAAAAAGATCGATTGAAATGGATTCGGCATCTTTAGAAGCAAGCTGGAAATGAGAGGCCCAACCGCCCCAGCAAAGGCATATGAAGCCTGCAAGTAACTGAACCACCGCGCCCGGGAGCTGGGTTGCGTGAGATCGGTGATGTAGGTCTGTGAGGTCGAAGTCCCGGCAATCATCGTCCCGCTAAGGCCTTCCATTGCATATCCCAGGAGAAGCCAGTGCACATCTATCGAGTCCGGGTGACGGAGGACTATTACCATAAGGATTTCGTATATAAGAGGACCGGCAACGGTACAGGCGAGGATTGGCTTACGACCAACGCGATCCGATAGTGAACCCAGGATTGGGGTCGAAAAAGCACCGAGGAGACCCGCTATTATTTGGCGATACATGAGAAATCGGGAAAGGTCAGATTGCGTGTCTGTATTGGCGAAACATTGTTCTAGTTCTGGGTGGGTCTGGCTGGGTGATTGACGCTGGCGACAGATCAAGGCAAAAGTTGCATTGAACTCGGGGACCGCCAAAACTCCGAAGATAAACTCGTAGATTGCGAAAACGCAGATGACCCAGGAGGGTGAAGGTTGCCAAAGGCGGGTCCAGTAATTGTTTAAAGTGCGGCTCTTCTCGTTTCCTTGCGCACGAGGCTCGGAGAAACACTGTTCGATGAGAAGTGGATAGTTTTCGGCATCTGATCGGCTTTGGTCGTTCATGTTGTGAAGAGTTGGGGTAGACTGAGTATTTGAAAATAAACACAGCGAGCCCTGGAGGGAAGAGGAGTTTATAAATGTAGTACTTCGAATGGAAGGAAGCGCGATCATGCAGTACTCTTTAGGTCCGGAGACCTGATCACTAGTCATGAAATTTTAACGGCATGTGAAGTTCCAGTGTCATGTTCTATTTCTATTTAAGCATTCTTGTTTTTTATTTTATTCCAATGCATCATGTATAGACTGTGTATCCCGCAGGGTACATTACCTACAACATATATATCCCCGATGGTATCCCAGATGGTACCCACTCGCTTCCAACGTTGGGAGCGGGCCGTTTCATGTTTCATCGGGAACGCTAACTTTGTTTGCCGACTGTTATAGATCCTGAGATATACCTACTTAGGTACCTATAATTAGGTAGATATGTGCTTAGATACCTGCCTCTACTTAGGTATGTGTACACCTCACTAATGAATTCTTGTACTTTGACCGAGTGATAAAACTATCCTGGCTTCTGCTACTAATTTCATCAACCGTTAGTCTCCATTCAGCTATGCATTTAGAAGTGGAGTTTAGAAGTGGAGGGTCTACACCGCTCCGACACGGGGTTGTCTCTCTCAACCTTGCTATGGTGGCTGGCTATGTTAGACCCAACCTTGGAGAGTCAAACCTACTCTCGCACCTGATCCCAATCCTTACTATTTTCTAGAGAAATTAATCCTGAGGCTCGTATTCATAAATTCTTAGTAGGTGAAATATTCAAAGATATGTCTACGTAGGTATCTATAGCTCGGGAGAGTATCCGCAAGTAGGATATCTATGAGATCAAACATACCACCAATTTATACCGAGCAAACAATCTCACAGTCATCAATTCAGGCACTAGCTCCTCTCGATCTATGGTCATCAACAAATAGACCATACGTGCAGGCCCTGGAGGTTCATGAGCACCTATCACCACGCGATCCTTCAGCCAAGCCACTCTTGATAAGCACCAATCATTTTGCTCGAGAGACCAAAGTTGTTCTGGCCTTCCCTCGTCATATTCTTTTTTTGCTTTTTGCCCTACGCCCTGTTCCATTTCTTTTTCCATCCAATCTCCACTGCGCTGTAATTAACAGGTGGAACCTTTCTTCTGTCTCAGGCGCACACCTCAAACCGCGACGCAAATTTCGCAACTGATCTTATACGCCATGAGTGGAGACTACAACGTTTAAGCGAGAATATGATGAGTGGAGTATTTGGGTGCATGGACTTTCTTTGATCAAGAGCACATGGGTTTGCCGTGACAGTTAACCGAAAAGATTTAATAAGCCCGAAAGATACGCATATCATTGACAGTGCTCTGAAATTCGCGGATGGTCCATTCGCTAACTACTCATACTAGCTTTGGAAAGGGGGCGGGGGTAGGAATGAATAAATCAACAGACTACATAGGTACAGCATATGAGACACTTGTAGTGGCATACATGTTGAAATCGCCCAAATTCAACCCCCCTTGTTCTGTCACAAGGTTTCAGGTAGAGCCTCAGGGCACCATGTCTTTCCCACTTCGGGATGGCTCGTGAGAGCATTGATCATGAGGGTCTCTCCAATCACAGTTTTAGGGAGACATTCGGAGAATGTTTCAGCATCTGACTGGAATTTTTGATCACGCAGGACGTATTAGATATATTACATGGTTCAAGCGGGGTTCGTTATACGATTAGTCCCCCTCCCCCTACCTTAGCACACCATTTTCCTATACATATGTAGTCTGTGGTTCCACTAGGTCCAACCTATTTCAAAGAAAAATTAGTCTTAGCATATAGAGACAAGACATTGATTCTTCTACCCCGTTATAGGCCATGCACCTGGAAACAGTATGTCTGTACGTATGCCCTTCCTCAATGTGTCAAACAATCACAAAGTCCAAAGTTCCTCTATAGAAGACAAAGATTTAAACAGTAAGCGAAAAGCATGCCTTCCATTCAAACCACCCGTTCAAACCGTCTGAGACTTTCCAGTAAGTTTGGCATCATCCAACATTTTTGCTTTATGCTGCTGCTCAAGCATCTTAGCGAACATTTCAGGATAGCTAGAAGTGCATGGTGCAATGTGAGGTTGATTGTTGAAGAAGTTGAGTTACAGAGACTAATAAATCTGAGATGGAAGTAAAACCGTTTGTAGAGTCGAGTTGCCTCCAGTCGTTCGTTCTTTTTATCACCGTGTAATGTTCGCCTTTTGTGGCACATAAAAACCAAAATCGAACTTCCGTATGCTCACATCCGAAATCAACAATTATATACACCATCAGTGAAGCATCATTCAGATATCTGGATGGCACACTCTATGATAACTTGTTGCTGTCCGGAAGAGCCCTCGGGCTTCCAAAATTTGTTGACCTTCAACCCAGCCTGCTTCAATAGTGTCTCCCATTCATTCTTGGTTCGTTCTAGCGACGAGAAAGCAGTCATCATCGTCATATCACCAATCGCAGCCATCCATGGAATATTAGTCTCCGGCATGGCCTTCTCATGAATCAGTAGCGAAGAATGGGGAGCCATTGCTTCACGAAGCCTCGATAGGATCATCACAGCCTGCTTGTCTGGCCAGTCATGGAGAACAGTGCGGAGGTAGTATGCCTTTGCGCCTTTGATGGGCTGTTCATCAAAGAAATTATGAACCTGTGTCTCGATTCCACCGGGAATACCTGTTGTCCCACAAACATGGCTTAAATCCTGGAGAACAAGCCTTCCAGGCAAATCGGGGAACCTCTCGCTGAAGATCTGGAGGTCCTTCCCCCGACCACCTCCGACATCCACCAGAAGCACGTCGGAGGGGCTCTCCACTTGTAGCTTCTCCTCAACGGGGAAGAAATCCAGCCAACTTGTCTCGTCGCGACGGTAGGGCGAGGCCATGACTGTGTCGAAGGCGTCTTGGTAATAAGGTTTCGATGCCATGTAATTAAAGTATCCAGACTTGGACCCGGATGCAAAATTCCATGGTGAGTCGTCAATATCATCTGGTGTTTTCCATCCTTTCGCCTTGAAATATTCGGGGAGTTGAGAGACGAAAAGAAACAAGTGAGTGCTAGATGTGTTAGTTGTATGTTGAGCCTTGAGACAGGGAGAGAAGAGTATTTACAAGAATATCACTGCTGCGGACATCCAAGACGTCGAAATATAGGCCGTAGTGAATCGCGTGGATGAGAACGTATCGGAGGTATGTTGCTTGAGAATATCCAATGGCACAAGCGACCTCATGATCCTTCCTATTGCGTATTAAAATTAGACAGCAATTCAAGTGGAGGATAGGGATAGATATTTACCAACTAGCTTCGGATCTGCTTTCACATCTTCGGAAAGTTGGCCCACGCGCACTTTCCCATCTTCATCTTCAGAAGCGCGCTTGACGATTGCATCGAAGAGCTTCAGATCCACAGCGAGACGGACTGCGATCGCTTGGTGGCACTTGAAAAACATTAGCCGAGCCCATGTCCGAGGAATCAATGTCTGGGGTAGGGGTTAAAAATTACAGTATACAGAAGCCTGAGTGTCTTATCTAGAGGAGATTCACATTGACTCCTCAGTCGATCACAGGCCTCATACAGTTGAGCTTGCTGCTGGGGGTCCAAGCTTTCGAGGTTGCCAGAAGAAGTGGCCAATTGAATCGACTCAATAAGTTGAGAAACGTCCATTATCAAGGTTTCAAGGTCAAGTGTCGACAATTTTTGTGAGTCTGAAGAGGCACCCTGATGTGGCCTTATTAATTAAGGCAAATGAACGGGAAATTGGAGGCGAAGGTCAGAGAATAATGGACCAAGTCAAGTATTATCCAATTTTTTAATGTATGCCCAATCCTTCGGAAGACAGCGAACATATGCAATTAAACGCCATAGGACCTGGGTATTTCAGAACTGCGATAACCGGACTAAGACTACCTAGGTAGGAAAGAGTGGAATTGGAGTCATGTACGGAGTACGGAGTACGGCGTCTGCATACCTGCAAAATTGCGATAGATCAAATGAGGTTTCCACATACTGGCCTCTTTTAGGTGCGATCTTCACATGTCGCATGTGGGGTGGTTAGCTGAGGTTGAGATAGATCGATCTAAGCTACATTATGGGGCGCCAAGGGGCCAGTTGGGCCACCCGTCTTAAGTGCCGCCACTTCTATATTGCATAGTATTTAATACTAGTCAATACAAAAGTTTCACCTCTTAGGAGTTTACTTTCCAAATGTTGGTACAGCATACACTTCAGAGCTAGCTTTAAAACGGCGGGGTCAAAATATAGGCTGCAATGCTGAATGCGGAAACCTTGGAAGCTGCAGGGTTGCAGCTGTACATTGTAGGAGTATTTGTGGAATTTTAAAATGAAAACGTTGGATGTTTAGCGTATTATAACTAGAGCCGTAACATATACAAGTTTACCGTAAAGATGTACATAATGTCAATCACTAGTTAACTATTTATTGCCTAACTATTACACTTATTTTAAGGGAATAAAAAATATATTCTACCCTCTGCATATAACTTTAAATTAGTAATTTTGACGTTTTATTTCATTCGAATACTTGGTTTTTCTTACTAAAGAACTTCCGAATTGGTGTATGTGGTATATGCAATACACCGCGCTAGCAATGATTAGCGTAGACTTGGCAGTTCCACCTGTCGCCTTTCGAGTAGGACTGGTTGCCTGGGTCCTGTTATTTCACTCAAATATCTTACTTCATTGCTCCCTCCCAAGGTAAACATTCAAATAACACCACATTGCTAGGGATTGCTTTGAAATGTCCATTCATCTAGAGGACCCAATTTCGAAACTTCGAGATATCGAAATCAGGTCACCTTATATCGTTTATGGTGTTATTATCCTTACCTTATGGTACTGGTGGAAATCCACAGAGCTTAAGAACCCCTCTGGGCTGCCAGTTATTGGCCGGAGGTGGTATGAGATAGGCAATGGCAAAGCTAGACAGCGAATCCGGGATGATTGCCTCGGCATTGTCAGGTCCTGCTTGAAGAAGGTCTGTCATGTTCCAATTCTGGTATATTAGGTTTTTATTTTCTAATTTTTGCTTACCCCCGAGCAGTATGGAGATGCTTTCTATCTCTATACCGATTCTAGATATCGCCTAATCCTCTCTGGCAAATACGTTGAGATGCTCCGGAATGAAAAGCGTCTGGATTTCATCACAGCGCTTGAGGATGTAAGGAAAATGTCCAAATATCATTTTGGAGAAATCAAAAGCTGACATGAAAACAGAAACTTGTCAATGGCGTGCATGGTTTTGAGCCAATGGAATCAATGACAAGCGATAAGAAGATTTTACATGCCGTTACAAAGCATTCACTTAATCGCCATTTGGGTTAGACTTTCCCCCATCTCATCTACCTTTACTTGTCATGTCTTGACTTTTTCAAGGCAAAAGAACCAAGCTGACTTTAGAAAAGGCACTTTTACCGAGCCGCTTAATGAAGAATCTGACTATGCCCTTGATCAGGTTTGGACTGATAAGCCAGGTACGACCCCATGACCCAAGACATTGAATTTGTGTCTGAAATTGAAGCTGATAAATCGATCAGAATTCCACGAGGTTATGTTGAAAGACTCCGTCTGGAAGATGTTTGGACACATAATGTCTAGGACATTTATCAATGACAAGGACTTCTATCGGAATCCCGAGTGGATAAATGCGAGCTCGGAGTACGTCGCATTGTCAGCCTTGGCGGGATATGAACTTCGAGCTTTCCCAAAATGGGCAAAGCGCTGGGTCGCACCTTTCCTTCCCAATTGTAGGAAGCTTCAGGCCCTTTTCCAGCATATCAATACCCTCCTGGAGCCTTTGAAGAAAAAGTTAGATGCACAGTCATTGGACACCGATTCCAAAAACCCGCTAAGTTTCTTACATCAAAAGATGGAAGGTCGATCAGATGAGCTTGCGTCCATGTTAATTGCTCTCTGCTTAGTGTCATATGACGGAGGCGGCGAACTTTTCACTCATGTCCTTCACTCGGTTTTTACAAACGATCAGCTTGTAAATGATCTCCGTTCTGAGATTGTGAACGTGGTTGGGAATGAGGGCTTCAACAAGAATACCTTACAAGGTTTAGTGCTCATGGACAGCGTCCTGAAAGAGACCATGCGTATGCATCCCGAGTCTGTTCGTAAGTCTCACCCACATATATACTCCAGAAGGCCTTCCTTAACCTTTGATATCAGTTTTGATGCAACGAATCGCCTTGGAGAAGGTCGTCCTACCCGACGGACTCATTATTCCGAAAGGAACCCCGCTTATGGTATCTGCTTGCCACGTCATTGATGGATCGATCTGGCCCGATGGCGATCAATTTGATGGTTACCGGTTTTTCAATCTGCGCCGAAAGGCAGATTCTTCTGCAAACCAGGCAGCATACAACTTTACGTCAACGTCTCCAGACCATTTCAGTTTTGGCCACGGATCTCAAGCCTGTCCCGGGAGGTTTTTCGCATCTTATATGCAAAAGATACTTCTCTGCAATGTGCTTATGAAGTATGACGTTTCGGTCATTATTCCTGACGAAGGCGCATGGTTTCAACGTGGGTACACTCATGTCGCTCATCCGGGCCTGAAGGCCCGTGTCAGACGGCGGACGGAGGAGATCGAACTCTAAGGGAAAGTTGTGGAAAGGGCCATGTAGCCCCTTCAATTCGCCAGTACTCTCTTGATGGATTTCATCGTCTAGGGTTGATTCAATCTGGCAAATATGTAATATTTCTTTTTCTTTTTTTTTAAAAAATGTTTCCTTGCATGTCCGGTTTTCAGAAAATATTATATCATGTATTGACATAGTATTAAGCCCTTTGCTTCATGGAATCAGCTACTTTTTGGGGGTCCATCAATTCAATTGGACATGCGGATACCTTCTGAGGATCCTTGTTCTGAACTCGAAGGTTTCCTAATTGATTCCTCCTATGGCAGGTCTTCCCTCATTCAATAGCTTCACCGATCCTTGAATATAATCACGTTGACTTTCTTCACCAACCATATACAACCACGATTTTCCATAAATTGAGTGTAGTAACCTATGAATGATGGTTGAGTAACTTCATTGAACTCCGTCGGTCCAGATGCCAATATCGGGCGGGAAGAGAGGTTGAAGCTCAGATGGGATGTGTATTGGGTAAGCTCCTGCTGAGCTATGTAAATGAAGCTATATGAGTGCACCCACAGCCCGCCAGATACTAAACGCCTCAAACCTCTGCAGAGCCCTTGGGCCTCCCTTGTAGTTCGGCTTCAATGATGCCTTTGTGATACCCATGAGGTAGCCAGAAGTTTGTGATTGTCAATCCAACTGACTCCAAAAGCTCTATCCATCTCCGACGAGTCCGTTCAATTCCTGGACACCATACCATGACAATCATATCAGTCATCGCCTCCTTTGCACCGGCATTAGTGTCCGGAACAATGTAATCCTCAATCAAAATCTTTGAGAACCCCTTCTCCATGGCAGCGGTGGTGTGTTTCAAAATCACCCTGCAGTTATCATCGGACCAATCGTGCATGATATGCTTGAAGTAGTATGCGCGGGCACCTGTAGCCTGTGTTAGACAATTGGCGAACAGAAAAGAAGCATCACTAACCTTTGACTGGCTGAGGCTCGAAAAAGTTATGTTTGACTCTCTGAATCGCACTGTCGAGTTTCTGAATATCCTCAATAACCGAAGGTAAATCCTCAAGTACAAGCCTCCCTGCCCCAATGGAGAATCTTTGCTTGAATCCGAGGAGGTCATGACCACGACCTCCACCAACGTCAACAAGTAGCGGGAAATCGGTCGACGCTCCATCCAGTAACTGCTGCTGAGCGGGGAACCAGTCAGTCCAGTGAGAGGTGTCATCTCGACCGCCCTCCATGAAAGTATTAAAACGATCTAATGCATCTGGGTTCTTGGCTAGCCAGTCCCAGCAAGAACCAGCTGTGTTATAGGCATGTTGAAATGGCCCATTAATGGGGTCTCCAGGGTTCTTGTAGTCAGACTTTTGGAAGAATTCCGGTGTTTTCTGAATGATGGGTAAAAAGTCCATGAAGCTAAATTGATCGTGTTTGGTCAGAACAGGTCGGGGGTGGCAGTTGTTGTACAGATAAGAAGATACTAACAGTGAGTCCATTGTCCCAATCGTCTTCCTCTCTGTCATCTTGCTTGATAGTTCGGTAGACGCATATTGGCCGGGACCCAGTTCACTAGCGAAGCCATTGCAAACAAGGACACGCATTATACGTTCTACCAAAATGGTCAATGTGTGCAACAAGATTCATGTCTATACAAATGCTTACCAACAAGTTGGATATCGGCATTTTTAGGTGCAGCCAACTCTTCCCAGGTGACCGCAGAGCGCTTCTCAGACAAAATTGTAAAGATACCCATGTCATTGGCGGTCTTAACCGCCATCAGAATAGCAGGCTTTTGGATCCAAACATTAGCAGTGAATAGATCAAGTACTGAAGATCAGTTCATACCGAAGCAAATAGCTTGTAGATTGCGTCTGCTGGAGTCTCGAGAGCTCTCACTAGTCTCACGGCACTTGCGAGTGCATCCTGTCGCGCCTCTTCGGTGTTGGCTGCTTGGTATACATCAATACTTGCCACAGCCTTTGTAGTCAGACTGGCAATATTGGGAGATTCCTGTTTCGTCATGCTGGATAGAGAGGTATGGCGACCAAGCAAGATTTCGCGATTCTCTCTGCACTTAAGCAAGTGGAGGGTAAGTTTAATAATTTGGCAGAGTTCTTTGATTCATTCCCCTGGATGCATCAACTCTGGCGTTTGCGCCCTAAAGAAAAAATTACAAGGTGCAGCAGGTATCATGCAGTATCTGTATTCTAATACCTGGTAATTTACTATTATTATCAATTCCCTTTCCCACATGTCGCCTGCATACAATAACTAACTAACTAGCGCGGACCTAAATAATAATCGACAATGTCCTCGAAGACCACAAGGGAATGAATCCTCGAGAAACTGAATTGCGTCCCTCGTTACGTTTCATCCTGGAGGATCGGCATTTAGTTTACAGGGGTACACATTCCAAAACTTGTGGCTAGCTGAGGTGGAGAATAGTACCTCCCGGTTGCGACTTGGGGGAGGTTCAGCTCGGGAGGTTCAGCTGTGAGACGAAGACCGTCCAAATACGGAGTAAAGAATTGTGGATTTCGTGAAGTGGGAAACCCCACATATTGCATCGCATATCGATGCAGATCGCGATGCTGCAAGTAAATAGATCACAAACTCCACCCGACTCCGTGCAACACCGTGCACGGTCCTTTGGCACGAAGCGGTCAGAGAGGATGGGTCTTGGCACATGCATCCGGAGTTCATGTTCTTCCAAGGTTGGTCTCACCACTTCTCCATGCATATAACTAGAAGGAATGTTACAAGTCACTAATCGCCGATCGGGGCTACCTCTTTGCGTAATTGCCATGCGGGCGCTTAATCCACTTAGTGTGAAAACTCCGTCCCAGCGCCAATGAGTCGCAAAAGCGAGAGACATACGGAGATAAACAAGTGTGTCGGCTAGCGCCTCCATAGTATTTCAAACCAACCCGCAGCTAGCCCACGTCCTTCTTTGCCACTCTTCTGTCCACTCCTCTGCCCACCGAACGCCTTGAAAATTATTATTCTGCGCGTTCACGGTTGCATATACCTCCGTACCTGGACCTCGAGATAGTCCACAAATGGGTCCAAGCCCTCGCCCCACAGCCCAGCCCGCTGTGGGTTGTGGGTTCGGCCTTCGAAGCCCGACCCAACCCACAGGGCATTAATACCATTTCTGTACATAAATACAGTTTTAGCACGTATAAAATAGCATCAATGGCTATATTTTACATGTATACCAACCTGTATGTTCAGTATAAAAAGATATATAACTATATGTTATCTAAAGGATATTAATGTACTCATCTGCAGCAACACCTGTGGTACCTCTATTTACTGTGATGGTATGTATGAGTATTTTTAGTATGTAAATTATCTACTACTTTATGTGTAGCTCAGAGGGTAATTTAAAACCCCCAAAAACCTGGAAAGAATGTATTAATTATGTACCTACGGTAAATTGGCATGTTTGGTATCGTTTGGCTCATAATGGGCCCCCATTAGCCCTGTGGGCTTTTATTCCGGGCCCAAGGCCAACCGACAGGCCCGAAGCATGGGCCCGAAGCATGGGCCCGAAGCATGGCCCCAAAACCCAGCCCATTTGGTAGGTTGGGTTGGGTTGGGCTGTGGGCTGTGGGCTCTGTGGGCTTTGTTGAAGTCTAACCACCATGCCGTTGCAGTTGATCTTCTCATTTGAAATTATGTTGTAGAACATATGTAGTCATATGCATCTACGGCTACTGAAGCATGGAATGCTTTAGAATATTAGATACTTGACTTGGACTTTGGGGATGGAGTGTTGAGAGCAGCAAGTCCGAGGCAAATTGAGATATATTCCATGGTTTGATTGCCAGGTGCGCTGTATCAGATTGATTTTCGATCCCACGTACTACAAATTTGTTATGAGGGCAGATAGGTAGGAGCTTTCCCGACCCCCGATGATCGTAACCACGTTGACGTGGAGAAGTGCAGGACTTTGCTTGTACATATGTATTTGCCCGGGTGGCAAAAGTTTATACGACATGAATTCAATAGCCCAGACATGGGTATAAATATCGAGGGACTGCTAGATATTAACCATTGAGCTGAATGGAAGGAACTTTCCGGTTTCTCCAGCTGGACTCTGAGAATCTGTTCTTGCCAGTATGGCTTGTGAAATACGCTCCAACTGTTTCAACCTGAACCGTTGGGCATAATCTCCAGTTCTCGCACCCATTTATCCACTGCCTTCTCCATCAACCCCTTCGTTAAAACAACCTATAAATGCTTGGTCAGTCGCGGATACAATCAAGGAGCAAATAACGCGAGACTCACCAGTTCTTCTGACTCTATAAGCGTGTCGTGATCTGCGTCTTCAACAATGTCCCACTCCACATACTCCGGTCCAACCATTTCGTCCCAGCCACCAGCATCAAAGGATTCACGCGGGGCTTGAAGCCATTCATCGCTAAGCTTCAGCTTTGTCCCTGGTCCTTCTTTCTTCACAAGCTCCAATGCTTCGAGCACCATGTCTGCCATTCTGTCATGGTTGCCATGCCCGGCCCAGATAACATATATCCGCGGTCGGCTTGCATTTCCTGTGTTGAAGGGACGAGGCACATAATTCATTTTCGCGTAATAAGCTGCGACTCGATGCTTCTTTCTGAAAGCAGGAATCTCCACGTCGGGCTTTCCTTCGCGACGAATCGGGGGGAACACGCCCATCATTTCAAACAGGTCGACGGTTGCATCTGGGATACTGGAGGGCTTCCGAGGCAATGACAAGTCCAGCATGATTATTCCCAGGACTTGCTTGCCCCGCTCGTGAAGCTGGTATGCGGTCTCATATGCCGTGGCCGTTCCCATTGACCAGCCGCATAGCATGTATGGGCCGAATGGATCAATGCTGAGCATGGTGTTGGCATAAATGGTGGCCGTTTCTTCTATCGTCCAAGAGGATTCTGATTTGGTCATGAGGAATGGAGAGCCAAAGCTGTAGACTGCATAGTCGTTGAAGAACTTGGGCAGTGTGCTGTACACGAAAGCATTTCCCGAGCCTGGAGGGGTGATGAAAAGGGAGGGAACGCCTGCCCTCGGGGTCCCCTGGAGGAGGACCGAAAAGCACACATTGCGAGGACCGTCCTCCATGAGGGGTGCGAAATGAGCAAAGTCCGCTGTGTCTGAAATAGAACTGATTTGTTGGCAAATTGCACCGACCGTTGCCTGGGTGAAGAACAGAGATGATGGTAACGACACGCCTGTTTCGGCCTGGACGCGCTTAAGAATTGCGATGGATGAAATTGAATCAACTCCCACCTCAATCATGGGACGAGAGTGATCAATAGAGATTCTTTTCTCCTTTTCAATCGCCATGCATAATGATTCCATCACCTGGGGGCCTGAAATGGGCCCGTCGATACGACAATTGTCCTGTGCATTCTGGCGCTCCCTGTACGCCTTGACCAGATCTTCCAGTTTGGTCTTCTGGACCTTTCCAGCCATAGTTTTCGGGTAATCTTCATGTCCCAGCGTCTGGATCGATATCACATCTGCCGGAACATAAAGATCTCCCATCTGCGCCAAGACGGTGTCCTTGATTTGATTTGCCGTGGAATCATCAACTTCCTGATTCACAACGACAACAGGTACTTCGCCGGCAACATTGTCCGCTGCGCGTACAATCTGGGGGTAAAACACACTGATGTCTGGAATTTGACCCAGAACCGCTTCGATGGCCGATGGTTCAATGTTCTCCCCTCCCCGGATGATGGTGTCTTTGTACCTCCCAATCAGGTAGAGACGATTGTCGCTACCAATGAAGGCTTTATCACCAGTGCGGAACCAAGGACAACCATCTGCCTCGTTGTAAAAGTTACCATCGACTCCTCCGACATATCCATCGATCAGACTTGGACCTGAGAAGTGCATCTCGCCAGATTCTCCAGCGCGAGCCAGCATCTTACTATCCTTGGTATATATGCGGACAGACATCCCAGGTAGCGGTGTTCCGATGGAAACATCTCCGTCTTTGATAAGATCGCTGGCCTGGGTCACGATGCCAGAAGCCACAAGAATGCCTTCTGTCATACCGTAGAGGTTTTCCACACCGGACGCACCTAAGGTGTCGAGGCAGATTCCGATGACCTCTCCGGTTGGGGGAGAGCCTCCCATGACAATTCGTTGAAGGGAACTTAACTTTTCACTTCCAAGTGAAGTGTTGCCCAGGGCATGAAGCATAGTTGGCACCAATCCAGCGTGGTTCACTCGCTCCACCTGGATGGCCTTTATCACATCCTCTGCAACGAACCTAGGTCCTGGGAGCACAACAGTGGTTGCATTGAGGAATGGAGCGATAATATTTAGCCAGCCAAATCCGTGGTTATTTGGCAATGTAAATAAGGCCCGATCCCCAGGCATCATAGGAACACTGCTTTGGCGCCACCATGAGGCGGCCGCAAAGCCATAGGCCGATGGCATAATGCAACCTTTCGGGAGAGATGTCGTTCCACTGGTGAAAAATATTGTTTGATCCGAGAGATCTGAGTGATAATTTTGGCAAAGGCCTTGCTGCAACTCCGACTCCGGTGCTGGATTGTCCATCAGCTCCTTAAACGGTGTCCAGCCGTCCACGTCTCCTTCGACCAATATCCTGAGGCAATTGAACTCGGACGTCAACTCTTCAATACGCGTACACATATCGGATGTTCCGGCAATGATAGCCATGAAATCTGACTGACATCCCTTCGTCGCAGTTTGTAACATATGCCGAATTTCCCTGTCGTTGGATAGACCCCTGGGATTGATTGGAACGTAGGCGCAGCCCATCTGGTATGCAGCCCACGTGGCAATGACATATTCGGCGGTATTTGGCATGAAGATAATCAATGGATCACCTTTTTTCAGGCCTCGACGTCGTAAGTTGATGACAAATCGTTGTATAGCGCGATCAAGGTCCTGGTACGTCCATCGTAGATAGTCCACTTCATGCTCGGCAGTGGCATTGTGCAGGTTTTGGATTCCGTAGAGAGTAGAAGCCTGTTTGGTACTGACAAGAGCCATGACATCCGGATATTTCATGACATTCTGATAAAACACCTCGTGGAGAGTCTTTTCGCCGTCGGGAAGGGGAGGTCCGTGTAGTTCGCTGGAGGGCAACATAGTGGATGATTGGAGCACAATTGACAATACTCTTTTTCTTTTTCGAAATCACAATGAAGGCAACAATCCCGATAAATTATCACACGAAGGAGAGAAGGAAACCAGAAATAGTTAAATACGCGAGAAATTAAGCTACATACAAGATTAGGCAGGTCGCTGCAAACATTTTACAATACAAAAAGGGCTTTTTTCCCTGTGGTTTTTTTTTTTTTTTTTTTTTTTTTTTTATCAATTTTTTTTCCTTCTGAAAATAAAGAAGAGACATCGAAAATCTTTTATTACTGGAAAATTAGAAAATTGGGTAATTATCAAAACTCCCCACCCTCAGCTGAAACTATGGTGGATGTTGTACCTGCAAAGGGAACCTGTCAACCTACAACATGTTCATGGTACAAACCTTGGCAGATACAATGTGTCATCTCATAGCTGCATGTCTGATACTCGCATGGTGGGTGCATTGCAGTCCAATAGACACACTTACGACACACTCGTGGCTTGCATATGAACAACCCATCACATTGCGATCATGTCCGGTCCTCGAACTTCGAACTTGACGATAAGCAGCTAACTAAAGCACAGATGATGCAATGTTTTTGGAGACCAGAGCCATGATCCGGAAAACTCATCGATTAAGTTATTGTTGTGTCGATCTTCTCCCTTAACTGCATATTACTACCCAAAACGCCGATCTACGGTAATACACTTGTTTGGCACCCCACATTCGTACATATGTACACTCGTTAACCAAATAGACTTGTTACCTATCTCTCATATCAACTGCCCATCGCTCAATTGCAAAACAAACCTTCCACTCGAGTTCTACCATTGCGATCGGCTCACCATGTCTCAAACTACGACTTCCGCTCACTCGAAGACGACCATGCTTGTGGGAGACCAGTCTTTGGACGTCGCCGAGCTCGAAGAAATCAGATTGGAAAGTGTCATTGCGAAGGATCAACTCGAGATGGCCAAGGTTTTGAAGGCAGCGGAGTCTCAGGGATTCTTCTATGTCACTTTCAACGATGACCTCTCGGAGAAAGTCTCAAGAGCCCTCCAAA
Organism: Penicillium verrucosum; assembly: GCF_028828655.1. NCBI lineage: Eukaryota > Fungi > Ascomycota > Eurotiomycetes > Eurotiales > Aspergillaceae > Penicillium > Penicillium verrucosum. The sequence continues at coordinate 652,947 of NW_026643214.1, read as the reverse complement.
CCTCTTACCGGACCTCGCATGAGTATTTTGCCAAGCCATTAGAAGAGAAGATGAAGGCATTTCAAGAGGATGTCATTCAGGGGTGTGTCAACCTGTAGTGATTCGAGTCAGATGTCCAGATATTAACACCTCAACAGCTACAAACGCGCCGGCATTGAATCTTTCGAAGTAAGTATACCCATGAATGTTTGATGCGTGGTACCTGACCACTCCCAGATCCCACGAGATGAACAGAACCGAATGACTTTGCCGAGCCCCTTCGCAGAACACGCTGAGGAGATACTAGATCTTTCCAATATCTGCGACACCATTGTACGCACACTTCTCCGCAGCATTTCCGATAGCCTTGGTCTTGGTGAACCCTCGAGTCTGGAAACTGCTCATCGCCCCGACGTGAAAAGCGACTCGGGAATAAAGTTCGTCTCTGGTCCAACCAAGGCATCCCTTTCTGATGTACCCGATACTACCCACACCGATTCTGGCTCGATCACCTTGCTCTGGTGCGAGAAATGGGCTAGTCAGATGCGCACCAAGGAAACGAAAGAGTGGTTATGGATAGATCCTAAACCGAATCGTGTCTTGGTCAACCTCGCAAACTATCTGCAAGATCAGACCGGAGGTCGCTTGCACTCCCCAGTCCATCGAGTGAGCCAGCCGTTGGGTGGTGTTGAGGACAGATACTTTGTGTCTTATTTCTTCAGACCGAATCATTGAATACAGGGGGTGTTTTAACAACGAAGTATGGTTGGTTTAAATTATAAAAAAAGAAATTGATTGTCTTTCCCTTGTCACTTTTTTGGTGTATTGAGAGGCCATAGTTAACAGAAAGAACCTTGGAATCTTTCGAAGGCATCCTGCCACTCACTTCATGTCAGTAGCAGTACATTCATCGAATGCAATTCTTGACTGTGTCTAAGCTGTTAAGCCTCTATGAAGTTGACTATACTAGATTGGACGTCAACTCAATTTATGTAGGCTGTCTTTTAGATATCGTACGATATATATATTTATAGGAACTATATCATATTTAACCATACTGCAGTACACTGTCTGGCCAGGAATATACCAAAACTCCAGCCGCATCAAATATGAGTGTCGTAATTCTTTGTACCTATTTCAAATTACATATAACTCTTAGTTTTGGATCTGTTAATAGTCGATCGTTTGTGTGAAATATCACATACCATATAACTAATTATGTTGTGACTAACTAGTTAATTAATGAGACACCTTTAGGCGTCTTCAAGCACTAATATTACTAATAATTATTTTCCGACCCCTGAGGATACAATATGAATTGGCCAGATTTCAGTGTAGCCACGTAGGACATGGACAGCTCATCTCTCTCTCTTTTTTAAAATCTTTTTTTTAGGAGAGTTGAACCTGCAGATCCGATTAACTATTTCAGCCAGCCACCTAGCACAGCTCACTCCTCTTTTTCTTTTATTTTTTTATACTCTTTTTAGGCGAGAGCTGAACTTGCAGATCGTGTTATAATCCTACCTATAGGTACCCACAGTGGGGCAGCGCATAATACCGATAGGTATCTATATCTGTCGCTCAGTATTGAATTGTATACTAAGCCTACACATTTTCCAAACCTCTCAGTAAATGTCCATACAAGATACAAACTAATACATCTGTGAACAGCTGGGAACAGACGTATCCAGTATTGTTTCCATGTCAAATTTGCAATCAGACTACCACCGCCACATAGGTTTCGCTCTGAAATATTGACCCAGTTTTGGCAAACTCCTATGTTATACTCCGTACGCCCTCAATCTTTAATACGATATTGGCGAATTTCAATCTCGGCAGTGATAGACCCACAGTAGGTTATACATCACAAAAATAATATATCAATACGGTATTTATAATTGACGTCATTTTGCAGAGTATGAATTACAGAGCTAGCACAGGCCGCATATGTAAATGCTGAAGCTGGAAATTTCGTTGAACACGCCAGACCGATGTCGGTCAGTTCGTTGGGGAGAATCGGGAGAAAGCGATCACGATACCAAGTCTTCGATTTAGACCCAACAAAGTCAACCTGGTTATGTTGGGCCAGAACTAGGTAAAAACGTAAGACCACTAGAATCGTAAAAGGAAATGTACGATTTGCAGCACTAGAACAATATAAAAAATAATTCAGTGGGAGAAACAGAGACGAAGACCACGGTCGCTCAAGACCTACAACATATGTACAACATAGACTATGCCCATGTGCTTGCCGCCACTGGCGGTTTGTTATACAGGTCAGAAGTTTGCAGAATTCCCTTCTTATAAGGCATCCGCTGTATTTGGTTAGGGCCGATCGCGGATATTCGTGGGGGGAACTTAAGTATCCTCGGCCATGGAATTCGTCCCTCCGCCAATAACCCCGAAATCCCGAACGGCAGCTCCTGGAACCTAGGATCATTCAATTGTGCTTTTGCATGCAAATCAATATGTCTTCAAATCCACCAGGTATCCCGTTGAGAATCACGGTTATCGGGGGTGGGATGGCCGGTCTCTCATCAGCAATTGCGCTCTCAGACATAAATCCCGACCACCAGATTACAGTCCTAGAATCAAACCCCTCCCTAAGCGAGCTCGGCGCAGGATTGCAGCTTTTCGCAAACAGCACTCGCGTCCTACACAAATGGGGCCTAACGCAGGCCCTGGAAAAAGTTGCTTTCCAATCCTCCCACCTGTCAATTCGCCGCTGGGAGGATAACACAGAATTGTCCTTCAACATGAACAACCCCGCCAGCACATGGATCTACGGCTGGCCCCAATGGCAGATATACCGACCGGACCTGCAGCAAGCGCTCTATGGACGGGTGAAACAGCTGCCCAACGTGTCCGTTCTATTTGGTAGGTCAGTTAAATCCGTGGACCATGAGACTGGGACTGTCCACACGACAGACGGGGAGCTCTTCGAGTCAGATTTCACGGTCGCAGCAGACGGGATCTGGTCTCGAGCCAGGCGATGCTTGCCCGCGTCAAAGGATGTGTCCCCCATAGCTTATCGGGAACATAACTACCGCGCTGTGATACCGCGGTCGAGAATGCTCTCTGATCCAATCACTGCGCCGCTTATGGCTTCCCCGGAGGCGAAATCATGGGTGGGGCCCAACGTATTCGTATTGGGGTATACGGTTGCCTCGGAGGAGTTTTATAATCTTGTTGTTGGTGTTCCACGGGCGAGCGAAGGGGTGCCCGTTGGGTCTTGGAATCACCCTGCCAACGTCGAGACGATGCGCGGTCTTGTATCTGATTGGTGTGAGGAAGTTCGAGCGCTGGCCTCGCTCGTTCAAGACGGCGAGTGCGTTTCCTGGACCTTGGGCGAGGTACCTCCTATTCCCAGCTATGTCAGTACATCTGGAAGGGTAGCGCTAGTTGGGGACGCGGCGCATGCTCTTCTTCCTCACGCTGCGCAAGGGGCTGGAATGGCGATAGAGGATGCAGCGAGTCTGGCGGAGTTTGTGGGACATCTGAGGTCGAGAGAGGATCTGCCGAAGGTGATGGGTGCTTGGAGCCAGTTTAGACAGGCTCGTGTGGATCACCTACGCAGTATCAGCCGTGGCAATGCCAGTGACATGACACTTCCGGATGGGGAACGTCAGATTGCACGAGATGAGAAATGGAATGCTATTCGCGATAAGCAGCGCGCACAGTTGGCTGAGCTTGGACCTGAGAAGGTTAGAGAGAAGATGATCCGGGAGAGACCCACGCCTGATCCCGCTTGTAAGAGCACATTTGAGCCTGGTGGTAGAATGTGGATCAATGGATTTGATGTGTGCGAGGAAAGTAAGAAGTTCTGTCGCGAACATCTGGGACTGCAATGAGGGATTGCTTGATGTCATGAAATTTGGGCCATATGATAGTTCAGCAAAATACAAATAAGAAAGGTTGTATTATTTGACCTCATTATCGGATTAATGGATAGAGAGTGGGTTTTGCAAGGAATTAGTTACATCTATACTTCCCTAGATCCAACTTATACTCCACGTCATGGTCGGTTCGCTCATTTGAGGTATAAAAAATGGACTCAAGCCCGAGAAGCTAATAGTCCCCCTCGCGTTTATAGACCCAAGAAACTCAAAGCACTATTAATCGGAGGTTGGTTTACCTTACCAAACACATATATTTAATAATAGCAGAAGCAGCAGCAGCGGAAGTAGTAGTAGGCTTCAAGTACAGTGTGTCCCAAAACTGGTGCCACCACTTTTACTTTTTGATTGTTCCTAGTTAAATGATTGAATAACATAACTGGCTAACATTTGGTAAGAACAGAGCATTTCCATCGCAAATTGAATGTGACCCCTTATCTTCCAAGCCTGATCGTAGAAGTACACAATTTACTTTTCATCCTTGCCCGGTTTAAGAATTGTCGCAGCAGGTCCAGCAGCCCTATAGCGCATTTAATTTCAATGTTAGTCGTGTGTAATGATAAAACAGGCCATCATTGGTGGAACATACGTTAGAAAGCTGGGTCTTTTGGGTCCCGGGAGGACACCTGAAGGTGTTCGACGATTCGTGGCAGACGTTGAGGCAGTCGTAAGTGGCTTTTTGCCAGTGTTCCTCGCTGGCAGAGGCAGTAGAAACCATCAAAGCAACGGTAGCGACGAAGATAGAGTAGAAATGCATGTTGATTGCTTAGTGTTGTAGAGGACTTTTAGGGATATGTTGGGTGATGAACATCGTCTACAGGAGTGTTCAAAGATATTTATGGAATTCGAGGGTCTTGCCAAGACTTTCAAATTCCCATAGTTCATTCAAACTACAGTAAATCCAATTTCCCTACTGCTAGGGACCTCTAATAGGGTAGGTGATGGGCGTCCGCAGTTCTTCAGCTGGGTGGACCTTTCCACCGTCGTCATTGAGCATTTCGCATCTACAACATAACATATCCCTTACGTCTTCTATCCAATGATAGTTAGTCACAAAATTATTTCAATTAGTATAACCAGCTTTACTACGATCAAATTGTATGTTAGCGATTGTTTCAACATACGGAGTACAATATTGCAAGAAATGAAACGGGTGACATCAACCACTGCTACCCTCTCTAGTCAGAATGCCGTCAATGTGGAACTGCCAAGTCTACGCTAATCTCTTCTAGCGCGGTGTATTGCATATACCATACTACACCAATCTGTGTGTTCTTTAGTAAGAAGAACATAGTATTTGAATGAAATAAAACGCCAATTTTACTAGCTTAAAGTTATATGCAGGATCCACTCGGGGTGTGGTTCATGTAACTCCCGAGGTCTTATTTTGGTCCGGGTCCACGGGTCTAAAAGTGAGTCCCCAGATAAGCTTCCCGCTGCCATCCATGTATATATCGCTTTTCGTCCTATAATCGTATAGGGTAACAATAAACTAATATAAATTCCTGGTAGATTGTGTGGAAAAGTTCATTTGTGGCAATGTATAGCTCACAATGACTAGGACAATTGCGCGTGGTACGGAGTATCTCAAAGCAGGTGCAATCACAGTGGATGCGAGTACTCATCACATCCATACACAGCTCATGTGTAACCTATTATGGCTACCTTAGTGCGGACGGACTACTCATCACTCAAGTTAGAATACGTAATTGAGCGCTGATCATGTAACTAGAGCGATCTTCGATGATAGTCTTGGCAGATTTTGCTGCCGAGCAGCGGGGCTGGTATATAATCTAAGTAATTCATCCTAACACGCGTATATTTATAGTATTATTCAAGGAATACCGAACTAATATGTGCCATATATCACAAACAAACGTATGCTTAATATCCTTATAGATAATGCAACTACCCAGGAAGCTTTGGAGGGGTGAAGGATTGCGATACTCAAGTATCTATGTGACACGATGCCTGATAGATGCCCGCTCGCATACTAGCTGAAATCAAATTGAACATCCTTGAGATTTCTGCCGGGCAATACTAGAAGTGGGGATAAGGTGGCCCAAGTACCTCAGCTCTATGCATGGAACGCCACTGTACTCCATATATGATTCATATACGGAGTATGTTTGGTTGATAAGGTAGTATCCGCTTAAAATCGTCACCTGCGTGATGATCTATCTCATCAGTATCATCTTGAATTGTAATCGTCTTTGTTGTAATTCGCTGCAAGCTAAACCCCGCACGAATGAAACTAATCAAGGCAGCATAGTATGGCTATGCATCTGCCCCCCGCCTCTTCTGAATTTCTTTTTCTGTGAGAAGGAATTCCTTACACCGCTATCTAATCTAAGATTATACTGCTATATAAGGACTATGTTTTGACATATCTCAAATGTCCGATAAAGCCTTTTTTTTTCTTTCACCGTTATACAATTGAAATCAAACAGTGAAAGCGATAGTTCGACGACGTATCGAATCATCAATCGGGCAAAATGCCAGACCAGAAGAACATCCAGGGAGACACATGGTAAGTTAACAGAGCTACTATTCCCATTAGGTTCTCATTGACGGGATATGAATTGAACTGACACAATCAGGCCTCGCCTGCCTAAGAAGGCCGAAAAATTCGTCTTCTTTCGAATTACCAACCCGCAAGAGTTCAAGAATGCGCTACCAACGATGGCTGATTTCATCACTACAGCCCATACAGCCCTGGTGAACCGTAACGATATCTTCAAAAAGAAAGCCGAAGGTACTCTCAATGGTATCATCAACTTAGTATCGCTCAATATTGCTTTCTCGGCCAATGGACTGGCTAAGGTAAGCACTGGAAAAGCATTTGTAAGAGATACACTTGCTTACTTTTAACAGCTTGGAGCGGAAAGGTTCAACGACGACATCTTCAACGGTGGCCAGTTTAAAGACATGACTGCCCCGTCGGAAGGCGAGCCAGCTGAAGATCACCTAGGCCTCGATCCTCAGCAGGACTGGGTCAATGAATTCAAGCCCAGCAGTGGTGGCATTGACGGTGTTCTCACTGTGGCTGGTGACAGCATCCCGAGTATTGACAAAATAACCCGGAGGACATTTGATTGGGTATTTAATGTCGGCAATGACAACCAAAGTGTTGAAACAGTCTATACCAGGGAGGGCCAAGTCTTCGATGATCATCTTGAACAGTCAGTTTTACCAAATCCCGTCCGGATATAGACATAACTGCTAACATCTGTCTGTGGTCATAGCTTCGGATGGGTGGATGGTATTAGCCAGCCCCTTGTTAAGGGATTGGACGATCTTTCGAACGCGAAGGATGGCAAAGGAATGACCCCGGTAGACCCCGGGTAAGTAATAATCGTCTCGTCTTGTGATATGGTGTGCCAGACTAATTTTGTGATATCCCAGAGTTATCTTTGTCGGACACGAGGGCGATGAACAGAAAACTCCCAAATGGGCCAAGGACGGTAGCTTCATGGTCTTCCGCATCTATGAGCAGCTAGTTCCCGAATTCTACCAGTAAGTAGCCCCATTGTACCATCATTATCTGTGGGCTTGGTTCAAGTATGCTGACTTTCTGTACCTAGTTGGTGTGCTGCGAATTGCTCTATTGCTACGGCAGAGGTGAGAAAGGCCATGGAAATGGGGAAGCCGATCGAGTGGTCTGGGGACGCGATGCGTCAAATGGGTCTGTTTTCCTCGCGATTGGTGGGACGGTGGCCTGGTGGTTAGTATCCCCATGCAGGAATAATATCCTGCTCCTAACCCAACACCTATGATACTGATCAAGTGCGACGCATTAGGTGCCCCAATGGAGCTTCATCCCCTAGAGGACCCCGGCTCGGACAAAAACAAAGCAATTATCGAAGCGAGCGCGTTGAAGGCATTGAATCACACAGATAGCTTCAACTATAACCCCGCAGACCAGACGAGGTGTCCTTATGCCTCCCATATGCGCAAAACTGGTCCTCGGGATGACTATCCCGATTACGCCAAGCATGTAATGATGCGCCGAGGAATTCCTTATGGGCCATGGTGTGATTTGGATGAACGGGCAGGTGGAGCTACAAAGAGTGAACGTGGCCTGCTGTTTGTCAGTTACCAGAGCAGCATTGAGAATGGGTTCGTCACGCAGCAAAAACGTATGTGCCTCTCAAGAACATTGAAAGTGTTGTATTTTCTGACGTTGTGCAGGGTGGGCAAATTCTTCCGATGGTCCAACGGACATGGCCAAGCACGGTGGAGGGGCTAGCCAGGGAATTGACCCTCTTATTGGTCAAGTTCATCCAAGCCGGAATGGGAAGAACGTGGGTGTTCGGGTCAATGGCAAGGACGAGAGTACAGCTGTTCAGATCAACGCCAAGTACGAAGACGCTCCTCGTATTCCCTTCCCTGACTCGGACCTTCAAAACCCTGCTCCCCAGGTCTACGAGGAATCTCTTTCGCTGGACAGGCTGGTTGTTCCGCATGGTGGTGAATACTTCTTTACTCCCTCAATGTCTGCATTGAAGGAGTACTTGCCCAAGGTATAGATGGGCTTGACTCACATTTTCGGTTGAATACTACTCCCAATGCTGTCCGATATTTGTCTTGGCACGTAATTCAGATAGCGAAAGCTCTAACATCTCTGAAACTCAACTAGCCGTAGGAAGTAATTGTCTAGAGGATCAGGATAAAGTCGGAGGGCATGTGTGACAACATTGTAGTATTGGGAGCATGGAGAAGAAGAGAAGCTAAGCTAAGATACATGAAGATAGGTTACAGATGATTGAGAAAACAATTCACATAACTAAACACAACTGGGTTGGTTGCCCCCAATACACCATGGGGCAACACAGTTCAGGCTGATTGAGAAACCAGCATCAATTACTGCGACATGCACAACCTAACTGAATTTTCAAGTGATGGGATACCCTAATTTTGAGGCGTGCCCAAGTTAACTCTGAGTGTAGAACTGGGAATGAAAGCTTATGATAGAGAGACGACATTTCCTCCAGGGCAAAAGAGTGGACCATGAGGTAAATCAATTGACAGAAATTAAGGTATGACGAGCGTATTAGTAGCATTCACAATGGTAAAATTCTCTAGCTAAAAACAATAATGGTCTATTTTTAAAAGTCTACATGTACTCAGTCATCATCAGTAACTATGCAAAGTAAGTACATGATAGTAAAGAGGCCACATGTTTCCACGGTAAAAAAACCGGTAATCAATGTAACCCCTCGTTTCTTGAAACGTTCTCTATTTCTGCATATTGACCTTAACACAAGCGCCAATCTCTGCTTTTGCCATAGCATACCCATGAGAATACTCCATGAGCAAACCCCCGTCTGTGGATATGAGTTGCTTGCATTCTTGCGAATAATGGTATTGTCGACGGAAAAGAACCTGCAAATGGACACAACTTTCCAGCGAAAGCAGTCCAGCGCTAGGGGCTTCTGCGATTACCCCCTGGAGCTCAATTAGCGCCGCGGAGATACCAAGCAGAAGACTCAAATTTTGTAGTGGTTTTGAAGACAGCTGAAGCATCTTGTCTGCGAATTTAGATGGCCAACGAGCGAGGAGCGTCATCAAATCAGGTGGAACAGGTAGAGAGGCTCGTTTAACCATCTCCAGGCCAATTCCAACGATACCATTGTCTTCTTCGGTGTGTGACTCATTTATCCCTGTGACCACCGTATGTTCTATCTCAAATCCAAGTTGAGCTCGCAACAAGCGGACCACTGCGCAACCCATTGGGTCTGCGGTCCTCCCCGGGGCGTATACAAACGACTCCAGGAGACTGCACTGAGTGAACCAAAGAGGCAGCAACCGTGATAAATCAAGATCACCTGCACTGAATTCCCGCTGGATCGATAGTGGCGGGAGCTGGGGCAAAGGTGCAATCTCATCTGTCGGGTCTGTGGAATTCGATGATCCAAATATGGCTTGAGGCGTATTGGAGTTGCTGCAGCCTTGGCAATGCGCGGCCTGTGAAAGGCCAACAAACTCAAAATAAAATGGAATGCGGTGTGGTTTTAAAGAATCGATCCATCGTTGCAGAGTAGTGAGCTCTTCTCTTGTAAAGGTGCCGAACATTTTGCCTCCCCAGCGGAGTTCCTTCACCAGCCTGCTCTTGTTGCTGTCGCCGGGATAAATCCATGGCTTGGAGGTGGTTAGAGCTTGGAGAAAGTTCTGCTGCCATTCCTCGTCCAGCAAGCTATTCGGGCTCAGCCAGTCATCTATAGAGCGATTCCCAATATTTGCTTTGCATCCGGCGTGTATTCCTTGCGCGGCCTGAGCTTTGGCACGAAATATCTTGCCCACTCTGGATTCAAGCTGGTCACAGGGTATGGAATCAAGTTTGAGAGGGATGTCTGCCGTCCGAATCCCCTCAGAACCCAGCCATTCACTCAAGATGTATCCTGCCTGAATCCGCCGCCACGCGGTGTGAGCGGCTTCTTTGCCTTCCAATTCTGATATTTTTTGTACATAGTCCACCACGCATTCCATCGACATAGCGGCATGACCGGAATGGCTGTTGTCAATGGACACATGAAGTATGAAATAGTATGGGTCGAGTCCAACTTCCGGTAGCTCCTTTGCTGCCTGCATTGTATCCAGCTGAAGCATTTCGAAATGCATGGTGAACCCCAGTATCTCCGGGAAAAAGTCTTCCGAAAACCTGGCGATCATCAATTGCGCTACAGCCGCTCTCCAATACCTGATGCAGCTGAAATTCCATCTAGGATGAAGAATTTCCTTTGTTGTTGGGGAGGGTAACTCTGGCTCGAAAGTCCTTAAAAGGTCCTCGTAGATGTAAACGTGGTGCTGGTCAATGTTACCATCCCCGAGCTCCTCAGTGAACACCTGCCAAGTCTTCTTCATGATTGGACGCAAGGCAAATGGTAAAGTAATTTTGTTCATCTGACCCAGCCAAGCGCCATCAACCAGCTTCAATGGTGCAATCTTCCTCAGCCAGAGCTCTGCTTCGTGTCGGTCACGAACCAATTGCCGAGGGCCACCCAACTTCCTCTGCGTGATATATTGAGCGTATCGATCCGTGACATCCTTCTGATGTTTTTGGAGAAACTGGGAAAGTTCTTCTTTGTTGAAAGTCTCCATTGATAGGATACTGGAATGTGAGTCTCTCTTCGTATATTCGCTCAATGCTTCGGATATCAGGAACATGATTCCTTGTCGTGCAAGTGGTAAAACCTCCGGATTATGTTCCACATTTTGCAGTCTGAAAAATAGACTTTTATAAAACTCCAGCTCTTGGAATCCTGATTCTTTCGCAGTCGGTTTCACGGCGGAGGGTATAAAGGTCAACTTCCTTGCGAAGTGAAGGGGTGTTCGCAGATGTGTGTGACTGTCACGAAGTTTCCAGATTCGGCGAAAGCAAAATGCGGCGGCGTAGAGCAAGAGGAGGGCGACTATCTTTGATATTGGTGAAGGGAGGATGGAAGCAAGCGGTATTTCGTAGTCAAACCTCATCGTCATGTTTGGGATGAATCCGAAGGCTAAAGGTGGGGAAGGGGAGAGCTACGAGGAATTCACTTATTTCAATACGAACCCCCCGATTCCTGATCTCCGATGCCAAGATTTTATCAGAATAGATCGCATTGGGTTCGTCAGGGGTCGATCTTGTGATCCGTAAATTTCTTCGACTTTCTAGTTTGATTACGACGTGTCAGGTAAAAAAAGAATCTCTTGCATGCATGTACAGTTCTTGAACACATGTGTACAGTTCTTGATCCTTGAGAGGTTACATCAACTCCCATATGACAGCTGGTGTTACGACGCATACCGCCACATCTATCCCTCGGTTAGCTCTGTAAGGAACGGAAACTATCGATCTATACGTGCATATCTGCACAGTCATTCTGGAAATCAGCTTAGACCCCTACGTAGTACGGAGTACGCCCTGTGGAGCTGCTTGCTGTGCCGCCAAGACGCTAACGGCGACCATATAGATAAAAGCGCCACATTCAGCTGAGGGGAGCTGAGAGCAGCTGAGGGTCGTTTTTTCATTACACCTTTGCATGGTATTATATATTTTAATGTAAGACGACATTATTATCATCATTATTTAATATCAATGCTAATTGCGCTCGATATAGGAAATACTACATATCAGCTCTCATCTTCTACTCCGTATGCGGAGGAGACTCCATTGAATTAAGAATCCCCGCTAAGGTCTTGGCAGTAGGAACCAGAGAGAGTTTCTTAGTGTGTACTGGTGGAGCCCATTTCAAAAACGAGTCAATATATATCTGTAAAAGCATGTATCTGTAAAAGACATTCTCTGTAGCATTTATTAGTGAAATCAGTCCTGAAATGAGCAAGAAATCAAATTACCACTCCGTATGGAATTAAGTTTGTACTACTCCGTAAGAGGAATGCTAAATGACGTGAACGGAAGGGCCCGTAATCGGCCCGTTCTATAAATTTCTATTTGTTGGGATAATTTATCTAAGGGACAGGTTAGCACACCTAGATATGTCCACGGGTACTACTGACTGTGCTAGTAATCTGGTGATTCTGGTCTTTAAATAAACGGCTGCTATTGAATTCCTCCCTCTAAAATCTCGGTATCTCATTTGTTTGTTCACAAGGTCTTTCTACTACCGATCCTCCACCACCCTGATCTTGAAATGACCGATGAAAATACACCTCCGACTGGGGGTCAGTTATTCTTCGAATACAGTGTCGCACCTGAATAGGATACAGAAGCGAGAGAGCAAGCATTCCCGATCGACCGTGTCTTATTTGCCACCTACTTAGGTCTAGCCCCTGCTTTAAAATGCTCCCTAGGGTGCTCGCGCTAACTAGAAGTCAACGATAGGAATATTTCTCGCGGTAGCAGATGGCCTTTTCGTCTTATCTATACTTTCTATCTACGCCCATCGTCACCCTCCAATGGCCTCTTTCATTCTCCATTTTGAGGGTTACTCCTGTCTCGGTGCGTGTTCATCAACACACCGCATCAACTCACCTCTACAATCCGCTTCTCAACGTATGCTTTCCCCACATTTGACGTGACTATCCCGTTTTGTATGGAGGGAAATGTCGCCTTCTTCAATCAGCTTAGCAGAGCCACATTTCCCAAAGACTGGGCACAGTCTTCATGGATGAAAGCAACTTCGCCTCGTGGTTCCCCGTGCATTTAGACGTCCACCACTTCATAGACCCATGTCGACAAGGTCGAATGTTCACCCACGATGAGTACCTGCAAAACCGATGTTGCATCCCAGGAATTCCCTTTGGAAATTGGTAGGAGATTGATGCGGTTACCACCAAAGAGGAGGGTGAAGGTGAGGGCGCCGATGAAATGACACAGCGAATACTGAGAACAAGGCTTAAACGGCGAAAAAGCGCTTTTCATAATGTTATCTGTAAGTATAGAAAGGACTCGGATGGTTCGGGTTTCTGTGTACTAATATAGGCGTGCAACATTGCTGGGTTTAAGAAGGAAGAAAGCGACACCTTACTAGGCTGCCTTCTAGACCACATGTGGTCATGGTGCTGATTACCCACCCCGTGACCGATGGGTACGGAAGATAGTTGTTGTTTGGGGTGTAAAAAAAAAGCCCCTTATCCTGATAACTATTATACCAATTCATATAGCCATATCAACTTCGCATTCTCCAATTGTTGACTAGGCCACGGATGAACTTCGCCATTTGGCACGGATCACCCCTTAGGCACTGGCCAATAGGAGATGATTGTTCCCGGTAAGACCGTGACGACTTCCTGAGAGGGTTGGCATGGATGTCTCAAATAGGCCGAATGGGTGAAGAATCTTGACCCATGGTTTATACATAAGGTCAATCATCTGTCTCCCTATCGGATCATTGTGTGGCGTAGCACATCCTTCGACCGAACCCCTAACGGGGACCCAGGTTGCATTATTGCATTATTGTCGTGGGAACTGGGAATGTATATCCATATGTATGTACAAACAGTTAGGCCTGTCTGCTTACATACGTCTCAATCACCTTGCTTTTTCTTGATCGGCCCACCATGAAGCCATCACCTGCTCTCATCCCGATCCTGCAAAACATTACCGCCTTTTCCTTTCTCGCAACTGCCAAAACCGTCAACCACATCGATCCCGGATATGACAGTCCCGTCTGGAATGTTAATCCCCGTCTGGAATGTTGATCAGTCTGTGCGGACTACCAGCGGCCTTGTTCTAGGCCATTCTGTGCGGCAAAAGCCTCCGACATCTCCGAGTATGTTGGAATTCCATATGCCGCCCCTCCGTTTGGACGTCTTCATTTCCAACCTCCAGTCCCTTATACTGGCAATGATACCACTAATGCCGCCACATCCGTAAGTTTGGCCGTTGTATGCCCGCTTCCTCGGTATTGATTGGTTTTGATTGTCTATCTCAATGGGACGATTGTTAAAACTCCACTTTTACATAGGGTCCTACATGTATCCAGCCACCATCAGCACCCCCAAGCAACAATACCGGCAGTCCACCGCCCCAGAACCTTCGTATTCCCCCTCCCTTGCCGCGGCCTTCGCAAGCGAGGTATACCCAGCTAGTGAGCATCTTTTGACCTTGAACGTCTGGACAAAGCCGCAGACAGGCAAGGCGAATTACTAGTCGGAGAATAGCTACCGTGTCAACACTTTCGGATTCCCTGGTAACTCAGCCACTCCAGTCAATCAGTCACACAAATCTGCGAACACCACTTCCCTTCGCAAGGAAGTTGACCTTTATTCCCTCCGCCGTGAAACCGAGCCATTCTCCGTGACCTCCGAATGGCCTTGGAATGGATTCATGACAATATGAGCAATTCGGTGGTGACTCAGAGCGCATTCTATATTTGCACAGCCTGCTGACGCTGGAATGGTTGACTCCTACTCATTCGCCTACGCCGATGACCCAATTTCTTCCGGCTTTATCGAGACGAGCACAACTATTTACGGTTTCCCAACCCTTACTACAGAAGAGACCAACAATCGCTAGTTCCATGTCACTGACTTGGTTGGCTGCGGAAACGCCACTTATGGCCTAATTGCCGTCAGCGACTGCATGGTGAGTAGGAGCGTCGATGGGATACTGGCTGGTTATGACCTTGCCAATGTTTCTATTCAACCCTTCGCCATACGGGCGAGTCATTGATGATGAATTGGTCTTCTCGAGCTACCTCAGCCGCACTGCCACCAAGGGTTGCTACCTGATTGGTAACACTCAAAATGAGGCAGGTATCTTTAAACTTGGACAAGTGCATAACGAGAGCTACTAGAACAACCTCAACGACCGTCTATACACATGCGTCGGTGTCGTGAGAATCGAGCAAAGTGGCTTCCCCGACTTGGTCCTTAACCAAACCCTTGGGACAGGTACATAAGATGGTATACACATATACACTGCAGCGTCCCTCAACAGACAACCCCAATAAACCCGTGACAGGGGGCTGGGTCACTGACAGCATCATAAGACCAGCGACAAACATGATTATACATCTTACCGGGCGCCAAGCCGATTGTCCCATTGTTGAAACCCCCTCGGTCCCGTTGCACTGAGGCTAGAAAGCATCACGACCGTGCTGGGGGTTCTTGGCAAACCACCTTATGTTCAAGTAACACGTTAGCAAGTGTCTGTTCAAGCTGGAATTGAATAAGTAAAAATGGTCATGCACGGTAATCCATACGGAGTAAATGAATCTGCATTGGCTTTTGAGAGTGGCTACCATAAATAAGCTAGGCCCCCTCCCCTGCGCGCATCCCCCTACTTCCACAGATAACCATAACACTAGGATTGGAGTGTACGGGGAGTGATTCCGAATTGGGAATGGGGTCGTCTATCAACGACCCGCCAGAAGCACTCGATCTACTGTTCGTAGATGCCTGGCTCGGCATATCGGCATTTGGGGGGTTTGGGACGGGCTGCAACTCGGTTCCTTCAGGAGCGGGGTCGGCACGACGCCCGGCACGACGCCGGGCACGACGCAGGTGGCTTGAAAAGCTGTTAGCGTCATGTTTTCTATGTAGTAATCCACAACATACTTCGAACAGTACTCAACGACCATGTCGGCGCAGATTTGGATTGCTTTGATACTAAACTGGTATGTGAGGTATACAAGCACAAGTACGAACACCATCCACGGACTTTTTTCGATTTGGCCGACCCAATTAGCAGTTTTAAGAAGGCCAGGGGCATCTTCTTCTTGGGTTGAAGCCCCTTTTGACCCTGTTAGCAATGCAATTGATTTAAACTTGGGAAAACGTATTGAAGATGCCAAAAGGCTCCAGAGGAAGGTAGACTTACCAACAAAGAAGAGGTGTGTAAAAACAGAACACATTATGGTCGCCATGGTGTTGATAGTTTTTGTTGCCATGATGTCGATGGTTTTTCTTTTGGCAAAGTAATGTAGAATCTATTGATGGAATATTGATGAAGAAACCTAACAGATAGATTCTTGATGATTGGGTTGGACAAAGAGGAGAAAGAGAGAAGGAGATAGAGGGACTATTTATATGAGTCTGTCTAACTCAGAAGCCCAAGGCGACTATAGGGAAGGTGCCAGCCTGCCTACGTCATAAACGGAACAGTAACAGGAACCACGATAGTATTTAAAGTATATGTTGTAGTTATTAATTGAAGGCTACCGATGCTTAACAATATCTGAATACCTAGATTATAAGGTCAATAAAATTGATGCCTTCTAAAATGGGCATAGGGACTTTTAAAGTAAACTGAATCTGAACTGAATCTGAACTGAATCTGAACTGAATCTGAACTGAATCTGAAGTGAATCTGAAGTGAATCTGAAGTGAATCTGAAGTGAATCTGAATTGAATCTGAATTGAATCTGAAGAAAATTAGTAGATCCCTTGGCCGCTAATTTAAAGGTAGGTAAATCTTTATAGGGTAGACTATCCTTTGTTTCCCAATGTTTACCGTGTCGGACCCAGCACGGCCTTGATGCTCTCTGGCCTAAGTGCAACGGGACTGAGGGGGTTTCAACAATGGGACAATCGGCTTGGCGCCCGGTAAGATGTATAATCATGTTTGTCGCTGGTCTTATGATTCTGTCGGTGGGTGACCCAGCCCCCTGTCACGGGTTGGGATTGTCTGCGGTTGGTTAAGGGACGCTGCAGTGTCCGTCAAAGCTTCTTTTCCTTTGGCCATCAATCGTCCGTATTCTTTTGGGCAGTCACCAGCCTTATTTCAAGCTTACTTCTATCTTATTTGCTACAGTAATCTGATTAAAATAATCCAAATACTTTAAAGATTTGATTTTATATTCATTCAGCTGGAACCAATACACTCTCTCGGAAGAATCATCTAACCTTTGGAAGGTCTACCCTAGCGACAATACCACCAGTTATCGTAGTACCAGAAGCCGCATTGAACGGTCCTGCAGAAGAAACATAAAGACTGCCCCGATCGAACAGAGTTCTACCAACCGACACAGAAGATGCTGATTCCAAATATGGCGACTCGACAACAACCATCCAACAGGAGAAGGATAAAGAGAAAAGGGAGAGGAACTTGATCATGGAGAAGATGCAGTATTTAGACATAGCGTTGGACCTTGAGCCTTGAGCTTGTATCAAATGACACACCCACTTCAATCGTACGTTTCTTTCGCTATAACCATATTGTAGACATGCCAAAAATTTCACTAATCTAGTTCAGAGCTCGAGAAAGCTGGATATTTAGGCTGTTCTCCCTCCTCTATGGTCCTTTTCGCTTCTGTTGCTGTAACCATTTCTCAAGACTGAAATTTCCTTCCCGTAGTTCTTCGGATTCCCCATTCCATACAAAAGCCATACCCCTAACACGCTCTCCTTCGCCACCGTTTTCGCTAGGGAACTTGATCATACAGGCCTTAATATGATACTTGCTAGTCTCATACGCACTTAACCGATCGAGTTGCTCCTGTGACTGAACCTCGTATGCTAGGCCCTCAACTGGGTGAAGAGGTGGTCCAACGAGTAAGGCAGGATATGGCCCCCAAAGCTTGATATGGTATCCTACCATCTTACCTGGTCGCATAATAGGGGGTTCTGGAAGTTGTAGAATCGATGCAAGTGTTGGTGGGTCCATTAGGGTTCCATAGAAGAAACAGTATTGTTTTTCAAATGGCTCAGGTGTATAAGAGTGCGAGGGGTTAGCTGGACACTGGCTTGAGGTATGGCCCTCCGAAGCATCATCTTGCTCGGCAAAAAATTGCATAAATTTGCGCTGCATAAGCGACGGCCGGTCCGTGGTCATGACGGCGGTGAGCAAGCTTTATTGTAAGTCAGTTAAATGCATGATTCGGAGCTGATTTGCAGCCTTACCTTGTATCAAATGCGTAAAGGTAGGTGTATGAATCAAAGTCTGTTCCACGTGTGTAGATGAAGTTAACTACCTAGGTATGATGCCATAGTGATGTGCAGACTACAGATGGTAGGTCTCGGAAGTAGAGAGGGAGTTGATTGCTATGGAGAGAGAGAAACTGCTAGATAACTAGGTGTTAATGCCTGAGGCACCAGTATGGGGCCTAAGGCCACCACAACACATAGGCCGAGTTTATCAGGGTCACGTGACGATGTTCCCATTGAAGTACAGTGACTCAGCATTAAGATTAGTCTTCCGCACGACCCATTTTGGGTCGTAGGTCTCGATGGCTCGGGTGCTGTGTTTTTTACTATGGTACTAGTACCATAATAAATAGCACTGGTATTAAAAATTGGATGCCAAGAGAGACAAATCCTAATTCGGATTAACCCCTGT
This sequence comes from Penicillium verrucosum, assembly GCF_028828655.1. Lineage (NCBI taxonomy): Eukaryota > Fungi > Ascomycota > Eurotiomycetes > Eurotiales > Aspergillaceae > Penicillium > Penicillium verrucosum. The sequence continues at coordinate 634,350 of NW_026643214.1, read as the reverse complement.
AGTTGCAGGGAAACCGCTGTAACAGTAGGGTCTTCCTACTAACGGTACCTCGGAGGGAACTATCCCACAGCTAATAATGCTGCATATCCCGGCTATGGCTGTGTCTTCGGCTGTGGTGCGCGGCTAATATGAGAGTCTTAAAATAAGAACTCCTTTCCTGAAGCATTGTCTCTCGACTAATTAAATAACTGAATCCTCTCGTCTGGCCTTGGAGGCTGGCTACTTGGAGGATATCAAATCATCGTCTATTCCCGCTCTGGTGATCCATATTGAGGGAAACCATCATTTGACACGACAACTGATCCACATCATTGCCTATATTTCAGAGGAAGTGTTGTCATGGGAGTAATCCCTCACTCTATTGCGGATGAGCCTTCAGAGCGAGACCTTCCATTTGTGGATGTTTATCATCCCATGGATGAAGTCATGCGTACTTTCGATAGTCCTGTCGGTCAGAAGACACTAGTCGATTTAGTGACTGCTGGCTGTCCGGCCTTCCGTCGGGGTGTCCGCCTCTTGGTCCCGCCGATAAGCCGTCGAGCCGGTTAGCAAGGTGGTTCGAAAGGATCTGCATGCTGACCGAGGTAAAGAAAGGACAAGACACTAACAAGCCTTAGTCTCCGGTATTCGCATTTTTGATCCTTATTCACGAATCAAAAGTTGCGCTTACTCGAAAAACGTGTAGCTTGGCATGCTTAGCCCATGTACTGAAATCCTGCGGCCCGCTTGACCGGAGATAGCCGAATGCGTAATAGTCCCATGCGAGATAATCTATACGGAGTAAATGAACCTGCATTGTCTTTTGAGAGTGGCCACCATAAGTAAGCTAGGCCCCCTCCCCTGCGCGCCTCCCCCTACTTCCACAGATAATCTCTCGATACTGGTGACAATAGCGGTCAGCATTTGACTTACTGGAACCCTGTATCCCTCTGAGAAGAGCTAGCAGATTCAAAACAGAATGGGGGAATCAAATACGACGCAGAATCAGTTGCCATGTAACAGTGGTGAGTCAAAAGAGAGAATGGGTTACATCAAACAGAGGATTTATTGACGATAGAAACAGACCCACCCCTGACCAAGTCAAGCGTCAACATAGATAAAGCAACAGTATCCGAATTATTTGCAAAGCTCCGGATGGCAGATAAACCAAGTGACAATGGCAAAGAAGCAAAGGATATTGAATCTTACAAGTTCTGGAAGACACAGCCAGTGCCAAAATTCAATGAGGACGGTGGTAAAAGTAAGAGGGGCCCGATCAAAGTGATAAATCTAGACGAAGTGCCAAAAAGTCCCTACGCACTACTAGATGGCTTTGAGTGGGGAACCATCGACCCAGAGGATGAGAAGGAGGTGGTCGAGCTGCATGAATTACTGTCAAATCATTACGTTGAGGATGATGATTCCACCTTCCGACTCAATTATTCGCCGGTGTTTCTGAGATGGTCCGTTGATTCATACCCAAAACCGATGCCTTGCCTCAATTGCTGAATTTATCTTCTTACGAGCAGGGCCTTGACTGCTCCCGGCTGGCAGAAGCAATGGCATATCGGAGTGCGCACTTCCATGTCGCAAAAACTAGTCGCCTTCATTAGTGGTTTGCCGGCCAACATCAATGTTCATACACAAACGATTAAGGTGGTCGAGATCAACTTTCTGTGTATTCACAAAAAGATTCGCTCAAAGCGTCTAGCACCACTGTTGATCAGGGAGATTACCCGACGCTGCTACCTCCAAGGCATCTACCAGGCCATCTATACCGCTGCGGCGGTCTTGCCCACTCCGGTGGCATCGTGCCGATACTATCATCGCCCCCTGAGTTGGCTCAAACTATGCGAGTCCGGCTTTTCGCACCTACCATCGGGCTCCACAAAGGCCCGACAGATTGCAAAGTATTATCTGCCAAGCACTACCCAAACGCCTGGCCTTCGCCTCATGCAATCGGATGACCTAGATGCCGTCTATAAGCTTCTGGGGCAATATCTGCAGCGATTCGACATCAGTCCAACATTCAGCATAGACGAGCTTAGGCATTTGTTATTCTTTGGAGCCGGCCAGGCGAAAGAAGACTTTAGCAAACGGGTGGTATGGGCATATGTTGTGGAAGATTTAGAAACCCGGAAGATCACGGATTTTGTCTCCTTTTACTCCATTGAATCCGCGGTGCTCTCGCACTCCCAGAATGACGTGATTCGAACCGCGTATCTGTATTACTATGCATCGACGAGCAGCACTCCGAACCTTCAGCAGCGTATTCAGGGTCTTATCAACGATGCCCTTATCTTAGCAAAAAAGGCAAGGTCATATCGGTTTCTGTTAATCCGGAACCATCATTCATCCCTCCCTCCATTATTCTCGAGCTAACTAGTATATATGTCATCAGGCTCGGTTTGATGTGTTTAATGCACTTCATCTCCAGGACAACGACCTATTCTTAGAAAAGCTTCGCTTCAGTCCTGGCGATGGCCGCCTTCATTACTATCTCTTCAATTACCAAGTGGGTCCAGCAATCAATAAGGATACGTCAGATTGCTTGGACAGCCAGAGGCCTGGAGGTATGGGCGTGGTCATGTTATAGGGTTTTCGCACCAGGGCTCGTTTTATAGACTCTAACCATATATTCGACATCGGCTACCCGTGTGACACTGCACCGATTGCACCAACCGGAAGAGCCATGCGCGGGGGCTATTAAATGTTAGTTTCAATGGAATATTTGGATGGGTATTTGGATGGGTATGAGGGATGGGACATATGAGGGATGGGACATATGAGGGATGAAACAACCTTGGAACATACCTGCTAATGCAGCAAATCCCCGTATAGTTTCTCTTGTATTCTGAAAGATACTGTCAGACTTCTTAGCTTCTGAAACTCAGCTTCTTTAACAATTTATATATTCCCATCTACACCATGCAGTTCGATGTAGTCCTCCTGCGTGGAATAACTATTGTGCCTAATATACCTACAAAAATGAAGCCTTTGAACACCATACAAATCAGTGCATCTCCATTGACACTAGGCCTTTATAACGCTATCTGTAGTGTCCAACAACCTGTGAAAATATAACCACTATACCACTCTCTCCATCGTCTTTCTCCGTTTAGCATCCATATATCAAAAGCAATATTCCTTTTTGCTGAAACATATCCGGAGATTGATTCTATATTCAATAACACGTTAACACGCGTCTGTTCAAGCTGGAATAAATAAAAATGGTTTAGATGTTGAATATAAAATGGTTGTTCTAGATTTTACTTGGTGATCAGTCTTCTCCGTGTACTTACCTCAACGGCTTACTGGCGGCGGACATCCCCTGGCAACGGTGGGGGAGGAGGGATAGAGAGGAGGGTCGGCGAGCCCGAATCCGGGACGGGACCATCAAGAGCATCTCCCGTTGAACTAGGGGATAGGAGGGGAGGAAGGTTGTTTAGTTCGATGGCTAAGCCGTCGGAATCGGGTGTAGGGGGGATACTGGGCTCAAATAGGCGGCTTGAAAAGCTGTCAGCGTTATGTTTTCTCTATGTAGTAATCCACAACATACCGCGAACAGTACTTCATGGCCTTATATGTGTAGATGCGCATTGCTGCTATGCAAAACTGGTAAAACAGGATCGCCATCACAACCACGAACACAAGCTACAGAATTATCTCGACCAGGGCCACCCAATCAGTAGCGGGGGTAGCAAGACCAGGGACTTCGTTTTGGGCTGAAGCCCCTTTTGACCATGTTAGCAATGCAATTGATTTAAACTTGGGAAAACGTATTGAAGATGCTTACCAACAGCAAAGAACACGAGCGTAAAATAAGAACAGATCATAAACGCCATGGTGGTTGATGTATTTTGGTAAAGTGATGTTCCTACGAGTACGAAACTGCTTTATGACCTACGACAGAAGCCCAAGGTGACTAGTTATAAGGAAGGTGCCAACCTGACTACGTCATAAGCGGAAGGGTCGAGAAAGATGCATTTTTAATCAGGTTTACTCGGTTACCCTTTGTTTCCCAAGGTTTACCGTGGATCAGTCCGACCCCAATTGGGAGTCGAAGGCTCAAGTCAGACCTCCAACCCTTTCCCTTAGTACTTCGTAACTCAGAAATCCCATGCACCAAACACCATAAAACATGGCGGGTATGGCGATAGTTGGTGAGATGACTGGAATGGAAACCAAGCTGGAAAGTGATAGGAAAACCAATGATCTCCAGCAATATCGATACCTGAAGTCTTGCGCCATAAGTCCTGAAAGTTCGTACAACCTTATTGAAATAGAGGAAAGCCTCCGAGAAGTCGTTCAAGAAGAGATATCTATCAAAGAAGGAAATGCTACGCCGGGCATTAATACCGAAGAAAGACTCCGTATCTTGAATACGGAATACTGGCTCCTATCTTAGAGATGGTGGTACTATCGTTCCGACCTAGAAATTTTTGAATTGAGGGCCTTCAAACTTTGGCGATCATACCCGCGGTGGTATATGCATTATACACTTATTGAGGAATGCTCGGGTCGACAAGGATGCTGCGCTCGTGGATGTGGCTGCTGTCTTAACCGTAAAATACTTCCCCCACGGAGTCTTGGTGTTGGACATTGTACGCTCGAATGTGTATGTTGTCGGAGAGCGAGAGGTTTTGAAGTATCTCCTACCGATAACAAACAAGTGAAGGAACAGTTTAAGAAGGCCGTCCAGGAACGGGGCTACCGCATAACCAGATACCTATAAGTTTCGATTTTTGGCCTTGTCGGCGATAGCCGGGAGGGCCCATTTGACATGATTGATGCACCGCCGAGCTACGATCAGATTGGATAGAAAGGCGTAAAGGGACTGCTTGACTGGGTCTAAGCCAAGGTCTGGGGGTCCGATCCCTAAGAGATGTGGAGTGACTGAAAACTGGAGTGGTTATTGTTAGGTGGTGTCGTGGTGGACACCTGATTGCTCAGGATGTGATGTTAGGCTGGCCACTTAGATAAGTAGCTCTCTAGAGATCTGTAGGAATCAACCTTCTCTCTCTCTCTCTCTGGCAGCCAGTAGCTTCCTCAGTTATTGTGGTTGTTGTGGTTTTCGCTTGGGATTCTTGTACTCTCTCTCCTATTAAACGCAGATGGGAAAATGAAAGCCTTTTGGCCGTTTCACAATAGTTCAGACGATGAAAATTGTGATAGCAGACTGTTGAATCAGTATGCACAGGCCTGTCGCTGGACCTTTTTTGCCAGGGCATGATCGGATTCTAACAATTATGTTGAGCGACCTGTGGTAAAGATTACTACTAACTATGTGGGGAGAGAGTAGAGGAAGAATCATTAATTGATTAAACTAGAAGTGCAGGGCTTTATATACCCTGTTAAAACCATCTAAACTATGCTCAATCTGTAGCAAACATGCAAATAGCAGATACGCATGCATGGGATGATTGTTCAGCAAATTCCACATCTCTGAGTGGTATATTAATAAATCTCATGACAACCATATGTTTCATTTTAGGTGCATTCTACGTATATATAGAATCATCGCCCCAGGTATAGACAGACACCTTCCTAACTCAGAAGAGGCAACATTAACAGCTACCTGAATAATGTTGTTGTTTCCTTGAAGAGTCCAGTTGATGGGAAGAGCTTACTCTTCCCAGATTATACTGCTCAAGCCCGACGAGGAATTACTAGCCTGGCCGGGCTGTCCAACCTGCAGGTTGGCGACTAGATCGCCGAGAGTTCCACCCCGCGGGTCCCTTTTAACAATAGCAACATTCGATGAAGCCTGGTCCCCAATAGCCACCAGAGTACCCTTCTTATTGATGGCAAAGGTGCGGGGAATGGTACCATATGCAGAGGTGATCTGGCTGAAAGACACCGTGCCGTTGGAGGAACAAGCCATAGTCGACATGGAATCGTTCGGGGCGAATCCTTGATCAAAGCGAATTGAAGCATAAAGGGAGTTCCCAGCCATACGAAGCTCTGCCGGCGTACCCGCAGCCGGTAACTTTCCGCCTGGGTATGGCACAAAGGATTGAGTCTCCTTGAACGCGAGACAGCCGGAAGATAAGTAAGAGACAACAAACGCATGGAAGTGACCGCTTAATTCACTGACGGTGTACAGCATAGTCACTGAGTCTAAGGGGTTGGGTTTCCAGAACAGTCCGTGTCGGGGTCCACTGCCAGCGGTGTAATTCAGACTAGGGCACACATTTAGGTGTCCCGAGTGCAGGTCGATGGCATACACGCGGACCTGGTCGGCGCCTAGATCGGGAACGAGGATGAAACCACCGGTTGGATCGAGGATCACCTGGTGCGGGTGCGGTGAATCCTGCTGAGGTTTGATACCGGGCTGGGACATTTTGTAGCGGAAGACCTCCAAGGGCTTCTTGTCGGACCTAAGGGGTAAGGCAAAGGTTGAAAGAGCGGAACCGCCGCTGATGAATGTTAGTTTGTTGGTACCTATCTGACTTGGATAGACATCAATTACTCTACTCACTAATGCGCAACAGCCAAATACTTTTCGTGTCCGTGCTTGCCGCCATATATAACACTGTGGACTGCGGCGCCCACATCCACGGTATACGCGAGCTCTGTCAGTCTCCCATTCCGATTCACGGAGTAGGAGGTCAACAGGCCGTTCATGCTCGCATTTCCCGCATGGTCGGAGCAATACATCGTACGCGTTGATGAATCGAACGTAAGCCAGCTAGGGCCATCACCACATGATTTCAAAGATGAAGTGACCGAAAGCGAGTTTTTATCATCAAAAGAGAGTGAGTAGATGTTGCCGTCATAGTGAGTGGCATATAAGTTTGTGGCAGCTGCCAGGGAGATAAAGAAAGGAAGACAGCGAACCATGATGGGGTTGGGGAAGGAGAAGGATAGAGACAAGGGAGGTATGGGGTTAACGAAGAAATATATACTTCCAAGGTTACCTATACGGATCTAATTCTTCCGTCTTAGCTTAGATGCGTTTTGCTTCGTAGATTTCCCCGCAAATCACCGCATGTCCCACCTCTACCTTTTTGGCGTAGTCCTCGATGGGCTTTACGGTCGGCATTGGCTCCACTATGGGTTACCATTACCCATCCAGGAAATTGACACCTTGCCGAAGAAGAGGGTCAAACAGTCTTCTACTATTTATCTCGTTTAATGTCAATAACCCGACAGAAATATCCCTACAACTCCGCTATGAACTGTCACCACAGTCAGAAACAGTCGAGTCCAACAGGCTGCTCTATGTATTGACAACCAAGCGATGTCTTTTACGGTGGTTGTGAGGCTCGGTAAAACCTGCGTCGGGTCGGTGTTTGAAGAGGGTATTGAAGACATAGCGGCATCAGGGGTTGAACGCAGAACAAGGATAAATCCGGGGGTCGTATTCGTGTAATTCTAACACAACCAGGCTATTCCACTTACAAAGGTAATCAACGAATCACCTGCTATAAGTCAGTAGTGTGTTAGTTGTGACGGTCCTCGGTTCTTGACTGATCCCAATCTGCCGGGTTAGAGAGTATGGATGAACTCTGCAGGGCCTGGCAGCATTATAACTAGCCGTACAATGTGGATTTGGGGATCTGTTTGATCTAACTAGTTCGCGAAATGGGATTGTTGTTAAGCAGGTTATGCTTTGTACCTCCTCGCTATGGTCCAGTTGTCGAAGTTCCCTCCGACTCCATATAGGAATCGCCATTCTTCAATAGGGATCGATCGTTCAGAGATAAAATATTGTCCTTCAGAGCAGGAATTGAATCTACAAATCGGACGGACTCGTCGTCTTGTCGTGAAATTGCGGCAAATTATTGACCCCTTCTTATATCCGTAGCATGGAGTGGTCACAAACGAGGCTAGAAAGTCGTTCAAGGCATCTATGGAGACTGAAGGTACTACCCAATTATTTCATATTATTCAAACCTCCGAAATAAAACCTGAGGTAGTTGTTAATTAATTTCTACCATCTGAATCAGCAAGCTGTCATTCTGTCTAGGGGTTTTTGGTTGCTTTTTTTTTCTCTCGTAATTATTGTTGTAAGTTGAGCTCTGAGGAAGGAATGGGGGAAGAGATGCCATATTTGTTTGCTATGGGATCAGGGTATAAATTTGATCCTCGATCTCTCGTTGGTTTCCTTCTTTCTCTTTCTCTGCCCGAGCTCCTCGATCTAAGCAAATATCCTTACATTCTCTTCACACACACATTTACATCCAACAAGCTCATATCAGTGACTATCCATCTTCATCATGGCTTCCAACAGAGTCACCAAGGCTAAGGCTATAAAGAAGGATGTTGCCAAGTCTCCCACCAAGCCCAACAAGCTCGCCCGGGAAGCTGGTCGTGAGCTTCTAGAAGAGAGGCTCGAGTTTGTACTTACTTGTATCAAGGAGACAGGAATTAAGGTGATTTGTCTCTCATTCATCAATTAATTTCCAGCACTAATATCACTATTGTATCCCAGGTCGACATGACTGCTGTTGCCCGACACTATGGCATCTCTACTAATGCAGCCCAGCTGCGGCTTCGACGTGTTAACGATTATGTCGCCAAAATGGTGAGCGCTAGAGAGGCAGCTCAGAAGAGTGATGAAGTTCCGAAAGATGATGAGGACCTCGACGTCACCACAGAAGACGAGGATGCCTGAAAGGACAAACAAAAAGAAAACACATATCTGCACTGCACTTGATAGGGAAGGCCTTTACCGCGACATGATGTTGGAGGTGTGGATGTCAGAAGCATACCTACCTACCCTCCTGTTTGTCTAGGATATCTCTCGGTGCTAGACGGATTCTCTCCCCTGCAACATATGTATCATCTTTTTCGGGCGTTACCCCCACATGATTGTAAGGTAGAAACCAAGTCGATATCAACGTCTCAGGGACATTCTACAAAAGCTTGAACGCTCGAATGTTGGAGATGTGACAATGCCGTCTCCTGCATGTAGCAAAATGTTTTCTAATCACCTGTCATCTAGATCTAGGATCTACTAACTTTCCCTCTTCTCAATGATTGCTTTTTGCGGCAATTATTGCTATAGGGTGAGCTCATTTTGACCCACACATCTGTTCCGCTTGTATGTTATGGAGAAAAAGGAGACGAGGGTATACTTGTGAATAGGTTATTTGCATCATAAAATATCACAAAAAAAGCCTGAATACCTCAGGATATCAATATTCCAAATGTACATGTACCTAACGCCTTCAAATTTGAGTGTATCTACTTGCCTCCAGCAAGCATGAAGGTTATACCCCCAGCCGAGAGTATAACGAAGACCGCAGTCAAGATTCCCGCGCCAACCTTATCACCCGTAGTAACAGGTCCAGGTCTCACGCTATCATCGGTATTGGTGCCCCCATGTGGGTCACTTCGGGATGTTCCGCCATTGTCGGCATTGAAAGGGCCCTGAGTATTGAATGGGACCATAACGGCATTAAGAACACCCAAGACAGACAGCTGCTGTTCTAAGCCCATACTCCCATCCCATTCTGCCTTCTTCGTCCAGCGAATTCCACAGTGCTTCCCATCGCTTCCGCCGGAACATTGTTGACCAGCAGCAACAGCGGAGACCTTGAATTTCCCCATTACCTCCGCCGTGACATTGGCCGGTACAATCTGCGAAATGAATCCGAGCCAGCCAGTGAAATAGGCCTTGAAGGTTTTCTGGTTGCGATCACACTTATTGATGGGCTCACAGGTGATGTCAGACAGGATTTGGTTCCCGCCGGAGGCAGGGAAAAATTGATCAGATGTCTTGATCAATCCTGTTACACCTTCGAGCCATTTGCTTTCAGTGCCATTGGTCTATATAACCAGTTAGTTAAAATGGTCAATTCGCTGGGGACAGGGGAGAGACGTACGTAGTTGTGCATATAACCCGCACCGGAGATATACGTAGCGTAGTTGTAAGTCCATTGATGATCACCGTGGTCCTTACAATTCGCAGCGTTAGTAGTGGTATCGGCGATAACCCAGGTCTTCCTCAGCATCGGCGTAGTCGCACTCCAATCCCAGATCTTCTCGGCCCACTCGGCATAGGTCGCGTTCTTGGTATATAGTGCCAGCCGCGCTGACAGCTGGAACAACCCGCCGTTAGAGATGGCGTTTTTCAAATCATATCCATCCTGGTAAGGCCAGATCTGCCATCGCAAACCTCCACCGCAATTGTTCATATCCCAGCGAGGAATCTGTCCATTGAAGACACCCTCGGCCAGGGAAACCCACGAGGGCTCGTCTTCTCTTTCTGGGAAGTTCACTTCTCCAGCGGTTATCGCAGCTAAACCCCAGAACACTTGATCGTCGTTACCCAAGTATTGGGAGTAGTTGCTTGGGAAGAAGTCGTTTTCGCCCTTTTGCCAGTACATGCCTTCCTGGATGGCATCGTTAAACTGGCTGTCGCCTGTTAAGTGCCAGTACTGGATAAGGGTCATAAACATCGAGCCACCCTCCCACCAGGTATCGTCCATTTTCCCTGGAATATCCTTCGAGTCGCGGGCATTGTAGAAATCCATCATGGTGGTGGCGACGGTCTTGGCGGCATTTTTGAGGGAGGCTATCGGGAACGGCACATGTCAGTCATTTGAGCTGTTTAGCCAGTGTTAGAAATAAACCCACTCTCATCCTCGGGATTAACCTCAATTGCGATGACATTTTGGATGAGAAGGCAGGCCAAAAGGGTGGCCAGCCACCTAGACATAATAACAGGCCTCATTTGACACGAGCCGAGCGGTGACCGGCATCGGAAGAAATGCATGGGACTGAGAGATCAAGAGCAGAAGTGAAGTGCATTGAGATCAGGAGGATTATTATGAGTGCGTATCTCCAGGAACAAAAAGGTAATCAGACAATGGAACCCATTAGATTATATCGAGTCATCACGATGAAACCAGTCACTTGGCACAGAGGCGCCGTATGAACGGGATTATGTACACAGTGATATTCCAAGACATTGGCGCAGCCAATCCTGTTGCCTGACTTTTGTTCTGGATGCAGCTCTTCTCAGCACTGCCCAGTTTTTTGGTGCTTGGCATTGAATTTTCCTTTGGGAAATGAGAGTGTAGTAATGCCAAGAGACCCCCTTACCCGGTGTACCCGGGGTAGGCGCTTAGGGGATGCACAAACTCTGCATTCGAACATTTTCTAAAACGCTCTTGAAGTGGTGGAACATGAAAGTCTCTCAACACATTTGGCTTGGAAAAGGCCTCTGAATGTCATTTCATCAAGATAGGGGGCAGGATGCCAAGTCGTTTCCGCTGGCGCGGAGTGTCACGAGCGCCAAATTGGTTCTTGGCGGTACCATATTTTTAGGTCCGCCAAGAAATGCGCCGAGACCTGGCACTGCCACTCTCCCCTTTTGCGGGAATCACCTGCTTCGGGGCTAGTCTATGAAGCTTTTATAGTTCCATCCACATTTCAGATCATGGGGTTCCAAAATTAATGTGAAGGCACATACGAATACGGCGTAGTTTCTTTCCATTAACGGTAAAAAGTATTCCCCTAATAATCGGAGAGTCACTAATTCCGGCACTCACATTTTGGAGACAAAGCCTGAGAGAGTGCTGCGTTCTTTGTTTAGTGAATGCCTGATCTCTGACGTTTTAAATTCAACCGCATATAATTCTTGCTTTCTTTCATTTCTAGTGTCTTCCTCAACCGCCTCAGTCGGCTATTCTATGTTTATAGAATGTAGCTATATGACTAGACTTCTAACCCTCTTTTTCTTATATTCAAACATAGTCTCCCTGTACTAAATTAATGGAAGAATGTCGTGTTTGCCTGACCCGATAGGAAACCTTGAAACATCCCCGAGATCTCCTTCTTCCTGCTTCACTTCTCCATCTTCCATCCTCTGAAGAATCACACCAACTCGTCTCTACGGATGGCCTTCGGTCGACCTTTGAGGCCACAATGAATCTGAGTCTACTTAGCTCGATAACATATTTGAACACCGCGAGTGTCGCCATCAGGGTCGCAAAGCTTACGTGAGGAACCCCAGCACTGACCTGCTTCTGATGATGTTCGCGGCGGACTTGCACTTGGAAGGATATAATGCACCAACTACCGCAACCATGACGAGCAGCGCTACCAGTTGACACGAATATTCCTCGAGCTATATAAAACCACTTCGCATATATTTGAAGCTCCAGCAACACAGTTTGAGGACAGGGACCATCACAGGCCAGAGAAGTCAATGATGCTACATACTGATGGTCCCAATTTTGATATACCTTCGCCCACGTCTCGAGGCTTCAAAGTGTCAGACTTTCTGAACCAATGAATTTCTCGACCTGGAAGAAGGAATCGGCCATTTCTCCGTCATCGAACTTGAAATCCCGTGTCGAGAACGGAGCTAGGTACACAAAGTTACCTTCCAAAGCTGCAGTGCAGGCCATCAGCCGCCACTAGGATCGCAGTAGGTAAGTCGTCTCGCTAAACACTTAAATGTCAACTTCCTCGCCGCAGAATCTAATAGTATCGTGCCATAGCCGCAAGACCCTTGAAAATCCTGAACATCCTGGGTTTACCGTCCAATAAGGCTAGGGCGTCATCGTCCAAGTTGACGAAGTTCAAGCCTACCACTCGATTGACTGCCTCTTAAAGTTTACAGCATCTCGTCCAAGACAACAAAGATCAGGTCCTAACCGGCAGAAATCAAGCTATTGAAATACTTGGTCGGTATAAATCATGGTTCACGTACTGTGATACTTTTCGATCCCAAGAAGATCTCCTCGAAGGAAGTGATGGTCCGGGTGTCTACGACCTTGCATTTCAGTTTGTGACTGAATATAAAGTATACGAAACAACCATGACACAGCGATTTTGCGATCTAAGGCGCAGAAGTCGAAAATTATGCTAGATGTCCTGATGCTGAGCGATGGAAAGGATGTTTGTTTCGAGACCTGGGAGACATCGCCGTCAGAAGCTTGACGCGAACACCGATCATCACCATATACACCGAACGAGCGAGGAACATATTTAGTTCGTGAAATAGCCACATTGGTAGCAGCGTCTCTGCGATTACCATCTCATCAGACACAGCTGATGTTGAGATTGTGCCGTCAAATCGCACAGCTGTCGTTATATAATCTGCTACGGGCGATGGAAATGACCTGGCACCTCCTCAACTATCTACATGTCCGGTTCCATCCAGCACTCCCTGGACCATCTTTTAGCTCGTCTTTATTCGCTGTCGACGATATCTGCTTGCGCTATGTGCATCATGTGGCATTCGAAATGCCAATATACTCTGTCGCCTTTCTCTGTTATGTGTACCTGGTTGTCGAGGATCCCTTCTTCTCCTGCTCCTCGAGTCTAGCAGCCCACATTTTCGTTGACGTTCTCGATTTCATAAAATTGCAACTTGAACGGGCGAACGATGGGGGTACCGAAGTCACGGAGCGCACCAGAAACAACCGCATAACACGGGACCACATTGTCTATGGAAACTGCTGTGAAATGCGAAGTGTGAGGTTTGCTTATGAAAAGCTAAGACCAGCACGGGTGTTGCTCGATAGTGAAATTGCAGATGATGGCGGCAATGTAGTGGAAAATGAGTGGAAGTTATGATCATTGAAAATGGGAAGAGCGAATGAAGCAGCTGGAGACCAACACCGATATGAACCATAGCGACCTGAGTCTCTAACTACCTATCCATGTAGCTCTATCAAACTACCTTCTTACTGGACAATTTTGACTATATGTAGTGAGTATCCAATTCACTATAGCACGTGTGTAAGTCACCTGCCAGCACAAGGCGTTTGTGGAAGGCGAAAGACCATTCCCAGGGTGTGAGAAGTATCATTCTCATTTTGTATAAAATTGAAAGGTATATACATGTAGTTGACTGTTATGATCGGTCGGTCCACTCATTCGTGGACTCTGCATTTCGCGGTCAACTGGGACCGGCCTGGTGACCTGGCAAGCCAATTGATTCAGTTGCTGGGAACATGTTCATCAACATAGTCCACCTGGCAGAATGATCCATGCTGGGCATGTAGATGTCAAAGAGGAAGCTCGGGGCGGTCATGGCTAACAGACCAGATCAAGGAGCTTTCCCAAACAGACAGATTCTGACTGCAAGTCACTCATACCAAACCGGAAGCTGATATCAGGAGGGGAATCGCATCCGCGCCTTCAGGCCACAGCCAAGGCAACTGCCCAGAAAAGGGGAGCGCGTATCTGGCTGGATTTTCTGGTCCGGCTTTAGCCGCAGAAGTGCAGAATGAAACAAAAAAGGTTATCTCCTCTCTAGTCACCATGTAGGCAACAAGAAAAAGCCAAGACCAGTCTCAATTCAGACCACCGAACTCTCCTTCTCATCCAATCTCTCCCCAGGCTCCCTAATACCAACACCATGTTCAATCGCAGATGGATTTCCCCCAGAACCCTGCCCCTCATTCTCACCCTCACCCTCAATATCCATCCCCATCCCCTCCTTCCACATATTCACCAAACTCGTCGCGCCCATGCGCCGATTCTCCTCCTGGATATTAAACTTGACGCCCGCGCCGATAGGATACTTCTTGCTCGAGAGTGTATCAGCCAGTTCTTTGAGAGGGATACTGGTCTCGTCACTGATCAGATCTTCGTATATGGGATTGTTTTTGAAAAGGTTGTAGGTGGAGTAGAAGGGGCTGCGTTTGAGGGCGGAGGCGTGGTTGTGGCGGGAGGGTTGAATTTCGAGGGTCAATGAGCGCGCGGCGTCCGAGGGTGAATTGGTAGATGTGAAGGGGGTAGAGATTGAAAGTTGATATTTAGAGGTGGATGTGGAGGTGGGTGTCGGTAGGGGAATGGTTATGGGCGAAGCTGCTATCGCGCGGTCTGCCGCATGGGATGTTTCGAAGATCGCGACAATAGGGCGGTTTTGGTTTGGCGAGTTGTTGGTTGTGTCGTACTAAATGGATTGTTAGATCAGGGCTTGTGTAAATGATCATTGGGAGAGGACGCTGTACCTTGAGGTTGCGGTATGTTATTACTTCTCCGAATTTCTGGAGCGCGGCCAGTAGCAGCTTGCTTTCGGATAGGTTCTTTGGCATTGGAAGTCCAGTTATGTGGACCTGGGCGGTCATGCGCGCTAGAGTAGGGGACACCATCGTGAGATTTGTGAGGTTCGTGTTATTGGGAAGTTAAGTCGACAGAGACGGAGGTTGGAGAAAAATGGCGGATCATCGAGATCGGCACGTCTTGGCGGAATTGGCTATCTACACATACAACATACAACATACAACATACACATGTTCTAGAGGATTTGTACAGTAGGGAATAGCTTTAATTGCATTTGCAAGATAAGGTAACAGGTAATGTGATTTATATTATCAACTAAAAACGTGACATACCTCAACAACAACCCTTTCAAGTCGAGCAGACTGAGAAATTAGCCTCCCAACACGATGTACAAATGATAACCTACGTCGGAAAAATTGTACTCGAAAATAACATGTAGAAGATGATATAGAGACCGTAATAAGTCAAGTACGCAAGATAGATCTTCAAGATAGACAGGTAAAATGAAGCTATTCCCACCACACAAATCGGAATGGCTTTAGGCCCTGGAATTAGTAGATATTGAACAGACTTGGATGTTGCTATTCTGGTTGATATGGAAGATATAAATTGGAAAAAAAGGGAAATGGTATGTTCTTATTTAATTTATCCAAGGCATAGACATCGTCATAATATCGCGGAGGATTTCCTTCTCCGGACACGGAGGACACGGGATTTCATCGTCTCCAAGGCTTTTTTGTCTGGACAAGCTTAGAAGATAGGGATTCCAAGGCCGTACTAAAGAGGAAGGAAAAAAAGTCAGTATCAATAGGCAATACTCCGTAGAAACCAAACTTACAGCAATGGGGTCATTGAAACGAAGACCCTTGTCCAGAGCACTGATAGCCTCAAGCTCACTGGTCTCAAGCTCGAAATCAGTGACAGTCAAGTTCTGAGCAAGACGAGTAGGGTCATTGCTCTTAGGAATAACAGCGACGTTACGCTGAGTAGACCAGCGCAGCAGGACCTGGGCAGGGGTACGGCCGTGCTTCTCAGCAATGGCGGTGATAGTAGCATGCTCGAAGAGCAAGGGAGTATCCTTAGCGTGCTTAAGGTCAAGCTCAAGGAAGCTCAGAGGACCGAAAGAAGAGTAAGCAGTAACAGTGATACCCTCCTTCTGAGCGTAATCAACAAGACGGGTCTGGGTGAGGTAGGGGTGGTGCTCGATCTGGAGGGTAGCGGGACGGACGCGGGCATAGCGGAGCAGATCCATCAGCAGCTGTGTGCTGAAGTTGCTGACACCGATGCTGCGAGCCAGCTTCTTGTTGACGAGGATCTCCATCGCGCCCCAGGTCTCGTGAATGGGGGCGTTGGCGAACTCGATCTTGTCCTCGGCGGTGGTCCAGCCGGGAGGGTAGCGCACAGAGGGGTCGAGGTACTTCAGGGCAACGGGGAAGTGCACGATGTACAGATCGAAGTAGTCGACGCCCCAGTCGGCGAGCTGCTTGCGGGCGATGGGCTCGACCTTGTCGGCCTCGTGGAAGCTGTTCCAGAGCTTGGAGACGATGAAGAGCTCCTCGCGCTTGACAATTCCGTCCTTAATGGCGCGGGCTACACCCTGGCCGGCTTCGACTTCGTTGCCGTAGTCTAGGATTAATGGTGTTAGTGTCAATTAAGCTCAGTTTTGGAGAAGGATGAATGTACCGCAGGCACCATCGAAGAGACGGTAGCCAGCCTTAATGGCGTTGTAGATCTGGTCGGCACAAGTGTCATTGTTAACCTTCCAGAGGCCAAAACCCACAATGGGCATCTCATGGCCGTTGCTAAGCTTGACAGTAGGGGCAACCATTGTGAATTTAGTTTAAAGTAGTCTAAGGAGGAAGAAGACAAGAAATTGGGACATGGAGGGGTATATAAGTGACCCCGCCTAGTATGATTTGAAATATCCCCAAAAACAGAGAAAAAAAGGACTCGAGGTCCAGGCTAAATCAACCCATTATACCTCAATTGGTCTCTTGTTGGAGTCCTTTGCTGGGAAATCCCCAGAATTGCCCCACTGTTTTGCGGCTAAAGTGGTTGATTGAGACAGTTTAGCCGACAAGAGGGAAATATTACTGCAAATTGGAGAATATAATAGCCAAATAGAAGAAAGTAATTGGTGATTATGGTATAGGATTCCCAATTCTTCCAAGTATAAGTGTAACAACGTTTTAGGCATAGCGAGGCCTCTCCCCTTGCTGTACCCTGGTGATTAGTGCCATATTGACAATTTATTGCTGAGCGTAGCGAAGCATCCAGTATCATAAGGGGGTCGCATGTCACGTGACCTGGTTGTAGACAGCAGCGGTGAGGCTGAAAATTCTAATGTCAGGTGATCTCCTTGCGGCAGAATTTCTTAATACATAGCCTTAGGCATCAGTGACTAGCTAAATCACGTGATATATACTGATCTGCTCCAAATCAGATAGGGATCACGTGGCTACTAGAGGATCAGTAGCCTTAGGCATCTACTATATCCCTAGCTAGTTATATAATTGCGGAGCGAAGCGAAGCAATATAACTATTTCATAATCTATATACTTAGCTAGGTAGAGAGTAAACTAGCTCCTAAGCTAGGTACTAAACCAGGTGGTAAACTAGGTGGTGGTAAACTAGGTGCTAAGCTAGTCCTTAACAATTCCCAACACGTCTCGCCTTGTTTTAGTATGTCGGAATTCCAGTTGTGCCCCTATAACTAAACTAACGAATTCCCTCCTGCTGATTTGGTTCTTCTGCCAAGCTCGCGTTTTCTCGAATCCCCGTACATTCCCACGAAGTATGCTGATTCCTCGATGCCGTCTCGCCCGTTCCCATCCTCATCCTCATATTCGACACGGCGTCCTGCTCCCTCGGTCGCGTCTCAGCCTACGTATCCCAACGAATCATCACGGCACTCAAACCACGAAATCCCAAACCAAACAAGATGCCATTCCCCACGACACAGCAACTACGAACCAGAAACCCAAACTATCCCCACTCGGGTGGTTCCGACGTTCCCAAAGCCAACGACCATATACCACCCAACTATGCCTGACGCCGCTGATATTCTGTGTCGGGGACTTCGCCGCACAAATGATCGGCGACGACGACGGATTCGACTACCATCGCGCACTGCGCAGCGTCATCGCCGGACTGGTGATCGCGATCCCCACCTATAAGTGGTTCCTGTTCCTCGGGCGGCGGTTTAATTACAGCTCACCTGCGCTGTCGTTGGGGGCGAAGGTCGCCGTCAACCAAACCGTGTATACTCCGCTGTTCAATGTGTATTTTTTTGCGGCCCACGGACTCCTCGCTGGGGAGGGGGTCTGGGGTACCATGGAACGAGTGAAGGATAAGGCGTCGATCAGTATTCCCAGGAGTTTTTTGTTTTGGCCATTCGTGACGGCGTTCAACTTTACGTATATTCAGCCCCAGTCGAGGGGGATTGCCACCTCGATAGGCTCTGTGTTTTGGCAGACATATTTGAGTTGGTTGAATAGTCGGGGAGAGAGGAAGGGGAACCCTTCCGTCGTGGAAGGTTGAGGTACAAATCAACATATCCCTCGAAATAAGTAAATACAGATATCTTGTGAGAGCATATAACTAAGAGACTCCAGTATCGGGCGGTCCACATAGTGACTACCCACTCGGCCCCGCTGTAGATCTAGCTAGGCCTTACGAGTACGTTATAGTAGTGGACCCTAAACTAGAATCTGAATAAAGATGAACATTTCCGATATGCTATATGCCATATCTTACGGGGTTGAGATTGGAGAAACAACACGGTAGGATTCCTGAATGCAGGTGGACGGAGAGGAGAGAGACTGGTTCTGTCCCATGTGGGGCTAGGTGCCTCAGGCACCCAGGCACCCAACAACAGATCGCCGCTCGACCCACCAGCGCAGAACTCAAAGACTACAGCAGCGACAGCACCGCCAATGAGGACCGACAACTGTCGCTCGATCGCTTTACCTGGGCAAACTTCACCTGCACCCAGTCCGCTAGCGGTGTGGCCGTTCTCCTATCTGAAACCCCCATCGGTTTCGCGGGCTGCAGACCGCCGCCGTCGTAGTCTTCATCCTGAACCTAGTTCTGTTCGTCGGCTTCACCGCAGCCATACGGCTAACACGCGCGATTGAAACTATTTCTAGGACGTTTCTAGAGCTACGTGAGGTCAACTAGAAGACTCGGCTTCTACTGCACTGCACACGGAGGAATATGTCGGCAATTGGAAGAGAAAACTATGTATGTTAAGTAGATAGTACTCTTAGCTTAGCATGTCTCCTCATGCCCCAATACTGTGTACTACTACTACTATACAAAAATAGAATCTTGAAGATGGAATTCATTTCAGAGCAATCGCAGTGTAAGATAGCTATATATTAATCCCAAACATAGTCCCACTTCCCTTTGTCGACAGAGACCAGGGCAAATAGTATTCCCTCTTGTTGAAGAAGGAAACCAGCGCAAAGCATTCCCTCTTTGTTGGAAAGAGAGAAACTGTTTCTATTCTTCTAGCCTCTAGCCCTTCAGCTCCGAAGGAATGTCGACACACTTGGGGTGCAGCTCGATGTTCTTCTGACTCCACCAAGGGTTCTTCGCTTTAGAGGTATGATATTCCTGACTGTGAAATACGAATATTTGCTAACTCAGAGATTTATTTCAGATGTTCTCGAAACTTTCAGGACGGAGGACTTTGACATTCAGTATGGATCGGTGAACAGATTTCGCTTCATGGGTAACGGAATGACTTTGAGCCAGGAACGAGTGTACTACTAGGGTACCTTAGACGGAAAGTGAAGTCTTACTAGAAAAGACAAGATGATGCTGCTTTTTCGGTGATTTGAGTATGGATTCTTAAGAAATCGCAAACATTCTTTACGTATTTTGAGTCTGGAAAACAGAACATCTCCATAAGTCTATCCCAGCACTAAGAGAATTAATTACCCGGAAGCACTATTCCGGCGAGGATACTACTGCACAATCCCTAGGGATCATCTGAAAAAATATAAGATACGACAAGTCCCCTACTGCTACATGGACAAATATGACCGAAAACCGCACTTTGCTAAAGAAATCTTCCCACTTGTGGCGATAGTAAACAGTACGGACCCTGGTCGAAACACCATTCATGCCAGAACGAAACGTGCCTAATGCGGATAAGGCCTAGAAGGAAAAATCATCTCGGGGATCAGCGACATCCTAACAGAGCAAGGTCTAGATTCTCTCGATATTGTAATACGCGTTGAGGTTGCGGAGGGAGCATCCGTAGGGCTGGGCCGGGGCCACTTACTTACGTACCTAATAGCTCAGCTTCTACACTTAACTATTAATAACCTCAACAAATACCTTAAGACAAAAGTCCGGGTCGGCATCACTTACACCCATCTAATCTCTATTCCGTACTTTCTAGTTTCTCCGCATAGGAAGCAAAAAAAAAAACAGCAGAAATCGCCGAGCCTAATAATGCAAGTCACGCTAGTACAGGTCCTATCCCTGCCGGGGTTACATTTATTTACTGCTGCAAGTAATAATAGATAGGGATCGCCCGAGTAAATATCCGGGGACTATATTATAGGTGATGTTTTGCAGGATGCTAATTGTACGACTGGGGTTCAGTGAGGAATCACAAAAGTCCTCAACTCATAGCAGCCTATGGCTCCTGTCACCTGAATGAAGAAGATAGGGCTTGTGGCTGGTTCTCTGCATGAGTCTGCACGTATGACTGCATAAGGCCATGGGCGTCGATCGAAAAAATACATAAGCATTGCTTTTGCTCAATCACGTATCTTAGGACGAAAAAGAGGGTGTTGAAAAGAGAGGGTTGTTGAAGTATTCCGGTTGCTGGTCTATATTAAGAATGTTATTGGAATATTGATATTTCATATTTACGAATATAAATTCTTACCGACGATAAGTTACGTACCTACGTCTTATAAGTGTATGTATCAGAAGCTTAAAATAACTATAGTTCTTCGAGTGATTCTTTAGACTTACTGCCAAGAAGCTCTAGAACACGTCGGGAATAGCTCCGGAATATTAACATTCCTATACCAGTCTCGATACTTCAA
Source organism: Penicillium verrucosum (assembly GCF_028828655.1). NCBI lineage: Eukaryota > Fungi > Ascomycota > Eurotiomycetes > Eurotiales > Aspergillaceae > Penicillium > Penicillium verrucosum. Next base: position 613,327 of record NW_026643214.1, on the reverse strand, counting down.
TTTACTGTCGTTAAATACGGCGCCTTGTCTCGTAACTGCTAGATCTAGTAATGGTCTTCCTATAGTGAACATTGTTATTAGCTAGAAGTGGCGACTTAGCAGAAGCAAGCTATGTTTAATAGAATATAGAGAGGGCTTAAAGTTTCTAAAAATACCTAGGGGCTCTTTCTTCCACTGCTGCAACTAAAATAATCCAAAGTACTTAACCTAAATTGAGTCCACAATTTATAGTATTATACTGAAGACTACCTAGGTAGCCCCCCCCTTCTTTTCAGCCGATTTCTACCTTAACACGCTCCTCACGAGGCATTTGTGCTTATTATTAAGGTAAGTGTTGTTTTTATTTATGAAGTCTATAAAGTTCTTTTTCCCGTATATATTTTATCTAAACTCTGTCTCGATCTAGTGTGTTACTCTCCGCAAAAAATATTATCTAGAGGGTGGTTTGAGTAATTGTAGAGCAATTTTAGGTCATTGCGTGAATATATTTGTCGAATATATTTGTCAGATGAACTGAAGGCTACGTAGGAATATATGTTAACCTAGAGAGTAGTAATATTGACTCAGGATAGAAAAAGGATACTAATAAACTCTCCTTTTTTTAAAAAAAAAGAAAAAATGATCCGTAGTAATAAACCATAACTATAGATCAATTAAGACCTAGTATCTAGATAAACTTTATATAGGCCTCTTTATTAAGCGCTTTTATTAAAGCCGTCGGCGATATTGCTCTTCGTCTCTACCTATCGTAGATCAATCTTATTCTAAAAGATCGCGTCCTTGACGAAGAACCACTTTATATTAAGCTAACGTATACTATCCTTATACGATTTCTTACCTATTAATAAGATAAGTATATTCCAAAGATTTTTCCAAAGTATCTTCCTCCAAACGCCACCCAAGACATTCCCTGCTATCCCGATTGTATCACAAAAAAAAGACATAAATAGAAAAGAAAATAGAAAAGAAAATAGAAAAGAAAATAAGGAAGAAAATAAAAGAAAATCACAAAAAAAATTACAAAAGACCACTCCCAGAATGATTATCATTACTTAAGTTTTGGCAAAATAGATATTTATGCCGCATCCACCGTGGCGTTATCATACGCATCGGGGCCTGCCCCATGCATGCTGGGACCATTGGACATGCGCCCGACGATCTTATCCATTAGGTCATCCGACGGCAAGATACCATCGAAATGGTGTGGTTGTTGTGACTCGCGCGATACAGATCCATGTCCATGGTGCTCCGGCTGGTAAGGGAGGTGGTAACTACCGGTGCCGACATCTCCGGGAATGGAAGTGGAGTGTGCACCCCATGAGGACTGGCCGTGACTGAGATCGTCAAGCGGCTGTGGGTTAGAGCCGTAGTAACCTAGCACACTGTTGCTGTCGTGCATATTCACGCTGTGCTGTTGAGGGGGCACGTAGTGGGATGCTTCGTGACCCATTGGGTAACCCATTACTGGGTGGGAGAGCGGTAGGTCGTGCACATTGAGCATGACTGGTGTACCACTGGAGCCGTGGAGGCTTGTGGATGGGATGTTCTCTGGTGCGAGGCTGGCGGAGAATGAGTCCAACACGGAGGTGACGGCGGTTTTATCATTGAGGCCGTCTTCGGGTTTGCTGATGGATGCCATGAAGTCGAGTTGGCCGGCAGAATTAAAGAGATTAGCCATGTTGTCGTGGTGGGATGGTTGGTACATAGGCCATTGCGAGTGGGATTGGCTCGGGTGGTGGATGAGGTCATGGGGTTGAGGGGCCGGGTAGACACCCTGGTGGGAGGATTTGTTGAGGAGGATGGAATCCAGAGAGAGGGGGGAAGATCAACACCGGAGACTGGACGCGGGCTATTGGTTGTGGTCCGGTCTGGCGCCGGAATCAGTCGTCTCCAAGTAGTTGTGCCAACTTCGCCAGGCCGGGTTTGTCGGAACTTCCAGACGAGAACGGCCATGCGCTTGCTCTCATCGCCGTGGTGGCCTTGGTATTGGTTGGAAAGCCGGCGAGAGCTGGGCGATGTGGCACGGAGCTCTTGTACTGCAGTCAATGAGCGGATGTAGTTACGGGTTTGGTCGTCAGCGACGCGAGCAGCCTGGGGATTTCCGGAGTCCTCGGCCATACGCTTCTCTTGAGTCAAGTGAGTGAACAGCTGAGCCCACCAAGATGATTCGAAGAGAGGCTTGACCTTTGTCGACTGGGTTTTGGGTAGGTCGTGGTAACTCTCTTGGAGCCCCTGGCCATCTTCATAGATATGCGTGCGGCAGGTCCAGTTGTCCATCTGGCTGACTCCCAACACATCACCAGCACTGGGGTGACCGTAGTCAAGGTCGAGCTGAATTCCAAGACGTGATCTCGCAGGAGGGAAATCGGTCATGAGCTCAAGGTTCACTTCTAACAAAATGATATCACAATCTAGGGGATTGTTGATGTCATCCACCATGGGAGCCAGTGCAGGGAAAGAAGACCGCCATCCGCTCAGTTGCTCAAGAGGCATGGGTGGTGCAACAGGGTGATGCAGATCACCCTGTAGACGAGTGTAGGCATGCAATGCCTTGTCGATACCATTGGCCTGCTGAGGAGCGCTGACCCACATGTCGAAGCTAAAGCCATGAATGGTGCTAGCAGGAGCCTCCTGCAGATTTGAGCCAAGGGTATAGTGTGGGGGTGGGAGATCCCCAGCATATGGTTGCATGGATCTCATGTGGTCATGGTATGAGGGGTGTGTGTGACTGCCGTAGTGGCTGGACGCCGAAGGGTGCTCGACTGCCGACCTCCATTTGGGAGCAGGTGCTGACCCATGCACACTCGACGAGCGTTCTGGTGATGTCTCACGGACAAGTCGCTCCCCTGGTATAGTGTATTAGTAAATAGAAGACGTATAGATCGTTCACATTTGAAACTCACAATCTGGATCACCCTTCAGGAAAGAGTCGAGAACCTGCAGATGGCTTGACACCTGCTTGCGGGTCCTCCGCTTGCCGGTCAACTTGAAGATGTACTCGGCAATCAGCTCATTGCGGCCATACGACTTCCCCCGTTCAGACCACTTTCTCCGACCCATGGGAGGGTTTGCTTCGAGGGCTGTAATCTATTGTCAGCTTATGAACAACACATCACTATGGTGGCATAAACCTACCCTGCTGGAAAGCGTCCTCCAACTCGTCGGACCACACTGGCTCTCCATCCTTCCCAGTATCACGACGAGGGCGAGCACGGTAATCCAAGTACTTCTGAGACTTGAGGTAGCTGCTTCGTGCCCGGCGAGATTGAGAGTTGGGTCCAACTGAGTTAAGTCTGCGGAGCTTGCGTTGGTGAAGCCGAGCCGCTACATGCTGATGATGCAAGCCAGGCGCCGACAAGGGTTGAGGAGGATGAGGGGCATGAGGATACTTGAAGCCAAGTTGATGGAGCGGATCCTCACGAGCAATATCAGCATGGGCTAACGGGTCTGCATAAGACTGGACATTGCCAGTGGTATTCTGAAGAGCTCGATCAGAATGACCTCCAACAGGATCCAATGACTGCTGGTTCTGAGTGACAAGGCACTCGGGTTGCCAGTCAGTAGCCATGGGGAGGGAACCAAGGACGGGCTTCTCGAAAAGAATGACAGATTCCGATGAGGAGGGGACTGAGAGGCACCGTCAAATGCTTACTGCCTGGCAAAGAACGCAGCCCAGTCACAAACAACGACCTAAAGAACGCAAGATGTCAAGAGAATGTAAGAACCTGGGAAAGAGAATGTGAGAGCGAGCAAGATGGAGTTTATAGGGAACCATAACTCCCCTTTGGAGAGGGGTTCTGTAGCCCCAGTAGCAGCATTGCTCCGCCAGGTCTACTTTGCCTGGCCTACGTCCCTCGAACGCCTTGTCCATACTCCTGCACAGGTCCCGGTCCTGGCCTGCGCACATCCAGGCCGTGTGGGGAGCAGAGGACCAAAGGACGACGGTAAGCCGACCTTGCCGCAGCAAATCAGGAGTCAAGACAGGGCTCGATATGAAGGAAGTTGTCCACGATGCAAGGGATGCTCAGCAGCACGAACCAGTGATGAGTGGGTCGGAGATTTTGTACAGCACGAAGTGACCTTCAAAATCCATCGCTCGGACCAGCATCAACAAAAAAACACAATAATCAGTGGCAATCATCGCGTCGCAGGAATGCTGGTTGTCCAACTACACTGTCTTCTCGCACGGGACGTGGAATGCTCGACCACCGCCAGACCTCACCACCGGAATGTAGGCTTGGCTGATCTCTGCTGAGGATAGTCCTGCGTACCATCAAAAGGATAAGCTACATTAGGGGAAATGACCCTGCAATCCAAGGCAGTTTAATCGAAGTTGTGGGGAAGAAAAAAAGACAGGTGTAGGCTGCACAGTAAGGTAAAGTAGGGTTACAGTTACGCCTGGATCAAGAGGGCACGAGACGCACACGCACGAGGGACGGGACTACTGCAGGGTAATTGACAGCCGCAAAGAACGTGTTCAAAAGTATTCGGGGTATCTTTTTATTGTCATATTGTAACTATGGTAGTATGCAAGTAATCGTACATGGTACATTAATCCACCTTTTCCCTGCAAGGGATGTTAACAAGCCAATCCATGGCTGTGTCCTTGTAAAAGGGAGAAGGGACGAGGGCTTCACTCTTCCTCCTGCCCTCCTACAGTGAATTTCTTGCGCCCGGCGCCAGAAGTAAGCTGTTGGAGCTTGACCCTGTCCATCTGCTCTCCTACCTTCTTCTCTAGGCGCGCGAGCTCCTCCTCGGGATCGACGGCCTCCTCGTTCACGAACTCCAAAACCAATCGTCTCCCCAGGAGATGCGTGTTTTTCAACGCGTCCATGGCATTCTCCGCTTCGCGAGCGCTTACAAAGTCTGCAAATCCGAAACCACGAGCAGTGTGATCGAACTTCTGAGGAACACGCACAGATCGAAGTTGTCCGTATGCTCCAAACAGAGATCTGATATCCTTCTTCGTGGCCTGGAACGGCAAATTCTTGATGATAATTTTCGTTCTGCGCGCCGCAACCTTCTTTGCGGTGTCTTCGCGTCTCCGCTCCTCGGCGGCGTCCTTGCCCTTGTGAGACGCGCGAATGAGAAGCTCGTGCTGGTCCAACTTGTAGCCGTTCATAGCCGACAGAGCAGCCTGGGCTTGACCTTTCGTTTTGAAATCCGCAAAGCCGAATCCCATGCTGAGAGTCTGTCCTGGTCGCTTGGGATCGGGTTTTGTCTTGATGCGACCGGTGATAAAGCCATCCAGAGGTCGGAACACTTCCAGGAACTTCTCATTGGTGGTTGAGAAGTTGAGGTTCTTTACGAAGAGTGTTGTGGTTGCTACGCTATCATCGGGCTCATCTGCAGCAAAGGTGTCTGCAGTTGAGAATCCTTGATCTTTGCCCCGAGTCTCGGGAGCAAGTGCGCGTGGAGCCGCTGAACCATCGAACAAATTCTTCGGCGCCTTCTCCAGGAACAAAATGGAATCACCCATCTTGCGGTATGCCATACCCTTGAAGGCCTTTTGGGCCTCGTCAGGTTGCGCAAACTCCACGATAGCAATAGTGCCACTCGGTGGCATCAAGAGTCGAATAATCTTGCCATATGGTTCGAACAGGCTCCTGAGCTCTGCCGACGTGACACCGTATGAGAAGTTCTTGACCAAAATAGCCGTATTTCCACGTTCGCGCTGCTTGAAAGCATCAATATTTACCCCATTCGAGGCGAAGTAGGCTTTCGTTTCTTGAATCACATGCGTTTCAGCATGTGCTTGCTTGACTGCAGCTTCTGAAGAGGTGGGATCAAGCAATTCAGATTTGGAAACTCCGAGCCTGCCAGCCACTGATGACATTACAGCATCGGCCTATATGATAATTAGTTTCAATGTCTTTGATATATGGTAAAAAGGCAAACTCACGTTCATGTAAAGGGAGTTCCAGCTGAATGAGGACCCAGCGGCGGTTTGTTTCCGCTTGATCTCTCTTTGCTTCTTGAGGGGAAGCTTTGACAATTCGTACTCGTCAATCTTGTATGTCTTCTTCGCAGAAGCAGGCAAGATATGGAGCAAACGACCCTGGAAATGCTTTCCATCAAGAGTCTGGTAAGCATCAATGGCCGCATCGGCGTCGGAGTATTGCACATAAGCGAAGCCTTTGCTGGTTGTAGAGCGGGTGTCAAAAGCAATATGAATCTATATCCAATTAGTACTCAAGGTCATTGAATATAATGTGTGTAGCTGCAAAAGTGGGTTTGAGTTGGCTCTTTCAGATAGTCAAGAAGCATCTACTAAAATATCTTGTCCTGGTAACATCATATGCAATTTGCATCAGATGTCCCTATCGGGAAAGTCATCATACGAGCACTCGTGGCAAGCAGGCTGAAAGCCAGCTGCCCGGTTGGGGGAACATATTGGGCAGTGTTGAAAAATCAAAAAAAAAAGTACTAACCTCTTCAATCTTTCCAAAGCGTTCAAAAATCGGTTGGAGATCCGATTCTGTGGTGTCGTATGCAAGATTTCTGAGGAATAAACGGGCGGAGTTCCGAATAAGCTCAATATTCGGATCTTGCGGCGTTCCCTCGGTGATGCTGTCAACGTCAGTCGTGTTGGGCGCAATTTTCTCAATGGCCGCAGTGCGCGATTCCTCGTCACGCTGCGGCGACTCATCGTCAGACGAGGCAGGTGAAGCAGCTTTGGTTGGCACAGCAGTCGTCGTAGTAGTCGGCAGGGCGGCCTTGTGTTGATCAAACTCATCTTGCTCTTCCTCATCGAGAAGGCCCAACAGACGACTTGTCTTAGACCGTAGCCAATCTGCGTCAGACACTGGTGCAGCCTCCACTTCAGGCTCCGCAGAGTTGTCCTGTTCAGGTGTTTCTTGAACCTCGTCTTCCTCAGTCTTGTCAATGACCATAGGCTCAGGCTGCTCAGGCTCTACTACCGTAGGGAGTTCTTCTGTCTTTGCCTTTTTCCGGTGTGAAGGCAACTCCTGGATCTCTTCTTCCTGCGCGGGTTGGTTAATAACGGGAACAGTATCCACAGCCGGCTTGATCATCTCATCATCATTGGCCCATGTCCGAGTTTTTGATGACGATCCCATAAGAGAAAGGTACTCTTGTAGCTTGGGGTCCTTCTCGCCGTCCCTCTTGCGCTTCAGGTTGTTATCCAACGATGCATCATTAACATTCGTGGTATCACGTCTTCGTGTAGGGTGAGCATCCTCAGCGTCATTTGAATCAATCTGCAATAATACGGGTCAGTCTCAAGACCACCTTAATTGGTCAGCGTGCACAGGCGAAAGGAGAGTGGCTGAAGCAAAAGAGCTGGGAATTGACATACCGGACGAGCGATGTCTACAGCGATCTTTGACATCTTCATATATGTCTTGTTGAAGTGCTTCACAGCTTGTTGGGCAACCTCATGGCTCTTGAAGCCGACGAACCCCATCCTACGTTTGGGTAGGACATGAGCATCGGTGACTTGAAAGCGAGTTGCAAAATGTTTCTTAAGCTGATCATTGGAGCATGTTGGTGGGAGACCACCCACGAACACTCTTGTGCTCTCCATTTTGGGATTTTGTGGTGAGTGTGAAGACTCGAAGTTTCTATGGAAAAAAACTTTTTTTCTTCTTTCATAGTGCCGCGGGCGGTCTGATGTGTAGGCGGTGTGTTTGTCGACCGGCAATAAAGTTACCCTGGCTGCTTCGCGTTATCGCGAGATTACGCTACCTAGTCTCTTTTGTATCGCATCACCGAAACACCGAAACACCCCTTTGAAGTTCTTTCGATAACAGCAATTACTAACAATGGCACTTCCCCCAGCTGAGAAGAAGGAGCCTATGGAGGGTAAGTTCGTCCTTCCTAAGTTCAGTGGCTAAGTGCTAAATGCTCCGTGCAGCGCAGATTAAGTCTGTGGACATGGTAAGGACACTCATGAGGAACGGTAACGGCCAATTACTCTGACACATTGTCTAGACCGAGGATATGCAGCAGGAAGCTATTGCCCTTGGTATGAAATATCGAGCGCGCGGGGGATAAACAAGGCTAACATACCCCCTCAGCTATCGAGGCCATGGAGAAGTTCAGAGTTGAAAAGGTATGCGCACTCTTCATCCACTTGATGTGAACATGATAATAACAATCTATAGGATATTGCCCAGTATATCAAGAAAGAGGTTCGCCAATTCTACCCCGCGCCGATCGCACTTCTAACCCCATACATCAGTTCGACTCCCGCAAGGGCGCTACCTGGCACTGCGTGGTCGGTCGTAACTTTGGAAGCTTTGTTACCCATGGTCTGTGGATACAGGAACCCTTCAGTTGACAACCAGTGACTAATATTTTGTTCAACAGAAACTAAGCATTTTATCTACTTCTACCTCGGACACTGCGCAATTCTGCTCTTCAAGACCCAGTAACTGCGATTGATATGTCTGCGCTCGACGTGCCACACTGATGGGGATGTGATATCCGGAGAAATGCGTTTTTCAAGCGACTCTTTTGTCTTCTAATATTTGGTCTTTGGGGCTGTTATCCTATGGTGAATAGCCATTAGTGAATTAAGCGCATCTGCCGAAAACACATAAAACGATCAAAAAAAGCATTGCCTGAGTTTAGGCCTCGGAGAGAACTTCAACCACTACACTACACTAAAAGTACCTGTATGATAATTGATAGTCCACGGGTGCCTGCTAGAAACGACAATCACATGTGTTTTTTTATACAGGGGCGCTTGGCCAATCACGCACCACTATAGCTGACATCACGTGTCTATTTGCCAAGACCGCCAAGCCACAGCGCCACACCCCCAATCCCGCTGCCTTCGTCTTTGATCGACCTTCAATTCCTCAAATAGCTCTCATCTCTCTGTTAATTCTCTTTCGTAATTGTGTGCCAACTTTTCCACATCTTGCGATCACCATGGCCTTTTGTATTACATTCGGAACCCATGGTAAGTCCTCTTGTTTTGACCCAGAAACCAGAGTGGACCCTGTCCCAGGAGTTATATTAAGTGACGGGTATTGCACCCGTGCTGTCGACGTTGCGAATATATCCTGCCGTACACATTGAGGGAGATACTGACGACAAATACAGAGTTCTCCTCTCAGCTCGAGGGCTATGAGCATGTTCGCGCATACTGCTACAACTGTAAGTTCTGACGTCAATAATCTATCGACACCTGCCTGTTATGGATGGCCTGTTATGGATGGTTCATTGATTCTCCGCTTTTAGGCCAACATTGGAATGGTCACTGCGTCACTCGATGGTATGTTTATGTTCCAGAACACCTAATCAGTAGTTTGAACTTAACTAATGCTTCTTCAAGGCCGTTTTTCACTATTTGCTTCATTGTGAGTTCATGCTCGGCTGAACATCGTTCTAAGAAACTGCTCCAGATGTCTAACTTTTACCTCGCTACAGCCATTGATTCCCCTTGCCATGCACAAGTACAAGGTAAATACGATTCTATCAATCACGTCTTGACTCCCTTGTTAACGTACTATATAGGAGGTCCAATGCTACACATGCCGTTATACACAAGACCTACGGTACGCTCTGCCCTGAAATAATCGAATACCATATGCTTGGTAAGCAGGGTAATAATACTAACAATGACCAAATCAGTGACCGACCCGACATCACGCCTGACACACGACCTCCGGCAGGCATGCAATATGGCATCCAGCCGCCCCCTCAGGCCCAAGGAGGCTGGCAGCAACAGCCTCCTCTGCAAGCTCCCCCTCAAGCACAGGGTGGACTTGGATACAAATGAGTTTCCAAAGATGTTCAAATTCTACTAGCATGACGACGCGGCAACTTTTACGGGGATGGTGGCAGAAGCAGGGTGTAACTGGAGACGCATGTTGCAGCCTAATACCGCGGGTTCACCCTTTGGCGTTAGGTGCTTTTGTATTTTGTCTTTCTTTATTTGCTATTAAATCTCAAACTTTTGTTTGGTCAGCCTAGCATATTTTGTTCCTCACAATGAATATACATGGTTGTTATAGAATGTTAGTTTACTACCACCCACTGTCTACCATGATTAGAACGTAATAATTGAGCGGATGAATTTCAAATTCGGATAAACTAGCAAGTAGGGGTATATGTAGCCATAAACAAGATATTAAATCAAGACCAAGGCATAAAGAAATGGTCCAGTAAAAGGTAGCACCATCAAGAACCTCAAACCTCCCTCTCCGAGGCCTTCTTATCCTTCTCCCCAAGATCCGTCGGCGTCACAGCCCCAGAAGGTGTAGCGACATCATCAGCCCCAGCCTTTGTGCCCCGATAAACCTTAGGCTTTTTCCCCACAAGATCAAGCGACATCATCCGCACAACACGAATAATACTCGCCCGTCCCTCGTACACCGGGAACACCACAACACCAAACAGTGTAATGAACAACCAAATAATCCCAACAACAACCCAACCCGTGAAGAACTTCTTGCTGAACACGTATGATGACCCGTACATCGGAATCGGCCAGATAATCAGGAAGGAAAATGCCATGAAGAGTGTGAGTGTGCGCGCGTAGAGTGCAGAGCGGTTGAGCAAACGTTCTTCCTCTTCGCTCTCAGCTTGCGAGGGACCCATCTCGCCTGGGACTAGTTCCAGGTCGACGTGGGCTTCGGCGGCGACTTCTGTGTCGTCAACTTTGCGGATTGCGCGCATGGATTCGTAGTCGTAGTTTTGTGGGCCGAAGATGTAGGTGAAGAGTGGGACGAAGACTACTGGACTGAGGAGGGCGGCGACATTGCCGGCGAGCATGGGGTAACTGGAACATTTTGTTAGATTCTGGTTCGCAGTATGGATGTTGGGAAGGGAATGCTTACTTAGCACCAGTAGTGTCGACTGTTAGGGTTCCGTATTGCTTCTTAGCGGTAACTAGCCAGGCAATGAGGGAGACTGCAAGACCGAGGGGTGGTGAACAGGCTGCTGCGACACGGTTCTGGCCCTTCCAGAGGAGGGTCATGGCACCTGGGAAGACGGCGGAAGAGATAATCACACCCATCAGCAGGTAGAGATATCCCATACCAATGCCAGCGTAGTAGAGACCGGTCGCAAAGCCCGCCATGATGATCGAGTAGACGATGCAGGACATGTGCGAAATCCAGACCAGTCTCTTACCTTTGGCGCTTGGGTTGATATAAGCCGCGTAGATATCGTAGGTGAAGATCGAAGAGACGGCGATCAGCTGCGCCGAGAATGCGGATGTCACAGCCATGAATATCATCAGCGTAGTCGCGACAGCACCGCTGTAGCCGAGCAGCTTGACAGCTGCAAAGGGGAGCACGAGTCCGGCGGTCACGTCGTCAGAGCTCATGCGATTCGAGCCCTCTAGTGCCAGCGCGGAGAGACCCATTGTGCTGGCGCATAGCCAGGGAATGGCGAACCAGCAAATACCGCCAATCACGTATCCTGGGAACGCGTGGACGGGGCTGGCGGCGATAGCCTTGTTGTAGTAGCCGTTGTCCAAGAACACTGTACCGAAGTTACCAACCAGGTTGATGATCCAGAAAATGCCACCCTCCTTAGAGCGCATGGTTAGGTAGCTTCCTTCGGCATTACCCTCAACGGGGTGACGCTGGGAGGCTGCAACTAGCGCATCGTACACCTTTGATGGAGATCCTAGCTCAGCGTTTGTGGCATAAGCGGAGAAGGCGAAGAGGAAGATAACGACCAGGATGACCACAGTGTGCAAGTAATCTGTGATAAAGGTAGCCTTGATACCACCGAACAGGGTGTATAGTACCACGCCAATCGGGAGCAGGAAGCAAGCTGCTGCAGTGGGCACTCCGGTCAAGGAGGTCATCACGGCCGACCCACCGGTGAGCAGCATCGCAGTAACCAGGATGTTGGTCATCAAGCAAAAGACTATAAACACAATGTGCACGACGGTTCCATAGCGAGCGCGGATGACTTCCAAGAAAGTGTGTGCATTCGGCGCACGGCGTTTGAGCTCGATAGCGAGTGTTGCGAAAAGAAGAATCTGGACAGTGGCGCCTATTTATACACAACATGTCAGATATAGAACTTTTTGGATTATACTAATATAGTGGGAACTAACCTGAGGCGTAGAAAAATGGACCAGAGACACCGTATTTGTATGCGACAGCTGATGACTGGAGAAGGGTTGCAGCCCATGTCCAACTACTAACAACGGCGGCGGCAACTAGTCCTGATTTGACGGACCGGCCTGCAGTTGAGAACATCTCAGAGGTTTGGACTTCATTCTGATAGCTGTGTGGAAGTATTTTGTTAGCTTATGCGACTATATTGAATGAAGCATCGAGACGCACCGTTTCAAAGCCCAAGTAATAAAGATCATCAGCAGAGCAAAGGCAAAGCCTAGTCCCAGGATAATTCCATATCCAAAGCTCTGGGACAAAGGCGCTGTGAAAATAACCCCGTCGGACGACATATCGTAGACGTGTATATAACCAGGGACCTCAAAAAGGGTTAATAGCCAACAGGGGAATAAATGTAAAAGATGTTGGCAATGTGCCTCGAATTAGCAATCAGCGACTAGTGCACCAATTGATATGGAAAGTACGCTTTATATAACTCTCCAATACTGACTTGGCATATAAAATTATCAAGCTCCCCAGATGCGGACGATAGCAACCTCATATAGGGCCGGACGCACAGCACCCCAAACATAGTATGGACCCTAACTCCGAATTCGCACAACCCGGGGCAAATCTGGACCAGCATGACGATCTCTGACCTGAGCTTACCTAGGTAGATAGGGATGCTGCATTTTGATTGTTAGATAAGGGCATGTTCTCGTAATGCCATGGCGCACATGGCAGGGATGTGGATCGTCTAGGTACGCTACTAGAATTAGAGAAGTAACATCTCAGTGGTGAACTGCACGGAGATTTTCAAAGAGCCACTCTGCTGTCGACGGATGAAGCACAAGGAAGGTTTTCACCGGGGGTATACACGTCGTCAGTCATTGGTTGGTGCTGGTTGTTATCAGTTACCCTTTTAGGGTACTGTCGGTTGGGTGGTTGTGATTGGCTGAAGAAGATCTAAGATAAGACCCCGTACAGAGTACTTGTTGTAGGTAGACATTCCCAGTCTGCCGATGCACATAATTTCGCCAATATGCTGGGAAATATCGGAGTGTCCCGGCTCCAAAGAAGCTTAGGGCTGATCAAAATGTGCTTGGTAGTGGAGGTTTCTCATTCTTATTAGAATCTATGGATATTTTGAGATCCACTATCTCCCCACGTTCGCTTTAATTTCTGTTAAACGTTATATTATTACCTAGCTTAATCAGAAAGTTTCAATTAAGTATTGACTTGACCAAAGGATGAATTAAATTCGTTATCATGATCTTCCCGACCTCGGGACCTTGGTCTGTAGGCTGCTTATCCTCATCCTACGTAGACTGTGTCATCAAGCCATAAATTTATTACTGGGCCCTATAATTGTTAAACGGTGGGGATTGAAAGAAAAAAAAATTACGTGTCTGTCTCTATTGAGGGAATTTGTTTTCTCACCTGGTATGGATATATATACATTTAAAGTGTGGAGCTATACGCGATGAATATAGCCGTCGACTATGCAACTTCACGTCTCCCTTCGCGGCTTTCAACTAGATAACTAACTATATTTGCAGAAACGATATCATCACCAAAATCTACACCTCGCTGCCGTCTTTTTGATAGATGGATGCTATACAGAGAAAGATGGGGTTATTATATCTCATGGAAAGGCGATGCAGAGAGTGGTATAGTGATGACATTTTCACAGGTTGTTGGACACTCTAGATAGCTCTACAAGTGTCTGGTGTGTCACACGGTCGTTCGCATTCCTTCCTCTATTGACCATTCCTATAAAACCCCCATGTTCCTCAGAAAAAAGTTCATCCCTGTCTTCATCCCTTAGCTTTATTTATACTCTTCGTTATAAAGAGCTATATCTCCACCTACCATCTTTTTTACTTGTGAATTTCTTACTTCATCTCACATCACTATTCTTCCATGCTCATCAAATAATAATGGGATATTTATTTTCTGAGTTGTGCTATTGGCATTGTTCCGTTGAACATCCAGCCACCGATTGGAATGATATCCATCACTGCTTACCGGTGATACCCAACCTTAAAACCAAGCTGGTCTGATATGGTACTGTTCAAGGCTTGTGATGTATATTCCTATATATCATCGAGAATGTTCTGAGCGAATCTCAGACTACAGCCGATGTACCCGAAATGCCAGCCGATATACCGAAATGTCTTGGACCAGTATCGATCCTTCTGGCTGAGGTGCAATGCCTTATGGGCACATCGTGCATTGTATATGCTGCTCTGGTTACCAGATCAGGAGGATGAGAGCAATCAGAGCAGAGTACCCCAGCCAACGACAGCGCTCAATAGCGTCTCCATCCTAGGCCGCAGTACACATTTTGGTTGGGTCGATTGCGGTATCATCGGCGCTGCCGCGACAACTTGTACAAATACAACGTGTGCAAAGATGAACAGATTTGATACAGCCACATAAACGGGAAATGCGTCCAGATCCCCACTAGATACGAGAAAGCACCCAATCCAGGTTTGGACACGAACAGCAACAGTGGAATAGAAACTTTCTTTGGGAAGGCACATGGCCCATATAGAGATGTTTGATATCAAGAATGACAACGGCGATGTTGGGGAGAAGGGGGGGAGTTATTCATTTTGGGATACCCTGTTGGTATCCAGGCTGACAATACTGGAGTATTTGCATGGGTGAAACGAAACGTCCAGAGCATCATAGTCAAAAAAATCATATTGCTATCAGATATCAGTTCTGCGCAAGTTGCCTCTGGTATAGTGAGCTGCGGATGTGTTCACAAATCCCCTTGATACCACTGTCTTTCGTTGTTTTATCGAGAAGCTAGGAGGCTTATGCAGTTACCAAGAACAACAAGTGATGAATGACTTTACAGCTGCACGTTTCATCTTCATAGTCTCTGAGGAAGGGGGGCCTATAGGGAGATCATAGCGTCGACTAGACCGGCTTGTTTGAAATGTCTTATGGTTACATACTTTCTCTGTAGTAAAATGTTCTCACGGCACTTTCCTTTCCTTCCCTTTTCTATAGCTCTGCACTACATGTAATAGGTTCCTTTGTTCATTCCTGCCAGGTGCTGGCAATGGGAGCCAAACAACGGCTCGTCACCTCCAATTGTGTTCGCTTGTCATGAATTAATACATAGATGGGTAGATAGCCCTATTTACACAGTACTCTGTGGTTCAATGACAATGGAACGGTAGCTCGGCCCTACTTCTACAGACACAGCATAGAAACTTGGGCTGAGTGTATGTTTGAGCTGTATGCGGAGGACAAGGGCGAGAGGTTGTACTAGGTGCATTGCCTTGAGCATTGAACGGAGAACAGAGCCTTCGCCATCCCATGTACTCCAAACCACCCCGAGATTCAGCATGCAGGTTGGGGCCAGAAGCTTGATATTCTACAAAAATACCATGAAAGCAAATTCAATGCCATAAACGGATTCAATCAAGTCTTTATATTGTACAGACAAATGTCTGGATAGAACAGACACCACCCATGTTTCAGTCCAAGCTGCCACAGCCACAGCACATTCCAGCGCATGATATCGCCGGGAAAAGAGCCAATAGACATAACACAGACAGACCAAGACGGATACACGACCTGACTAATTCTACCCAGAATGACCTACACAGCAGATAGGTCGATGAGTAACTCTCTTTTGCAACGCAAATGAAAACACCACACACATCAAAATGGAAACGGAAACAGAAATGGAATCACGCCAGTTGTTTCGGAAGGGTTGATTTGGTTCCAGCCACCAACGAGAAATGGCCCAAGGGTCACGGGGTATAGGAGTGGGTAAGTGAGGCGGTAGGAGGAGAGGAAGATTTGAGGTCGGGAAGCACGCAGTCAACGCCCGGGATAGACAAATAGTAGACCACATTGCCATCTGACGGGATATCAACTGCGCAATTGAAGCTGATCAAGTGTTTAAGCAGAGAACTTGCGGGTGATCTTGGCGATGACTAGAGCGAAGAAAGTAATTAGCAACCAATAATCCAACCACAACTCCAAACATCCATCTCATCTCCAGTAGTGAATTCTTACCGTGAAGACCAACAACCGAGAAAATGAATCCCAGACTCAGGACGAGGACAACAACGGGGTCAACACGCAGACCGGGGCTCTCATCTGTGTAGAGCTTGAGCATGGTTCCGGTCGAGCCACCGGCGCCGGCAGAGCGGGTGGAGCTGGGACGGGCATTGCGCAGAGTCTCCTTGTGGTCGGCAGTAGCACGGCGGCGCATGGCAGCACGAGGACCGCCGGGGGTCGAGGGAGAGGAGGGACGGCCAACGGAGTTGCCGGTGGCTGCGGCGGCACCGGACTTTGAGTCAGGGCCGGACTCGGCGCCTGAGGTGAGGGGAGAGGCTGGGCGGGCGGAAGCCTGATGATGCATTGTGTTAGTTACGGGATGAAGGGATCGTGGGATTGGTTAGAAAGTTCGCAATGGGTTGTTGCGTTGGTGGTGGTGGATGGGGCAAGCTGGCTTGATCGTTGGATGGACTGCTGGGGCTCGGGTTTGGGATAGATGGACTTACCATTGTGAATTATTTGGGTGTGGAAGAGTTTAAAGGGATAAAAAAACGGTATTAAAAGAAAGATGGAAATGCAGTTCAAGAAGAAAGGAAAAGAGGAGCTTGAGAGTCTGAAAGGAGGTTTGCGGAGTTGAGGCCACGATCGCGGTTTCTTGGGTAATACCGTATTTGACTTGTCAACCCCAGCAGCTGGGGGCGGATTTGGTGGTAATTAACAGTAATTACAGTACATAATGATCCACCAATCAGAACGACTCGGCGCACATTACTGCAATAGCACAACTCATCTACGAGACATTGGAGCGAGTGAAGAAGTTGATGCAGTAACTATAAGTATATGTACGGATACGTTGCAATTTTTGATATGCAGAAATGTCAGTGAGCAATAATACTCATTTTCCAATACCACCGATATCCAGCGTCCCTACAAGGTACTAACAATGAGTTTATCATGCTATGGAATCAATTCCATTAATATAGCTACTAAAATACCATCCACGTGTCTAGCCCATTGAATTAATAAGAAAGACTAGCTCACATTAATCGGAAAAAGCATTGATGGCTGTCGTAAGACATGGAGAACACCTCCGGGAATCAAATCATCCAGATAACGCCGTCGGTGCACTCGTGTAGGGGGGGTATGAGATATGGGGTATGGATATGAACATATAAAGGGGGAACCAAGGAAAGTAAAATCACAGGAATTTTTGACAGCTCAGGGCCAGAAAAGATGGGGGATGGTGGGCAGAGCACATTCGACGGGGATGAGGTATCATACTGAGCCGAAAGCCCAGAAATAAGAAAACAAAATGCACAAAGAGATCAGGCTAAATTTCAAGGTGTCCACACAGACACGAAGTTCACAGATTAGAAAAAGGCAGACGCTCCAAAACTCAACGCCCCGGAAAATTACTTATAGAAACACCACCCTTTGTTCGCACCGGGTGGTCAATCGATCATCATCCGTGATGGTACTTGGGTAAGATTCGAAGAGAGCTCGGTAGTCTTTGCTGCTTCCTTGTTCTTCTTCTTGTTGATGTGGGGCTTCAAACCGCGGTTGAAGTTGTGGGTGCACAGGCAGGCGTTGACGATAGTTATCACAATCAAGATGATGGTGACGACGGCGAAGAAGGTCATCGATGGTCTAGCGGGCAGGTATTTGAAGTAAGTCAGCTCGGAGTACATCCGGAACAGCTTGAAGCAGAAATATCCCATCGCGGCGAATAAGAGGAGCTGGTGAGGTCGTTAGAAGCCAAATCGACATTGCTGGTATTTTCGACTTACAATGATAACGACCATGCCAACCATGGTTTCTCGGCGCACAAACCAGGCGCCACAGACCAGAATGAGAATGGTCACGGGGATGGCAGCCACGGTAAGCGCAAATTCAACATCCATGCTGGCGGAGGAGACCAAGACGAGGAACTGCACCGTAAAGCCCAGGAAGAAAAAGAAATCGAATTTCAAGAGAGCGATGTAGATCTGTTTTGTGGGGGTTAGTCGTGTTGCGGATGGGGAGGTCGAACAAAACACAAACCTGATAGGTGAGGTAGCGACGCTTCATTTGCAGATCGGCACTGATGTGCTTGTAGATTGTCCATGCAAACTCGTCGTAGAGTTTATAGGCCACGAACGTGATCAAGAATGTCCCCAACGCCACAATGCATGGAATGATAATTAGGAACGGCTCGGACTGAGCCCAGACAACCGGACTGATCATATTCATCAGGGCCAAGGTAGAGACCGCCTCTCGAATTTGTTTCACTTGAACAGCGCCGTAAATTAGGAGACCAACATTGCAGATACACAGTCCGATGATCTGAATTGTATTCTTCATGCGCAAAGCATCATATACCAGCACAAGTTCGTATAGGAAGCCAAAACCGTAGAGGGCGAGGAAAGTAGGGATAGTTTTCGAAGCGGGACTGGTGTTTGGGATTTCTTGAATTTGGAAATTTGCGAAAATGTAACTAGAAAAAAAACAACGACGTTAATGGTTGCTTTTCGGTGTCCGGTTCGGCGGAGGTCCATACCTTTCAAGGCTGAGTGTTACGACTGTTTGGACGAGTGCGACAATCGCAAAGGACCACGTCCAATGTGTATTTGGGAGATAGCACATCCTGGTAGTATTGGTTGCGGGCGTGACATTAGGGTATCCCTCTCGTGCGCGAAACCCTCCTGGATCTCGTCGAAAGGCGGGATCGAAAGAACCCCCTAGGAGAGAGGCGCGCGACCCGTGCGATGGAATCTTGCCGAGAGGCTCCGTGGTGGAGCTCAAGTCGGCGGAATGGTGAGGGAAAGACACGATGACGGTGTGACCACCTGACGGTGGCTTTCGCTTTTATAAGACCGGTGGGAAATAGGCCCGATACGGGGGGAAGGGGCAGATCGAAACAACCGGAGGCTCGTGTGCTTTCTTGTGGCTTGGCAATTTAGTTGGCCTCCAGCCGGGATTCGTCAGGAGACGTGATTTGATGCAGGTCTCAACAGGGGCATGCGACCGTCAGACAGACTGCTCGAACCAGTTGAGTCGAGTTAAAGATAAGACGATGATTTCCTCTTTTTATTCCGTTTGTTGTTGTCTCTTTTTTTTTTTTTTTTTTTTTAAAATCCCGCGGTGTTCCGAATTGTCAGGCGGGGGGGTGTAGAGAGAATGTGTATGCAGCGACCGTACAATGTCAAATGCAACCCCTTGTAAAATAAAAAAGGGAGAGAATAAGAAACGAGTGACAGAAGAGAAAGAAAGTTGAAGAGGAAAAGAAAGGCCAGAGGATTCGAGACGGGAAAGTAGGGGCACATCTGGGGTTCAGAGTTGTCCACATACCATGGGGCGGGTCACACATTACGCACCTGGGCAGTATGTAGGCTCCTACGATGTTATGAAGTACTCCGTACACTATGGAGTATATAACCGTACTAGAAGTACAAAAAGTACAAGTACAAATTGGGGAGCCCTGCTTACTACGGAGATTCTAGACGCATCGTAGAGTCCCTGGAAAAAAACAAAACCAAAAAAGACAAAAACCAGTTTCTCCAGCGACCCGAAGCCACACTATTTTGGCCAACGCCTTTTTCTTTTTCTCCTGATTCGAAGCTGGTGGAGTAGACCCCATCGACATGCGACAGGTACCAAACTTAGTCGAGTCTGGACTCTCTCTCTTATTATTTTATTATTTTATATAATTCTTCTCTTGTTTTTGGGTACGTATATTAATACTCTTCTGGTTCGTCCAATTGATTGATAAAGAGAGAACACCTATGTTCTTGAACAGGTTCAACACCTTACAAACAGTAGGTCGCCTGGGCGGGCCCCCGCCGGCCGCCCGGTCCATTTGACTTACTTAATCCTGTAGGTGCCCAGGTGGGTATAGGTCAATCCATAACGAGTTAGTTACCCTCCAGGGCTGATCTAAGGCCAACTTAACTTGTGACACTGGCCTGTCAATTACTCCGTAGTCCTAGCCACATTGAGTCCTACCTATCCCCAGAAAGTAATGTGGAGGTAAGGCTGTGAAACATCCATGGATGCTATGCTGTAATATCATATTTCCAAGGTTGGAGCTGAAATGCGACCCGACCAATGTGGCTGAGACAAGAGGTGGCTGAGACGGTTTAAAGGTTGTCTGAGCCATGGCCCCCAACCAGGTCATCCTTGGTTCATGCAGGTGTGTGTACAGCCGTACCTCGGTACTGAAATATAATTACATCCCCTGTTTGATCTGCTTAATTTTGGTATCTTTATCACCTCATCTTCACTCTCACTCTAAAATTGTCAAAGCCAAGTGCTTTCTTTCGCATGTAAAATTCAAAGGCAACGCGTCCCCAATGTGCAAACCATACCTTGCAACGAGAAGGTCCATATCCATCGTATCATCGTGGGTCAAAGTCCATCATCGTTCGAGATTCTCGGATCCAAACCCGAGGACTTGTATAAAGTCGGATCAACCATGCGTTAATCAACGCCGACACATCTAGCCCATCCAAGTATCTACGCACCCACATTGATAACCATATTCTAGAACGTGATCTCCAATCCATACTCCGGAACTGCCCCACAACATCCACAAACGAGTGACGAGTTTTCCGACCTGGGTACCGGCAATATCTTGACAAAACTGGCCAGCCAAATCGCAAGAACCTTTGGAAGAGAGACACTGGATCGGGTACACGGGGCCGGATCCATCAACAGAAAAGCCCCATAAGCTTACTCGAACCAAACTCTCACTTACAACATACGTGTTGCGCTAAACTTGGTTCGCGTGGTTAGGCGACCAACCAGCCACAGCAGCCTGTTTGGATCTCTCTCGGGATAGATATCAGTACCGAGCAACCGAGCAACCGATATCCACTATAGGAAACCAGCTCAGGACTAGCTTATACACCTAAGCATAATATATGTGAGCTCATAGCTTCTCGCTTAGTCCCAGTGCTAGGCTATTAGTTTGACCCGACGCACCATCCATCGATTATTATACTATTATGATTCATACAGTGTTTAGGGATCAACGCAAAATAGATCTGAAGTGTTTCGTGATTTCGTTTTTGGTTTCAGCTGCAACCGCTGACTCTGTGTCGAAGAGCTTGCTTGCTGACGTCCACGGCAACCTGTGCGTCGGACAGATCTTTGAATGAACCTACAGGTGCAAGAATAGTCGGCCGCTTATGCGGCCTTGTCATGTCTTTTGGTTGGTCTTTTGGGTGCTCTTTTTAGGTGCATAAGAAGACGGTAAAAAAAGCATATTCTGTGCAAGATAATTTTCTACATATAACCTTTAATAGTGATTTTATCCTATTCACTCGATCTGTTACAGAAAGAGTCTTTATCTTCCCTCTGGCATACGTTCTCGATATGAATGTCGCGCAGGATCTGGATCGGGACAGAGATGAGTAGCGAGCAGATTGATGTTTATAAGGAACAACCAGTTTGTCGGAAACTCTGCCATCTCCTCATATTTCCCTTCTTAGTTTAAAGTCTTCATGCTTATCGGAACCGAAACCCAGTCCGGAGGTCCGTTGGTCGCCCTTCCCCGCACTACGATTGCGATGATATCGGCTGTTCCTAGCCACTTGAGCATAGACTATCAAATCTCCCACTTTATGTCTATTATCTAATGGGAACTGCAGACTCTTCAATCAGATCAATAGTATAAGTAAGCATAGGATTTCCTATTCGCTATTCCTCAAGACAAACCTTTCATCATCCAGAATCCCTCTGATACAACAACAATATGCTGTCTTTGTGGGCTGGGGCTATCTTCCTTTGCGGGTGCATTGTAATCTTCGGATTCCTTTCGCCGTTGTCTACAATTCCAGGCCCGTGGTATACTCGATTTACAAGCTTCTGGATTAAGTATCAGGAATTTACTGCAAATCGACGAGAATCAGTTCACCGGTTGCATGAGATCTATGGTCCTGTTGTCCGGTTAAGCCCTAACGAACTATCGTTTACCAGTCTGGATGCGATTAAAGAGATATATGCTTCGGGAGGCAGTGGGTATGACAAGACCGAGTACTATGACCTTTTCAGGCAGTTCAAGATCAAGTCAGAATTTCTACCGGAGAAATAGTTGGAAAACGCTAATCCAGGATTAGAACAATGTTTTCTACTTTATTGAAAGACGAGGTAGTTGCTTGCTCCTATTATAAATGAAATACTCGAATGCTAATATCCACCAGCATAGCAAAAGAAAACGCATCTTTGCCGATAGGTACGCCATGACCAATATCATGAAAGAAAAGCCCATAGCTGTTATTCACGAACGAGCCATGACGTTTGTATCTAAGTGTGTCGAGGCTGGCCAAAAGAGTGTGGATGTTTACGTGAGTTGTCAAGAACAATTGCATCCAACATGAGAAAAGCTAATCTTCTTAGTCTTTGCTTCACTGTTATGCCCTGGACTGCGTTACTCATTTCATGTTCAGCCCCGGCGGCCTCAAATCTCTCAACGTAGCAGAAGACTACGAAATCATGCACGAACTGACCTACCACCAAAGTCTCCAAAGTAGGCACAGTCCAGTTTTCTATACTCCCATGACGAATAATACTAAAAGAACACCAGAAAACCTCCTGGAGTACTACCTCCCTTTATTAGCACCCTATTTCCCAAAATTCCTCCAGGCCCGCAGCTCCCCAAAAGCAAACCAATACGTGATAGACATGGCCGCCCAAACTGGTCTCGACAACCACTCCCTAATGGAAAAGCTCAAGCGCAAAGAATCAAACCTGGCATTAATGCAAGCCGCCGCAGAATGCAAAGACCACATGGCAGCCGGCATCGACACAACAGGCGATGGCCTGTGTTTCTTAATGTGGGAGCTCTCACAGCCCCAGAACCTCTGTTTCCAGGATAAACTTCATAAAGAGCTTAGGGCCGCGCCGGCCAATTCACCCTTGGATAGCTATGTGTACCTCGATGCTGTCATTAAAGAGGCGCTGCGGTGTGCGCCGCCTATTCCGATGTCGCTACCTCGCTATGTACCTGCTGGTGGAAGGGAGATCGATGGGTTCGCCATTCCGGGGAATACTATTGTTAGCTGTCAGCCTTATTCGGTGCATCGGATGAATGATAGTGTTTTCTCTGAGCCTGATCGTTTTAATCCTGATCGCTGGCTTGTTGAGGAGGGAGCTGCTGAGCGGAATAGGCTTTTCTTTTCTTTTGCTACGGGTGGGAGGGGGTGTACAGGGAAAAAGTGAGTTGGTTTCTTTCTTTATTCTGGTATTAATTGCTGATGCTGTTTAGTCTTGCGTTGGTTGAGATGAAGATACTGCTTCGGGAAGTGTATTCTCGTTATCGGACGACAGTGGCTTCGGATATGACTGCTTCGATGAAGCTGGATGATCAGATCATCTCTTCGAGGCCCAAGGGACAGAGTTGTAAGCTGGACTTTGCGGATATCAAGTGATATTGGGTGCTCCTAGAGAGGTGGCGTTTGCTCACCCTTCAGTGAGATCTGAATTGCGCCAAATAATATCTGATCACAAGTTGCATGCTCCCAGGCAAATTATTTTGCTACCTGAAGTAGTAAAAAGAGTTTCCACCACTTCTCATGGACGATCAAATCAAAGATTCAGAGAAGTTTCATCTAGCAATTCCATCGGAATAATATTCAGGTCGAGAAACCCAGCGACTAGTCTTGATCGCTGTTGATCGGGGGTTTCGGTTGAGGAATAAACCCTGTTAGTAAAATACTTGCCAATGAGTATTGTTCAACGGCCAGTGTGGTCTAAGGGGGACCAGTCATATCCTCCATAACAGACCTGTGGAGAAGATGAGAAAGGGAAGATGCGAGTGACGGGGAAAGTTCGAGCGGGGCAACTCTCCCCCCAAGTGGAGGTACGTACGACCCTACGACCATCCATGGATGTTATTTTGATAACATGTGCAATGTGCCCTCTGAGAATTGATTTGATAGGACAATCTTTCTCTTCAACATTCCTAATTTGGCTTTCCATATCTCGTGGACTATATATATTTAAGGTAGCTCCCGGCTTCCACCTAATATAGTCAACCACCTCCACCGAAAATCCTCCAACAAAAAATATGGCCAGTATCAACCCCGAGCAATCCACCTGCCGCTTCTCCAAGCGAATCTCATTCCGATGGCTCACAACGCCCGCCGAGGAATCAACCGATACAATCGTGATGTCCGTGAAGGACTGGTACGTTGATCTGCGGATCGAAACGGCAACAAGCAAAATAGACTGGGCGATTGCCGGACAGAGGATTGTAGAGAGCCAGGAGCCTTGTAAGTTGACTACGTCTTTTACTAAAAGATGCATTATATTCAGTGAAACGATCACGAACAACCCTTTAACTAACCAACTCAATAGTGCGGGTGACCTTCTCCCACGAGCTTGACTCTCACAATGCGTTTGAGACTATTGATTGTGGAACATTTGTCCCCTTGCCAAACGGCGATGATCTCGAGATGGGGTCGATGCCTCGTCATGATCTCCCCGGTGCACCTGACAAGGAGTATGAGGAGGTATGGCGGGAATTGCCATTCAGAGAGGGCCCCGAGGGGCCTAAGAAAGGTGTTTCATGGGTGCTGGAGTCGGATGATGGAGATCTTGGCAGTGGGGAAGGAGAGGTGACGGTAGTGAAGACTTTTATCGGTCGCATCTGGGGAACTTATTTGGCGCTCAGCCAGACGCAGACTCTTACTCGACAGAAGACTGCATCTGGTGAGCTGGTTGTTAAGAAGTCGGGCGCTGGTGTTAGTGCTAGACGAGAAGAATGGGAATCGGGGTGGAAGGAGAAGTATTTGGTTGGGGAAGCTGCGGGTTCTCTGCCTTCGATGGTGGTTGGGTTTGATGGAGAAGGGGTGGGATCTTGGAGAATGCCTGGGGAGAAAGTCGAAGTTCAAGGAAAGACGTATATCGTTCGAGCTTTTGAGGAAATTTAGTGACATCAGGGCTTTTTCGTTATGCATTTGGATACATATATCCGAGCACAGTTCTCGTGATATCGGAAAATGATTATTAGATCTCCCATCTTCAAGATGTTTCATCATTTCGCCATTAGTCAATGAATGCAATAAAATGAACCTCGGTCTTGCACTGCATCTAGGTATGCAAGCTATAGTTATATGAGACGCCGAACAAAGCGGGGAGGTCTAAACCGAGAGTATAAGCTAGAATCAACCCTGCAATGTCGAAAATCAGCTTAGGCAATACAAAATCAAAAGCCTTCAAACCTCGCATTCAATTTGACACAAAAAAACAAGCAACACAACCGACTTTCATAGGACAACTAACCCAACTCCCAAACCAACTGCCCTATACCTTCCCAAACAGGCCAAGCGCACAGATGACTCATCCCACGTGATAGCAATATAAAACCCGCAAACCCGCCCGCTGACCAAATTTCCCTCTTCAAGCGCCATCCCCACCAATGCTGCGTTTCTTTGCTACACACGGCGAGCTTCCCAGCCCGTCCTCGCGACTCTGGGTACTGCCCAGAGCCTCGCGAGACCCCCTTGCAAATGAGAAATTCGGAGGAATCTTCCAACCCCAACCCGCGCCGTCGTTCGTTCGTTCACTCGTTCGCGCGTCGGCGTCGGTCCTGCCCGTGAGGGCCTGGTGTGATCCTAGATCACTTCTTACCCACACTTGCACTTGACATCAGAAACATCGGGCGACGGGAGCTTGCTCCTGGACCCCTTGGGAGAGTCGGTGCGGAGATTGTGTGTGATGACACTTTAGTGCAATACGCAGCATACCTTGCTCTGTTTCTCTTCGGAGGGGCGGATGGTATCATTCGATTCCGATCATTCTGGTGGGGATGGCGCTTCACCTCTTTTTTTCAAGGTCAGTTTATATTTCCTCCCCTGGTTCTTTTTTTTTTTTCGGGGGTGCCTGGGAAGATTTTTTTTTGGCGACCTTGCTGATTAGTGGGGTTGTGGACCTTCCTTGCGAGGTTCCTTAGGGTCCTTTTGCCTGCGGGCTCGTTAGGTTTCGGTCGCTGGGTTTGGTGTTGAGATTTTGTGGGGGCTTTATTCAGAGTGGTGGACATAGTAAAATACCTGAAGTCATGAAATATATTTCTTTTCTAGCCGAATGGCTGGTGGAATATTCTAAATATCCTTTACTCGTAATTGTGTTGGAAATCTTCGAATTCTAAGTGAAGGATGCGTGTTTATAAAAATTTGCGAGGTCGAAACCTCGACCGCTGAATGTGTAAATTATCGTGAACATCTTGTTAAAAACCCCTGTTGTCAGGGAAGTAGTGAAAGAACATTTCCTCCAAGTTCTCTCTATTATCATCGAGCTTCATTTTTAGCATTGCCCATATCCCCTCAAATCACCGATGATTCGTTTACTCTTCGTCGCCGATCTGTGTTCAAACCCATGTTAGCTTGGTTTCCAATGGTGTCGACCTTTGAACAACCAGGAACTTACCTTAGGAGCGAGGTAGAACCGCAGGTGGCCACTTCCCAGACCGTATTCAACAAGCAGCGGCACTTCCTGGGAAAGGTGCAGCACGACAGATGAGGACAGGTTGGAGGCCTTGCAGAAGTTGACGAGGTACTTAAGGGAGAAGGTCAGGGCGACGGGTTCGGAGAGGTTGATGACGACGTTCTGGTCGGGCTTGTCGACGTTGGTGTGCTGGCGGATGGTGACGGATCCGTTACCGATATCGCCCTGGCAGGAGAACTTGACGCCCTCCTTGCTGGCCTCAATCACAACTATGGAAGAAATTAGCATGACGGGACTTTTTTTTTGTCTGCCACCCGGGCTTGGGTATTGCTTCAAAGAGAAAAGTTGCTTACCAGACTCAGACAGCGCGTTGAGATCTCTGCAGATGCGCTGGAACTCAGAAGAAGGCATCTCCACGGTAGCGGCGTACTCAGTCTCAGGGATGGCCAGGTGCTCCTGGTCAATATCCATGAGCTTGATGTCATACTCGCTGAGTCGGTCTGTCTCTGCACTCTCGAACATGAGGTTGACGGCATCGGGTGAGTCCTCGGCCTTGAGGGTCAGGATGTCTTCATTCTGGGCGGCGCGGAGCACCTTGGTCAGGGAGAGCAGGTTGATGCCGAGAGCGATGTTACGGTCGCAACGGTATGGAGAGAAACCCTCGGCGCGGAGCAGCATGGAAACTAGGGCAACGTGCGAGTTGTCCATGGCCTGAAGGGCGATCCCGGAGTCATTGCAATCGAAGTTGCAGTCCTGGACAAGATCCTTGATGGCGTCGACGACCTACACACAACAGTGTTAGTAACTTGTCGATTACTGAATTGGTTGAGTGGTATAGATCACATACGCGCTTCAGAAGGCTGGCCTGTTCCAATCGTGCTTCCAACACTAGAGAGTGGGTTAATTGGTCGGTTCTTCGCACACAACAATCTTTTCGATTTGGGGGTTGGCCGACTTACTCTTGATGGTTTTGTGTGTGTTAAGGTATTTAAAATGGGTCGTAGGGAAATAAGAGGGAAGAGAGTGTGTTTTCGAAGTGAAGAAAGTGGTAGGGAGATGAGGACAGTGAATTGGGTATGTATTTGAAGAAAGATGAAAGAGGCAGCAGGTCTAATATAAGGATCGCGTTGGAAGAGGGTGGGGAAGACGCGGTCGCGTTTGGCGATATGTCCCTTTCGGGTTAAGTTTGATACCTCAGGCGGCAAGGCAACAAGGCCTCCTTCATATCCGTCCCCGTAAGGGTTTGCTGATATATGATCAACAATTACGAGTAGTATGAATATTGAAAAGATAATTCATTTGCAGCAGAGCCAACTGTAATGTACAATATGGATGGACAAAAAAAGACATTGAGGTTAATCCCAAACTCAACAGAGACGAATGTCGAAAGAACACCCACCATCCAAGACCACTTAAAGACAGACGAACAGATAATAATGGCACAAAAGAAAATAAGTAATACGCAAAGCAGCAAGAAGCAAGAAGCAATAGTCCTCGAATAAACACCGGTGTCGCCGAGCCCCGTCTATATGTACATGTTGTGGGTATCAATTTATGACTTCCCTGCTGCTAGCGCTGGTTGAAGTCAAAGCTGTGCCGGATGGCGCAGACGAAAAAAAAGAGGGATCCTGTGTGGAATGCATCAAGCATGAAACAGAAGTCCAAGCCTTGTCTTAGATGCTGGTAACTCGTTTTGCGGAGTTGTTTCCTGGTCGTTGTTTGATGACCATTTCTAGTTCCTTGAGCATGTTATTGCTGGCATCGACCTTTTCTCTGGCAGTCGCCTGTCTGGCACGGTCTTCTCGGACACGTGCAAGACGCTCGTCTCTGGTCAAAGACATTCTCTTGTTTCTCGAGGCCGGGAGTACAACAGCTTCGAAAATTTCCTCGTCATCATAGGTCTGGGTCAGATCCGGCCGGCCCTCGCCAGTTAAGGCTTTCAGCGCATCCGTTGGGCTGCCCTCGACTGCCGTAGACCCTCCCAGACTGGGGGTGGGGGACATGGGTAACAAGAAAGTACTCGGTGGTCGCGAGCGATCCCCGACGCTGAGGCGATCGTGTTGGTTTACCAATGCGGCTTTGCCAGCTTCCCACTCTTGGAGAAGAGCCCTAAGATCACTGCCAATCGAGTCATATTGTGTAAGGAGGTTGGCTTCGAACTCATCAGGGTCTGCACGTTCTAGATTGGCATGTGACTCCTCGCTGGCAATGTGCATTTTAGCATGCAAGGCACGGACCCCTTGTGACAAGGAGTTGAGCCGTCGAAATTGAGAACGCAGGTAGTCCTTGCTTGGTGAGGCGGAAGGTAACGGGGATGGAGGAATGGTATCATCTGCGCATATTAGCCAATGTCCTTGTGCCAAAAAAAAAAAAAACAGGAATCATCACTCACGGTCCTCTTCATTTAAAATTGCAGTCATTTTCAGCATGCTGTTGCCGGTCACCGTAGCGAGCTCACGCATTTCCTCGACAGCAGAACTCCACCGAGCAATATCAGAGCCACCGCCATCGGCGCTGAGAGCTAGCAAGCAGCACAGCACGCTTTTTCTCACACTATACAGTTTTCCAAATAGATCCCTCAGAGCACGCAGTGAGTACTGGTCTTCGTTGGCTCGCTGCGACAGCGACACCTCGACCGCTTCGAGTTCTTCCAATCCAATATCATAGATGTCGTAATATTTCGCAAGATTGCCGTCATCGGTAAGTGGGCGTAATGTATTCTGGGATTGAATATACCGCTCGAGCATGGAGTAGAAGCATTCGGAAACCGCTCTGCGTAATCTCAAGCATCGTCGCGTTTGTACTAGATCTTCCAACCGACTGATGGGGGGCAGAGGAGTGCTTCTGTGGTAGTTGGTTAGCACTTTTATAATCTCGAACCCAAACTTCATGTTCTTACATCCGATAACCTCTCGAGACAAGTTCGACCTCCTGAATGAAAACCACAGAGGCTGACGCAGCAGAGTCAAATCCCTGAGCGTTTCCAATGAAAGCGCCAGCTGCCTCAACAGCCTGGTGCCGGAGATATTTCAACCATTGTCGTTTTGCGAAAGCATAAAACAAGACACCAACAGCGGGCACGAGTATCAGAAGCACTCCAACTTTCTTGAGACTGAGTCCTGACCCAGTCCTCGAACGGCTCCAATGTAATAACCAAGCGATGGAAAAGGATGTGGCAGCTGTGACGATGGCGCCTTGAATTCCAAAAGTTGTAGATAGGGACGGGAGAGCGGAGGGTTGCTTTGCAGATAAGACATCTGCAGCGGATGTGTAGGAAGGAGCGCTGTGTTCGTTTAATAGTTGCGATGCGACAATAACGTAGCCAAATTGTTCCAAAAATCGTTCGTTATCGCTTCGTGCCAATCCGACATTCAGGGCGGACTAAATGAGAAGAAGTGTCAGCATGATCCCCTACTATCGTAAACGAGGGGTCGTACCGAGCAGGTGTCATATAGTTTCCCGATTAGTTCCCCCTGTAGTGTTCCTCGTAGATTGAGAGGCTTCGGTAGCTTGTTTCGGACGCGAGTCTGGAATTTGGAAGCCCCCCGAGGGGCAAAGTTGGAGGAACGGGTATGATCATCGTCGCTGTGATTCTCGTGATTCTCCTCCACGGGCCAACTCTCTTCGTTTCCACCCTCCCCTGACAAGGATGTCAGTTGGGTTTGAATTCATCAGACATCTTGGACATAACTCACCTTCCAAATATTCCGCCAAAGGCGAGTTCTCATACACGATTGATTCCATGTTACGGGATCATACCGCGATAACAGGAGAGCGGAGAAGGTGGGCGAGGGGTGAGGCAAAACAGGTGATGAAACAGGGCGCTTACAGATCCATATCGTAGAAGGGTAGGCGCCAGGCAGACAGAAAAAGAAAAGTACCGATCAGTAAAGAATGTGAATGTAAATGTGAATGTGAATGTAAATGTAAATGTAAATGTTTAGGGTTGGAAATGCCTGGGGCCACGTTGAGGCACGTCCGGGGAAAGGAGGTCTCCCAGTCACGAGAGTCTAATTTAGACAATGACCCACTTACCTGTTCCTGATGTACTTTGATGGTCTCTAACAAATGTACGGAGTACGGAGGTAAGGGTTGTCTATATATTTAATTTTAAAGGAGATTAGATGGTACATAAAACTACGATGTACAACATACATGTACATGTCTAGTTTCCAGCCAATCTGGTTAATGGGGATCTACATCTTGCTGAGTTGGCCAGCTGCAGTTTTCCAGGGTTATCCATGGATGCACATATTGCTGAGTCATCCAGTATAATCTGCCAGCCTGGTAGATCTGGCATCCACATACATCCATTTTGAGGATAGATCACCATCCATCATGCTTCTAGAATGACGATCATGCTTCTGTTTTGATTTTGATTTGGACTAAAAATGGATAAGATAGTCAAAGTCCTAGTTGCTTGAATAAGAGCGCAAACAATTAAGTCAGGGTAACGATGACTATATTGTATGACCCTACTGTGATATTCCGTGCATTATGCATGTCATATAAGTGTTTCACTCTTTCACCAGTATATTCCAGATACTAAGGACCAGATCGTCGATTCAAATCTAACCTCCGACCCAACCAGGATGATGCTGCGCAGGATATCAGCCGCCTTTTAATCTCCATAGTAAGAGGACTTGACTCCCAAGAGAGATAAGCAGGTGCAGATCTCCAGCAAGTAAGGGGATTGTAGATAATAACATGGCATCAATGAAGATACTCTTTGGGGAATATGCATACCATTATACAAAAGAATAGTCGGACGATTATACGGCCCTGTGGTGTCTTTTAGATGGTGCACAGCAATGCATCCGTCATTAGCTACGGATCTTAAAGAATAAGGGCGAATTAAGAATATCAACAATCCTTTGGGCTCGAATACAGTCTTTCCTGAATATAAGCGTATAATCAATGTAGTGGTTTATCTCATCTACAATAACAGGTACGCTTTATACGTGCAGATCAGGGCAAGACAGTAATGGTTATTCTGTAATTCCACGCAAAGATTCGCCAATCGAGATATAGTATGTCCATACTACACTGACGTAGATGCTAATAGAATTCTCCGTAAACCATATGTAATGACTTTCGCTCCTTATTCATGTGATAAATAAATAATAGGTTGGGCCAAATCTCACCCGGGGCACCCTGGTGGATATAGTTGTTTTCCGATAGGTCAGATATGATCGTGTAGCTGTTTTAGTAGATTAGCGTGGGAATGGGAATACTCTCGAAAGATCCTAACTTACACCCACCACCGGCAGCCCGAACCTCCCCCGGACATCTCATATTTATCACGGTGACGACTAAAGATGAGACGTGCGAAGAATAATGTAGTGATTCCTACTCCGACCGGGAAGTCCCAATATGTGATTGCAGATGTGGTTTGGACGTAGCCATGCCGAGTCCACTCAAGGATTCCCGTCGGGTTATCGAGTTCAGCCCTCATGTTGATTCGAGTTGACGACACACCATCAGGATGAATCAAGTAAATTGACCAGTGGTTATCGCTGGTGTTAGGACCAGCTGCACCAAGGGTGTGTACCACCACACGGACGTGTGTGACTGGCGTATTGTCTGCTTGCACAGCTTGTGGAGATATTCGAGGTGCCATTGAGGAAAGGAGGTTTAAGAACTATGCTATATGTTGTATGTTGAAGAAGCTAGTGAAGGACAGTTCTCGTTTAGGAGATGAAGCCCATGGGTTTCTTGCTCGAATTTAAATGGACCAGATCTTGGAGCCGTGTCTACTAGCCTAAATCTCATGAATCCTATAGGCTCTAACGATTCGAGCGGTAGTGTATGCGTGGCAGAACCTCGCTCTTATCCATTGGGTGGGAACGGTTTGTGGAGGACCATGCTAAGAAGCCACGAAGACTTGTAGTCTTGTACTTATTTAGCCGCTTTTTACACCGCTCTATGCAGTGTATTGTAAATTATTGATACTATAGCTCACTTTGTATGCCAGATGAAAGGCTTCATTTTCGACAACCGTAAGAGAATAAGGGTACTAGTTATGAATATTTGAATACTAAGGCATTTGTAATAGAAATTCAGGTATTTTAACTTTTCTGCCGTTCTAAAGTCAGGCATTCAGGCACCAAAATCACCTATAAATGGGGGTTTGAACCCTGGCCACTGTAGTCTTCATACCCGTCTTCTGCCCCTTAGCACCTTCACACCACTCCGCACCAAAATTGTATCACATCTTCCTCAGGACTTTCCCTTTGTCGATTCCGAGGTGTTTTTTTTTGTTCTCCTTGCCCGGTTCATCACCCTCGTTAGTCATCTTTTCTTTCCAAATTTTTCCCCTTATAACCGAGGGCTTGCCACGTCATCGGCGTTTTATTATCGCACCACATTGCGGAAAAGCATGGCGCTTCCTAAAGACATCCAACGAGCTTCGGTGCTCTCCCGCTGTGCAAATCCGTTACCTGCGAATATTGTCAGCCAATATGGAAAGCGTATTATCAAGGTGTCCGATCACGAAGTGGTTAAGTGGGGCCCGGATATTACGAAAGAAGAAGCCGATAATCAAAGACTAGCCTATGAACTTATGGATAGTCACCTAGTTCGTGTTCCACGTGTGTATGATTTCTTTTCTGATGAGCAGGGCCGGGGCTATATTGTGATGGAGTATATAGAGGGGAAAAGTATGGATCTATTAGAAGATTCAGCCGCCCTTCAAAAAGTTGTGGACGTGCTTGATTATTTTGCAACATTACGGCACACTAATCCTGGCCCTCTATGTGGAGGACCATGTCGTGGGCTTCTCTTTCCCGAAACCGAGGATTTGGTATTCGACAATCTTGACGAGATGGAGAAGTGGTTCAATAGCCGTCTGTTGCCAGACAACCCGAAGTTGTCTTTCCAGGGCTGTGACCTCGTGTTCTGTCATTTAGATCTCGCGCCTCGAAATATCTTGTTGCAGAAAGATGGATCTCTCTGCCTTATTGACTGGGCATCTGCCGGTTACTACCCAAGGTTGTTTGAGTTTTGCGTGCAGTGGATTGTTGAAGGAAGGGACGACAGCTTCAATTCCCTTCTCTTGGAATCGGTGAAGCCTTTATCAGCCCAAGAGATGGCACAGAAAACGTCCATCCTATGTGCTTGGCGAAATATCCAAAAGTATCCTTTGTAAGTGCAGAGAACTCCCACTTTTTATGGATTGACACTCATCCCACTCTAAGTCAAAACGGAAATTCAAAATCGGTTGGAAGGTCAACAGATTTTATCCGCCTGTCCCCCCCTCCAATGCCAAAATATCCACCCGGGCAGTATGAACAAGCTCAGGACGAATGCTTTGCACATAAAAGTTACCCACTTGCCGCTTCTTCAAGTTCGGCTCTAGAAGTTGGAAAGCAAAACAAAGTCCACAATACCCTCACTCGATATTTACGCCATCTACGTTCAATATTCGTTCCACGAAATAAGCTATCTGAAATTGACTAGCATCGGAGCTTTTTCAGACGGCTACCTACAGAAATACAGTATCGCAATAACTCTTTAAAGACACCCATCCAACGTAGTATATTTTATTTATCCCATGGTAGTGTTGTGAAGTGGGAGTGGACCTAAAATACAGCAATATAAACCAATGAGAGAGTTATGTATCGGTGGCACATTTCGTTGCCCGTACTCACGGATGGAGCCCTGGAACATCATCGTACCCCGCACCATACAACTTCCCTTTGCTCCCACAAGTCCAAAAGTCATTCTACACTTCGGCTTGACTGCCATTTTACCATATTCACTTTTACCTGCTTGTGTTGCAATATGAGTGATGCCGACCCCGAACGCGAGGATCAGCCCGAACGCGAGGACCGCCCTAAAGGTGCTACTGAGGAGAGCAAAGCAATCAACTTCAAATGGACTCCTGAGCTTGTGAAGATTGGAACCTC
This sequence comes from Penicillium verrucosum, assembly GCF_028828655.1. Lineage (NCBI taxonomy): Eukaryota > Fungi > Ascomycota > Eurotiomycetes > Eurotiales > Aspergillaceae > Penicillium > Penicillium verrucosum. The sequence goes on along the minus strand of NW_026643214.1, from coordinate 578,922 downwards.
TCGCGGCGCGATACATCCATCTCTCGGTCCTATTGAAGAGCACAACGGCTTTCGTATTTTCAAGTACCGACCTGGCATGACCCTACCAGATCCTGCTGATACGCGTGAATGTTTAAGATGGGCGGGACTATCTGATAAGAAGATCATAGAGGTAGAACAGAAGTTCGACCAACTATACCCAGATTATCAAGGACCCAGCTGTGGATATGCCGAGAAGTACCACCGGACTGGCTACACTGAAATCATATTCCCTTTCCCTAAGGTTGAGAAAATGTTGGATATGTTCATTCAAGGAATGCATGATGACCACGGTGAGGTTGAAGAAACTCATAGTGAGTGTCTTCTAGTTCGTGCGATAGGTGGTTGTTGGGTGCCTAGATGCCTGAGGCCCAGGGCCCCACTTGGGACAGATCCTCTTTGTGCAGTAGATAGTCTCTCTCTCTCTCTCCTTCTCTCCTTCTCTCCTTCTCCTCTCCGTCCTACCGCAAGCAGAGAATCCTACAGTGTTATTTCTCCAATCTCAACCACGTAGATTCTCTGTTAGTGGTTCTTAGCTGATCAACTCAATATATAGGCTTTTATCGAGAAGGGCATCCAGCTTGGACTCCGCCTGGAATTTGCGATATTTTGTGGACTACACAAGGATGATCCCCGGGCTATTGAAAACCCCTATCTATTCGAGAAAGACTGGTTTTGGATGGGCCCAGCAAGCATCATGACTGATACCCTAATCTCATTTTGGAGGGGAGTCAAGAAATGCATGGTGTCGAAACTGCTATATGACGGAAAGGCATTCACGTGTGATGGGACATGGGTGGTCCGTGAAGGAGAAACTATAGATCGAGCAAAAGTGAGGGTGGACGACCGAGAGCGTGAGAGGCTAAGAGAACAAGCGGAAAAGGAATACAAAGCAGAAAGGGAGCGTGAGAAAGAAGGGTTGGAGAAATTGTGCGCCGAGGAGGACGCCATATGGGCAGAGCAAGACAGACAGGCGGAGATGCTGAAGCGACAAAGCATAGACAAAGCTGCTCAGCAGAAGGATGACGAAGCAATGCAGTAAATTGATGTTGATATTGGAACCGACAAGCTTAAGACATAAATACCATGAATGACACCACCATGCCCACGAATCTAGTGGCTCTATATGATTTGGTGGGTCGTGGGCCCGGAATGAAAGCCCACAAAGCCCATTCGGGCCCATAATGGGCCCCAAACGATACAAACATACCAATTTATCGTAGCTGCATAATTAATGCATTTTTCTCTGGTTTTTTTGGGTATTCAAACTACCATCTAAACGATATATGAAGCTATATAGAAACTTTAAGCTTATAAATTAACTCAAAGGGCTGATTGATTTGATTAAATACACTAAGAATTTTTGAAAAACTTTACTTTTTATAAGGGGTACTTGCTTTTATTAGGGAACTACATAGTAAGTAGAGGTACTATTAGTGCTATTACGGTTAACACCTAAGTACAGACCCAATATATATATCTCTTTATACTAATACTCAGTAATCCTCCTAGGTACGAATTTATGGTCAAGTTGGATCCTTTTAGGGTGATTTTATATGAAATTTTGTATAAAATCTGGCATTATAATGCTAAAATCAATATAATATCTACTAGATTCCTACTTCTTACCATGATAATGTGATAAAACTAAATATATAGGTTGGTACATACGTAAAATATAGCCATTAATCAGCTGCTTTATGCGTGCCAAGACTATATTTGTGTATAGAAATGGGCTTTTGATGGGCTTTGAAGGGCGCCCATTAATGGGCTGTGGGTTGGGCTGGGCTTTGAAGACTGGGCCCATAGCCCACTGCGGGTTGGGCTGTGGGCCTGGGGCTTGGGCCCATTTGTGGGCCATTGAGAGGTCTAGGCTTGGATGACTTTAGGCTTCGCGTAAACCAAGTAGATTTGGCGACCGTTAGCTTCCCTCTTCCATCTTTCAGTTTCTTCACTCCAGACGGAGGGTCTGACCCTACCCTAGGAGCTTTAGCTGGTTAAGTATGTAGGCCGTCTAGCGAAAACCCCTCATAAATTTAGCACGGTTAGGAGAAGTTGATAATGCTTGGAGAGAAGGCCACGGGTAAAACGCGATTTTGATTCGGATATTTAAAACTCCTTTTAAGGCCGCTACGTGATAACAATGCGTCGTGACGTGCTCGCATACACGAACCATCGTCAGAGCCAACTCAAGGCTTGCTTTTATTCTAGCAATATCCAGATTGCTTATTCGCACATGAAATTGCATACAGAGCTTACAGTACACCCTTGGGCCAACACTTAGATTAATAGTTCTTTTGGATTCTCGGTCACGATATAGATACTCCCTTTTTCATGTTACATAACGTCTCAAGCCACCATACTGAGCAAGCTATAAGGCAGTGTCTCCTGTATGTACAGCGTAAATGTGACACTGTTCATGTTGTGAAACTGAATACCCTATTAGCTTGGTGTTCGCAACACCATATATATCTGCAACATTCTACGAGTCTACTTGCTCATTCAGATGTTCTTTGAACCCCTTGTTTTGATCTTTATCCCAGCTACGTGTCTAACTAGAAAAGCATATTTACCAATCAAATCGTGCTACGGCAGCGATGTGTTGTCGTCAGGAGGTACATTTGCTGTTTCAGAGCGGGGTAGGCTTTCTCCCTAAGATATATTTATATGCCTATCTAAAGGCATGTTACGATCATATTCCTGATTCTCAGCACAACTCCTTGACATCATTTTAAATTAAAAACCCCACGACCGGCACCAAGAGTCAAAATGGCACGCAAAGGACGCAAAGCTACGAAACTGTGGTCGCTCTATCCTAAGACCCATGACGATGTAGCACAGGTCTTAGATGAGGAAGGGCTTCAAATGGATTTCTTGGATGCCGATGACGAGGCAACCAATATCGAGAACTGGGACACCAATGTGATGGGTCGATTTATATGTCCAAACAGGGGGTGTTACTCCAGCGGTTGGTCGAGCAAGAAAGTCCCGATTACCATTCGCATGTACCCTCAGCAGCGATATAATGCACGAGTGTATCACCAACGATGCAGAAATTGCAAAGCAGTCGGCCGACTTGTCCTCGATACTGAAAGCTATGTGGAAAGAGTGACTTATTGGCTTAAAAAGTGGAATGGAATTGAGGTACAGCCACCTGGCTTCGTTGGCCAGAGCAGAGGACCGCACGACAGTGAACTGTGTGAAGGGTGTAGAGTTGGCCATTGTTCCAACTCGAGTCAAGATTTAGCCCTGGTGATGGCAAGGTGAGCTGAGTACCAACTTTTCTCACACAATAACTAATCATTCTAGCTTATCTATCTGAGCGCTGTCCTATAACGCACATATTCTTGGCTCGCAGGCTATCCAGACCAAGTGAGCGAAGCTTAGCGATGAACACAGAAAGGTCGGAAGTGCAATAATTCTGATCGGTAACTTTGTGTTCCTCCTTCATTCTTAGTCTTGTGGTGCATGAGGTTCAGCAAGAAAGAGGGCTAATATGCTTAAACCAATTATTATCTTCTTTTCTCTCTAATTAACTTATTCTTTCGCTACCTTCGCCATTTGCTTTGTTATGATTACGTTCTTGCTGTGTATCATATAAAGAATTAAATTACGCTACCAGGAATTGATATTTCTAGCCTTTTTGTACTATAAGTGGGTTATACCACGTATCTCATGCAGTTCGATACAATCGTATGCCCAATCGCGGATGAAGATGAAGTTGCCCCGTTACCTGATGCGGGCGGGCGCACGCTTAGGTGATGCCCTTTGCCGCCCCCAACGCCTTGGGACGCCTTGGGACGCCTTGGGCTGATGCGGTCGCGAAATTCCTTATTACCCCTCATCCCTCACCTTCCCTGATCTTGTCGAATGGTTGAGTTTCCAGCCTACCGACACCTTCGAGTCTAAGTGACATATTTATATTTCTGCCTATTCACCGTGACCTTCTCGGCATCAATACCAGCCATTTTCCATCACAAACCCATACGGAGAACGGAATCGGTCCAGCGTGAGAAGGATGGCGTCTACAATATCACTTGGGTGCTCGAATTCGGGGTTCCAGATCGGTCTGAACCATGGCTCGGTAGTCAATAACTTCCACCCGTCCATTGAAGAACGCGAAAAGGACCAAAGAGCATGTCTTGAAAATCTGTTCGTCACCGAGCCGGAAGAGGATCTCAATATGTGGAAGCGGAGGAAAGGACCTCGTACCTCAGGGACCTTCAGCTGGTTCTTGGAATCAGTAGAGGTCATATCTTGGTTTCGGCAGGCAAAGGCCGCAACCGATATAGAACAAAACGTCATATGGCTACACGGCAGTCCGGGAATCGGAAAATCCACAATGGCCATGATGCTTGCTGAAGAACTACCCAAGAAGGATTATTTTTCTAGAACTGATAGTATTCTGTCATTCTTTTTCTGTGATTCTAGCTCTGATAATCACAGAACGGCAACTTCTGTGTTGCGAGGTATCCTGTACCAAATCATCAAGAAACATCCATCGTATATGGAACAAATGATGCCAACATATAAAGCCCAGGGAAAGCGTCTTTTCACATCATTTGACGCACTTTGGGCGGTATTGATGGATTTCGGCCGAGCGTTGAACGGTAGCGAGATATACTGCATTATCGACGCTCTCGATGAATGTGATACTGAATCACAGGATACACTACTTGAACAAATTCGTCAATCATTCACACAATCGAATGAGACCAGTCTGGTCGCATGCAAAATTCATTTTTTAATCGTCAGTCGTCCGTACCCCGAGATCCAGTCTTTGCTATCCACCTTTGGATATGTTGATCTCGGCTCGTGCAAGGAGATAGCCAATGACTTAAGAGCCATGATTCAAGATAAAGTACAGGACCTTGCAAGGCGGAAAAAATATCCTGAGTCTGTTACGCAGAAGGTGTCACGAATATTGGAAGAGAAGGCAGACGGAACATTTCTATGGGTTGGGATTGCCTGTCGCGACTTGCATGGGGTACCTTCAAGGAGGGCAGTTGAGACGCTACTGGCTAAGCCTCGTGGATTGTATCCTTTATATAAAAATCTGCTCAGTGCAGCGGTCGAGGCCAACAACTCACATGATGACCCACAACTAAAGATGTTGTTGATGATTGTCACATTTGCGTTGCGACCACTGAAGGTAGCGGAAGTAGCCGAAGCATGTCGATTATACTTGGACAAGGATATCACGACTCGCCTCCGGTTCACCGAAGAGGTCATTGAGTCGTGCCACTTCTTGATTGTCATCGATAAAGGCTACGTGCGGCTGCTACATAGGTCTGTCCAAGATTTTCTCATGACTGAGATGGATAATTTCACAGCTGTGAAATCCAATCTTGTTCTGTCATATCGCTGCATTGAGCTAATTTTCCAATATTGTCGGCCCGGTATGGACAAGTCAGTTATGGAGCCGACATACGGATTTCTGGCTTATTCTGTACTGTATTGGCCGAAGCATGCAAGCTTGGCCGAAACGGAATTTACTACCCTTGAAGAACATGGAAGTCTCTTCCAAAACAAGTTCGGGACATGGAAATGCTGGCTGGAAAACTACAACCATTTGAAAAGAGGGTCATGGGGTGCTTTAGGAACAGGAATATCTGTCAGTCATGTCGCAGCTCGATGGGGAATTATACCTCTCCTCTTGACCGCCCCTCACGGTGCATGGGAAGACAACGATGACCGCGGACAATCGCCACTGCTCATTGCGGCTGAAAACACTCAAACTGAAGCCATGCGTGTCTTAGTTCATTCTCAAGTGCGGTTGGATTCTTTAAACAACAAGCATCAAAACGTACTTCACATTGCATGCATGAATGGTGGCTTTACTGATTATGACATGGTAAAGTCTCTACTCAACAAAGGGGTCTCCCCATATATCTGTGATGAAGACAACATGACGCCTTTCCTCTACGCGATTGGGGACCGACGTACAGAACTTGCTCAAATCTTTCTCGACTATGGCTTCAACCTGGAATCTAGGGTTCAAAGGCGGTCGTGGCCCGGACGAATCACAGTGAGCAGCTCACCATATGGAATGGTTGAGGGCCAGGATGAGAACATGGAATCCGGGCTAACAGCACTCCATTTCGCGGCCCTCAATGCATGTACAGAGATCGCTGCCCTCTTGCTTCAGCGTGGGGCTGATCCTAACGCTTGTTCTGATTTTGGAGACACTCCTTTACATCTTGCGATTAGGCACCGGCTGAATGATGATGAATGGGAGGTTGGTCGGTATGCTGTTGAGTCATTGACTGGCTTTATTGAGGATCATGACGGTTTGGAAGCTTCTGATATCTATCGAGATATCAGCGATACTAGGATACGCATTATTGAGATACTCCTCGAAAGCAAGTCTATCAATGTCAACACGGCTAACAATAATGGGGACTATCCCCAACATTTGATCGACTTCCGTCCATCTCGAGCGTTGTCTATCTTGGAAAAGCTTATGGAAAATGGAGCCGATGCATCACAACCAAACGGAGATCGTCAGACGTGTCTCCACCTTGCTAGCAAAGCAGGAAACCTGGCCGTGGTTTGCGAACTCGTAGGAAAAGGTCATGATATTATGTTGGAGGACTTCTACGGTCGCAGCCCATTTTACTATGCAGTCTCCGGGGGCTGCCTGGATATCCTATCTTGGATGTCAAAAATATGCGATCGTGTGCTTCCAGAGGTCTGGAGCTCCCTTGACCACTTTGGCAGAACTCCGTTACATCATCATGTTGCATCTGATTTTTGCTCAGCTGAAGTCATCAATTTCCTAATTCAAATTGGCTGCGATGTTAGTCAGTCGGACAGGGCCGGAAACTCGCCCTTGGGCCTCTATGTGAGCTCATTTCACCTATCAATTCGGAGCGAAATATTCCTTTTGCTTGTTCAGAAAGGTGCCGATCCGCACTGGATGAATGGAAACGGACAAACGTTAGCACATCTTATCATGCATCACAAGGGAGCAGATACCACGATCCTCGAGTTTTTGTTTACCGTGGGTATAGACCCGGCTACCAGAGATCTTGATGGGAGGACATTAATGCATCACGGAGCTCTTCATGGTGCTTTTACTGAGGATCTGATGTATTTTCTCAATTGTCAAGGCGTCCTAGACCATTATCTCACGGCCACCGACTTCACCCACAAGACTCCTCTCGACTATGCGAAGGAGATGGTTCATCGAGAGAGACACGTAGATACCTATGGTGACCGAAAATGGGAAGAATCGTTGAAGAACCTGAATGCAACATTGTCATCGTGGTATGAATTCGTTTCGGCTATAATCTGTGCTAAAAAGCTAATATAAAACAGTACTAGTGATGGTGCGAAGTGATCAACGTTCTGTGTATTTAACATGATTTCTCGCTTGTCTCGCCGTCGTATGTGTTGAAGTAGATGGCTTTAGCTTATCTTTGCTTCCCTTAAATGCGGTGCTTATAGCAAATGGGCCCCCGTTCTCATTATCTTATACGTTTCCCGCGATGACGACGAGGTTCGTTAGGTTTTCGGTAATTCAATCTAGTAGAATAGTGCACCTGTAATGATGACAATTTGCGGCCGGGAAGTGAGCTGTGATCTCTTTCTAAGACAGCTTCTTCTCCCCCTTCAGCCTCACTCGTAGGCTATCTTCGGGTGTAGAATATCGTTGGCGCTTCCAAATTTTGCCCTTTTTAGTCATAGATAGCTACGAGGCCTTGCATAAAAATCAGTTGTACTTATTATTGAAGATATTACGCTAAAAACTTTGGAACTAGGCGAAAATCGGTTCTGTATATACGCGTAAGGTGGCGAGCGGGTGTCCACGGGTATGAACGTGAAATAAAATGTGGGGTCTAACCCCTGGCCCTCGATAGTGAGAATAGCTCACCTAACAATATCACGGCTCTAAGGTAGCCCAGGTGAGTGATTGGAGTTGTATGACAGTCACGCTTGAGCGTACACTTTCCCTGCCTGTAGGTTGGCAGCCCCCGGAGATTGGATCATAATGGGGGCCAATTCAGCCCAAGCGCCACAGGAGCACAGAGAAATAATCATCTTACGCGGCTAAGAATCGGCGTTTCTGGCCACTTTGTAAGGAGGTTGGAGAGTGCAGTTGCTAGGTTGGGAGGGGTATGAACGAACGATGGCATGGTGAGTGGGGTGTTTATTTTTGGACAGGTAGCAGTACAGTACATGACTATGTATACAGTTCTATACTTTCAGCCTTGTTACCGTGTAAATCTGGAACCAACTTTATATACGAACCTTTCTATATAAGGCTTAGCGTATCATGTGATTAGGGTTTGAAAGAACATCTCTGTGTTCCTAGATGAGCGCGTCTTCCTTCTCCAAAATAACTCACTCCCTTCTGCTTCCCTGACCCTACGTAGTAGTGTCATCACATGCCGAACTAAATGTGTTGGAGCCTGGCCACGTGATCTGAACGGCTGCCTGATCTGTCAGGCTAGTAATGCCTGCTTGTTTAACTAACTAACCTTCTTCCTCTCTCTCTCTCTCTCTCTCTCTCTCTCTCTCTCAGTCTTCTGTTAGTCTTTCGATACAGCCTCTCCACTCTGCTTTTTGTTATCGTCTCGCCAACATCTACCCTCACACTATTTTTACGCTTTGTCCCCATCTCCAAGCTGCCTGCCATGGATTCCTCAAGGGAATATCTCGACGAGCTTGAAGGAACGCAGGTCACGTTTGATGCTATTGCGGAGCCACCTTTCAACTTCCCTGCCCAGAAATGGATAATAATTGAGAAGCTCGGCGAAGACTCCAATTGCCTAACAAAGGAAGACATTGCCGCGGATCTCGGGCCTTCAGATACCTCCGGGAAATTCCTATGCCGACCTGTTACTAAGGAAGACGACAACAGGCGCGCATTTTTACGTATTTACCAGCAGGTTCCTATAGCCGGGACTGAAACCAAGAAGGCCGCTATACGGGCTAGACAGGCTGTCGACACCCCTCCTGACCACCCAGAACTAAGAGCTTTCCGGACATTTAGGAAGCTAGGCTGTGACGTTGTTCCTCGGCTACTAGGCTATCAACAGCGTCGGCAAGACCACGATAAGGGTGTTCCTGGAGGATATGTCACATATATTCTATGGGAAAAAGTCGCTGGCGAGTCTCTTAATTTGACCGAATTCTGGAGGCTCCCTTTGCCGATCGTAAGGCTATCCGCGATAAGTTTCGTGAAGTCTATACGTATAAGTATCTAGTAACCATGGCGAAACATTAGGCTAATAGAGAGCAGAAGGTTTCTACCGTACGGGTATATGCCATGTATGGCTAGTGAATCGAAGATTATTTATGATAAGTCTAGTGGCCAAATGTATGTCTATATAAGATCATATGGACTATGATAATAATATCTTTCACTAGGCATATCTGCGGATTCAAGCTCGCATCTGAATTTGACGAACCTCAACAGTGGGATGATATTAACTACTTCCTATACGGACTTATCCAACCCTCCGATAGCATATTCTACTGGGAAGGAACACCACCCGAAACGGCGGATTGGATCCAAGATGTCAACGGCTGGACGTGGTGAATATGGAAAAAACCACAGCGGATGTCACATTTCTTAGTTAGTAAGCCTTAGATAGTTACCCTTACGGTCAGCTGATCAGTCAGCTGACTGTCGGGTACGTGATGGGGATCTGTCACATTGTGGGTCCATGGGTGCCTGAGGCACCCAGGCACCCAACACAATTCCAACATCGCTTACTCAAGTCGCAAAGCCTACCTGAGCGTCTACAGTCGATCATCAAGGAACATGTCCACCCCAAAAGTGCGGACGCAGTCAGGGTGGCAGGAATACCTATCCTCTCGAAATGCTGGACTACCATATCTCCCAGCTGTCGCGGAACTCAGCACGGAGGTGGTACGAATACTTGGCGGAAACCCGGGCAACATGCAACTGCAAGGAACCAATACGTACCTTGTCGGTAGTGGCCAGGAACGGATTTTGATAGATACAGGACAGGTAGGCGATTTTGAACATCCCAATTTCGTACTTAGAGACTAAACAAGAGAGCCATTTCAATAGGGATGTCCAATCTGGCTCACCACTCTGGTCAACTATCTTGACAAACACCAGTTAAGCATATCCCAGGTGCTGCTGACACACTGGCATATCGATCATACCGGTGGTCTCCCGGCGCTACTGGCTCAGTATCCACATCTGGCCGCGGCGGTCCACAAGGCCCATCCGGACCCGGGCCAACATTCGATTCGCGATGGACAGACTTTTACTGCCCAGGGAACTACCCTGCGAGCCGTGTTCACGCCCGGACATAGTCAAGACCACATGTGCTTTGTCTTGGAGGATAGTGGCGCCATGTTCACAGGTGATAATGTGCTCGGACATGGAGGCAGTGTTGTTTTGGAAGATCTGGGACGATACATGAAGAGTTTGAAAGTCATGACCCAAAGTGTGCGCAATGAAGATATAGCAGTTGGATACCCCGGCCATGGTACTGTGATAGACGACCTACCAGCCAAACTCATAATCTGGAGCCGACATTGGGAAATGCGAGAGAAAAAGGTCTTATCAGCTTTTATCGGTGGCAACACAAAGAGAAGGGCGCCCTTGACGACGCGGGAGATCATCGTATGTCTCTACGGGCCCGATATGGAGGTGATGGCGGGGCCTTCCATAGCGCAGGTTCTATCGAAACTAGCTGATGAAGGGAAGGTTGGATTTGCTGTCGCGGGACAAGAGAAGAAGTGGTTTATGCTATAGAATAACTTTGTTCAATGCTTAATTGGGGTGGATTAGACAAATGTATATGATGGGAATTCGGACATGGTCCTGCTAATAGTATCAACCCTCCAAGTGCCTAAGCTGAGCGCTGAGCCATACTCCATGTCCCTTGTGTCGTCTTTCTCGAATTATGCCTTTCGATTAACTGAGTATTCAAAATTTCCAAGTCTCACATCGCCAAGTATAGAGACCGCATAAGCAGCCGACTGTATTTATTTTCCTGTAACCCATTATTCCAAAATGGCAATACTCCAAAAGTGAGTGCAAAAGAGCACACATCGAAGAACGGGATCTAGATCTATCCAAGCCAATTAGTAGCGGCATTCGTGATTTGCTGCAACCTCTCGCGTAAAAAAGTAGCCATTCCTGGCATAATGTCCGTCGGCAGCTCCGATTCATTTCTTGGACCTTCCCGAATTGAAGCCCCACCCCCTTCGTTGTAGCGCGCAGTAAGCTGTAAAATGAGCCTGGCCATCTCCGAAAGCTCTGCAAAGACTTGCATAGCCGTATTGTCATGCCCAGGGGATGTATTAAGCCCGACACCAGGAATCCCCCATGGCGTCGGTTGACTGGGTAACACAGTTGGAGGTTGGTCTTTCGCAAAGTTCGAAATTGCCATGGCATGTATATCGATGATGGACATGCAGATCGCCGAAACGAGCATTCCCACCTCCGCTCGCTGTGAGCAAGGACAGATCAAAATTGTAGAAAGGCGATGAAAGGCTGCTGTGATAGTTTGTGCAGTTGCGCTGAGAAGGCTTGTGTCGACGGGTAATGCTCGTCTCAATTGCTCCGCTGACACTTCTAGTTCGGAGAATATTTCTAGAACAACTAGCAGACAATCCGGATCGGAGACGTCGTGGCTCTTTGTGGTACTGGAGTCTGCCTGTGCCGCTTTATTATTAGACGGAGTGGAATTTGACATTGAGATATTGGATGTCACGTTGGCAGGTGTGGAGGAGCCATTGAAGCGGGAGTATAGTTTCGCGCTCTCGTCTACAAACTGGGTTGTTGTTATATCTCTCGCAGAGAGTCGGTTTGATTCTTCGCTATTCCTTCCCTCTGAGGTCTGTTCTTTTGACCGGTAGGGGCGGCCAGCCCGTCTTGCTGGGCTGTAAAAGCATGTGTATCCGAGCTTGTCGCAGCGGGAACAGAAGGGTTTCTCCCTTGTACAACGTACTTTCGAGGCAGAGCATTTGTCGCAAGAATCTTTGAGTTTTGGGGTTTGTAACGAAGAGGCGATATGCGGAGCGGTTTTGGACGATCTAGAAGTTTGAATGCGATTGCGATACATGGCGTCGGTCTCTGCTTGTCATGAAATGACAACTCGTAGACCGAGGTCCTGCTAAACTAGATAGTTCCCCTGTTAGCATTTTCTTTTGGGAATCCTCGACCAGCTTTCGTCTTCGCCTTCCCTTACCTATGTAGATCGCTTGATGTTGGTCCCGCTTACAGCCCACTTCCGCCCCTCCTTGCCAAGAGATACGAAATATGCAAGTGAAGCTGTGGAGTAATTGGTTGCATCAAGCTTTATCCGGGCAGTCTTCCAGGACACGACCTCGACTTCACAATTGTGGGACAATTGTGGGATGTTTTCAAAGGCTAGAGATAAGAAGAGAAACTGAAGTCGTGATATGTAACCTCGTATCCCCAGCTAAAAACTTTGGCCAACACGAGATTGAGCTAAAACAAACACTAGCCCAATCGGGTTAGATCCCACTTGACGGGCCGAGCTTCCAAAGTTGAGGCGCCATCGGGGAAGAAGTTCCACCCCTGAGTATCCAAGCCTTCTCGGGGACTCAATGTCTCTTGAAGACGACCACTGGCAGTCCATGCTGGCCCAATGTACAGCCCATGACGATCAACTTCATCCATATGTGGAGTCCGGTGATGGTCTGTTCACAGATGCATCGATAGACGACCTAGATCTCGATCTGAATGGCGATCTTGACCCTAGTCTATACCTTGATACCTTTGGAGCGGGTCATCCCAACCCTTTTGGCACTGTTTCAGACCTCTGCTCTGTTCCTATGCCTCTCCACTCCGATGGACTTCACAGTTATGATGAACAGACACGGGATTACTCCGCGCTTCCCGATCTTTCCACCCCACTATTCGCTGTGCCAGATTCAATCCTTACTCCAGTTCAAACACCACCCCAAGCTGCTGCAGCGTCTTGTCACTCACAACATCGCACCCCTTGCATAATAACTGCGACGCAATCCCTTCGCTCACTTCACGTCCCCCAAACGAGTTGCGTCTCCCACCGAAATGCCGACAACCATGATCGCAGTGGACTCGAGCCACCGCGCATGTCCGGCTCAGTTCTTAAAGCAAATAAAGATGCAGGCATGTCAGTCTGCCGCATGCTTCAGTGTGTCTGTGCTCTTCACACACAGAACCAGCTGATACTAGCAATTATCTGTTCCCGACTAATTGCGTGGTACCGCGCAATGATTCGGGCATGCTTTATGAACGAAACCAACAGGCCCTCCGAGCACAGTATTAATAGTGGGTCTAACGACGGAAGGCCCTCGCTGGAGAAGGTGGTTAATCAACTCGTCACGATCGGAGATCACTCGATCGATGACCAGGCACTGGGATTGGCTATTCAAGCGCAAGTCACGCTAGGCGAATTACAACATATGCAGCGACTGGTCGAGACTCTCTCGGCTCGCATGCGGGAAACCGCTAACTCATACCCGAAAGGAATGCAGGGCCTTGGAGCCGAAGCCAGGTTCCCATCAGCCGGGCTCCCAGACACCATGCATGAGCGGCTGGTGGCGCACCTGCTGAAGGAAGTCCATGCAGCCAAGGCTGATTTAATGACAGCTTCGGCGTCCCCATGATCTAGATCCTCGGTGAAATGATAAACAAGTACATATGTTGGAGTAGAGTCATATCCGACTTGAACGAACTGCATTCGTAAAACGGTACAGCAAGGGGAAGAAGACCTGAGTGTACGCACTCTCGCATTAAGAACTTGGTGTGACTGCCGATTTACCCTGGAAAGAACATTCTATCTAGATCCGATCTGTTCCCCTTATCCCTATTTCATCCGGTACCTAGGTACTCTGGCACCGTCACGTGTACGGCAGCCTATTTGGACCATTTTTGACAACGGGCTTTCTGCCATGCAGAAAATCAGCAATTGGCGCTAATGGAACAATACAATACTAGAAAATTACATAGTACAATAATATTATAGATCCATTTCTATCAACTTTATTCGGCTTGCTTAGTTTCACCTAAAGGTTACTTATCCTAAACACCGCGTAAAGGTGCAAGCTTTGTTCAGGTGTCGTATATAGGCCCCGTACGACTAGGGAGGCTATTATATTAGGGGAAAAAAAGAGGAAACCTACTTAGTCAAGTTCGATAACCTTAGGGCTATTATCATCGATCTTAATAGGATAGGACTTAGTTCTAATAGCCAACTAACCTTATAAAGGCGTTATCTTAACTAGCGTAGCGGCTACCTTTTATATTCTATTTCGGGTACTATTACTATCTCGTATAGAGTATCGAGATCTATAATCTTAGAACTTATAGTTCCTATATACTCTACCGAAATGCCCTAGTATACGGGAATATAACGGGAATAGGTATAGGCTCCCGGTACGACGGCGTTTATTAGAATACTCGTTATACTTAGTAATAAGTTCCTATCTACGAGATTAAATTAGTAAGGTATTTACGTACGATAGGCGTATACTTATAATCTATAAGCCTCTAATACGACCGGTTATAAAAAAGATATTACGGCTAATTAAGATAAGTAAGGCGCGGCCTTTATCGCTATATACGAAACGGGTAAAAAGGGGGCTTACGACTAGAAATAGAGACTATAAGATACTACCTCGGGAACTAATATACTATATAAGATTTTAATCTCTAGTACTTAATTATAAGGTTATAGGCTATCTATATTTAGCTCTAGTCTAGATATATCCTTTATAGTATTTAATTAGCTATTAGAGTATAGTATTCTATCTACTAGTAGGGTCGATACTATTATTAACTAAGCCCTAAAGCCTAGTAAACGTAATATTAGCTTTATATATATAAGCTCGTAACCGAGTAAAGCTACTAGACGGTTAGGGGTTAAAGCGGCGAGAGGAGGGAAGGCTAGACCTATTATCGTACGAGATCTTATATTAGTAGATATTTAGATTAGATAATAGATCTTACTAGAAATATAAAGGAGGATATAAAGGGATTATCTTTATCGTATAAAGAGGATATATTAGTAGAGGGGTCTAAAGCGATAGAGAGTATTATTATAGAGGGAGAAAGAGAAAGAGAAAAAGAGAGAGAGAGAGAGAGAGAGAGAGAGAGAGAGAGAGAGTTAGTTAGTAGATAGTATTACCTAATTAGGTAGTATTACTATTTTAGGTAATAATATTAGAAATAACTTTTATTAATAAATAGATAAATATCTTAATACTTCGTACGAAGATTAATAAAAGTATAAATACGCTATTAATAAATAGATAAAGATATTAATACTTCGTACGAAGATTAATAAAAGTATAAATACGCTATTAATAAATAGATAAATATCTATAAATAGATATATAAATATACTATTAATAAATAAATAAATATCTATAAATACTATTCGATCTAAATAAGTACTATACTCTACTAAGCGGAGTTAGGCCTATACTTATTATATTATATATTAAAATACTTCCTCTCTTTAATTGTCTATATTATTCCTATATCTATCTCTTACTATAGCTACCCCTCCTAATACTCTTATTCGTACGATCTATAATCCTATAATTAAGGCTCCTAACTTTATAGCCCTCTTTAGTATTATTCGTAGAGTAACTACCGCGGATAGTCCTAGACTAAATTATACTATAGTACGCCTTACCTATACTAGTAATCTCGCTCTCCGTAAGCTTTATTATATATTAGAATAATAACAAATATAGGCGTTCCTATTATACGAATTCTTTATAAAAAGAATATAAACTAGAACCTTTATAATACGTATAGATTAGGTATATACTATCTTTCTATAGAGTATTAAAAGAGATAGATACTAATATATATATCTAGCTCCGTACCGTACGACCTTCTTATATTAATAGGTTGCTTATTATATCGCGTAGGTAGCGGTTTCCGGGTATATATATAAACTCTCGTACTAACTATCCCTTTTTTAGTATCGTACGACTTCCGGGTTTCTAGGAGGGCTGTTATACGAATTATAAATAGAAGGAGTAGGCGAGAGCCTACTACTATAGGAGTCTAAATAAAGCGAGAAGGATTCTAGTTAGTATAGTAGCTCTTCCTAAGCCTAGCCGGCTAGAAGAGTTAGTAGATAAGGATAATAAGGATAAAGAGGATAATAAAGAGGATAAAAAAGAGTAATAGTCTTGTAAAGGATAAAGGTCCTTTCAAAGGTGAAACAGGAACTTGGGCGACATATGTATTCATAGAAGTTTTTGACACGTGTGTGAATCGTGCGGGGTTCGTCACCTGATCGGTGCCGAGCCTTGGCACGCACATTTCCTTTTAATCTTGGGCCCCCCGGGACCCCCTGAATTCTGGCAAGAATTAGTCTTGGCACACACAGCCCAATACACCTTTGTTCCTCCTCCCGAGCCAACGTATCTTACCCGGTTGACAGGCCTTACACCTGAAACAGTATATTCTTACAAGTCTCGTATAAGAGTATAATATTTTTAGGATTTTAGAATAAAATACAGATAAAATAAACAAAATATAGATAAAACAAATAAAATATAGATAAAATAAAGCAGATAAAACAAATAAAATATAAATAAAATAAAGTAGATAAAACAAAGCAGATAAAATAAATAAAATACAGATAAAACAAAATAGATAAAACAAACAAAATTTAGACAAAAGTCTAGTTTTCCTACTTTACCTATATAGTACGCCGTCTCGTACGATATATAGGAGTACTGTTATTAGATAACTTAGTAGAATTAGACCGTCTTCGCTTAAATACTATATCTAGTATTTCTATTTTATTATTACCGCCCTCTATTTTATCTTTACTATTATACGTTCTAAGCTTATTATCCTAGATTTTATCCTCGCTACCCCTTATCGTACGACTAATAGGCTCTTCTATCTATATATCTATTTAATTAGTTATCTTAGGGCGTAAGTTTAAAATAGCTTATAGAGGTTTAGCCTCTTTCTCCTTTTTAATAACTATATCTAGTACTATATAAGATACTAATTCCTACTCTAATTCTATCTTTATCGGCTCTTTTCGGATAATAATAATAATAATTTAATACTCCTAACCGACCTTATAGAATTACTCTAAAAGATCTTTAGTATTTTATTTATAATTTACGGATTCTATAATTAGTATTAGCTAATACTTTTTCTTAATTTTATAGGCTAGATAAAATTAATTATCGAAATTATATTTATAGATATTAAGGTTATTAGGAATAGTAGGAAGGAGGTCTTAGATAATAAAATTATAGAAATATTTTATCGTACGAGGACGGATATTATAGGCGAAATACCCTATTAATTAAGAGATTAGAATAGATATATTAAGATATAATAAAATATATTAAGATCTTTAAGCTATTTTACCCCCTTTTTCCCCTTCGTTCTATCTTTCTTATTTTTCTCTATAGGAATATATTAAATAAAGAATTAGATACTCGTACGAATTATAGAGGAGGGTAAAGACCTAGTAAGTAGCTAGTTCGTACGAGTAGGACGTAACCTCCTAACCCTTTATAATTAGTATTAGGATTAGATTAAGCTTCCTTCCTAACGAATCTTATTCTAACGTCGTTAGTTTATTAAGCTATTAAGAGCTTTAAAGCGGTCTATTATCGTACGACTCTCCGAGTAATATAATCTTAGGATAAATTAGCTTAATAGAGAGTCGGTAAGATTAATAATCTTAGTCTTATAATTAGAACGAGAAGGAGGAAAGGGTAGTATTTATACTAGATCGTACGAAATAAATTAAAGTAAAGATAATAATTTAAAAAAAGGAGGAATAGGAAGGGGAGAAGAAAAGAGGAAAAGGGGTAGACGCTAAGAAAAAAAAAAAAAAAACTAGTCTACTCGCTAAACCTTAGCTATTAATTAGCTATATAAAGTAGCCTTTTATATAATCGGAATATCGGAAGTACGTTAGACCTTTTATAATCTAATACTTATTAGCGAAGCTCTTTATATATTATATAATATAGCTAATTAAGCTTAGTAATATCTCGTAGTAGGGGGTTATTAGGATTAAATCCTATATCCGTAAGCTACTTATTATACTAGACTAGCGTATTACTTAGAAGAAATTTATCGGTATCCTAATTACTAATATCCTATTATATCGTACGAAGTAGGTCTTTATCGATTAGAATATAGTAGTTATAGACCTTATCTAGCGTATTATCGATTTAAACGTTTAGATAGTAGTAATTAATATATAATTTCCTAGGAATATTTTATAGTTAGCGAGGTTATTTCTAGATATTATAAATATTCTATATTTTAATATAGGATTATATATAATATTATACGATAGGTATATAAATTATATAAAGAGTAACTTAGTCTAGGATATAGATTTACGAAAATAGCCCTTCTTCTTTAAGACGGTAAAAGTATCGCTTTATATATATTAGTATTATATAATAAAAGGGTTAATAGTTAGTTAATAAACTTATATAGAATATAAAGATATATAATTTTAAAAGCTAACCCTACTAGGCTTTAATCCTTTAATTTATAGTACTTAGTCTATAGAAATAGTACTATTTATAAGAGATCTTAAGTTCGTACGACTTCCGGAGTACTTAATAGGTATTACCTATAAGAGTAGTTTTAGTACTAAGATTAGACCGTATCGTATAAGGTAGTCGGCCTTATATAGAGAGGATATTTAGATACTAATAGTAGATACTAATTATTATACGAGTACTAACCCTAATATAGATCTAAAGAATATACTAGGAGTAGCTATTAATAGCTATATAGACCTTAATATTAAAATTAACTAGCTTTATATAGCTATTAATATACTAAACGTAGTTTAGACTAGGATATAAATATACCCTATAAGTCCGCTATAGATCGTATATACAATATTCTAGCGAATTAGGGCGTTACCGGCTATATTTAGCGAAAACCTTATCCCTAATTTAATATAAGTAACTTTACTAAATAGTATAGTTATATCGTATAAGAGGTAGTTACCTTAAGAATAGGTAGCTATAGCGACGAAGATAGTTATATAGAAGGTTTCTTCTAAACCCCTTAATATCTCTAATATTAATTTCACTCTTAATAATACGTTAGATCTCTACTATACGGTCGGCTTAACCCTCTATAGATACTACCTAACGATATATACTAAGCTAGTTACGAAGCCGGCGTATCGTACGATCTAATATCTTATATCCTTTATTTTAAAGGATAGGTCGGATCTACTAGTCGGAAAGTAAAAGCTAGAAGATTAGAGTACGAAGCCGATTATAGAGAGCCGTATCCTTTATTAATATCGATAAAGTAATTCCCTACGTCTTAAGGCGTCTATAGATCGTACGAGGGCTAATACTAAGGTTATAAATACTCTAAAGAGAGTTATATATAGCTTTTAAAGAGGCACCTATTTAATAGAGAGAGATAATCTCATCTCTATATGGCCTAAGATCGACGGGGGGTAGTATAGTTATATAAAAAATAAAAAGAAATGTAGGTTCAGAATAGGCGGAATGTATTATCTTGTACGGTACAAAAGGCGGAAACTCTAGCGGTGAATCTTATATATGTATTAATAAGCGTTGTCAAAAATGGTCCAAATAGGCTGCCGTACACGTGTTTACCCCCACGTGTTGCCCTAGACAACCCGTTCACAGGTCAACACGAGACTGATAGTAATCGACTGTTCCAGACACGCGATCCTCGATCTCTATTGATTTGATGCGCCACTACACGGTTGCCCGAGCTTGTTGATAACATCAAATCTCACCCCGCGTCTTCCCCGCGTTTAGAGTTGATCCCTTGATTGACTTCACCGCTTCTCTGCACAACAATCTCGACATTCCCTCACTTTCAAAATAGTTAACCCAACCATCATCTCAGTATGAAACCTCGCTTCTTATTCGGAAGTCTCGACATCACGTCAGGTTTTCCTCACGAAGCTCGGACTCCCCGCTCGTCGAGGCACGAGTCTTCTATGCGATGTATTTCACAAATATACATTCCATCTGATGACTCTATTACTCCCACAGTCTTCAAAGGTCTTTACAGTTCATCTAAGCGAGAAATCAAAGACACAATTCCACATATTCTAGAGGATGCTGAGATATACGGCTCGAAGTCACAACATGCTAGACGCCGGCCGCAAACCCCGTTGGCAAGATCTACTCGGAGAGCTCCGCTCCAGCAAAGCTTGAAGGTTCTCCAGCCAGGAGCGACAACGGTTGATATCCCTGGAACAGGGAGCGGCAAAGAAAACATTCCTCCTGGGTTTTCTGTTATCACCGACAACAAAAGCAAATCAAAAATCCATTCACCAATGTCCAAAATGGCCTGTCCAGCTGCGCAAAATGCTACTCCCAGAACACACATAAGAACCAAGCCCAAACAAACGCAAAAAGAGCCACCGAAGCCAGTGGCTCTGGGTGAAACCCGAGGCAATGCCGTCAGAGTCAGAGTCCCTAAAAAGATAGAACATCCACCACCTGCTGAGACAGCTTGGGTCCCTCCTTGGAAGCGTACCTACTCGGCCGTCGTCATTCAACGTACATGGCGGTCATTTACAGAGCGACGGAATAAGCACGCGTGTGCTATAGTCACGTCCAGGGCAGAGTTCGCATGTGAGGTGATTGCTCGATGGTGGCGCTGTGTCAAAGCCCGCAAGCTGCGAGAGCAGACAAATCAGGTCAAGCTGATGGAGAGAACTGAACAAAGGCCTCGACGCAGATCTGCTGGTCAGAGATCGCCTGCTCGACAGAATCAACCCAATTCTGGCCGCCGAGGCATTCGGCGCCTCTAATCTCGTTTTTCTTTCTCACCTTTTCACTTTCATTTCCTTTTCTCGTCTCTGTTTCCTATTTCCTTTTCTAATTTATGAAATGATACCCCTACCGCATTTTGACAGGCAGGGCGTTTATCCCCGGTTTTTTTTTTCATCGGATTGTTCCTCACGATGAGATAAACACGTTCCACGGAGCCACCATCAAAAAGTATTGATCGTTAGCTCTGTTTCCCCTGAGCCTTGTTTCACAGAGACTGCTCTTGTTTTCTTCACTTCAGACATGTATGGAAGTTCGTTCGAGTGAATAATAAACCATTCCGCACATGCCGTACTCATCCAGTATGTATTTCCACTACATGTTATAGTGTGGTAATATCTAAGACTTGTACAGGTTCTGGTTCTCTCTTTCTTGGGTGGTGAACAGGGGAGAGTCATTCAGGCTTCGTATGGTGGGAAGGGGATGATCTTGCAATACTCACAACTATGGAGCTTTGCAGATGCGGAGAAAGCACCAGTTGAGTTGTTCTTTCGCTATCGTTTGAGTGAGCCAGTTGGTGGTACTTACAAATTGTCTATCAGATAAAAGCATCTTTCGCTGCTGTGTTGAATCTCAATCAGTGACTTTACTACCCATATCAGAATCACTCCGAAATGAAAGTTATTCCTATCAAGATGTTCACCACATGGAGAGCACGCCTATCCATGTTCATACTATTGACACTCTTTGGTGAGGCACCTTACAATGGCAGAGTTCAAGAAATGCTTCCCAGGTTCGAAGTTAGGTTGAACACAGCAAAGTCCTTCTACACATTTTAAGCCACTTCTACCAGTTATACCACAGATATAATACCAAGGGGACTCTCAAAAGACTCTCAAAAGACTCTCAGAAGACTCTCAGAAGACTCTCAAAAGCCACCGAGGCTGCAAGTTATACATATAAGATCATGTCGGACTTTCAGGGCAGGAGCGCTGCACCGCTGCACCGCAGTGGGAAAACCAAGGCCCCACTCTCTTCACACTACCTGATCTTCACTCGGCTTCAAAATTAGGCCTTATGGCCAAAAATACGCGATACGGAAATTTTCTTAAAGGGTCGCTTCGATACTGAGATAACCGGGAAGGCCCATAAAGTTATCACAAATTTCCCCGAGCTCAAAGCCTATACCAGGCAAGTCGGAGAACCCGATACAGGTGTCTTCCACCGGAACATGGGCGCCTTTCTCCTTGTGAGAGACTCTCAGAACCTAGACAGACGAGTCTCGTCGCGCTTGCTGCTGGGACTGCTTGCGCTATCAATGCCCGTCGGTCGCCGCCCCCATCAGTCTCTGTCCCGGCCGATTCTAAGGTGACTGATTCGAACACGGCCGATTCTAGGGTGCTGACTGAGTCGAACATCTACCAAACGGAGTCCGTTGAAGCCCGCCGAAGGGTAACAATGACTCGAACGACAAGCAGGGGTCCCAAAAAAGGATAAGCCCGCCAAGACGCCGGCGGCCCCGGCCCCTAAGTGGGAGACCCAAGTGACGGAACCCCCAGCCACGAAGGAGGCGCCTGGCCCCAAAAAGTCGCCAACCATGACCCGCTTCTCGGCCAACGAGAAGGAACAAATGAAGTCCGGGAACCGGACGGTGTATGTGGCACTACCCAAGAACATGAAAACCAGGCGTGCGGCAAAGAACGATGCGCTGAATAAACATATCGTGCGCACGTGTAAGAAGCTTGGTTAGAAGCAGTATTACAATCTGGGGATTCGTACTTCGCGGTGGTTTTAGACACCCGAAAGTAGGGATCGGGCCCTAGAGGCACTGCGAGCCAAGAAGTTCCGCATGGACTCAGAGGCAGTGTCCATACTGGTAATGCCGTTTGGGGTCCCGGACGAGGCCGCCAACACTGTGTGGACGACCCGTGGTGGATACGGAGATACAGCCGACAAGATTGCGGGCGCCATCCGAGCTCAGTTTAGCGCTGAGAAGGACGCTGAAGCGTTCTTTGGGAAAGTGACGGTCAAGCGGGTGAGAACGACGTTCCTAATGGCCAATTCATGGCATGCTTTGATAAGCCGGCTCCATGGCTGCTCACACCGTCGCTCTCCAAAACACGCAAAAAGCGCAAAATCTCCCAGCTCGACTTTTTGGGTATGGCCTCGGAACCCCGAAATGTCTGACACTCCTTCGTCAAATGCAGTACTCAGTGACGTGTCAGCCGCTTTCAATTCCGGAATAACACCCGGACCAACCAAAGACGAACAACTCGTCAACGACTGCTGTTCCTAAGGACTCTCTTGATTTATCAATCCGAGTTAAAATGTCATTGGACAGCGTATCGCTCGTCATTTTCCAAAGCAATCTTTGCCGATAACTCGATGATTGCGCGTACAGACGGCTATTTGGAAGCAAATGGCGAAGTCTTCGCTATCGTCGAGGTTTAACCAAACACTCGGGACCCAGTCAACCACCTGGAAGTGTTATGGCAAGAGGCAGGCGAGGTGATTGCATGGATCTTGCAGCGTCGGTAAGTTAAACACTACCTAGTTATTAGGAGCCATACTGACTAACCTTAACTTGTCTCACAGGATAATCACGATATTTCTAAAGTAGGGTGATTTTCATTGTGTACTTATACTTTCATGGATCAAATCAAACCTATTTCGATGAAAGATCTCTTCTCTTGATAACATTCTCTTCTTCTAAAATACAAGGCTAATAATAGTAGTCAAAACCAATTTATATTGTGGCCCTGGAGGTATACAGCCACCCAATGATGTCATAGGGCGCACGCTCCAATATAACAATGCCACCCTGTTTCTTTCGATTCACATATCTACCACAATATACAATCCTCTACATCTCATTCACTTACATTCATTCCAAAGCTCGAGAAAATTCCTTCAAATTCATTCAATTCTACCAAATTCAATCAAACCGCTATGCCGACCGAATCAAATCAAGACAAAGGCGTCACCGGAGCCGCCAAATTCCTCACCTCCACACTTGGAAACACAGTCGGCGGTGTCACCCGCACAGTGGGTGGAGTGGCAGGAACTGCTGGGCGAGGTATCGGCGATACCATCACGAGCGCAACGGGGAGTGCGGGCGAGCCGATTGGCAATGCGCTCGGCAGTGCAAGCTCGGGTCTTCAGAACGGTGCGGAATGGGTCGCGCAGGGAACGGAGAATGCTGGGAAATGGAAATAAGATCTTCTGTCTCTTCTTTTTCGCCTCAGAGTCATCATGATGAGTTGGATCATAACACTATGGCTCTTGTCGAGGCCGAAGATCTAGCACCATCGCAGGTCCGAGTTCCTTCAGCTCTTTCTGGACTTCTGGCAGACTTCGTGGCTTTTTCTTCATGCATCTTGCACTGTCCGTTTAAAGTGTGTAATTAGCGCAGAATAATTGCTGGCCTTGGTCCGCTGTATCTGGTTCCGTAACCCATGACCTTTTTCAGAACGTATGTAGACGATCGACTTCAATCTGAAGCCTTTGCATGAGTTTCAACAATAAGTGATTGGATCTTCACTTCTCGGGCGTTCACTGTCAGCATCAATGCGGTTTTTGGGGCCTGCTTGTTGTTCCGATATCGATCAAAGGTATCCTTGGTGTACCCACGAAGCACGGTTAAGTAAAACCATGAAGTAATCTATAGAATGAAGTTAGTCTCTTCAAGCCCCGGCCTCAAAGTAGTCAAGGATGATTGACATGTTATAGGGAAAGGTGAGGTGGTAAAGATCCCAAGATTGAGTCGAGTCGATTATTGAGGAGAAATGAATGAAAACAGGATGGAAGAGAGGGTGAAAGTAGAGGTCGAATATACCTTAGGCAGTAAGGCTGCCTCAACGCGTTCAAAATAGCTAGATAGATGCTCGGGTGCGATTTCGAGGTGTTTGTTGTGACTATCGGGGTTGCTTCGTGTATGTATGCCGTTCGCTTCCGAGTACTATTATTCACAGCCCAATATAACATGGCTTCGTGCAGCTCGTCTTTTGCCCGTGTTCCCAAAACTTTGATCGTAGACGCACTCTTTCATATATGCTGTACACATATATACATGGACATATAATAGCTCTTAGGTTAAGCCAATGCTATATCAAGAACTATATTGAACTATGGCCATCCGCTGCTTGCATTTTCTTGAAAATGCTCTCCCACACTTCCGCGCAGGGTACCAAGCTATCATGGTCAGTGCCGGACACTACCCTCGAATCAAACTCAACCACACCCCTCGAGTCCCCATCATTCACTTGATGCCAACATCTCTCAACATAAGCTTGACCCTTCTTGCCAATCATACTATCAGACTCAGCGAACAATGCCTGAACTTTCAACGGCACTCCAGCTCGTCCTCTTTCACGCTCGACCAACTCGCGCACAAAGACCTCGTAATCTTCACATTTGCCCCAAGTGTTAGGCTCCTTCCGTAGACAATGGAGCGCCTCGCTATTAGAGCCAACTGTGTCCTCTTTGAACATACACTGCATCATGGAAGAGTCTATCTCCTTCTGCTGGTCTAGGTCTAATCCATAGTTCTGCGCGATGTAGAGACGATTCTTTGCCTGGTCATCACCGCTCTTTGAGGGAAAGGAAGCAGTGAGTTTGTCAATCATCGTTCCACTCGTCGCTGTTGCAGACCCATCATTGGCGAGAAAGAGACGTGGGATATGATGCCAGAGCTTGAAGGCTGGAGTGGGGATATATTGGGCCATTTTCATGGAGGTAGTTCCTGATTTGGCGGGATCGACCCATGGCGCTATTGTGTGGTTAGATCCCGAGCTTTTATGTTGGGATATGTCCATCCAACATGAGCAAAGTGCCCAAGAGGAATAAAACTGATCTGCGGGAAATTCAACATACCTATCAGAGTAACCATCGGTTTCTCAGGATACAGAATATCCCGACAGTGATATAAGGTGTTAAATAGATACATAGTACCAGAACTATGCGACGCCAACGAAACATGCTGGATGCCTACATGGGCTAAAAGCCGTGGGATAGTCTCGATCCAAGTGGAGACTCGCTGCGCTAACGGCACATCAGTGGAATTTCCCATTCCGGGACTACATGCGATGCGACCTTAGTTCATGTTGCATATAAGAGGTCTGGGGTACGCCTACCGATCAACAACTAAAACGCGCACGCCCCATTTCTCGGCAATCGTGTGTAGACATATTCCGATGTACCGGGATGAAAACATGCCCGGCAAAAGGAGGAGTGTCGGGGTAGTTCCATTCTCATTAGGTTCGCGGCCGTACTCGCCGTAAGTCACATTGAGAGGGCCATGGGTAGAAGTTGGCTCGATGGTGAAGGAGCGATGGAAGCGGGGGTTGGAGACATAAGAGGCGGCAAACGATTGGGGGGATGATGGGTTATACTCCATTGCTTAGATAGTCGAAATAGAGATATGCATGGATGGTTAGAGATGGAAAGGGGGAAGGATTTTCATCTCGTATTGAGGTGAGAATAGGCATCTCTCAAAAGATAAGCCATGATGTGGCGGCCTAAGGCTGAGAATTCTTTTTTTTCAGCCCCCATTTCTCCGTTCAATGTGTCTAAGTGATGGGTTTCTATTGGCCTCCTTTGTCGATATATCAATATATCACGTCGATAGGATATCGATGGAATATGAAAAGGAGACTGGGGAACATTGAAGCGGAGAAGGTCCACTTTCACACCCTCAGCCTCATGGAATGTGCACGAGTCATGAAAAATATTTGCTTCATTCCATCTGACTCATCTCTTTGGGTCTATTAATTCTAACTTCCGGGAGAATGTCCTAATATGACCAGTTTCGTGTGCCCTGTATACTGCCAGTGTAAATAAAGGGCGAGGGTTGTTCTGTATGTCAATATATATTTAACCATTACAAGATTGCAATATCCCAAATGACCTAGTAGTTAGGTAACTTTCAAGCATGCTGTTAATCTTAATAGGACTTTGACCCTAGATCAGAAGGACCAGGTCAAGCCTCACTATATGCTGGCGTTACTTTACTTCGTCCCCATTTTGCACGGGCTAGTTCTGGTCAATATGGTAGTCTAGGTTTTATTGTTACTTGTAAAGATCTCGTCGTTCAAAAAGAGGCATAGTATGCGAGTATAACGATCAGTAATTCCTAGAAACAGTGCATTATCCAGTAAATGTATTATATTCATTACGTGCAATTTGTGAGTCAGGTCAATTAGTCATTTAGGCATTGAAGGAGTTCGTTAGGGAGTACGATGGAGGATAATGCTGAATATTGCTGTATTTACTATGACACAAATTGATATTGCAAACAGACGTTCTACTTAGACACGGGATCTAATTGTCAGGAGGTCGAGAGGGATATGTGACTCATTTTATGAGAATCAAGTCCAAGGATAGCACTAAGAGTAGGTCGGCGACACATGCATAGCAACCAGCACAGTGTTACCAGAGCGTATGCGTTATATTTCGACTATAACTCTAGTTGCCGATTTAGGAAATGGGATATACAGTTGTGCTTCCCTACACGCTGAAACATCGAATCAGAAGAAAGCAGTTTGAATATCTTAATCCTATATCGAACATCAAAGCGTCACAATCATGCCCTGTGATTTCAACGAGATATCTCATTTCAATATCGCATCATACAGCTGCGGCCGCAACATAGATCTCCCACGAAGACCCCCAACAATGGATGAAACCCCACATTATCTCACCAATGAACACTTACAATCCTCAACGCACGGTCATATCATCAGTATGTTGCATACCAGAAGCACACCAGAAGCCCTACGTCCTACATCGTACAGGGCAAGCACTAACTAGCGTACAGTGTAGATCAACACCAATCTAACGTAGAGACATATCGAAAGACACCATACAATAGTGCAGGTAACGATCAAAGCACAAGCAACCATAGCAACCATGCACGCGTTCGATCACCGTGCCACACACACCCATCTCCATCTCCAACCGTGATGTCACCGGTGCGGAGTGTCAAATGAGCACCTGAAATGTATACAACATAGTTATGGAACGTTAGAAGTTAAGTTACAAGCTCAAACACACACCCATCTCCGAACCCATGGATCGCCGATACGATATCAAATCCCATCCCCAAACCGACTAATCCCGCGCTCGCATTTGTCCACACCCGCTAGAATCGCCTTTAAAAAGGTCCCTGCGTAGAACGGGTGGCATATTGGCCAGGGATTGGCTGGCGATCGAGCGAATGATAGGTCGATGTATTGGAGGTTCTTACGCGATTACGTAGGTCGGGTTTTGTTCGAGATAACTCCCGCTGATAGCCCTCATCCCCTCCCTCTTTCGGTGATCATCGATGGTTATTTCCGTGGTTGGATGTTTTGTGGTTTGGGTTATTGCGATGGACATGAAACTGCTGGAACTGGGTGCTTTTTCTTTTGTCGCTTCGTTACCCTGTGTACAGCGGTAGTTATACAAATATTGGTTACCTAGGTAATAATCAATATTGTAGGTTTGGCTCTGACTCTAGTTCTGAATTCAATATTGCTCTTCGCATGGGCGATGCCCGAAACGTGTTTCAGTACTGTGTCATCTCAGCGATTAAAAATGGTATCATACCGCCAACTCCGCATATTGTATATAGTTATTGTATGGTGATATAGAAAATGTCAATAATCATCGCCGTGTCATGTGCGAAGTTTCTCAAATTGCATCATGGTCATTTGGGCCGTAGATGCGACCGCCCATGATATCTGTAATAAGACTGGGACTGTCAGATGGTTATTAGACAGTATCCCGATCTTCCCGACTGCTAACACCCAGATGCGACCAGGTTCTTCTCTCCGTTCGGTGTCCGTGGATTCACTCAAGGATTAATTCTCCGGTGTTCGATGCCGTGCTCTGAAACGTGCACGGGATTCCCATGTACCCAAGTTCAACTGGACGATCATTAGCAAGTCGGTTTCGCACCCGATGATCAAACGTGAGGCCCAACCATGTTCTGCGGAGAGGAGGTCCATGGGCAGGTGGGGTTGATTATCAAGCGTTTCTAGAAGATTTGCACCTGCCATGTTGAACGGTGGCGATACGTAGTTACGTCGAAATTGGAATGTTAAGAATGTCGGGGGTAAGTATTCCGGTGCCTAGGACTGTTCAAAAGTTCGGGCGCATCTTACGTGGATTTGCAGGGATGAAGACTTATACCGATGGTAAGAGCCGCGATATTGCGCAAAGTGAACGTGTGCCAAGGCGTATCTCCATGCTCTATGAGAGGTTGCTATATTTGTTCGCGCACGCCTCTGGATAGTTATTCTGTATGCCTGCAATAGAAGAGATAAAGGGACGCCACAGTGTCGATCGTATCGTATTCCCGATGATGAATTGTATGCATCGTACATTCGTACACATAACTATCTAACTATTGCAAGGGAAAATCCGTGCCTACATACTCCCGTACTAGGCACCTAAGTAACTAGGTAAATAGACAGTGCATAAACAGGCTTGGAACATCTAGGCAGCTTACAGATCTCAATCGGACCGGACCGAGTCAAACCAAGCCTGTAGTCCGTCGATCCCGAGCCAGAAATAACACAGCACTGCCACTGCAACCCCCTAACTCAACACATTATTGTCACTCCGTGCGACGCCTTGGCATAAACAATAGCACGTAAATAGTCAAGACCGCTGCCAAGACTGTATTCATGCACTCTCGTCGTGTCGGCATGATCACCATGATCGCCCTTGGCGGGACCATTCCCCCATACATTGGCATTCGATCACCGCACTATTCCCTACCAAGACCAGGCGTCAACGAGTTCGTTTTTGAGAATTCGATCTAATGTAGCACAGTGCTTGGCATCGAGAGGGAATCCTATCATGGAGCGGATGGTTATCGCAGGGTTTAGTGCCAAGAACTCTTCAAGAAAGGGGGTGTATCGAAATAGAAATCGATTGAACCTCTCAACCCCCTTTGTGGAGAAACTCGGCATTTCTTTTCCTTCTCCTTGCTCTTTTTACCCCGTATTGTCACCCCCCGGAAATACTCATTGTTCTTCAGGACGACGGCTCAGGTCGTACCGGGCGCATTCTGAAGATTCAATGCCTAGATCTTGGCAGTTTGCTTCACCACGCGCTGTCGCCAAGCATTCCTCCGGTGTGGCCTTGAGCAACTTGTTATCTCCTTGCACTAGTTAACTATGCACTGCCGGGTAGATCATTTATCTGCTTGTTCTACCTGTCTTTCCAGACAAGGTTTTGTGAACCCCCCCCAGGTTTGTCTTGGCGGTGTGGTCATGAGGTTGGTGTTTAGGCTGTGACGTTCCTCTGGGAAAGTCTGCTCAATGGAACGGTGTTCTCAGTGTGAGGCACGGGGTGGACTTGGCATTGGCCATCCGAGTCCAACTCAGCAGTCGATTCTTTGATGTGAAGGTCTGGGGTATCGGGGTGTGTATCGGGACTCGGGATGGTCCATACTATGTTGTAAAGATCACCTGCACAGACCAGGAATTGGTATGATTCATGAGTCCCATGTATAGTTAGTTATTGTCTTTGTGTGAAATATGTACGGAGTACGGAGTACTCTGTAGGGTGTTGTCTTTATTATCAATATAGTATTCGTCTGCCAAGATCATAGTGACATTTGTATATTGATTAGAACAAAGAGAGTATAGCGTATTTCCCAATTGGGATAGAGATTGAAATCAATCTTATCAGCCGTTCAGTTGGAAGTCAAGAACATGGGATATATCATTTGAGACAAGAAACCCAAACATCTAAAGTCAATTCATAGAAACCCCAAACCGCAAACGCATGACTTTTAGTACGTAACTGCATCAGGCACAGTGCAGTAGCCCCAAAGTGGAAGGATTGAAAATGCCTCATACATAGTGTTTGTCTCAACAGGCAAATCCTCGGGTTATTTCATTTACCCGTCCCGCTTATCGCGCATGCATGTACATCTGACCAATCGCTTTACTTCTACTCGCTCCACTTTCCCCGGTTGTGTTCCCGGTCAACCATTTTGGTATTATACACTTTATATACATTACTTAGATATACATATTACAACATACAAATTATACACTTTCGCTTCAGTTTGGGGTAGTTACAAGAGAAGAATACCTTCTAAGAGTGTTCGAAGAGTAAAATAAACATCCCGCTCGTGCCATCCCCTGGTCAGAGTCCGTATCCCCACCTGCACAGTTCACACCTTATTACGCTAGACACCTCATACTAGTATACCCGTGGACACTTCATTTACTTACACTTAGGGCCTTAGGACTGGGGGACTTGGGGTAAGTGCTATAGAGCGGGTCTAGTCAATCGTCAATTGAGTGCCACGATAGTTGAGCGGAGAAATCCCCTGCCGCAACCCCATCGTGCCACGAACACAGCGCTACTATAGTAACCTCTTCAGTTCAAACCATACGACATATTCCCGTATAGAACCTCCCAGTCACACAAACTTGTCAACTCCTTCCTGCTCCACTTGGGAGAACTTCTCCGGGAGGGGGGGGTCTTTTTAGCCCATTCCACAGTATCCCAACCATATGGTGAGAATTGCCGCTCAGGATTGGATCCCTTTTTAATTTAGAGCCCCCGTTTCTTTTTCGCGGAAAAGGGAGTCCAAGCCCAATTTCAAGTCCAAGGAGTGAGGGGTGGCCAAGAAATCACCCCCGTTTCTATTCCCATCTACAATATCGCTGTCAGCGCGGGAACTTTTGTCCTGCATGTAGAGGAGAGGACGGAGGACTTTGTGCGGAGTAGCGACTTTGTGTGTGTACCTTCGTATCCTTGTCATTTCTGGATACGATGTATATTTTCAAAACACTGTTTTGCGCCCCGTACTTCTTCAGTTTCCTAACACGGTGAAGGCAGCCGGTAATAATAAAAAGCGAATCGCTTTATATGCAAGTCTGCCGCTCGTCCGTAGACAATTATCATTATCTAATGTACCTGAAGTTTACCCCGTAAACTAAATAATAAAAGAACAAAGAAAAAGAAAAAGAAAAAGAAAGGTAAGGAAAAACAAATCAATGCCCGATAGGAGGGAAAATTGTTGCAAGATGAATTCAATGGCTTCAAGCCAGGGTAATCCCCGCTGCAAAGCCGTTGCGTTGCTAACAAGCTTCTTCCATAATTCAATTCCAGACCCAACTAATCAATCCCCCACGGTCACCTGGTTCAGAACATGCAATCCAGTGAGCTTCGATTGTGCTTACAGGGGTTATGCCTGCTCGATCAAATGGACTGTGGGGTGATCTTCTCGGATTCGAGAAGCTTGTCGCGATCTAAACGGGGGGTTCATGACCCTACCGATTTCAAGAAGGGGCTGTGGCTGCAGTCTGCATATCTCCGGGAACCAGTTTGAATGTTAGCTTCGGTGATCTTTCGAGTTACTGGTGGAGCTGGGTTTTCAAGTTTTTTTTTCTTTTTCTTTCTTTTTCTTCTGGGAGTTTTTTATTGTCCGAGGTACGCGATATACTTTGGAATCTGGTCT
The DNA here is from genome assembly GCF_028828655.1 of Penicillium verrucosum. Lineage (NCBI taxonomy): Eukaryota > Fungi > Ascomycota > Eurotiomycetes > Eurotiales > Aspergillaceae > Penicillium > Penicillium verrucosum. Next base: position 546,701 of record NW_026643214.1, on the reverse strand, counting down.
GCGATTTCGGTTTACGCAGGGAAGATCTCGGTCAGCCGGTCTAGGGCTGATCGTGATCGCGGCTGACCGCTGTTCTTTGTCAACGTGGGAGTCTTCGTAAGCTTAATGCAGGTTACTCGTGCTTGTCTGTTGGGCAGGGAGAGGGATTTTCCTTTCAGATCTCGGTGACTAATGTGCAGATGAATGATAAACCAAGCTGCCTGCTGAAACTCAACTCATTTGTACTCCGCGAGGAGTCCTGTAGATCGATTGTATGCCCAACTTGGCGATCGTAATCACTTCGCCTCCAAATGACGAAACAATCGAGACCTAAATTTGGAGGATGAATAGAGGCCGTGCTGGGGAAGGGTTAAGCTGGATATCCCTAGAAAATAGAAAATATGACTGCCTTTGGACTTGGCACTGGAATCAGAGGCCAATGGAGATAATCGATTCTATCTACAACAAATTACTCGAGGCACAGCCTGTACTCCAGGGCTATGTGCTGTGTTTATGTATACCAAGACTGATCTACCGGGAAGGAGCATGGCCAAGAGTCCGTTTTGAGGTGCAGTTCGGATGGCAGTGGATACTACTCTGTGCTTCTGTACACAACCTGTACGGCGTATAGTATATTGTACAATATGCAACATGCCATTTACCCAAGACCTTTACCCGAGAAGCTCCGACGGGCTTGAGTCATGGGGATTTGTGAGATTGTGTAAGGCTCAGACGGGAGAACGAGTAAATGACTAATATAGTCCATGTCACTCTACGTCAGATGAGAGAAGTCTTCCCGCATTTGGAGCAAGGGAAGAGAAATATCAAATACCAAGCATTCAGGTATGACTCGAGATCTCGGCGAAAACCGCCAAGAGCCCTGTTGTAGACAATCAAAGTAGAAACCATGAAGCGCGTACGGCGCGTTTATAGTTTCAGTTATCATTATCTCATTACGAGATTTGGTCGAGTAAGAGAATTCATTCTGTTAACCCTGTTAGCTCTAGGGTAAGTTCAGCCAAGGCTGACTGACGGCTCGGCCGTGTTCAGGCACAATCGGTGGTTGGTACCTATGTATTTTAATTTATTTTTCATACCGAGTTATATTATGGGAATGAGCCTCTGTAACTTGGATATGACCATACCGATACAATCTCCAACTGACAAATTGGGGGAGGTTTATGTAACTACTCTGTACAAATATAGAACTTACAATGTACGGTGAAGATGTTAAACCAGAAATTTCTTCAGTATGGAGTTGCTATACTCCGTACCAGAATTTCATTGTGTTGGCAAGTGGATTCGCACAGTCACGGCAAGTATTAAGAGAATTAAGAGAATTAAGAGAGGTCAGGTTCAACGGGGAGTTTTATCAAAAAAAGAACCTGAAACAGGTTTAGTCCCAGCAACAAAATCCCTCATAGCCAGTCAACCACCAACTCAACAGACAGACAATGGTCATCAATGGTCCACTCGAATCAATTGCCCTCGATACTCCAAATGAAACCCTTTATACAACATTTAGTTTCTTTCTTTTTTGTACAAAGAATCTAATATAGATTATTAGTATGAATTATAGAACATTAATATAGTAGGAAAGAAAGAAAATAAATATCTATAGGAATATACTATAATATATACTACCAATATTATATGGTGTATGGTGTATAGTGTAATGTACGAAGTAATAGCGCAGGAACCAAGGCATCTTTAGTCAGAGATGTTACAGTCCACCCGTGGACTTTCCAGGGCTCAGGGCTGTACAACATGGCCCTCTCTCTGTACGGAGTACAATGCAATAATTTCTGAAAATGGGGGTTCACTGGGGGTTAAAAGTGAAAAAAACAGAAAAAAAAAAAAAAAAAAAAAAGGAAATCCAAAAAGGTTAGGGAAATTGGTAAAATTACCAAAAGAATGGAAATTGAAAAATTGAAAAAATTGAAAAAAACGTGGGAAAAGAAATTTAAAACAACCCACACTAGTCCCAAAACGACAGTGCCGAGCTGCCGTATCGTCACTCCCACTCTCTCTTTTCCCCTCCAAGACATCGGAAGACCCCCTGCACCTTTTCTATGCGATCTTCCTATTCTGTTTCTGTTATTATTGCCAACCTTTCCCCAAACTTCTCCTTCTTTTTCTTCTTTTTATTACCCTTTATAATCTCCACTCCATTTCTCCTTTTGACAATCTCGACATTCCTGACATTCCTTTCTTTATATTTTTCTTTTATCGAGATCCCTCCGAAAGCACGGACCTTCAAGCCTGGGAGGTATTCGAGAAACAGATCTAGTCCAGCTCAACATTGAGTTGCCATTCTTAGGCACAATTATCGATCTTGGCGAATACCCTCCTTCGTCTCGATACCCCCTAGTCATGCGGTTTATATCATGACATTAGTCCTCGCTCGGGACATCTGGTTCTGCCCTCAAGGTCGATCGATTTAACGTTTTGATCGATATCAAGGACAGCCTTTGTTGAATGAAAGACCTTGTTGTATCTTTCAAGCAACGTCCTAACCTCGCCTTCAACTCGATCCTACGCCACTCGCCTCACCCTCATCCTCCTCTTTATATCTTTGGAACTATACCTCGAACCCTTTTCCCTCCCTTTTGAGATATGGCACAGCCTCGGAACGGAGAAAGAACGTTTTCTTTTCACAACCTATTGAGGATGCTCATCTCGCCTAACTCGTCCAGCAAGCCGGCCCACGACGAGGCCGACTTGGCCGAGGATGTCGATGAACCCCCTGAACACGTCATGCACGCCACCTCGAACTCCGATCAGATCGTGCTTGCCCGGCCAACAGTGAACCGCAAGGAATCACTGCTCACGCGCGCGTTGAAGAGCAGCCCGGAGATGTCCCCAACCGATCCACACGCCTCCCACTACGACTCCTATATGTACCGATCCTACCCTCATAGCAACATCAGTGGCGTCTCGACGGCCGAATTGACCAGCGACGGCGGCCTCACCAGTCCATCCTTGTCGAATACTCCCAGCCCACCTTTACCTCCTCAGATGATGAAGAATGCTGCGTTGATGGGAAAGAAAAATTCGGCCCCTAAAGTGAAGGTAGTCGATCCCAGTGAAACTTCCGTCGAGGCCAACCTGGGCCGCAAACGATGCATTAGCTTCGCTTGTGGTCGTAAGAATGTTGATACCGAGCTGAGATCCCCCGTCTCACCCTCTGCCTCACAAGAACTCCCACCCAAAACACATTCACCAAAGCAGCTTCCCGCCGAGGAAGTTTCGATTCAAACCATTAAGCGCAAAACCACACTTACTTTCGCGTGTCCTGGACGGGAAACTGTTAGCCAGAGAGAGCGATCTCCCGCGGCCAAGTCCTCCATCCGGCCGCGATGCCGTGGTTCCCCTGCTCCTACTGCTCGCAGAGCCTCTCCCGCTTTGAAAGAGACCACTAAGGAGGTTTCCAGGGAGGAGGCTGTCTCTGTGTCTACAAACCGCAAGGGTGTCCCCACCAGTGGCCTCGGCAAGTTCGAGGAATCTGAAGCAACCCGGTTCCACGAGTTTGCTAGCTCTATGGACGAAGACGATGAATGGGTGAACAGGGAGGCCGACTACACGGAAAAGATCACGTTGAACGACTGTATGAAGAAGGAAATGGCCATCCGACGGCTCGGCGAACAGGCGGAAGAAGAAGCATTGGAGGAGGAAGAGGATATGGAAGACCTTCCTGACGACGACGAGACTGTGCACGACTTCTCTTCAGACGACGGCAATGAATCGGACAACGAGGAAGGCTTCGCAGAGTCGGACGAGAGCGACGATGATGGATCGGACGTGGAGTTTTGGGGATCATCATCACCCCGTGTCCCAGAATCTAACAGTCAACCCATCGATGCACGTCCCTCGACCGTGGAACGCCGCGCCTCGAACACATCTTTCGACTCGGTGACGGACGACCACTCGAACTGGCTTCCGGCCCCCGTGCAAAGGATTAGTAGCCGTCGTGCTTCGAAGACCTCCAAGAGCATCGGGATTCGCCCGAGAAGCCCGAACCTTCCTGATAGTACCGACTTTGTCTGTGGAACCCTCGACGAGGATCGTCCCCTCGAACTCGCCTACAAACATTGCCTCGAAGAACGCCGCCGCCTAAAGGAAATTGTCATCCCGCAAGATATCGACCCCAGTTTCCCTACCAGCGATCCGGAGGACAACGAAGACCTCGAACCATCCGAGGAGGAGCTTTCCAGCGTGCCCTCCGCCACCAGTCACCGCGATGAAATTACCCGAGGACGGCCAGAGGGCGACGCCGGCAGGCACTCTCCCCGTCGCTCTCCCCGGCGTCTGATGTCCCCACCACCCCGTCGGGCTGGCCGCACCTCTCCCAAGCGTCTCAAGTCCCCGCCTCCACGCATGAGAGCGAAATCGCCCACCCCGGCTACCTGGGAACTCACCGATGATATGCCCATTGTTGAGTCTCCCGGGGGTGTCAACATCAGTCACCTGGTTCAGCGCCGGCCTCTCGTCCGCACCAAGTCACTTCCCCGTGTCCCCAACCCTTTCTTTGCCGGCCTGGACAAAGATCACCGCTGGCAGGGTATCCCACCATTCTCTGAGTCACCAGAGCAAGAACACTCACGTACCCGTGAGCTACACACTCGTGGTCCAGTCGACATTGTCGAAGGGCTCGAGAAAAAGCGCCAGAAACGAAAAGAGAAGTTCTGGCGTCAACACTGCCGCAAAGCTGCCAAAGAGCAGATGGGCAAACGGCCTACTCCAGGCCATGGAGCCGAACGGATGAAGGAGCTTGGCCTCGAAGTTGCTGAGAGGTGCAGAGCTTATGGTGTCGGTCAAGACGCCCAGCTCGTCCTATCCGTTTAGGTGTCCCTACCTATGGAACTTGTATGAAAAAGTTTCACCCCTCCGTTTTTTTGACCTGTATATACCTACTTTTTTTTTGTCACTTTTTTGGCTTTGGGGGTTTTTTTTATTTTGTTTTACCCTGCTCGGTTAGCGATCCGAGTACCTTTCGCTTTCTTACACATATTAGCCGACTTTGTGTTGTCCACATGTATGGTTTCTTCAACATTATCCCCCTTTCCCCCTTTTCTTCAATAATTCCTACACGGAGGTGGTTCTTTCTTTGCATTTTCTGTCGGAAGTATATCTATATCCTTTCTTTTTCTCTTTTCTATACGGCGGTCCTGAGGACTTGCCAGAGGTCGCTTCCTTTGTTGTCTTGCATGGCTGCGGTGCATATACCCCTATCTGGCTTTTCTGCATTGTGAATAAAGAGATCCATCAGTTTGATGGGAGTGAATATGATATATATCTTAGATGAACATCTTCTTTCGTATAGTAGTAGATGGTAATAGTAATAATCGAGCAGTGGCGAGTCTTTGCCACGATGAAGATTTATAGAAAAGTACGCAATGATGATCAATTTTCCCAACAAATCATAGAAGAATCTACAAAATCATCCCATATATACCCAAAATACCCAAAATACCCAAATCTCCCAAGTCGTAGCTTATCGCTGCGCGAGGATTCCGTCTTCCTGCCTAAGGCACCCACCCGATCCCCGAAAACAACATCAAACCTGTCTTCTTTGCTTTCTATCTCTTCCACCCCCGTCCATCCACCTCTCCCCAATCAGCTAGTCACTGATTTTGACCTGTGATTACCGCTTGTCACTTTAATTTCCATTACTTGCTGACTCCGGCTCTTCACCATGTGGATCGTCAACTGGTGTAAGTACCCTCCCGACACAACACCTGATCACCTGGAGTCACCGTCCGGGGCCGATCCCAAGCACCGAGGAGCGGAGAACGAGATGTTTCTCTGGATAGTTTAGCTGCACTGGAACTGAATACGTCTTCATTCCGACTCCGATATCGAGTCATGCAACGGCTGTGCTGCGGTACCGGCTGCTTGTGATCGGATGTGCGTCTCGAGGTACAAGGTTCAATTTACTAATTTCGCTTCTGTGTTCTATAGTCTACGATGTTCTGGCCTCGCTGGGTCTCCTCAATAAGCACGCCAAGCTTCTCTTCCTCGGTCTGGATAATGCCGGCAAGACGACACTGCTGCACATGTTGAAGGTGAGTTGGTGTTCAGGTTGGGAAGTGAAGACCTAGCACTTTGGTGTTCAATCCTGCTAGCTACAAGGCCCGGGTCTGGTTGCGCTGGGTTGTTTCACAGATACTGGAGCTTGGATATAGCATGGCGGAGATATGAAGAACTGGGCATCATATGGGACTTGTTTGCTGACAGGACATTCAACAGAACGACCGTGTCGCCGTCCTGCAACCTACCGCACACCCCACCTCTGAGGAGTTGGCTATCGGCAACAACCGCTTCACGACCTTCGATCTCGGTGGCCATCAACAAGGTGAGTGATACTCTCGATGGGGAATCGTCATGTGGCGCAAGCATACTGCCAAGCATCATAACACCCCTCCACAGTTCTTCGGATTGGACATCACTAACGGACCTACCTTCTCCCTTCAGCCCGCCGTCTCTGGAAGGACTACTTCCCCGAAGTTAGCGGAATCGTCTTCCTGGTTGACGCCAAGGATTACGAGCGCTTCTCCGAGTCTAAGGCCGAGCTCGACGCTCTCCTCGCCATGGAGGAGCTTTCCAAGGTCCCCTTCCTCGTTCTCGGAAACAAGATCGACCACCCCGATGCTGTCAGCGAGGATGAGCTCCGCCACCAACTCGGTCTCTACCAAACTACTGGTAAGGGCAAGGTCCCTCTCGAGGGTATCCGGCCTATCGAAGTGTTCATGTGTAGTGTTGTTATGAGACAGGGTAAGTTTTGTCGAGTCCTAAGCCTTCCATTGGATGTGTACATTGGAACAATTAACTAATTTTTTTCTTTCCTCCAACAGGATACGGTGAGGGCATCAGATGGTTGTCCCAATACGTTTAAACAGAGAGTCCTCCCTGTTCCCTCGACGCAACCGATTCCCCTCCCTGACCTGTTAGCCCCAAATCCATATTCATTCCACTCGAGCAAGAGTCCAAGTGAAATGAAAGTGGCTCTGGTTTTGGCTTTGGCTTCTGGCTTTCTCCGACATTCCTCTACACCCGAACACCCAATATCATATCTAGCTACGCTTTACACACCCCCCCCACAAACCTAGTCCCAACTTTTTACCCCCCGCACGTACCTGTACGTCTTGAATGTGTCACTCGACAACGCTGTACCTCGCTCATCTTGTCACGTTTGTTCAATTGTTCAATTCCTGTTCCTTCTGTTCTGCGCTTTTGCTCGAGCTAGCTAGCTGTTTTTTTCCTGGTTACTATAGTCTAAAGACTTCAATTTCTTTCTTTTTTTTCCCCCTGGTATAAGCATAGGAATGATTGTGTCCATCATCATGTAATAAGCCCCGCCTACCCCCGCATCTCCGCATATTTTCCCTTTTCCTCTTCTTCATTATGAATGACATGGATTCTCTGTCCCCATCCCATCCATCTCCTTTGGATGGGCCGAAGATTGGGATAGCCTTCCCGGAGGTCTCAATCCGCCTCCTACGCCTATAAGAGAGAGGAAGTGAACACAATCCTCTGACGAAACTTGCTTCGGAAATAAACAAATATGTTGATATTGTCATTTGGTAGGCGTTGAGTCTTGCTCAATCTTGCTGTACATACTATACATTCTTTCCGCAAAACAAGCATCAAATCTACCTATTAGAACCCTCGTTTAAATCCTCTACAACTTGAACGGTCTCATTGCTTCTAAATCCCGTTGAATCTCCGCGCGTGTCCTCTCTGTAGATACATCCTTTACCACCATCTTCATACATATACAGCCGCTGAATACTACGCCCTGTAATCGGACCACACTTCCCACTTCCAATTGTCCGTCCATCAATTTCTCGCACATGAATCTGCAAGGGAAATGTCCCAGTACAAAATACCTCATCAACACCAGCACCAGCACCATATGTCTCCGTAAGAGTAAAATCGAGCCCTCGAACAGGAATTCCAAATTCCATTGGACCGAGAAAACATCAATGCATTTCTGCCGGGTGGTTTTGATTCCCTGCATCTGATTATTCTTCGTCGGAGCCCAGCCCATACTTCACCGTCCCGAACAATGAAGAGCACGTCTTGACGAATCCATCTAGATTCGAGATCCTGCATCAGGCATTCATCGGAGCCGCTGACATTACCACTGATATACACGCTTGCACGTCTGTTGCTTTGGAGATGTGGTTCCACATCTCGTCTTTGATATCAGGAAGCCTTCGACGGATATGGACGTGTGGCTCATTGGACATATTGTTTGTGTCAAGAGTTCTGTGCAGAATGGCCATTCGGTATATATATTAGATGCAGAGAGTGGCCCAAGAGCTAACAAGAGGGAGCGGATTGCACGAAGCCTAAATATGAGCGTCGTAGTCGATGCGTTAGGCGTTAGGGGACACTGTCTAAATCGGCAACCAGAGCCCTGCCAACACAACTACCTTGGATCGGTATTATCATACTATACCTATGCCTTGAATTGAAGGATATTCCAATTCCTCAATTATAAATATAAGGACGGGATCAACTACCCCAAAGAAAATATGAAATATCTTGGCCTACATAAACGTAAACTCAAATGTGATTCTCACAGCCCATATAACAAACAATCTAGACCTCCGGAAAAAAAAAAAAAGAACCCCATTCCAAGGCCGAGGTAGATTTCACAGAAACACCGCTAGTAACAGAACCTCCCATTCCCAATCCGGTATACGATGCATCAGCAGAGAGAGGTACTTACTACCGCCTCGTACGTGTCGGACTAGAAAAGTCGAAAGACGGATATGATTCGATAAGAAAACAACAACACATGCGGTCAAGGAACAGGACAATAAGAAGTAAGGAAAAAGAAGAAGAAAAGAGAAAAAGATAACCAGTTTCCCTTCTCCGTTCCCAGGATGCCGAAAGGAAAAAAAAGAAAAAACTTTCCAGTCTCCAGATGGTTAGAAACAGAGAGAAGTCGAGAACCAACGAAGAAATAAGTATTTGAACTCCGCCCCGGAAGTACAGAGGGTCACACGGGCCAGGAAATGATGTGACTGTTGTTTTTTTATCGCATGTCGCACTGGGAGAGAGAGAGCCCGGGGGTCAGGGAGGAGTTGAAGAATGTTGACTGTGATATTATCGGTGGAGTTGAAGAGGAATATCGGACTTCCCTGGGTGCGGATGAGGGGTTCCTCGGTCGTTCATCGTTTTCGTGGATCCGGGGGAGGGACTCGCGGGGGGTTGTAGGGAGGATGTCATGAGGGCGCTGTTATAGAGATTTTGTGAAAGGCTTATCTCCGCCCGAACCTGCTGCACATGGGGAAGCTCGTATTGATTCTTTTATTTCTTCTTTTGCTTTCGCGGAGTGACGGGACCGCCGGCGCTCATGCCACCGTAAACGTACTTTTGCTTTTTCTCGGCTGGTTTCAGGATCTATCGGAAGAAGAAAAAAGTAGGTTAGGAACTGAAAAAAAAAAGAGATCTCGAATGATGAAAATTCCATAACTCACCTGGAAAGAGCACAGCAGACTCTCGTCCACACTCATCATTGCACCGGCATTATCGAATTCACCACAATAGTTGGGTGCACTGAATAGTGTAACCAACTGGCGCTTGGAGAAGAATTCGTATCCATCCTCAACAACTTGGTGTGCACGGCAGATCAGATCCATATCGTGTTTTTGAAGGAAGCGCGAAACCACATCGGGGCCGAATGTGAATGAAACACCTCGGTCGTTTTCGCTCCAGCCGGTGATATCCTTATCGGGGTCAGACCATAGGAGATCGCACAGGAGACCGCAGTCGGGAATCTATTTCAGTCAGCGATGTTGGCTTTTAGCCGAACGAACCCAGCGCCACGCTGCCACTATTCCTTTCGCCAATAGAACCACAATTTACCAGGGAGGGGTGAAATCGGAAAAGGGGAGAAACTTACATCCGTGGGGCGCATGACACGGCGGATTTGCTCCATCGAGTTGAGATCGGGGCTCAGGCCACCGTGCATGGTGAAGATCTTCTCATCAATGATGGCAGCAATGGGGAGACAGTTGAAGCAGTCGGTGAAAGTCTTCCAGAGCTTGATGTTGTATCGGCGCTTGCACTCATCGTAGAAACCGTAGATACGGTTGATCGAGGCACACTCGTGGTTTCCACGCAGAATGAAGAAGTTCTCGGGGTACTTGATCTTGTACGCAAGGAGGAGGCAGATGGTCTCGAGAGACTGCTTGCCACGGTCGACGTAGTCACCGAGGAAGAGGTAGTTAGCCTCCGGGGGGAAACCGCCGTATTCGAAGAGACGCAGGAGGTCATAGTATTGGCCGTGGATATCACCGCAAATCTAGCAAGACACGCATGTTAGACGGAGGCCTATTCCGACTCGAACATCCGTTCAGACACAAAAGAAAAATTCTTACCTTGATAGGCGCTTCCAGTTCGAGAAGAATGGGTTGAGAGATGAAGATCTCACGAGCCTTGGTGCAGAGGAAACGGATCTCTGACTCGAGCAGCTGAACCTGCTTTCCAGGGCGGCTACCCCTCACCTCCAAAAGCCGGTCGATGATCGAGTCCAGATCCACTTCCTGATCGGCCATGGCGAATAATGTCTAACGAAAACACGAAATAAAGAAAAAAAATGGGTGAAGGAAAAGAAAAGCGAAAGGTGGAAGAGAGACTTCCGGAGCGATCGGGTGAGATTAACAGAGATTTGATGACGCGGCGACTATGTCCTGTTACTGTCGGAAAACCAAGTTAATAAAGCGTTCTAGATTGAGATGAAGTCCAAGTCTGCATTGCAAGTCCCAAATCGAAGCGAAATTGAAGAACGCGCTCGAATTTTTTCCGTTGATTTTTCTTCCCCCTTTGGGCGGTCGGATTGTTGGGAGCAGCAGCGGAGCAGCGGAGGATAAAAGGAATAGAGAGAGATGCCTACCAAACAGAAGATTTCGAGACCAAACAGATCTAGATTGGGGGCCCAACGGCCACTGAAAAGAAAGGGAAAAAAAAAAAGAAAGTTCTGGCAGAGATGCCAGACGGGTGTGGACGGTGGTGCCTATCCGAGGTATTGTGTACGCGCACAGTGTAAATAGAAAATAATGGGCTCCTAGACGCCTCACAAGATAAACGAGGCTGAGCGAAAGAGCACTTAAAACTCTTAGCGATTTGACTTGATGAAGAAAGCCGAAAAGTGGATGAAGTCGAAGTCGAGACGAATGGAGAGAGAGAGAGAGAGATCGGGAAATTTCAATCAAAGGAGAAAATTTTCTCGGTATGATAGGCAGACCAGTTTGAATCTCAAAAACATCAACGTAAACGTGAATGTGGAGATTGGAGATGGGATTGAAGGTTGAAGAGAAGAGAATCTTTTTTACGAAGAGAAAGCGGGAAGTTCCTTATTTTGTGTTTGCGCGTGTTTGATCTTCCCCAAGGAGGGGGGTTATATGTTATATATAGAGCGCGCTTATAAAAGAACCTATTTCCCCCTTACTACTTTGCAATTATTTTATTACTCTATTACTCTATTACTCTATTCTATTTATTCCTTTCTATCTCTTCTGTGTTACAAACGCTTTAATACAAAAAAAAGTCTCTGCATAGAGGGGGGGTTCTAGGTCGAGACTGCTAACGCCCTCGACGCCAAACGGGGTCCAAGCACGAAAGTAAGAGGCTGATCGACTAAAATAGTGCATTTAGTACATTTGGATTGTGCATCTAGACTGGGACTATTCTATCATGCCATTCTAGAATGCCTTTGTATCTATGTTGTATACCTATACTATTGTACATATACTATTGGATCTTTCGGCTCTACGGAATAGATATCTAGAAGGCCTAATAGAGAAGAACCGTAGAAAAGTAGAAATATAGGAAACTCTCCAAAATAATTGGCATTCTTCACAAATGAGCTCGAGGCTCTAGTCTTATACAATGCTGCTTGTCCAGAAGCCATGCAGCATTATACAGAAAAGGAATTGAAAACAGAAAACCAAGAAGTAACAAGAGGGGAATTAAACAAGTCAAAAGATCCGTCCCAACGCCAACATGCCCGAAATTCAGAATCATACAGTACAACGCTAGAACCGAAACCAAAATGTCTTTCACTGTGCCTTCCGTGGATCAAGCCGACTCCCAACAACCGGGTGTCATCGCAGGATGCGTTTTGGAAAAAGAAAAGGAAATGGGGACATGCAACAGTGAAAAGAAAAACAAAACAAAGCAAAAAAAAACGGCCGTAAATAGTTCATACATCCAACCCACCATAGTCTCATAAGTCATCCAACGCCGAAAACAATGCATAGAATGATCAGCTGCTGGTACTGGGGATATGTTGTTCAAATGAGTCCCGAGGGACCGCACGAGGGGAGTTGGGTCCTCGTAAATAAGGAGAAAAGAAATGACAGAACCCGCTGAAGCGGGTAAACGTCGCATCCACGGAGAGAACTCCGGGAGTCAGGAGATAGAAACGTGAGAGGCGAACGGAGTCCCGACAGGAGATGTCATGGCGAGGACTGTAAATAATAAAAGGGTATTTTATCCGCTAAGCGCATGTCCGCTCAGGATCGCTTGGGTATTCGAGCGGGTGAGTGTGGGTGGGGAGATATGGGGGGAATGATCCAAGCCCGCGCCAGAGCTGTGAGCAAAGTCTTTATGGGAGTTATTCCAGTCGTTCTCGCCGAGAACAGTGAGCCAGTTATGGCCCACGTCCTGACGAAGAACTTCCAGCTGCTGGCGACAGAACTCTTCATCCATCGTCCTATCCTTGCCTTGCAAAGCCTGTACAAGAGGGGGACTCGAATGCACAGGTTTTTCGGGATTTTGGATGCTTGACGATCCAGAGTGCGCGGCGCTTTCCAGCCTCCACGGCTGGTCAACGGGGACAACAATCGGATGGTCAACCGGCGGTTGGATTTGCTGAACAGGAAGAGCTGGAATAGCTGTGCTGCCTGCGTTACCCAGGCCATCGGTAGTAAATGGATTGTCCACCGAGATATCGACTATCCTGCGTCGTTGGAGCTTTTTGCGGCGATTGGTTCCCAGATCACTTTCCTTCAGATGTGCACCATTCATGCGCAACTCTTCCTCGTCTTCTTGAGGTTTGAAGATTGCAATATCGTGGGGCACTTTCGAGATAGTAGACTTCTGCACAACAGTTGAGTCATCTGCCGGGCTGGAGCGTACAACTGGTGCAGCTTGAGGCTCTGCAACTCGCTCAACAAGTTGCTTCCTCTCAGTGTATCCCGGGCCTCTACCGTCAATTATAATGTCCTCGGAATAACCAGGCGTCCGGCGGAAGAGGTTCATGATCACAACTCGATATCCAGAGTGGGTCTTGACGAACGGATTGCCAGATACCCAGATCTCCCGTATTTCAGGGAGACTGGTCAACCGTGCAATCTCCGTCGGGTCCGTGAGGTTGTTGTCACGAAGATCCAATCTTTCCAAAGAGAGCAACCGCTCAATGCCTGCAAGCGAACGAAGACGATTTCCGCGGAGGGTGAGAACGGTAATGGCGGGGAGGGGATTCCGTGTGAGGGAGTGAAGAGACTCAATCATGCAATGCGACAAATTGAGGGCTCTCAATGCCACCAGTGATGCTACGCCGTCAGGAATCTCCGTCAAGAGGTTAGAGGACAGATCAAGGGAGTTGAGACTATTGGCTACAGGTGCGAGACTGGCAGCAGAGACAGATGTTAGAGAGTTTTCAGGCAGGCCCAGGTGTCGCAGGAATCGCCATTTTGAAGGTGAGAGGACGTCCGCGAGAAGGTTTGTGGAGCTTCCATTTCGATGGCCGGTAGAGGTCTCGCTTGATTCAGAGCTTGCGGAGCCCGTGCGGCGAATTTGCCGAGACTGGCCTCGACGGTGACCGTGCTTCGTGTTCGGTCGAGTCGGAGAGACACTCCCGGCCCTGGCCCGAATCTTGGCGCCTTCTGAGCCGACTCGGAACATCGGGGAAGATCTGGGACTGGTGCTGGTTCCGAATGCCGTGTCCACGATAGGAGATCCAGGGGCTGAGAGGGAGTTGGCCTGGTCGGGGTTGTGGACTGGCTGACTGCTGGAGCTGGTCCATCCCAGTGAGGGCGACTGTTGAGACTTGGCAGATCGTCGGCGGCGTTTATCAATGTCGTCCAACACGATTCTCGTTAAAAGATCGGCCGGATCATCCAAGTGGGCTCTCTTGATGGTCAAGGTGCGTAGTTGCTCAGACAATCTGTCCCAGCCATAGAAAGAACGGTAATCTAGATCAATAATCTCTAAAGCGCTCAAATTCTTAAAGGAGTGCAACGGCACAGCCGTATCGAAAGGAAATTCTTCATATCCAGAGATCAGAGGAGCACGGTGGTCCGGAGCAAGACGAAGACACGGGATCTTAGTAAAGGCAGAGTATAAGTACTTCAGGTCCCCTTCCAAGGCGGCCTTGGCCTTGTCCGATTTGGTTGGGGTATCCTTGGATCCAAGACGGAAAGATGACCAGAGGTCGGTCATACCAGACATCACACTACGAACACTGGACACCGAATGGATGGAGGCCCGATCACTTCGGGACTGTTGGGGCTTGTTCAGGAATGAAACATAGGATTGCGAAACCTCGGTGTGAATGTTCTCCAATCTGATATTCATAGGGCCCACGGCAATGGTCAATTCCTCAAAACGGGAAAGAAGATAGAAAAGGTGGTGGGGAGTCAATGTCAGTTTGGCGGTTTTGGAGTTCTGCGACATGAATTTCAATGCCGCGGATGAGAAGGCTGCGGCCAGGGTTGACGAGGTCGAGGCGAAAGAGCTACCAGGGGTCAAAGGAACACTGGGGGATTGTGGAATGGCAGTTTTGGTGGGTTGACGACGAAGTTGTAGTGCATTGGCGAGGGCCTTTTCGTGGGTGCGAACGTAGCTAGCGACATTCTATGGTAACCATGCATGTTAGCTGTCTGTAGGACCAAATAACAAATACATAGCCAATCTCTATCATCTCAACGATCAGGCGACTGCTGCATATAAACACAAACCTTTATGAAAAGTTGTCCATCCCCGGTGTTGATTTTCTCCATGGCGTCAACGGGGAGTAGTATGGTGGGTGGACTGGGAGAACTCTGAAGATGGATAGCTCAACAGATGTTACCAGATGTAGTCGACATCTTGTTTGTGCGACCCGAATGAGACCCGAAAAAAACGAGCAATCGAGGCTCTAAATGCGAGGGTTAGCAACGGTGTGCTGAAATTGATCAGTCTCATTGGGGATGAGGGAGGGGATTTCGGGGACCCCTGGAGACGGGGAAGCGATGATGGATGATACCTAGAGAATGAATATGGAGAGTCAAAAGAAAACGACTCGATCTCCTCTCTGAGACCTCGAAAAGTGAGATAGAGATTGGAGAGGAATGACAAAAAGTGAAGAGAGGGAAAGGTGGTGTGGCACGGGGTAACCAATTATTTAGCTAAATAATACAGGCTTATCCTGATAACACAATACACAGGCCATATACGCCGTAATACACCGTTTACCAACATTTTTATTTCCGATTTTACTATTTTCTTTTTTTATCAGCTGAGATATTTCAAAATGATAGTCGTCTGATATACTTGCTGATTGGATTTTATTTCTCCTGCTATTCAATTTTTTTTTTATATATATATTCTTACCTCGTGAATGCAATTGTCTGATTCTGTTTTCTCTAACTCCGTACTCCATACATATACGCTGTCCTCTTCCTACATAAAAAAATTTGACCTATCCAAGTAATCTACAAGACACAGACAACTCCGTGCTCCGTACTCCGTACTTAGTTCTAATACCGTATAACCATCCACTAATATAAATAAATATTTTGCTGCTAATGCTGCAGCTACTATACCCGGGTGGGAAGTGGCGAGCCTATAGGGGCAACGCCTAGTATTTTAGTTCGCCGAATTCGCTCCCGCGTCTATCAAGACGATTAGTACCCTGGTAAACACCCCCCTATTACCCTATAAGAAGATCAGGAAATTTTTTCGATGATTAGCGAAGATTAGTCTGTGATGGCTTAATCCCTCTTGCATAATATAACCGTAGAATTCGCACATAGCGTCAATATTATGAGCCGATCGTGGAGCAAGGGAACTCAGACCATATGCTATCGGTGGGTCCTATACTCCGTACCGAGGGGCTCTCTCTTTGATCGACGTAAAAAATAAAATTTAACATCTTCCCATTCATGCAGTTCAAAGTTGAAACCCACCCCTCCTGGAAATTGTTGAAACTTGTCATGAATCCCACCTTGGCGGCGGCGTGTTGATCAATCTCCGACGCAGCCACACGCAGGCAACCTCAGTCCACGATGCAGACCGGGTGGGAATGCCGAGAGCTGGTCTAGTTGCCCTGTGCTCATTTTGGCCCGCTTTTTCTACTTTTTTTTTTATCGGGTCAAGTACTCCATACAGAGAGTATCAACTGTTTTTTAAAAAATAAAAACCACTCTGAATTCAATGCAAACCCCGAGAGTACGACTCATACGCCGTGCCCTTACCGAATATGTCGTTGGTCATCTGTAGGCGCTGAAGGGGGTGCAGGCGATCAAATCAGGGTTCAGACAGAAGCGAATGATCGCACGAGGCACAGGATTGGCGGGGGCGCACATGCATGGGAGGATATCTGCAGTAGGCCTCCCTTCTCAAACGGGCAATAGTGGATGCAGTCATTCAGAAATTCAGCGAGAATGAGCATAAACAGAGGACCTGGTTGGCGTTATGTCTTGATGAAGCCCTGTAAAAGAACGAATCAGCGACATTCAACCAGGTAGAATTCGCCATTACGCTACCTAAGATCGTCGGAGTCCGTCAGCTCGCACTGACATCTGACATTCCTTTAGGGAGTGGAGACAGGAATTGGAAATGTGGTTTCTTTTACTCTAAATTTATATATACAACATATATATTGTATATATGAACTCCAGAAAGTCTTCTGATGGCATTAATTAACTTAACGAGACATTAGTATCACAAAGTTCAAGTAGAACATAGATATATGGTTTCATTCCATGGTTCTAACTTGACTTCGTCCTGATATCAGCCACACCGCTTCTACGGAAAACGTTGGAACGGATAAGGGCGGCTGTCCCATGGTTCCAATGTTACCCCTTCATCTCTCTTTCGATTTTATTTCGAGAAGGGGGGGCTGTGTTTAACCGTTGACATCCCCTAGAATAACTAGTATTGTTGTAATTACGATATGAATTTATTATATTGCGAATGTTTCATATTTGAGCATCAAGGACAAACTCACTTCTAAACTTTATACAAAGGTATAATTTCCCATTTATTCATTTTTTTTTGTATCCCTGCGACAGATCCTACAGCGCGGGGTATAATTTGTAGTTAGATCAAAATATTGAGAGCTAGTTAACATTCCAGGACATTTATGTAAATGCGCCGCAAACGCTCGGTTCGACTTCAGATCCCAGCCTTGCTACATACGACACTGCACTTTTCACGCGAGGAGTCTACAGCATCCCTGCCGTTATTGGAGTGTGTGCTATGAATTCGCATATGTGCTCCGTATGTACTTTATGGACAGCCCCTGTTATTTCTAGAACTCCGTACTTCGTATAACAAAATGAGACGCCAATCTTTTTGGGCTGTCAGGGCTGAATACCCCCTCAAAACCCCCAGGTATGTTCAACACATGGAAATTACACCTTTTAACATAACTAAGGGGAGGGGTTATATGATATCATGTCAACTAGATCTACATTGTCCATCTGTACTACAATGTTGTATGTAGTTAGTTACATAGTTATCCAGTACTCTGTACGGAGTACCGAAGACAACATAAAACAAAGGCCAAGTTTGTCCCGAGTAGGAAACGCTTTCGGGCGTTGACCGGCCTCGGAGATCCAAGGACATTTTCCCCACCCTTGGACGATCCCCGCCAAGTACGCGGTGCGATATGGGACATACATGGGCGTTGAGTCTGCTCATTGGCTGAGATGCAACACGGGTCATTTCCAGACGCATTCCCTTGCCAAGACTGAATGTTGCTCGCTGAGCTTTTTTTATTTTGCTTTTGCCGCTCACGTTCGGGGAGTACTGGGGGTTAACTTCGTAAGCGGGGGAAAGCTTTCTCACCGGCTCTAACAACGCCACAATACTTCTCGAGGGAAGATCTATGATCTGCATAGGGCCAAATAGGGAACGATGATTCGAGTTTGGATTAAAGATAGCGAAAATGCCAAAGCGTTTTTGACCTCAAAGAGCGGGGCTTTGGAGAACATGGTAACCTTGACATGGGTCGCACTTAAATTCGGCGCTCCCGGCACGTTCAGGGATGTCGTAAAAGGCTAAAGCACTACAATAAACTGAGCGGCTACCGCGCAACACGGGACATTAAATATTCTTACTCCTGTGTATCACTGCAAGACAAGCCGAAGGTTGCATCGAAAACGATGCTTAAAAACACGGTTAGTATAAGCGAGTGTAGAATCGCAAAGTAGCGATGGAAAGCCATGGCTTATAACATGTTTGCTTTTTTCGCGTCTGCATTTAAGGCTTTAGCAGGCTGATCAACGATCAGCATTGGCGACGAACACGACCAAAAGTAAAAAGCGTCCGGGAATATCCTCTCCTAAACGAGTCTAATTATGGACGAATCCTGCAGCCCGTGATGACGCTAAGGATATTTAGTCGCTGCAAATCATCCTCAATATGTGAATAAGGGCCCGCTGTTAACATCAGGTGACCAAAATAACGTTTCCCCGTCGTATAATATAAAAAAGGTATCCGATATTCTGATCTACTATGTTGTACATCGTAGCTTATGTCCGATACCGTGAGCACGAGGCACTTCCTCGCTCTTGATCCATGTAACAACAGTAATGTTGACCCCCACTGCCAGCCCATGGGATGCTTTCCTGGGCCTCCAATTCGGCTGCGACAAACAAACTCTCCCGAGGCGCCTACCAATCACGGGAGGACACTGAGGTATTCCTCAATATTCGCGCCACTGAGCATGTAGCGGTGAGCTGTGGTATGATTTTTTGAGCCGGGATAAAAGAAATCTGGCATTTAGCCTCGAGAGAGGCGAGCGCCATGACCCCGCTGATTGAGCATTGGGCCATTGAATAGCAGATTGCATGAAGGGATGCCGGTTACCCCCAGATGGCGTGCATGGAGGGGTACATTCCAAGGATTTTTCAATGCCATCGCACGGGCGGCGGCATTGTCGTACTCAAATGCCGCAGGATCTCAAGGTGGGATGATGCCTACCATAGTTTCTCAAAGTTAATTCATTCTCGATACAAAGAATGTTAAGTGAGGTTGAAAATTGCGTGACCATGACAAATTCAATCCCAAATATATTGCTTCCAGTAGATCTACACAATTCCCTCGTTTTTGAGAACAACAGTGTTCTGAATGGGAATCAATTGCTGTTTAGCTACCGAGGCATCCATGGTTCGGTATGTTTTTTATTTCTTATCTGGCGGGGCAAGATCTGGATGACTCAGCTAAAAT
This sequence comes from Penicillium verrucosum, assembly GCF_028828655.1. Classification (NCBI taxonomy): domain Eukaryota; kingdom Fungi; phylum Ascomycota; class Eurotiomycetes; order Eurotiales; family Aspergillaceae; genus Penicillium; species Penicillium verrucosum. Next base: position 527,267 of record NW_026643214.1, on the reverse strand, counting down.
AAAACTAGACTAGCTGTTTTTGGAATAAGACTAGCCGCAATGTGGGGATAAGCTACACGTGACGCCAACGTCATGATCCGTACAACGTAGCTTTCCCTGATTTCCAGGTACCTCCGTGACTTTCAACATCTTCGTTGATGTATTCAGAATGTGTTGAATATGACCACTGAGAATAAACCCGCATTGTACGACCCTTACGACCCGGCCTGTCTCCCTGACTACGACCGCGACTTCATTCAGCCGGATGAACTTGACCGATTCGAGAGGGCGCTGAACGCCCCAGAAGCTTCCCCATTGACAGCCATCAACGACTGGCGCCCGATCAATCAAAGAGTCCGCAAGAGTCGGGGCCGTCGGAAAACACCAAAGCGAAGCAAGGATGAAACGAGGGAAGGCGTGCTATATACTGTTTTGAAATGGCCCTTCCTCTTCATTGTGTTCGCATGGCTCACAGTACTGAGCTTTGGATATGTTTTGGTGCGCTTCTATATATTACTGTATGAGCAGTGGGTGACATGGCGGGGAAAGAGAGAAAGGCTACGCCGAGAGCTATCTGCACAGAACAACTACCCCGACTGGCTGAAAGCGGCTCAGGCGCTGGACGTCCATCTCGGAACCGAAAATTGGAAAAAGACAGACGAGTACGCTTACTACGACCACCTCACTGTCAACAAGGTGGTTGCGCAGCTGAAGCAGCTGAGGAAGGATGCGGAATGGGAGATGGAAAATGGTCGGGTTGGCTCCAGCGAGGTACCTGTCATTGAAGATCTCCGGGCACTTTTGGAGGCTTGCGTCAAGAACAACTTTGCCGGTGTGGAAAATCCTCGGATATACAGCGAGACCTATTCGGGAACGAAGGAGCTGGTTCAGGAATACATCGACGAGGTGCACGCATGCATACAGATCGTTTTGGACAATAAGCAGATTGACCGGGATGACAAGTATCAGCTTTTCAAACATCTTGATACAAACTTCGGACGCACCGCTCTTTGTCTTTCGGGTGGCGCTACATTCGCTTACTACCACTTCGGGGTTGTAAGAGCGCTGCTTGATAATGATGTCCTCCCAGAAATTATAACAGGCACGTCAGGTGGAGCACTAGTGGCAGGACTAGTCGCGACTCGAACAGATGATGAGCTGAAGCAGCTGCTCGTTCCGGCTCTAGCACATCGGATTCGCGCATGTCACGAAGGGCTGGCAACTTGGATCCATCGCTGGTGGCGAACTGGTGCTCGGTTTGATACTTTAGACTGGGCTCGGCAGTGCGCCTGGTTCTGCAGGGGCTCAACGACATTTCGCGAAGCTTACGAGCGGACCGGGCGCATTCTGAATGTCACCTGCGTGCCCTCGGATCCTCACTCACCGACTATCCTGGCCAATTATCTAACATCCCCCGATTGCGTCATATGGAGTGCTGTGCTTGCTTCGGCGGCTGTTCCAGGCATTTTAAACCCTGTTGTATTAATGACTAAAAAGCGTGATGGAACTCTTGCGCCTTATTCGTTTGGACACAAATGGAAGGATGGTAGCCTGCGGACCGATATACCTATCAAAGCGTTGAACCTACATTTTAACGTGAACTTTACGATCGTATCCCAGGTAAGATTAATTTCGACCATTTTACCCCTTTGCCACTAACACTACTCCAGGTTAACCCCCACATCAATCTCTTCTTCTTTAGTTCTAGAGGGACAGTGGGGCGACCAGTCACACACCGTAAGGGCCGTGGTTGGCGCGGCGGCTTCCTCGGCACTGCAATCGAACAGTACATCAAATTAGACCTCAACAAGTGGCTTCGAGTTCTTCGGCATTTAGAGCTCCTACCACGACCTATGGGCCAAGACTGGAGCGAGATCTGGTTGCAAAAGTTCAGTGGCACTGTGACTATTTGGCCCAAAACCATTCCCTCCGATTTCATCCATATTCTTTCCGATCCTACTCCTGAACGGCTCGCCCGCATGATACATGTCGGCCAGCAAAGCGCTTTCTCCAAGATTCAATTTATCCGAAACCGGCTTAAGGTCGAGAATGCGATCATGAAAGGACTGCAAGAATCCAGAACGGGTGGACGCGCGCTCTCCCCGATCCTCTCTCGTCGACTCCGCAGTCGAGAAAATGAACAATCAGACTCTATGGTTGAGCGTCTAGATGAAAATAACCCCGAACGCGATGGGTCTAGCTACAAAAGCGAGTCCCGTTTCGGTGACTTGTCAGATAGCATGTCCCGGTCAACCAACTCATCACGTCCTCATACCCCAAGTTCCCGACGGGGAAGCGTGGTCGAGGAAATAAGACGCCAGTCTGCCGTTTTCTTTGACGATGCGGACTACTATGGGGACGAAGATGCCGTGGTCATCTGATAAAATATACAAGCGGCTCGAGCGGCTCCATCAGAGTTTATGGCTTGGACTGGGGTCTTTCTACTTCGGGGCACCTGCAGCCCTATCTCGTCATGCTACTTCCCGTTACTTTGGATATCCAATATCCAGAATGACGGGCGGCTCCTATCGCGGACACTTTCGGGTAATACATCCGTTGTCCTTGACTAGTGTCTTTGCTTTTCTGTTTCCCGCCTCCCCCCTTCATCAGCATAGCAAGGTGTCTTATGTCTTATTGATATGCATTTAATCATTTTTGGCTTAGTCTTTATTTTGCGACCGTTGCACTTGATTACATACTTCGCCGTTCCTTCATTCCTTCTTCTTTTATTATCAAAATGGGCCATGCGTGTACATAGACAGCTTCACCTGTACGAATACTAAGGTTGGGAGGATAGATATTCTAATCAACTGCCTCAGGGTAAATTTGCCAAATTAATATATTACCATCATCTGCTACAATTCAGCTTGGCCGAGTATCAAAAGTGACATCAGCCCCTATGCAGGTAGCTTCAAATGGCTTCCAAGGTTCTCAGCACTAGAGATTTAGGAAATTGGTTTTTTTTTTTTTAAAATTAAACAAAGCCGTTGAGGTATTTGTAAATAAATAATGAGTAGCCCCACGCTAGTAACTCATAATGGCTAGTTTCTTTTTCCGGTTCTTCCAAGGTTGTCATCTATGTATTATCTAGATGTAGATCATTTACATCCATGGATATATTAAACTTACATATACCTTTCCACCCCTGTATCGGAACAATACTCCAAACACTGCTGCACGGTTATATAGATACAACTCGAAGCACTTGTAAAATGAGTGCGGACGGAATTATAAACGAGGCAACCGAGCTACCTAGTTAGGTTGAGCTCATAGTCTTGCTTTGAGATATGTATTGTAGTACCACACAACAACGAAAGATATACGTACATGTATTTAGGTATTTTGATAGGCTCCTTTAGATAGCCTTCAAGTTAGAATAATTAGTTATTCTGTGAATTGTATTGTGGACCAATCGCTCGGGGGTGATGCGCACGATGATCGACCTTTTTACTATTGATGTATCGTAACGGTTGACCGGATAATATCTCCACTGCATCAGTGGTCTAGTGGTTATGATGCTAGTCTTCCATGATCAGGATTCGTCCTTTTCAAGTTAACTGGCGAGGGGGGTTCGATTCCCTCCTGATGCATTCTTTTTTTCCCGATAATAAGTTTACAGTGGGGTTATTCCTCGATCTACCCATCTTTCTCTTTTTGCTTTTTTTTTTGTTAGTTGGAAGGAGCCCAGATAGTAGCAACAGGTTACTAGCTAGCTATATTTACGTACAATTACAATTTTGAGGGAAAGATAGGCAGATATCGAGCTGTAATTGTTAGCTGATAGGCGCTCGTCCAATGTAACATTGTTAAATTAGTCTGCAAGCCCCGAATTGAGAACTGGGCTTGTTAACGTCATCGTACATAAAACATAGATAACTTGTCAAATTCGTTTTCGATAGTTTATTAAGTGTACGAGAAACAGATTTAGACTGGCGGTAGATTGGTTCGAAGCAATACAGTATCTAATTGCATAACTACTGTTGTTCTCCTATAACTAACTATAAGCTCGTTAATGTGTGCTGTGATTATTAAATCTCAAATGAAGTTGGTATAATCTGCCGTAGAAGAGGATTGATACTTTTTAAGATTCTATATACATGTAGTCCATAGTGCGTGCGAAGCATATTAACAGGAAGAAAACTCCAATTCCACGGAATAAAATAAAAACAGCAGGAAATCACTCTGTTCGTCGGATACGAATGCCACCATGCCACCCAACCCACCCCTTCTCAGCCGGGCCACGAAGAAGACAAATAATTAGCGCCGCCGCAATAAATGCCAAATTGACACTGCCCGACAGAATCCAGCCCCCTTGACTGTACAGACGATTCCCAACAGAGGTACCCATAAGCTGACCACAGAACACGCCAATCATGTATCCGGTGTTAATCCGATTCCGCGCCTTGGGCGCAACACTGTATATTAGAACGCGATTGGCAATTTGACTCATCTGCAGACCGAAATCCTGCAGCGCAGCCTGGAGAATTGGACCCGCGACAGTAAAAGTGCCTGTATAGGTGCCGATGCTGATACCTGTGATCATGATGCTAAAACTAACGAGGATGGAGAACTGCGGCACGAATTTGTCGATCATGTACCGTGAGAAGAGTGGTCCCAGGAACATGGGCGTAAGACCTGCCAGAGAGAATAGTCCGATTGTCAGAGTTGGGTAGTTGTATGGATCGCCGGATAGGAGGAATGTGAGCGTTGTCCAGAAACTGGTGAATGTGGCCGAGAGGAAGAATCCCATGAGAGTTGCCTGAACAAGCACTGGGGATTTCCAGTAGTATCCGATGATGGAATATAGGATCTTGAAGTAGGAAATGTTGGTGTTTGTTGACGGGTAGTCCGGCATGAACAGCCATAGAAGGGCGAAAATGAGGAATTGGAGGGCCAGTGATAGCCAATAGATATTTCGCCAGTGTGAGTATTCGGCGACTATACCTGAGAGCAAGCGGGCGAAGAGTAGGCCAAGGACCAGTCCTGAAGACACGATTGATAGGGCCGTTGCACGACGAGCCGGGGGGACGAGATCTCCGACGAGAGGGAGCATGACTTGCTATATAGACAGTAAGTTTTGTGTTCTGGCCAGAGTATTGGATATTGCTTGCTTGGAACCACTTACTGGAGTGACAGTCGTGACCGAAGACAGATAACTTAGGACAAGGAACACCACGAATGACTTGGTGATACAGACACCAATCCACAATGCCGCAGTAACAAGCGTTAATAGCAAAACAAAGTGTCTTCTTCGAACTAAGTCCCCAAGGGGACAAAGAAGGATTAATCCCGTCGCATATCCAGCCTGGCTGCAGGTCGGGATCAATGAGGCTCGCTCATGCGAGACGTCGAAGAATTGGGCAAGAACATCAAGAATGGGATGTGAATAGTATAGATTGGCAACCTGTACAACTAAATTAGCAGTGATTATGGCATGTCTTGATACTTTTCTATGCCATACCGTGAAAGTTCCCGAGAATGCGAACAGGATATTCAAAGGCAAGCCGAATTTAGTCGGGTTTTCTGTATTCCACCGACATCGCGGCGGTGTCCATGAAACAACATCGATAAAGCGTCTCCAATACTTTCGTTTCCCTGTTGACTCTTCTGTCGAGATTTCAACATTGACATCATGGCCTTTCTCGTCTTCACCAAATCCCTGGACCGTGGGGGAATTGGAGTGTGCCGAGGTGATCGGCAATAGTTCTGCAGGACTTTCAATTTGAGAGCTGGAATGGTTTCCCACTCTTTGGGTGCCCTCTACAGTCATTTGCTAAGGCTTGAGATGTTAGGTGGCCGTGTGCTCTTTTTTATCGAAATGACTCAATGACATCAACGAAGGCCGAAAGACAGGAGAATTAGGGTTAGGAGATTTATGCGAAATAGGGCCGGAGCATGTTGAAGAAAATTATCACGTCGACCTGCAGACTAGAAATATCTGAGCCAGTAACACTAATTCATAGCCGTAAAGCTTATGTATTGCGCGAGATATTGATTAACAAGAATCTCAATTCCACCCATTTCCGCATGCGTTTCCGCACCCCCCACCTTCTTGCGGGCAGATCCGCTATTAATACCTACCCTCCCTATATTGTACATATAAATGTTTACCCCGGTATTCCTCTATTATTAACTATAACCTTAGATCTCTATAAGAGCCCTAGAACCAATGAGGCCTTTTATCTTGATCACAATTTCGGATCACTACTCGGTGGTTTTACATCAATACTCATTAGGAGGCTTGAGGGAGATAGTCTTGAATAGTCTTGAAAGAGTATACGCACAGGCAGTATGAGAGAAAGGTGCTGAATACCTAGGCATCCGCATTTCTCGGAAGAAACCCGGCTCTTCAATGAAGTCCCTGTGCATATTTATTACGACCTGACAACCTGACGACCCCCCTATTCGAAGTACTTTCAGAGCAGGCGTGATTTTTCCCAGGTATTCAGGGGCAGGGAAAACAATCATGAACACAATGATTGTTGACGACCTTCGCCGAAGCTTTGTCAACCCCACAGAGGGAATGGCTCTGCCTGATCCAAGCCCTAACCAAACCAGACTTCTCATATGGGGCGAGTAGGCCTAGGGTGCAGTCTCCGTAGCCAATATTTGAGGGTGTCAAAACGTCCTCAATAGATGTGCCTCCTGCGCCCTACTCTGACAAGTTCAACATCTTGAGAGACAAAGCCCACAACTTCTTCTCGCCCTCCGGATCGAAGGCATGTGGTGCAACACCGACCGCCAGTGTACCACCCTCCGGGACCGGGCCAGCTTCCTGGCAGTCCTCTAGATAGACACCACCCTTGCCTTCCCATTCCTTACCAAATGCAGCCGTTATGGTCGTGGCGGCGCCCTGAGCCGGGGTTTTGCCATACTTTCTCGCAGGCTCGCTCGAACTCCACTGCTTCAATGTTTCCGGGTCGACGTGGCGCTGCAGGCCTGTGGCAATACCGCCAGGCATCAACGAGAGGCCGTGTAGACCACTTGACCCGTATCGGCGCTCGATCTCGTTCGTCATCCAAATACAAGCTGTCTTGGCACTGCCGTATGACTTCCACGCCTCGTACTCACCATCAAGGTTAATGTTGTCGAGGACAACGGAGCTCATGTGATGGCCAGCGGAAGAGACGTTGACGACGCGGGATTGGAACTCGGGCGTGGAACTAGACAAGAGCGTCGGCTCGAGTAGCTTGTAGAGAAGGAAGTGGCCGAGATAGTTGATTGCAAGCTGCGACTCGAAGCCATCCGCTGTCTTCGCCTCTGGGGATGCCATGATACCCGCATTGTTGACCAAGACATTGAGCTGGGTCGACTTGGACAGAAAGGTCTTGGCTGCGGTGCGGACGCTTTCCATCGAGCCAATGTCCAACTCAAGCAGCTCTACACGACCGGGTTCGAGGATCTCTTTCAGAGCTTGCTTTCCCTTCTCTAAGTCACGAACACCAAGATACACTTTACCATAAGTTGCGGCGAGCGCACGACCAGTTTCAATGCCAATTCCTCCAGAGGACCCGGTGAGAAGAAAGACCTGGTTATGGTCAATTCCAGTTCTGGTTTTCAACAGCAGTGATGCTCACCTTATCCTTCATGGTACCGATCCGGTCGTTGTCCTCCAGAATGTCAAGAGCTGTAGGTCGGGCGTCTCCAGGCCCATTCTGCTCCAAGAAGGCCTGAGTGTACTTGCCGTTCTTGCCATGGTGATTACTAATGAGCGGATTGACCATTATGGTGGTTGTGGTGATGGAGGATAGCTGGTAGATTAACTTTGAGAGTGGGTGCTAGGTGTATGTTTGGCGGAGCTTTATATAAGGGGCGGGAGGAGTGATAATAGAGTGACTTGCACTGGTATGACTTAGATATGGGTCAAGAGCTAAAGGACTGTTTGAACTTCGGACTTAATTTCGGATTTTGCTTAACACCAGGTGCCAAGGGTGTCTACAAGGGTATGTTCAGATACAAATTCAGTTAGTTAACCGCCCAATTAGGGTTAACTCCATCAGCCGACTGCTATAGTGGGCTTAAATCCATTATCTGACCATCATCGTTATTGAACAAAAGTTGGATTAAATTAAATATCATTCAATTAAAATTCCCGATCAAATTACCATCTAAGCTATATATGAAGCTATCCCTGGATAATATATATCTCTCTTTATGCGGATACTCAGTAATCCTCCTAGGTGCGAATTCGTGGTCCATGGGTCAAATTGGATCTTTTTGGGGTGATTTTGTACGAAATCTAGTACCATAATGCTAAAATCAATATAATATCTACTGAATTCCTACTTCTTACTATAATAATATGATGATACTGAATATACATATGCGCAAAATACAGCCATTAATCAGCTACTTTATGCGTGCCAAGACTATATTTGTGCATAGAAATGGGCCGGCCCCCCATCAATGGGCTGTGGGTTGGGTTGTGGGCTAGGGGCTTGCGCAATTTGTGGGCTATCTTGAGGTCTAGTGAGCTACTCCTGTTCATTATTGTGTACTTAGGTAGGTTACCTATGTATCTACCGTGGCCGCAAGGGGTACGCGTCCAAATCCGCAAACTGTATTTAACTAGCGCGGCCGGCGACAATCTATATAACGAACCGTAAACGACCGCCCTATATTTTTACAGCACTCGCTCCACATGTCGAGATGTTCCTTTGGTGGTTGTGGTGAGCAGGTTGTGCTAGTGCCTAGCACGTTCAGTAAGCCGCTCACACAATTCTTTGGGCATCTTGCCTGAGCTTAATCTCCGTAACGCTCTTCATGTTTTAATGGAGAATCTATTGAGAAAGCTTATGGAGAAAACCTAGCATTCAGATTCGTAATGTTGTAAATGGACTGAGAGAGAGAGAAGAGGAGAGAGAGGAAAACTATCTACATATGTCTCATGTGGGTCCTGGGCCTCAGGCACCCAGACACCCAACATGTTGATCTATTCTTGCTGAGTCCATACATTTAGTTGTACCGACGCGTGGTCTTACTCCACTGCTCATTGCCGCTCATTTGGTACTCTAGGCCCTTCATATACGCCTTAGCAGCTTCAGAGCAGCCGTCTGGGAATGCAATTTTCTCAGCCACGATCTCGTCATGCACAATCTCCCACTCCCGAGTCATAGACCAAAGCACGCGCTTCGTTGCGGGTATACCAAGCTTGGCCTCCTCCGCCAGAATCTTTACAGCTGAACAAAGGGAGGCTCCCTCCTTGTGTCCAGTCCGAGACGCCACCTCTTCCTTGTCATAACTGTATATGTCGTTGACTACAGAAATCTGCTTTGCACAGTTGGATTCAAGGGATTTCATACCCTGAAGTTCATCTGCACTGAGTCTAAGTCCCATCGAGAATCTCATCAGAGCCGAAAGCAACCTAGCAGAACAGTCAGCATCACGAGCTCGAATCCCGAGGGAAAACATACGCCTTGCCTACATCCTTTTCACGGTACTCGAGATAATGCCCCAATTCTTGGATTGTCGAACGCGTTCGGTCAGTCTGCGAGCGCATGAACACGAAAGTCGGCTCGAGAACTTCGTCGGCCAGCTCCGTATCATGGGCGCGCATGCTTTCCCAGAGGTCATAGAGAATAAACTCTTCTGTTTTGGTTCGGTCCGGGAGCACTTCTCCACGCGATATTGGGATCAATCTGTTGTTGTAGGCTTCTCCATCCGCGAAAGACATATGCTCAAGAAGATCTAACCTCGTCAATGAAGGGTACGTTATAACCCAAGTCCTTTTGCACTCACCATCGATGAGGAAGAGAACGGTCAGCAGTCGGCAGGCGAAGTGGATGCGATCGTCCAGTGCGAGAGGGAAGTAAAGACAAGTAAGCTCTGAGAACTTGGCATCCAAGAAGGTGCGAACAGCTTTGAAGCTTGGAAATTTCCAGTTCTCCAAGAAATATCCATCGACTTCGTCCTGTACCTCCTTCAGTCGCGGATGGCAAAGGTATGACCACTGAGTAGGAGGCGGAGTGATCGTGGTATCATTCCTGGGCCTGATTGTCTCTTTGACTGGAGGGCTATTGCTGGTGTTTTCAAGATACACGAACGGTTGGGCCAGAGAAGAAATAGTTCCTGTTAAGGTAGCCATGTCGACGCTCATCGGGCTCAAAGGGTTATACTCGCGTATAACAGTATTCAGTAAGTGCGAGGCGTTATCCGATTCCTCTAGGCAGCATACTGTCTGAAAATACCAGAGTTTGGGAACTCGTCCAGTCTTATAAGGAGCTTGAATTGATTGTGTACGTAGGCCGCCGACGATCTGAATGAAACTTGTTCGAACTGCCACATCTGGTGTTCTGTCCGAGTAAGTGCCCGGTCAATAACCTGCTGTTTCGATGTGTCGGCCCGAGGACCGCATGCGTTTGCAGATTTAACCGGGGAATTCCCTAGGTCGGCGAATTCGGGTAGAGTGTCCTCACGGGAATAGAGTACCGGAAATGTCAGCCCAATTTGGAACAAACCCAGCTAGTTATTCAGCGTACCCCACCTGGTGATCAGATGCTAGAGATCTCTACTGCTATTAATGACTTCAATTTCAATTCCAGTATTTTTCTAAACAGTCATTATGCTTTCTCTTTGGGCTTTTTTGGCACTGTTGCTGTCTCTTTCATCTTAGCCAGGGTCTTGCGGCTAGCGTCTTGCACCATCGCGCTGATGCATGCAATGAGCTCTTACGAGGCTACCCTAACAGTACCATCCATTCTGGGTCTTCAGTATTTGCCGAAGATGTGATTGGTAATGGTCTCCTCTCTCCTATGTATTTCAAGAGCCCCACCCGGATAGGAGGCTAACACTTGATGGTGTAGAGCCCTGGTCTCAGACTTGTCAAACCACACCCACGTGTGTTTTTGCTCCAGCTTCGGCCGAGGAAGTAGCTGGTGGCCTGGCTATCCATCGTAAAACTGACCAGACCTTTGCTGTTCGCACCCAAGGGCATAATATGCCCATCCCTGGCGTGCTCATGGTTACCACTAGCCTGAATAGCGTGTAGTACGCAGACGACTCCAAGTCTGTTGTCCAGATTGGCGCAGGAAACCGCTGACTGGACGTTTACGAAGTACTTGCTAAAGACAGTCTTGCCGTTGCCGGTGGACGCTTTTTGACAGGTCGGAGTGTCTGGCCTTCTGCTTGGTGGTGGTATCTCTTATTCCAACAGCGGTATGTTAACGGCCGGTGACTTCCGTCAAGAATTGAACTAATTGACCAAGACCACGGGTAGGGAGCGAACAGTGCCGCCAATTACGGAGTTGTGCTCGCCAACGGTACTGTATGCGAGGCAAATGCACAGCATAACTCCGACCTGTACTGGGCCTTGAAGGGCGGTGCTTTCAACTTTGGTATTGTCACACGCTTCGATCTGACAACCTTCCATACATGTGTTGGGGGGGGTGTAGGTTTCAGCGACCCTGCAGCTCACTCTGATCCCTCGATCCTGTACAACGTGACCACTGGGAAGGTATCGGGGCATGGTATCTATATGCACAGAGGCGATGACCCGGCACCTGCTACTCTCAAGAACTTCACCGACATACTCTCTACATTCCAAGATTTCCGTGTTGGAAAGACAATTTTGGAGTGGGAAATCGGAGACAGCATTTTTTGTCCACTGCTCTAGCGCCGAGGCGGTGTACTTGATCAACCAGAATTTCTTCGACGTGGTTGCAGCAAACCCGCAGATCAAGACCACGATGGATCTGAGCATCACCCGGAAGGTGTGTTGGGCGCTTGGCACCGCTGGTCGGCATATCGTACCTCTCTCCCCCTCCACACTTTATATGGCATATGGATAGCCATAAACCTAGTCAACTTCGGCATTAAGACTTATGGGGCAATTGATAGGTACTCTCGTTTTGTCCCATAGTTAACCATAGTTAACTAATTAGTTTCTGTATGGTGAGAGTGGATCTCGTATACTGCCAGGAAATATAAACCAATGAGAGAGTTATGCCCCGGTGCGAGGAGGCGGCCGGTGGTGCTTCGTGCACCAGGGCGCGAGGCGCGAGAGGCATGGGGCGCATCTCACCATAATTTGTCAACTTCGGACAAAGCGAGAGTATCTATCAGTTACAAGGTTGCTCCGTAAATCTTAATGCCGAAGTTGCCTAGCTTTATATGGCTATCCATATGCCATATAAAGTGTGGAGGGAGAGAGGTACGATATGCGCCCAACACACTTTCCGGGTGGGGTGCTAGTTAGGGAAGATATAAGAAGATATAGTTATGTAGTATAAAGGATGCCTATATTGCATTTAACCAAACTTTGGCAAGGAATATTAAGTACATACCGAAAGCTAAAGTGATGGGAAGCCAGGAGAAGAGAGAGAGAGAGAGAGAGAGAGCAATCCAACTGTATTCGTCGTGCTAACTGCTAACTGCTAACTGCTTCTGAAGAAGAAGGAGAAAGAAGAAGAGGGAGAGGAGACGACAGTCCTGTTACACAGGGTCAGGTGATACCCATCCCAACATATAGGCAAGCGCTCAGGTCTCTGCTTATTCACAGCGCTCTGAGACCTGAGATCACTTGCTAGGCTAGAATGTTTGGAACTCTTAGGATCGGATCCGAGAAGAACTCCGCGGAATTTATCGAACATGCCAAAGGAGAGGCTGCAGGCCGATTAGGGGGATACGTCTTCTCACATTCAGCTTGTGAAAGCTGCCGAGTGAAAAAGGTGAAGCCTTCTCGTACTACGTAGCATCGGTGGGCTTACTAATATAACTCCTCTGTAACTAGCTACGTTGCAGTGGACACAGGTCTGGCTGCCATCGCTGCAGAAGCCAGGCGCTGAAATGCTCTTACCAAATAGCAGCCCAGAACAACAGCTCGCGGCCGAAGTCAAGCTCACACTTCCAAGCCAACCTCTCTAACACCAGCGAGGCAGCTGGCACCAGCAACACTCCGAGCCCTCTGGACAATAATGGCGTCGATCAGGAGATCGGCGGGTGGGGAATGGCTGAGACCGATGCGACTGGCAGTGTATGTTGTAGTGACCACTGCCTCCCAATTCTCACGAGATATTAATCGCGTGAACCAGGGCAAACACTCGAACCTTGACCACTTGCGTCAGGGACGAAGCTTCGCCGGTGAGCTTGACTATTCCGAAAACGAACTTAACGATATATTCAGCAACATCGCCTATCTCCAGCCAGACGATATACAGAAGAACGTTTTCATGGGTGCCGCAGATCCAGCTCCCCTCGGTGCCGAGGCCTTTGACTCGATGACCGAAACAGCAAATTCTGTGCTGGACGACATAGGCGACATCGCAGCATCTCAACCTGCATCCGCCGATGCCCAGTCATTGTTCATGGCTTTTGATCATGCACGCACCTCACCGTCCTCGTCGTCACGCCAAAATTCCGATGCCCCGGCTAGCGACGATTTTATCGCAGCAAATTTTGGCCGAGCTAGATCGGGGTCGGACCCATCAAGTTGCCAATGTCGAGGATCCATCCTCGGCGTCCTTTCTGAGATCGAGTCAAACATTTTATCCGCCAGTCCCAGCAACATGTATGCTATTTTGTCATATCTGCGTCGGACAACGGCAGCAAGCAACGACATCTTGACATGTCGCATCTGCAACTGCAGAATAAAGTTCTTCGGACTTCTTGGGATCATTGGCGAGAAGATCACTAGCCTCTCGGGAGCAATCATCACCGCATTCGTCTGCCGCGTGAAGGAGCAAAATGACTCTGTGGATTTCGCCGAGTCCGATTCTTCTGGCAAGCGTCTTGACCGCAACAGCGCAATACGGTTGGGCGAGTTTCAAGTTCAGACTATGCAGGAATTCAAAGTCGTATCAGCTGCCGTTATTAAGTTGCAGTTGAAGTATTCGGTGACCTTTGTCTCTCGCACTCGTGAGCTTGCGATATCAATGAATCATCTTGCACAAGCTCAGAGCCTTAAGAAACTTGAAAGCAGACTGAAAGGGCTCTTCATCAAGATGCAACGATTGGTCTCGGAAGTGTACTCAGATTGTTGCGATATATGAGGCACATGAGGACGCTACAGGAGCCTGGGAGGATTGCAGACCACAGCGGATGCCTACAGAGCCTACAAAGCCTTCAGGGCCGATATATACTGAGTACCTGTCCGTTATAGAGCTTAGATCGTCAGTATATATTTGCAGTCAATTCAGTCAGTCATTACGAGCATAGAAAGATCACCGGTCATGGCATCAGATACCAGCAACGCAGAGAATGAGTGGAACTGACGGACAACCGGAGTTTCCGGATATCCCCCGTATACAGTAAGTCTGAAAAGAGTATATCCCGGCCAGGGGTCGGAAACTAATTATTACAAATATTTTACTTCGGCATCTGCGAGCCACCTTTCCGTATCCGGTATCTCCCCGACGTGTCTACGGCCGACACGCTCGAGAAGGGCATGTTCCGACATAAGACTGCTCGAGGCCATTGATTGTATTGATCATCCTGCTGGGGCCTAGTAACCCAAAGATCTCCCCAATTTCGGGGCACCTACCTAGCACTTCTTCGCAACCCCGCAGTCATGGGTGCACCCAAGGCCCCAGAGCTGCTTGTACTACCCCAGTTGTCGATCTTGATACCCAAGACTGGTTTACTGATTGGAGTGAGTACCCAGGATTTTTCGCTCGCAAGGCATTTCTGAAGTAAGAGTACAGCTTGCTCCGCATATTGCTACTATAGACACACACAACATCCGCTGTACAAGTTCCCAGGACCCCGATCGGCCGCATGGAGCAACGTGCTCTACTGTTACCATTACATCCAAGGTCGACAGCCCTTCAAGTTGCTTGAGCTACACAACCAATATGGAAGCGTTGTTCGGACGGCTCCAATCGATCTCTCCTATACGAAGCTTCGTCATATAGATATCGATCGATACTAGATAAGGCGAGAAGTCAGAGAAGGTAGAGAGAGTTAATATAGACTAGGTTCCAACTACAGCTACACCAGCAGATAGCCTTACAAAGGCGCTTGCAAGGCAAAATCAGCATTTATTCGGAGGGCTAATTAGAATAAAAGGGATCAGTCAGCTAATCTATAGAATATAAGCTATTTATGAATAGTGAATAATTGAAGGAATTTGAAAGTTTGAAAGAGAGGGAATTGACAGCTTCTAAAGCCAGGAAAATGCAGGCTTCAAGAACTAGGGGATATATCAAAGCCCAAGGTTGAATATCTATAGTAGAGATAAGGTCCATGAAATCATATGACAACGAGTACTCGGCATACCATAGTTACAAATGTGCATAAATAATACAGTTAACTACTCATCGATGTTCGCACAGTTTTGTCATTTTAGTTAGAAGGTTCAACACTGTCACGCATCCGAATCCGCCGAATGACCTCCTCAACGTCGGTCCAGATCCTTGCCCGGTTCCGAAGTCCCTTTACCCGGGGCCAATGGGTCCTGATCTTCCTAAAAACGCGATACCAGTTTGTGTCGTTCTTCGATAGGAGCCCTTGGTCGATCACCGCAGCAGGCCAAGGCAGTAGATAGTCTACCACTTTATCGGGGGCCGTAGCATACTTATATTCATCGCTCAACACTGCGGTGTACCGGCATTTAAGCTCTTCAACGGCCTTCACTTCGTTCGCGGTCCTGAACGTCCAGGGAGAAGGGCTATGTTTGATTTCGTCTTCCTCCCAGGCTTCCCATAACCAAGGCATTTGTCCTCGCACAATTCGATACCAGACATTATTTGGTAGGTCCATAAATGCCTTTGAGGCTTGGCGAAGACTCAAAATACTCCCAGAATCCAAGAAACTGACAATGTGCAGCCGCAATTCTGGTGGTAGAGCGCTCAAGCGATCGGTGGGATTATTCCCAAACAATACAGCATCAGATTCTTCATCCGCAAGTTTGATATCAAAATCACCCTCCTGTGCCGCATCCAAAAGAAACTCGGTTAGCCCGGTTATATGCAGAGGATTCGCAACAAGATACGCTGCATCCGGATCATGCATCCAAACTTGCTGCTGTGCCCTAGCGACATCCGGGTGTCTTGGAAAGTCATGATTGGTATCTAATCTGCACTCGGCGTTTCGCCAATTAATCAGCCCAGCGATATTGACCTTGTTTCCGAAACGGAGCTTTGACTGACGCGAGAAGATGTCAAAGCACCATGGGTGAAAGGGCATGGCAAGACCGGTTGAGTCACGTCGTTCGGGCTGTTAATTTTATTTTAGGATCAGATTTAGGACATATAGGACCTCCGGCTCCTTGGACGTGGTGTTCTAGAAGGTAACTTACGTGGAAATCAATGGTATCTGCTTCCCAGAGCTCCGTCACGCCACCCCTTGCCGGAAAGACACGCTGGACGCCTCCATCACGCGATTCCATACCATCGGAGAGTCCTGAGAGGAACCACTCTTCAAAATCCTCCCAGGGCTCATGCAGTCCATCAGCCTGCCATGGCCCATCCTCTACCAGGCTTTTATGGACCAGAAACTGGACGGTCCGACAGCCGCGCATTTCCGCGAGTGAGATCCTGGAGCCCGGGTAGGCGTCTGCCATGGGGCATTTGGGGCCCGGAATATGCTCGAGATCATCGAAGGAGTACCCGTCTGGTGGTGAGTTACATGGCAATGGAACCAGGATGTCCTTTTGGAAGGAGACGGATGTGGATGCGTAGACAAAGGGGCCGACGGGTTCGCCAGTGAAGTGGATTTGGTTGTAGATTGTTTGTGCCAGGAAGTTGCGGTAAAGTGACTCTTCCTCCTCCTCCTTTTCTTCTTCGTCGTCTTCTTCATTGCCAACCGTATCTCCATTATCCGAGATATGTAAAGAATCATTACCATCATGGTCACCCGAGTTCGACTCGTGCTCGGGGTTATATTCATACGATCGATCATACTCGTCGCAATCTTCGCTCTTGGGCACGAAAGCTGGGTCATTAACCGGATCATCCTCCTCCTCGGGTTCTATAACAGCTAAAGCACAGCCCTGCTTCAGGCACTCGCTTTGATCAAGATCCTCAACAGGCTGCTCGTACCCCCACAGAGTGTCGCCTAACTCGCCTGCGAATCGCCATGAGGCGACGTCAGGTTCTCCCACCTTGCGTTTGCGTGCAATGTTAAAGCTCACGCCGCAGAACTGGCAGCGGGCCTAGAATGTAGCTGTCAGGCTGCGTGCTTTGGGTAGTAGTAAATGATAAGAATGCGGTACCTCTGACCATCCTGCATTTTAGTTCGTTCTTGGGACATCGATAACGGAAAGCGGCCTTAGTACTTACCCATATTTTTTTCTTGTGGATTGACCCCTGCAAAACAATATTCGAGACACTCGGTGCGACTAAATTTTCAAGATGGTCGTAGCTAGGTAGGATCTGCGCCTGCGATTAGGCTACACTAGGCCTCCACTATATCAGCAAAGGGCGCCAGTTTCCAACACGTGACGGACATATCGGACTGCCAAAGATTCCACGTGAGAGCGCATGGCAGTGTCGCATGAGTATGGGCACGGCACCCACTAGTCTCCAATTAGCCAAAATGAGGGTTTTCAGCGTTACTTGGACTTATGATGGTATCGTGGAGATCGTTCAGCTGATGTGTATGGGCTTCGCCGGAAGGACTCTCGCCCGTCAGCATGCGCTCGATCGCCATCAGATGATTCGAGAAGCAGAGATATCACTGCGAAAGATTCATAGTCTCGGTGTGCTTCATAGCGATCCCATACCGGGGAATATGACCTGGAACGAGCAAGCCAGCTGTGTGATGTTTATCGACTTTGAGCGCTCGACGCTACAACCTCAACGCCAAATGCCACTGGGTCTCACTTGCAATGAAAATCACAAACGGGAGGCTGGACCCTTGGAGAAGAGGCCGGACAATCGTCTGGACTGTTTTGAGAGGGAGAAAAGGCGCATGATTAGTGAGCTATGAGGATATGCGCTTAATAGGCCCTTTTCAGCCGCTGATTGGAATGATATTACTATTCTGCTTTGGAGGGCAAGAATACCTAATTCACATCAATCCTCCGTGTACCTCACACCGACCACTCCTATTTGATTCAATTCACGACGCATTTACCCCTTTGCTGTGGACTTGCTGGCAAATACCCACTCTTCTATTACATACCCTTGATGCTTAGCCTATGTCATATTAAATGTTGATTTAATCTAATACTGTTTAATTACATGCAACGGACTGCCACCGTAGGCCACCAAACCTTCAACCTTAAAAACAACGAAATTCTTTCTTGCATATACATCCGTTGTTGACCCTTCAACTGAGTTGCCACTCTCACTTTATCACGTACAAGAATACGCGGCCTTGCCATGTCCTTTTTCTAAACGTTATGTTTGGATATCTTTTTAGATGTAAATGAAGGAAGGCCGTAAAAAACACACTTTGTAATACTTTTTACCCATGGCCTTTTCCACATGTATTCATCAAAGGCTGCTCTGAATACAACGGCTTGTAGATTAACTTGATAGTGTTGATTTTGAAGTTCTAATTCATATTATACACATAAAAAAATGAAGATCAGTTGATTACAATAGTCGGAAAAGTAGATAGAAGCATTAACTCATATCAGATGACAAGCCATTTTTCTGTAACAGCCTTCGCCGTCTCTGTATTGCCGCTGAGAACGTGAATGCACTGCAGCGCATAAGCGGCCTCGCGGGAGAAATCCTCAACGCAGGGCTGGTCAGCTGGCGATGAAGTCTCCTGGGACTTGCCGTCATCGCCCGTAACCACACCAGCACCATCAGTTGTAGACGTCGGTTCTCGAAGAGACTTTTGCTTGGCTTGTTCTCGAATCTGCTCGCCGAGTTTCAACACCCGGTCGTACCCATCGATAGCAAGATGGGCCAGACCAAGCGAGTGCCAGACACGAGCGAAATTGAATTCCATCTCCTGTTTCTCGGGTAGAAGAGTTCCTGGCTTCTCCCGAACCAGCCGGTATTCATGCATAAAGGATAGTCCTTGCATAATGAGGTAGTGACGATTCTCGGATTGTCGTTTGAGAGAATGGTGGATGAATGAGAGGGCGATGGAGAGGAGAACGGCCGGGTTTTGGTCATCTAGGGCGTATGCTCGGAAGAAATAGTTCAGCGCGGGGTAAAAACTGTTTCCGGAGTACAACATGTGGCCATAGAGCACGAGAAGAGCAATGTCTAACGATTTCGCGGCGATGGGCTCACCGGCTTCATCCCGTGTTGATAGAGTGGCGCGCTCTTTCCAGATAGAATGCCGGATGGGCCGAGGGGTATCTTGTGGGATCGTGAAGTCCATCGCCTTGATTTGGCGAAGCATGAATTTCATGTTTCCCGAGGAATGAAAAAGGGATCGGTGAGGGTCGCCACATAGGTGGCCCAGCATGGAGAAAAGTCGATAAGTGTCGGTGACAAACTGGTATTCTTTGATGAACCAGCGGGCTTCATTGGCCAGTGTCTCTTCATCTCGTGCGCGGAGAGCGCATGCTATAAAGGTGTTAGTATATAAATACTTGCTGGTGAATTGGACGAACTCACTGAACCAGCAAACATGAATCAATCGCGACTTGGGCTTAGAGTGCAACCAGATACTTGCAATCGCCGCAGAATCAAGGGTCTCATAAGCTTCTTCTGGCTCGCCTTGTTCTACTACGAGTAGAGCGTATTGCAGGAAGATGTCAAGCCATTCATCAAATGGTATTCCATGGTAGTCAGTGGGAATGGCGCCTTGCAAGGGCTCCTCTGAGACATCTCCTAAATGTAACATTAGCACGGTGTATTTGAATGGTTTGAGCAGGATGACATACCCAAGGTTTCTTGAAGACGGCCCGCCATTTGCTGCATTTCATCCATCATTGTGCCGTTTTTGGTCTGGTTCTTGGATCTTGCACCGGTCGAATATCCCCTAAAGGCAATACTTCGATCCATCGGATAGAACGCCCGATTGTTCCGGAAATCTCGCAATAGAGCATCGGCAATGTCCAGCCAATCTTCAATGGCTACAGGGACACCAGCTTTGACTTGTGGATTCAACTCCAACAACTTCGCATACAAGAATTGAATATCATCAGTTCTAGTACCTTCGCCAGGTTTTTTGCTAGGGGCCGAAGGAGCTGCGTTCATCAGTGTTGCTGTTTGTGCTGGTTTGGGTGCAATTGACCGGAGGGGTTCTGATCCAGCCATCTTGAACTCTATGGCAAGCTGTTCAAGTCTGGTGTCCTTTCTTCTTCCCCGGCTGCGGGTTTGCCGCCGGCCAATCAGAACTGCCTCGCCGACATACTTCATAGCCTGTTCGCTCATCCCGAGGCTCTCATAGAGCTTAGCGAGTAGTACTCGCGATTCCATGTGATTAGCATCGTGTTCAGCGACGAGTAGATAACAGCTTTCAGCGTCTTCCATCTTGCCCAGCTGCATACAGCAATCAGCCATGGCCATGAAGAAGCTGATGTCGGCATGCTCAGCGGTTTGCTGGATGGGCGTATAGTATCGGAGTGCTTCTTCGAAGAGACCGACTTGTTTTAAAGCATCTGCCACTTCCCTGAAAAGATCACCATAGTCGAAAACCCGGGCACCTTCAGAATCATCTTCTGGGTTAAGCCACTCAAAGTGATGCTAGTTGGATTTTGTTAGTATTTTTTATTCTATCTTCATTGTTATCCAGCATAAAACTCACTAATGCCTCACTGTGATGCTTGTCGCCCATTTTGAGGCGGAAAACACCCATTTTCATACGAAGCTCCAGCGGAAGACCAAGCCCGTATGACTCTCGGGGCCACTGACCAGGCATAAAACCATCGGTTTTGATGCGCCGAGGCGAATCATCGGCGTCCCATTCTCTGTCGTCATCTTCGTGGCCGTCCCACACTGGGTCTTTTCCGCGACCTAGAAGCCAACGTGCAAGTATTCTTAAAGAGATGAGCCCTTCTTGGGGTTGTTTTAGATAGCCAAAAAGCTCAACGTAAATATTGAGATCCGACCAAGTGAACTCGGAATCCTCAGGGTTGAGAGATAGGTAGTGGCCAACGCTGTCCGCATAATAATCTGCTGCTTTTTGTACGTCATTGAGATCAATGTACGTCTCTGCAAGATGGCGCAATGCTCTGGCACTGTGTGGGCAGTCCTTGAGTATTCTCTCATACTCAGATGCGGCTCGGCCATTGTGGCCTAACTCACGATAGATAGCTGCTCTCTGGAACCGAATATTGGTGTTGCCGGGACTGACCTCGAGGATCCGGCTGTAACAATAAGCAACATCATGCAATGCGGACTGCCGATCTTCTCCAGCACGATCCAAGATGAGCCGAGCAACTTTGACCCAGACACCTGGATCTTTCGGTCTTGTATGAGCACCGTTGAATAGAGCTGCCAGAGCCTTATCATTTTCTCCTTGAGCGAGGAAAATTTCTGAGAGCAAAGAATGGGCAGCGAACATCTCGGGGTTAATCTGAATCGCCTGCATCACCAGCTCAATGGCCCGTTCGTAGTCTCCATCAATGAAGGCAGAGGTAGCCCCCGAATGAAGATGTTTGAATTCTGGACTGGGCTCCAGCGGCTTGCGGGGTCCTCTTTTGATGCCCTTTCCGCCGCGAGCGCCATATCTTCCGGAAAAGCGTCCACCTCCACGACGGCGGCGCCTACTGGCGCCTGAATGATCATCGTCATCATCCTCCGCTGGTTCGTCTTCCTCAGACTCACTACTATTGTGTTAAATAAAGTCGGAGATGCGGTGTCTCAGCGTACATACCTCTCGCTTTCGTCTCCGGATAAGGTAAAGTCCTCGTCCGACGTGGCTTCATCGCCAGGTACGGGAGGATACGATACCGGGGGATACCCCTGGCTGTCATATTCATTTAGGTAAAAGTCATCGGCATCTTGCTCTTCTTCGACTTCGCCTTGGCCTTTGCTAGGATCTTGAGGATATTGGTTGATGCTTTGGGGCTGAATTTGTGGGTTTTGGTCCCCAAACAAACGAGGATCAATCACGGAGGCAAGCATCTCCCCGATGTCAAAAGATTGCTCATTCTGCCATGGATATTGAACTGTTTCATCAATATCCGGATATGCTGACTCTCCCTCCTGCATTTCCTCGTCCGGAGGAATCCCGTCCGGGTAATGCTGGGAACTCATGGCCACTGCTGATTCAAAGTTCAATAGAGAGAAGTTCAATAGAGGAGTGTTTCCCACTGCTGATAAAAGGTATAGCTTAAGATAATCATCAGAAATGTGGGATCACCAAGGTGAAGTTCATTATCAATCCAGTATAAGTTGAAGTGCACACTGAACTTGGGAACGGGTTCAGGTCTAGGCTTGGCAGATGTTCATAGTATCTGTGTCTCCACCAGGGCTGAAGAAAATATTCAGATTTGACCAAGAGGAGAATTGCCAAGAAAGAAAATCAAATAGAAAATGTCCTTGGACTTAAAAAGCAGAGATATGGAGAAGTCAAGAAAGAATGTTGACGAGGTTCTTCGGTGAACCCGTGATCTGCCTGAAACAGAAAAGCCTCTTCACCAAACTTCTTCAATCCCCGACTTCCTCCTCCTCTTCTTCTTCTCCTCTCTCTCTCTCTCTCTCTCTCTCTCCACTTAACCTCTTCTCTTCCCCCTTTTTCCTTTCCTTTCCCTCCTTCTTTGGGACTCGGTGGCTTGACTGTGTTTGACACACTATTGCTTCAAGTCTCAATTTCCTTTCGTTCCAGGCCTTAATTTTCCAATCTCAAATTTCCGAGGTGCAGCCCACTGGACTGGTCTGTGTCATCGAACGTGAGAGATCTGGATCTTTTCAGCGTCAATCTGATACCTTAGGATCTTAGCCTGGATCCTGGTTGAAGGTTTTTTTTGATTTTATTTGTTACGCAAACTCAGCAGGTCCTGCAGGTGTTTTGCAGTAATCATTTCCCCCACTGTATTTACTAGTCCTCAAAACACGTCGCCTTACAAACCATGGCCAGTCATATCATTGGCAACCGCAACAGCACTCCTGAAGCATCAAATTCAACCCTTCGTCCTCCATCCTCATCGCGAAACCTCGGATCGCACCAGCTGCGGGCGTCGGCAGACATGTCTGGGTTTCCTTCGCCGCTGTCCGCCCGAAGCATCCGTCCATCATCGGAGGTCTTTTTCAACCAACAAACCCAAGGTCAGAACGCGACGGAAGATGCTTTGGACCGTGCCGCTCAACAATGGCTTTCGGACATTGATCAGTACGAAACTACATTGGAAGAGATGGCAGCTGCCACGCTTGATCAGGACTTTAAGGATGAACTCAGTGCTATCGAGCAATGGTTCCGTGTTTTGAGTGAAGCCGAGAGAACTGCGGCCCTATATGCCTTGCTACAGCAGACCACTCAGGTGCAGATTCGGTTTTTCATCCAAGTCCTGCAGCAAATGTCTCAGGGTCACCCGATGTCCGGCCTGCTCTCCCCTGCTAATTTTGGCGAAAAAGGTATGACAAATTGTCCACTCCTGTCTAGGGTATAACTGACCTATCTTTCGTCTAGATGCCATGTCCAGCCGTCTGAGCGATGCTATGTCGAAGCTTAATATGGACACCTCTTCCCGGAACTCCCTCGGACGACCCCCGCCATCCCCTGGCGCGAAGCGCAACTCTGTCCTTGACCCTTCCACCATCAATGCGATGTTCCCGGATGCTGCCGCGGCTATTGCGAAGAAGAAGGCCGAATTCACCCAGCAAACCGGCAACGCACCCCCGTCCAACCGCAACAGCGCAGTCTTCGATCGTGCCTCATTCGTGGCGCCCACCATCTCGGCGCCTGACAACAATTCGGATGCTCTGGGCCAACAGCCTGGCTCTCCGTGGGCCCAGCGTGGTGTTTCAGACACGCAGCCTCCGATCGCTCGGCCCAAGTCATCCTCCGGACACCAGCCTATGGGCCAGTTCAGCCAGCCCTCTGGCATGCGCTCGCCTCTCCCTCAGACTGCCAATATTCCCGCTGCCGATATCGAGCCCCCCTGCTTTCACCATACAACGTCGGCAATCACAGCTGGGCGTCAATGACCAACACTCCGATGACCGCGACTTTCGGTCAGCAATCGCACCAGAACCCCAACACCCACGCGGATATGGTGGCCAATGCCACGGCAATGAAGCTGGCAGCTTTGTCGACAGTGAACAACCGCATCGCTCTGGATGATGCGCGCAAATACCGCCGTGCTCGTTCCAATGATGGTCAGGGCAAGAACTCGCATGGAAACCCGATGCTCTCTCAGGGCTTGGCTAGCCCAGGCCTGGGTGGACAGCACTTGGTCGCCGGTCAGCTCCTCAACTCTCAGCAGCTGGTAGCTCTGCAGGCTCAGCAACAGGCGGCTATGGCCGGTAGACGGTCTCGCCCAACATCGCCCGGCATTGCTATGCAAGGTGGTGGTTTGACCCCCATGGGCTTCACCTCGCCGCAGAACAATGGGTTCCTGGCGGCATATGATCCCAACAACCCTCTTATGGGCAATGGATTGGGCTCTTTGAACATCGGGCAGTTTGGTCTGGGTAATGAGGGCTACCTGTCAGATCACTCGGAGGTTACACGAGGCCGCTCTCCGCGGGGTCGCCGTGGCAGCTCGAAGCCGCCCGAGGACCCCACAGACCCGGCTCTTCTGAAGGATATCCCCAGCTGGCTGCGATCCCTCAGGCTGCACAAGTATACCGACAACCTGAAGGACCTCCAGTGGACGGAACTGGTCGACCTGGATGACAAGGCCCTGGAAGATCGTGGTGTCAACGCTCTGGGTGCACGCAACAAAATGCTAAAGGTAAGCATTGCTTGACATTTGATTCTGACCATCCATTAACATTTCCATCAGGTCTTTGAGCAGGTCAAGGAGGCCCGTGTTGATGGTAAATTCGAAAATCTGGTTTAATGTGATATTTGAATTTAAAGTCAGCGACATGATGGTACTCGCATTTTCTTTCTGCTATGTTTTGCAGCATAATCGAGGATAAATGTATCAAATGGTGTGATATGAACAGATTCATGAGAAAGGCTGAGGATTATTGGACATTGGATTCGGGTTAATAGTAGATATGAACATGATTGATTTGATTTACGTGAAAACTACTCTCCTAAATGGTGTTGCTCTCTTGAATGTGGTGTAGTTAGTCCTCCGTAGGTGGACGTGGCCCGTGCACTTCTAGAAACTCGCTGCCACCTCCGACCTTCTCTGTTCAGGCCGAAAGCTGCTGTGTCCACCCCTCCACGAGAATATCTTTTGGTGCAACAATTTCATCGACATTGAAGAGCACCACCTCTGCAATCTTGGTCAAGCTCAGCAAACCTCCGCTCAAGACGTGATCAGTACCCGCCACGAACACCGAGAGCCATAGCTCGATCTCTCAAAGCAAACATCAACTACAACAAGCCAGGGAATAAAAAGACAACAAGCCAGCCGAAATGGCACCAACAAAGCAGGAACTCTCCCTGCTAATCACCCCGCTCGTACCCGAGGCCGTCCAACACAACAACCGCGTATGACTATCCCACATCCCACATCCCATCCAACCACCCCTATCCCGCCTCCATATTCCCTTCCCTACACCAATACACAATACCAGATCCAAACCCACATCCTCCATCTGAATACCACACCAAACTAATACAAAAAAAAAAAAAAACAGGTCCTCTCCTCCCTCCACAGCCTAACCTCTTTCCTCCTCGGCCTATCCGCCGGAATCCTAGCCCTGCAATCAGGCTATGGCTTCGCCTTCTACTTCCTCGGCACAATCCTAGTATCAGGGCTCTTCCACGCAGTTCTGATCCACCGCTCCGGCGGTGCAGGTGCAGGCTCGTTCTTCCCTGGTAGCAACACGGGCGAGATCGAGGGTGTTATTGACATGGACGAGAAGAGTAAGGCTGTGCGCATGCAGCTTGGTGGGAAGGCTGGGCCCAGGAAGATTCTTCGTAAGGGTGCTTGGAGGGATGTGTGGTTTGGTGGTGGTGTTATGAGTGAGGCGCTTAGTGGGTTTGTGCTTGGGTGGGCTGGTGTTGGTGGTGTTTTGAGGTGAAATGGAAGAAGTTTCGGCTGGTGGGATCTTGGATTCTATTTAAAAGCTGCGTGGATTCGTTGGGTGTTGTTTAGAGGTTGTATATGCTCTGTACGAATTGGATTTGCATTTTAATTGATACTTGATACTCTGGGACTTTTTGCTGAGATGGTGGTTTTCATATCTTGGTATATTCTAAAGCATGTCAAAGGTCAAGACTGTTTGTTCAAAGCCTCCAGCATATATACAGATTGTCTTGAAAGACAGCTAAATATCCAAAGATACACCAGCTGCAGATTTATTCCTCCTTCTCACCCGCAACCTCATCAACAACCTTCTCAAACTTCTCCAAAACCTCCTTAGAAACCGGATAAGTATACTCAACCGAAGGAAAAGCCCTACTCTTAACTTCCTCCCTATAAGCCTCAACCCCCCTCCTCGCCTCCCCCCAAACATCCGCATAAGTCTTAACAAACTTCGGCAAAAACCTCCCCTCAGGAAAATTCCCAAGCATATCAACCTGCACAAGCACCTGCCCGGAACACCCATTCCCCGATCCAATCCCAATAGTCGGGACGCTCAGCCGCCGCGTAACAATCTCCGCAATCTCAGGCGGCACAGCCTCAATAATAACCATACAAGCACCGGCCTCCTGCACGGCCAATGCATCGCGTAGAAGTTTCACCGCGCCCGCGGCAGACTTCCCTTGCACACGGAACCCGCCGAGTGAATGCTGTCGCTGCGGTGTTAGTCCGATGTGCGCCATGACGGGGATCCCCGCTTGTGAGATCTTGCGGATTGTCGGTGCCATCTCCGCGCCGCCTTCCAGTTTTATGCCTTTCATGCCGCCTTCTTTTACCATCCGGATTGCGGAGGCTAGCGCTTTTTCGGGGCTTGTTTCGTATGAGCCCATTGGTAGGTCTGCTATCTATAGGGGTTGTGAGATGTTGATGCTTGATGTTGATGCGTTTTGGTGGGTGGCGTGTAGTATGTATTCGGGATGGGGTATGCATTGGTAGTATTACTTACTGTAAAGGCACTCTTGACGGCGCGGTTTACACTCCGGCAATGGAGGAGCATCTCGTCCATTGTTACTTCATTCGTATCTTCCATGCCCATTGCGACCATTGCGAGGCTGTCGCCTACGAGCACGATCTCCATTCCGGCTGTGTCGGCGACATGGCCGCTAGGGAAATCGGAGGCTGTGAGGACTGTGATGGGTTCGTTCTTTTTGTAGAGGTTTTGAATGGTCTGGATTGTTACTTTTTTGCGTGTGTTGGTGGTTGTTGAGCCCATTGGTGAATGGGAGCTATATTGCGCGATGCATGATTTGATTGGTGATGGAGGAATGGCCAAGCTTCTGAAGTGCAGTGCTGGGCGGCTCAGGCAATTGACTGCTTTTAGGGTCAGAGTCATTTTGAATTGGATAGATTTTAATAGATTTTAATATCCGTAGAAGGGAAATAAGAGGTGAATATGAATTGATGAAAAAGACTTGACGTTCTGGCGGATGCGGCGTAGTTCGCAGTACTTGGAACTATGGGCCCCGGTTGAACCGAGGCCATCTATATACCTCGCTTGTTGACTCCTCTTTTCTCTGTGTTGTCTATTTCTCTGTTTGTCTATTGATCTATTTAAATTCTACTAATTTACATGTGGTACATCCCTAACATTATACCATGCATACCCACGGTAAACCACCCTAGAGCTTCTTGAGTAGTTTCATATCAGTCTTCAGCCGAATAGAAAGCCCAATAACAGAGGCAACAAGAGCCATTGCACCAGCATAGAAAATAGCCGGACGGTAACCCATAACCCCCTTATTCTCTCCGCCAGCAGCATCAAGAATAAACCCAGCAATGGGGGCGCCCTGTATGCATAGTTAGTACTTACTGCAAGCCCGTATATAAAAACCACATCATCAAACACAGCCAGTCAACTTACAAGCAAATACCCCCCAGCCCAACCTGTCACGACCATCCCCATAACAACAGACACCCTCGCCGAACCAAATGTATTCCCAACAACGGTAGGCATGGTTGAAAAGAAGCCTCCATTCGCCATACCATTGACAATAACAAAGACGACCAACGGTCCCAGGGAAGTCGAGATAGGCCAGATAATCAACATGCTCAGCGCGCTGAGCAGAAGAGAAATAAATAGCGTGTTCAACGGCCCGACGAAATCACTGCACAGCCCACAAAGTAATCTTCCCAGCGCAGAGGAGAAATTGAATGCTGCCACTATACCTGCTCCAGTGCTGGATGACATTCCTAGGGAAGCTGTGAAGAGGGGTAGGAAGAAGGGTGGGACTAGGAGGGGGAATGTGGCGATTGCACCCATTGCGAAGAGGAGGACGAAGCGGATGTCGCGGAATAGACGCCTGTAGAGGTCGTTAGTGCGGGGATTAACAATGACAGTATAGCAAAGCAAAAGCAATGCAAATATCCAGGAAATGTAGTAGTAGAACGTACCAATCTACAACAGCCGAAGGTGGAATCGGAACCCGCTGCTTAAT
Source organism: Penicillium verrucosum (assembly GCF_028828655.1). Lineage (NCBI taxonomy): Eukaryota > Fungi > Ascomycota > Eurotiomycetes > Eurotiales > Aspergillaceae > Penicillium > Penicillium verrucosum. The sequence continues at coordinate 498,857 of NW_026643214.1, read as the reverse complement.
CAAATACGCAGCCGGCAAGCCCGTGGCCCAAGTAGCAAACCCGATAATCCGGAACGTCCACTGCACGCCGACACGCTCGAGCAGCGCATTCATCACGAAGCTAATCACAGCACCGCCGAGTCCACCCGCTGCATAGACGATGCCGTTGGCGATTCCACGCTTGGCTCGGAAATACTGCGCCGGTGTGACGGAGACGACCATAAAGCAAAGACTGTAGTGCTGGTTAGTATCACAATTTTCCCAGCCATGGAGGGAGCTCTGGTATTCAGCCAGCGTCCACGTCCACGTGTACATATGCACTAGTTATATAACTAGTTATATATAGAACAAGAAAGTTCTAACCCGGATCAATCTCACCTAATACCAATTCCCATAACAATCCCAGCTGTAGCGAACAAGCCACCAATATTCATAGCCGAAAACCCACTCAGCACCTCCCCAAGACCGAGAAAGAATACACCGGCCATTGCCGATCTGCGGGTCCCGAGCTTACGGATAATGCGCGCGTTCAGAATACCCAGGAAGGAGATACATGCTGTTGCGAGGGAACCGACGAATGCCAGCGTTGACGATGATGAGACGCCTTCTTTGACGAGCGCCGCTTGCAGAATACCCCAGCAGTAGGATGTGCCGATAAACCACCATGTTACCACTGCGCAACCTGATATCACGACCCAGGCTTCGCCGCCGTCGGGGACTTGGGAGTCTGCTAGCAGGGATTGTTGCATTATGTCTGTTTCTGAGGGCGGTGTTGAGGGGCCATTTTGGATTGTTCTTGCGGGTCTTTCTTCTAGGTTTGTGTTTCGGTCTTGGAGGGAGATTCCCGTGCTTGTTGATTGGGGATTTGCCATTTTCGTGCGGTATAGCTTTATCGTCTTTGGGGGATGGAGGAGGGAGGAGGGATGGGTTTGTGAAATATCAGTTTTATTCCTATGGATCCACCTGGGGAATCCTTCTACGAAGAAACTTAATTGAAATTTTTATATGCCCGTGATTAACTCCGTATATACATCATGGATGTTTTCGGAAGGCGCTAGTTCAGAATAGGAAATTATCTTGGTTTTAAAGGTCATCATGTTAACTGTTTGAACCTCCAAAGCCCTTAATTACATATCTTGGAATTTGTCGAACTATCAAAGCTTTCGCTTAGCTCGAGTAGCCGTTGGAAATATTTCGACCAAAGCCACAAGGTAGAGCTTGAAATTTGCCGATTTGTGGACCAGATTGAGGTTGCGCGGTTAGACTCGGCAGAAGTGGATATCATTTAATATGTACGGAGTAACAGGGCGTGGATCAGGATGATCGATTAAGAATCAGATATCAGGCACCTACCTATGTTGTAGGCACATTTGAAGGCTACACATGTGGTTTACAAATGATGGGTTAAATGGAAGTTTGTTAAGGAACTGCATAGGCCATGTTCAAACGATAAGGTGGAATAGATTCACCAAGTGTCTATCAAGAATAGATAGATAAGATATATGTAAGTAAGAAAAAGGGATATGGATATGTATCTCCCTAGGAAGAAACCAAGGAGACAAGTCCATTCCGAACAATCCGTTTCCTCCCAGATCCCAAGAGGACCAACAAACAAGACACAGACCAAATAAACCATAAACCAACACACGCGAACCAAGGGAATAGTGCTGAAAGAATATTATCATAACAACAGGATGTCCACAGTCAATGCCATGGAATACATCCAATATAGACAATGCTAATGACAAAAAAAGTATACGGGGAAGTGAAAATGACGAGAACAAATACGAAATTAACAGGTCATAATCGAGGGGGGTATATCAGATCAGACTCCAAACCAGGGAGAAACAACTGATCGATGCAGACAAGTAGCAAGCAGGAGATGCAGTGCAAATCGAGGAAATGAAGCGCAGAAAACGAAAACAAGACCAATCACTCAACGTGAGGGATCACGTCCGAGGAATTGGCAACGGCACTTTGGAGAGCGCTGGTCAAGTCGATGTGGAAGAAAGGCCGGTTCATGCCCTGCACGAGCGCAACCTTAGGACGACGCTGGTATGGCTTGCTGTCCGTGATATCGCGGTTGAACTTGTCCTCGCGGACGACCTCGGAGTTCTCGGACGCGGTCTCGATGCCGTCGGTCTCCAACGAAAGGGTGTTGGAATCAGACTTGAGGCCGGATTCGATATCCGTGTTCTTGTGGAGGGACTGTTCGCGCTGGTTGGCGATGATTTCGGCGTGGGCGGCCGCTGAAGCGTTGCCTTCAATCTCGGCCACACTGAAAATGGGTTTCCATCGGTGGAAGCCGTCGCTAGCGACGGGTGTCGGGTAACCGAAGCCTGCGGCAGCCAGGCCGCGCTTTGTCCAGCGGTTGTTGATGTGTGCGAAGTGCCATTGAACGGTGCGGGGAGAGGCGTACATATCCAGCTGGTTACGGACGTCGATCAGGTTCTGGATTGAGGTCACGTCGACATTGTTCACGGAAGAGAAGTCCAGAATAACAGCTTGGAGAAGGGGTAAGTGTGAGTCGTCGTCGCTACCTTCCTTGCCGCGGCGGGGACCAGCGTCATTCCAGGGACGTTCACCGCGGTTGCTGTAGGCGTGGGGGTTCGTTCGGCGGGTGCTCTTAAAGACGGTTTGAACCAGAGTATCGGTGTAGTGGTTGGCGTTGGGGTAGTTGAAGCCTTCGGAAAAGCGATAGATGAAGATTCCAGGAAGGGGCTGCTCCACTTCGATATCGGGGTTGGAGCCATCAGTGTGGTTGATGGGAAGGAAGATGGTTCGTTGGTGGTGGTCCTCGTCGTCAGAGGGAGACTTGTTAGTTCCGAACGACCCGTACTTTCCATCACCATCCAACAGGTGGTCTCCGACAACGGAGTGGATAGTGACACGGCCCAGGAACTGACCGCGGGCCTTGGCCACTCGGAAAAGTAGGACTGCAAGCGAAACACAGACGGTGCAGTAGATACCATTTTCAATGGAACTAAAGACGGTGACAATGACCCCAACAAAGAAAATAATCGCATCAAGCGGAGATACGCGCCAGAACTGGTAAACAGTGTTCGGGGGAGTGATCAAATCGCCCACAGCGTGGATAATGACACCGGCCAAAGAAGCCTTGGGGATGTAGAAGAAGAGAGCAGGCAGGGCATAGATAGCCAAGAGCACCACGACCGCGGTAATGACACCAGCAAGGGGTGTTCGCACTCCAGCTTTAGACTTGATAGCTGTCCGGGAGAAAGATCCAGTCGCGGGGTAGCCACCGAGGAAGGGCCCGAGAAGGTTACTCACGCCAATGGCGACAAACTCCTGAGAGGGATCGATAGTATAGTTGTTAACACGACCGAAAGACTTGGAAATGGCAATGTGCTCAATCAGAAGAACAATGACCGCAGCTGGAAGCTCGCCAATGAAGGACTTAATGATCTTAGCATCCATAGTGGGCACGGCGGCTTGCTGGAATCCTCGAGGGACGGTTCCGAGGAGCTTAAATGCCGGGTGCTCCCTTCGGTGCAAGTTCGTGGCGGCACTGATCATAGTGTAGAACAAGATCACAAACACGGTCCGAAGAGTCGAGATGAAGAACCACATCTTGGCCCTGGCAGGCTGCTTCTTCGCGGCGTAAGTGCATGCTGAACGGATAATGTACAGCATTGCACAGGCAGTGACACCCATAGCAGCATCCAATGACGAACTGGGGAGGTGTTTAAGGGTGTTGATAATGACCATGTAGGTGGCACCGCGCGTACTAAATTTGGCGGTCTCGCCCAACATAGTCGAAACTTGTCCCGCGCAAATGTTGATAGCCGATCCGGTCATGAAGGCGGAAATAGCGGGGAGAGAGATGAAATCGACGATAAATCCAAGGCGAAGGAGACCCAGCACTAGAACAATACCACCGCAAATGATAGCAAGAGCGGATGCAATCAAATGGGAAGGGTAACCCGGGTACTCCTCGTGGACTTTAATCACAATAGTTCCGGTAAGAGTTGACATGACGGCCACGGGCTATGAGATGAGGTCAGTGACAATATTTTGATTTTCAACCGGTCGCAGTATCACTCACCCCAATGGTGATATCCTTTGACGTGGCAAAGAACCAGTAGATCAAAACTCCCATGAACGAGGAGTACAGACCGTACTGCACCTCCAGTTCAGCCAGGTTAGCATAGGCCATACCCTGTGGCACAACGACCGCTCCCACGGTGATACCGGCAACCAAGTCACCGTACAGCCATGTTAGGTTGTAGTTGCCAATCCATGTGAGGAAAGGGAATAGACTGATCAGATATCTGCCCAGTTGTCTCCCGGACGGGGTGATTTCGCGAATCCAATCGACACTTGTCGGCTCGGGCTCGTTGTATGAGCATGTGTCGACGGTGCCCATGGAAAATTCCGATTCTCCTCTTGTAACGGTCTCCCCGGTAGCACCCAGAGGATCTCTGTAGGCGAGCTTGATACCAAGGACCTTGGCCAGGGAGTGGCCAATACTGGAATTGGCCTCACCCGAATTTCCGAACATGATGAAATATGCTTGTACAGACCGGTGTTGAGAATATCAAAAGCCGGGGTTGAACGAAGCTTCACCACAGGGACGATGTGTGTTGACGGGAAGCTTTGGAAAGATGGAGTTCTCCCCAAAATGTGGTGATGATCGGGGATATAAAAAGAATGTCAAAATCAGACGATCAAGCACTTTGCATGGCGCGACCAATAAAGAAAAAAAAAAAAAAAAAAAAGGGCAAAGAATGTTCCCAGATTGGATGCGTGATTCGATCACAAATGGCGCAATATCTAAGCTCCCCAGATTCAAATTAAGATTCTGGGAGGAAAATTCCGCTTAGCTCGCTTGAGTCGAATTCAATCGAATTCAGGCAAGGGAGTTTTTTTTTATACGAGGGCTAGACTTGTACCAAGTGCTCCTCGAAGTAAAATAAAGGAAAAAGCAAAACTGGTTTGGAAAGCGATCCCACGTTGTTAAAAAACCCAGGGATTTCACACGCGGGTCCACTGACGATCCGAGTTGATCAGTTGAAGAGCGTAAACCGGCAGGTCCCACTCGGTCTGGAAGAATGACGACGGAGTCGTGGAGTATATCCGTTTTTATTTTTTTAACATGGGGCCCATGGTCGACATAACCTTGGAAGATGGGAATATAATTTAATTAGTATTGTCAGCATTGTCACACCTACAATATGATTAACTATTAAATTATTCCTTGTTTTTATGATATTTTTCTCATCTAATTCATTTGATAGTGTCCATGTCAATCGGTTCAATTTGATAAAGATGAACGTTTGACTAAATTGCGGGACCACACTGCCAAGGAGCCTGCAGGAGGCTGCAGGAGCCGTCCCAATGCCAAGAAGTGTGGTTGACCAATCACAATGTGTTTTGATGAGATTTGCCCCAAAAAAGATCAACCAGTGGAGACCACAAGACCAATCACGGACCTTTTAGAACACGCAATCTGGAGGTGAGATGGTGAAAGGGAGTTTCCACGTTTGGATGGTTTAGATGGACTTGACTGGATTGGACTGGATTGGATTGTTTCAAGAATCTTCTGAACTGATTAACTTTATTCCAGGTGTTTACATAATTCTAAAGCTTCATTCTTTTTATAACTCATAGTTAAAGAGAATCTATAATAGTATATAATAGTATCTATATTAGTATCTATAAGTGTACTCCGTATATGCCCATAGCTCCACACCTCGGGATCGAAGTTATATATTGATCATCTGCCGCGTGGTCCCGTTACGGAATAATCCATTCATATTTAAATTAAACATTTGGCTCAGTAGACACTTGCTTTTTAACATAGCCACATCTATGAGGTGATCGACCTTGTTACTATCTTGGCTACGCTCTAAGATCTCAATCCAGTACTCCATACGAGTATGTTGTAGTTGTAGTTGCCTTTTTTTTTTTTTTTTTTGGTTATAGCATCGCTCCAACGGCCAAGAGGTAAGCCATATACTCCATACTTAGACTTGAATGGAGCTTCGAATATGCATGTCTTTTCCCCCTGTCCCCTGCATCATTTTCGTCCACTCTGCAAAGGTGCAATCAAGATCTAAATCACGTCATCGAGCTTTATCCTTAGCGTCTAGCGGAATATTCTAAAGAACCAAAGTACTAAAGCAGTGTTACCTACATCCGTCGAGCTGCGCCTTTAACTTCAAAGGTGGTGCCACGAGGCTACCCCTGCTACTCTTAACTTTTTCAACAAACGTATCAGCTATCTCTATTTACATCTTCCACTTTAGTCACTTGCTAGTCTTCCTAGTGCATTCCTCGGCACTTTCCACCATATCTATCACCCAGGACATTCCTCCCGCTATTCAGGTTACATAGGTAACATATCCAAGACTTCTGGGTTCTCTTGGCTACTAGACTAGATGTTATAGCCGCATACAAGAGAAGAAATACGCGATAGAAAGAAGCAAAAAAGGAAATAATGTGGCGCTCGCGCCGTTCGTCTTAGGCACCTGACTCTAAGACATGCTCGGATCTGCAGCTGGTTAGGGTTGCATAGCCGTGCTCATGCGAACAAGCATCTCCGCTAACTAGTTATACGAAGTACATTCGTACATTGTCCTCCTCCTCGGAGATGCTCTACAGTTTCAGCCTCGTCTTGCCTAGACGGGGTGGCGTTTGCCTTGTTTGGTACGAGAACCTTGTCTTCTATATTGACTAGTGATTCAGGTGGTTAAATTATTGCCCTTTTGGGGGCATTCATTTCTCGCCCTTGCCGCCAATATAACATAGCGTCGTTAAGCTCGCGCGGGATTCAGTGTTCTTGGCCTCCCAGTCCCCTTTTCGCCTATCCGACATCTGGACACGGGTTCTCGTGTATGATTTGGAGATCTTTACCGGAACACACCGTGGAACAGCGTCTATCCCATCTCTTGTGCCTGTGTGACTGATGCCACGAGATGTTCTGGGTGCTCGCTGATCCTCGCGTGCATGTACAACAATGTATATGCAGGGGTACCTTTGTGGGGAAACCCGAACAAGAGGCCCGACTGTATTGTATCGCAAGGAGTATCCCTGGACCTTGGTGGGCAGTTGTTCACCTAGTACTTCTAATCCCTGCCCTCGACGAAGAGCTAGCATGATCATGAAATGGGATGCAAACTCCCTCGGGAAAAAGAAAGCACCAGTTCCAGCATTTACCCCGAAGGATCTCCGGCCCTTACGGCAAAGGTCGCACCTAAGACATCGGCCATGTTACTAATTACACGAGACTAGCTTTGTTTTAGAACATATGGTCATGTCCCATTCCGATACCGGTGAGCTCGGGGCTCTGGCGCGTAATGCGCAGATATATACGGAGTATGGTTTCACGGCTTAGGATCAGGGTATAGAGTACTCCGTACTTGGTCATAGAGGAGCAATACTGATTTTTCGCAATCAACACAATCCCTAGTATAATGTGATCGGACCTTTCTTCTTCTTCTTAGCTTGAAGTCAATACAAAGTACAACATAGAGTTGAATTGTCTAGTGCCGGTCCAAGTCCTCGGTATTATTTGCGTGCTAGCACAATCGCGTGATTGATCTCGGCATCCAGGAAGGTGCAGGTACTTTGGCAATAAGCAAAATCTTATTTGCCACATATAGCTGAACTATTGATATCAGGCCGTATGAGAGATCTGACCGCAGCAATTTTATCGCTAGTCATCCGCTAGCCATATCATTTTTCCAGCTATATAGATCCCTGTTCATCGATTTTGCTCCACAGACTCATCATATTGATCTGATTGAGGCAGGTGAGCCGTCTAGGTTTCTATCCTACCACTCTCCAGTTACCTCGGAATTTGCGTTAAGACAGAAATCCAACTCTATGCAAGTTGAGACCAGGCCGAATGTCACGATAAACACATACTGCTAGACACGACAGATGTCTCATTAGTACCGCTACCTCTGTGATGCCTTCTCTCTCCAGAAAATTGACTCCTTCCTCAGTCTTCCTCGTCCCTGTCGTTTTACTACCAACACACCACACAGTCTCTCGCCTCCCCGAACAAGTCAGATAAGTTCGATATGTTGAGGCTTCTTGCATTCACTGTCGCTCGATCAAGTACCTCGACATTCACATAACGATACATGATTCCCCAAGTCAACCTCGCATGAACCATTCCATGAGCTCTCGAAGACTGGCTTTGACCCACATATTGCATTTCTCATCTCTTCCACAATCAGAAACACTTTCTTGTATTCGGGATGATCTTCTCCGACACAGTAAAGGTAAACATGGAACACTTTCTAGGTCCACAAAAGGGCCATCTTATACTCCTCCGATTTCAGACAGTACCTAGCAACATCGTAGTAACCGAAAGAAACTAGTTACCAGAATATTTCTGAGGTTACATAACAAGGAGATCACTCACGAGATCCTAAGTTGTCTATTCACCAAACCTTCAGACTTTTGTATGGCTGCCATTCTCTGTACTATCTGCAACCCCCTTCTGCAAGACTCCTCTGTATGAAAACGTGCCTTCACGAGTCCTTAATCAAGAATGTACAATTCAGCCCGCTTTTGTCTCTCTGTCTGCCTTGAGCAGTATCCCACATTGCCGAGAAAAGGTACACTGGAATCCCCATTTGTCCAGCTCGGCCTGACGCTAGCTTTGGGGACGGTTTATTCCATCAATATACATGACTGTAAGCTCCTCGCCAGCCATGATGGCGCGAATGACATGGAAGGTATCTTATTTGAGCAATTAGTTATATACGAAGTTGACATTTGGAACGCACGAGAGGTTAATGCGAGAGCCGAGGAAGAAAACACAGCCAAGGGCCTTGGCTGCGTAGTTGGAAAGCACTTTGCGGTGTAGTTCCGGTAGTTCCTGCAGTTCCTGTCCAACTCTTTCTGTGTCATACTTGACAGCGACCTTGGGTAGGTCGCTTAGATACCCATGGAGCTGCAAGTACGATTCCTGCTGGGCGGAAGACGTTTGAAGGCTGGCACGATGTGGTTCAGGGTTACAGTTTCGAGATCGACTTCGAGTAGGGGCCTGTTTTGAGGTGAGGTGGGTGTCTCGAGGTATTTTGGCCTTTGCAACACACGTACCTTTCTGTGGCGGTTCATTGAATTCGATGAGATGATCTGCATCTAAAAGTCTTACAGCCTTGAGTGGGAAGTTTAGCGTACACCAACGCTTGCCCCGGGTTTCCCTTCTGGGTCTCATTGTTGTTCATGGAAAATGACAGGTAAAAAGGGGGTAGGGATATAAAATAACACTAGAAATGGGGTATTGTGCAAAATGTTTGATATTCGACTCTATGCAATCAGAGTGAATAATATATAAGATGAGATATGAGACAAGCAAATCAGGTGGGTGCTGCAGATTGGCACTTAACTAGTTAACTACGGTTTTTCATATTCTCCTGCTTAATGCAAATGCGCTTGCGGACATTTCTAGTTGAATAACGAGTCTCTCATTGATATTATTGCGGAGGTAAGAATGAATTGTCGCGTCAAACCACAAACGTATAGTATGTTTCTGTTTTTGCCTCAATAGCCCACACCAAACTGCGATGTAGCCATCCACGAACGAAACACTCTTTCGTATACCGATTGTACATTGGTCAACATATCTACCACTGAATTTCACAAGACGACCTTGGAAGTCAGTCCCACAATAGTACAGAGGACCTTGAGGACTTCCAAGGAAGCTATCCCGTCGCACTCCCACCTCCTTACTCTTCAGCTTACAACTACACGTGCGACTACCAATAACACGTCTCATATCAAACAAACCATCCATAGGATGAGCAAATGCATTGGAACGAAAACATACAATGTCTATTCAAAGGTCATCATCAGAGTGCAGGCTAACAAAAAAAAAGCACGAATCCATTATGATTACGCCACGACCCTCGTCCCTCAGCTTCGTCCTACGACAAAGCCAGCATGGGCAACATAGATCTTTGAGATCCGTTGGCAAGAGTCGGGTCCGCAATCGTGGTCTCGTCTCATCCATCTTCGATTCATAACTCTTTCCCATCGTCAGCGCAACTCCACCACACAAACCCCGGTTCCCATGGAAAACATAAAATGGGCGACAAAAGTGAAAACGCAATGGAAAAGCAAGGATCAAGGACCCGAAACGTGTATGCAAAAGAGAAAAATAAATTGGACAAGGCGAGAAGGGATTCGAAAGAGGATTACAGGAGAAATTGGGAAATGGAAGCCGAGAAGACAAAGAGAAAAGAGAAAATGATATCTTCCAGGTCTTCGGAGGAAACGCCATTGCAAAGCATAAAAGAAAACAAACAGGTTCCCCGCGTCAAATCGGGGTTAAGGAGAGGGCCTCCTTCACATGGTATCATAAGCGAAGTCTTCATCATTGGCCTAGCATCAACCCCCATTTACGGCATGGAAATTGCTAAAATCCTTTTACTGCGAAGCGCACTGCACCCGCTCGGCACCGCCGGGCACGTCATCATCATCCTCGTCCATACCGGCCGCGGCCGCACCGTGCGCGCGGGCCTGGTCGTGCTCGTTCTCGGGGTCCTCAAGCTCGAAATCCTCGACCATGGCGTCGGTCGGGGGAACAACCTTCTCGGAGCGAGGAGGAAGGACCTTCTCAAGGAGTTCCAGATTCTGGAGCTCCTCCTTCTGGGGGAACTTGACGTCGAACTTGATGTACAGGTTGCCGTGGTCGTGGTGGCGGAACGAGGGCATACCCTGGCCGTGGAGAACCTTGATGGCATCTAAAGAGAATTGTTAGTAACAAATTTCACGAGGCTTGTTCGGGGAACAAAAAAGGCAAGTCACATACCAGGAACGATAACCTCGCCAGGGGCGATGTTGACGGTCATCCACCGATCATCGAGGTGCTCAATGTGAATGGCACCGCCGGCAAGAGCGGTAAGCAGGTCGATCTCGGCCTGGTAAAACAGGTCGTCACCCTTGCGCTGGAAGCGGGCGTGGGGCTTCTGCTCAATCTCGAACACGACATCACCGGGCATGACACCAGGCATCTGGTCACCCTCGCCGCGGAACTCAATTTTGTGGCCGTCGCGCACACCTTTGTCGACGTGAACGTGAAGAACCTTACGCTCAACGACGGTCTTCTTGCCGGCACACTTCTTGCAGCGATCCTTATCACGGACGATCTCTCCCTCGCCGTTACAGTCGGGGCAGACAGTCTGGAAGCGCTGGATCATGGGACCCATCTGGCGCATCATAGTCTTCATACCGCTACCGTTGCAGCCCGCACACTCCTTAACAGCGCCTTCCTTTCCACCGCGGCCATCACAGCCACCGCAGATGACGGACTTCTGGAGAGCCAACTTGGATACCTTACCCTTATAGATATCCTCGAGGTTAACCTTGTGTACGTGGTGGATTGTGCGGGCCTTCTTCGGGCCTTGGTCACGCATGCCACCGCCGAACATTCCACCGAAGGGGCCGCCGCCGCCGCCGCCGAAGAATTGAGAGAACAAATCCTCGGCGTTCATGCCGCCGCCACCACCGCCGTGCTCCAGGCCTTCTTCACCGAGCTGATCATATAGCTGACGCTTCTCGGGGTCGGAAAGAGTCTCGTATGCGTGGGACAGCTCCTTAAACTTCTCTGCGGCATCGGGGTTGTTGGTGTTCTTGTCTACATATCACAAAGGGATGTCAGCTGAGTGTTTCCATATATGCTATTCGGAGTCTCCGGGATTGTCACATACCAGGGTGGTACTTGAGAGCACCCTTCTTATAGGCAGTCTTAAGCTGAGCCTCGGTGGCAGTGGGAGCGACCTAAATGAAAGAAACACCAAGTCAGGTTTCAAAGCACGAAATCAAACAGGTCTCAGAACCAGCCAAGTATCGATTAAACATACCCCGAGGGTGTCGTAGAACTTCGTTTCCTTAACCATTGTGAAGTATGCGGGGAATCAAGAGGCGATGTTAAAAGAATATCAATATTAGGTATTCCCGTGGAATCCAGATATGAAGTGGTGAGAGATGAAGGCGCCGAAAACCTTTTGAGACGGCTTTTATATGAGAAAAGCCAAATGGACAACGATTGGTATTTGAAGTCCTAGCTGGAGTGATGAGAAAGTGGAGGGGGAGAGAAAGGGCGAGATGGTTATCTGAACAATAATAATCGAAGCCAAAAAAAAAATAGGCTGAGTAACTTTTTTACTCAGGCACCTGTATGGGGCTCGTAAAGTTACCCAATAAATTACCAGGGCAACTAAGGATTGATGATTTTACACTAGTTTTCTTTGTCTTGCTTTGAAGCAGATTTGGTTAATTTTTCAATCCAGAATCGATAAATTGCTCGACAATACCGGCGATTCTTCACTTTCAACTTCTTCTGGTGGCTTCTATGTACATCCTGAATTGGCCCGAGCGCTGATTCTACGGGATTCTGTGGCTTTCGATGGCCTTCGCAAGTTTTCTCCGCGCTTCGATCTTTGTTTTTATTACTGCTGACTAACGTAGAATTCGCCCATCAGGTGCCCCAGCTGTATGTCTAGAGATATGCGTAGAATAAGATCATTCTCTAAATGGCAGTTAATATAGTGATTTATTGGCTTATCATAGAAGGGTTGTATATGGGTTTTTTTGCTTATTGTATCTTGCATACCATCCCTGTAAATGTACCAGTAACTTACAACGCAGAAATTTTGAACCCTCGCCACTGACAGCCACTCTCCAGCCACATATCTCTCTTATCGATAAGCAAAGAGGCGAGGAGGGGGAAAAAAAGCTCTTCACGGTCCACTCAGTTCCATCGTCATAGAGGGGTTCGGAAGTCTCCGATTCCAACTTGGAGAAGTAGTTATATTTTCCGTACTCCGTATCTTGCCCCCTCTCTACTCCGTAGCCCACACCTAGCTCAACTATTATACTCTGCAAAAATGGAGCAGGATCCCGGATTCATTGCTGCCGTCGAAGAGGCGAAGCAGGGCCTCTCTGAGGGAGGTGTACCAATCGGTGCTGTCCTGGTCTCAAAGGATGGAAAGATCCTTGGCCGTGGTCACAACATGCGTGTCCAGAAGGGAAGTGCTATCTTGCATGTCAGTATAACGTGATATACTCCAATTGATAATCAATCGATCTATATCTATATCTATATCCATTAGCATTCAGCATCCATGAACTACTGCTAACATACCCAAGGCCGAGATGTCCGCCCTCGAAAACTCCGGCCGTCTTCCTGCCTCCGCTTACGAGGGTGCTACTATGTACACCACCCTCTCGCCCTGTGATATGTGTACCGGTGCTTGTATCCTCTACAAGGTGAAGCGGGTTGTCATTGGTGAGAACAAGAACTTCGTGGGTGGTGAGGAGCTTCTGCTCAACAAGGGCAAGGAGGTTGTTGTCTTGGACAATGCCGAGTGCAAGGAATTTATGACCAACTTCATCAAGGAGAAGCCTGGGCTATGGTATGTTGTGTTTGATGCTTGGTCTATCGCAATGCGTAAAGCGGCTCTCGGTCTCCTCGCAGTTGCATCGAGGATTGTTGGCTGTTTCATGATCATCAATACTAACTGTACTGTCTGCTATACAGGAACGAGGATATCGCTGTCTAAATTTCATAAGGCCTGCATATACCATAGCCCTAAATACCCCGAGAATTGAAAATATTCACGCCTGAAAGATGTGTTTTTAGATCCAATGTACTCTTTTAATCTGGGTCGGGGGAAGAAACCAAGTGCTTTAAAGGTTCAACGCAATTATACGGTCAAGCGGTGGATTTCTTCAAAGAAGAATTTGAGGTTCTCAGGGTCGACGAATGGAGTGACACCTATGTTGAGAGGCAATTAGTTAAATGATATGCAGCCCGAAGCGTAAGGTTCGACTAACCGTGGCCCAAGTTGCAGATCCATCCCTGCTTGCCCTTCTTGAAACCCTCAACCATAGGCTCAAGGGTGGCCGTAATGGCCGGGGGACCACCGTAGAGCATGCCAGGATCGGCATTACCCTGGATAGTGACACGGCCATTGGCAATGCGCATGGCCTCGCCAGCATCGTGGAGCCAGTCCAAGCCGACAACATTGTACCCCGAATCGCAAAGATCGTCCAGAGCGTACCAGGCACCCTTGGCGAAAACGGTCATGGGAACGGGCTCCAGTCCCATCTCCTTCAGTCGCTTGGGCAGGTTGGCAGAGATGTGGCGCAGATAAGGAAGCGAGAACGACTTGAACGAGGCGGGAGACAGCTCGCCGGCCCATGAGTCGAATACTTGCACCAGCTGGGCTCCGGCAGCGACCTGGAGCGCGAGGTATTCCACACAGATCTCAGCAATCTTCTGCAGAAGAGCCTGTGCCTCAGCAGGATACTTGTAGATCCATTTCTTGGCCTGCACGAAGAACTTGCTGCCACCGCCTTCCACCATGTAGCAAAGTAGCGTCCATGGCGCACCACAGAAGCCGATCAAGGGCACCCGGCCCTTCAGCTTGAATCGTGTGAGAGTAAGTGCCTTATAGACATAGTCCAGCTCTGTTTTCACATCCACCTTCTTCGCCATCACCTTCTCGTACTGTCCGTCTGTCGGGGAGTCGAGCGGCTCAGGGAAATGAGGGCCCTTCTTGTCGAGCATCTCTACGACCATTCCCATGGCCTGAGGGATAACTAGGATATCGGAGAAGATAATTGCGGCGTCAATGAGGCCTTCATAACGCTCAATGGGCTGGAGGGTCAAGGTCGATGCGATTTCGGGTGTGCGGCAGCACTCGAAGAAGTCACGGCCAGCCTTCGCCTCATGGTATTCGGGAAGGTATCGACCAGCTGTTTGATAAAGAAAAAAATGTCAATCAATTATTTATTTTTGGGGAAGTGGTGCATGAATAAGTCTAACTCACCCTGTCGCATAACCCATATCGGTGGACGCTCCACCTTCTCACCTGCGATTGTCAGCTCCGATTAAAACACCAAACACAGAGTAAACATACCCCGTGCAGCCCTCAGCAGCAAGTCGTTCTTCAAAGGCTCAAATTGTTCCTGCATTGTGTTGGTAGAATATGTAAGTGGGATGGAGGGGAAGAAGTGGGATTATAACAAGGTTCTCCGGGTGCCGCGGCCCGTGATTATCGGAAAATACAGTAGCAACCCTTTGTACCCGTACGTTTATAAACTCGCCTTTTCTTCTCGAGGTTTCTTGTTATTATTATTATTATTGTTATTTTGCGATACTAGGTAGTTTCGTGTCAATTAGGATATACCTGGGATTTGAGTTGTCAAATCGATAAAATATTTGTGTGTTTAGCTATGGGCATCACCAGCACACATTGCCTCATGTTAAGCAACTTGTTCTACTGGACGTTGGCCTATCCGCCCTTTTATATTTACTAGGACTTTTCCCCGAGGAATCTTACTTATCGGTCAAGAACATCGTGTTGTTATGATATGTAGCCCTACCTGGGTAGAGTTACCCCGTAAATCAAACGCCGAGTCGCCGGTGCCTCCGAGACCTGCTCTAGTCTGCCTCTAACCATCATAAGTCTAACTAAGAACTATGAACTGGGTCCAATTGGATGGGATCATTCATAGGGGATCGTCAGCAGATCTATTCTACCGTGATGAATTAACAATGTCTCAGCCCGTCAGGGGCCTCCCATGGTGCTCCGTAGATAAAGCAACGATTATATCCCCGGCTTCGGTATCCATTTCGAATAGTTCCCAAGGGACTTTCTTCTATTCCTCGACTTGAGTCTGTTTGATATTTGATATATTTCCTTTCTTCGTAGTAGGGGTCAAATGAGATGAAGAGGCGGTTAAAACGGATAGAGCGGGAAGATTTTCAGAAATATATATTTTAATCAGGTGGATGTGAATTTCACGTCTATGCTATTTTTACTTCGACGAATTATAATGGAAACTGTTGCATTATATATGTATTCGAAATCCTAATTGATCATTTGCTGTACATTCATGAAAAGCATGCTTTTATTCGTCGTGGTCACCTCTCTTGCGCAGGTTGCCCAAATTGTACATCGAGTCATTGAGCTCTTTCTGCTGTTTCTCCTCTATTGTCGCAGCGAGAGTTGAGGTGCCTTCGGAGTTGATTTTGATGACCATGGAGTCCTCTACAGGAGCCCACTTTCCAGAACTGAGGTGGAACACTTCAAGAGGAGGCTGGGACGACGACTTCCAGGCACTTGTTGAATCGGATTGCCGCAAAGTATCCACAGCAACAAGGATAGAGCCTCTTGAATCAAGTCCAACCAGTTCAAGAACGTTTCCTGACAGCTGGAGGGTACCTTGCTGAGTTATCGTGTTGTCGCTTTCAAGAGTGAAGTAAAGAAGTTGTGAAGACCTGCTCTCAATGTTAGGAGAATTATAAATATTATCTGTTATTGGAACGTACCCTTCAAGTGCAACAAATATAGCCTTCATAGGATCGGCATTGTCTGCGGTAGCCTCAAGAGAAACATCCCAAATGCCGCGCACCGTAGTCTCTCCTTCCGTCCCAGGAAGCGGAACTTTCTGTAAGATCTGATTCTTGAGCCAGTCCCACACAAGCAGGTAGTTGTCGCCACCACCCGAGACGAGAACCTTGGGTTCGAATGAAGGGACGCACAGACTGCTAACAAACGAAGTGTGGCCAAAGCAGAACTGCTCAATTACATGCGCTTGGGGAACACCACGAGAGATACGGATGTGCTCATCACGATCCGCAGTCAGGATGTAATTCCGCTTGCCAACGGTGGAGTCCGCAGGTCGGGTAACGGAGATCAATTCGGTCAACAACGAAACGTGCCCGATAATGACTTGATGCTCAAAGTTCAGCACAACTCGTTCTGCTTGGTTGGTCTTCGACAGAGCGGCCTGTCGCATTTGTTGCTCCAATGATTCAAGGTTGCGTTTTGTGTGCACTGTGAGATTTGTGGCAGATGGCTCATATGCTTTCGCTGGGGCCTGGACCTTCACGTATTCTCCGCTCGGAATTAGTGGGAAAGTGTACACATCTCCGAATTTGTCGCCCGTCAAGATGTTGCTCTCATCGGGAGTTAGAGTAAGCGCAGAGAGCTTCTTGGGCATTGTACTATAAATGATGAGTTTGGCGAGCTTGCATATAGAAGAAAAAAAATAGTCACTCACCGAGCACTCAATTGCTGGAGTTTGCCTTCGTTGTCCAAACTCAGGACTCGAACACATTTGTCCTCGGAGGTCATGATCACTACATATTTGCTGTGGGCAACAGTCACGAGAGGAATGTTGGTCCAGGAGTTGGAAGCTTCTTTGTTCGAATCCTTAGGGTTTGGCCCAGGTTTGCCATCCTTCTGTTCCTCGGAGGTCGAAGACAGCTTCCTTCGCTTTTCTGGCGGGCCTTGGCTTTCAGATGCGGGAGCTGCGTCAGAGCTTTTATCCTCCGCGTTACCCTCCACATTGGCGTCTACGGGTTGAGGCCACACATCCAGGCGCTGACCACTGGATGCATCGTAAGAGTAGAGATTGCGACCAGCAGTGGCAATAAGGATATCCGATTGGCCCACTGACTGCCTGTTGACATATCGCAGACAATGGAACGGGTGTTGGAGACCGGCCATGATGAAGTGCTTTGATCCACAGAATGGGAACAATTAATGAGCTCACAAATGTGCCAACTGCGTACTAATTGTAGCCAATAGGACAACAAATAGTAGAAGTAGGAGCTCCCAAGATCCCTTTGATCGAATTCCAGCCATCTCTGTCCATCTTGGGCGGGTCTAGTTTTACGTCACGTGACCCACTAGCGAGCGCACCACCAAAATTGATTTTCCCGAAATCGGCAAGCTCTTCTTTTCTTCTCTTCCATTCACCACAACAACAACAGACTTTCCCTTAAACAACCTATCTTCACTGAAATCAAGAAGAAATGGGGGGCAAGTCCGCAACCAAGACCGCTTACTTCGAGAAGCTGCGTGCTCTGTTAGTTTCCCCTCAACGTCGTCTCGCAATTGACACGATTCCAAATTTCTAACAATTTTTTTCCTTAATATTACAGTCTCAATGAGTACAGCACCATCTTCATCGTCGGAGTTGACAATGTCAGCTCTCAGCAGATGCACGAGATCCGTATCTCCCTCCGTGGAGAGGCCGTCGTCCTGATGGGTAAGAACACCATGGTTCGTCGTGCCCTTAAGGGTTTCATCGCTGAGAACCCCGAGTGGGAGCGTCTCCTTCCCCACGTTCGTGGCAACGTTGGTTTCATCTTCACCAACGGTGACCTCAAGGCCACCAAGGAGAAGATCCTTGCCAACCGTGTCGCTGCTCCCGCTCGTGCCGGTGCCTTCGCCCCCGATGATGTCTGGATCCCCGGTGGTAACACTGGTATGGAGCCCGGTAAGACCGCCTTCTTCCAGGCTCTCGGTGTCCCCACCAAGATTGCTCGTGGTACCATTGAGATTGTTTCCGACCTCAAGCTCATTGAGGCTGGCAACAAGGTCGGTGCCTCCGAGGCTACCCTCCTTAACCTGCTGAACATCTCTCCGTTCACCTACGGTATGGCCATCACCCAGGTCTACGAGAACGGTCAGTGCTTCGGCGCCGATGTTCTCGACATCACCGATGAGCAGCTCTTGGCCGCCTTCTCCCAGGCTATCTCCACCGTCACCGCTGTCTCCCTGGCTGCCAACTACCCCACCCTTCCCTCCGTTATGCACTCCCTCATCAACGGATACAAGAAGGTCCTCGCTGCCGCCATCAGCACCGACTACAGCTGGGCTGAGATCGATGAACTCAAGGACCGCATCGCTAACCCCGATGCGTACGCCTCTGCTGCCCCTGTCGCCGCCGCCGCCACCTCCGGCGGTGACGCCCCTGCCGCCGCAGCTCCCGCTGAGGATGATGAGGAGTCCGATGAGGACATGGGCTTCGGTCTCTTCGACTAAGCGCTTCCTCGACGGGATGCGAATGCCATGTATTAGATTTACTTGAACCGGCGCTTGAAATAGCGACCGGGAATGAAACAACATGTCTTGGCAATGGATTTCCCTCGGAAACCTAGGACTCGTATGATGGACGTAGCTACGCCCATTGTTCGTTTCCACAGAATTGGTGAGTTTTCAATTATTTCCCCCTTTTTCTTCCCCCCTTTGCCCACACCACCTCACATCAACCTGGCGGATGATTATAAATTTTTAACCCCGAGCATTTACGCCCCCCTCCGGGGCGCTCTGAAGATTAAAACAATGCAACAACAACACTCTAATTTTTTGATGACGCCATGCCTTTACCTTCACACTTGCTTTTGACTTGGACTTTTGACTCCTCAATTTGCGAACAATTGCTAACTTGTGAAAGATTACAGATGCCCTTCATATGACCTGCGATAGTAGTGCCGATATGTTGTCGCCGTAGACAATTTTGTAGTTGGAGGCTGCCGGAAATCCTGTTCACTATCTCTATTTGAGCAACTGCCGTAATAGATGGCTGCTCAATGAAAAAATCGTTCTCCAAACTCTTGCTCCTGTTTGTAATGCTCATGTTGTACCAAGTGAGCCCACCAATACCTACCTATGTCTACCCAGTAGGAAGCTGAGGCTTTCACTGCCAAGAAGTTTTCATGAGTCAATGTCGCGGTCGCTGGGGATATCGGATTCCAGGATGCCAGCCAATTACGGTATCGTGTTTGCACATGGCCGGTACTTCGGCGGGTTTCAGCTCTGGGAGACTCCTGAGGCCGTCAAAATTGCTTGCATAATTTATTACGATATGAATAACTAGTTAGATAACGGGTTTTCTCTTCCGAGCCGGCTATATTACCTTGAGGCTCGCCTGTTTAGCCTCTAGGATGTCCCTGATGGACGTGACTGGAAATTGAGATGCATCAAGACGTTTCCATCGTGGTCCTTCTTGCGCAGAATGACAATCACTGTGAAGTCATCACTGTCCCGCAAGACATGTACAAAACAGCCTTTGGTAGACCGATCAAACGCGCTGGCTTGTCAAATGTATATCGAATTCGGCGATACTGTGACTATCTTCCGAATTATATGAGATCAGCAAGCTCTGCTGCTTGTTGTCACCGAGGAAAAGCTGGCGATAGTTGGTATCGGGACTGGGAAATCCTCGAGCACGATATCGTCGGTTGAAGGTACGGTGTTCTTGCGCTGGTCGAGGGGCTGCGCTAGGATGTTGAGGATGATATTGAGGACGGTCGATTGGACGGACGTCACGGTCAATGGGGAGGGCATGCTCAGTTCTCAGTGCATAGAGATATCCGTTGACCCCTGGCTGCTGCTCGTCTCTGGAGGTGAGCTGAGACTGAACACTTGGCGAGAAGGTGGAAGTCGAGAATCGACATGGTCGAGATCCGGGGCTGTCAAGACTAGACCTCCCAATAGCCCACAAATGGGCCCAAGCCCCCAGCCCCCAGCCCCCAGCCCAACCCGTAGTGGGCTATGGGCTCAGTCTCCAAAGCCAACTTAACCCACAGCCTATTAATAGGCGCCCGTCAAAGCCCATCAAAAGCCCATTTCTATACACAAATACACAAATTAGCTGATTAATGGCTGTATTTTATATATACTTTATTCCGTTCTGGCATTCATCTATGAGGAAGATGAGTCGTATGAAAATACTCGTCTTTTTACAACTACTGGTCCTCCCCAAGATCTACAGTCTCGGGGAGACTAGGAGACTCGAGTGCAGTCTTTGTATTGCTAGCCACTGTTCAGGCAGAATGGGGGTGATTATCGAAAAGACCCCATTCAAAAGTTTAGGCCTCAGGCCCAGACAAGCCACCGTTATGTCCAGCCTCTCTAACACGCGGATCTCCAGGAGGAAAGCTTCCACTAGAAGCCTGGCCACCCCTTGACCGGTCTCTCTGGCTCGGGGGCCACCAGCTTCGAAGGTACCACTGGATGTATGGCCGCCTTAAGATGCGATATCCCGCTGCCGGGTTGATTAGCTATGTCTCGCATGAGTAGGTCGAGATGATGTATACCTACTTCGAGGCGTCCATACAGGTAAAGCTGCCTTAGTAATACTTGCTTTACTTGCTTGACTACTATATGGGATATTGTCTAAGGGAGTAAAGGGACAATTAAAATAAGACAATACCATCTTATTAGCATACCTAGGACGGTCAAATGTGAATATATCTATCTATCCTCCATAGACTCGCGAAGTTCACAGCTAAAGCTCAACCATGACTATCCTCCTAACCTAACAAGTGAAACTGGCCACTAAATGGGCTATAGTTAGATGCTGAAATTGCTTCTCAATTGCGCCTCTAGTAGAGGCCTTACAATAGGTCAAAGCAACCATATATTCTAGGCGGAAAAGCAAAGTAGCCCCTTTAGCAAGATAGAGCTTTTAGTCACCAAGAGCGGAGATACAAGCCCTACAAGATAATATGGCCACTTAGAAATCAAGCAAAGTTAAGGTATTTTCTTATGATCTGGTTAATTTGTGTTGAGAGGGCCATAGGCTCGGTGAATACTCAGCTGACGACGACCTGATCGTAGCGAAAGAGACGTCGTCCTCACGTAAATACGAGACACGTTAACACCACTAAGCACTCAATTCTTGATCACGTAGCGCATTACCTCTTGATTAACTCTACCATCATTCCAAAGATCACCTCTCTTATGTTCTTACCTCGGATACTGCCCTTTATCCATTCAACGCGTGGCTCACTTCTCATCAACGCACTAGGATCGCAAAACTACCACCACCAACACCAACACCATAGCCACCACCGCCGCTTTTACCTCACTTTTACCTCACTTTCACCTTGCTTTCACCTCACGAGACCTCTTACTCTAGCCCCTCCCCGATCTCAATATCAGCCCCCTTGTACCGCGTTCATTTCGTTGGAGTTCTACAACCATGGGCAAACTTCGAGTTGGATGTCATGAACACCTTTAATGCCCAAACATGAAGCCTGCAATATTCTCGACTCCCGGATGACAGGCCGCCGGCTCTATCGACGAGGAGCAGGTCTTTGTCTCCAACGAACGAGGAGTGCAAGGTAGGCTAGAAGGGCGAGCCGGACTAGTTTTGGGCGCCGCTTTTCGTTCCCAGCAGCTGGACCTTGTGCTGGGAGACTCCCAGGGTGCCCTGCCGCCGTATCGTGGCTACTTGTGACAACCCGATTTTGTTATGAACAACCTTCCCTTTGTCAGCATCCGAACCGCCTGCACCGTCTCCCTTGGCCGTCCAAAACAGTCCACTCCCCCCACCGGAGAAGGAAACTCCCCGAACAAGAAGCGCAAAACCACCCACGAACCCGAAGTGGAACAAACCGTGGTGGAGATGTCAGACGAGGAGAGTGAAGCCTACGAAGAACCGCAAGGGGAGACGTGAACAGCGCCGGAATGAGATAGGATGGTAGTTTGTAGCCGCATTAAATGCCCGCGGGGCAAGCGATGCAAGTAAAGTAGGCCGCTAGTTCGGACGAAGCCAAGGTCGTGGGAGAAGCCAAGACAGACTGGGTATATGAGCATGACCTACATAATGCACTTGTGAGCTTTGAGGGTGGTCGCAATGAGAGACTCTTTCGACGCCAACTAGGTCAGATTTACGCCACCATGTTTGATTCTCGTGCTCACACATATATAGGCCAAATTGCGGAATAAATGTTTCACATGCATCTCAAGTATGGGTTTATGACAACG
Organism: Penicillium verrucosum; assembly: GCF_028828655.1. NCBI lineage: Eukaryota > Fungi > Ascomycota > Eurotiomycetes > Eurotiales > Aspergillaceae > Penicillium > Penicillium verrucosum. The sequence goes on along the minus strand of NW_026643214.1, from coordinate 476,319 downwards.
TACAACCAAACAATATTCCTTCGAAAGGTCGATGTCGGTCGGGAATGGGGGCTAGAGTATTCTCCTGCAATCCTTCACAGCGCGGTAGAGAATATCACGGACCAGCATGTGTCCCTTTGCCAGAGCCTTTTCCATGTTGGGCACCTGGCCCTAGCAAATTAGGATTTTGGTATGAGTACTGGCACGCGGACGCAGAGGTGGACAGAGAGATTATCTCGAGAGGCTAGATTCTTTCATACAGCAAATTTGCAATATTGATCAATCATTATCTCTCTATTGAGACCGGTCTGAATGGAGTGACCCTCAGTCAGAGCTCGACGGCGTGGAAAATAATGTTCACCCTTGTAGAATTTAAGTAAAAGAGATGCAAAAAATATCCATCTACATACTACGCACCTGTAACCCGTGTATTTGACCTCTGCTCACATCCGTAGCAACATATTTTCCCAATACAAGACCGCTGAGCAGTTCGGCGCACTCAAGCATTCGATTCATCACTGAACTCAATATGCGCCGTAGTCACAGGCTAAGCACCATTACCAGCAACCGACTTGTAATCTCCTCGTTCTCATGATCAATGCATTTCTGAGGATCGTCGACACGTCACGTCAAAATCGGTTTTCATAATTAGTGAGAGCTTCGATCAATAGTTGTCATTGATGTCTTCGAGGCTCCGGTCTACTGTAAAACACCGAGCTTTGAGCCTGAGAGTGGGCAGTGGACGATTGACTTGGCTCACCTTTTCCTGGATAGAGGAAGCAGAGGACAAAAGGAAGTCTACGTTGTTGACCGTTAAAACAGTACCTGGTCTGTACACAGCATCAAGAGCCTGTTCGAATACCACGCCTGGGTTTCTCCCGTTTTATCCTTGCTCGATAGGAGTGCCTATCGACAGCGCCTGAGGCACTGCCAGTGCCAAGGGACACGATAGGAGCTCGGCTTTTCTGTTGATTTGTGCTCTCTCCTCTGGTAGGCTTTGACCTGTCTGATTTGTCGGACTACTTCGAGCATACCTAGCCTCCCGCTTCAGCAAAGCCGACAGATCGAAGCGTACCGGGGAACCAGAATTACGACCAAAGCAGCCACCTAGGGCATCAGTAAGGTGATGAGCATAGCTGCTATGGCTAATAGTTGGTTTCTTGTATATCTGTGTTGTGCTGGACTGTTTCAGCTGTGGCTTGGGTGACGAAGGGAGAAGACTTTCAAATGAAGGATATAAGGTGCCATCCCACCCGCTACAACCTTAAAGTCTAGGCAGTAATACCCACCTAGGTTCTCCTGTCACTTTCTGACTCTCCCTTTCACCTCTTTATTCATTCACCATCTCTAACTCAGAACTCTTCCAGAAACATTTCTTTTCTTCAACTTCGTGATTCTTCAACTTTCTTACAACAATGTCGTCCCCATATTCGCGCTGGTTCCACCAAGGGACAGACCCTGGCACAATCATCACCCTCGATCAACCTGGCCTTTCGAAGTGGAAGATCCTCGAGGAGCTCAATGAGCATGACTTTCAGGCTAGTGATGAAATGCGTCGTCGCCATGGCCACTACTCTTATGCTACGGCTAAACTGATCTGTTGCGACCCAAAGAAGGCCTCCAGGAAAGCCTTCATGCGGGTTTATCTTCAGGTTCCTATTAAGAACACGGAAATGCAAGATCCGAAGACCAGATCCCGCCAGGCCACAACATACACACCCCCAGAGTTGACTGCCTACCAGAAGGTTACTCGTGAGGACTTCAGCAATGTACCAAAGCTCCTAGGATACAAGGTCAGCACTCAAGATAAGTCAGGGCTAGTTCCAAATGGGTTTGCGATCTGGCTGGCGTGGGAAATGGTCCCAGGTTTACGCCTCGGTAACAAGATTGGGGACGATCCATACTGGACTCTGTCCGCTGTTGAGAGGGAACATGTCCGCTTGGCCTTTATGGAGGCTCTTCCGTATGTCGATCCTCCCGTTTCCTGATCATGCTAACGACAAACTTTAGTCAGGCGCTCGAGAAAGGGTATGCACCTTATACGTCCAGTCTCTCTAGGCTAGTCTGGCATAGTCAAACAGGCACACTGTATGTTCTTACACGTTGTGTTTTATGTCAAACAAGTGGACTAACATCTTCCGTTCTCTTCAGTTACTTTATCGGTTACTTCTACGGCCTTGACGACGAATCTAAAGACCGGGGAAACATCAAGATCAGTCCTAAGCACCTAGCGTGCTATGGCCTCATGGAACCCTCTTCTAATGAATGGTGCAACAAAAATTGGGACGGAGATACCACAGGCTGGAAAAAGTAGCTCATAAGAAGGGGGAGTCCATCTAGCACATCCCTGTCTAGCTTCATCATTGCTCTTGATAAAGGCACTTCTTTAATCTAATATGAATATGGTCTGCTAGTACCGACAGCGACTATTGTCTAGAGGACACTACCTTTCTCCAGTTGCTGGCGACGCCGTTGATAATACTCGGGGCTGCAGATTTAGAATAGCTCAAAATAGACAAGATTCGACCAAAGAACGTGGGAAAATAACAACTGAACGACGAAAAGAAACCGTAAAGACTAGAGTTCGGAATGACCCAGAGAGTAGTAAGACACCTCTCTCTTTTGATGCAAGCCATCGAGCACACCGATTTTGATTTTGGTGGCTACAAGTTGATTATGTCACTGATCAATCCACTCTCACTCTACAAAAACTAATTTTGTAGTTATTAGTAGTAATATTAAAGCTTACTGATGCTTGAAGATGCCTGAATACTGCAAGTACTTCTCAAGCTCACCAATTAATCAAGACTAAAGTCGAAATACATGAACTGTCTGGGAACTTGACAAAATGCTTTCTGCAAGAGGGCTGGCTTGGGCCTAGAGTTTGAGAATATCAGTTTCAACCCCTCCTCCGATGTATGGTACCTAGACTTTGTATAGGCAAGTTGTCTTAACCTAGGTTTTAAAGTAATAATTGTTTAAAGGCAACGATCCCGTTTTGGCCAGATCGTTATTTTTCAATAATGGGAATGGAAAGATGAACTTTGTATACTCAAAACTTTGGAGATTCTCTGTGTAGGTAGTTAACTCAAGTCAACTCTCGAGTATGATCAATGGGGTCACAAATCAGGCCCTTATACTCTCATTTCCCCTTAAATCAATCTGGGCCAACAAAATAGACAACCATAGAATCTATAAAAATGGAAGAATGGATTCGGCTCCCGAGTTCTGCGCAAACAAAGGACAGCTTGGATTAGCTCTATACTCAATGTCGGAAATAGTGACTGAAATGACACGGAAAATATTACCTGGATATTGCCCCGTTCGGTCTCTTTCTGTGCATAGATAACCTTTCCATGGTCGATGACAATGGCATAACGAAGTCCCCGATGACCCGATGGTTCTGCCCAATTAATACTCTTCGAGAACCCGACATTTGGATCAGAGAGGAATATCTGACGTCAAGTGCGTTAGCTGCGTACTAGTAGTATTTGCCAGTCTCAGAAGCCATACAATATCGTTATTCGTAACATTATTTGCTTTCCCCCAGCCACTCATAACATTTGCATCGTTGAAGGAAATAATCGCCACCAAATCGACACCTTTTTTCTTAAGTGCGGGAAGATTTTCAATGTAATTGGGGAGGTGAAGACCGGAGCATGTCCGGGTAAAGGCGCCTATTGAAGATGGGTCAATTAATTTTCTGCATACATGTAACGTAGAAACAACGGGAAGTGGGAGAAGAACATACCAGGAACAGAAACCAAAACGACCTTTTTATCAGACCATTCCTTCGAAGCATTGTAAGGGATCGCAACCCCACACGAGGTTATAGAGCTCGTTTCCTCTGTCCAGGGTATGTATCTGCCATCAAGGAGCGCTTGTTAGCATACACATGAGCTTAACTATGAGAAGTAGAGAGATGGGAATCTTGCTGGAATACGACATTGTCCGGGAAGCTGTCGCCAGGCTGCAATGTAGAATCCATGGTAAAGCGGGACCCAGTTCTTGTGTGTTTCTGAAAATGATCGCTAGTAACGCGAGCTGGTGTGAGAAGCCTCATATCATAGTACTTATATTTATTCAGAACACCTTCGGAATGCATTAAGGGGGAGAAGTGAAATTGCCGATCTCGGATATTGTAAGCGCCGATTAACGCTCACCCAAAAATGGAAATGTATTCCTGTACAGATGAAATGGGTATCGTGTTGAAACATATGGAAATAAATAACGGGGTATCGTGTCCAATAGGACAGACTTCAGTCTACGGACTTTGTATCCAAGGTTCAGACCAGAAATGATCTGCAAACGGGCCGAACCGGGTCTCGAGAGCGGGACCCTCGGGCTGCTTACAATACCAAAATTGCGCTACATAGTTTCATCCGTATCCACCACGGCTTGGCCTCACTATTCGCAATCCGAGGATTAAATTGCTCTTCAAACACGTAATTTCACCAATACGGCTTGTTCGAGAGCGCCTGAGATCGTCCAAAGGACTCTTTATGGGCGAAGCGTATTGGTGGAATTGATATAATTTACGAATCCATTAAATATTATAAGAATTCTTCCATCTTATTCCCTAGAGCATCTTATTCCCTAGAGCCAAGACGTTGTCGGCTACTTGTGTAATAATTCGAGTTCAACGCCCGTATCTATGACAACCATCGCCGCAACGCCTCATATGTGCTAAAGGTAACAGCCTGGCCAATACCCACTCGCAACACGCGAGGTAAAATCCCTTTATATAGAGCCCTGTAACCATCATGACGCACAATATCCTGGAACGTGTGAATGAGACGAGACAGCCCCGATTCATTTCCTCTGTTGCCACTTTTCTGAATCCGGGTTTCTAAAGGATCATCAGCGATGCTTTTTATGTATTGTAGATAATAACATACTCAAGGTGTCAATTGGCGCATTGGCCAAAGGACCAAGCGATCCGGCTAGAAAGCCATTCAAGCCAGTCTGCCAGGATGGTAGGCCAGAAGAATGGTACTGCGGCTGGTTGTCCACCAGAGCCTGACGGATTCTTGTGTAGGCGAAGAAATTCACTAAATGCACAAATATCAGAATAAATGCCCTTATAACAGCGTAACTTAGAAAGCAAGATTTGACACTTACCAGCTTGATTTGTCCCTTGGCGAGCCGCTGTTAATCCTATGCCCGTCCATAAAACCTTGACACCCTCTGTCCGTACAATGGTGTACAGCGCCTCTGGCGTATTTCTGTATCCCACAGACACGGCACCACGTACACCATCTCGTGGCTTCGTAGTCTGTAAGCGAATTTTGAGAACCTCTGTTGGAGTTACAACAAGAACTGCCTCTGTAATTCCTGCAGCTAAACCGGCTGAATTGACAACAACATCAGGATACTATTTTCTCATTTTAAGATCCTGTGCGCAACCTACCAAGGATTAACCTTCCTGAGGTGAGAGCTTTCTCATCAGGTCTTTTGAGGATAGTCTTGTATGTTTCGAAACTGGTGAATCGAATAGCCATTTTAGGCACGATCCCTAGAAGAACTGCTCCAAGGCCGCGATAGAATGCCATTGGGGCCTGGTGATATATTGATTGTATTGTTCTCACCAACGTTTTGTCTGAAACGCCGCTCATGTTCTGTTAGAGTCGACTGTGCTAGAAATATGAAAAATGTGACTTCTCATACCTCCGGGTTTCTGTGAGAGTAGGGTCGCTGTCGTGTTCTTGGTTTGCATGTTGACTTTTATAGTATCTGATGTTCGTCAGCATTAATTGGTACAGAGCACATTATTTTGTCAAGGACACTCAATTACCCAGTGGGTGACAGACCAATGCCTCCATCATGCCTGCCAATGCGCCTGCATATGGAAGCTAGACTTTAGCACTACTCCTTATACGTTGATTTTTGGATTCATACCATAGAAGGCCGTGGTACCTGGTGCCATTGAGATGGTCTTGCCGGGCATCGGCTGTTTCATAGTAGCCATTTTTGGATTCCTTTTATGATCGAGTGCTGGGGAAGCACTTTATAGAATGAGCGAGGAGTGTTTTGATAGAAGCAGAAATACTACTTGCATTTCAATGGCCAAGATGCCCTGGTGCAAGCGCGTACCTTTTATTCAATCATATTAGTATATACAAGAATACCTAGGCTCGTATACTCAGCTGACCTTGGAATAAGATGATCAGCAATTTGATTCGGATAGATTGTTGTAAATCAAAGATTTGATGTATTATCGAGAAAATATGTGGGCTATATATATAGCGAGAAGATCAAGTCGATTTCCAATAAACTTGGTTTTTCGTTTATAAATTTTGGGAATTCTTCTCAATGATGCGATTGTGTCCCTGATCTGACATGCCTCGTATCATAATATTTGAGTATTTGTTTCTTTACATACATTCCGTTACCGGATGTTTAATTAACTCTTGGTTTCCACATACTTAAAAATGAGTCTGCCTTATTATCGGTCCGGAGATATCTCCACCGCAGGGCTGGTCGGGACGGCACGGCACATCCCGCAAAAAACTCAATCAATACTCTTCAGCGTCAGCGTAACGTTATGTACAACGGACCCACATGGTACTGTCCCTTGTACGGAGTACGGGCGACTAAGTAGTATGCCATCTACCCTTGTTGAATGCAACTGGGCTGGAAATGAAACCTTTTGTGAGGAGTCAGGATGTCGATCTCAGTAAACCCGGACTAGCTTCGGACACGGAAGTAACCCAACTATCCGTGTAGACGGCGCGAAGGATCAGGCTAGCACTCCGTAATTCGCTTGTGTTTTTCCTCATCCCATTTCTGTTTGAATTTCTCAGCCATCCGGTCTCCCCTCATTAATAATTCCCTGTCAAATTGGGCCCCCCTTTACTGCCTGGAAAAAGCAAAAAGGAAAACAACAACAACAGCAAAACCCAACCATTGCATAACAATCATGGCGTCTTTCTTGTGAGTCTGCCATTCTCGGCTTGGCCTGTGTATCTCCTGGTTGAATCCTTTGGGTTCTTTGAGAAAGTATCAGCCCTAATCAGTTCGGAATAGGAGCAAGTCCTTTGGCCACAAAGGCTACGCCGCTTTTCGACCCACCTACCCGGCTGAACTGTACAAAGCAGTCCTGTCTTTTCACCAGGGCTCTCCAGATGCCGCGCGTACACTGGCTTTAGATCTTGGCACCGGGCACGGTCTGGTAGCCCGCGAGTTATCCCCTCACTTTGGCCGAGTGATCGGCACCGATCCTTCAGCTGGAATGATCGCCCAAGCCCGTGAACTGTCAACGTGTCCCCCCACAACGTACCCCAACGTGAGCTACCATCAAGCCGCAGCAGAGTCTTCCCCATTTGTGTCCGACCGACGGGTCAGCCTTGTGACTGCCGCCCAGGCTTCCCATTGGTTCAACTACCCGACGCTATGGCCCGAGCTAGCGCGCATTATGCAGCCCGGGGGTACGTTGGCCTTTTGGGGGTACAAGGACCACGTTTTGGTGTCGCATCCCAAAGCAAGTGAGATCATCGAACACTTTGCCTACCAGAAAGATCCTGCCCTCTTGGGAAGCTACTGGCAGCAGCCTGGACGACGCATTGTGCAGGACAAGCTGCGAGCTGTGGTGCCCCCCGCTGCTGAATGGCGTGATATCACGCGCATTGAATACGAACCTAGTACGCAGGGTATCGGCAGTGGTCAGGGCACACGCTTCATGAGTGCCCGTATGACTCTAGGTGCAATGGAGGAGTACATGCGCACCTGGAGCTCATTCCACAAGTGGCAGCAGAAGTTCCCGGACCAGAAACGTCGTGGAGAGGATGGAAGTGGTGAGGGCGATGTGATTGATAGGATGATGGATGCTATTCGGGAGGCTGAGCCTGGATTACGGGGAGAAGGATCCAAAAACAGCGTGGATTGGAAGGCCATCGAGGTTGATGTGGAATGGGGTAGTGCTTTGGTCCTAGCACGTAAAGGGCCATGAGCTGTATCCTTTAATGAGCGGCCCTTGTCTATCTACCTATCTGCCTATGTTTATTTATTTTTTGCTGTTTACAATCTTTGCAATCATTTCTATAAGTTCAAGATAAACAGGCAACAGTAAAACATTGATATAACGAACTGAAGACAGCATTTTAGGTCAATGTATATCAGAGAAGTTGGCTTGACTTCATTTTTGGTAGGATAGTGTTTCATGGTCCCAAGAATAGAGTGAATGATTATTTACATGTGTTACCAAAATATGCGCCGATCAGTTCGTCAACCCCACTAAAGGAATCCTTCGGCGTGAAGAATCCTTCGGCGTGGAGATATTAATTTGGAAAAAATGATATGTACTTTAGTGTTTACGGGTGGCGGGCCGCTCGTGCATGTTTCACCGGGGGAATAAGAAATAGCGCCCTCTTGGCTATACTTGTGGTGGTAACCCGATTGGGAATACGGCCGTTTCCGAGATCCCTCCTTTGTCCCTCCATCTATCTAGCCTCACAAGTCCTTTTATTTGGTCAATTTTTCAGGACACCCTTTTCCGCATTCGATGTGGGCTCTGCCGTAGTCGGTATAGGCTGCGGGGGCGCAGTCTCATCCTTTCGCTGCAACCCCTTGTCTTGAATGAATACACAGATGACCAGACAGAAGCCCATGATAGGTGCCATGGAGATAAAGACAGTGCGACTGGCCTTGGCATACGCGGCCCGGATGGAATTCTGATCCGCTGTAGAGAAGTCACTGAGCGAGGGCAGCACATAACTGTCCCTACTGAGATAGCTAAGATCATCTGGGAGTGCCTTGCCAAGGGACGTCTGAAGGACTAGACTGGAACATGCCAAGCCGATGGCACCGCCAAGTGCACGGAAGAAGTTGCGATTAGAGATGATCACAGCTCGGAGATCCTTCGGTGAATGTGCTTGGATGGCGATTAGGCAGGGTTGGAATACATTGCCAACACCAACACCGAGGATGATTAGGGCCACGATGATCACTCCTAGAGAAGTGTCTTGCTTCAAGGTGCAAAGTACACTTGCTCCACTGTATGTTACATGTAAGCAGAGGAGAAAGAAAAAAAAGATTCGGGCCACGTACACTGTCCAACAGATGAAGCCAAACCAGATCACTTCCCCGTATCGTGAGTAATGTGAGATGTAGAATCCGGAGCAAACAGAGAATATCATCTGTGAGATCACCAATGGTACGAGGAGGGCTGCAGATACCAGTGGAGTCACCCCGCGCACGTTCTCAAAATACAGCGGTAGGAAATATAGCTCGGCATAATAGCAGTAGCCGAAGAGGAGATTCTGCACCAAAATGGCAGTCACGGCAGGGGTGCGAAACATCGATACTGAACATATAATTAGCTCTCCGGCGCTGCTGAAAAGGCCTTTGCAGCATGAATAGCGTAAAACTCACACGGTACCATTGGCAGCTTAGCAACCTTCCACTCCACCAGGATGAATGCAATCGTGGCCACTCCACCGACGGCAAGCATAGCGATAACGAGAGTAGAGTTCCAGGCGAAGTAAGACCCACCACCTGAAATGGGGATCAATATGCAGATGATTGCAATGGATCCGGATACCAAGCCCCAAATGTCGATCAATTTCGCTCTTGCAAGGCCATTCCCTTTGGGCATGGAGGAAGGCAGCAGGAAAAATGAACCCACAGCGCAGAGCAACATTAGAGGGCTGATCAGATAGAAAAACCCGCGCCAAGTAGCGTGTTGCGCAAATGCAGATGACAGAAACGGACCAATCGTATTGCCTAGCCCGATACAACTGCCCAGGATACCCTGGTATCGGCCACGTTCCTGTAAAGTAACGATATCGGATACAATCATCATTGTCAAGGAGTTGATTCCACCAGTGGCAATACCTGCTATACCACGAAACAGGTAGAAGGCCCATGCAGTCTGGGCAGTTGCGCAGAGAATGTCCGCAATGGCAAGTAGCAGTACCGCAGATAGATACACTTTCTTGCGGCCAAATATATCAGACAGGCGTCCGTATAGTACCTGGAACACCGTATTCGCAATCATAGAGGAAGTACCTGCCCAGCTGATTGTATCTCGCGCATTCAGCTCCCGTGCGATAGTGGGTAAGGCCACACCCACTCCGTTCTGATCTGCATAAGCGATAAGAAACGCGATGGCGAGAGTACCAAACACAACCAGGAGTTGGGTGCGGGGCAGCAGGTTAGTCTGATCATGCACAACGACTGGGGACCCTTTGGTGGTGCTGGTAGCCATAATCAAAGAGATCAATTTGGGTTCCGCGTAAGTGAAATAAAGTGATAAAATCAATTGCTGAAAGTGAAGATAAAGATGCAGTCTTCATCCAATTTGGTTGCTCCACGGCGCAGAGTCTTATATGGTCTGCTGAGGAATCCAATGTCGATGGTTGACGACGGTCATCTGGAATCTCCCGATATCGGATATAAGAGCGCGTCGCCAGTAACGGCGTTATTACAATATTGGTATTGTGATGAGACATACATCCCTGGATTGCATTTTCAACGCTAACCGAATATAGGAGTATGCAATAAATGCAATAAATGCGGATATCTCGACTACTATCCCAGCCCCTGCAGACACTAGGATTTTATGCAGAATGTCTCATCCTGTCCCTTAGGCAGGCAGGAAACGTCAACGTCTAGTTCCAACCATATCCAAACAAGCCATACTTCCCCCCTCTATCGCCATCCTCCCTCTATTGCCATCCTCCGCTTACCTGAGGTGGGGTAAACTCGAGCTGATGATTGATTTCCTTTTCTTTTCTTCTTCGGGGGGTTTCGAGCAGACTGCTTAGTGATTCACAGGGCGACGGGAAACATATAAAAGCCACCCAGATGGCCCACTAAACTCTCAGATAATCTCATCATATTCTCTATCTTCTACACATCATCTTCCGGTTGAATCTACAGTGTTCCATACTCCATCCTATCTCAAAATGCCTATCGAAGACTTTGTCACTTCTTTCCCTGCTCCACTTACGTTGGGTACTTCCATTGACCACTGGAAGTATGAGGACCTCACTCGAATCCTCGGCAGAGTGTATAATGGCATTGATTTGGCCGAGGTCCTTAACGCTCCCAATGCGGATGAGCTCCTTCGTGATCTAGCTGTTACCAGTGAGCATCCGTTAACTCTAGCTCCAAATTAGAATGAAAACTCACTACTCCCAGTCTCTCACCGTGGCGTTGTCGTCTTCCGGGACCAGAAGAACCTCACTTCAGACCAGCAAAAGTCCTTCACCCATCGTCTTGGACAATTGACTGGCAAGCCTGATGAGTCTACTATTCATATCCACCCCATGTATGTACCCACCATTCAAGCCATGATATCATAAATTAACACCCACAGCAACCACACCGTCCACAAAGAGGGCGAGAAGCCCGATCTGGAAATGTCTACAATTGCCCGCAACCCAGAAAACATGCTTTCCAAGCAGAGTGGCGTGGTGGCCGGCAAGAAGACGTTGAAGAAACAAAGCGTTGCCGATGGCTGGCACTCGGATATCGCCTTTGAGCGCATCACATCCGACTACACCACTCTAGTCAACAAAGTTCGCCCTTCAACCGGTGGTGATACAGTTTTCGCCAGCGCCTATGAGGTCTACGACCGCATTAGTCCCCCATGGAGAGCCTTTCTGGAAACTCTTACCGGCACTTTCTCTCCCGTTGGCTACAGTCCTAACCCTGACCATACTCACCTCTACCAGGTCGCTAGAGGCCATCCCAACAATGTTGACCAGTCGCTGACTGCTGAGCATCCCATTGTGAGAACGAACCCGGTTACCGGATGGAAATCCATCTTTGGTGTTGGTCATCATCTGCAATCTGTGAATGAACTGGCTCCAGATGAAAGCGAGCATATCAAGAGTTACTTAATGAAATTGATTACCGACAATCATGATCTTCAGGTAAGTATTCCGCGAATCCCAGCATACTTCATGTGACGATATCTGACTTCATTATCTTTAGGCCCGTATCAAGTGGGAGGTCGATGATCTGGCCGTGTTTGATAATCGTGCTGTCTACCATACTGCTACTTACGATTACGATGAGCCTCGGGTTTGCCTTCGTGTGGTTGCTGTCGGTGAGGCACCTGCACTAGACCCTAAGGGTGTGTCTCGCAGTGATGATCTTGATTTGTAGATATATCTTTTGCATGCGATATGTTTCTTTATGGCATCAAACATGATACATAGTTGCATGAAATCATTTTCTCTTGCTTAGATTGATTTTTACCCATTTTTAAACTTATGAACAGTCACGTACCTACGTCAGCCTCTGTTACATCGGGCGAGGATCGAGCGTAAATAGCGCGAACGGGGTGCGATACAACCCTGAACTATTGTAGAAAGCCAACTACGTGAAGATTTTCCTTGGGGGAGTACTGGCAGAAATGCATATTGTGTGACTCTCAATAGTAGAGAAATCGACAATTCATTGGGCTGCTGATCTCCTTCTTTTTCCTGGATAGACGATCCGTTTGAGAGAATTATTTGGTCCACAAGAAAATGTCAAGGATCCGGGCAATGCGGTCCCATCAATCCTCGGTGTCTCTTATAGGCTATGCGACGCAGGTAACAGCTATGTCTATGTATTCGGTTTCAAGATTACCGCAACAGCCAATTGACGAAGTCAAATTTCGACTAGAATTTGACTGTTTTCCAAGTCCACTTGATTATAGGAATGGTGATCAAGAGAATGGTGATCAAGAAGTTGGTCGGGGAAGTTGATCAGGCCTCACGGTGTTTAAGGTCAGATCCAATTATTCAAGTTTATAACCTTTGCCGACTTTACCCTATCTGGCCACCCATCAAGGGCCGTTAAATTCCCGTGTAACCGTAGTGAAAGCGTGGCTATGTGACCTGGAGATATATATTTAAAACACGATCCTTCTTCCACATTCGCTAAAATCCTCTGGAAGCCAACGGGACAAAATATTGCAGGAGTTACAGTAACAAAACTTACAAGTACAAGAACAATTAAAAATCTTCACAAGTTGAAAATACTACGTCGATGTAGGGTCAAAGTTCAATGAGGTTCGCGGGTCGACGCAACCAACACTAAAGCGTTAGGAAAAGGAAAAGTTGTTGCGATCGTGGCCTTAGGCCACCATATTAATGCCTCAGGCATAAATAGGAAAAGCATATATTTCAAAGTGAGGTCACGTGACAAGCCCTACCCTGATTACGTTATATCCGCATTTATCGACTAATCAGAGGCGAGATCCTCCAATCCAATAACCGAGTATTTTGGCATAGTAGTAAGGAATTTAGAAATCAGTTATTTGCTTCGCTTCGCCCAATAAAATAAAAATAGATTCGAATAGGTTATTACTAGGTTATGTGGTTTAACCCATTGGGGTTTAGGTCGGATGCTCAGACCCAAAATTGGTTCTGCCGAAGTCTAAGCCTTATAAAGGCGCTTCCTGCAAAGGTATACTTGTTTCACGTGTACGGCCTGTCAACCCGGTAAGATAATACGGGCGTTGCCTTAATAAAGGGGGATTTGCGAATATTCTTATTGGCTTACTTTTCCAAAGTCACAATAGGAGGTTCGGACTCTGTCTGATGAAGCTTAACTGAAAAGGTAGACAAGTTCATTCGTGTCCAAACAAACAAAGTTTCATATCTTACAAATTACATCCGCTCCATCCACCGCTGTAGAACAGCAGCAACTTGCAAACTGTTTTTCTCCATGAACACCATATGCCCATTTCCATGAATACCGATATCTGCCAGCTGGAGATGTTGCGCGGGAACGCCGGCCTGTTTCAGGAACCGGACCGTGCACCAGTCATACGGCGCATGGTAAGACGATTCAGTCGTCAGGACCAGGGTGGGCACCTTGGCGAGATTGACAAGCTGTCTCGGTGCGGGGGAATCGGCCTGAATTACACAGTCGGAGTACGACGACGAGTTCGAAGGGATGACGTGTTTCACGAGGTCAATTGGATCGCTCACGGCGGGCGAGTAGGTTATAGGAATATCGGTAAGTCCGTAGGCGCGCGTGGAAGAGTTACTGAATACGGCGTCCTGGAAGGGAGGGCCGGTCGGCTCGACCGAGACGATGGAGTGGACGAGTTCCGGTCGCACATCTGCAATCAGCAGCGGCATGGCTCCGCCCTGGGAGTGAGAGAGGAGGATGACGGGGGATCCGATGGTGTCGAGTAGGGCGGCGCCGGCGGCCTGCACGGTCGATTGCTGGTAGGTTGCTGAACTGAGGAACTCGACTGTCGAGGAATAGTATGTGTCGAAATTTCGGTCGCCCATGATGCCTGTCCCGTTCCATTGGGTGTGTAGGGCCGCCTGTGGCCAGAGGTTGTATAACTTCGGTGCGGTGAAGCGCTGCTGCAATAGCTCGGCACTGTAGGTGCTCATTGTCCCATTTCCAGGGAACCAGGCACTGCGGCCGCGGAAGGTTTGATCGATAATGTAGCATGCATATCCTTCAGAAAGGAAGTAAGAGGCCCAGCCTTCTCCTCCGTCAGGCTTGTTGAGCCAATTCTGTATCACGGTTAACTTCTGGTAAAGGGGAGGAGGGGTTCTTCAATGATACGTACGGTGCCTGTTTGAGCTTGTCCATGGATGAAGACAATTGGATATGGTTTGGTCACACCCGTGGCTGGAGTAAGTTTTTCCACGTACATCTGATCCGCGAAGACATGTTGGCCAGCACTATTCAGGATATATTGTCCTCCAACATACATGTATGATCGCTGGGCTGGCACTTCCCCGCACCAGCCTGAAGCTGCGACAATTGCGCAGATCAAAAATAATCCTGTCTTTAGATGCATCTTGAGAGGATAGGGAGTGAACAAAACAAGCATAAGGTTTATCAGGGGTTGAATTTATTCTCCGGATGCTAAGATGGTTTTTCCGAAGTTCCACCGATGGCGATGGGTTCCAAGGATTCAATCTCGATTGGCCTCATAGGGAACGATCTCTGGAAATATAATGTGGCCCGGGGGGGGCCAAAAAGTGGAGAAATGATCCGTATATCACTAAGATTTATAGTGGCCAGTGTTCAAAACCCCTCTAGGTGGGAGTTGATGCCTTAGTGCCTTATCTAACACTATACAGTGTATGGTAAATTTATTGATACTATATGTTGTAGCTCACTTTGTACATATGTATGCGGATGAAAGGCTTCATTCTTGGAACTTGCAAACCATAGTTAAGAGAATTAAGGGTACTATGATTACTAAGGCTTTTGTAATAGAAATTCAGGTATTTTGATTTTTCTGCCGTTCCAGAGTCAAGCATTCAGGCATCAAATAATCTATAAAGGGGGTTTTGAACCCTGGCCACTATAAGTCTTCGTACCCATATACTTTGCCTAGTGAAATTTCAAAGTTCACTTGCGCCTCTTCCAATCTCTTCCAAGGTTCTTTTAATTGTCTAAAATTAATATGATGAAACCTTGGAATACGACCAATGGCTGAAAAAAAATCATCACTTTTTGATATAGTTCGCCCCCGTCTCTTGTTCTGTCTCTGTCTTTTTTTTTTTTTTCCCTCCTTCCTCCTTAGGCTTCCTAAATATACCAAAAAGCCATGGATTACACCCTCATCATTCTTTGGGTGTTTACCTGGGTGACAGTCGCCTTGGTAGTCCTTCGGCTGCTGGTACGGAAGTTGAAAGGATTCCAGTTCGTCTTGGGCGATTATCTCTCAATGGGCGCAATTCTCTGTGCTCTCGTACGCCTCGGCTTGATCCACGTTATTCTCATCTGGGGAACAAACAATATGTCATCCAAGCTCAGACATACGACCAATTTCACTCCCGAGGACATCCGCCGCAGAGAGATCGCGAGCAAATTGGTACTCGCTAATCGAGTATTTTATAATTCCTAGTAGGTTCTGAGGTTAAATCATAGTTTTGCTATTTCCTTTTCTTATAATTCTTCTAGTCTCTGGTTGCAAAAGTTCGTTCTGCTCGATACCTACCGCAGACTGCTCAAGCACCTTCCCTGGGAGAAGGTCACGATGATCTCGTATATCGGTATATTCGCAGCGACATATGCTATCGTACAGATTGTGACTTTCACCGAATGCGATCCCTTCAATCATTACTGGATCGTATTGCCGGATCCTGGTATTCCCTTCCCTTATTTTTCATCTTCGTTGAACCTTCTAATACAATGCAGGTACATGCTGCCAGGCACAGCTCGAATTGATCGTCCTCGGTATGCTTTCTTGGAACCCGTTTGAAAGTGATGCCTCTAACATTGTAGTCTCAGGTGTCCTGAATGTCATCACGGATATCATGCTTATCGCGTTGCCGATTCCAATTCTGGTCCTGGTTAAACGATCCGCTATGCAGTAAGCTTGACCCGACCTACTTATCTATATGCATCTTATTGACATATTACCTCTAGAAAATTCCAGCTAGCGATCCTCTTCTCCATCGGCCTATTCATCGTCGCAATCACTATCGCGAGATTACCTCAAAACGCCAGAAATCCTACCGCCCAAGTGAACAGAACGACTTGGGCATCCGTTGAGTTACTCGCTGCTGCTATCGTAGCCAACGCTCCCGTCCTATACGGACTACTGAAGGGCCACAGGGAACGGTCCAAGAACGCCGCATCAGAACCGGGATCGACTGGGCCGTCTTGGCAGGGACTTCAAAAGAGATCAGCAAATGGGCCCGAATTCGAAATGCAAGGGACTCGTCGCAGTAAGAGAGGGTCTCTTCTCGGTTCAAATATATCATCCAGGAATTATTTGGAGATCGATGGTGAGAGTGGTCAATCGTTGACTCGAAGCCTAGATAAGTAGGAAGTATAATAGACAATGCTCCGAGCAGAACAAGATTTGTGATGAATTATTGAAAAACTTCAATGGTGGTAAAAGATAGTAATAGTAGAAATTGGTATAAAGATAGTTATAGTTATTATCTATAATTCTTTTCATAGGTGAATTAATAATTGAAAAGACATAATCAGGAGAGTCTGGTAGGGCGCACCTACGGAAACTACGTATTACTAATATTGATGCCTAAAGATGCTCGAATGTTTGCTGGCAGAAAATACCTGAATTGCCAACAGAGCCCTTATTCCAACGTCGACAATATTCATACCTTAAGAACTGAGCACAAATGTGAGTCAAATGTGACGCTATTCGCACCCATACAAATTGGGGGTTTTGAAATTGTCGAGAATATGGTATGAGAGGCTTCAACGCCTAGAAAGGGAAGATTTTAAAGATCTGTGTGGTGGGAATAGCTTCAATATTACGCGGGAGGCTTCCATTTGAGAGCTTCATTTACAATACATTACAATACATTGTAAGAGCGGTGCCAAAAGGCGGTATCTAATTAAGCATCTTCCAGGCATTTAAGGCAGCCATATTAGTAATAATTAGTTTCCGACCCCTGACCGTTCGCACGCACCAACACCGGCAGGTGTATTGGGCTTGGCACGGCTATTTGTTGATTGTGTTTCATAATATGAGACACTCGTGTCCCCACTCGTGCTCAATTACCTACAACATACTCCGTATGTTGTACACTGCCTGCCAAGCTCATCAAGGGACCTGCAGGGCTTAGGTTTTGTACCTATCTCATTAAAGCAGCCATCCTGGCGAATGATAGTAAGCCTAGGCACATTCCTAATAAAGATAGTAAGCGGTAATTTAATCAATAACCCGAATAGAACATTTACCGAGGAACACGCCACGCGGGCTAAAACCAAATCATAGCTCCACTCAGGCCCGCTTATATTGATAACACGATAATTAACACTCGTGTCCCTAATTAGCGGCCTAAAAAACCACCTAACTACCTTGATTAAGAAAAGAATGTACCTAAAAGTGAAGTTATCGTCATTTTGTTTAGCACCATCTGATTATTACTTCGGGAAAGACAACCAGAACGCGATAAGGAATTGACAACACTCCCAAAGAGGAATTTCTACTCAGAACTCCGAAGAAGACTGTAACGTCATTATCCTGCCAAAGAAAGTCCCCTAGTGCTCCACAATTGGATATTAGCAATACTTATGTTCTAGTTATCATGGTTCTTTGGTGATAGTTACCACTAGTACGAGATCAGACTTCACTAACGTTTTCCCCATACCTCCGCGGTATTGAAGGTGCATGCATATAAAGCCTCGAATAATTCTCACAATTGCATTATTACCGGCAGCGTTTATTCTTGCCTGTTTGATATATCCCCCAAACTTGTACTCGATCAACGTTGACTATTCCAAAATGAAGATCGCAATTGCAGGTGCCGGTGATGTTGCGGCTTACTTCATTGAAGAGTTCAGTCAATCCCCGCATGAGACTGTTGTCCTGAGCAGGTCTTTGGAGAGAAATCCTTCCATGTCAAATATTGAGATAAGAACGACAGACTACACCGTCGACAACTTGAAACACAATATCCAAGACTGTGATGCTATTGTTTCAACCCTTGCCGGACCGAACGAAGCATATGTTGCTTCTCACCTGGCGATTCTGGAAGCCTGTATACAATCCCCTAGGTGCAAGCGGTTCATACCATCAGGATGGACAATAAACATGGAAGACTTTCCTGATCAGCCTCTATATCTTTCAAAGTCACGAAACGCAGTTCTCAAGGCCTTGCGTGCTCAGAGCGAAGTGAAATGGTCGTTCATGTGCAACTACTGGTTTATGGACTATATTCTCCCTGCCTCAAATCGATTTTTGAAGGACATTGGGAACGAATGGCTCATGAACCATACAACGAAGGTCTTTGATTTGTATGGGGACGGGATGCAAGAGATCACCTTAACCTCCGCGCGTGATACCGCCCAGGCCACTCTCGCACTCCTGCAAGCACACGATATCCCATGGAGCGACTTTACCCATCTGAGTGGCCAAACATTGACACCCCGTGAGCTTTTTGCTTTGCTGAAAAGGCATGACCCGAGCTGGAGTCTGCGGAATATCACATTGACCGACGTTTTGCGTGATATTATCGATACGAATGCGGTTGAGAGTGGCGTTTCTGGGGTTTTAAGACTGGTGGGCTTTACGAATTGTGGCAAAAGCCCGTCCGAGAGAACTTTACAGTGGAACACTGGAATTTTAGCTGGCGTGCATGGACGTGACGTGGAAAGCTTTTTGGCGGATGGGAGAACAAACCGAGTACCTTAACATTGGGCAGGTCTTCAGCTATAGGAATATTTAAGTCCATACTACCTACTATTAGCCCACATCGCGATATCAATGTTCAAGTTGTACGAGGATAAGAAGTTTAAAGCACGTGCATAGTTGTGTCATCAGTTAGGCCCGGCCCCAGGGTGAAGCATCTTTGCTGAAAGTAAAGGCGCGTGGCGACGTCTCCACTTTTTGAGGCATGTCGAAACATGTAATACAGTTCTGTCGAGGCTCCATAAAATACTTTCGATCCGAGTACTTGGCTTTCTAGTTGGTAATATTCGCATGGTTTAGATACGAATCAATGGCAGACGTTACCAACCAGCTCTTTTCAGAGAAAAGAGTGCATTTTATTCAAATGTCAAGTACAGAGTATGGGATAAAGAGGAGAGATTGGATGAGACTATCCACTGCGCCTGCGCGACCCGAGACGTGGTAGATCCCGTAGTCGCACAAGTTTAGGTTAGTCAGGGATCTCATGATGCAATTATGGTGTTTTCGAATCGGAATCCAGCAGAAGATACTGTAGGTAGCCCTGTTTCTTTAATGTTCTTCTACAACATATTCGCTTTTCCTGGGTGGCCTGAGGCATATACGTTGTTAGCATCTGTAGCTAATGAGATCGCACCTTCCCAACCACCCAACAACATCTTCCTCTTCCTCTCCCTGTCCACTTTGGGTCTTAACAAGCTATGGTGCCTTTTTTAATAAGCCCCTTTGTGTGGGGCTTCGCATGCAGCAGCCATGCAACGTCCCAGGGAGTTGCCCTACAACACGTAAACTGATTCCCCTATTTCCGACAGCCTGTGCTATACTTTGATTACCCAAGTACGGTAGCATCCTTCAGAGGTACACATTTAAAGTGTAAGACACTCCTTTATAATTGACAGTCTATTCTCACCTTATCTCCAGCTAGCATGGTAACGTGCGGAGTCGTCTGATGGTCTATAACGCGAGCGGCGTCATGGCCGACCAAGGTTACCAATGGTCGAGTCGAGAAAGGCTATGACCTAGGTAGTGATAACAACACCATTCACTCCACAATCGGGATATTTAGCCAACAAGAGTGTCAGAAACCTCCTAGCCCTTACTCAAAAGTTGCCGTTTTGGGCATCGACACGGGTTCCGGCATTACTGGAAATATTGTTCACATCATAGTTTGCTAGCGCTATTAATCTCTGTAGCCTTATCAGTAGTTCTCGTTTACCGTTTTGGGCTTCACGTATTCCATATTGGGAATGGAAGCGAGATTTGTTTCGTCTTTTCTTTGCGAAACTTTTAGGTTCGCCTCCCCCGCAAACCACCGGGCCCTGGGATGTGCAAAACTTGTTCTTCCTTTACATTCGCATCCTGTGAGTTGGTACGTGCATGCATTATGTTATATATATGTAGGCTTGGTTTTGTCCTACATATGAAGTCCAATTCACAAGGTCCCACTGATTGTTTTCGCATACGTTGGAAAATTTCATGCCACCAGCCAGAGCGAAAGGAAGCATTCCTAACCTGTGAAATCCCTGTCGCAGTTATCGTCTGTCGACTAAGCCGATATAACTTTCTCTTGACAGACTTCCATAACCTACGTTAAATAACACACAACGACAACATGGCCAACCCTGTCCCTCTTAACCCAGAGAAAAGGATTGCCGATGACTCGTCCATGATTGACGGGAAGAATGGAGTAGCAGACCCCGAACCGATAGCTGGCACCATGGATGACCTTGACCTTGAGCGTATGCCCAATCCCCTTCATTCTGGCAGAATAGAACATTTTTCAAATCAGGCACTACACTAACATCACCTACTAGAGATGGGTTACGTGCCTCAGATGGAACGAGAATTTAGTCTGATACAGTTGATTGGCAGCGCATATACTCTGACAAACTCATGGTTGGGGGTGGCTGGAGCGTTTACCACGGGGATCACCGCAGCGGGCTCTGCTGGAATCATTTACGGTCTGATCCTGATGTTTATCCTCAACCTCTTTGTTGGAATCTCGTTGAGTGAACTGGTCAGCGCGATGCCCAATTCGGGAGGGCAATACTATTGGGCAATGAGACTGGCACCACGCAAATATGCCCGGCCATTTGCCTATATTACAGGCGTCTGCAATCTATTCGCCGCCTATTGCACGACAGCGAGTTCATCAATCGCTGTCAGCATGTTTGTCTTTGGGTCCGTTAAACTGGCCGTACCGGAATTGTGAGATTTGGCTTCTTTATTTTCCCCGCAAAATACGATGCCCTCAGACCTCGCAATCATAGTCTAACGAAATTTCTAGCGCACTTTCGGCGTGGCGTGTTTATCTTGGAGCTGTTGCCCTTAACCTTGTCGCCGGATTGGTGAACATATGGGAAAAGGCTGTCACTAAGAGCGTCCTTGTGGGACTTTACATCAGTCTCCTGACCTGCGTTCTTATCACAATTGTCCTTCCTGCAACTGCGGTTGGTCACACTGATGCCGTATTCATATTCGGCACCTTAAATCGAAGCAATGGCTGGTCTTCTGATGGCATGGCATTTATCATGGGTTTGATCAACGCTAACTTCTCATTCGGAGTGCTTGATAGTGCGGCACATCTCGCGGAGGAAACACCAAACCCTGCACGAAATGTGCCTAAAGCGATCATGATGACAGTCATTATAGGATTCATGACTGCGTTTCCGTTCGCGTGTGTCTTGATGTACTGCCTAACGGACTTCGAGAGTGTGATCAATACTCCGACAAATGTTCCCATTCTTCAGCTTTTCTACGTTGCATATGGACACCGCCAGTCAGCCGCATTAGCAACCATGGCATTTGTGACCATATCTTACCTTTGTTCCCTCTTTCCGCAACATGCCTACCAAGCTCGAATGTGTTGGGCTTTCTCTCGGGACAACGGGATGCCGTTTTCAAGATACTGGTCGCATATTGATCCTTCAACACATGTTCCACTCCGAGCTCACGCACTTTCTGTGTGTATAGTTTTTGCAATTGGGCTCATTTACATTGCGTCTAGCACTGCTTTCAATAGGTAAGACTTCGAACCGATTTTGCTTGATTTTAGAACCGAACGCTAACTGATTCTATAGTCTAATAACTGGCGTCATTGTATTCCCATATCTGACATATCTGGCCCCAATGATCTGCTCAATTTGGAGAGGCAAGAATCAACCACGTGGGCCGTTCCACCTCGGAATTATAGGCGTGATTTCCAAAATCATAACGGTGGTCTTCTGTATTTTCACGGTCGTCATGTATTCGTTCCCATATATGATGCCCGTCACCCCATCAAGTACGTCTTCCACTACTTAACCCTTTCAAATACACTAAACTGACCATTATTTTCAAGACATGAATTATGTCACGGTTATCTATGGCATAGCTCTAGTATATGGATTGATTGATTGGTTCTCGCGAGCGCGATACCAGTTTAAAACCCACAACAATGAGCCTCAGTCGAACGAGTTATGTGAAACGTCGAGTTAGTTTGAATGTAAATGCTCAATCGTGTCTCCATGCACAATACGGACAGGGCACCCAAGCAAAGAACAAAATCCCGTTTTGTATGGCATGACTTCGGAGTCTGTAAGTCTACTATATAACACACAAGAAGTCTTGATATCATAGCAAATTATTGTCTTAGTATACTATAGTTAATCAAGGAACATGATTACAAACAACATGTGGACATAGTCCTACAGTATTAACGTGACCGATGGTATCTAATTTCATCAATCCACCGCGATATCCAGCAAGACAGGAGATCAGCTGCACGCGCGTATTACAGCCCCTCGTCTTAATTGCCGCATGGCCTCTCTGTGCGAGAAAACCCGCAAACGTTCATATTGAATTAATCAGTGTACCATGATAAATTTCCGGATTTTGAATTATTTTACAGGGATATATACCAGCTCTAGTTTGCATGAGGAGAGGGAGAAGAATTTCCTCTTACATGTGAGACACCGAGACTGATCATTCAACTTGTTTACAAATTGAGGCAACACTTCAAGATTTCGAGTTCATTCTTATAGTCAAAAAAGTACATCCCACAGGTTCTCTATTCAAGAAATGAAAATTCATAACTTACTAGGAATAGGCGTTTCTGCAGGCTTCGGGAGCTCGGTCAAATATTCCTGTACGTATTTCGACACCTGCTGGCCAAGTCCAAAGCTGAATGTAAAGCCACCAGCTTCCTGTCCATACGCATGTATAACCTTCTGCCCATGAAGGACTTGCTTCTCCACCCGAACGCCACCGTTTTGATGTTCAATAACGGGAAACACTCCCACATGGTCCGTAATAAAGTCGTAGTCGAGGGGGTTAGGTGAAGGGAATACATCTGGCTGATTATCGTGCTGACGTTGCATAATCTAAAGATTTCATCTAGTAAGTACTCAAACTTAGACCACAATCAAAGAGGCAAGCCCAACCTTCTTGCGTTGATCTTCATAGGAAGTGAAATCGACGTCACCGAGGGTTTTAACACCGCCCATATAGATCGTTCCATCTCCACGTGCGAACGCCGTGGAATAGTATCCGTCTGGGCCACGGCGGATATAACACCGGTTGTAACCATCCTTGCGGAGTCTGATATTCTGCTGTCGCACGGGTGTGATGCGCTTCTCCTCAACATCAAGCAGCTTCATAGCACCGAACCCAGTGGCGTTGATCAGAACGTCGTGTCCCATTCCTCTCAAATCCCGCAAGGATTTGACATAGGTACGCTGGAACTTCACGCCCTGCTTCTCCAAGTGCTGTCGGAACCAAGGAAGGAACGTAGGAGGTGTAATGACTAGAGTCTGGAACACCATGCCAAATTTAGCACCTTTAGGGAGTTCCGAAGGAGGCAGGAAGCGGAAGCCAGGAACTTTCCCTTGATACCATACTTCTGCTGGATCTCCAATATCCATTATCTCGGTCATTTCAATCTGGCGAATGCCAGATTCAGGGTGTCGCTCTGCAATTCGCCAGAGCTCGGAAAAGGAGTTCAACTGCATCTCCTGCTCCCACGGAGTAGAATCGTGAACGCCTAACCAGATGGCGCCTGCCCACTGACTGACATAACGCTGGTCCATTGCATCGCCAGGCAAAAAGTCACCTAGGATTGTAATCTCGGTGTTCTTGGGCAATTGACTTGCAATTCCCATACCGGTAATTCTAATGGCATATTCATTAGCGTATTTTCAGCCATAGCGAGGCAGTAGATCATACCCGGCCCCCAAGATTGTTATTTTCGACATTTTGCGCAAAGCTTCGTGTTGTGTAGAGAGAATGAAGTATTCGAGAGTTAGAAAAGGCCTCGTCGGGTGCAAGGGTGGGTTTTATCAGAGGAAGTCGCACCTTTGATCGTGGAGTAGACCTTCAAGAATAAGGAGAGACCCACTTGAGGTGGACGGTCTCCGGATTGTGGAGTAATAGTTACCTACCTTTTCACCAATTTCATAGAGCGTTCTGATCGTCTTTCCGAAACATGAATTAGGTAGTCCGAAAAAACAAATGGTGATAGCCTCACTCTCAGCTCCGGTTATTTTGTTCTTGCGGTAGGTGGGTTGAGACAGTAGCGCGAGCGGGGACACAAGTGCTTCTCATACATCTGTTGCTTACTGCATCGGGAACACAAGCGGGCTGAGTGGATCTACTGTTTTATTTTGACCGGCGCGGCGTATTCCTGGCAAAAGATCCTATTTAGGGTATGGGTGGAATAGTCGCTTAGTGTATTTGTTAGGAATGTGCCTTGAGTTAGTATCCGTCGCCCGGACGGCATGGGTAGATAAGCAGAATACCAAGCACGCTTGGTGGCTCAACATGTAGCATAGGTAGTTGTTCATTTCCTAATCTGAATTCAAAGCGAACTCGGAAAATGGGACACTGATCAATTGGAGTGGTGCTGACGAAGCCTGGTCATATCCCAACCTTGCAAGGTTTACATATAATGGAACATCTTTCCTCGGGAATCATTTTCATTCTACCAACTGTTGGCTCATTGTTACTCGGTGCGGAATGACCCGAAACTCTATACTAGTGAACTCTTGCTAACGAGGAATTCAGGACCTTCCAAGGACAACCCGGAACCAGCATTCGCATCATGCCGCGCGGTCAAGGAAACGAAACCGGTTCTTCAGAACCCAATACCGTCCCCTACGGCTCCTGGGAATCTTTCGCCGAGCAACCGTTCCCCATGTATGCAGGAACCAAGTCAATCATCTACAGGTCCGCTGACGGCAAGGTGGTCGTGGGGATGTTGCGTGAAAAGGGGAAAGATACACTAGTTTGGCCAGTTGATGAATTCCTTTTCGTCACTCAAGGAACTATCCAAATTGAAGTGCACGGCGGCGAGTTCTTTACACTCAGCAAGGGTGATCTGATGGTGATGAAAAAGGGCCAGACAATCACGTTTGAGTGTAGCGAAGACTTTGCCAACGTTGCCGTCTTCATGGATCTCGAGGACAAGGTCACGCTGGTATGAATTGCAGACCAGTATTTCTAGCAAACAAGCGAAATCTTTATCTGTCGATATATTGGCCATTTTGAGCAACTTTGGAGGGTTTGAATGTCCGAGGTGGTATGTTGTAAGAAGTTTACCTAGCCAATTCGTAGGCGCCACTGCTTGGCCAGCATAAGGTCTAGCCAGGTCATTTCAATACCAGAGTCGTGTAAATTCCACAACTCTTGGAGCAGTTCAATTACCCACAGCGTTGGTGGGATGCGGTTCGTGGAGTAGACAGCCTGAAGCTGCTCTATTACCCGGTCCCGCAGCTCAGTATCCATCGATCCTAGTTCAGCCCCCGCACTTAGCAATGGGAGTGTGTGCAAGTTTACATATGGCGAGTCAATCGGGGTTATAAACAACATTTCAAGAGTCCTTAACGCCAGCGCTCGGATTGGACATTCCATATCCGCTTCATCATTGTCAATTTCAGCCTCCAACGCAAAATGAACTGTCCGGCCACATAGACGATACAGCATGAGAAGGCCGTGGTTGCGGAAGGCATCGGCCAGCAGGTATGCAAATGGGTTCTCTTCAGCCGAAGAGTAGGAATTCAGTTCGGCCTCGAAGGTCGTCTCGCGGACAAAGTCTCGTGGCATACCGTCGGTAATTGAACGACAATATCGGCCGATTTGCCCGAGTAAAAAGTAGAGATCGATGGAGTGAGATGTGATGGTATGAAAGCGCGACCGTGCGGCCGTAACATAGTCAGCCAGCCGACTTCGAGAGGGCTGGGGGTGATCTGCTATGTCCAGACAAAAGGAACAGGCCATATCCCAATAAACATAAAAACCCATTGAGAGATGCACCAAATCATCATCTACTGTGGCCTGTTGCTCCAAGGTCATGTCGACGGAAGCCTGGGCGGCTAGTAGATGCTCTCGCCCATAGTCTGTGGGCTGAGTAGTGATCCAAGAGGACGACATACCCAGCATGAGGATAATGAGGAAACAGAGAGGCGAGCCTGAGCTCTGGGACTGCAGTTCCTGGCGAAGATTCCGTAAAGCCTTGCTCCGCTCCTCTAGACTGACAGTCATTTGAGAGGGCTGGAAGTGTTGTTCATGAGCGGCACTCACGCATTGGATGATATAGACGAGCGAACTCGAGGCAGACAAATATTTGACAATGGGAAAAGACATCGGATTTCGATCACGGTCAAGACTCATGATTTGAGACATGCGCTCAAACCAGTACTGAAGCAGGCGAAAGTTCACACGTGCATCGGAGTTTATTGGCTGGGTAAGCTGAGACAGGGGATTCGCTGTGCCTGGACACCAGACCTCCGGCTGCCATTGAGAGGCTGGAAGGACGGGTTGACAGATAGAGCCTCGGCGACGACATCGCAAGCAAACTGGAAAAGTCTCATCGCACTTGACACGCCTTTGGCGGCATCCTCGACAACCTGATCGGGTGCGAGTATGCGTTGGCTTGGACTCGGATTTATCGGGTACGGCTGTGTTTGTCTTATTCTGGTCCGGGTGATAGGCCCGCTGGGGCGCGAATCGCACTCGAAAGGAAGCCATCAGAACGATCAGAAGAAAGAGCAGAAGATAAAGGACAGGAAGAAGAGCAAGGGATTAGGAAGGTGAAAAAGTCCAAGAAGATAGCAAGGAGGTTGATGACCCGAATATCCAGGCGTTTGTCTTATCTTGTCCCAAAGGGGTTTAGATTGATAGTCCCCCGCACACGCGGGGGAGATTGTGATAACCTTGGGAATAAAAAGTGGAGACTTGAAAAAAAAAGAAAGAAAATCAGAAAAAAACAGGAAAATAAACAGGAAACATCTAGATGTTAGTCCTCCGTATACCGAAACCTCGGGAGATACCAGAACCCACCTGGGCACTCATTGGGGTGCCGGGGGAGCAGACAAATACCTGGACTTGGACCCAAATAGAAAAAACGGGCTGCGGGTGCGGGGTTATGATAGAGCACCCTAGTCGCATACCAATCTCAGCCATTACCCGAGCGTTTATCGCACCCGAACGTTTATCTCGCCACAGCCAATCAACTCCTCCCGGCTATCCTAGCCCCCGTTCCGCGATCTGGATGTTGAACAGTCACTATCACGTATTGTTATTGGTAATACAGCTGCTGATGAGCATGTTCTACGAGGTGAGCAGTGGCAGAATAGCGCTCTCGGTAGGGAGTACGTGCTCGAAATGTTCTCAATAGGTAGTGTCTATCCCTGTACAATTTTATATACAAAATTTCACCCTCCTCCCGAAGCGAAAGCTTATCAGCAACCGCCGGGTCATACTTGACTACAATAGAGTTCACTTTTACTTCTATTATAGTCAACTCCCGTCAACTACCCTCAACTACTGTCAAAGTGGTATCCTGATGAGACGCCCAGCAAATTCTAATTGCGCCATGCCCCAAATGATGGAAAACAAGGAGAAAGAAGAAACAGCACAGGCCGAGGATGTTTCCACTGGAGATTCCTTCGATATGCAACGTTAGTACCACAATCACCTATAACTTAACATTGTATCTGACGGATCTGGACTCCATTGCACAGATATTGGCAGTACTCGAGGCCGACGAAAGTTCAGTTCCTTGCAACTGATTGGCTCGGCGTACACGGTCACCAATTCCTGGCTGGGAGTAGCTGGCGCCTTCACAACAGGGATCACAGCGGCAGGGTCGGCTAGCATAATCTACGGTCTACTACTGATGTTCACGGTCAACTTGTTCGTTGGCATTGCCCTTAGTGAGTTGATCAGCGCAATGCCAAATTCTGGCGGTCAATACTATTGGGTAATGTGTTTAGCCCCTAAGCGATACGCACGCGGTTTGTCTTATATGACTGGCATTTGCAATCTCTTTGCCGCCTACTGTGTCACTGCAAGCTCTTCAATTGCCGTGAGTTCCTGGGTTTTTGGTAGTGCGAAGCTCGCATACCCTGACCTGTACGTACAGCTCTTTTACTGCCCTCGTTTCTCAAGCCACAGCTAACACCAAGTCTCTCAATTCACAGTGCGGTGAATGCATGGCGAATCTATTTAGGAGCAGTGGGATTGAATATAATAGCGGCTATAGTCAACCTGTGGCAGCAGGTTGTCTCGCGTAGCATTTCCATCGGCCTGTGGCTTAGCTTGCTTGTCTGCATATCTATCACGATTGCATTACCCACAGCTTCGCATGATCATACTGGGATAAAGTTTATCTTTGCCTCGCTACAGAACAATAGTGGCTGGTCCTCTAATGCTATGGCATTTATAGTTGGCTTGATCAATCCCAACTTTGCCTTTGCTGCTCTTGACAGCGCTACTCACCTGGCTGAAGAGACCCCTGATCCAGCACGGAACGTCCCAAAGGCTATTCTATTTACAGTGGTGATCGGATTTATTACCAGTTTTCCTTTTGCTTGCATGTTGATGTACACTCTCACGGATCTTACCGCTGTTATTAACACACCAACCGGAGTGCCACTTGTAGAGCTTTTCCGCATTGCCTTTCGAAGTGACTCCGCCGCTCTCGCTACTCTTTCTATCGTCACAGTGACCTATTTCTTCTCACTCCTCCCCCAGCAAGCTTACCAAGCTCGGCTTTGTTGGGCATTCTCTCGTGACCAGGGACTTCCTTTCTCACATCTCTGGTCACAAGTTCACCCTACTTCACATGTACCACTCCATGCGCATCTGCTTTGTGTCTGTATTGTCTGTCTATTTGGGTTGCTCTATATCGCCTCTACAACCGCGTTTAACAGGTAGTATCTCGTTCACCTTTGGTATTGATATGCCTAACTAACTGCTTTACCTAGTCTCATTACTGGTGTCATCACATTCCCTTACCTGACCTATCTGGCACCCTGCATCCTTTCCCTTGTGCGCGGCGATGAACAACCTAGAGGACCGTTCAATGCTGGGCGGCTTGAAATTTTATCGAAGATAATCACCGTGGCCTGCTGCCTGTTTGCGATAATCATGTACTCGTTTCCGTATCAGGTGCCGGTGACTACGTCCAGTGAGTATTTCAGAGCCTCTTGCCTTGTGCAAGTTACTTGGTTAACATTGATAATTCCCAGATATGAACTATATCACAGCCATTTACGGCGCCGCGCTCGTATTTGGAACCGTGGATTGGCTGTTTCGTGCTCGCTTCGAATTTGCCTTTGATTCCGGTGGTGTTGACCATACTCAGTGAGGGGTCCCCACACTGACTGTGGTATAACCCGGCTCAAATGTCGAGGGTATTGTGTTTCTTGGCCAATAAACGGGGTGGTCTCAAAAACTAGAAGATCAGATATATATTTCCAATGCACTTGTATAACCTAGCACTGTTTTTATATTTCGAGTTGCGCATACTAACGGCCTTTATTTTATAAAGGGTGGTGGTAATAGTATATGGAAAGGATACATCGGTAAAGGTTATTAGTTGCTGTTTCGGGAATATATATTGGGTTCACGAGGTTGGTAGAAACTTTGGAAGAAAAGCGAATTTGTGCAGACACATTTATAAGCAAAATGCATAACTTTTGACACATGAGGTTTGTAAAAAACCAGCGTATTACCAAGTTGTATAGTGTGAACAAGTGGATCGGCAGAAGAAAGGGCTA
Organism: Penicillium verrucosum; assembly: GCF_028828655.1. NCBI lineage: Eukaryota > Fungi > Ascomycota > Eurotiomycetes > Eurotiales > Aspergillaceae > Penicillium > Penicillium verrucosum. The sequence continues at coordinate 446,223 of NW_026643214.1, read as the reverse complement.
TCTGGGGGAAGCGAACAAAGACAGCCAATTAACACTCACCGTTGATACCAATACCAATATTACCAATGATACCAACAATACTGAAGATCCAGAGTGAGCGGCCAGATTAGCCTATGGCGTGTGTTGGGGTAGGCCGTAACCCATAGAGAAAGTTTAGCTCCCCTGATGTGGACATGTCGAGAAAAAAAATAAATAAAAGAAAAGAAATTGCAGATTAACTTGACTAACTATCTAATAGCAGATACTTGGGGTATTTGACTGCTTCACGAATTACTTATAACCTTGCCCCCGATTTAGAGAAACCTTCAACTTTGGCAAACATTGCTCATCGTCACCACTTCACTTTCGCCTTTGATTCCTGAAGGAGCTCTTTCCCTTCTGCTGTCATGAATTCCCCAACCCTACCCACGATCGTGGAAAGCCTACCTACCAGCAGACGCCAATTTGACTATATCATTATTGGCGGAGGCACGGCTGGCTGTGTCATTGCTGACAGACTTGCCGAGAACTTGCCCAATGCCACCATTCTCATGATCGAAGGCGGCGAAAGCGACCTGGGCAAGGAGGAAATCCTCAACCTCAATGGCGCCGCTGATCTTTGGGGATCCGACAAGTATGATTATTCATACCGTTCCGTTCCACAGCCATATGGTACGAATAACCCCCAAACCTGACTGCAGAAAAAATAAAAACGGTCGACCAGCGAATAACACGCTTGAGCAATTTGTAGGAAACAGCGATATTATCCATTCCCGTGCGAAGATGCTGGGAGGCTGTTCTAGCCATAATGGCGCGATTTCATTTGCTCCACTAGCATATGACTGCAAGAGGTGGCAAGGTCTGGGCGCCGAGGGCTGGACACACGCAGAAATGCTGCGTCTAATGCACAAGCTCCGCAACAATATCATACCGACCGATGAACGCCATCGAAGTCAGGTAGTCAAGGACTGGTTGAAGACCTGCTCCGAATTGTTCGGAGTACCCTACATCGACGATTTCAACCGTGAGATAGAAGAGCGCGGCAATCTCACAAAGGGATGTGGCTTTCTCAGTATCGCCTACACACCGGAGAATAATCATCGGAGCAGTGCAAGTGTCGCTTACATCCACCCAATTCTTCGCGGCGAAGTCAAGCGGCCGAACATGACCATCCTACAGAACACATGGGTTTCGCGAATCCTGTTCCAAGGAACCACTGCTACGGGTGTCATCGCAACAACACAAGCTGGACATGAGTACTCGCTTGTGGCATCATCTGAAGTCGTGCTGTGTGCTGGGGCTATCGATACTCCACGTCTGATGCTGCTTTCTGGCCTTGGCCCGCGCCAACAATTGGCCTCCCATCAAATACCCCTTGTGCATGATATACCAGGTGTTGGAGAGAATCTACAAGACCACGCAGAGACAATGTATATGTGGGAGTTGAACGAGCCTGTCCCCCCCGAACAGGTGGCCATGGGGTCCGAGGGTGTCATGGTGTTACGGCGTGAGGAGATCAACGCTCGCGGTAATGACGACGACGTTATGGACACTCTCTTCCACATCTTCACCGTTCCCTTCGACACCTATACCAAGCCTATGGGCTATGAAACGCCCAAGAATGCTTTTTGTGTTATTCCGTATACGCCTCGACCTGCCTCGGTTGGCCGTCTCTGGCTCAAGTCAGCCAATCCAAAGGATAAGCCGGTTCTTGACCAGCGTTATTTCAGTGATGCGGAGGGATATGACAAGGCTAGCAACCTCTTCATGCTAAAGATGGCGCGCCGTATGGCCCAGTCCGAACCCTTCAAAAAGTATATCAAGCGTGAAATCGCCCCAGGAGCTCACATTGTCTCTGATGACGACCTTTGTGAATACGGTCGGAAGGTCCACAATACCGTCTACCACCCATGTGGAACTGCGAAGATGGGAAATGTTGAGACCGACCATATGGCGGTTGTTGATTCCTCTCTTAAGGTCAGAGGAGTCAAACATCTTCGCGTTGCGGATGCCAGTGTATTCCCTTGCATGACTTCGATCAATCCTATGATCACTGTTTTGGCGATTGGCGAACGAGCTGCCGAGCTCATCATCAAAGATACTTGCCGAACAGAACGAGCTGTACTCTGATTATTGCCCATCGTGATTTGTTGCATTTTATTGAGTAAATATATGTTTAACCAAGCTTTCTAACCAGTTAACGTTGTGAAAACGGGTAATACATATGTTACTTTACTATTAAACATACATTTACAACCCAAAAAGTGATACAAACTATGTAGGTCTGGACCATTCATTCAGTCTTCCATTCTATAGTAGCAAATACAGTAGATATAACGTGGTCTTGCTGGGAAATACCCGAAATACTGCGAAACATTAAGATGATATCAGCCTCAGAATCAAGAGTCAATTATCGTATACATTCGTCAATTTAGTAAATAGAGTTGAGACACATAGAGAAGATCAACCAAGGCTTACCTCCACCCTCGTAGGAGCATAATGTGTACCCATGACATGGTAATTTCAAGGTCACGGAATTGCCAAACATCCCGCAGGATGTCAATCGCCATCAAGTTACCAGGTAAGCGGTTGATTGAATACAAAGCATTAAATCGGTCAACCACCATATCACGTTCCCGGCGATCATCTATCGTAAGCTCTGATCCTGCAGTCAGAAGTGAAATTGCCTGCAAATTGGTATGCCAGTTATGGGTGGGAATGAGACTCAAGTCTCTGACTGTCTGTAGAGCGTATTGCCTGATGACCTTCTCTGTTTCAATATTCACCACAGGCGAGTAATTATCCATGTCTAAACCTTCCCCAGTTCGACCAGCAGTTCGTCCACAGATTCGGTACAGGTTGATCAGGCCATGGTTTCGGAAAGAATTACCCAGCAAAATGAGATCCGGATCCTTGGTGGTTGGTTGCCACGCCAGCAACCATGCTTCGGATTGTTCCTCAAGCGCAGTGTCTCTGATGCCGAAATCAATGAATGACCTGCAGTACCGCCCTAGGTTTGCTAGAGTATACATGATCTCAGCTGAGTAGCCCATAACCGGGTGAAAGTCCCCTGCAATCTTTGCCACTGCTTCTGGAATCGACGAGTTGATTGTGAACCGTTGACTCGGTTCAAAAAGAAATGAGCACGCCATATCCCAGTATAAATATGTACCAAGAGCCAACTGTGCGAATTTGCGGTCGATATTTGTGGATGAATTTATGATCAGCTCAATTAAAGCCCTTGCCCCATTCAGGTGCTCATACCCGAATTGGGAAGGCGAGGGATCGATCCAAGGGGTGCTGATTCCGAGCATAAAGACACTCAGAAATGTAATGGGATGTGGCTGTTGGCGTCCACTCAGCTCCTTTTGTAGAAGCAACAGCGCTTTACCACGCTCCTCAAGACACGTCTCGAGGGATTCCTTTTGGAAAAACTGTTCATGGGCAGCACTGATGCTCAGAATAGTTGGCATGAGAGACGGGGAAATGTGCAGATATTCAAGGATTGGGAACGAGAAAGGGTTTGATTCAGGGTCCAAAACCATGATCTGGCTGGCTTTCTCACACCAGTGCCTCAGTAGGCGCTTTTGTGAAGGCGAGATGATACCGCGCGAGACCAGAGCAGGGATTTCCAACTGCCATCGTGGAAACGAGCTTTCCGATTCGCACACCGTGCGTCGTTTCTGGCATCGGAGACAAACGGGGAATGTCTCATCGCATTTGACCCGTCGTCTCTTGCACTCCTTGCAGCCGGAACGACTTCTCTGGGGTGGAGCGCCTATTTCCGAGTATTGGCTACACTGTTCACAAGCGGTTGGTTTGTGGACAGGCACCTGCTTGGTAGTGGCGAATCGGACGTTGAATCTGCGTGGCATTTCGCGGCAGTGTGACAGTTCGAGGGGAAGTGGGAGTCCGAGGCGGAGAATGCCTGCACACTAATTCACTTGTTAAAAAGTACAGCTTCGTTGTGAAATCCTCGAGAATGGTGGAGATAGCTGCCTTCCCCATTAGTGATAAAAGCGCCTAGCTCGGGGGATATCGATCAGTGACTGTGCATGACCTTGATAGATTTCAAATGGTTTGTGTCCACCGCGTCCGATACGTAAATCGAAATCCCTATCCGGCCTGGTGCGCTCCGTACCATTGATGTGATACAATATCTGGATCTTGCTTGGGTTAGAGCCATACCTCGTATATGCTTGGATGGGAATGCGGGGATGAGACCCTCAGGAGCCCCGAGCCCCACCTCTCTCGCATTCAGCCCGAAATAGGCAACATGTTAATGAAGGATTGGTGGCAAATTACCTGGTTAGAATAACGCTGTGGGAGGTAATTTATTTTGCTGAGTCCTAGCGTATACAATCCCGAGCAGTGTGGCAGCCGTGCGGAAAGAAACCAAACACCCTGTGATATTAGGTACTTCGCGTCGGATCCGCCCTCAACTTGCCAGATAAGGAGTGGACGCGATGATGAGACCGAACATGGTGAATATCATTCATATCGACTGTCGTTATAAAATGAGAGATGGAGTGGGATCTAGATACTCCCCTCGAACCGTCAGTCCACTGTCGCAATATATCTCCGATCGCACTTCGCTCTTGTCGGGCACCTGAGACATGTCGAAAACCATCAATATCGATGCATTCGTCGTCGGCGCTGGTGTGGGAGGAATTTACTCCACCTACCGCCTGTCGCGTATGGGGCTATCTGTCAAATGCGTGGACGTTGCCAGCGATGTCGGTGGCACCTGGTATTGGAATCGATATCCGGGTGCTATGAGTGACACCGAAAGCTACCTGTACCGCTATTCATGGGACAAGGAAGATTTGCAAACCTACCCCTGGACTCATCACTATGTCTACCAACCGGAGATTTTGAAGTACCTCCAGCACATTGTCGAGAAACATGATCTCCGGAAGTACATGAAGTTCGAGACCGAGATGACATCAGCGGCATGGAATGAGAACACTCAGAGATGGGTGGTGACCTGCTCCGGTCCCGAAAAGTTGAAAATTAGCGCTCGCTATTTGGTCAACTCTCTTGGGTTGCTCTCGAAAGTCCATTACCCCGATATCTGCGGTCTTTCATCTTTCGCTGGCAACCTGATCCATACAGCACGATGGCCGGAAGGCTTGAATCTTGAAGGGAAAAGGGTCGGCATTATTGGGAATGGATCTACAGGAACACAGGTCATGACGGCAATTGCTCCAATCGTCGGAAGTCTAACGTCCTTCCAACGCCACCCTCAATACTCAGTCCCGAGTGGTCAGCGCCCTGTCACAAAGGAATATCGCGACAAGGTCAATGATACGTACCACAAAATCTGGGATAATGTTTGGTCATCGGTTGTTGGGTTTGGTGTGCCTGAATCCAAACGCAAGACCATGGATGCTAGCCCTGAGGAGCGACAGAGAGCTTTCCAAGAGGTCTGGGAGCAGGGTAATGGCTTTCGCTTTATGTTCAGTGCATTTGGGGACATTACCACCAACAAGGATGCCAACGAAGAGGCATGCAACTTCATCCGTGGAAAGATTGATGAAATGGTGAAAGATCCCCGCAAGGCAGCAATCCTGAAGCCAAAGGACCTCTACGCCCGTCGACCACTTTGTGACACCGGCTACTATCAGATTTTCGATCGCGAGAATGTTGACGTGATCGATCTCAAGGAAACACCAATTGAGAAGATAGTCCCGGAAGGCATTCAGACAGCTGATGGAACGACCCATCATCTCGACGCGCTAATTTTTGCTACTGGATTTGATGCTATTGAAGGCAACTATATGCGGGTCAAAATCACAGGACGAAATGGGAAGACGATCCAAGAGCATTGGAAGAATGGCCCCAGGGCTTTTGGTAGTATCGCCTGCGCAGGTTTCCCCAACATGTTCATTGTTGCCGGTCCTCAAGGTCCATTCGCTAATTTCCCACCTGTCATTGAGAGTGAAATCAATTTCATCATGTCATGCATTGAATACGCCGAAGAGAATATTGTCGCGGCTCAGGTGGAAAAACCAAATGGTACTACCAATGGTACTGTCAATGGTACTGTCAATGGTACTGTCAATGGTACTACCAATGGTGCTACCAATGGCACTGCCAACGGTGCCTTGAAGACGACAAATCAGTCTTACACGAGGAAAGGGAAACCAAGGGTCATGGAGGTGTCTGATGAAGCAGAAGCAGCATGGATCGACTTGTGCAATCGATTGGTTGAAGGGTCACTGTTTACTTCGACGGAAAGCTGGATCTTTGGTCAGAATATTCCCGGGCGAAAACCAAACACAAACTTCTATTTTGGGGGCCTTAAGAGCTACCTGGACTGGGTGAAATCTCAAACTTCCAATGGTTTTCCTGGTTTTCTCAGATGATCAATACAACTCCTAGTCAATTGAATGAACTTGTTATGTTTTAGTATATTTCATTTTGGAATTGAGCATAAGCTATCACGTATTAATGTGTAAACATGTGCGTTCTGTTGAGTAGGAATTTATTAAGGAGCCAGGAGAAGAGAGATAGGGAACTATCCAGCTGGCAGTCCTGTCAAACAGGGTCAGCGACACTGATCCTAACAGAATTTCTACTCAGAACACCAAACTTACGGGAGGAGTGATAATGAGGATGTTTGAGTCATTCAAGTCTCAAGATTATCAACCATGTATTCCGTGGTCTCTAACTCACCATAATGTATCTGTTTGTAATGATATATCTTAGCTAATTAGCAAGTACCTCCCCTCAGTGACGTGCTCGGCACATGTGGATCTCATACATACCTTTTCTTTTGGGGCAATTTAATGCAATTGGTTAGTCCAAAAGCTCCCTAAAAGAAGTTTCCATTGGCCCTTCAGAGAAGTTCGGATGTCTGCTGCATCTGGCAAGAGAAGTGGGTCAACAGCTTAATAGCGGAGTCTATTTCATTGTCCTTATTCTATATAATGCCTGTATATCCCATGTCATGACCCAGAGTCCGTGCCAGCCAATGCACATATTTCGTCCTTCCTGCCTCATCTTTGAAAATCCTTGAAAGTCCGTATCCCACTCTGAGCTCTTGCAAATACCCTCCGCCCATAGCTAACAACTGTCTGAACAGGAATGGCACCGGCAATTCCCAACACCACAGGATCCGAATCGCCAGTCGACGTCCCTTATGGGCCGTACACCAGTTTCCCTTGGGAACCTCTACCCGAGTACGGTGGGGAGAAATCTGTCATGTATCGCTCGGCCGATGGAAAAATCGTCGCAGCAGCAGCGAAGGAAACAGGAACTGCAACATTGACCTATCCGTGTGATGAATTCTTTTATGTCACGGATGGATGGGTCAAACTAAACGTTCATGGTGGGGACCATTTTGTCCTGAACAAGGGGCAATTCGTGTACTTGAAGAAGGGAACGACGGTTGATTTCACATTTGGCCCTGGGTTTACGAACGTCGCGGTTTTTATGGATAATGAACCTGTGACCCTTCTCTAAGAAAGGGAGTACCGTTTGAATTATGCATTAGAGGATATCATTCGGCTATAATTTGGAAAGTGTCTACTGCGTACGTGAATATTTTATTTCCATGTAAGTTTAACGAATCCTATTGTATCCACAAGTTACAAATGTGTATATGCTTGAAGCAGTCACATGGTATATGATTTAGAATCCTTAAAAGAATATATTAAAGAAAGGGTAGGTTTTATTTCATCTTGCACAGAAGATATACATGGACCTCAGGGACATACAAAATCTGCAAAAGACTATGTTTGAAATTTCTAATATATCCGGCTAGAAATATAGGGAATATAATTCTTATAATTTGGCTTTCCAATATGGGGCAGGGCAGGGGAGGCACGAGAGAGAGAGAAAAACGTTGAATTCATATGAATGACCAAGATGACTGCCTATTTATATAGGTAGTACAGTGAAAAGAAAACAGCCTGCAAAACATTGTAGAACCTCGAGCATCTGCATCAGAGCATTTGATCATCCATCATTGAAGGACATGTGGTATTGACCGACCACTGGAATTTCAAGGTGAAGTGTCGCCGGCGTAAGGTGCTGGATGAAACTTAACCTCTAATCGATGACCTTTCGGTCCTGCAAGGTAAAAGTCGAGCAGCTCCATATCGCCATGCGCATGGATAGACGTGGTATAATGAGCATACACAGCAGCAACCACATATTTCATCGCTACAGGGCCAAAAATTGGTTAGCATGGTCCTCAATTTCAGACCCGAAAGACTTACAATAATATGCAAAATTGGAACCGATACACATCCTTGGGCCACTACTAAATGCCCAAAACCATCGCTTCATATTTGCCAGTTCGTCAGATGAAGCATCAAGCCAACGCTGGGGCTTCCATTTGGAGGGTTCCGGGAAAACCTCAGGAGTCCGATGAAGTATGTATGCAGATGACTGAACAATGGTGCCTGCGGGGATATCAGAGTATCCTCCAAGGGAGCAAGTTTTCGGAACCACTCTAGGCTGTCCGCCAGGTACTGCAGGCCAGAGACGAAGTGTCTCCATAATTATCGCGTTGAGAATTGGGAGTGCGTCGATATCTTTCGGCTCGGTAATGTCATCGACTTCGACCTTCCTTTTCAAGTCATCTTGTTGTGGAAGCTTCACGCCACGCAGCTCCTCATGAAGCTTTGTCTGCCACTCGGGATTTCGGCACATTTCATAGAATAGATATGTCTCGGTGTTGCCGCTAGTCTCAAATGCAGCCGAGCTGTGGGCAAACATGTCGCTAGCGATCTGCATCCTTTGTGGATATGCACTTTTGGTACCATTGGGTTTGCTCATTGCTTGGAGGGTTTGTTGGAAGATAATAGGCTGGTCATCACTATTAATAGGCTCTGAACTTGCAAGGAGCTGTTGGGCACTGTCGCATTTTTGGAGATTCCAGTCTTCGGCAGCGGCAAATTTCGTGTCAACATATCGAGGAACCAAATAAATCCCAACGCTGCGAAGGAAATTTGCAATCTTTGGAAAGTAGTACTGCCAAAAGAGAAAGGGATAAGGTGCGAAAAATCCGTCCAGATATAGCTTCCGCTCTTCCTGATCCTCCAGGAAATTGCTACCCAAGGAACGGCCGTATTGAAACTGAACGAAAGTATCCATCGAGTATGAATAATTCAATCCAAGTACCTCGACAGGCTTGTCTTCACGAGAGGCCTTTTGAATGATAGGCAGATATCTCCCAAATAAAACATCGCGGGTGGTTGCACGTGCTGCCGGAGACGACGTGATGAAAGATTTGGAGAAAGTGTTGGAGATCATTCTTTTGCGGGCGGAATGTAGCGCATTGTCTTCAAATGTGAAAATGTTCTCCGTGCTGTTCATGAGAATTAGCTGCTTTCTTCCATATAAATATCCATGGCATCGTCTTGCGTCGATTTGTCCTCGTTCTATACACTTACTTGTAAATAGCAAAACCATTGAAGTAAAACTCAGGTTTAGGAAATCCACCTTGATATATCTTTTTCACTCCATTTTCAAAAGTGTTGACGCTGAGAAGGTTTGGTCCAAGAAGAATAGAGGGTCCCAGCTTCATGTGCTTGTCATAAACTGTACGGTTCTCCTGATTTGTCCATTTCAACCAGTATGTCCAGATGGGGCAGAACCGAGACGACCAGTGAGCGGCGGGAACTTTGGAAAGAGGCGAAAATAGGACTGGATATATAAGGTATTTGTAAAGGAGGATACCAAGAACCCCGAGAGGAAGCAAAAAGGAAGTATGAAGCTGCATCTTGGAAATCTTACCAGCTAGTGCGAGGAAGGATATCGTCCAGAGTACATAGGTGTGTCAAGAGTTATATATTTTTTTAATGAATAGTAGGAACTATCCAAAATTAGGCTTATATGCCTTATTTTGCTGTACCAGTCAGGTTGAGAGGTGGAGCCAGGGTAAAAGCTATAATGGTGTCGTGTCGAGATAAAGCAAGGAAGGTATTTTTCTCGTGTCGAGCTCAAGTTTAGAAAGAAAAAGCCCACCTATGAACCATTAGTACTTTTCCAGAGTAAAATTTCATAATGCACTCATGCAGACTGGGTCAGAACGTGTCTAATATTCTCTCTCGATATTTCGTATCTGCGCTTGTAGCACTTTCCCGATTAGGCAGCTAAGCGGGCGTGAACGCAGTGATGGCCCGCGTATTGAGGAGTTCTTCGGGTCTCATCTCAAGGAAACAAAACAATACAACACTTGATCACTTAATCTCCAGGGCTAATTTTGGAGTTTGTGGGCAGAGATTAATTGGAATGCTTTGGAAAAAAGGGCTGCGGTCGTTCAAAGATTGGAAGTTGCTACAAGGGCTGAAGATTATATCGTTGGGATATCCAACAACTTTCTAACCATTTGTTCAAATTACAAAATTCTTCTCCAGTAGTACAACGCATCTCTTATAATCTCGCGTTCAGATTGACGTGAACAGACTTCGTAATAGTGAACGCCTCGATGCCTTCCTCACCCATTTCCCGCCCGAACCCTGATTGTTTGTATCCACCAAATGGCACGCGCACATCATCATCATTGCTACTGTTGATCCAGATCGCTGTAGAAAGGAAAAAAAGAAAAAAAAGGGCGTTAGAACTGCTAAAGAGCCAAAAAGGAACGGAAGAAGACTCACTGCCGGACTGGATTCTCTTTGATACCCTCAAAGCACGCGAGATGTCCTTTGTGAACACGGATGCACCCAACCCAAATACCGTGCTGTTCGCGCGTTTTATCGCCTCTTCCTCTTCATCAAAAGGTGCAATAACCACGAAAGGACCAAAAACCTCATCCTGAACAATGGTCATACTGTCCGATACGTCCGCGAATACGGTTGGAGCGACGTAGAATCCCTTGCCTCTAACATTCTTGAATGCCTTTCCACCACACACTAACCGTGCCCCTTCCCGCTTTCCAGTGTCCATATAGGATAGAACTCGGTCAAACTGATCCTTGGTGACCTGTGGGCCTTGGAAGGTGTCTGAATGGAAAGGGTCGCCAACCTTGGAGATTCTCTCCACCTCTGCTTTGAACTGTTCGACAAAGGTTTCGTAGATATCAGCGTGTACAAAGATGCGACTTGTTGCTGAACAAACTTGTCCCTGGTTGGACATGATGCCTCGGTGGCCCCAACGCACCGCTTGTTCTATGTCTGCATCTGGGAAGACCAGCATTGGTGATTTCCCACCTGTCTCTAAGGTGACTCTCTTCAGTGTACCGGCCGCGCTCTTCATAATTTGTTTGCCAGTGGGCGTAGACCCGGTGAATGTAATCATGTCAATGTCGGCATGAGCTGCTATAGCAGAGCCAACATCCCTACCGGTACCATTGAGGACATTCACCACTCCAGCCGGGATCCCAGCTTCCTTGACAAGGTTTGCAAAGTAGAGAGCTGAAAGAGGGGTTTGTTCGGCCACTTTGACGACCAGTGTGTTGCCCGCCGCTAGGGCCGGAGCAACCTTGGTCACCATATTCACAAGAGGGAAGTTCCAGGGGATAATGGCGCCACAAACTCCAATTGGTTCACGCATCACATATGCCAGTTTATCTGGATTTGGGTCGATAACCTTTCCATGGATCTTATCAGACCACCCAGCATAATATCGCAGTAGACTGATAGCCCCCATAACATCTTCATTACGGGCAGCATGAAGGGTCTTGCCTATAATAAAGAATTATCAGAATACAGGTTGGACGTGGAGAGAAAACGCGCAAAATGGAAGGATCTCTTACCATTATCCCAGGCATCGATGGTGGCCAGTACATCTGCATGTTGCTCGACCAAACCAGCAAGCTTGTATAACAACTCACCTCGCACAGATGTGTCCATCGATCGCCACTCTCCGTTGAATGCCCGACGGGCAGCCTCAACGGCCATGTTGACATCCTTCGTGTCTGCTGCATGCACTGTACAGATTTCTTCTTCATTTCTATTATCAGTTTAGCAAGTCAGCTATTTATCGCCATGTATAAACCTAAACTCACGCAGGATTTATGGTCGAAATCCCCGCCCCCTTCGAAGACGGCCTCCATTCATTGTCGATGAATAGGCCCAAAGGCTGCTTGAATTTTAACCCGTTGGGGGCGATGAGATAAGTATGCAAGTCAGACATAGCGGCCAGATACAGTCACAACAGAAATGCGGGCGAATTATTGAGAGAAAACAGGAGGCAGGATAGAAAGCCGAGCCTCTGCTGTAATAGAGATATCAAGTAGGCCCCGCGAAGGTCGTTGACTTCTGTATATAATAAAACAAGGAAAAGGTGTTACTCGGCAAAGCTGAATGAAATGTACATAATATAATCTTTTATTAAATGGATTACGAGAGTAAAGTAAGAACTCAAAAAGCCATAAGTAGTATTATGGTATGCATCTTCTTCTATTTCGCTTCCTGTCCCAATTAGGAAACTGGTTTGTGGTCTCCACGCGAACCCCGTACCCACGCCACTAAATAATACGTAGTTTAACCCACTCCCCATGGCCCCGATTGCCCGATAGATAAAATAGGCGATCATCAATAACCAAGACATCGATATCGGTCGATGGAGCTAGATAACGGAAGCCTTTCCCAAATACTTCTATGCTTCTTTCTCGGCATTCACCACATACTGCAACCAATTCCATGGATTTCTGACGCATTGTGACACCCAATTTCATAATGACATCCTCGTTCCCACATCCCAACGGCACGGTGCCTTTCTGGCACCTTGAGTCCCAGGAGCTTCACAACTTCCGGTCCACACCAAACCTTCCCGACGAAAGCGACATAGTTATCATAGGTGGAGGGTACAGTGCAGCTGCACTAGTCACGCATATTCAGAAAAAGTATCCCCATCACCCATCGATTTTGGTTCTCGAAGCTCGTCAACTATGCTCCGGGGCATCTGGGCGAAACGGTAGTGGCCCTTTTGTTCACTTACACAGACAAATCACTGACAGAATACTTAAAAACATCTAGGTGGCCACATTAAACCGGATCCATACCTTCATGCGTCTGAGATTGCTGCTCAGTATGGACTCGCTGCGGGCGCGGAAGTCGCAGATTTCGAAGTCGCAAACTTGAATGCCGCTAAAGAGTACATTGAACGTGAAGGTGTCGACTGCGATTTTGTCGTGACTAGAGCATGCGATGTTCACTTCTCTAGCAGTCAGGACGCGAGGATAAAAAAGCGCTTGCATAATCTCAAAGCTGCGGGAGTTGCCGCAGCCCAAACGGTGTCTGAAGTGGGAGAAGACAATGCCGAAATTGTGCGTGGATTTATTTCCCTTTACATCTCACGGCAGTTCCAGGATCAATGACTTGCAGCCTTCTGACTTGAGTTTAATATTAGGTATCGGGTGTAAAAGGCGCTAAGGGATGCATCAGCTACACCGCTGCACATCTATGGCCGTACAAATTGATTCACCATATGTTCACCGCGGCGCTCAAACATGGAGGTCTCAACCTCCAGACAAATACTTGTGCGACTTCCATATTCCCCACTACAGACTCTCAAAGTAGCTGGGTGATCCAGACAAACCGGGGCACTGTTAAAGCCAGCAAGGTTATAATCGCCTCAAATAGTTACACCCCGGCTTTATTACCTGAGTATCGAGAGCAAATCATCCCTTACCGCGCTGTGAGCTGCCGCATCAAGACTCCTAGCCCAGCACCACTTATTGTCAACACCTACGCCCTTCGATTCAAGGATTGGGACTTTGACTATCTCATTCCCCGACCTGATGGCAGCATTGTTGTGGGCGGGGCTCGCTCGGCCTACTTTCGCAACAAAGATCTGTGGTACAATAACACGGACGATTCTGAAGTTATCGAAGAGACACAAAAGTACTTTGACGGATACATGCAACGGAACTTCCGTGGGTGGGAGAACAGCGGCGCAAAGGTCTCGGAGATATGGACTGGCAGTAAGTATCATCGGCCGTTCATCTACGAGTTGACCGGACTGACACACCACACTTTTTAGTCATGGGGTATTCCCGTGACAAACTCCCAAGGCTAGGCCCAATACCAGGGAAGCGGGGAATGTTCATTATGGCTGGATGGACGGGCCACGGCATGCCTCAAATATTCCTGGTGGCCAAGGGGATGGCAGACATGGTAGTAAAAGATGTACCTTACTCCGGAACTGGGTTGCCTCGGGTTTTTGAAGAGACTGCATATCGCTTACAGAATGCACCGAACAAAGTGCTGGAGTCCTGGTACCAGGCTACTCAAGTCCCGCGGCTATGATAGCTAGCTCATTGATAAAATGGACTTGCTATATGTATTATTATTTATTTGCTGTTCGTTTGGAAGGATAAAATAGGAAATCTTGACCTCTCATCTTTAGCAAGAGTACAAGCATTAATTTCCGGTCTTGTAAGAATCACTCATGAGGTTTTATCTAACCTCCTGATCCAAGCGGGATCACAATTTTGGAAGAACATCTAATGGGAAGCCAGGAGAAGAGAGAGATAGAGAGCAATTGTATTGCTAACTGATAACTGCTAAGGGAGAAGAGGAAAAGAAGAAGAGGGAGAGGAGATTACAGTCCTGTCACACAGGGTCAGGTTGACACACGACAACAACATCTTGGATGCTTGTTTATGTTTAGAGAAACCTCATTTCGGTCGCTCTGCTCCAAGTTCAGCCCTCGGCCAACCTCAACCCACGATATTGGTATGACCGGGCTTTGTAATGTTATAGGACATAATTACTGTCATATTCGGTATTCACGCTCATCCCCATTGATATCAGATTCATAACCCAGGAATACTGCAAAACTTTCAGACCAACATCGGTTTGGGAAAGCTCCGCGAATTCGCAACATTGAACGGAGGGAGGTCCGCACCATCGATATCAGGATATCCATAGAGAGTCATTGCCTCCGAGTCCGCTTCTAAATCGCGTTCCCATTTTGCCACACTGTTCTCAAATGCCTTCAAGTTATCATCCTTGGTTAAATCAATTGGTGCCCTGTCATTGCCAATCTGCCGCATCTGCACCCCAGCCACCACCTCTGTCATACCGTAATCATATTGGCTCAAACCGGCATTGATGGCGCCAGACCGTATCCTTCCAGACACGATATCTGATGCCAGGTGTGGTTCTGCACAAAGTGTTCTGGCAAGCCCAACCCCATCCACAGTCTCCAAAGCTGTTTCCATGGCAGCGACGGTGAGGAAGCCACCGGTGACGTATACTTTAGTCTTAGAAAGTACAGGCACTATGGCCTCAGCGAACTCTAGGAAGAATGCTTCCCGGTTCTTAGTAGAGGCACGCTTGTGTTCGAATGCTGTGTCTTCATACGTGCCGCCGGACAACTCGACAAAGTCAAAGTGAGCTTCGTGTTCGAGCAATTGACATAGCTCCCGACATTCTTCTGGTGAAAATCCCTTATCTTGGAATTCAACGGAGTTTAGTTTGATGGCTAGGATGAAGCCAGAGGATACAGGGACCTTTCGGCGAATTGATTGGGCAATTTCGATGATAATGCGAGCCCGGTTTCGTAGCGAGCCACCGTAAATATCCGTTCTTTGATTGGTTTGTTGGGACAGAAACTGAGCAAGTAGGTAGCCATGGGCACCGTGCACTTGAATTCCATCAAACCCAGCTTTGAAAAGAAATTCCGCCGAGTGAGTAAACGTGTTGATAATATTCTGAATTTCGTCTAACGATGCCGCGTGCGGTTTGCCAAACTTCATTCCCCATATCTCCCGGTCGAGGTGAACATCCGATGCTGACACGGGGTTTGGAGAAAGCTTGATATTCACTTGGCGGCCAGGGTGAGACATCTGGCCTAAGATAAGGCTCCCGTGTGCCTTGGAAGCAGTGGCGAGTGCCTTGAAGCGTTCAAACCGAGTGCCGGAAAATGGGGCATCAGCAGGAATTGTTGCATTCCCGGGAGCCTCAAGGTTGGTATTGTCCACCATGATATTACCAGTCAGGATAACGCCAACAGAGCTTTCTCCCCATCGTTTGTAAAGATTGACAAGTTCTAGTGATGGGATACCTCTACTTTCACTGTTCACAGGAGACCATGATGACATACGCTCTGTCATAGCGGCCTTCATTAGACGGTTCGGCGCGATACGTTGAGAGAAGTGAAATTGCGAAGGCTCTCGCAACCGCGCTGGGTCGACATCGCGAGCACCATGACGAGGGACCATCGTTGCGAAGATATATATAAAAAGAATGGATATCGGTCTAGAGGCGGAGAGGGAATTCGAAGAGGATAATGTTTTTCAATTTGACAGTCGAAAGATTCTCTTTTCAAATGGTCATGCAAAGATGAACGATAACTTGGAACTCTAGATTAAAACTTATATGGAGTAGCCCTGGAGATGAGTACAGCTTACAAATTGTGTTAAATGTATTTTGGTAAGCCCGCTTATTCTCCTATAAGGGAAAGGGCCAAGAATACTATTGGTCAATCCAATTGTAATTGTTTTGAGAGAAAAGAAGGTCGAAATATACTCCGCGCTAGTCGCCTCGCCAAAAAGCCAAAAGAGGAAGGTGGAGATACCTACCTAGTTAGGTAATAGCGCTACCGGCTTATGCAAGGTGCATCGGTGATGAACTATCTCCCCGGAAACCGGCGCAGTTACCCAATCTAAATCAAACTAAGGCGAGTGTTACGTTCACGTCCGAAATCGCCGGATTCTGTGGGCGGGTTTCTTGCTCTTTTTGGCATGTTGGCGATCTCCTAAGCGTCAACGCATATCTTGACTCTGTTCTGGTACTGAAGTGAATATGAATTCTGGGGAAACTCGGGTGTGAATCATCTACTTGATAGAATATTTTGCCTCCAGCTGATACAAAAACAGGCATGAACTTCTTGGATCTTATGTCCAGCGCTTCGTACTTGCTGTCCAAAGTCCATTCATCAGACTAAGTTGCACAGTACATCATGTCTATCACGACTGGATTCCCAATCTCCTTGCGCGATCCTACTCTGTTGGATCGTCGGGGGTTGATAAACGGCGAGTGGCGGGACGCCATCAACCAGAAATCATTTCCTGTCTATGAGCCAGCTACAGGCAGTGTGCTTCACCCATGTGCCGACTTTGGACGTGAAGAGTTCGTTGAAGCGATCAATGCGGCACACGTTGGCTACAAGAGCTTTTATGAAGATACAACAGCCAAAGATCGAGCACAGCTTCTTCGGCGATGGCATGATCTTATAATCGAGAACGTGGAAGACTGTCAGTTATAAAACACCCCTCTTACCTCCGATTAACAGTGGAAAGCTGAATTTTGTCATTCAACAGTAGCGTTAATTTTATCTCTGGAAAATGGGAAAACATTGGCCGAAGCCAAAGGAGAAGTAACTTACGCGGCAACCTTCGTCGCCTGGTTTGCGGAAGAGGCAGTTCGCAACTACGGCGACGTGATTCCTTCCTCATATGCCAATTCAACTGTTCTCACTTACAAAGAGCCAGTTGGGGTGTGTGGAATCATCACTCCGTGGAATTTCCCTGCCGCCATGATTACTCGCAAGATTGCTCCAGCATTTGCCGCTGGTTGTTCCGTGGTTATTAAGCCTCCAAGTGAAACACCTTTCAGTGCGATTGCACTTGCAAAGCTGGCACTGAAGGCGGGTGTTCCCTCTTCAATCATCCATGTTATCCCCACCAAGGACCGCAAAGCTTCGCTAGAGCTAGCAACCAATTCGCTTGTGCGCAAGATCAGCTTCACCGGGTCAACGGCTGTTGGTAAGATGCTAACAAAACTAGCATCCGAAACGATGAAGAAAGTCAGTATGGAGCTTGGAGGGAACGCTCCCTTTGTAGTCTTCGAGGATGCCGACCTGGACCAGGCTGTTGATGCGGCGCTAATCTGCAAATTCCGTGCATCAGGTCAAACTTGTGTGGTGAGGATATGTACCTGTTCCTCCTAAGGAATACTGTGCTAACTCAGTATTCGTGCAAGTGTGCGAATCGGCTTTATGTTCATAAGCAAGTCCTGGAGGCTTTTGCAGAGAAACTTGCCGCCAAGGTGCGGACTCTCAAGCTAGGCCGTGGTATCGACGATGGAACGACTCAAGGTCCGCTGGTCAACGCTGCAGCCGTGGAAAAAGTGAAGGCGCACGTTGCGGATGCACTGGCCAAAGGCGGCCAGCTGCGGACAGGCGGTCAGGCGCCTAATCATCTGTCTGGCTTCTTCTTTGAGCCAACAATCATCACTGGTGCAACGCCTGATATGGATGTTGCGATCGATGAGACCTTTGGGCCCCTGGCGGCTATTTTCCCATTCGAGAGCGAAGAGGATGTGTTGACACAGGCCAACTCTAGTGAATATGGGCTGGCTGGATACTTCTTCAGCCAGAACGTCAGTCGAATTTTCCGCGTCGCGCGTCAGCTGGAATGTGGCATGATCGGTGTCAATACTGGTCTGATCAGCGCAGCGGAAAGTCCTTTCGGTGGCATCAAGGAAAGCGGCGTGGGCAGAGAGGGCAGTCGTTACGGCCTCGGCGAATACCAAAACATCAAGTCGGTTACTATTGGAAATTTGAGATGAGGTTATTGGAAGGGACGGCAATAAGCAATTCAGAGTCTATCGCAGGGACATCTAGATGAATTTCCGTTGAGTTCTAGTAATCTCCAGTCGAACCATCTATACTTCACCGTGGACAACTTCATGCCGAGTGGGGTATTTACAGTAATTCCATTTTGTTTTGGTATCGGAGATGCGGTCGTCTCACGATATTTGCCAGAACTTCCGGGTAACTAGTTGCTCCTGTCCCTTCCTCTTCTTCTTTTCCTCAACACAGTTGGTTAGTTTAATAAAGTCGTATTTAGCGGGAGGCCACGTAGGAAATATTATGGAGAAAGACTGTGTTGAATGTGGGGAGAAAGGAAGAGAGTGAGGGGGTCCTGTCACCCATTGTGGTGCACACCTTAGTAAGGATAACTGGTCCACGGGTGTATTTTGCCGTGCCGACACCGATATAGTGGACGATATACTGCATTTCATTCACTCCGTAAAGCTTATTGGGCATATGACAATATCAGATATGACAAATGGCAGATGTTGCCCAGGTGTACGACATCGATGACTAATCGTATTATGTATTTTTGATGGTATGTCCAGTACCAGTTGTCACATGATCTCATGGGTAAATTACCCCATCTCCACCGACTTTGACATTTACTCCACTCCGCTACTCGCCTGGGCATCTCCACCAACTTGCCCAAAATGGACACTAAACGAACTTCGTTTCTCCCCACGTAAAACTTGCTTATGGCTCAGTTGGACAATATGTTGTTCATAATGAATTATTTATATGTTGTAAATGACTGGTGCTTCTAGCGATTGCGTTGTCTCTTCCTTCCCAACCCCATCTCCGTCACACCCGGTTCTTCTTCAACACTCTTTCACAACCTCTGTTAATTTCACACCTGCCTAATAGCTATGACCTCACCAAAGAAGATCGTTGTCATTGGCGGTACTGGAATGTTTGGCGGCTCAGTCGCTCGTTCACTGAAAGACAATCCCGAGTTCGAAGTTGTGTTGACAACGCGCGATGCTAACTCGACCAAAGCCCGCGAGTGTCGTGAGCAGGGATATTTGTTGGTAAAGGCAGACTCCTGGAATGCTGCCGAGCTCGATTTGGTATTCACGGGCGCCTATGGTGTGTTTCTCAACACTGACTCAGACGACCCGAACTTCAAAAATGAGGTCGGCCTGCCGGAATCCGCCATGGGCAAAATCGTGATCGACGCTGCCATCCGTCAAAATGTCAAATACTTTGTTTTCTCGGGACTTCCACAGTCTAACCGCCTTACGGACGGAGAAGTGTCCATCGTGTCCTTCGACAACAAGAACGCCATTGCCAACTACGGACGTAAGGCTGGGTTTGAAGCCTTTGTTGAGGTCAATTCTGGTTGGGCTATGGATATCCTCTTCATGGAGACGTACGCGAATGCATTCGGTGGATTCGCGACCATTCCAGACTCGGAAGGCTTCCTCAGTTTGAAAGTCTTCCCTATGAGCAATGACACGGGGCTGATCCCATGGACCTCCGTGAGAGACGATTACGGCGATGCTGTACATGCTGTTTTCTTGGAACCATCAAAATATGCCAATCGCATTATCTGGGCCATATCCGAGGCAGCCAGCTTCCAAGATGTGGCTGATACATACAACCGATTGACCGGTACACAAGTCGCGAGATTCGTACCGCAAACCGAGCCCCTCAAAGCTAGCACCCCCGGCAAAACCAAGGAAGTCAACGGACTGCGCAACTATTGCCACTACATGCAGGGGAAATACTGCAACAATCAGGTAACTGATAATCGTTTGCTGGGAGAGATGAGAGAGCTCAAAGCGCTTGCAACAAAGGCGCGAGGAAAGGGACATGCGTCCACACAGTCTATCGACGGCTTTCTACGCGACAACGCCACCGTCAAATTGCAATCACCCATGTCGAAAATTTGATTATTCTGAAAGGCCAACGAAGTTAAAGAACTGTGAAGAAAATCAAATAAAGTACTCTGTGGGGATGGGCCTGATAGGCAAGTGGTCAAGATATCTGGAGGATTAGGCCAGTAGCTTAGGATAACTAGTGTTTATAACTAGCTAGTTCTGAACTCGTCTCTTCCAATTTCCAACTTTTCCGCACTTAGTTTGTTTTCTAGCGCAGAGTGTATCTAGAAACGAAGTACTCTTGGGAGCCTCTAAAGATCCGGTAGGTATAATACGCCGAAGTTATCAAGAAAGATAAACTTGATATAGAGCTTGAATAAGTAGTGTACTAAATAAGCGCTATACCTATTATATTTTTAAATTTATAAAAAAGCCAAGTCGGGGCGAATATTTTCAGTCAACATAGCATGAACCAATATTATGGTGACACAGTATAAGTAAATTGCCAAGACTACTCCGCATACTCAGTCCTTTCACAGTGCAAAGATAGCATGTGTGCTGAAGTTTTTTGTAAGAGATTCGATTCGCCCGGTGGAGACGCAGTTGGGGGCTTCGCCTCGAATCTAAAACGGGAATCTCGGTGCACCACCGGCGGGCCTCGTGTGCTTCTCATATTAGGCAGGTAATTTATCCCTCCTTGGTAGGTTCCCTATGTCACTCGCCGAACTCACTAGGAACACCCGTATTTCTAGTCACGACGACTGGCCACACATATAAACACAGCAAATCCCGCGCAGTCGAAAAGTATCTTGCAATATATGTTCAAAATGTCTAACTTAACTCAAACTATCACTGCCCCCAATGGTGTGAGCTACCAACAGCCCACCGGTCTTTTCATTAATAACCAATGGGTCGCTTCGTCGTCTGGCCAAAAGCTCCAGTCTATTAACCCTGCGTCAGTAACCCACCCTACAACCTCAACTTATCCTTGAAATTGAAATTGACTGATCATGTTCATAGAACCGAGGAAGAGATTACTTCAGTTCAGGCCGCCACGGCGGAAGATGTTGACAAGGCGGTTCGTGCTGCCCGCGCTGCATTTGAGGGAGAAGAATGGCAAAATATTGTTGGGACTGCTCGTGGCAAGTTGATGCACAAAGTGGCCGACTTGGTTGAAAGTCAGCAACATGTTCTAGCCACAATTGAGGCACTGGACAATGGCAAGCCCTACTCCCAGGCCCTGGGTGACATTGAGGAGGTCTTCTCGGTTTTCCGGTATTACGGAGGCTGGGCCGACAAGGCTTACGGACAAACTATCGAGACTAGTCGCTCCAAGTTTGCTTATACCATGCGCGAACCTATTGGTGTTTGTGGTCAGATTATTCCGTAAGTTCCCCTTTCAACGTGTCCAGCATCTCGACTTGTTCAATCTGTCACCTGAATACCCACATGCTTTCAACCAAGGTCCTTTATATGCTAACGGGTTTATCTACCCTTATCTAGATGGAACTATCCACTCGGGATGGCAGCGTGGAAGTTGGGCCCTGCACTAGCTTGCGGTAATACAGTGGTTATTAAAGCCGCCGAGCAAACCCCTCTTTCTATTCTCTATTTTGCAAACATCCTGGTTGAAGCAGGGTTCCCACCCGGTGTGGTCAATATCATCAATGGCTATGGTCGTGAAGCTGGCTCAGCCTTGGTCCAGCATCCTGAAGTCGACAAGGTGGCATTCACCGGCAGTACACCTACAGGTAAACAGATAATGCGGATGGCCAGTGATACCATGAAAAACATCACGCTTGAGACAGGAGGGAAAAGCGCTCTCGTCGTCTTCGATGACGCTCAGATCCCCAATGCAGTCAAGTGGGCACATTACGGTGTGATGGGCAACATGGGCCAAATCTGCACCGCAACATCGAGGATTTTTGTGCACGAGAAAATCTACGATACTTTCATTCAAAGTTTCAAAGAATACGTTGCCAAAGTCCAAGTAATTGGCTGCCCATTCGAGGAGAAAACGTACCAAGGCCCCCAAGTCTCCAAGGGTCAATTTGAAAAGATTCTCGAATATGGCAGAATTGCCCAGGAGGAAGGTGCCACAATCGTTGCCGGCGGCAAGGCTGCCGAAGGTCGACCCAACGGTAAAGGATACTTTGTGGAACCTACGATAGTTCGTGATGTGCAGCCGCATATGCGAATCTACAAAGAAGAGATCTTCGGGCCATTTGCGGTCTTCGTCAAATTCTCAACCGAGGCAGAAGCAATCCGGTTATCGAATGCGACGGAATATGGCCTTGCCGCTGCTGTGTGCACAAGTGATATTACGCGGGCTCACCGTGTGGCTAACAAGTTGAAAGCTGGCATGGTCTGGATTAATTCCAGCAACAATAGTGATTTCCGTGTACCCTTTGGTGGAGTGAAGCAGAGTGGTATTGGAAGAGAGTTAGGCCAGGCAGGGTTGGATGCGTACTCGCAACTCAAGTCGGTTCATTTGAATCTGCAGCTTACAGAGCTAATCTAGCGTTGTGATTAATTTATCTGGTGTGGACTGAAAGAACTGAACGAACGGCATGTATCAAAGAAACACTTGTACTCCGTAACTATCGAGGTCTACCCGATTAAGATTATGTAAGCGATTTTGACAACCTTGGAACCCTGGAACCTTGGAAGTCTCCTCAAACTGAAACCAACCGACTGACTACTGAAAGACTATTTTCTCCAACGACAGATGTATGGCCAATCCCCTTCCGATTTTCAATGTTTGATCCACCCCGGTTCGAATCCACTGGCTAATAGTGAGGCTAAGAACGTATAGTAAGCCAGTGCCAAGACTACTTCTGAGACTTTTTCCCACTTTTCAGGGTCTTCGGCAAGAAATCATTGTCTATGATTGGACAACGACTTATTCATGGAGAACTAGCTGAACCTGTCCGGTCGAAGCTCTGCCTAGCGGAAAATAGTAACACCCCTTTGAAGAGATTTTAATTTAAGACATGGGAGTTCAAATTGTCTACTCCGTAGAAACTGTGTGCAATGTCTACGGTTGAACATGTATACATCTAGAAGCACTAATGAATGGATCTTCGGTGGGCTGATGGCTACCCAGGCAATCTTAATTCTCGCCATTGAAATGTGAGTCTCAGCTCCCGTGGAGACCTAGGACTTGTCTAACAGGACCCCAGCTTTATCCTTGTGGAATGGCAACTATGGATGCGCCCGCAGGCCATTCAAATTACCCCTTCCTATATCGTCCCTATCAACGCAGGAATCATTTGGTTTGCCTGCGTCTATGAATTCTTACTCTCTGTCGACGCTATGCGTCATAAGAACAACATCCTACTGTTCGCTATCTGCGTCAGTAATGTTTTCGCCACGGTCTTCGCGGCCATGCAATATCCGGCCATGAAGGGCTTCTGCGAATCCATGCCGAAAGAGCGGACTATGTATGACATACCGCTCGTTGATATCGAAAGAAACATATGGCCGCAAATCCGAGGCCCTCAACTCGCTGTTGCTATCCTTGTTGGGCTTTGTACCCTCGGAATCTGGGGACTGGCCTTCCAATTGCATAAACAGTATGCCTGGTCCATCTACCGAAGTGTGCAGGGTGATTCACGTATAAGAGCCCGATATCTCGCATATGAAGTAAGTGCATGATCATTACTTGTGCTTCCAGCTGCTAATTTAGTCACAGGTTTATGTGGTTTTCGTCAAATTAGGCGCATTCTTCGTCGTCTGCTTCGTTCTGCATTATGGCTTGATTGATGTCCACTTCATCGAGCCCGAATTTGGCTTAACCATGTCAATTCCACCAGCCCTAACTGTCGTAATAGTCTTAGGGGTATACATTATCCGCAGGGAGCATAAACCGCTAATGATATTAGTCATTGTAAGTCGAAACCTCATTTACTCTCTCGGATATCAATCCCCAAGTCTCGCTAACAGAAACAGATCTGCCATTTGGCCATAGTCGCATACCTTATTTCCCGGCTCGTTGTACTTTTTGGGAACGGTCATCTTTCCAGAACTCCTACAAAGGATATGACGCTGCTTTTCGCATTTGCGTCCTTGATCTTGACCTGTCTCTCTCTTGCATGTGGGATCAAGTGCTTCCTGAACTTTGGGCATGGACTGAAGTTTATTCTGGCTGGCAAACCTCATTCGGTTCGGGCGTCTTATGACTTCCACACCGTCTCTAGACACACTCCTGTGCCGGATGATACCTCATATCGCCGGTTGTCTCTTGCTTAGGTTTGGAACTACGCTCTGACTGTACATTATACTTAATTAATAATACCTAGTTTATACATTCGTGGGCAAGCGCATAGTACTCTACGTCTTAAAGTAGGAAATTCTCACCCATTATTTCGGTAAGGCAAGTAATACATTTTTATTGTTGTCACGCTCGAAAGATTCTCAGCAGTCATCATCTCCTTCCTACATGCAGAACTCCCCACCAAGATACATCACGCCTCCTTAACAGCTAACATTGCCAATCGCCTCGCAACCACACCTATCATTCCAACCGAACTTTTTAGTGCATGTTCCATGACAGCTGGCATAATCCAACCAGGTAGTGACCTTCAGTCCCCTCTTACACCATATTTATACACTTGCGACGATCCATTTCCCATCAAAAAAAAACGTCCACTTATTATGACGACATAATAGAGATTCTCCACATTTCATTGATCGGTTGCTGCTCGGTGATGGTATGGGTCACCAGTTGCTTGATTTCTTGATGTGATCACTCAGCACTCGAGCATGCGCAGTTTTGTCTGCAGCTTTAGCGTTTCCCATCTGAAAATCGTGCAGTTGTCAGATTGCATCAAGATATACCGAGGTCCACGGGTAGTTATATGGCTGACTCAACCCGACGGTGGAATTCTTGCCGACACAGCACACCGCCCCAAGATCGCGCGCATACCTAGAATACTGCCACCTACTTCACAGAGCATCTGCTTTACTGTTTGTTCAGCATGTCAAACCGACCGGAAACGGGCACGCGAGCTTCCGGCAGCGTTCGGCGACCGAGGAAACGGGCACCCGTGGCTTGCCAGTCATGTCACGCTCGTAAAGTCAGGTGCAGTCTTCCACAGACCGGTGCACCATGCGCCAATTGCTCATTGGACAATGTTTCATGCGCGCCCCGTGTGGGCAGGAGATTTAGGTGAGCCAGGGGTAGAGAAGAAGGCAAATCAGTCTGATTGCATGGAAGGCTAACGAACGGCGTTTTGATGCAGGCCGGAATTACGATCTCCACCCTTAAGGATACCTTCGCCGTCCAATATTGCTTCCACAGCACAAGCCAATCATTTGGAAAGCTGCAGCTTTCCACCCAACCCCGAGAGCCTCGTTGCCTCGGAGATTCCTTCTCCCAATAGCGGTCATGGTCATGTGGCACCGTTGGCTGATACCGGTGCCAGCACCCCGTACCGTCCATTGAATGAGCATTTCAGCCACCGCGGCGAAGAAGGCGAAACGGACACAGTGCAGACTGGCGGTGATACGCCGGAGAGCCGTTATTCCCCTTTATATGGTAGGAAGCATATCACTTTTTAGTCTTCGATAGCGCATAAGCTGTCAATGACCCGTTATGATACTGACTTCGATAATAAGGCGATCCTCGAGGCTTCGCTCTTGTGGTCGACATTTGTGAGCCGGAGAGGAAGGAAAAGAGCGGCCATTTCCTCGTCCCACGAATAAACCCTACGCATATAGATCCAGAAACTATCGATTACTTACGTCTAAAGGGCGTCTTCAATTTGCCAACTCATGCTGTTTGCGATACGCTTATACAGATATATTTTCACCATGTGCATCCTTTCTTTCCAATTGTTGAAGCCAATTCATTCCTTGGGGTCTTTGAAACCTCGCGTGATGAAATAAGCATACACCTTTTGTGGAGTATGTTCCTAGCCGCTGCGAATGTATGAGCCCTACGAATTCTCCTTAATAGCACGCTAATAGAAGATAGTTCGCAGATGACGCCACCTTGAAAGCGGCCAATTTCTCGTCCCGAAAAGAGATGAAGCATTCGATGTATATCCGTGCTAAGGTTATAACTAGATAGATATACTTTTCAAAAGGAAATCGGCTAATTAAAGTGTTATAGGCTCTTTATGACGCAGAATATGAGAGAAGGAAGATCACCTTGATTCAAGCGGTCCTTTTGATGGGCTTTTGGTATTCTGATACTGAGGATAGAACGGGGCCTTGGCACTGGAATGGCATCGCTATCAGCCTCTGCCAAACGATTGGACTGTACCGGTTGCCAGATACCAGCGAAAACCACTTGAAAACTATATCGGCGAGCGATAGAAGACTATGGCGGCAGATCTGGTGGAGCTGCCTCTATCGCGAAGCCTGGTTCTCTGCCGGCATGGGTAGGCCTATGCGTATCAGCCTAGCCGACTGTAACACCCCCGATGCCGGATGCCAACGACTCTGATGAATTGCTCGCAGGGCTTCCGGATAGTATACGAAAAAAGTATATCCCCGACGGCACTGAAGATTTATCCAAATTATGGACTGAGTTACTATGTCTTACTGTTTCTTTATCGAATATTCTCTCGTGGCAACATCGAGCCGAACGGACATGGCCTAGCAGAACCGAAATAGGGCATATGGAAGATAAAATTCGTGAATATTACCACCGCAAAGACCACAACATGACCCACGGACATCGCCAGATCGTTTCCTCGCATGCCTATCATCTCGACCTATACCTAGAGTAAGTACTTTTCAAGTGCATTGCAAAATTATTGAGCAGTCCCCGAAGACCTAACAATATGACCCTAGGTCTGTCATACTGATCCTGTACCGACCCTTTCTTCTTGAGAAGCCAGAAGTGAACTCACCTAGTGCGTCCGCGAACGAATGGAGATCAAACATAGAGCGGAAGATGAGAGCTGCAGCAATGAGCACAAACGGGATCCTCGGCAATATGGCCAGTGCTGATATGATCAGCAGCTGTCAATCGATGATGTACGTGTATCTCCAGATGCCGATAACGCATTCAAAATTTCAAGATGCTAAGTATCAGTAGCTGCATTGCCCTGGTTCCCACATTGCAGGTTTATCTTGTCGACTCTACATCAACGAAGAGCCTCGTGCGACGCATGGGCATCCACAACCTCGAACTGTGTATGGTTGTTATTGAAGAGCTTAAAACGACATATTTCGGCGCGGAAATACTTTTCAGAATGTTCACCAAGGCACAAAGTCAAGTTCGCAATCGGAGGGTTGCTGCCGCCGCCGCGGCTGCTGGGAAGGATGTTCATCAGTCTTCATCAAATGCCGACGCAGGTATCGTGACGGACGTGGCTGATGATGTATACCCAAACAATATGGAGGCATTGGATGTCTTCTCGGTGGCTTGGAATCCCTTTGCTCAAGTGGCAGCCAACGGCTTTTTGGACAATAACGAGTACGTATGAGGCTGATCCTCTACCCCCTTACTCTTTACATATTGTTCCCTCACACCTCCCCAACGCGGTTGAGCCTAGTTGCCCTGCGAAATCGCTAATCGTCATTAATCCTCGTGGCAGGTTAATGAGTTTTGAATCTGACTTCACACTAAGTCAATCGATGTTTCCTGAAATCGAACAGTCGTCTGAAATTACAGGAAGAAGCTCAGACAATACCGTCTTGTGAGCATCTGGTATTTCCTTCCCCAGTCCGAACCTTGTCTTGTTTTATATATATATATATATATTTGAATAATCTCTCGCCGATCTCACACTGTTGCGGTCCTTTCCTACGAGTTATCGTGGGTTTAGCCACAAGCCACACTAGGGCAAGTGCGCCGGCGGTCAAAATGGATTCTGTATACTCAGAAATTGGGGTGATAATGATATAAAGCATTGATGATGCCGCCTGCATCGTTCGAAATTCCTACTTCACATCCTAAAGCTTCTAACTCATTTACATCTTGCTTCGAGACAGAGCCTTTGCCATCTTGGCCTGTGGGACGCCCTGGCAGAAACGATCCAGACCACCAAACATTTCCAGAGGAGCCTGTTCATCCTGTTCTCTGATCAAGCGCCGACGCATAAGAGCCTTAGTCCCCAGAAGACTCGAGCCCACCAGATGATCGCCAAAGGTCTGCTGTAGGTCCGCAATTACCTGTTCGCGGAAATTGCTCTTGTCTTGAAAAACCTTGTTGACGAACCCAACATGAGCCAACTCGCTAACAGGGATCTTCCTTCCCAGAATAAGTGCTTCATTCGCCTTCCCTTGACCCATCCGCTGCACGAATGCAATGCTAGCACCACCTTCAGCTACAAGGCCGAGTGACGTAAACGGAGTCATCAGGTAAGCGTCGGATACCGCGTAGATAAAATCCGAGTGGGAAATCAAGGCTGCTGAAAGCCCAATAACGGGTCCATTCAGAGCCGTTACCAGGATCTTAGAGTGGCTATAGAATGCCCTCGCCACGTCTATGTTGTTGTTCACCAATTTTGGAAGCCAATAGGGGCGAGAGAGCGCGTCCTCCATAGATGGTGCATCGCCTTTAAGGTCGGCTCCCCTACATATCTGTATCAGATTCTGTTCGTTTCCTTTGTTTTAAAACCCAGAAGGGGTTAACATACGCAGAGAAAAAAAGGGCCTTCGCCTATCAAGACAGTAACGTAGATTTGCGGATTGTCATCGGCCTCTCGAAGCAAGCTCGCAAGACGATAGTACAAGCTTTGTGACAAGGAGTTGAATTTCCTTGGATTGTTCAGGGTGATAATTGCAAAGATGCCGTTAACGTCCAGGCGGACAAGATCTTGTTCGGCCATAGTTAAGTGATGAATGAAAAATAGACGATGAAGAGTACCTGAGAAGTTGATTTCGCATTCGATAGTAATACTTGTTTTCTTATAACTAACTACCTAACTAGTCAGTTAGTTAGTTAACTCCTGCCTCAACTGCTCCCTGTTCCCGCTGTTGTTACTCCCGCGGCTGTTTAGTGGGTCTCTTCATCGCCTCGGCACAGGCTTTGTTCCTATTCGTCCAGTGCTGCGCCTCGGCATTCGGTATTGGATCTATGTTTTGATGTTGGTCACTTCTTTTGTTGTTGTGTTGGTCAGTTCTTGTCCAGACTTACAAAGTGTACGGGTCTTTCGTGCCCTCGCAATAGGCTTCCTCCTACACGAAGATCAGACCTAGAACACCACCACATTATTCTCCCGTTGATATCTATGTTGTAGTTCACTGTCTCCAGCGACCGAGTGTACTTAAATCTGCATAAATGGAACGTGAACTACTTTAGTGACCGACAAATTTTACCATTCCATGACTCCTATTAGGTGTTAAATGATGTATGTTTACATCGAGTATACTAACTAGTTAGCTTCTGTCATCCCAGGTCCCCGCCACAACCTTCCAATAGCGATCAGGGTCAGTTTTCATGTGAGCAACGTGCCCGCTTCCAACCCATGCCTCCTCCCTTACTCGCATACCCTGGTTGGCAGCCACTCTCGCATGAGGCATGATATTCTCCGCTCGGCATATCTCATCTGTGTCACTATAGATGTAGGTCCGAATTGCCTCCTTTCTTAGCCACTCCTTAGTCCTGCCTTGGGATTTCCCCCCACCTTCAAGGCTGTTCAGGTCATCGCATACCCTGGCTGCCATGTTTCCTTTTCCCATCCATGTGGGAAGAACATAAAAAATGAAAACCAGAACCATGATCACTGCCTTCGCGGGTAGGCGGATCAAGAATGCTGACGGGAGGGTCAAGCTCAGACTTGCAACTAGGGATTGGAAATGTGCCCCCGTTGGCGTACTGTCGAGGATCACCGCGTTGACAGGAAGTGGGTGGCCGGTGTCCTCGTGGTATTGTCTTGCAAGACATGTGAGGTGCCCACTTCCACCATTGGAGAGAGCATGTGCAAGAAACGTTCGATTTGACTGGTAGTTGCGACTAGATTGTAGTTGGGCACATATAATTTCTACCGCCGGTTTGAGCTTTCGCTGCAGGGCGCTTTCGGAAACGAGAAAAAAGTCCGAAGAGAAGGTGCGTGCCAGTAAGATCGGGGAGGAAGGGTACAAGGCGCGGTAAGCATGGATGTACTTCATGATGTGCTTCCAAGACGCATCCATCCATGAGCAAAGTAGGATAAGATCGGGGTCATTGCTGGCCTTGAGAGGTGGTTCCGTGGCAGGTGCCGAACATGGGCCAGGATAAAAGTAGTATGGAGAGTTCGAAATGTGTGTTAAG
Source organism: Penicillium verrucosum (assembly GCF_028828655.1). Lineage (NCBI taxonomy): Eukaryota > Fungi > Ascomycota > Eurotiomycetes > Eurotiales > Aspergillaceae > Penicillium > Penicillium verrucosum. The sequence continues at coordinate 415,710 of NW_026643214.1, read as the reverse complement.
ACCGCAAGAGGGTCATCGTTGAAATCTTTGGATGACATGAGAGAAGTCACAAGCCCACAATGACCTACTGCGTTCGTATCACAAAGGGGAAGAGAAGTCAGGGGTGCAGCAATAATAAATGCATATTGTAGCTTGCCGAGGATATACCTTTTTTTTGGGTCTGGTCTACACAAGCCGAGGGAGTAAGCCGAGGGAGTGGTCATGACCAAATGCCATAACGCTTACTGCCCCGGCAAGTAAGTCTGACTATTTTTGCCTGGAATATATGTTCCGCGGGTTACTGAAACTGTGCCGAGCGCAAATGGGTAATCAAAGTCTATTTTTACACCGAAAGAAGCGGGTCAAACCGATATTTCCTTGCTAAGTGATTTATTGAAGTAAGATGTTTGGTTGATTACAACTCCCATGTCACATGTGAACGATCTTATTTCCATAGAAAGCGTAGCTAAAGGAACCAAACACAGACTAAGATTTGGCAAGCACATCGGAGCAGAGGTATCCTTTTCCACGACCAGAAACGGACCGGAGAAATGGAGATATCTCGGGGCTATACGAACTGGATAGGGTGACCTCTGCGGGAAATGGGACCTTATTGAGTGCATACTGGTCTATGTACCGATGTACCGTTCAAGGTGTCTTGACTTAATTCTCGGTATTCTGGGTCCCAATACTTCAGCAACCGGTCAGAAATTGGTTCATGATTGATGAACAGGCCATTATTCCCGAAGGTGCGACACCATGTCTCCGGTGACAAGTTACAATGGTTGGCTTGTAGGGTAGTCCAATGAGAAATGTCGTCTTCGCTAGGATGTTTGTTTTGGTAGGATAAGTGATGTGGTGAGATTGTGTGGTAGGTGAGATGTGTGTTGTGCCGTGCCTACACATTACGTTGTACTTCATGATATCTCATCTACCCTGTAGACTCTAACAAATACGACACAATGACCGCTATACTATTGTCTGGAATATGCACCAACTCTGCACAAATTTCATTCCACGTGACCACTAGCCTAAAATAGGGTTGACCCACTTACCTTATTCCAACTTTATATATCAGCTCCTTTAAGGTCGTACATTATACATCGTACACCCCTTTCAAGGTCATCAAAACTTATTCATTTAAATGTTAATCTCAAGAGATCATTTGAATGCAAAGAAGAAAAAGAAGAATAAGAGAAAGTACTCAGATAAGACATATATACCGGATAATGCCTGGCACTCAAGACCTTTCCCTTTCCGTTTTAGTGCTCACCCCTTGCCGCTTTTTGGACACTGAGTAAAACCGAGCACGTCCCTAAATGTTACCTACAGGGTCACCTGACCAATGAACACGTTGTAGCAGACAGTTCACAATGTATTTGAATAACAACGCTGACTATTGAAAGATTCTGGATAACTTCAGCGCCGTTTCAGACCCCGGAGAGTTAAGGGGAAGTCGTTATTGTAATCGAGGGTACCGATCTTTGTTGTTCCGCCTGAGTGTGAGCAGGGGTATTTTGTTGCCTCTGCTGCATCGAATGAGGGCTTTGTTTTACCTGGGGCTGGTGAGTTGTTGAATCCCCAGCCCTTTGATCATCACCATGCTTTGAAACTCGTCGAGACAAAACCCGCCGAGTAAAGCGGGTAAGAGCCCAGATGCAAGCTTTGAAGCTTCTGCCAACAGCTTGAAATGTTTTGACAAATGGACGCAAGAGGAAAGCAAAGCTACTGGTGACAGCATTGAAACCGAGAGCAAAGCGGTCGTCGGGAATCAGGCGAAGAATCATGGCCCACGGCATACAGCCCACGGCACAAATGAGACAGACAACCCACAAAACGCCATTGATACGAGTAACGCGAAATGCCTGACCGCCAATGAATATAATCATAATTTGTCCGCCCACAATGACGGCATTGATACCTAGGAACCAATAATTTTTGAATATACCCTCGAAGACATTGAACTTATTGTCGAGGCGGCGGCAGTTAAGTTCATTGAAAATCTGCATCCAAACGAATGTGTTAAAAACAACGGTCGAAAGTTGCTTGGCCCGGAGCTCTAGGTTGTTGCTGTCAAGTTGTGGGCTCAAGATTTGGTCCCCAGCGAAGTATAGCATAAAGATTACGGCGAGTTTATAGACTGTTTGCCCGAGGATCATCTTCCACATGTTCATCGTGAAGAGTGGGGCACTTTTCGGCACGGGTTTTCGATCTAGAATTTCAGGTGTAGGGCCGTCGGTGGCTCTAGATTCCATGATCCGTTAGCAGGATAGTAGACATGCCATGGTAGAAGGGCCTAATATTTACAAGGCTAGAGCAGCAAACGTATCCATTATGAGATTGACCCAGAGCAACTGCACCGCATTCAGCACTGGGTTGTTCGAATCGCTATAAATTGACGACACGAACGTCAGAATAACGGCCGTGATGTTGACAGTGATTTGGAATTGAAGAAACTTGGCGACGGCGTCATTCACCGTCCGTCCCCAGGCGATCGCCGTAACAATAGATCGGAAATTATCATCGAGGAGAATGATTGAGCTAGCTTCTTTAGCTACCTCAGTACCGGCAATACCCATAGAAAATCCGACGTCCGCGGTTCGCAATGCAGGCCCGTCATTTGTGCCGTCACCCGTTACAGCAACTGTTTCGCCAAGATTCTTGAGACGTTCTACCAAGAGACGCTTATCCTCTGGCGAAGAACGGGCTAGGACCTGTAGGCGTGGAATCACCCGATCTAGTTCCTCGACCGATAGATGTCGGAATTGGTGACCTTCCATGACTAGGCCGTCCGTTTTGATACCGCAAGATGATGCAATGGCGACAGCAGTTGCAATGTTGTCACCAGTTACCATTTTCACTTGGACACCCGCAGAATGGCATCTGCGAATCGCTGGAGAAACTTCAGGCCGGAGGGGATCCTGAATACCCACCACCCCAACCCATGTCATGTCTCGGAAGGCATCGTCAAAACCGGCTAAAGATGGATCATCTTCTATCTTCTCCGCCCCTGTGGGAGGCCAGGCCAAGTAGTCTTTATATACGAACCCGATGGTTCGAAGGGACGCAGTAGCGAATTGATTGATGATCTGAAGGATTTGATCTCGCTTAGCGTCGGAGAGGGGTCCCGTTTGGAGTCCGTTGCTAGCAGAAGTTATTCCTGTAATTTGCGTAGAACACGCATCGATCATAAGCTCAGCGGCCCCCTTCACAAGAAAACGGTACTCTCCTCCAGGAAGCCGGTAAACGAGACCCGTTGATTTCCGGGTCGAGTTGAATGGAAAAAATTGGACAGTAGTAATCTTGACGGATTCACGCTCTAGTGTAAGGTCCATACCTAAATAGTCATAGGCTAACTGGAGAAGGGCAACTTCAGTCTTGCTTCCGATGAACTCTTGCTGCCCGCCCGCTCCTTCCTCGAAGGCGGTAGAATTGAGGGCAATACTCTTCAGTATAAGATCTCGAACCGGATCTGAAATTTGTTGCAAAACGGATGCGATATTCACCGAGTTAGCCTCATCCTCCGGCATTCGGCTGAAGCTGTGACCTGAGCCCCATACACCGGCGACAACCGTCATCTTATTTTGGGTCAAGGTTCCTGTCTTATCTGAGCATATCACCGTAGCATTTCCCATTGTTTCGCAGGCTCGTAAAACGCGAACCAGATTGTTCTCCTTGACCATGCGAGTCGTGGCAAAAGCCAAAGCGAGTGTCACGGCGAGGGGAAGGCCCTCTATGAGATTGGAAAAGATATGAGAAACAAGGAAAGTCCAAATTCCGTGACTAGGTACTTGCCTGGTACTGCGACAACGATAACGGTGACCGCCACGATTAAAATGTCGACAAAATGCTGCCCCTTGACAGTTGAACTCTGATCAGGGTGATTGGGAAGATCGGCAATGAACTGAAACACTAGGACAAGGAAGAGAATGATAGCGGCACTATGATTCATTGTGAGCGCCTTCCTTCCATATATAGAAAGTTCAATCCTTACGCTGTTCCCAAGTATCCGATCCAATTTGCAAGACGACCGAGTTTGACCTGGAGCGGTGTTGGATCATTCGAGACTTGTAAAGATAGCATGAGTCGACCGTACGTGGAGAAAGGTCCAACACCAGTCACCAGATAGGTCCCCACGCCTTCCAGTACCTTGCTGCCAGAAACCAAAAATGGGTCAAGGGTTTTATTGGCACGACCTTCAGTGATGCACCGCCATACCCCATGTCCATTCGTCTTCTTTATCTGATCTGATTCGCCGGTGACTGATGATTCGTCGCATTTGACACCATACCCCGAGATCAAGACCCCGTCAGCTGGAATAGAGTCACCAGGCTCAAGGTGTAGCACGTCGCCCACCATAATATCATATATCGATATCATTGCCGACTTTCCGGAGCGAACAGCTTTGACATCGCGGTCATTATTCTGATTGGAAATCAGATAACCAACATAACCTAAAGACGGGCCAATTTACTTACTCGTTTATTAAGTTTTGCAAACTGTTTCTCCTTTTGCCAGTCATTAGCAGCTGTGACAACGGTCACAATCAAAATTGCCACGCAAATGGCGACCCCTTCCACCCACTCCACGCCCGTGCCGGCATCTACCGATTCGTAGATCCCTAAAGATAAGGAGATGACGGCGGCGATGGTCAAGAGAATAATAATTTTATCGTTGTATGCAATCCAAAATAGCTTGAAAATCCCAACTGACTTTCGAGCTGGTAATCTGTTCTCAGAAAAAATGCGTATACGGTCCTCGAAACCCGACCGATTGTTGGTTGTTGCAGCCAATCCTCCTGTTGGGTTGTCGTGTAGTTTTGATTCAACGAGACAGGTTGGCCCATCGTACATGTGTGAAATTGCTTGCTGAAGGTCTATGAAACCATCCAATCGACCCTCGTCGACGGATAGACCGGCATCAAGGTCCGTTCGTAGTCCTTTCCTTAACCCTTCCAACCCACCAACAACGAAGAATGCTGCGAGTGACTTCGGATTTTGCAATTTGTTGAGCTGTCCAGGTGAAAAAGCAAAAGGGCATCCGTCAACATGGAACGCATCATCCCGGGAATCCAGCGTCGCCGCTTCTAACAGCGACACGTCATCACAGTAAAATTTGGAAGTCTGAGCTGAATATAAATCCGAAAGAGTCATGGAATGGGCCATTGAGCGCTCAGTAGACGCGATCGACTGCGAGCGCGGACGCAGGACACCCTCATCAATCGATGGCGAAGACCGATGTAAGGCTTGAGGGAACACCGGTAGGAGTGTATCATGCTTTTCGCTCACATCATCAAGTGAGTGGGATGAAGACGGGGCATGGTTTGGATTGATTGGTTCTAGACATGCCGTTGGCGCTGCAGGTGATAAAGCCGATAAGGACGACCGCTGACAGGGAATTGGTATCAGATCACTTTGTGCTGATGCATTTTCAGGTTCGATAGTTCCTTCATCAAAGGAATCCGTCCCCAAATAGGATAGATTGGTTGAGGGCTGCTGATAATAATTGTCACGAGAAGAAGCCATAATTGTTTTTTTGCAGGACCGTTATTCCTCTGGTAGATTGATCAATGGAGATTATTCACCTCCCATGAGAGGGAGCCGTTTCATGTATCAAGCTATTGTTCGCTTATGATGCTCCTAGTAGGGGGCTGTGCAATTGTGCCCAGGAAGCCTTTCAGGGTTGAGAAGGCTTTCGTCCATGGGCCAGCCTTCACAAGCTTGCAGGCCAGCACAAATGCCAAGAAATTTTGGACAGGATATCCAGTATGATCTTCCCGATCCCGGATCTCATGTTCAGGGAGCCCCATAAAGCAGCAAGGCTACAATATGGAAGACCACAAATATTTACTACGTGAACCAAGCGCTAGCAGAACTAAACGAGCACATGCCGAGTTGGCCAAACGTTAATACACAGGCGAGCGTTGATACCGGCACACTGGCGCTCTTGGGACTTGCTGGAAATGTAGCGTTGTTTCCTCTGTAAATCACACTATGTCTTCTGATTTGTTCAGTCCGATTGATAAATCATATCGAAACAGAAAATTGAAAAGGCCTTCATGATCCCAGCCTGAGAGTGAATGTGTTCGTTGGTATTTGCCGCCATGTTTTCAAGTGGCAATAAACCTCGACTGCGCCTCGGTCCAGAACCCCAATCACCTGGCAAGACAAGCCCGGGAAATCCGGGAACCCTTATTATTCCATGGACCAAGGGGAGGGCAATCATGTATTTGATGCTCTTATAAGCAATAGGGAGCTAAGCGGACGTGTCAAGTACGTCATGCGTTCTGGGCTTAAGCTCATGTTTGCTTCCGGGGAAATACTTTTCTTACTCTTATATCGATTTTATATATTGTAGTGGGGGACCTTACCCTCCACCACGTACATACTGGCCTTACCTGTCCTGTCATTTGCCAAGCATATTGTTATGTAATCTTAGGGAACGGAGGATACAAGTAGTAGGAAGAGACAGATTGAATAGAACACACCTCTACAACTCTCCGAATTGACTCCTTGGGTATCGAGCGCAGGTTCCTTTGTATGCAAGGTTGGGTATGAGACTGAACTGCGAGTGCTGAATCGACCCGTATGCCTCAGAGCATACTGCCTTGAGCGTTCCCCTCTTCAATGTGTATATGTACAGACCCACCTTCCCTTTTCGGAACCATATACCCCCCCTCACAAAACCAACTCCCAGCACTCCCCAAAATGCCCCTCACCAAAAGCCCCATGATCCTCAAACTTAACAAGTCGATACCCCTCCTTCACATACAACCTCCTAGCCGAAACAAGCACATTCTGCGTCCAAAGCCGAATCCGCGCATACCCCGTCTCGCGCGCAAACCGCGTACACTGCTCGATCAAAGCACGGCCGAGTCCAAGGCCCCGCGCGCTGGGCTCAACAAGTAGGAGACGCAACTTGTGTTGACAAGCTCTCTGTCTTGGACAAGAACTATACAACCGAGGAACTCGTCGTTGCGCTCGGCGATCCAGCACCGGTCTGTGGATGCGTCGTAGTTGTCGAGGAATTCAGCCCCCACTTTGCATACTAGCGCTTCCATTTTTGTACCCCAGCCGTATTCTGTTTCGTAGGGTGTTGCGTGGCGGTGGATTATCCAGCCTATATCCCCTGGTCGGTAGGTGCGGAGGGTATACCTCGGGGGTTGAGGTTGTTGTGGGGGTTCAGGATTCATTGCGGAAGACTTTCTGGTTTGGGTTTGTCTTACAATAGGGAAAGGAAGTGATTTTGGAAAGTCGATACAGATGTATTTTATTGCGCACATCCATAGATGTACATAGGCCCTTTCCTTATCGCGACATGTCATTTGGAGGATAATATTTTCAGAGAACATTTGACCCACGTCAGGCGATGGATCCGGATTTTGGTATGTGGAATAGAGGAATATAGACAGATTAGATCCAAGATACCACGGATATCGCATTCAACGCATTCAATCCCAGTGGTATACAACTGCAAAACATGAGGTCAAGACAGGGTGCCATGAGCATACATAAACTAGACCTTCGGGTATGGAATGACCTGAACAAACCAGCCGAAGCGGCAAAGGAAATTTCTACAACGGTGTATCCACATTCGAGTCAAGATATAACCAGAAAGAAATAAGACATAATGGAAATGGACTGGTATGGTTTACGCCCCATCCTCAGTACTCCGCCCGAACCGGCCTCCAAAACCGCCGAGATCGCGGCGGAAGAACTTGCCAATGTTCTTCAGGTTTTCATTGAGATTTCCTGTGGCGCTTTCTGCTGGTGTGTGTATGGGATTAGATTGTAGGGTGGAGCTAGCCAGGGAAGGGGACAAGGCGCCTGAAGGGCTGGTCACGCCAGACGTAGATGTAGCTGTCCCAGTAGCGCCAGCAACACCAGCACCCAGAGTGCTTAGACTGGGGTTTCCGAAGCGATCAACGCCATCCTTGGCAGCGGACATGATGGCAGAGCCGAGCATAGAGGCATCAAAGCGGGAGGGCATGGCTGCGGTGGCACTGCCTAGACCCAGGCCTTGGGATACTGAGCCCGTGGCGGTGGCAGATGGCCCTTGGAGAGAGGCGAGGATTGGGTTGCTCTGCTGTAGGCTGGATGCATAGCGGTCTGATGCACGGTGAAGTTGAAATAGCTCCACAAGGTGGTTTTGATCTTGGCGGCTGCGGATGCCTTTGAGATCGAGGATTTTGCGGAAGTTGTTATTGTTGCAGTCGGCAATGTGGATGAGGTATGCTTGCACAAGAGCTTCCGGTGGTGACGGCCGGACCTGGAGGGTTTTGAGGAGAGTTTCGATCTTGAAGAAGCTGCTGTTCACACGCTTGACGAAGCCGGCGGGTGCTGGAGCAGGTAACAGGGATGAAAGGCCGCTCTTGAGAGTGTAGGAATCGAGAAGCATCTATCAATGGAGTTAGTGAGACATACAATTACATCCCCCAGGGGGGGGGCATCATACCTGTTCTGCGCCAGTTTCCGAAAGAGGCCTGCATTGGAACACGTTGCTAATGAACTGGCTCGATATGAGCTCCACCAGATGATCGGAGAAGGCACGCGCATATTGCTGCTTATGCAACAACTGTAAAACCCCAGTTGCCTTCTCCTTCGTCCGGGAGAGCATCTCGCCCACATACGAGCTCTGGTCACTGACTACCTCAATTTTAGCCCAAGGTGTGTTGCGCATTTCGCGCCAGGAAGGCTCGAGGTCGACTTCGACTTGGCGCACAAGACCTCGTACAGCAGCGGATGCAATACCCATGAAAGAGTCTGCCTGACTTTGCAGATCCACGGATTGCTTCAGGTTCTCATCCAATCTACCCCTGATCTTCTCCTCCAACTGGGAACAAGTCGTGTAGCAGTAATCAGCAGTGTTCAAGACTGAGATGTAATCTTCCACCGAGGGCACCCTAGACGGCGTGTGAAGTGTTGGTCGTTCACTTATATAATTGAGAAGGACTTGCTGGGCATATTGATCCAGGTATTTGGCGAACACCTTGGCCAGCTCCGCCAAACTGCCACCAGTTGAGAGCTTTGCACATTGTTGTAAAGCGTGACGATAGAAAGTGAAAAGCTCAGTCGAGGATGAAATCACAGTATGCGAGTTGAATTCCTCGTCCGGTACTTTGAGGGGTTGTTGGCGGTATTTCGGTAGTAGGGCTGCGAGTTGCTTGTCTTGAGCCTCGACCCAGACACTGAGGTATGGCTCGAAGGCCTCGGAAATTGACTGGTTGAATACAGGCGGTTCGGCGGAGGCGAATGTATCAACAGATGCACGCGATGAAGGGGCGAAGCGGCGCTCAAGAGAATGCTCGAAATCAAGCGTCTCTTGCAAGCACGAAAGGAGCAAATTGACATCGATAGTCTGCCCGCTTCGTACAGATCGAGATAAAATACCCTTGAAATCTTCGCGTGTACCCTCACAGAAGACATTTGCTAAGACCTCATTTACTCTCCACGAAGCCGGGAAGATCGCCGCATTCTCTTCATCATATATCTTCAATATGCGCCGGAACCATGAATATCGGCGGGAGATGTTGTCCAATGATCCAGCTTCCTCGTTGTTCCGGAAGACCTGCCGGTACTCACGAAGCTGTGTATTGCAATACCAAGTCACTAGTCGGGTCCGTGCGTGTTCTCCCAGAGCATCTGCCACTTGACACGACTCCGCGAGCATCGCGCGCTTCGAGCCTACCTCGCCCTTGGCGAAGGCCAGCTCGAAATCCTCACATACTTGCTCTTGCAGGTCTCGCTGTATATCCGCAACATTCCGACTGAGCATTGCAATCTGGTCAATCGAGCGGTATGACTTGAAATGGGCCATGAGCTGAATGACAGCTTGGAGTAGCTGTGCACATTCTCCATATTGCCGGGTCCGACTGAGGGCCTGGAGCTGATCATACGCCGTAGTCAACATCTGCAGTCGCTTGAGCGCCGTCATCGATAGTGTGAGGTTCTTCTTTGCGTTATCCAATTGCTTGATGTCGGCTGTCATATCGGTGATTGCCTGCTCGGTCTTCAATGCGCGGTCACGCACGTCATCGATCTTCTTAAACAGCTCCGACAGATCAGCCTTGGCTGCCTTGATTCGTTCCACGCTATCGGCATTGGAGGTGACCTGCTCCTCCACCAGTCTGCCAATGTCATCGTCCAGCTCATCTTCGCATTCGTTCAGGGCGTCGGCGATCTGAGAAACGGAGGAAAGGGTGGATGGATGGGAGAAAACGGCATTCAAGTGTTCAATCGGATCGTAGTCCACTGGATGTACCCTCGTATGTTAGCATAAACAGCAAGGAGCACGCGAGGTCAATTGTTCCGCACCCGCATCCAAGGCGTCCAGGCTTGGTTCCTCGTTTGGCGACATATGGCCGGTGGTTGTGGCAGTGATCGTCATCCCATAAGCTCACCATAATCATCCTGCCCTTGGTCTCAACTTGCTTTTTGTGAGGCCAATGCGGAGTTCGTGGGAGGGAGAAGTTGAATGGGGGATGTTGATCGCCGCCCGCATGACCTCTAGCGCGCCAGCTTGGCATCTTCCGCAACTACCGCCAATCCTCCAGGGCTGTTTTCTTAGGCACTTACAGACAACCCTTGAGATTCACAAGTCTACACTTTGCTACTTATATTCTGAGTGGAAAATTGGAACAAGAGTATTCATTTGATTCATTCATTTGATTGTTTTTTTTGGGGGGTTTTTTGGTTTTTCCTTTCATAAAGTTCCTGGCCCAATGGCCCATGTCCATATTTCGAAACAATCAAACCATTGCCGTTCGCCCAAGCCATGCAAGTAAAAAAAGGTATTGTCACATCAAATGCATTAGGCTTTCACCAAACCACTCCCGACGACTAGCTGACAACAATGGAAACGGGAGTGGACGTGGAAGGTTTCAATGAAACCAGAGAACAGCCGAAGAGCAAGTGCTCAGAAGAAAGCGGAGGGAGGAAGTGCGTTTGTCGCCTGTTGTAGAGTGTCATTAGTACGATTCAATGGCAAATTGAGGGAATATCCTTAGAATTAGCTTACCTTAAGCTGTTCGAAGTTCTTCCAAGCAAGTTCGACATTCCAGTCATTTCCTGCAAGGGCCATCTCTGAGTACTCGAAAGTCATGCCCGACTTGCCACTCATTTCAGCGACCATCTGCTCCTGCCGAAGCTGGGTGTCCGACTTTCCGGGTCGAGGCAAAGCGTATCCTTCAGCAACATTGCCAGTCGGGGCAGCTGCGGGGACTGCGGGGACTGCGGGGAGGGATGGGGGTGTAGGAGCCGCAGTAGGAACAGGAACAGGACCGGGAGCTGGAACCTGGGAGGCCTGGGAAAGTGCCTGGATCTCAGGGGACCATGCCTCATGTCCACCGAAAGCACGCAGGCAGAAAATCTCGTTGACAACTCGGATACCACCGGGGGTGTTACCGGGCCCAATAATAAAGGTTCGATCGAAGCTGCGGATCTCAACCTTACCACCAACGCTCTCCTCAAGCTGTCCGTGGACCATAAGGGAGATGCCACCAACGCCAGTGGGGCTCTGACCAGTAGGGTCGGGGAGATGGGGAACCGGGTGACATTCAAAGAGCCATTGCTCTGCCTTAGCAACAAGGTCTGGGTGGCGAGTGGGCGGGAGCGCATTGAAGACTTCGCGGATTTGCTCGACTCCCTTGAAGGAGCGGGACATGCGTGCGGAAAGGTGACTGATCTTGTCAAGATTTCGGCTCTTTCTGATGTATTCACCCCAACCTCCTGTCTCGGTTTGACCGGCCCGGGGAGCTGTAGTGTTGACATTCAGTGAGAAAGTGGATTGCTCATCGTAGACAGTGCTGACGAGGCCGTTGCGATCGTTGTCATAACCAGGGAAGAAAGCACGGACGAAGTTCTCGCCGACTTGGGAGTCGTCAATGAAGTGAGGTGGCAAGACAGGGATCGGGGTCTTCTTCTGAGCTGCGACCTCTTCTGGGGTTCGCACTTGGACGTTGTTCAAAGTTTGCAGCTTGGGATACCACCTGAGCATGGTGTCCTTGAAAGTAGGATCAGAACTAATCGGGTTCTCAGTCAGGTCGAGGAAGATGAGGTTGCGGAATTTCCAGCGCCATCCAATCATCGCCTGCGAATTCTTGATGTCGTTCTTAGAAAGGTCCAGGTATTGGATATCGGGGAAAGATTGTGCGAGGGTTGTCACGGGGCCGATGTTGCTGAGCTTGTTTTCCGCCAGACTGACAAGTTCGACCGCCTCACGTCGCTCAGCTACAGTCTTGAAGCCCAATTCCCAGACCTTCATGAGAGCAGGGAAGAATTTGGACTTAGTAGAGACAGTGTCGAAGATTCCCATCTCATTCAGGTCGGGGTCGTCCGACAGCTTCGACAAGTTAAGTAGCTTAGTGGCGGGGAAGAAGCGTTTGCCGAGCATAGTAGTCATCTTAACCTTTGTATCGGCGGTCGAGCCAGGAACAGGGTCCACTGCGGCCAGTTCGTGATCGAGTGCGGTGGCGGCAGTGTATTCTTCAACGGTAACGTGAACTCCGGCGAAAACATTGTTGTTGATACGAAGCATGTGACCCGCCAGATCAGGTCGAACGAATGCCACCAGAGTGTCACCTTCAGTGCGTGACTAATTTGAATGTTAGAAAGGTGCGAAGTGACCTTGAAAACCACGGTCACCCAAAGGGGAGGACGCCAAAAAGCCCAAAATGTGTCGATCGTCGTTTTGTAGGAGGGCCGTCCTCGAAAACGAGAGGACAGTGAAGCGAGGAACGTCGAGGACCGATGTTGGTGACCGCTATTGTAAACGAGAGACATACCTTTGTAATCTTTGCGCGCGGTCCGGATTTGATGAATGAGTTCATGCGTCGCTCGAGGAATGCGATGAGGCTCTCGAGGCCACCATCACGGTTGCTTGCCGCCTTACTTGACTTCCATCCTCGGACACTGAACTGTTCCAGGTCTCCGCCGGTTTTTTTCTTGTTGCGCTGAATGTTTGCTTGGCTGTCGGCGCTGTAAATAGCCCTCTGGATCAGATCCGAATCCCGGGGCTTGTTGCGAGCCTGGGCCCGGTTGCCAGCTCCGACAGCTCGGCCACCTGCGCCTGTGCCGGCTGCGCGTCCACCCAGTGCAGACTTGTCGGCCCGGTTTCTCTTTGCACGAGCACCACTCGCATCCATATCCATATCGCCATCTCGGTCGGTGCGAGTAGGGCCCCGCTTGCGGATTCCCCCGCGATCATTGCCGCCGCGGCGAGACTTCATGCTCTTCATGGCGGTTGGAGGAGAGCGCTGAGAGGTTGATGGGGTATCGAAGGTTCTTGTAAGGGGGGTTAAGCTGAAAGAAATCTGAAACTGCTAAATTGAAGCGAGCAGCGCGCTTTGCGCCTCAGATCAGGCAGAAAGAAGTTGTTGGCATGTGCGGAAATCGCAGGGTTTCCGAAAAGTGACTCGGGGATGTGGGAGGTAAAGAAAGAGCAAACTGAAAAGACTGGAGAAGAGGGGGAGGGCTGCAGATTATGTAGTGTAGCTGCAAGACAATAATAAAGTGACAGTGAATTACCAAAGAACAATAGAGCCCTGAATAACTAAAGTGAGTTCAAAGAAAAAGTGACGATTGGCACGTGATGAGGCGGCATTCACTGCTACTAGTCCTGATTAGGAAACATTGATTGCTACTAGTCTTAATTAGGTGATGACTCATCTTTTTGTTTCAGGTGGGCCAATCACATGCTGTCGTCTGTCCTCACGAGTGCTCCTCATACATTGAGCCTGCAAGTATGTCTGGCCACTTGGAGGCTTCAAATTGGCCTTGTTCTTGTCTCTCTTGTCGGGTGCCTGGAAGACTCAGTCGCATTGAGTTTGAATTGACTCACTCGTACTCTATTATTGGTATGGTTGCCTTCCCCCATTTTGATTTTCCTCCATTGTTGTTTGTTTGATCTGTTCATTTGAATGGGGTCTCCCTCATTCAATGGAGCTTGCGCGTCCAATGACCACGTAGCTGACCTATTCGTGTTCTTTTTGTCTTACAGGCGTTTAATTTTCTGCTGCTGTCCAGAAACCATCACCTAGCCTTTGCGCTTCATCCTATGGTCGTCAACTGACCGGCGAGATGTCCGCAAAGTCGCGATTCACGAGGCTAGATGCCTTCGCCAAGACCGTCGAAGATGCCCGCATTCGCACAAACTCAGGGGGTGTCATTACAATTGCTTCGCTATTGATTGTTATGTGGCTAGTATGGGGTGAATGGGCCGACTACCGACGAGTGGTGGTGCAACCGGAGCTGGTCGTCGATAAATCGCGAGGTATGAATAGAGTTTGGACTCGATCGGACCCAGGATGGACCTGCAGAAGATACAATGTATAGGGCAAGGTCGCTAACGACTCAATTTGCTGCGCAGGAGAGCGGATGGAGATTCATTTGAACATGACCTTCCCTCGGCTGCCATGTGAGCTCTTGACCTTGGATGTGATGGATGTCTCTGGTGAGCAGCAAGTCGGTGTTGCCCATGGCGTGAACAAAGTCCGCCTGAGCCCACACGATGAAGGCGGCAAGGTGATTGATGTCCAGGCTTTGGACCTGTAAGTGCCAGTCCTTCCACCCAAAATCCTTCCTGTCGTGATCACAACCTCATTATCGTCCCCTTTCCAGACACTCCCCATCAGAAGCTGCGAAGCACTTGGCCCCCGACTACTGTGGTGAATGTGGTGGAGCAACGCCTCCCCCCACGGTTATCAAACCAGGATGCTGTACTACTTGCGAGGAAGTGCGCGAAGCCTACGCCGAGAAGCAATGGGCCTTCGGTGACGGGAGCAACATCGAGCAGTGTAAGCGTGAAGGATATTCCGAAAAACTTGCCGCACAGCGCCGCGAAGGATGTCGGATCGAGGGTGTGCTGAAGGTCAACAAGGTGATTGGCAACTTCCACATTGCACCGGGCCGCAGCTTCACCACTGGCAACATGCACGTCCACGATCTGGACGCCTATATTGTCCCTAACGCAGGCCCATCAGAGCAGCACACAATGTCCCACTTGGTCCACGAGCTTCGCTTCGGACCCCAGCTCCCCACCGAGCTTGCAGGCCGCTGGGGCTGGACTGATCACCACCACACCAACCCGCTTGACGATACCAAGCAGGAGACTAACGAGCCTGCCTACAACTTCATGTACTTTGTCAAGGTTGTCTCCACATCGTACTTGCCTCTAGGCTGGGATCCACAGTTCTCGACCTCCATCCACAACGCCTACGACAAGGCCCCTCTTGGCACCCACGGCCTTGGCTACGGTAGTCAGGGTAGTATCGAGGCTCACCAGTACTCGGTCACCTCTCACAAGCGTCCTCTTGCCGGCGGAAACGATGCTGCAGAGGGGCACAAGGAGCGCGTGCATGCCGGCGGCGGTATTCCAGGTGTCTTCTTCAACTACGATATATCCCCTATGAAGGTTGTCAACCGTGAGGCTCGCCCGAAGACTTTCACTAACTTCCTCACTGGTGTCTGTGCTATCATTGGTGGTACTCTGACTGTCGCTGCTGCTCTGGATCGCGGTCTGTATGAAGGTGCCATGCGCGTCAAGAAGTTGCATTCGAGCTAGATGTTGATATCTAGTTGGGGTCAAGATAGAATCTAGTATTTACAAAACATCTCTTTGCATGGGATGATCTACTCTAGCATGAGGTGGGTGCTTTTCGGAGTGAAGAAGTGAGTTGAAGCATCGTGGGAGCCAGGGAAGCTGGCACCTGTGGCGTTCTTGAGATACCTTTATAAATGTTTTGCCACTGCGCTGTTTTGGGCTAAGATGTAACTATTCATGTATCGATAACATGGAATATTTGCAATTGGAAAAAAAAAAAAAAAAAAACAACATTGACATTTGCCGCCGAATATATTGAAGATTTTTGTACGGAGTATATAATCACGTGATATGTACCCAGTTTCCCATTTCGGATGTATATCTTTCCCTACAACATAGATTCCCATCAATTTAAGAGCAACACCTGCCCTTCGCCATTCCCAGCTGGGTGGGTTCACACGGTCTAAACATTTTGGTAACCCCAGGTACCGCCGTTCGATTTGCTTATTAGCCCACGGATACGAAAACAAAAGAAAACAAAAGAAAACAAAAGAAAAAAATGAGTGATGTAGTATGTAGATGTTTCTCCTTGATCCTAATTGGCACCAAGACGCCCTTTATGTACATTGTAGTTTTGTTCTGGATTGGTCCATAGTGAAGTCCTAGAAGATAGATGACTCCGGTACCCGATCTTCCAACTACAACATATATATATCACGACTAACCCTCCTTACCACTACAAAATTATTTCTCGGGAAAAGTACGGAGTACAACAGAAGAAATGTGGAAAAGACAAATAATAATCATTTCATTTGATTTACCACTACACTGTGACCTATGAAGATGAGTGGTGGGAAGTAAATATACCGGGGGAAATCACGGGCTTTTGTACGCCGCGTGATTGTGCTTCGGGCATCTGACTCTTAAGGATATACATGCAAGTTGTATAAGTGTTAATTATAGGGTATATACTAGGACATTGAATACGACATAAGATAAGGATAACTATACTATATAGATATAGAGAGAGGTCTGTATCTACATCACCCTTACTACTAGAAACCCCTTAACCCTCTTTAGCCCCCATCCCTCACAAACCCGTATAACCACTCCCGGAACACTTTCCTCTCAATAAGCATTGACCTGGCTATTCGGAGCAAGAGAGAGGAGAAAGAAAGATTGATTTCTGCTAGTACTAAAAATAGAGCTACTTGTGTAGCTTGGCGAAGCTTGGGAAACAAGGCGCCTATCTCAACAAATTTGGCTTGCCAGTACGGAGTAGTTAAGTAAGGTCTTTTCGTATTCTACATATGTGAAGGAAGCAATACTCCGTAAAAGACCCCTGTTTCAGAAGATAGGGGTCTAGGGCCAAGTTTTTCCGGAGAGTTATCCGCATAATAAGCAATGGAGTGGAAACGGGATGCTCCTTTGGGTATAGCTTGAGTGGGAACTTGAAGGCTTGATATACAACCGTTGTACTAGTCGCCGGCCATTCCTCCCGAGTCTTCCGCAAAATGTACACAAAGATACTCAGCTACGGATGCCTTCTGACTTCTTTTTTTTCTTTTTAGGAGTCCTTTTGAATGTCTAGATGTCTTTGTATGCCTCCTTTTTACTGTAGATATTTTTCCAGGTATTTTCACGCCCTTCTCAATTTCATAGATCAGCGGGAAAAAAAAGCCCTAAGAGGCTTAACTTGTAAAACTGGGTCCATGGCTCCATATCAGTTCTCTCTCCTATACGTGGCTTCCAGACTGATCATTCTAAGACATGTATTTGTTATTGGCATTGATTAATCCGTGCACTCACCGGCTTCACACGTCAAACCAGGCCCAGATGAGCTATCGACTGGCTAAACCTCGTTTAAACCTCGTTTAAACCAATTTACATAGTGGGGTCCGAAATCCAAATTCGAAACAACCATCAAGACCCACAAATTAGCTTGACTTATTCATTCTACCACCCCTTGGGCCTTGGCGGAATATCGGGATACCGGGATATGCCTTCGATGGCCAGTTTGAAAGTGAAACGGAGCCCCGCAAATAAATCCCAAAGCTCAGCGTTACATTGGAGGAAAAATGTATCGGTACCTTTTCTCAACAAGATGCAACTTTGAACAAAAATAGACGAAGTAGGTACTTCTCATTCTCATTTGGTTCTAGCTCTCTGGATTCCAGTTTGTCTCAGAATGAACCATAGAAGTATATATAACACCTCTTGTCTGCTCTTTGCTTGAAGAATCACAAAAAAACAATCACACTCTTTCTAAACCTCACATTCATTTCTATTTCATACTTTCATTATCATGGCCTCCAGTCTCAAACTTGGCTTGATTGCCCTGCTCGGTGCTACTGCTATCAACGCAGCTCCCGCCGCTGAGCCTGACCTTGGAACCTCTCTCCTTGCCTCTCGTGATGCCTGTACCTTCTCCGGCGCCAGCGGTGCTGCAGATGCCATCAAGGGCAAGAAGTCTTGCTCAACCATCACCCTGAACAACGTCGAAGTCCCAGCCGGAACTACCCTGGACCTGACAGGACTGAAGACCGGTACCACGGTAAGCTACGCCACAATCTCCGACCTAAATCTCTATACTAACCACACTGTATAGGTCGTCTTCGAAGGAATCACCACCTTCGGCTACAAGGAATGGAAAGGTCCCCTCGTCTCTGTCTCCGGAACCTCCATCACCGTCAAGGGCGCCGCAGGCGCGCAGCTCAACGGAGATGGTGCCCGCTGGTGGGACAGCAAGGGCGGCAACGGCGGCAAGACCAAGCCCAAGTTCTTCAACGCCCACAGCTTGAAGAACTCCAAGATTGAGAACATCTTCGTCAAGAACTCCCCCTCGCAGGTCTTCAGCATCAACACCGTCACCGAGCTGACTGTCAGTGGAGTCACCATCGACAACGCCGACGGAGATACCCAGGGCGGCCACAACACTGACGCTTTCGACGTCGGCTCTAGCGACGGTGTCTACATCACCGGTCCTACCGTCCACAACCAGGATGACTGTCTGGCTGTCAACTCCGGCTCTGTATGTGTATACACGACAAGTGGCACTTATCTTATTTGGTGGAATGTTAACTAACTGATACTCCTAGAACATCCACTTCACCGGCGCTCAGTGCACCGGCGGCCACGGTATCTCCATCGGCTCCGTTGGCGGACGCTCCGAAAACACCGTCGACGGCGTCACCATCGAGAACTGCACCATCAAGGACTCCGACAACGGTACGTAAAGATATTACCAGCTTCAGTTTCATTTTCATTCTCCCGATGTCGATATTCTAATACTCCAGTTCTACAGGTGTTCGCATCAAGACCGTCTCCGGCGCCACCGGCGCTGTCAAGGGCGTCACCTACAAGGACATCACCCTCTCCGGAATCGCCAAGTACGGTCTCATCATCGAGCAGGATTACGAGAACGGCAGCCCTACCGGAAAGCCCACCAACGGTGTCCCCATCACCGATCTGACTATCGACAACGTGCACGGAACCGTGGCCAGCGGTGGTACCAACACCTACATCCTGTGTGGTTCTGGTGCTTGCTCCGACTGGACTTGGAGTGGTGTTGACATCACCGGTGGTAAGACTAGCGAGAAGTGCAAGAGTATCCCCAGCGGTGCTAGCTGTTAAATGCTAGTTACCAGGGATTTTGAGTCGGACTTTGTAGCTGTTTGAACTCTTTGATTGGTGTTTTGTTGGATTTTTTGCCTACTTGGTATTTAACCCCCGTTGTGTATACTATACTATCTTGCCTCTAGATGAGGTACTTAAGATCAAATTGTAAATTTCAATCATATACAACATACAACAGCCTACCCTATAAAGATTCACCCACCTCCACTCATTTTTACTAGCGCATAATTAGCGTAGTATTTTATATGGTATCTTTACAAATGAATGCTATATCAATCAATCGGATCTTACTTCCTTCTTATACGGAAGAAGCCTTCTATCAAAGGAGCAATACGTATAATATAGGTTTCTCTATATAGGTGTGGGGACTTCCATAGTAAATTGAATTGAATTGAAATGAATTGTGGAGAGAGGGTAGTTGAAGAAGGAAGAGAAGAAGGAAGAATTCAAGATCATAGCTATACATGTTCAATACAATACGCTAAATTCAATTCGGAATAAAATCGGCAGATCTCTTGGCCGCTAGTTTAGGGGTGGAGGGTAGGTAGGCTGTTGCCTTAAGGGTGAAGGGATTATTATTATTCCGAAGTAGAAGCTCGTGCGGTGGGTCGAACGGCGACGCCACGTGACTTCACCAATTATATCCTCAAAACACTCACACCTATATACCCTCAAAATATGACGGGTAAGGAAAAAAAAATTAGGTAGCTTCTCTTTGATTGAGACATGTCATCCTTAGTGCAGGGGCCATGCTAATCTTCTCTGTATATTTTCATTTGACCATATGCCCCGAAGGGCGAAAGGAGATCCTTAAAGTTCAATATAACCTCACTTTTCGGCAGAATTACACCGCCTAAGATATACAAACGAAAATCATTTGGTCGCACTATAACTAAGAGCTCTTTTTAAATCCCGTATGCCAGAGTAAAAGTCACTTGCAGTACGTTATCATCTATGCTTATTGTTCTTTTGTTCTTTTGGCATTTTCTAGCAGGACCGATGCCATGGCTGTGTATAGAGAGGTTCATCGGGCATACACTGCCGCGGAGAGCTTGAATAATTTTTACATGTGATGCACTCCTTTGATGTAATATTCATCGAGTCAAACGCCAGATGCAGCATATTGTTTAAATCATCTAGGAAAGATCGTGAAGAATCCGCAGATCTACCGCTACAACAAACTAGGAAAAGAAATTCACAGGTCCGGATATTACATTAATTGCCATCATTTGAGTGCAAGATGTACGTCTACTACTACAAACCCCATTACTCGAAAGAAAGAATGTGAAAAAAGGAAGAGTAATCCCCTGGATATCCATGGTCAATCTATATCGTGTACATACAGACCACATATTTCCACGTGTCTGATCTACATGTTAAACAAACATGTGAATAAAAAAAAGAAGAGAGTAAAAAGCAAGGACCCCGATATAACGATAAGCGCATGAAAAAAATCAGGGACGATCCCACCACGCCCGTCTGGAACTCCGGTTGGATGCGTGATGCAAGGAAGCAAGGAAGCAATAAGCAATGAGAGACAACGAAATGATAATGAGTGATGCTGGAGAGCAAGGAGAAGGAATGCGTGCAGGAGGAACAAGTTGGAAGCCCAAGTGCAAAGGTTGATAGGTATGCAGGAATGGTGAGTTGAACATAAAAAAAGGAATGATGCTGCTAATGATGTGCAGGGAATGAGGAGTTGAAGGACTGAAAGCAAAGTTGAGGTTGCGATAAAACGATGGATGGGCGACGGAACCAGTCTCACACCCCAGGGGAAGAACCGGTTTATTTAGCGTGGGTGTAGTACCTCGGTTCTTGGCCGTATGGCTGGCTTGGTTGATAACTAGGCGACGTTTGAGCCTGTGTAAGCTGTCCGTACCAGGATGATCGACGGGGTTCATCGGGGCGGGCTGTCTGGTTCAGGGCATCCCATGTGTGGCTGGCAGCTGGCATGTTGTACATGGACTCGTGGCGACCATGTTGAGGTGGATACACAGAACCAGCCTGTTGGGGCATATGCTGAGGTGCGAGCGACGGCGCGAACTGTTGAGGCGCATACTGTTGCTGATTCATCATGTGTTGCTGACGGTGTGCAATAGCCCGTTGAACTGCCTGGTTTGACATTCCCTCCCGCATTTCTCGCTTTTCGCGCTCCCGAGCATCGATATGTGAGACAAGGCCCATAGGGCTCACTGGCGCCTGTGGCTTCCGGTTGTCATTTTTTGACATATTGAAGAACGAAGAACCAGTCATGCGGGCAACGTGCTCCTGTTCACGAGCAGATAGGTTGGTTGAAGCCTCGTTGTAGTTAAGCATACCCTGGGCACCACGGGACGAAGGTCGATAGTTCGGATCCCGCTGAGGGGTCATGGGCGAATTGGGATGGACATGCTGTGTCCAGTCGCCAGATACCGGACGATGTACTGACATAGGATTGGAAGGGGTGCGATTGTGGAGATGCATCGGAGGGCTGGGGGCCGCCCGTTGCTGCACGAACTGTTCCGGTGTAAGACCTCCACCTGGAGTAACAGGGCGACCAGAAGCCATTCCAGGCTGCCACAGCATGCTCCGTCGAAATTCCTCCCCGGTGGCATTACCCTGATCGATTGCTTGAGTAGGAACGGAAAATTTGGTTCCCGACGAATCATTGCGTTGGTGCTTTGGTCTTCTCAGGGTGTCTGATGTGGTTGGCCGCCCAGTAGTAGGCATATAGGTCATAGTTGGGCCGAAGTCAACAGAGGGAATATCTGGGTTTGAGGTTGGCGGCTTGTCCATAGTATAATGAGCATCGCCAATGACATAATCTTTCGCAGCTGGAACTCCCACAGTTTTCATGACGCCCATTCTGGGTTTGGTGGACGCAATAGATTTCTTGCTGTAGACAGAACCGTGGGTGCTAGCATAGTCAGGCGAAACCGTCGATGCATCATCATAAATGCTCTCGTCCTCATTCCCGTTTCTTCCTTTTCCAATAGATGAGATTGGGGATGGAAGATGAGGAGCAATTTTATTCAACGCATCTTCATCGAGGGTATGGCGAAGATCCTCAAAACTGGGTTCGCTTGGTGACTGTGGCTCTGCCACGAAAAGGGTTTTCTGAGGGAGTGGCTTGCGTCGCACGGATTTGTTGGAGTCAAGCTGCATCCGTTGTGGGGAATATTTCTGGGGAGAAACCCGCCGTGGGCTGCCGGTAGTACTAGGTGTGTTCGGGCGATGCTCCGGAACTGAGGGAGGTCGAAGAGGGAATGCAAGGCCTAAGCCCTCGTCGCTTGATGAAGCTGCAAGAGAGTTCGTGGACACAACGGGGTCAGGGGTATAGACCCTGTCGAAGCTCCGGTCCTGGGCCTGTTGGTTGTTCGTAGCCTGTGCCTGGTGGTTTTTCCATGCAGCACCGGCGGCTGCCGCGCTCAGCCCCATTGTTCCGACTGATGCGAGTTGCGAAAGTGTTCCGTGAGACATCCGGTTGTTCGCCAATCTCTGCTCCGAAGAAGCCTCTGGCCGGTTAGTGGGTATCTCTTTGGGTCCATGCGAAAATGCGGGTGGGCTTTCAACAGGAGCCGGTGGGGTGCGTGGAGGGAGCTGCTGTTCGACTGACGGGCCACGGGGACGGTCGAGATTTGGGTCGCTCCCAGAGCTGGTACTCTCGGCGATGGGCGCGACCGCTGGAATGCCACGCTGCATCAGATCTTGGGAAGACGAGTCTGGTGAGCTCTCGAGTAAAGATCCATGGCCTGGCCGAGAGCGAGCGTTAAAGCCCGTGGTATCAGAAACCACGCGGTTATGATGCACAGCAGGTGAGTCCTCGTTTTGGGGAACTTCATGAATAATAGCCTCAGTAGAATTGTTGAATTCAGGCTTGTTCTCGAGACCAGCAAACTGGCGGCGAGCGGAGTCCATAGGGATATCACTGGTTCGGCTAGACATGGAGCGATAACGAGGCCGCGTGCTGTTGACACTGTTGGTTCTGCTCCTGCCAGATGAGATTCGACGCTGTGTTGCCTCTTTGAGCTGTTTCCTCCACTGAGCTTCGCTCCATTCTTGGCTTCCCGGGGTTTGAAGAAGATTGGCAATGTCAAGCACATCAAGATAACCGTAACGTCGCTCCTTGGGGAAGGCAAACATGATACTCTTAATGTGATTAGTGTCTGCCACTAGGCGAGTAGGACGGCCATAGAGATTGAAAGTGTCGAATGTCGGGAAAAGGAAGCGCAGCATCATCTCCAATCCAGAAACCGCAGGATGTGGCTCAGGCATGATAAAAACAAGGCCCTCCGAGGAAGAATCCGGCGAATGCGTGGTAATCCGTCCTTCCAACTTCACCAGGGTGGATGCGTCAATTAGTGCCTTGGATTGTGGATAAATCGCATATGCCGAGTAAACCTGGGTAACCGTTGCAATTGGAATCGCCTTTTTCGTCTTCTTCGTCTCGTAAAACTTGATGTTTCCGGTAACAGGCATTGTCAGTCGGTCATATGCCGATTTCTTCATGACTTTCCGCGCTTTTTGGAGCTCCTTTTCGTCTGGCGGGCTGATCACAAACCAGCACCGCCTCCATGGGGTTCCTGCTCCAAATCGTACACGGGCCCAATCCTCGTACTTGAATTTGGTGGGCGCCATGATAGAGTTGATTCCGTTGAGGGTTCTTCCTTTCGCTGCAATCAAAGAACCGGTGTAAGCTTCGTACAAAGAAGTGTGTTCGAACATCGCGAGACGAATCGCGGCAGTCCATTGGGTTAGTGAGTTGAAAGAATTGAAATGCAAGAGGTATCGATTTTTGCCCGCAGAAGAAAGGCTGAGTACATTCTTCAATGGTTGTATAGCCCCATTTTGGATCGGAAGTGTCTCAATCTGCGAGTAACTGGTGAGTTCATGTCGGACAATCCTGGGAGGCTAAAGCTCTCACCATCTTAATAGACGCATCGGCCAAGTTGATAAAGGTCGCCGGGACCTCTTCTCCACCTGCTGCGTCCAGCGCAGCGCTATCCCACAGTGAAAGAACAGTTCCGACCAGCTGTGCGTAGCATTCCACCCATTGCCGATCACCAGAATGCCGTCCGTCTGCCACGTGTAAGCCCGCTTTTCCCCGCAAGGCACCGGGGGAGGAGATTGACTTACGGGAATCCTGATCATTCAGTTTTAGAAAGTATCCTTCATGGTAGACCTTGCTTGTGTGGATATTGAGGAACGAAAATATTGGCGATAGCTCCGGTGGGGTATCGCCCGCCTGTTGCATGAGAGGCGGGTTGCGTGAGAAGATCATGGATGCCGGTCGCGAGCCATTTCCACCTCTTGGTCCAGAGCTCACAGGGGATGATGATTCGGTCGGAGGAGACGGTGTATCGGGAGGGGTTTGCCACTGGGGTGGTGTATCGGACGGAGTCACGTTGGCCACTGGCATCACGTTCTTCGACAACTTTTTGCTTTCTTTAGCAGAATCATTGTGTCTCGACCCCCCAAACTGGATATAAACGAGCGAACTAGTCAAACGCAAGGGAGAGTCAATAACGGGCTCTAGTGTACTTCCCGGCGTACCCGGAAAGGATCGACTTACCACGCGAACGACCCATGACGTCGGAACGTGATGTGCGGACGAGAACTTCAGTAGTCTCTTTGAGTATTACCCCTCACTGGGTTTGACTGTGAAACGTGTTGAAAGTAAGGAGAGCGACTGGAGTATGGTGAGATTTAAAAGGAAACTGTCCGAGGTAGGTCGAATTGCGCTGAACGAGAGACTGTCAAATAGCGACTGCACCTGGACCAAACTTGAGAGAGGTCAATCCATAAAATCCACAGAAGAGGAAGAATAAGAATGAATGAGAACGAGTGAGTGGTCGGGTCGAGAGTTTAGGAGTTTAGGGAAATCGAGCTCTGCCAAGGAAGATGACGTTACAAGCTGGGTACGTCTTTGCTAATCACCGGGATTAACGATCCTTGTTTGTTTTGTGTTTTAATGTATTTCCAGAGAGAAAAGAGAGAAAAGAGAGAAAAAGAGGATTGGGATAATTTGGAATAATAGGAGGATTGAAGAGAAAGAGGTAGAAAGAGGAGAGCCGGTCATTTGGGCAAGTCCCGAGAGAGAGGCGGCAAGAGACCAAACATTCCACGCTACACTAATAATATACTTATAACGAGTATTATTATAACAAACTACTAATTATTTTTGTGTGACAATTAAAAACCGAAGCCAAGCCAATTTCTACTTTTATTTTGTTTTTTCCCTCTCACTGAGTGCAACAAAGGGTTTTTAATTGGCGTCTTTCCCAGACCCTCTTGGATTATCGGTGGAGAGACATCTGGGACTATAAGTAGACTAGTAGTATGCATGGTGGATAAATATAGCTATAACGGAGTAGATGTCTTATGTTCGAACACAACGAAGTTTGAAGGTAACTATGTTATAATTCCCCTGAGTTATACTTCATACATAGGACTCCATACTCAATATTTCCTCTTCTAATTACCCCCTTAATTCTATAACAATTCCCCCATTGTACGGAGTAGCCAAGGCTTTATTTCCCACTGGATGTAAACTTAGGCTTGGCAAATTCTACTGTTTCATTGCCACTTTGGACTCTCACACTCTCACAGGACTCTTCCACGTTGCCTTTCTTGTCTATCGGCCCACATATCATCTGCACATCTGGTCTTGAACATGCGTATACCCTTTCACCGCTGGGGAGCTTATTATACAATAAATTCTATTCTCACCTGTATATCATACAATTCAGGTACTAATGTCATACCCTGTTTTCTAATTTACCCCGCTGGTCCCCGGATATACAAAGTAGTTCATGGGCTTTTCACCCACGGGCCTTTTTCACTCCTGCATTAGGGCACTCCAGCCACAATCTTTGCTCAGGTAACCCTTGGAACGACGCAATTAGTATATTAGGAATGGTGCACACCTGGGCATATATTGTACAACATATGGTGGAGCCCGGAGTAATCCTCGGTAACTCCGTGCAATGCCCAGGTATTATATGGCCGGTCGCAGTCTTGGCATTAGATTAAAAGATTAAAAATATCAAAATGGATCAATGATTTTCTCACCTGCAGCATAGGATCAGCATGGCTCCATGGAGATCTGACCTAACGCGTCATCGGCACTTTAAATTTTTTCTAACAAAATGTAGATCATCCATGTGGGATTTAGAGGCGTTCATTCTTCTAAAGGGATTCTTTTCATATCTTCTAAGGTTTCCCCAACTTCCATGGTTTCCAACCTTGAGCGTGGCTATGCAGGGGTTCCACAATTCATATCAGAAATAAAGTTATATCAAAGGGGTGTCAACATGCCTCGTATCAATCAATCTAACTACTATATAGGTAGATCGATACGAAGCTCTCTATAAAAAATCAGTGGAGCATCCATACACTGCTAAGTTCTTCTACAACTAAATAAACAGGTCCACGTTCCTTTATCTCTGGTTTAGAGCAACTCCAAGACGGGATCGAACTAGGCCTAACTTGATCATACTGTCAGATGATGTCATTTTCGGAGAAGTGTAAAATATGAGCAGGCATTACAACTATCTTATACTACCGATGCAAATTAACCTTGGAAGTAGCGCTTGGGGTGGACTAGAACGGATCGACCTCGGGGATAAAGGTAGAATGATACCGCTCGGGCCGTAACGAACCCTAAGGCGTCATGCCTCAACTGGACTTCAACCGGACCTCAACACCGGGCATCGGTCTGAATACCGTTCAATTCCGTCCATTTTATACACTGTGTTACAACCCCTAAATTTTTCAAGCTCTTAACTCTTATCATGGCGATACATGTACATATAACTCCGCTCGAGTCTTCGGGGGATTTCACCTTTTGCTTCAGTCCCCTCCTATACACACCATCCCGTCTAAGTGATGCTGGCTCATTTTGGACCTCACCGCCGTTGCTATCAATCCTTTTGACTGGGTGTCGCAGTACATCGCCCCAGCACTTGCCGGTTACATCAAGCACCCCCTCATCTTCAGCACGGATGTTGCCGGTGAAGTCGTCGAGGTCGGTCCTGGCGTGCAGCGTTTCCGCTTAGGCGACCGAGTCTGCGGTAGTGCTGCGGCCATTGCAAAAGAGGTCAACCGTCCAGCCGAGGGAGCTTTCCAGCTCTATACGGTAACGAGACAGAATATATTGACACCAATTCCACCCAGCATCACCGATGAACCGGCATGTGTCTTGGGGCTGGGTCTTGGAACTGCCGCATACGGCCTCTTCCACCCAGATTATCTGGGTCTCGACATGCCTCAATCCCAGCGCCTACTAATGTTGTAGGAAGGTCAGGCTTGCCGCGCACCGTCATCATCACTGGTGGCACTTCGAGTGTTGGTAGTAACGCTGTACGACTTGCTGTCGGCGCTGGATACCAAGTCTTGTTTACGTCGTCTCTAAAGAACTTTGACTATGTCAAGGGTGTCGGTGCTTGATAGCTGCTTGAGTTCATCATGCTGAGCCTTGAAAATAAGGTCGAAGACCTTTTGTCGAAGTTTCAACTTTGAAGGCATGATGGTGTGACTTGGAGGTAGATGGGGACATAATAAGAAGAATTCTAGAAGCTGCCTATAGTTAAGTTGGAAGCTGAATTGTCCCGAGACCTAAATAGGCAAGTCCCAATTTAGGCTTAGTAGCTTCTTTCTATAATAGTCTACCCTATAAAGATTCGCACTAGCGGCCAATAGATCAATTCAGATTCAATTCAGATTCGATTTAGATTCGATTCACTTTAGAAGTCCCTATATCTAACTATATAGAGAGCGAGCTATACCACAGTATATGCATCTGCATCTCTAGGGCTGGCTTCAATCTTGTATTTGCATATTTCTGCTTTTAGGTATTCCCGTTGTTGTTCAAATGTCACGCATTCAAGAGTAATATATGCGGTCTTTCTGATAACATGGACATGAACATGAAGAATTTTGGTGCGTCGAGCTAACGCCAACGCGCGTTGGCCAGTAATCAGCAACCAGCGCCTGGAAAGCGTAGTACCCTCCCTCATCACTCACCTTCCCCCATCCCCTCACAACCTTTGACACCTCACGCTCTCAATGAGATCAGTTCAAATTTATGCTTACATCTCAATCGTTCTTTCCATTTTCGCATTTGAATCTGTCCACACGGGCACGGCATTCTTGGGGTCACCCGAGAACAGAAAGCAAAGTGAAAGGTGGAAAAGTGCCCAGCATGTTTTATCTCCCACCCTCACCTATTCTAGAACAATCATGGTAGAACCGAGAGACCTGAGACTACAGAGATGGATCTGAGATCCCTCATTATCTCGTCTCCCTCTGGTTTCTCGATGGTTAGCTGTAGCCGTTGAGCTGTGGTTCAACTGGGATTGACTTCATGGCCAATCACTACGAGTACTCTGTCTGACTGTCGAACAGTTTTCTAGTACACAGATCTTTACATGTCTTCCAGCCCGCCAGCATTGGTCAAAATGCGCAGACACACAGTTCCACAGCAGAAAGTCCGAGTTAAAGATGATGAAGACCTCCCGCATCTTCTCGATGCGTTGGATCTCCACCAGATCTATGAACCGATATCACCCCCGACAATCATTCACAGGTCCCCTGAACTTTCATCCGAATCGCACATGTCACGACTCCTGCATTGGAGAGCTGAGCAGGGTGGTAAACTCGATGTCTTGCGGGAAGAAGTCTCATACTTCGTCATCGGCTTCGAGCTAAATGATTTACCAGATATGATAGCTTCCTATCTTCCTGGCTTTAAAACAGAAACTCTTCCCGGATCCTTTGGGCATCTTCTATTCTCGCTGTTTGGCCCATTCGAGGAAGTGGCCGAGCTCCAGCGATCTCTAAACAACATCCCCGACTATTTCAATGACTACAGACACCGAGCAATGTTTGCAAACAGGATTCGGAACATCAACCGCGAGCCAAAGTATTTCAAGTGTAGTGCTACCTTTGCACCTCAGCTCCCGCCGTCCTGGAACGGTGAATGGTGCAGGGAAGGCGACGAAATTTTGTTCTCTCGTGAACTGCGAATGCTCAGAGACTTGGTGGGACCTTTTCGTGATACATCCAGGCCCATCTACTGGATCACCGACCGAGTTGAGACTGCCCTGGAGATGGACAATGGATTCCTGGCGTCCAAGGAATTGATCGCAGAATTCAAGGAGGAGCTCTATGAGACCGCGTGGAATCGCCGCAAGAACTGTCTGCAAATACCACGTCCATTTCCAAATAAACAGACTTTCTAACCATCTCTAGACACAATATATGACCCCCGTCCAGCCTGGGATAAACAGCAGAAAGCAACAAAGCATCTCAGAGAATACCGCCTACAAACCTGCAAAGGAACACTGTATTGGGACCGCTGGCCCCCAGTAGAGGATCAGTACGACAGGAAAGCCCTGACCGCAAGGCAATCTGTCATTGACAATGATCCGAAAGCCGCTCAAATCCTCGGCTTCCTACCACCAGAGAACCCTCAACCACCAACAGTCCTGGTCTCAAACCAACCAGGTATTGAACTCGCATGCATCACCGACCTCGACCACTACGACGACCAAATCATGATCATACTGATTCGGATCAGCCAATGGTTAGCTCTCGCCCGCGGCTTCCCAGCAGTCCATTTGTTCTGCGACATCGTCCGACTCTTCACAATCTACGGCGTCGACGTGGCAAACGCCGTGCAAGTGGAGTTCTGCAAGCATTTAACTGGCTTGCCGTCATTCCCCTGGGACCATGTCGAATTACCACCGCTGTTTCCCCATCTGGAACGCGAGATCGAGGCACATGAGCTTTGTCCTGAAGAAATCCGGAATCAGAGAGTGCGGAACAACTGGGCCGAGCAGCGGTTGATGATTTATCCCTTGCTTTGGTGTAGGGATGATAACGCCATTGCCTGGGATTACCCCCTGCAGACCCTTGTCTGGGAGGAGAAAGAGGATGGCCCGGTGCTTGCGCTTAGGTCTCCTCCTTTCCAGGATCATGCTAGACACATTCCCTGGGGTTTGGTTGATATGATGAAGGAAGGCTTGTGGGTTGGTGATTATGAAAATCATTGGCTGGCGCAATTCGTGGGGTTCAACAGTGAGTATTCCGATGGCCACTCTGATGAAGAATGAGAGACAGGAATGAGAGAAAGGCAAAGGATGAAATGAAGATACTGAGGAGAAAGAAAGACGCGGCTGAAAACAAATCGATGGAACTGGGAGACTGTATCTATTCATACACAGTTACATTAAGAGAAGCTTGACTTATCCGGAATACACAACTTTCACAACATGCAGTATTCGGTAGCTCTGGATAACTATCTCATGCCATTTTTTCGACGATTGGCATTCGGGGAGTAATATAAAAATAGGAATAAGCCAGTTATAATAAGACGAGGGCATCTCTGTCTATAAACCTAATATATCAACCAGTACGGTCTCTAAAGGCTAGGGCTATGGTTGGAATCAAGTTCGAATTCATGTTGAAGCTGGTCCTTCGTGGATTTATTTTTCGGGTTAAACACAGATGAAGTTAACAAGCTGTAGGAATAGGGACTTTCTTTAAAGAAGAGTCCGCGGGTACGCATCAATAACGCTAGATAATATTCATAACATCGTAGAAATGCCCTTGATCATTGTTCTATCACATGGTAAGTATTGGCAGGGCCAACCAGCGCCGTCTAATTACGGCTGGGTATCATAGAATCAATATCAGGTATTAAATATTCAAATGTTGTCAACTGCCCTCATTGGGAAATCGTCTTGCATCAAATAATCAGAATCCAACCCCGGCTGGCTAGGGAGATAAGACGAATCGTTCGACTGTGAGCCGAAAGCAACATCCGAGGAATGATCTCCTGTCGTATATGACTGGGATGGTTGGTAGTAAGACCGACCATCCTGGTCATATCCAAGACCATAGATTCCCAGCGAGTTGACTCCAGGGCTGGATTCATCGGTAAGCAGTGCGCGCTGCATAAACATGTTCTGGACCTCGTCTTCCATACAGTGGTGTTTGGTCGTCATGTGTACCCACAGATCGTAATTGCGATGGAAACGATGTGGGCACGTCTCGGGGTAGAAGCATGCAATCTGTCGTCCTGTTTCCTCGGCATAGCCTTGACCCGTGAGAGCGGAAAGAGTTGAAACGGCATCCTGCACTGGCTTTTTGCTCGTCTTTGCTTGACGTCGTTTCCTGGCATTCGGGAGACCCATGTGTGTAACGCGGATGTGGTCTTCGAGTGTCAGCTTGTTGCCGTAGCGCTTGCCGCAACCGACGCGGTCCCATCCATCCAGCTTGGTGGATTTTGAGAGATCTGTTTCGCCGCAGACGAACCGTTTCTCGCCTTGGTGGACTGTGCGGATGTGGACGGTCAAGTTGCCTTGCTTGGTGAAGCTCTGCCCGCAACCAGGAACAGTACAGGGGAAGATTTTTCGTTCTTCGAGAGTAACGTTGCCATGGGCTATCTCGAGGTGTTGTCGCAGTCCCCGTGCTGTGGAACATACCAATGGACATTCGGGGCATGAGGGAGGGTGAACAATCTTAATGTGGTTTTGTAGACTGGCATATGTAGGGAATGAAACATCCTGTTTTGCACTATCGCCGGCCATTTCGGATGATTGTGCTTCCATATCTTCCGCACATTCTGCGCAAGTGAATCGCTTCTCGGAGTGGACTCTGCTCTGGTGAGTCCGGAGATTACCAGCCTTGTCAAAAGCCATATCGCATTTCTCCTTCGTGATTGGGTCGATGTGATTACATGGGAATGGCTTCTGGTTCAAGTGCACAACTGTGACATGCTTCTGTAGCGTCGAGTGCTTCCGGAATGTCTCGTTACAAGGTGGGTACTCGTTACAACGGTACTTATCGTGTCCATCGTGCGTAGCAACGTGTCGGCGAAGCCGTGACCCGTTCACAAAGCTCTTTCCACAACCCGGGTAGTCACAAACGTAGTCTCGAACATTTGTGTGTGCACTCTTGGTATGATGTTGAAGATGGGTAATGCGTAGGAATGTTTTATCGCAGTCCTCAACGTCACACTTGAAAATTCTTTCGTTGTTGTGTGATCGGATATGCTCCTGAAGTCGAGCCGGACGATTGAAGGCCTTATCGCACCCTTCGAATGGGCAAGGTAGGGTTTTGGACTCGGATGGGTATCGGTCACGTCGGGAAGAGGTGGCGGAGAATGGGGTCGCCGGAGAATCGTCCATGTCTTCGCTCATTAAGCTTGGAGTTCCAGGAGCTGAGTACTCGGCATCAGAGTGAGTCTCCTCATAGATCATATCTAGGGAATCGTCAGCAATTGGATCAGTTTATCGGATATTATCCGAGGACGTAAACTTACCGGAATTGTCCATGACAGTCTGCTTCTGGCGTCGTTTGGGGGTTGTGGCCCCCTCTGATGATGCCTTCCGTTTCAAGGCCATCATGAGAAGCCCTGAAAAGGACGATTGAGAAAGAGAAACTATCTCAGGGCACAGGGAAGTTCAGACATGAATGTCGGACTAATAATTTTATTTTTGCCGGAAAGGCGGTGACGGTCAACGCAGAGGAAGTTTTTCCGCTCCCAGGATTTTTAGCATCAAATCCCACCTCGACCCCCCCGACTTGTCTCTCAAACCTCTGGGTCTTTCATCGCTCGCTTCGGCCTACGAATACTTCGCTCATTTACAGGTTTAACTGTCATTATGTCTGACTACGGCCACGACGACGACGTCGAAGAGACGTAAGCTATCTCCCTTCACCAGATTGCCCGGGGAGCAGGCGCAAAGGAGCTTTGCTTCCATTTTGCCGCCGGGCAGCTTCACAATGTGTTCGCACATACTTGTATAAGCCCATTTTCTAACAATGTGGTGTGCGCAGCTTCGACTACGAGCCCGGCGAGGATGTGTTTGATGAGGAGCCGGAGGAACAAGAAGGCCTCGAGGGCGAAGACGGGGTTGAGGGAGAAGATTACCCCACCACCAACGGCGAGAATGTCGTTGTCTCTGGCGATCCCAATGCCGGATACGCAGGAAAAGTAATGGAGCAGTCGCGCGAGAAGAAAGTATCCAATGACCAGCGCACCACCACCCCGTACTTGACCAAGTACGAGCGCGCGCGTGTCCTCGGTACCCGTGCCCTGCAGATCAGGTACGTTGCTTATGATGCAGACAATTGCGCGTATATTTTGTGGGATTAGGTTTGCTGACATTTGCCATAGTATGAACGCCCCCGTTCTTGTCGACCTCGAGGGTGAAACCGATCCCCTGCAGATCGCCATGAAGGAATTGAACCAGAAGAAGATTCCCCTGATCATTCGCCGATACCTGCCCGATGGATGGTAAGCAATACCCTGTCAAACATGAGTGACGGACTATATCTAACAGTGTTCGGCTTTAGGTATGAGGATTGGACATGCGAGGAGCTGTTGTAGTGGTCAAAACCCGTACCGTTGCTCACGGAGGCTGTTTTCCATCTTTTGCTTTTCTTTGGGTTTCAGCATAGCGTTTGGAGTTCTGGGATTCGAAGAACCCGTCGAGAAAAAAAGAGACTTGGATGTCCTTGATGAAACAATGGACATCAATGAGACTTTGTACATGAATCTAGAACGGAAAAAAACATATCCAAAAATAATTTGACCTGTTTATCTTCTTGCATGTATACACATACTTTGACTTAGAAGAAGCAATTAACTATAGCGCTATAAACTACGTGAAAAATGTTGGGGTTTCAATGGCCTGAATGATTTTGATATTTTTGATATGCTTTATGCTTCATGCTTCATGTGTCATATCTTTTTCCAAGCATAATTTAACTCCTGGCTGGGATATAGATGCATTGAGTTGGTAGCATATTAGCATAGTTGGAGTACACCAGCACACCTCCATCCTGCATGATAAGCACAAGAATAATCGGCTGCTTAACTATTTACGGGCGACTATAGGGATCACTGTCACATAGTTACAGCCTATTTTATCACCGCCTTCTTGAAGTAAGGTACATGAATTTCAACTTCTCTTTTATTTTTACACCTATATACTTCATATGGTACGACTAACTATCGACCTTAGGTTTATTTCTAGATTTTAATGTTGGAAAAATATGGTATTAGGCATACTGTATATAAGCATACACTGACATCTTACTAGATCTTCTTTTTTAGATGTTCTTCTTAAGGTCTTCATAGTTGTCTTTTTAGTTGTCTTTCTAGATGTCTCTTCATTTATCTATAAGGAATCATCTAGGTTCAATATTACTACTAACTAGTTATACAACTAGGTCTAAGTTACTGCCTAGCAATATAAACCAATGAGAGAGTTATGTGACGGTGATCCCCGTAGTCGCCCGTAACTAGTATTCTGTGCAAGAGACTTTCCTATGTATAACCTTGGATATCCCACTGGTTCCTATACTAGACCTATCCGGTAAAAAGTAGATTCGGCTATTCGCTATTCTCAATATTGGGTCCAACTCAGCTTATGGATCTCACTAGTGACTAGGCCAGTTTCGGTACCAGGGCAACCAATTTGCCGTCCATAGTCATTGAGATTTTTACAAAGAACAAGAGGGGAAGAAAGTATGTGATTTTAGTTAATTTAGGTATATATAACATGCTTAAGTCGAAATATAGCAACTCTATATCCTATTTTGGAAACCCTCCCCCTATTAATTGTGCCATCTATCTGCTTTATATGTCGAATGGCCGAATGACCAACCTCGGGAGAGGTCCCAGTTAAACCCCGCTAACTTGGGGGTTTATAAGCCACTGAAAAATTCATACAACATAGATGTTTTTGTATTCTTTTTTTCATCTGGACTTTATATCATTACACACTCCCAACTGTGAGGGGCATTTATTTGACCGATATATGAACCAATATGGGGTCAACTAACTTGGATATAGAGCAAAAAGTCCTCGCTGATTCTTCAGCCACTCAGGAAAATGCCAACACCAATATAACACATTCAACGGACAAAGAGCCCGAGTTAACATTCGATACTGGTCTACAAACATGGCTCCAAGTTTTGGGCTCATTCTTTCTTTTCTTCAATTCATGGTAAGAACATGTTCTTTGATATAAAGATCCTATTGTTAACGCCTTGGAATAGGGGCATTATCAATACATGGGGTGCATATCAAACCTATTATGAGCGAGAGTTACTCGCCGGTACTTCATCATCAACCATTGCCTGGATTGGATCGCTGCAGTCTTTTCTTCTGATGATGGTTGGAGTCATTACAGGTCCCCTGTTTGACGCTGGCTATTTTCGATCCCTCATCATCTTCGCTGCATTCCTGCTACCCTTCGGCTTGATGATGACGAGTCTTGCCACAGAATACTGGCAGCTGATTCTTTCCCAGGGAGTTTGCGTCGGACTCGCAGCAGGCTGTCTTTTCGTGCCCTCCGTCGCCATCCTGCCACAGTACTTCCGTCGTAAGAGAGGCCTGGCCAACGGCTTGGCTGCCAGCGGCAGTAGTATCGGTGGTGTGATCTATCCAATCATGTTCGATCAGTTGCAGAAGAAGGTCGGTGTTGCCTGGGCTACTCGAGCACTTGGGTTCGTCTGCTTTGGCACCATTTGCATTTCCATCAGCATTATGCGCTCGCGCTTCCAGCCAAAAGAGAAGCGCAAGCTCTTCCAGTTGTCTGCCCTAAAGGAACCGGCTTTCACTGTCTTCGCCATTGCCATGTTCATGGGTTTCTTGGGTTTCTACAACTTCCTTTTCTATGTGCAGTCATACGCAATAGAGACTGGCATTGTAGATGCCAACCTGGGATTCTACCTGCTCTCCATGTTAAACGCAGCCTCGACCTTCGGTCGTATTGCGCCTAACTTCCTCGCTGACCACGTCGGCCCTTTGAATATGCTCACTCCCGCCGTGACCATCACTGCCACCTTGGCGTTCGTCTGGATCGGTGTTCATACCGTACCCGGCATCATCATCCTTGCCGTCTTCTACGGTTTCTTCTCGGGTGGATTTGTCTCCCTACCGCCTGTGGTCATGGCGAGCATGACTCCGGACGTGCGTAACCTGGGAACACGCTTGGGCATGGTCTTTGCTATCACTTCCATAGGCCTGTTGATTGGTACCCCCATCGGTGGTGCAATCTTGTCCGATACAAACCAATTCCTCGGTGTTCAGCTTTTCACCGCTTGCTGTCTCACCAGCTCTGCGGTTCTTATGACCTGCGTCAGATTTCTGCGCTCCGGTCTTAAGTTCCATGTCAAGGCTTGATTGAGTCTCGGCTACTGGCTGCTGAAATGTCTCATAAAATATACCCATCTCCCCACAGAGGTTTTAAGTTTCAGCCTTGTTCTGGCTGTGTCTTGGCATAAATTCGTTGGATCAACGATATCCACTATTAACTTCATCATTTGGTCATCTTGTATGTTGCATTACCTCCCGATATCCCAATCAGGGGGACAGGGTGCACTTCATAATGTATTTAGACGGAAAATGCAAACAATAATCATAATCATATCTCTGATTCTATACGAGAAGATATAATAAAACCCCCAGCCCTGCATAAGCCCATGCCATGAGAAGCCCTTGAAGAAAAGAATACCATCCAGGCTGCTTCAATAAACACCACGAAACGAAGAATGATTTACATCACATCCTCCGGCCCAACAGGGAAATTCTCGCCATTTTCTCGTACATGCTCGAGCTTCTTATCTCGACTGCACGGCTTGCGCATATCAAACGCATCTTCCCCATTCTCCGACATCCCCGATGGATCATCGCTATAATAGTTAACCACCCGCCGGAATACAGAGTATCTGTAAATACACATGTCAGCACTCAATTCAGCATTCCCGCATCCACATTGCTTCACTTACCCCATTCCTTTGTACATGTCATATGCAACTTTATTTCCCGCGCGGACGTAGAGATCAACAAACCAGGCATCGTTACTGTCGGATCCTCGCTCGAGCTGCTCGGTCAGCCTGCGGGCAAATCCGAGACGGCGCCAGGCTGGGGCCACGGTCAAGACTGTGATGTGTCCGTGCCATGGTGTGTAATGCTCGGAGTGGCGCATGGCAGGGTGTTGCTCTTCGAGCTTGCCCATGACTAATACCAAGATGTTAGATATATTCCAGGGGATTTGAGGAGAATTTGCCCCCAAGTTAGGGCTAGAATTGAACATACTATAACCTACGATGCCGGCATTATGGTCCTTGACGGTGCTGAACAATGAGGGCCATTTGTTTAGGTAGTTCAAGTAGAAGCCGAGATCATAATTCTCAGTAAGAGGATCGAGGTTTGTGAGATTAAGGTCTAGCAAGTCCAATGGGGACATGCGCTCAATTGAACTCATCTTGATATCATTCAATGTGAGAATGATAATGTGGTGTTGTGAGTATTGCAGAAAGGATGATATTTCCTATGAACTAGGCTAATGGCAATACATAACGTTAGGGCGGTCACTGTGGGGTTGATGCACTTGTTCTTTTTTGCCGGGCGGTGATGAGTAGAAGTCGGCGGTGAGGGTTGAAGCTGATGAGTTGTTGTACCCCTCCTGCATCCTGGTGATGCAGTCACTCTTTATTGAGAAGTCGGTCCTTTTCGAATTTACTGTATATCAATTGATCCTAGATTGATCTTTGTCCCATTTCTACCACGGTATACTACGACATTGACTCAGATCCGGAGTTATTGGAACCTCCAATTGGGCATCCTAATTAACAAATGCTCCTCTGCAGCTGGACTACAACCGTCTGTTCCTTTTCTCTGGCTACATTGCCCTAACTCAGCTCATTCAGCTCCCCAATAAAGCTTCCACCAACCCAGGAGGTCCCGTGTGATACCTCCAAACGGCCCAATGCCTCTCCCTCCGTCTCCCCTGAAACTCTCACACCGCTACCCATCGGCCACTGACGACTCGCCTATCTCCCCCGGAACAACTGGGAATACTTTTACACTTGAAAGCCCTCGATCACCGCGGACACCCCGATTATCCGCACCACCGTCTCCCACCGCGTTGCGCCATAACTCAAACGCCATGAGTGGGTCCCACCGTGAATCCGGAGATTTCTCTGGCGCCGCTGATGTAGGCGGCGGAGGACTGGGAAACCTGGCCGATGAGCTAGCCGATGCATGGGGCGAAGAGGAAGATGGATATGGATATGCGTCAGGCCAGGAAGCCAGTCGTGCGGGGTCACAACAGATGGGTCACAGTGATGGAGAAGATGTGTATATGCAATCAGCGCACAGCGTGCGCTCTCGGTCACCTTCCATCTCATCAGAAAGAGATTCGCTCCATCCACCAAGGAACAAAAACCGTGCAAATCATTTGCGGCAACACCGCAGGCAGGAGTCGCAATATGATGGCTCGGATTATGGGCCTGACTCCGATCTAGAAGAGGCGGATATCTCCCCCGCCTTAGAGAGCCAAATGGCTGAGATTGAGAGTCTCGTTCGGCGGGGTATAGAGAATAACGGAAGTGAGAATGACCGTGTAATTCAGCGCACGGTTGAGTCATTGAAAGATCTCGGTGGACAAAGTGGGATTGAAAACAGTGCCATGAGGTAAGTTCATGTTCACCATCTTGGAAGTATAATACAATTCCATCGATCCCCAATAGCTAATCCTTAATTGCAGACTTATCACCGCTCATTCCTCAATCACGTCACATCTCACCCACCAAACACGCGCCCTCCAATCCCTCGTCCACCCACTCCTCTTCTCTCCATTCCCCCTCCTTTCCGAAGAAGCAATCGACTCGCTCATGCCCCTTATCGACGAAGGCTTATTGCCAAATCTCCCATACCCCTTCCCTGAACATCAAGACTCCCAATCAACGACCCCTCAGTCCGCCGCGCAAAACCCCCTGGCCTCTCTCCAAGCCCTCATCTCGCAAACAGCAGATATCACACATACCCTTCGCGGCTTAAGCGATACCCTCTACGAATCGAGACAATTGACTTCAACCGCTTCCCGTCGGTTACGCTCGGCGCGCGAACTCGTCGCTGATATTCGACGGGAAGAAGAAGGCCGCGAAGAGGGATCTCGGTGGATCGAGCGTGGTGAATGGGATCGTCGACTCAAAGATCGAGAGGCGGGCAAGGTCTGCGGTGATGTAGTCAGTGGCTTTGAAGCTGTTTGTGGTGAATGGAGGGAGAAGCTGTTTGGGACTAATGCCGAAGTGGCTGCTGCATAAGTTCGAAGTTGATGTTCATGACTTGATCATTTTTTGCGATTCTGTTTCTGTTTCTGTTTCCTCGGGTCAGGACATAGACTGCTGTCTTCATTTCTTTTTTTATATATTCTCTTGTCAGATATCCATATTGATGTTTACTAGGCCATCTTTCGTTATGTTTTTGTCCTAGTCGTTCATAGAGGTTCTCAGTTTACATACTTCTAAACTTGAAATCGTGATACCATTCATTTCAGTTCGATTAGTAGGCTCATTCTTTCTTTGATATTCTAGAGCTCAACACTCAATAAGAAAGGTACCTGCGTTCGACATGCATGCTTGCATGCAACCTGTACCTGTGCGGAGCCAGTGCTGTCGAAGGTTGGTATCGGCTTAACTCCACCTCCACCGCTGTCAATAGATAGGAATAAAAAGTCTGTTTAAAACATCTACACCACCAAATTGTACCAAAAAAGAAAATCTAGGAAAAGATTATATCATATTCCGAGCGAGCTGAAAGACAGAACTGGGGCCCCCATTAACAAGTTACGGGGTGAACATGGGTGAATGATACACGAAATATGCAGAAGGGTCATGAGAATAGCGCCAAAAGGAAAAGAGCTTGGATACACTTTTTAACTGGAAAGTCGTAGCTCGGTCGTTTACTGCTGCTGCTTCCACTTAGGGACCCACTTGCCACCGGCGGGCTTGGATTCCGAAGCGGGAGCAGGAGACTGAGAGGAAGATTCGCGGGGTTGACGGGGCGCCCAGCGCTCGGTGGGAGCCTCACGGGGCAGAGCGTCGCGGGGTTCGCGGGGCTCGCGGGGAGCAGGGGGAGGGGGGCGGATCCAGCGCTGGCGGGGGCACCGGTGCGCAGGTGAGGAGGAATGTATCCACCCTTGCGGAGAGGGGCGGGCTCTTCGCGGACGGGGGCGGGGGGCGCGAACAGGCTCACGAGGAGTGGGCTCGGCGGGGGCACCACCGGCTTCCTTGAGGGCTTCACGTTCTCTCCAGGTGAGGGGGGCTCCGGTACGTGGGGCGACATTGAGACGGGGGGCGGTTCGTGCGACTGGCTCTTCGACTCCACCCTTGCGAGCTGCGCGGCGGGCTTCGGCTTCGGCCTCTCTCTGTTGCTGCTTGATAGCGATCTCATCCATTTTGCTGTATGCCCAGTTAGTATCAAGGTTTGAAGTGCAACTAAGATTGGGGAATACTAACGATCGCTCTTCATCGCGCTTAGCCTTCTCCTCGGCCATAACACGACGGCGCTCCTCCTCGCGGGCGGCGCGTTCCTGCTCTTCGCGCTCGGCACGCTCCTGCTCCTCTTGGCGACGAGCCTCCTCTTCCTCGCGCTCCTGCTTCTCGCGGCGACGGCGCTCCTGGACCTCCTTTACACGCTGCTTCTTCTTAGCCTCGAAGTCGCGCTCAGCGGCCTTGCGACGCTTCTCGAACTCCTCGTGGCGCTTCTCGGAAACCTCTCTGCGGAAGTTGCTGAACTGGGGGACGAGGCGGCCCAGACGGTGCTTGAGGGAAACGGCCTCGGCGTGCTTCTCCTTGGACTCGCGCAG
Source organism: Penicillium verrucosum (assembly GCF_028828655.1). Taxonomy (NCBI): domain Eukaryota; kingdom Fungi; phylum Ascomycota; class Eurotiomycetes; order Eurotiales; family Aspergillaceae; genus Penicillium; species Penicillium verrucosum. The sequence goes on along the minus strand of NW_026643214.1, from coordinate 374,905 downwards.
TTCCTCGGCGACGTGCTTCTCGTAAAGCTCAGTGTCGAGCTTCTTCTGGGCATCGTAATCGGCGGCAATGTGCTTCAGTTCCTCGCGACGGAAGGCACGCTCCAAGTGGTCGATACGCTTAGCAGTGGTGCGGATACGGTCGTTCAGCTCGTTCTTCTCCTTCTCAAGCTGAGCCAGCTTCATGGCACGCAGGCGGTTGGCATCAAGCTCGTCAAGGTCGATCTCGCTGACGTCAATACCCTTAACACCAGTCTTGAGCTCCTCGAGCTGCTTCTTGAGCTCCTCCTGGCGAATGCGGTCCTGCTCATCCTTAATACGCTTGAGCTCACGGTCACGCTGCTCATCGGCCAGACGCTGCTTCTCGGCATCCTGGAGTTGCTGGGCACGGACACGCTTGCGGGTCTCCTCCTCGCGCTGCTTGCGCTGCAAAGCATCGGTAGCGGCTTCCTTCTTCTTGTCGATAAGAACGCGACGGGCGAGGGTCTCCTCGTGCTCCTGGGTAACACCAGCAATGGCGCGGGCCTGGGCAGTCTGCTTGGCCTGGAGACGAGCCTGGTTGTAGGAGGGATCGACGTACATGCAGGTGATGTGGAGAGTCTTGGCGAGACGGGCGACCTGGAAACGGGCGATTTCGGCGGGGGGGTGTGCTGCAGGCGCTGGATGGAGCCAACCTCGCTCTCAGCGGAGCCAGCACCGCTGCCGGCGTGGGTAGCCTTGGAGGAAGAGAAGACATCGGAGTCGAAAGTCAGGACACCGGAGATGTGATCAACGCGAATAGCGAGGTCACCCTTCTTGCAACCGTTCATGATGAACTTCTCAATCATGGCGGGGGTGATCTGGAAGGGAGCGGGGAACTGGGCAAGCTCGTAGACGAACTTGAGCTCAACGGACTCGTAAACCTGGGACAGCTGCTGGAAGAGACGGGTGAGAATGACCTGCTGCAAAGGCACAACGTACTTCTCCATCTCGGGGTCGTCACCAATCTGCTTCAGGATGGGGGTAATCTTCTTGCAGATGGACAGAGGGTGGAAGTCAACCTCGAGGATGTTGTACAGCTCGCGGATCTCGGGGCGCACACGGCGGAGCAGACCCTTGTTCAGAGCATCGCGGAAGAGCACATCACGGGTGGGCGAGGTGGCCATACCGAGGAGGTTAGTGAGACGGGTGTTCTTGTTCTTGCGAGCCTCATCCACATCGACCAGAGCGCCGCGGGAGCGGGAAGTACTGATAACGGGGATGGACAGAGCGGAGAGAAGGACGAAGGAGGCGGCCTTGGTCATCTCGGCCTCGGTGACGGACGGGTTCTCCTTCCTGGAGCTCTGACCGCTGGCCAGGGCCACGGAAGAAAGACGGAGCAGGTTGTAGTAGCGGTTGTAAGCGGCGGCGTGGAAGAGGTAGTTTTCGCTCACAAGGAAAATGCGGGCGAGCTTCTCGTAGTAGTTGGCCATCATAATGTTCTTGGCGGGGCGCTTGCTGAGGTTCAACAGGGTGTGGATATCCTCAATGCTGCGGAAAGCCTCCTGCCACAGCTCCAACTCAACGGCAACGTTCAACTGCTGGAAACGAGTGTCGAGGTGGCGCTGCAGGGTATCGGCGTCGCTCAGGTTGATAGCGTGCATCTGGGAAGAGTACTTGGCGGCATTCTGGACGTGGTTGCGCAGGAGCTCACACAGGCGGCGGAACTCAGTCTTGCGGGCGTACTTTTGGCAGAACTTGAAGGCCTGGAGGGCAGTCGACTGGTACATGATCTCGAGACGGGCATTGTTCTTCAGGATCTCGAGGACGGTGCGGTAGGTCTCCCAGAGGAACTTGAGCCAAGGGGTGACAACGGCGCGGTCGGTACGGTCGCGAGACTGCTCACCAGAGACAGTAGCAAGGAGGATGGTCTCGGGGGTCTCGATGGCCTCCAAATCCTCAACGTTAGAGGAAGGAGCGGCGGACTCGAGGGTCGACTGGATCTCATCGGCCTTGGCCTGAGCCTCGGTGACCTTCTGTTCGGCGAGCTCGATGAACTTCTTGAGAACAATCTGCAGAGATGAAAGAAATGCTAGATTAGTGACAAGTCACAACAATTTTTTTTAGGAAAAAAAATTTCGGACGATCATCAACACGAACCTCAATAGTGCCGACATTGGTATTCTGAGCAATGTTCTTATATTGGTAAAGACCATCCTTGGCGGCCTTGCCCTTGCGAAGGTCGACAGACAGCTCAACGAACAGGAGCATCACCGGCTCGAGAGAGGCGATAGGGCTGCTACGGGTGCGCTTGGAGGTGACATGTTCGTGAAGGACAGTCAAGGCGGCGGGAGCCTGACCGACGGCGATGAGTTCCTGGGCCCTCTGTGAAAGATAAGAGTCATTAGCAACCGATGTATGTTGTATTTCGCGACGACAGCGACGGTGACGCTTACCTTGAGGACATTCTCAGGCTTAATATGCGGAGGGGGCGGCATGATGGGTGGATGCCCCTTGGGAAAGGATCAAAGGTGACTGATAAGAAATTAAAAATTGGAAAAAAAAAAAGGTCTTAAGTGAAGCCAGCGACAACACACGGGCAGCTGGTAAGAATGCGATTAGCCTGCCACGCGAATACCCGATAACGAGGGGAAGATTCACAATGTGCGTGTTGAGGCCAGAGCAAAAATTGGATCCCGCCAATGTTCCCACTTCGCGTTAAGCGATGGCGATCACGTGTGGTGGCCTAAGGCAGGAATTCAAAAGTACATACAAAGTTATAACTCGGTGTCTACGAGGATGTTGATATGTCATATTTGATGACTATACATTGTGATTATGAGTGTATTATTGGTTGACTCTACTCTGTTCAAATATTATAATTCCAACTATCTCATTCCGACCCCGACAATGTACTTTTTATAATATAAATACCAAATATAAATTCGAATAGAAAGTACTGGATACATATTATTTGTTGTTTCACTCTATAATACAATAAGTACCGGGTACTTCCCCCCAAATAAATTCCCCCAGTATAACATATACCAACGTAACGTGTAAGGGGAGAAAAGAAAGAAAGAAGAAAAAAAAAGGGAAACCCACGGACCAGCCCCCCGGGGGATCTTCCCAAATCCCCTCTAAACCACAGAACTCATTTGTCCATTCTCTCCCTTAGAACAACTCGACATCCGAATCCTTCACCTTCTTTTTTTTTTCCCTTTCTTCTTTGTCCGGCGTCTTGGCCCCTGATTATCCGCCCCCCTCCCCTTAAACCTAACCTAACCTAATTCTTACGCCCTTGACCCTTGAGACACCTGCCGATCCAAAAACCCCCCTCTCCCCCCTTTCTCTATTCGCGCTTCTTTCACAGTTCAACCCATCACGATGGCTCCCTATGAACTTCGATCCGGGGGTGATGTCAAGAATAAGAAGCAAAGTGTCGCCGACTTGAAATATCGTCGGTTGACCGAGCTCAATGGTCGTCTAAAGGAGGATCTGGACCGTCCACGGGTCAAGGTCTCCGAGGCAGCTCTCTCGTCCGTTTTCCAACCCTTTTGTTGAACCAAAAGAGAGAGAAAAAAAGACAAACAAACTGACACATTCAACAGTCTCATAAGCTACTGTAACAACACTCGCGACTTTATGGTTCCATCCGTATGGGGACAGGTATGCGACCGGCCTTGTTTTTCGTCTCATCGCGTGCGCCCATGTCCAAAACTAACTCCATCTTCCTAGGTCGACAAGCGCGAGGATCCCTATGCTCCCCAGCAACAGGGAGGTTGCTGCACCGTCATGTAATGCACTCACGACGGGAATCTTTTGCCATGATATTTCGCTCTCCTTTTTTTCTCTTTCTCCCTCTTCTCTTCTATTTAATTCCGGACCCATTCACGACCACCCCCTTGGACCCGAACAAAGCACTGCGATTGCTTGCGCGGACAAAAATGTCGGCCTGAAAGAATCGTCTGCTGGTCTTGCACGAAACCTTCCACGCCTCCGGGGATTATAAGAGTCCCGTTGTGTTTTGTCGCCCTTTCCGCTACCCCGGTCTCCCTTCGTCCTCGGACTCTGCAGACAGTGCACTTGACGATGCACCTGTTGCGCTTTACTTCTTCTCTGAATTACACCATTCCCCCTTCTCGCTGTGTTTGCTTGGAATCGGCCTTTTCTTTTTCTTTTTCTTTTTCTTTTTTCTTTGTCTTTCTCTTATGTATCCTTTTCTTTATGGGTTCTCAAATCTTCAAAAATCATCTTATGTCAGTCAAGGTGTGAGAGTTGCCATTCATGTATCATAGATTCGCATGACCAAATACCATATCGATCTAATCGAATTTCCGCAAAGAGCATTTTGTAAGTCGGCCCCAGAGCCCGACAATCACGTCTCGCGATTTGCTTGGGATGACCTAGGAGTCCGGTTTAGCCCTCCGTTGTTTCGGCCTTATTGTTTCGGCCTTGTATGGCCTAAATTGACAATCGGTAGGTCTAGCTAAAGTACTTTTATACATGAATAAATATAGAATAAGAAATATAAAATTGTAAAAGAAAGTCCTTGATATAGTAACTACAGTCAGTCCATCCCCGCTGACATCATCCAAATTCCCATCCCACTAAGCTCTGGACATCAGCTTGAACGTGCAACACACAACATACAACCAACATACCTCTCAACTGTCTAACCAGAAATACAACCCATCCATCCACTTGCATATACAACATACACACTACCCCATCATCCGAAACACTCCACCCACACACTACAATATTGTACACCACTTACCCTCCTCATTGACCTGCATCAGCAACAAACCACCACCATCCATCATGGCCGAATCTCCATCGACATCGAAACCGTCAGACTCAATCACCCATAACATCGATAACACCGAAAAACTCGCACAAGCAAACGTCCATCTCCCCCGCATCTCAATCCAGTTCTGCACACAGTGTCGATGGATGCTCCGCGCCGCATACGTACGTGGTTATCTTTCTTTCTTTCTTTTCTGACCTATCACATTCGAAGTCATTTGTTTTTTTTTTCCTTGATACTGGATACTTGATATATTGTCACTGGCACTGTCACTGTCAACATGACCATGACCATGACCATGAATACAATCTTTGAATGCAAATGCAAATGCTAACAAAAGCAACAGTTCGCCCAAGAACTCCTCTCAACATTCAGCACAGACCTGGGCGAGGTAGCCCTCGTCCCGAAAACCGGCGGCGTCTTCACGGTGACGATATGGCATGGTATGATGGTTGAAGGGGAGATCACTACGCAGGAGAGTATTCTGTGGGATCGAAAGAGGGATGGGGGATTTCCTGGTATGTTTTTCTTTTCTTTCGTTTCTTTTCTTTTTCCATTTTAATTATGTATTGGGGCTATGCATTCTATGCATTCTTTATATACTACATGGATGACTTGTCTGGTTATACTATTCAATACTTGGTCTAACCATTCTCCTCCTTCATTTAGAAGTCAAAGCGCTCAAGTCACTTGTGCGGAATGTTATTGCTCCTAATAGGGATTTGGGACATACGGATCGGGCATTGAAGAAGGAACAGGGTGAGCAAACGGCGGCAAAGAAAGAGGAGGAGAAGGAGGGGAGTAAGGATAAGGCAGCCTGTGAGGATTGTCAGTAGGAGTATGTATTGGGTCATATTCCTACTTAGTATCTACATCTACATTCAGTTGCTATATGTATAAAAAGTATAAAACCCCATTTTTAGATCGTGCTGGCACTCCTAAGAATATCCTTGAATACACACATGTTACAATTACAAATCTGAGCACAAGAATCAAAGTATCACTGTACACATCACATTCATTATCGCGCGGAGCGGAAGAGTCTAACAAGAGTCCAGGTAAAAAAAGAAGGTAAAAAAAAAAAAACCAAAACACAAGAGGATCAAATACAGGGGGAAAAAGGGGAAAAGCCCACTCCTGTAAAAGATAGAACGCCGGCCTGTCACCGTACTCTAGGACAAGAGAGAACTGCCCGAAAACATATGAGACAACTGCGGGGCAGAAATACAAAAAAAAAAAAAAAAAGAGAGATGAAGGAAGGTGCAGGGTAAGGATAATATTCGTGGTCATCACACTGAAGTAGTGGGCAAGCCCGATGCAAATAATCAGATGACAGATGTAGCGGGAACATCAATGCCAGTGTCTCCATCGAGAGGAATAAATGATAAAGCGTGACTCTCAATCTCAAAAGGAGAGAGGATGAATTAAAACATGCAACTCATCTTGTCCTTGACAATGTAATTGCCCAGACAAGCTTTGCATTTGCTTTCGTGTCCGAGACAAACTCAGACATTCCAGCAGAAGGTAAGAAGGTATCGTTATCGACCTCGTAGAGTCATGACCAGGAGAGCCAATGCGGTGGGGAAAAGAAAGTCCAAAGTCAGGCTTCTTCGACTGGTCGAGTCATGAATTCATCGAACACCAGTGTGGTCTCAAGCCTCGTTGCAAAATGAAATGTTCGTAAGACCATGGCAGCATTATACACAGCTGAAGATGCTCCGAAAACGCGAAAGCATCAATCAGGATGGCAAAAGTCAGGTCTCACCGCGGACCTCGTGCGAATGGTTGCGACGTTTCCAAAAAGCAAGTCGAAGTCGACTCTTCCGCTTAGGAAGTCTACGGGTACCATTGGAGTCATCCACTTGCGGAGTTTCATTTTTGGTGCTCTCGCCAGTAGTCGTCGACTGGGCCGTGCTGCAGGTTCCGTGAGCTCCCAGCCTGGAGAAGTCTTTGCTGGCACCGTCTTCGGATCGAGTTTGACCACGAGCAATGTTAGAGGCACGACCGGGGCTGTAACCGCCTGGGGGCTCTGATACATTTGAAGGATATGCGTCCGCTGTGCTGGGACGGGTGCTGTTATCGTCAGGTCCTCCAAGATCACTTTGCGCGACACTTTCCCCAGAGACTCGCTTTTCGTCGCCGCTATCCACAGCCAAAAAGCTTGAGGCATTAGTTGCGGGAGAGATCGGTGTCATCGTGTTGCTGTAAGTGCTTTGTGTCCGTGTGCAACTATTGCGATTTGAGCCCGTGCGAGCAGACGAGCTGTTGTGCGCATGGTGACGTTGAGAACCGCGTTGAGAGCCGCGTTGAGAGCCATGTGGAAGACCTTGGCGGGAGCTGCTTGGTCTCTCAGCAGACCCAGACCCATGGTCACGCCCTACTGATCCCGATGAAGTACCGCCACCAAAGGCCGAGTTGGCATACAAGACGGCAGCTAGCACAGCCGGATCATCGGTAACAGGGCCTGTTTCCGCGAGAGGGTTATGTAGTTGTGTTGAAACAGACCCACGCGCAGACTCCGGAGCTCCTGGGATGGAGAAACCAGAAAGGTCCGGCATTGCACTAGAAGACTTCCGAGATGCAGTCGTTGGCACCAGGGGACTTCCTGTGATTTCGATCTGAGGACCTGTGGTATCGGGCGACACAACCGGCTCAATGTTGTTTTCATTGTATCCACGAGAGCCTGAACTCGTGGGAGCTTTGACTCCATCCGATGCGCCATCTCCTGAATCGACATGCAGCTTGTCAGAGGATTCAGGGCTATGGGAACGAGGCGAAACAGTAATCTCGGCCCGTTTCTCAATCGGAAGACCTTGCTTCTTCAGCTCCTCGTTAGAAAGTTCCTGCCACTGTGCCTGATTGCGAAGGATATGGTCGGCAGTGAACTGCAACTGGGGCAGAAGGTCGGAAATGCCTTCGAAGAGCGGCAGGGCGAATATCGACATGAATCCAATTTGACCAGTAGCCAATTTGTAGATGTTCCCTAATTCGGGTGGCCCGCCAAACAGTGCAGTTTCCATTCCAACCTCCCTTTCCATCTCGCCCTGATTGGCGAACTCCTCTTGCAGAATCTGCGTCCACTTCTTGGCAACTTTCCACGGTCGAGCCACGTTACTGATGTCGGCACATTTGATCAATAATCCACAAACGAGAGTCTTGTACATGTCGACATCTTGCGGCTTCCAGCCATCAACAGATCGGTTGTTTTCATAAAACTTTTCTTGGAATGAGCCCATTCGTTGCATGAACTTTTGGTGCACGCCCATATCTGTGGCCAGTATAGAGCTGATAAGGAGCTTTCGAAGTTGATTGTCCTTGAATGCTGCAGGCCAGTGCCGACGCAGAATTTGGGAGAAGGCGGCGCAGTGGAACGCTTCCAAGACGGAATTGTCGTTGTAAAGTTGAGCCAAAGGTGCGTTCAATTTGACGAGGAAGAAATTGTTGACACCTGGGTGGCCGACGTCATGACCAATGGCTGAGATAAGGAGAGTAAGGGCGTCGAATGGCGTGAGAAGGGAGGTGATGGGGGTTTCGGGGATAGGAGATCCCCCAACGGATTCATATGGAGGCAAAGCCCCAATGTTTAGCAGGAAGCAAAAGACGGATTGCAGCACATCAATCGCATGGCGGAAATTGTGGTAAAGCACGAAGGAGTTATAGGCGGCGCGGCAGGCGAGGAGGAACGTTTGCAATTCATCGGGGGTCAACCGCCAAGTATCCAGTCCCGGCATGGTGAAAGCATGCTGTATCATCTCACAGGCGCCAAAGACCAGTTCGTCCTCGGTAAACTCGTGCGCGCAGAACTTCCAACTGCCTACCTGCTCTTTGATAAAAGGGATACGCGCGGGATCAATATTGAGATCCTGTTCCTGGAATTCATCATGTATGACTTCTTCTGGGTTGCAAATTCCCTTCATCAGCTTTGAAACCATGGCTTCTCTTAAATAAGAATATGGCTGTTCATCATTCACACCAACCCAAGAAAGCTTTCGTTGCTTTCTCCGTGCAAGAAATCGGGACATCTCTCTTTGAGCTGCTTTACGGGTGCGGTAGGCATGAACCACAAGCCCTTGAATCCGCGACCGGTCTAGGGGAGTGGTCAAGACATCCATAGCACCGGCATCAAGACAGCGGGCAATCTGCTTGTGCTCCGCCGTGATAGGTCCTTGAGAATCTGGTTGACGGGTATCCGCATTATCGCTGGGCCCATCGGGGGTAGGAAGACGTAAAATCGCAATGGGAATGACCAAATTTGGCCCCTCTTGGGCTTGGATATCGTTCGAAACACCTGATAGAAGGGATAGGCCTCGTGCTTCATCGGATTGTGTTGAAAATGTGAAAGTACGGTGGATGGAGCCTGGTGACGGGGGAGCGTTGTCTGTCCACGAGGCGCGGCTGGCTTTTCGACGAGCCAGGTTCGACTCTTCGCCGCTAAACCCCACCTCAAAGAATGCGAAAATGGGGTTACACTCGCTGCCCGACCGGTCGCTGAGCTCGGCCAGCTTGGTAGCAAAGGAGGAACCGTTGTGGCAGAGATAGACTGCAAGAACGACAGTGATTAGTAAATCATCAAACGGAGTGCAGTCTGCAGAACCTACCTTGTTTGCACACTGACAGCAGCTGCTCCACATCCGCCTGCAGGGCCTCTGGTTCTTCGGGGGTTGTGAAGGAACCTATGGACGATATTGTTGAAGCATCGATGGAATTTTTGCGCACCCATCTCTCCGACCGCACTCGGTCATCAATGTAGAGACCTGCGCAATCCACGCGGTCAAACATGATTGTTGGAAGGTGTAGAGCGACCACCGATCAGGCTGTGTCGCTGGAATCACAAGACTGACAAAAACTCAAGCGGAGTGAAGAAAAGGGAAGGGTTTGGTCGGAGTGGGCCTGATTCGCATGTAGCTCAGATGACGAAGACCGAGGCGTGCAACTAGGGGTATGATGGAAGGTACGGGTGACGAGGGCGGCTTTTGGGAAGGTGGGAAAAAAAACGAGCGGCGAGGTTGGGGAGGGGGGATATGGAAGATCGGGAGGGATCCGAGTAAATCGGCACACAAAGAAAGTCGGGGAGAAGGAATGGCAGTCGGGAAGCAAGCTCTCAGTTCACCGAATCGAACAATGGAGTTGTTTCCTGCAGCGAGGCAGTCCGAGTCGCGTTGTGGACTGGAGGTTCCGAGACAACCCCCCAGAGCCTAGACTTCTAAAACTTGTCGCACTAGACAGATCGAGCAACCCACTTTTTTCCACCCCGGGGATCGGAGGAGTGATGGGATGAAAGCGACACGTGAGTTGTCGAGGACGAAGGGGGTTCAATTGGAGATGAAAGAAGAGAAAGGGAACGGGAAAGGACGTCAGTTCGACATGGTTGAGGGTGTATGTTTAGTGTGTAACGTGTAAGCGGTGAGAAATTAACAAAGAAAAAGAGGAGGAAGAGGAAAGAGCAAAAGGAAAAAAAGGAAATTCAAGAAGTTGGAAAAAAAAAGAGCAAAAAGAAGAAAAGAAGAAGTAAAAAACAGCCCAGAGCTGAGGACAGTGGAGGGGCGAACACGGGGAAGGGGCTTCTTTCCTCCTTCCAGAAGGCCTTGGGGCGGGACGGGATGATCCCTCAGGTAATCTTAGTTACAGTCACAGTTCCAAGTTTACTAGTTTAGGTATTGATTTGGGGTTATTAACTATATATTTCTAGTCATTTCGATCTATCTATATGTTATTATAACTTATTATAAGGTTATATAGTTAGGGGCTATCTCTCTCCTTCTATTCCTCTATACTATCTCTTCTCTGGCAGAGCCTCCGATCGTAACCTGTGGACCCAATGACGCCTCTTTTTTTTTTTTTTTTTTTTCTTCTAGAAGGTTGGCGGGTTAGTAAGCGCAGATTCTGTAACACAATACACCTGGGTGGTGCTGGGGTGGCTATGCAGTCCAGATAACATAAGAAGCCCTGGTTATTTTGATTTAGGCTAGTATCCTGGAACAAATACAACATCTATACAATATATGGTTGTAGTGATATATACCTAGGTACATATGTATATAAAGATAGTTCTATTATTAACACCAAAAGTTTTAAAGTATATTATAAGGACCATATTGTAAACCTACCAAGTATACATATGTATAAATCCACCTTCACACTCTGCAGAATCGAAAAAAAAAAAAGAAAAAGCAAAAAAACACAAGAGTGGAGAGAGGATGTTTGGGCCCATTTGGGGCCAAATCTGACGGAAGACCAAATAATCCGAGGTGATCTCATCGACTGCTGATTAGTTGACTTTGGTCGTCTCCACTTCCAGAAATGGATCATCTGCAGCTCCAAATTACATGCATTTCAACTGTCTTTAACGTGACACATTAATTCTTAATTTTATCTATACATGTAGTACATTATACATTAAATATACTAAATATATTTATATTCAAATGATAGATATTAGAATGGTAGAAGATATAAATATAATAATATCTGATATAGTTGATGGTAGAGGTTGTGATCTTACCTAATTTCCCCATCACCCACGGTTCAGTTGCTGATCGGTTCCATGTGATTGGGGACCCCGGCCAATCATACGAGACAGGGATAGCTGCATGAGGTAGTACTCTACGAGGTCTGCATATGCATACATGGTATGGATGTACTAGTTAGGTATTCCTTATAGTCAAGTGCAACCCTAAAACTAATGGCCATACTTTATACCCAAGGCCAAGTAGTAATAGACAGTCAATAGGAGAAGTCTATGTGGACGTCGAAATGCATTGTGCAATGTGAGATTGATCGGTGGTTGAAGAAGTTAAGCTACACTAAGAGATCTAACAGGCTGCCAATTAGGTACGATGGAGGAACTCTTCTTTTGCTAAACCACACCACGAAGCTTCGATAAAGGAAAGTGCTGATCCCTATACTTTCTCTCAATATAATCCTTCATCTAGTTCTATACCTCCTTAAGGGGTTTAAATCAGGTAAAAAGGTACGGAGTAGGCTATTCTATCACAATAACCCTAAGCTCCACGAAGAAATCAAGAGTCCTTTAATAGTATGCCTAGGAGTATTATCGTATAAAGCAATCGGATCTTACTCCCTTCTTGGACGGAAGATGCCTTCTATTATACTACGTATAATATAGGATTCACTATATAGCTAGGTATAGGGGCTTCTAAAGTGAATTGAATCTGAAGTGTATCTGAAGTGTATCTGAAGTGAATTTGAAGAAAATTGGCAGATCTCTTGGCCGCTAGTGGGTGAATCTTTATAGGGTAGACTGTTGTACAGAGAGAAGCTACTAAGCCTAAATTGGTACTTGCCTATTTAGGTCTCGGGACAATTCAGCTTCTAGAATTCCTCTCTCTACAAACCTCTTTTCTTATTCCCATCTACCTAGCCCTCCAAGCCAAACCATCATGCCGTCAAAATTCAACATTGGACACAAGTTCTTGGACCTCATTTTCAAGGAACAGCGGAATGAACTTAGAGAAAGGTCATGCGACTCACAAAGGAAAACTCCGAAGCTGCCAACCCTCACCGTCGGCGACCGTGGTACTACTCGAGGAGATACTTCATCTAACAGCAACCCGAGCAGACGATGAGCTTGCACATATCCCTTCTATTCCGACCCCGGCCAAACTTAAGAGTGCCCTGACGAAAGTCGATGCCGCTTGTTCCAAAATTCCACTTAATGGAGCCAGGATTCGTTGGACGCTTGAATTGCTACTTGTCTACGCCCACGACATCGCTACTTCCCGCTAGCCCGACGCCGGCCAAAGCATCTATATATAGTCAGAAAGACACTGGGTCGGAGATTGGAGTCGGTTTATCGATCACATTGCCAAATACCCAATCGCAAAGCCTGGAAACCCCATTTTCGTTGGAACATTCTCGAATGTTCGAGATCAACAGTCGCGAATAGAAGGAGCTTGCGTTGAGTTGCTTGGAGACCAAAACGGTGAAGGACCGGAAGAAGAAGTTTGCCCTTATCGGCAAACCAGACACAGTCTGGTTTGGTGATATCGACGACATGAGAAGAAAAAGGATTGCATAGTATACGGCATAACGGCGGACGCAACATCTTTCTTCTTCCTTACGATTGACGAGAAGTCTAGGGTTAGTTTATCTCCTAGTTCTCATCAGCCAACCAAGAAGACATGATCGATTTCCCGATCCCCGACATTGCAGATCCCGATTTGGCAGACCCGACGGGGCACCTCTCTGTACGGGACCTCCCTGGCTTCTTGACAAACGGAGAACTGAGGAATCTGGACAACCGATCCCTCTAGGAAGAGGTTAAATTCCAAATCAGAAAACTTTTTTATGAGCACAAACCTAGCAAATTAACGTTTGCTGTACCCATAAGAACCTAAGTTTTAGCACGGAAGATTCGTTGTACTTTAGGTGGGCCTTTCACGAAGGATTCATTCGACATTCCAAAGGACAACCCCGACGACCAGCACTTGTCATATTATCGAGTGGTCTTTATCAACTTCACTCAAATGTGACGATCCGTTGGAATGTCGGGATGGTCAATATCTACGGAGAATTGCCCACGAGGATCGAGAGAAATCGGGCTCCGGCACCCAGCTGCGCCACAAGTCACGTTAGCTTCTTTAGGGAACACATGGTGGCTGGCAAGCCTGGAAGGGAAAAAGATGACCGTCTATCTATACACCTGGATGAGATCGCAGTGGAACATGGGGGATTGCCATGAACCTTCCCAATCTGAGGTCCTGCATTCAAGAGGATTACCGCCTTGAAGAAATGGAAGGGCGGAAGACCGAGGCTGATTCGGCCTCGCTTTAGCCTTCAATGTTTTGTCGTTCGGTGCTATGCCGAGACATACGATGGCAAGAACAGCAAGTATTGTAACAAATTGCACAAGCCCTACGAAACTGTAAGTTGCCAGGGACCTTCCCATGACAGGCTCGGTAAAGAATCATACTAATGTCACCTTAGGTCCCCGAAGACATTAAGGGAAACCGATATAAACTCCAGGGCTTTTGGCTTGTCTTTCGTAGGCACGGGATTTCTAGACCAATTCCGACAGTGGTTTTGGTGAAAGTCCTAACCGCGATGTTGATGATAATAGCGAGGAGATCGTTCTCCACCTACCACCCTAGGAGCTGGTCGTCAGCGTCGCGGCGTATATTCGACACCTCATCGCGAGCTTTGATAAAAGTTACTTTTGTCATTTGTCAAGACTCATCGTCGTACGCACTCTCTCCCCGGATACCCATATCCCCTAGGTGAGTGTGTCCCTCTGCTTTTGTGGGTAGTTTGTTTTTTTCTAACCCATTTTAGGCTACTAAGGATGCCTATTCCCGGTAGATTTCCGATCGTGGTCCGTTGGTGGTTCCTTTTCTCTCCTCGCTCTAGCTCTTGCTTCTTTACTTTTACAATAAACGAAATGAATTTGTTGGTCAGAACTGGCACCACACTCTCTGAAGAATGTCGTTATCGGATTAGGATGCCGATGCCATAATTCTGGAGATTGTCTCCTTAGGATGTCTAGGATACTGTACCAGAGGAATTTGTATATTGTATGTACTTTCCAATGTTGCTGAATCTACTCAAAAGCAACAATAATCTTCCCCTTGGTAGTGTTACCCTCAAGCAACTTATGCGCCTCCTCAATCCCCTCAAAGGGAAAAACCTTCTCAACAAAAACCCTAAACGTCCCATCACAGAACCGAGGCAAAGCATGCTCAACAAGCGTATCCCTCAATTTTCGCTGGTACCCCAGCTCCCGACTGCGCAATGTACTCCCCTCAATACGCACACGCTTAAACAGCAACGGCGCAATATTAACTCCCTCAGGTAACTTACCGCCGCCCATAAGACCCAACAGCACGATGCGACTGTCGCGCGCCGCTACATCGAGATTCCCCTGGAAATACGTCGCGCCGATGAAGTCGACGGTTAGATCGACGCCGGCGCCAGATGTCGCGGTTTGGATCTCAGCTGCCCAGTCCTGGGTCTTGTAGTTGAAGGCTTTTGTTACGCCGAGTTCTTTTTCCAGGAAGTCGATTTTCTCTTGCGAGCCCGCGGTTGCGTAGATGGCTTTTGCGCCTGCGTCTTTTGCTAGTTGGATTCCGGAGATTGAGACCGATGACGCGCCCGCGTGCCAGAGGACGCTTTGACCGGATTGGAATTCGCCGATTAGGAATAGCGCTTGGGACGCTGTGATCCAGGTCTGTTGCGAGGTTTTATTAGTGACGTTCCATTGTTGGAGAAAATATGTTTGAAGGAATGTTTTGCGCATGTGCCTACCTCCGGGACTCCGGCTGCCTCTTCCCAGGATAGCTGTTTGGGCTTGTGCACTAGCATATGGCTCGACACGGCGATGTACTCTGCGTACGCTCCACCGTATGCAAGACCAAGCACTTCATCGCCGATCTTGAAGTCTTCGTGTCCGTCTGCTCCGAAGCTCTCGATGACGCCGGAGAACTCTACGCCCATGGTTGGTGGTGCTTGGGGTGGGAGGGGGTATAGGCCCTCGCGCTGGAGCAGATCCATGCGGTTTAGCCCGAAGGCTCTGATCTTGATGATGGCTTCGCCTTCTGCAGCGGTGGGCTTGGCGATCTGGTCGATGAAGAGGTTTGTTGCGGGGCCTTTGCCGCCTTTGATGCCTGGAGGTTGTTAGTTTGGGGTTCACATTGTATAGGGTTCTTGAGTTGTGGATATAGAGGGAAAGGGGCGAAGCCAGTTAATTGAAGGGCAGACGGGTTGATATGGTTCATGTATGATCCTCAATGTGGCTGATATCAAGTGGGGGGATGTTCTTCAGCCCCGCGTTCACTTACCGATAGCTCGCATGGTCTCGCTCATCTTGAGTGATATGCACAGTGTTCAGTGTCTAATGGATATTTTCTATGCAAATGTTGGCGGAAGATATCCTTTTATATCCCCAGTAGCTAACAGCAATCCGATTATGACGAGTTGACCTCATCCGGGTATTTGATCGGCATTTGTCAGCATCTCCAACATCCGAGGTTCCACCATACTATTGACAGGGTTTGTTCAAGTGCCGGACAACCGAGTGGATAATGTAGTGTTGAAGAATCAGAAAATTTAGATCGTAGCAATGCTAATCAATTCAACTAGCTGGAAATAATGGGTAATGGTAATATCAATCATAAAGTGGCCCAGTCATACTCCATGCAATCCATGATTTTCGACGATATCAAGCCCTCCAACCCCTCCATAACAGACTCCACGGACTTTTCCCAGGTGCCGTAATTCAAGACGCCGGGGGAAAAAACAAGCACATAAGAAAAGAAGAAACCATAAAGCACGAAAGATGGTACCGAGAGCAAAAAAAACCCAGGATCTCCGTGGCTGGAAGGGAAAGAAGGAACAAAGAGAAAACAAAGAGAAAACACACAGAAAGGAAGCCCAGCCCTAGACACACTTTTTGTTCATGGGATGCCGTGGCATGCATATGCAGTAGCAGTAAAAGCAAATAGGAAAGGACATAGGTCACTATCATACAACTCGATTATGAGCACTCGTGTGGAATATCGTTATGAGAGAAGGTTCTTCAGCGATGGGCTTGCGCTTGCTCCGGTCCCGACCGCTGTGCCATTGACCCCAGAGTGTCGACTGCTTGGTGGCCCGCCCATCAGGGAAGGTGGTGTGTCTTCCGGTCGAGTTGGAGGGGTGGCAGTGGGCCCCCGCGGGTCAATACGTGCCTGTGTCACCGGTGGTGAGTGAGAGGTAGCTCCTACCACACGCTCGACGGAGTACAAGCGAGGAGGTGGACCGCCATTGAGAGCGCTCAGCGAGGTCTGGGGTGATCGGTTGATCGTTGTGGCTTGCACGATTGGGGGGACGCGGACGCTGCGTATGATCGCGGCGGTGGCTGCGAAAGATGCGGCGAGCGGGCTTGCACGGGGCCATACGGGCTCTGATGGGTGGCATACGGCGGCGGTGGTCCTGAAGGCCCAGCACTGGTATAGTGTTGAGGTGGCGGGCCTGCGGGGTGCGGTGGCGGTGGCGGATAGTTACTCATGTGATGCGGAGGTGGCTGTGCTGGGTGATAAGGCGACGGCGGCATGCCGTTGCGAAGACCGATGTCGGGCGCGTGGCGCTGCTCGTATGGTCCAGTGTATCCTGGTCCAGGGAGTCCGTTGGATTGGTGAGCGGGAGGCATCGGCCGCCCAAGAACACTGCTAGGGGGAGGAGGAGGATGCGGGTGTTGGTGGGGATGTGGGTGCGGCAAAAATGTATGTCCTGCATGGCTTGCATGACCTGCATGACCTGCATGACCGGGCATTCGTGAAGTGGGTATCATAGGGCGTTGAGCAGAATAAGGCGAAGGCCGTTGGTCGGGTGTAGGCTCTGGGACAGGCGGAGGTGGAGGAGGCGCTGGGTTCTTCAAGTGGCATTTATGGCATTCATATGCCAGTTCACAAGGATCCCCATTTTGTTGAGGGAAGGCACCTTGAGGCGGATGATGAGGGTGCCCTGAGCCATTAGCCATGAGAGGTCGTCGCCCAATGGCCCACCACCTGGGACTAAAGCCGGTGGCACAACGGACGCATTTATGATTAGTCTCCACGCCAGGAGCAGCTGGTCGCGGTGCAACACGGTTGTCGGTATCGA
Source organism: Penicillium verrucosum (assembly GCF_028828655.1). NCBI lineage: Eukaryota > Fungi > Ascomycota > Eurotiomycetes > Eurotiales > Aspergillaceae > Penicillium > Penicillium verrucosum. The sequence goes on along the minus strand of NW_026643214.1, from coordinate 357,546 downwards.
TGTCCATGGGACCTCCAGTCACTTGCTCCAGAGCCGGTTGAACTTTGTGGGTTTCCTTGGAAGCTGGCGTAGTACTTGTCGAAGCCCGACGGTTCACATTGGTGGAAGGATGTGGGGGAGCTCCAACAGATTGATGCATGTACGCTGCTTTGCGAACGGTTCCAGTAAGAGTAAGATCGGCCTGTTTGTAGGTCTGGGCGAACAACTGGAGGGCGTTTAGATGGTCCTGGTTTGTCTGTTCGCCAATTGCGTGCAGAACAGTCGGCACGTTGTGATTGGGACAGTAAACAGCAGGTGTCGCTGCTCCAGTATCTTCTCCCAGACGGATAGCTCGCATGCTGTCGCGACGTGAGCTCTTAACGGGTGTGATATCAAAGCCGAACCGGTAGTGTGCTTGGAAAGCACAGCCCACGTGGAAGTGAGCATTGCAGCCAGCAAAGCTGCATGGCACGCATGCGCCTTTACTTGACTTGCAGACCTTGCATGTCTCGCGCCACCGCTCCTTGGGAATAGATCCGAATCCCTCCGCAGGTTCAAGTTCCTCTGCATCGCCGTACTTCAACTCCGGGGTCCACAAGGTGCAAAGCACGTGGGCCCAGTTGTTGCCTGCAGTACGCTTTAGTGGTTCCCGAGGACCCACAGGCTTGCCAACGGCCTCCTGTCGCTGGCGATAAAGCTTGATAGCCTCCGCAACCATCTCCTTCTCCATGCGCTCCTTTTCCTTGTCACGCTCAGTCTTTTTCCGGGAGTTGTTCTTGGGCGTCTCCATAAGGTCGTGCTCGGTCCATAAGACTGGGCAAAGAACGCAAGTGTAGTTTGTAGAAATCGAGGGAGTTCGGTCATTGGAGCACATATCACACAACCATTTGTTACTAGGGCGCGAATCCCGCACACCGTAGCAATTGCGATGGACTGTTAGACGGCAATCCCGACATGAAAGATGCTCTTCACCCGAGGGTTCGACTTGGTTGCAGATTGAACACGGGAGAGTCTTGGCCTTTGGCGGGTCGGGAATAATCGGAGGAGCTTCCACCACTTTCTCGGGGACTGTCTTCTTCTTTGGCATAGGCTCGACAGATGTCGCGGCTGAAGGTGCAGGGGTTTCCTTGGCCTTCTTTTTCGTAGGATCCACCTTACCTTCCACCTTTGCCTCCGGCTTTCCTTCCAACAAGAGTCGAGGGTTTGTATCAAGCGGAATTCCCATCGTGGTAGCCGTAGTTGCCGTAGCAGGGGTGATCATGAACGGGGTTTCGGTAGCTACAATCAGTTGCGCGAGCATTTCCTCGTCGATGCGGCGTCGCCATGACTTGTTACCACTGTTTGCAATCCTCTTTGCAACCTCGTCAACATCCTCATATTGAATCCCGTACTTTCGCCATAGCAGAGCGCAGCGAAGACAGAGCGCAACGGTAAGCATAGGGCCCTTGTCTTTTTTGTTTGAGGGCTCTGAGGGAATGACGGTGCCGGGGGGAACCAAGGGCGCACGGCGCCACTGGCGGGAATGGCGGGTGGTGCAGAACTTGCAATGGAATCCACGCTTCTGGACAATGGCTTTCTCGGAGTCGAAAGCGGAATCATCATGATCGTCGGCCACGTCGTCGAGGAGTTTGGATGAAATCATGCTGTGGCGGCGTACCTCCTTCTTGCCACGTCTGCCTTCATAGCTCCCCCAGATCTTCCGACCGCTAGGTGTTTTCTTCCACATATAGTAGAAACGAACGATCTGATAGATATGGACAGTCTTGACGTGCTTCATTATATTGCGCCATTCGGATCCATACTTGGCGACACCCTGTTCGAATAGCTTGAGCTCCTCCGGTCGAATGTGGGGCTCCTTAAGATCCTTGTACTTGTTGGTTTTCTTCAGCTTAGCCAGGGCAGCCTCAACGTCGAAGCTCTCAGAGTAAAGAAGTGCAAGAGCTCTGTCGAGGAAATTCGTGGAGTGTTTCTCGACTCCAATACTAGGGGCCAGTTCCTTGGCCTGGCGCATGTAGTCGTCGATAAACTTTTCTCGATCCGCATCGCTTAAATGAGAGCCAGGTGCATCATCTTCGCCGCGGGCGGGGATCTGATCAGAAGTGGGCATTTTGAATTGAAGTTCGGCGGTGCGGGCCTGCTTTCCGTTGATTGCGACCGGTTCATCCAGACCACGATGGACATAGCCCGTTGGCTCATCTTGAACCCACTTTGGTCGGTTTGCTCTCTCGTTCTTTGCAGCCTCCAATGCTGCCTGCGCATCCTTGGAGAGCTTGCCATCCTTTTTGCCACCGGAAACCTTTGATTTTTTCTTCGCATCCAGAGGCTTCACGTATTCAACCGCGCGTCCTGGCCAAGCGGGAACCATTGCCTGGTGTCGAGTTCCTATACGTGAGCTAGCTCGTGGGTAAATTCGATCATCGTAGTCCAGAGCATCCTCCACGCGGCAGTGAATACCCAGGTATCGGTAAGGCCACATTTTAGCCTGTGCAATCTGTTCCACGGTTGCAGGTTGAGGCATGGAATCTTCCTCGACTCCGGGGGTGCTGGCGGAGGTACCATTTTCTATGCCATTCGCATGATTATGAGGATCTTCTTCTTCCTCTTCTTCCATGATCACATCTTCGCCATCTGCCCGGGTGCTGCCAGTTAATGGTGTGTTGCGTGCCTCGAGTTTGCGCTCTTGGGCGCGACTGCAAGCGGCACAGGCCCAAGCGAAGCCTCGGGCGGGTTTTTTAGTCAAGGCGGGTCGTACACATTGCATGTGATATGTTGAATGACAAACTGCGCAGTCGACTGATTCGGAGTTTGCGGCGTATAAACGACATCGCTTGCAAGTCTTGACGGCACCTGTCAATTCTTTTCCCTTGCCGATTTCGACGAGAATGAATTTCCAGCGCTCGTCGAGAACCTTTTTGACGTTTCCCGGAACATTAATGATATCTTTAGTCGGAATGACATCGTAAAGGCGATGGATATATCGGTCGAACATTTTGTCGTACCAGAAGCAGTTCCTTGTCTTCTTGTAACAACTAAGGTCCTCAATCTCTGACACGTGTCGAATATCACACTTGCCCCGCAATGAAGAAAGGGGGCAGGTGTCGGAGTGCATTGAAGCAAAAACAAACCGACTGTCAGGAGAATGGCGCTGGATATCTCGTGGACGATAATACCAGTTAACTCTCATCGCCTCAATGAAGCCCCCCGGCTTGGTTTTGGATGGAAGAAATTCCATGATGCGGGCTAAATAATATGGCTCACCCGGAGGTTCGCAAATTAAATAAACATGGTCTATAAAGAAAAGATTAGTTTTCAGAATAATTCCTTTGATGGAAGTGGATTCTAACCATTGAGGGCAAACGTGGTGCCATCATCGGCTATTAATTGGCCATCTTGCAGATAGGGCCCTGAGTTTTCGAAACTCATCATATTGGTGAAATAACCGCCCTCCGAATCGCCTGGAGGGGTGGTGAAGATCTTCTTCACAGCACCACCCGAGTTGGGAGTTGAATTTGGCGTGCTGGCGGGTTGTTTACGTTTTCTCAAATTAGATCCATTCACATCTTCCGGTCTGGCGGAAAATGAAGAGGTGCCCGGAATGGCATCTTTTGCCGAACCATTTGCGCTCTGGCCATTAGTCAGACTCTTTCGTGGTTGCGCCGATGAGGTCTTCTCCTCGATATTGGCGCCGTTGACAATGTTGTTGAGTGCCACGCCACTATTCCTTTTGGCCGACTTTGAGTTTGGCGCCGAGAGATCCATGTCCGCGTCCAGATCACGGTCCTCAGCGTAATTTGGCCGAGGGGCATTACGACCTCTCGATCGCGTGCCATACGCGGTGGCGGAGCCGTTGGCCGCATCGGCCACTGCCTCCGGAGAGTTGGGAGTGGTCATTGAGAGAGTTCCTTAGTCATCCAGCGGCAAATGAAGAGAGTGAGAATAGGGAAGATGAGAGAAGGGGGAAATTATAAACCCCAGGGAGCTGTGGCGGGTGATTAGTGGGAAGCCGTAATCTTGGGAAGAACTTTAAAGAAGAGAAATGGACTTGGAATGTGAACGAAAAACTGAAAATCTCAAAAATACGGGTGGACAGATATAATTTCACCACACGCGAAGAACAGGGAGTTGCGAAGGGGAAACGGAAAAATAAAAGTGGGAAAGACAAAGAGTGGACCGTGTCAGATCTTATTCTCTGCAGGGGTGAAGGGCGTTTTCCCGATATCAAGAATATCAAGAACAATCATAGAGAACAATTGATAGGGGACTTTGCCTAGAACATCATAGCAATATTGGGGGGAAGGAGGAATAGAGGAATAATAGATGAAAAGACGAAGAGAATAGCAACTTACATGTATGAATAGAAGAGTATAAAATAAAAAAGGAAAAGGGATTGAAAACAATAAGGGGACAATAGAAGAATAGAAGAATAGATAGAGAGAGAGAGAGAGAGAGAGAGAGAGAGGACAGAGGAAGAGTGTAAAGGGAAGAGAGACAAGAGTAGATAGAGTGGAGGGAGGGATGGGTCGGGAGAAGCGGGTCAAAAGTGATTTAGCGGGAAAAAAAGACGATATAGCCCAACGGGGAATGGGGAAGGGGAAAAAGAAAGGGAAAAAGAAAAGGGAAAAAGGAAAAAAACAAAAGAGAAGAGAAGAGGAAAAAAAAAAGAAAAGAAGAGTTGTCGAGGATCCCGACCTGGCCCCTAGTCCCAATATGTTAATATGACGGATCCCTAAGGACATGGGAACCAGAACCTCTTTTTGGACCTCCCTTGCTCGATCTACTTAATATTTGGGATGGTCAAAGTACGGACATTGGGAATGCTGGTATGCGGTATACTCAGAACTTCATAAAGGGGAAGAGATTATATATGGCAGGGTCTAGCTTCGAAGCTATCTAAAGAACATGAGTTTGGTGGACTGATATTGGAAGAAAGAAAAAAATAATAATACCAGATACCTGGCCAGTACTATGGACACAATTTACTATTTTTTTTTTGGTTATTTTAGTGAGTTTTCCCCGTTCGTCTGATCCTGTGCGACCAAACACAGGATTGACGAATCTCGGGAGAGCCAAAAGGGGGGGGAATCATCTATAACCTCGTGTACAATAGAATACTTGTGGGTCCTTGGGAGGCGATTATCGGATATTGAAAGAGAGAGAGAGAGACAGAGAGAGACAGAGTCTATGAAATACATATACAAAAGCAAACCGCACAGTATCAGAGGGTCAAAGGTAACTAATCATAACTCATCATAATAGTATGTCGGTAATTTAAACTACTCTCTCCAATGACGATCGATGCCGCCGAGAACTGGCCGAACAAGGTCTGCACTCTTTTGAGTATAACGTGCCGGACTACTCCGTTAGGAAATCCACCCATTGGATATAATTTGAATATAATTGAATGCAATTGGGTAAATGGAGGAATATATGTGTACCCATATGAATTCCAAGGTCTACAGGTTGACCTAGTTAAAACAACATAGGGTTGAAGTGAGATGTTCATATGGGAGATATATAACGGCGATCAGACCTCCCGATGGAACAACAGATCCAACCCATTTCACCTAACAAACAATTACAGTTATCATCTCTACCATTGGCTTGAAAGATGTTCCCTCTGTTCCCTCTTCGTATTAGACGCGACTTTGAAACCTCCCCTTGCAAGTTTCTTTCAGGGGAGGTAGAGAAATAAGAATACATATTGGGATATATATCACATTCCCACGATGCATGATTGAATTCCATATTATCGCCATACAATACTGAAACCTCACAATCTTGCCAATATGGAAATACTACTAATCCTGCTAAATCCTACTAATCCTACTACATGGGTGGTACGCGCAACTCATGATACAGTCGTTATGACGACGCCTCCACCCCGATCGGGTCTCACCTGGTCTCAGCATGGGTACCTAAATTTGGAATTTCGTCTTTTTTTTCTCTTTCTTTTACTTCAAAGCAATTTACTCTTCTATTTTCCCCAATATATAAGTTCACATGCATGTAGATGTTATACGTTGTAAGCTCCGAGCATGCCCAGGTGTCTTCCGAGGATGCCACGATGTTTTCCAGCCGCGTGCAAATCCACTTAGCCCCAGATCGTCAGCCGACCCTCTCGGCTCCGACGACACAGACTGGATGAAATCGCACCAATTGTTCCTAGACATCCGTTGACACGCATGGAGTTTACGAATATCGATATTTTGCTTTATTTGTGCGCTTCTACCCACCCATAGGCAATAATCAGAATCAGGGCAGGGCTTGGTAGACCGGCATCCACATAAGCCTCCACATAAGTACGATCTTGTACAAGGTTGGTGTAGTCCCCGAGCAAGGGACTCCAGGTTTTGCCACATCGGAACTACACTTCAATCATGCAGAGCTTGGGGGCATGGGAGCATGCAATAAGAGTAATAATCCCGCAATACGCACATTATTGAAAACACAACGATCGTCGTCTCTCAGGCACATCAAGTAAAGACCCAGTCACAGGTCGGGCCGGGGGGAAATCCATTGGAGTGGATGACATAACTGCTGATGTAATCTATGATGCCTCAGGCAACAACAAAGACTCAGCCGCGTAGAAAGGTAAATCAACAAAAACATGGAAACATCAGAATATTACTCCGTACATGTAAACATCAAACATTCAGACATCCAGACATTTAAAGACATGGCCAATTTTGATTGAATCAAACTTGGTTTTGTCCCCACCCCCAGACGAATGGGCTAGTGTTGCAGGCATGTCGACATCGGGTCAAGTGCAGTCTCGCTTTCAGACATCCATTGATCTCGCCCGTCGACAAGTCTATCACGTAGCGCCCGTGGCAGGACAGAAGCGACCACCGACAGAGCCCACAGGGAAAGTCTCCGATATCCCAACTCTTGGTCCAGTAAAACAAGCTACTTTTCCTCACCAAAATGTCAATCCAGACCCCATATTGGAATCAGCTCCGTTGCAGTCTGCCCGAGATTTGCTAACCGCTCCCGTCCATTGCTTTACCGCCAGCAAGATTTATCCTGGTGCGGGCGCGGAGCCATCCCCGGATGATCATCAAAAGGCTGTGGCTGCGACTGCCCCGCCTTCCAGTCAGAATCCTTTGCTATCCCTGTCTAATCCAAAATATGGCCTGCCGCCCGCTCTCACGGCGAATTTCGCCGCACTCGGTGTTAGAAATATCTACCCGTGGCAGGCGTCGTGTCTGTTGGCTAGGGGATTGCTCTCGGGTGAACGTCATTTGGTTTACACGGCCCCGACGGGCGGTGGAAAGTCCCTGGTTGCGGATGTTTTGCTTTTGAAACGCATTATTGAAAACCCGGGCCGTAAAGCGCTGTTGGTTTTGCCTTACGTTGCTTTGGTTCAGGAGAAGCTCAAGTGGATGCGTCGCATCGTGCAGGATGTGGAGAGGAATATCCCGGATGATGAAGATGACGAGAAATTCCCTCGCAGGCGATGGAAGAAATTACAGAAGAATATCAGGGTGACGGGCTTCTTTGGTGGAAGTCGGACGACGGCTACTTGGGCGGATACTGATATCGCTGTTTGTACGATAGAGAAGGTGTGCACGATTTCCTTCGGTGCTGCTTGCAGAGTTCTGATATTCGTTTTCTTAGGCCAATTCGTTGATAAACAACGCGATCGAAGAGTGTAGTATTGGAGACTTGGGAGTCGTGGTTCTCGACGAATTACACATGCTCGATGACGAACACCGGGGCTATCTCTTGGAATTGATGGTCACGAAGTTGCTGTTATTACAGCAGGACATCCAGATTGTTGGGATGAGTGCCACGCTTTCCGTGAGTCTATGTTCAATCCTTCGATGAAATACTCTAACACACCCCCAGAACACCGAGATGTTGGCACAATGGATGAACGCCAAGTTCTACATTTCCACCTACAGACCAATCCCCATCGACGAATACTTGGTATATGAGAATGGAATCTACCCAGCTGCAACCTCGAGGCAATTGTTCCAAACGGCATCCAAGCTGACTGCTGCTGCATCCTTACACGACACCATCCCTCCACAACGTATCATTGAGCCTTCTACCTTTAAGCAGCTCAGCAACTCCGCCACAAATGCCATGGTAGCGTTAGCAGTGGAAACTGCAGCCGCTGGGTTTGGATCGTTGGTGTTTTGTGGTAGTCGCAATGCATGCCAGATTCATGCCGCGACTATCGGTGAAGCGATGCCGCCAGCAGAGGCGGATGAGTTGAATAAGCGACTCGATCTTCTCGCAGAACTGCGTAGTCTCGCTTGTGGGCTGGACCCGGCTTTGGAGACGACAATCATCAAAGGGACAGGGTTTCACAGTTAGTATCCTGGCATCCACAGTAGAGCTCTCAGCATTACTAATGACCACTTAGATGCTGGCATGACCACCGAAGAGCGAGATCTAATTGCGCAGGCCTATGACCAGGGCGTGATCAAAGTCCTCGTGGCCACATGCAGTCTTGCCGCTGGTGTAAACCTCCCAGCGAGACGAGTCATCATAAACGGTGCGCGTATGGGCCGTGAACTAGTAGGTCCGGCTATGCTGTAGGTGCCTCCTTCCTGGAGTTGGGAATATGAGCTGACAAAAACAGTCGCCAAATGTGCGGCCGTGCTGGCCGCAAAGGCAAGGACGACGCCGGCGAAACCTATCTCATCTGCGTGAAAGCTGATATGCAGGCTGTCTGCGATCTGTTGGACGCTGATATGCCAGCTATTGAGAGCTGCCTCGCACCGGAGAAAAGAGGCCTCAAGCGGTATGTATTTCCCGTCTAACTCTATTATTTCTAGAGCATTGGCTCACACCCCCAAAGTGCTTTACTCGAGGCCGTGGCAACGGGATTGGTATCCGGCTGCGAGGCGATCAAAGAATATGTTCGGTGCACTCTTCTTTATCGCTCATTGGACAAGAAGCTCGCATACACCATCATGAGATCGGCGCTTCAGGAACTAGTCGACGAAGAACTTCTTATTTTCCGAGAAGACGAATCCTACGAAGCCACACCATTAGGACAGGCAGTTGTGGCCTCGGCATTCTCACCCGAAGACGGTCTGTTCGTTCACGAAGAGTTGAAACGAGCATTACAAGCCTTCGTAATGGACGGTGACATGCACATCTTCTACATGTTCACCCCGCTCCAAGCGGCCATGAACACCCCTATCGACTGGCAAATTTTCCGCGATCAACTAGACAGGCTAGACGAGAGCGGTCTCCGGGCTCTACAATTTGTCGGAGTGCAACCGGGTTTCGTCAACACAATGTACGTCTCCTTCCTACACATATCCACGCACACCTCCCAACCCAACCCAACCAAATCCCCAAACTAACATCCTATAATCAGGGTCCAATCAGGTGCCTCCCTAAAAGAAACAAACCCAACCCAAATAAAACAAGCCCGAATCTACCGCCGCGCCTACACAGCCTTCCAACTCCGCGATCTCAGCAACGAAATCCCCCTCTCAACAATAGCCCAACGCTACAAAATCCCCCGCGGCACAGTCCAAACCCTAGCACAGCAATGCCACGGCTTCGCCGCCGGCATTGTCAAATTCTGCCAGCGCATGAACTGGGGTATGATGGCGGCCGTTTTGGATCATATGCGCGATAGACTTGAAGCTGGCGCGCGCGCGGATCTGCTCGAGATGGCGCAGGTTACTTTTGTTAAGAGTTGGACCGCGCGGTTGCTGAGGGATAATGGGTTTAGGAATTTGAGGGCTTTGGCTGAGGCCGAACCGAAGGATTTGGTTCCTGTTCTTATGATGGTGGGTTTTTTGGTTTCGTTTTGCATACATTGGAGATTGTGTATGTGTGTGTGAATATCGACTAATGTGTCTCTGGTGTGTCTAGGCCAATCCTCACAAAGCGCAGAAAAGCCAGCTCTATCCGACAGAGGCGGAGAGATATAATGCGAAATTGATGGCTAAGGCCGAGACGATTATTTCGCATGCTATCAAGATCTGGGGTATGTACTTCATGATGAATGCATAATTTGCTTCAGATATACTGACGTGCATTGTCCACTAGAGCGAGAGATGCAAATCGAGGTGGAGGAATGAATACCACATGTTTTGATATACCCCAATTCAATATTCAATTATCGCCTATACCACATCCTCGTCACCTGCGTCCTCCGCATCTTCTTCTGCAGAAGAAAGATCCCCTGCAAAAGCGCCTCCGCAGTCGGCGGACATCCAGGCACATAAATATCCACAGGCACGATGCGGTCCACACCACGCACAACATTGTAACTGTAGTGGTAATATCCTCCACCGTTCGCACAACTACCCATGCTAATCACCCATCGAGGCTCGGGCATCTGGTCATATAGTTGTCTCACTGCCGGAGCCATCTTGTTGACCACCGTACCGGCTACAATCATCACATCTGCTTGTCGTGGCGAGGCGCGGAAAATAATGCCCAGTCGATCTTGATCGTAACGTGGCATTGAGGTGTGCATCATTTCGATTCCGCAGCAGGCCAGTCCGAATGATAAGGGCCATAGGGAACCTTGTCTTCCCCAGTTTACGAGTTCGTCGGCTTTTGCACTGTGTAGTAGAAAATGTTAGGACTAAATCAGTAGAGCTGTGAGGTGGCGTAGTATTGAACATACAGGAGATACCCAGACGATCCATCTTTCTCTCTTTCAAATGGTATCGGTGTAGATGTAGGGCTGCTAGGTTCTGAAGATGTGCGTAGGTATCGTGTTGTTGCGATGGTGGGCAAGAGACCCTGTGACCATTGCTTTGGATTGGAGTGACGGAGTATACTTCGAGAGGATATATTCAAAAGCATGATCACCAGCTAAACCTGAGTACTTTTCTAGCTTGAGAAGTCAAGTTTAGAAGGTAGAACCAGCTCACTTCTCCCTTGGAGAAGTTTTATAGTTATTTCGAAACAGCTGGTGTTGAACATCCAATGAGAAGGCAGATATCAAGACACCAGCCAATCAGATGTGCATTAATTCGGCGACTTGGTGGGACCCAGCTCACCAAATTCGCCGAAATCAAAGACGCCGAACTTGCTACAAACAACTGCCTTTCAATTATATTAAATGCCACGCAGCATTCCAGTCAAAGTCGCCTGTCGTGTATGTCATGACCGACGAGTCAAATGTGATCGCAGTGAAGATGTCCCGTGTTCCAACTGCCGGAATGCCGGACGCCAATGCGAGCTGATTATATCTCGCCGTGGACGGTAGGGTTGCAAATACGAAGCCATTATATTACGACTAATTCAGATGTACGGAGTAGGAAACGAAAGCTTCCTCTTCTACCTAATGAAGCAGGCCCAAGCAGGAGTCTTCCACAGACCTCTCGCAATGTGCCGTATGAAGGAGTGACGAGTCCAAACCCACCTCTGGCCACCCATGCTCAGGACAATGGAGATAAGCCACAGCAAGAGCCATGTTTCCCAGCTCTCGGACCAAGCGGCAAAACACCGTATGTTGGAGATTCTTCTAATCTTAACTACCTGATTCAACAATTTGGAAATCCTTTCGGGGGAACGACGGATGTTCGTCCACTTCAAGACCATCTCCATGGGGCAATGCTGGCCCGGTTGGGCGGACCGACGACGCAGGAGCTTGAAGGGCTCCGCATATCTACCAACGAAAGCCTTAACAGCCAAGGCGCATTTGATCTCCCGTCAAAAGAGACCAGTCAGGCCCTTCTCGACACTTACTTCAATTTTTCACTTGCTGCACTGCCTATTCTTGACCGGTCGAGATTTCTTGTCTCTCTCCAGGATGGCAAATTCTCGCACTTGCTCTTGAATGCTATTTACGTCGCTGCTACTGTATATTGTTCGGATTCTGTTATTGCTGATGCTGGATTTGCGTCGCGATACGCTGCAAGTCTCACCTTTTACCGGAGGGCTAAATCTCTCTATGATGCTGGATATGAAACAGATGCCATCGTGACCATTCAAGCTACATTTCTTATGTGCTATTGGTGGAATGGCCTTCTAGAACATAAAGACCCTTGGTACTGGCTTGGTATCTCTGTGGGAATGGCACAGGCTTTAGGGTTGCATCAAGCGTGAGCCTACCTACTCATCCCCCAACGTGGAATAAGGGCAACTAATAAGTATCCTAGAAAGTCTTACATCCGACTCGAAGAGCAAGATCGAAAATCATGGCGGAGATTGTGGTGGATGATATATGTCGGTCATCCATTGCCCCACGAAGTCTCTGGTCTATTACTCCTCTGACTTTCTAAACCAGGCCATGGACATACATCTGTCTATGCTTCTCGATCGTCCCCCACACGTACAAGGAAGACTTTGCAATGTCCCCCCTCTGTCGGAAGCAGATTTCGAACAAGCCGAGTCTGAAGAGACAGAACTTTCCCGAGAAGGTCTCAACGAGGCAAATGCCTTCGCGATAAATGCCATGCAACTAGCTCGGACAGGTTCGACATCCCACATTATCCTGTCCCGAAATGCAACCTCCTTGCTAACGAATATCACAGTGGATCCCTACTTCACTCTTAAATTCGACGGAGATACCGGTCACGCACAAGATATCTGCCTAGAGCAAATTGCCTTGTGGTCTTCATCCCTTCCCGCAGAATTCAAATCCCTATCAACAAATAGTAGCAAGTGGGCTATATTGACTCATATATTACACCAGTAAGTTGACTGCAAACGAATTCCACTCCCCAGAAGCCATCCATCCATCCATCCATTCTGAAATTCAATCTACAGGGAATACCAACTAGTTCTACACCGAAACAACCCAAGATTCTCCCTCAATACCGGTCCAGACACCCCGACCTTCGAGACATGCACGGAAATCTCCCACATGCTCGAGATCCTCATGGCAAAGGATCTTCTATACCCAGCCGCAGGAAGCATGTACGTTCCGTTTCCGTTTCCGTTCCTTCATATCCCATATGGGCTTGCTAAAGCCTTTCTTTCCAGAGTCGCCCCCGTGCTGTCCGTGCTCTCGGTCTACATAGCCTACATCCACAGAGGAGATACCGGTGTCCGAATGATCTCACAACATCGCGCGCAGTTCTGCATGCTGATACTTGAAAAATTGCAAGATCGGTTCCCCGTTGTTGCGGCTTTCTATCCGATTTTTGAGTCGTTGCTTAGGCGAGGCTCTGCTGCTGTGCAGATCCAGGATGGTGCGGGGGTACCAGAGCGTCTGGTAACAGGATCCTCGATGGGAATTGGTCGTCAAGTTGATGAAAGTGATATTGGTAGTACGAACACTACTGGGGGATTGTTTGATCAAGCTTCGCAAGATGGGATGGGAATGGTGTTTCCTTTCTCGTTTCCTTTTGGGAATCTTTTTGAAGATGTGTTTTTGAACTCGCATTCTCAGACTACAGCTTATTCTGAAGATCATTTGTCCTACCCTGAATAATATTGCTAATTGCTAAATATCCATGGATAATCCATGTATTAATGTACAACATCTACAAATAAAAAGCAAAGAAACCTTCAAAAAACTAGGCATCGAGTGCCATTCTCATATTTGCAATAGCATGTATGCGGTTTGTACATGATTTACAATCCCAAACGCCCTAGCCCAAACGCCACGTAGATACAAACATAAGAGCCCGCTCATGAGCAGCGGAGAAAGTAGTCAATCCGCCAGAAAAAAAGAAGATAAAAACAAAGAGGGAACGGTTCAGTTCTACTTTTCCACACAAACAATCCTACAATTCGCCATGGCCACCATGGCGATGCTCACCCTCCGATCCCGGCGCAGCCATAAACCCGCCAGCTTGCACGCGCAGCGCGAAGTTAATCAAGATAATCACGACGAGTCCGATGCTGACAACCGTCGGCCCCCAGCGCTCGTAGTAGACGCGCTTGACGTCGCGACGCTTGCGGATCTTGTCGACACGCCAGATGTACAGGAAGAGACTGTAGACGAGGGCGCCGGCGGCGAGGATGGTGAAGGCCCAGGAGGAGATGAGGGTGGCGTTATCGGAGCCGAAGTTAAGAAGGGTTGCGGCGATTCCGCCGAGGATGATGGAGAATTCTAACCAGGAGAGGAAGGTTCGCTCGGCGGCGAAGTAGACTTTGGGTTCCACGCGGATGGGAACGAAAATGCCTAGTTTTGTGTTAGTCTGGGTGATTGATGCATGGAATGGCATGGACACGACTTACGTTTGCCGGGAGGAGCCTGGAAGCTCTGCAGAGTGCGTCGGTGGTTACTCAAAACAGCGATCCCACGCTGTTCGGGGGAGGCAGGGATGTTGGACGGGGGCGGGGGATTATCGCCATGAGACCTTGTGCGACAGCGTGGCCAGTTCGAGAGAGATAGTATTTGGCTAGTTGCTGCGCGTAGTACGCACCCCCGATGCGACGGGCTTCTTCGAGTTCGTCAGAATATACCGATTCGTCGTCGGAGTCGTACAAGGGGTAGTCTTCGTCGCCGGGCAGAGGCTGGGCGGCGATGCGTTCTTCGATATCTAGTTCGTTTCCATTGGTCTCAAACAATCCGCTCTGGTGTTCGGTGACGTGTCCGTTCGGAGGTGTTTCTTGCGATTCAGGGGTTTCATCGTCATCCGAATCTTCATCATTGGCGGATATTGAGGTACTGGCCAGCGGTCTGTGGATACCGAATTCGCGACTAGCGGGTTTGCGGATGTCCACACCCATCTGTGGGAACCAGAATGGGAGCAAGTTGATGCGAGTAGGGAACATGGTGGCTGTTCCGTGGATGAACTTGCTGAATTTCGGGACTGCCTCAACCAAGTGACTGGCAGTCAAATCCCGAATCCACTGGGGAGGTTCCTGGCCCGCCTGGGTCTGCAGCTTCACCTCCAGCACGGCATAGGGGAATCGGTCGATATCCTCCGGAGGCAGCTGGGAGAATGGGAAGTCGACTCCGATATCCATACGACGCCAGTTCTTCCCAGACCGTTGGCGGCCGTCCAGGTTATCCTCTCGGACCATGGTCAATTCCGTATCCAGGGAGATTCGAACACGAGCATCACCTGGAAGCTGGAATGCAGTGCGGTGGTAGAATGTCCGGGTGACAGGCATCAAGCGGCGAGTAATGACGCGGTACTGAATCTCGCGAGCCAATTGCTCTAAATCATCAATCTCCGACGGGCTCTTCTTACCCTCCTTGCGCATCTTGTCGAAGATCTGCTCAACCGTCATGCGGCCATCGAGATAGGCATTGACGTGCTTCTCCTTGAGCACGAAACGCGCCTTGACAGACTTTTCTCCCGTCCAGTCCTCGCGGTGGGTTTTCCGCTCCACGAAGATCTGGTCACTTTCCATTCCACCGTACCAACGCAGTCGGATTGCCTCGGCGCCTTCTGTTTTCTTCAGACGACCCTGATACAGCTCCCAAGTGTCCGTGTTGTCATAGTAGATAGAAGAGATGGCGGTATCCTTCTCCTCGAACTCCTTGCTGGCATTGAAGACCAACACTGGCAAGTGCTTCAAGATCACCAGCTTCAACTCCGTAATATTATCCCGATGCACCCAATACTTTGTGGTCTGACGCACAAAGTTCTGTTGGGTACCACCGGCAGACGCGTCACCTTTGACCGGGTTACCCTTGGTTCGGACCAGGTCATAAAGCTTGGACAGTTTAATCACGAAAGCGTCGTAGTTGTCCTTGAAGAACGGCTTGGCCTTTAGACGTGTCGCGAAAACCGGCTTGAGGTACCATTGAGTTTCTTTCTGTGCGATTGTTAGCAAATTGGGAGGCCTGACTCGAACCTTGGAATATTGGAAGGAGCACATACGTCATGCTTTTTGATGATCTTTTGGAACCCGGTGTAGTTCAATTGAGTGAATTTGGCCAAGTCATGAACATCGGCAATAATGTCACTGAGTACCTGCTCAAGGAGCAAGAAATCCGCATCGGTGGGTGTGGGGCGAGAAGCTCGAACACTCTGGCGACGGGAATCGGTCGAGCTGTCCAGACGGGAGACGACATCGTTCACCTCGAGCTCGCTTTCTTGAATGCGGGCGACAATCTCTTCGCTTTTGCGCTTCTGGAAAAGGAACACCTTCTCCAACTCACTCTCGAGCAAGGAGACGAAGTGTGTTTCATCGTCCTCGGTCCATTCTTTGCGGGCGGGATTGGTGTTATCGGAGGTTGGCTCGTCGACGAAATCTGTCTTCAGAGCTTTCTTGAGATCGTCGTAGGCAATGTAGTAAGGATAGAATTCCTTGATCATAGAAGAACGGAGATATTCACCGAACCTGTGAAACAATTGAGTCAATACGGTCAAGGCGCGGGGTGTGGAGTGGCTGGAAGCTAAGGGATTGGGGATTGGGAGTTACATACCTCATGGTGGCGATAGGGAGAAATGCGAAGAGGAGTTCGTGTTTATCCCAAGCTCATGACGGGAAAAAGAAGAAAGAGAAGAGAAAAATCAAAAAAAAAAAAATAACCCGGTGAAGGGAGGAGGGAGGCCAAATTCGGAGGGTTCTAGCTCAGACGGTCCAAGAGGTTATAATGGGGGTCCCCCGAACTCGGCTAGCCCGATGACTAGCGGGTGACGGCCCCATCCCTCCCATCGAAGTGGGTGTGCTAAGAGTAAAGGCGATACAATCCGATCTAGTTAGTTGGAGATTTGGAATATTTGACTTGGTAGGTAGCTGAAGGATAACATTGAAATGTGTTCTTTAGGTATAATCAGTTCAATATCTCCTTTCAAAGGTTATCTATTGGGGAAATATCAGAAGAACTGATTTGGTGATCTACTGGTACATCTGGTACATCTGGTAATTTTGGTAATTTTGGAAATTCTTGTATGGTACTTTTGTGTATGGTAACTTTGTCTCCCCCATACCTCCACCCCTTTGGTGACGTTAACAATTTGACCAGTCATCAGCGCACGTGGGCACCTTAGTCTCTCTCTCTCTCTCTTTAGGGTGTGTCAGGTCTTCTCTGTGTTTATTATTCTACTTTGGACGGAGTATCTGTTGCTATTTCATTATACACAATCAACAATATATATAGAAAGACTATTGCACTTTCCAATCTTAAACCATCCTTCCAATTTCCTAGTCAATGCTTATTACAGGGATATGAGTCGCCATATGCGAACAGCCGTGGACGATCGGGCCCCACCCGGGGGCATTGTGCTTATTCAAGCTAGATGCATATCACCTCGTACTATTTCATGTGTGTCTTACTTAGGTCTCTAACAAACCCAGCCACTTCGGGGAATCCAGGAGATTGGAAAATATTGCAATATTGGAAAGCATTACGATTAATCTACAATCTACTCCGTACAATATACAATAATTCCGAGACCGAATCCAATGGCATTATCCATAAAAACACCAACGCCAGAACACCCTCAGTCACAGATGACATGCAACCTAATCTATCATCACATCATGGTATCATCGCAGCCACCTAGGACATGGTCATGGCCGCCCGGCGGATACTGCGACGGGCACCCTCACCGAAGACATTCACCGATCCCTCCGTCTCTAGCGAGCGCACCACATCACCGAACTGGTTGTGGTCAAGTTTGTTGTCGCTTTGCTCGCTCACATCGCGATACAGGTCAGTCCAGCGGACCGCACCGCCACTCACTCCGCCACGTTCATCAAGGCGGGACAGCACTGCCTTCTTCAGGTCGTCGCGGAGACGACGGTCAGCAGCGCTGCTACCTTCGGTCAGAAGGCCCATGTCGATGAGACCGGTTCGGGCATCGGTGGCCGACGCCTTGATGGCGGAGCGGATGAGACGCACGGCTTCCTCAACATCGGCCACGGTGACCTCGGTGGACAGACGCATGCGAGCGTGTGCCTCGGAAAGTCGGATCATCGATTCTAGCTGTCGAGTGGTGGCAGTGATACGGCGCTCTTGGGCACGGATGTCATCACCTAGCTGGCGCATAGCCACGTAGGCATCGGTGAGTGCAGCACCGGCAGCTGGGGTGATCACAGGGTGGCAGTTGGTCTTGGCGTATGTAATGTAGGCCGTAAGGAATTCGATAGGCTAGGTAGAACTGTTAGAAATCTCTCTAATTAATCGCAACGGAAAGGTTACTTACCAGAATCTCCTGTGAGCTGGCGTTCTCGGGGTTATCCTCCAGATACATGCCAACCAAGTGCTTGGCCAGGCGACGATCTTCCGTCTCGTCGACACGGTCAAGAACCAAGTACACTAGGTCGAAACGAGAGAGCAGAGTAGGCGGCAAATCAATGTTCTGGGGGACAGCCAGTTTCGGGTTGTACCTACTGCCGATGGGGTTGGCAGAGGCCAGGATGGATGTGCGGGCGTTCAGGGTAGTGATGATACCCGCCTTAGCAATAGACACGGTCTGCTGTTCCATGACTTCGTGAAGGACGGAGCGTGTGGAATCGTTCATTTTGTCGAACTCATCAATACAGCAAACACCGCCATCGGACAGAACCAAGGCACCAGATTCAAGAACCATTTGGCGAGTCTCCGGGTCACGGGTCACGTAGGCAGTCAAACCAACAGCTGACGAACCTTTACCACTGGTGTAGACACCGCGCGGGGCGATCTTGTGAACATAACGCAGTAGTTGGGACTTGGAGGTTGAGGGGTCACCACACAGAAGAACGTTGATATCACCACGGTAGCGTGGGTTGCCTCCCTTTTGGAAGGTCTTGTTAGTGCCTCCAAACAGCTGCAGCAAGATACCCTTCTTCACGTCGTCCATCTCGTAGATGCTGGGAGCGAGGGAACGAGACAGCAGGTCGTAGATGTCAGGACGCGAGGCAGTCCGCTTAATCTTTTCTTCTTCTTCAGCCGAGACTTTGCGCGCCTGATCTGCCTCCGCCGCTTGCTCAGACATCTCCTGCTCGACCGTGGACAGGTCAATGCCCATCTTCTTACGGTCAAACTTCTGCACATGAAGAACATCGATATACGTTTTAAAGAGGGACTTCTGCGAGCGCTGGCGAGCACTGACACGCATGGGGTTGCACCGGAAGATACCAGTCACCTCCACACGGTCACCGGCCTTGCAAACATCGACTAGCTCATCATAGACACACAGAGACACCGAGTGAGGAGTCTGACCATCGGGAATATTGTCCGGGGTTTCCTGGAGCTTGATGACCTGTTTGTCGGAGAAGGAGCAACGGTTGTGAAGGAGCTGCATTGAGTTCTTCTCTTTGCAAGAGTCTCGAGGGCAGACAGTTGGCTCGGCAATTCTGCCACGATCGATGTCGACCTGTACACCATAGCTACAGGCGCTGCACCGGAAGAAAGCCTCCTTCATATCGGGGATGATGGGGGTAGCACGAATGACCAAACCCTTAATGCTGACCAGCTTGTCCATATCGGCTGGGTCGAGTTCACGCATGTTCACAGTTCGATCCAGACCGAAGGGGAGTACCTTGAATGTCATCGCCTCCACTTCACCAACCAGATCAGGCACATCGACAGTAGGAAGCACATTGTCTGAGGTTAGGATGGGTTGACCACGTCGGTCACGAGGCTGAGCAGTACGTTGGCTCTCTGACCGAAGAACGTCCATTTCCTTGAGGGCTAGATCAACCATCACATCTTTCAAAGCTTGATCCATCAGAGGGATGATTTCTTGCGGGTATGCGGAAAGTTGGTGCCACAGTTTGCGGGTCAACGGGTATGACTTCAGGTTAGCAGCATCGAGATTAAATGTGGTCACACCGAGTCGGCGCATGTTGTTACACATGGTGATGCACTCATGTCTCTCTGCTAATTCTCCCATAAGTCTGGTTTCGTCCTCGGTGGCACCGTCAGCCCACAGGCGATATTTAGTGGCGAAATTATACAAGAAGTTCTTGAATGCCGACATTGAATCTTGGATCGAGATGTTGGTACCCCAAATCACACGAGTGGAGTTTCCAGCCATAGCCTCGGCCTCAGAGGTGCCGGGATTGATATTCGAGAAAGTGGCATCGGAGCGAGGCATGGTATCACCTGTGGGCATTCCATTGGCATCAACGAACACACGGTTACGGCGGCTGGGAGTAGACCCAAAGCCACCGGAGTGCAAATCACTGCGACGAGAACCTCCCCGTCGGCCCTGGCCTCCCGGCGACACAAATAATCCGCTGCTGGCAGTGCTCAATGCATCGGAGCGGATGTCGGAACGGATATCAGACCGACCCAAGCCTCGAGTTGGGCTAGAACTAGGAATATAATGAATAGGCGAAGAGTCTGGTTGGCGGTTAGGGATCTATATTGAAAAAAAGGGTGCTGCTCTGCTAAAATAAAATTCATACCTCTCACACCGGGGTTGCCTCGCGGGGTTCTGTCGCCATCGTCTACCGTTGAGCTGGCATCGGCCATGCGCTCGTCCGGGGTCTCAGCATTGTTGTCTCCCTTGGTCGGGGATGATTGGAAAAAAATGGGGGATGAAGAGGGTGCGGCTCCCTCACCCATTAGACGTCTCGAGGCACGAGGGGTGGCTTGAAAAGTCGGGCTGCTAGGGGGCTCCTGTCGAGACGAAGAACTGGGTGATGCAGTTGAATTTTTGGAGGGGCGACCCCTCCGCCTTTGTGTTGGTGACGACATGGTGGATATGAATTAATGTGTTGATACCAGACGATGGTCAGGTGGGTTGGTGGTGGTGGTATAGGATACAAGTGAAGAAAGGGAGAGCAAAAAGCTGTGGGCGGAACGTGGTTTCTGCCACCCTGGACGCGCCTTGACGCGTTAAGTGGTTTCCTCTTTTGGACTACGTGTTTTAAGTTCAGCCACATGTAGTGCCTGATGCTGTGGCTGGTGTTTGGGTGGATCTTGGGAGATTTTTGGCAATTACATAATACACAGCCACATCTTTAACCCGTGGGCCAATCACCGCTCTTTCCCTTTTCTTTTCTTTTCCTCCCCGGCTTCAATACTACCGTTGTATGTTGGATGTAGTTATGTTGTAGGCATTCACATTCATGATGTATCAACCTGTCATAGACAAAAAAAAAGGCACTGTTCCTTGTTATAAATATAGAATATGAAACGCTGAGGCGCTAAGTTACATAAAGCAGGAATATTTGTTCTCCTTTCAGAATCTAAAGCCGCCGTGGACTTAAGTTAGCTGTTTCACCTAGCGCCTGATGTCATTGTATCCTCGATCGGCCCTCCCACGATTCCTCCAATCATCCCTGTTCTTCAACGTCTCAATTTCTTGAGACCGCTAGCTCAATCCTGGCGCCACTCACCTCATCAACTACGATATTATTGAAAGATAAAAATCGACATTATTAACTCTCTCCTCCCCCCCAGCTGATCAGGTTGCTGGTCTGCTTAAGTGGATTTCTCTTTGTGATTTTTTTTTCTCTTATCACCGAGCTCCTTCTTATTCAACCCCTCAGTCAACAGGCGATTACTTTCAACACCCATCGGTGCCTATAACAAGATCTCGTGATGCTTCTTGCGGTGACAGCTGCTTCGATACCCCTTTCAGCGTCCTAGTTTCACCATTCTCCACGGTCCAATTTCCCTCGGCAAGAGCCGAGCCGATCACCATACCATGCCTTCAGGCTTGGAGGAGGCGTTGGAACACACCGGTGGCCACGGCCGAACCGCTGAAGGGGTCTCCATCTCGACTTTTCTGGCGTCGCTGGCGACGGCCATCGTCGTCTTTGTTGTTGAATTTCTCCTCTTTCTGTTGCTAAAGGGCAAACTAAGTCGTATATAGTAAGTCCTCCACCGGGAAGGAGAGTGCGGACATTGGACTGACCGAAATCAATATCTAGTCAACCACGAACCTATTTGGTACCAGATAGAGAACGCACAAACCCATCACCGCCAGGTCTCTTCCGTTGGATTGTCCCAGTCTTTCGTACCTCCAGCTCGGAATTCATCCAAAAATGTGGGCTAGATGCATACTTCTTCCTGCGCTATCTGCGCATGCTTTTGAAGATCTTCCTTCCTATGGGCCTCGTGATTTTACCCGTTCTGCTCCCAATCAATCGTCTTGGTGGCAAGGGCCAGACATACGAACATGGTAACTCGGGCGCGAAGTATTCCGTCACTGGTTTGGATCAGTTAGCTTGGGGTAATGTAACCCCCGATCACACCAGTCGGTACTGGGCTCATCTGGTAATGGCCGTGATTGCCATTGTCTATGTTTGTGCTGTATTTTTTGATGAACTTCGGAATTACATTCGCCTGCGACAGGCCTACCTGACGTCTCCCCAGCATCGACTCCGTGCTTCTGCCACCACCGTTCTGGTAACTTCTATCCCATCTGATTGGCTCAACACAGATTCACTTGATAGGCTTTTCGACGTTTTCCCTGGAGGCGTGCGAAACATCTGGCTCAACCGCAACTTCGACGACTTGAACGAGAAAGTTAAAGCACGAAACGATCTTGCTCTCCAGCTTGAAAGTGCCGAGACGGATCTGATTGCAAAATGCAAGAAGGCACAGCTCAAAAAGGCCAAGGCGGAGGCAAAGAATGCCGGCAAGAGTCAATCAAGCGCAGAGAAAAAGGAGCAAAAGGCGGCCGACAAACGGGCCTCCCAAATGGCTATGGGTCCTGGTGTCAGCTCTGGTAATCCTCATCAGGCCCACACGGTACGAGAAATTCTCTATGGACAACCAGAAGTTCTTCAAGAGAAACGGTCGGAGGACGGACCTCGCCGAGTGTTTGACCCTGCCTTTGCCGCCGCTGGCGCAGTTGGCCAAGGAGTGGGAAAACTGGGAAAGACTGTGCTTGGAGGCTTCAAGAAGGTTGAGCAAGGCTTTGAGAAGCCCTTGTCTCGATCCGGGGGGCTTCGTTGCCAATACCGACACCATCCTCCCGCCCCGTTCTCGTTCAAATAGCCCCCCAGGTCGGGATAATTCCGCAACTACAGACACCCTCCCGCCACGTCCAAACAATCCTCCAGTCCCCGGCTCGGTTGCCTCTGACAGCCAGTCTGCTCCAACACCCGACAGGCCCGTAGGGTTGCGACGAAGTCAGCATTTAAGTTTCAATTTAGGTCAGGTCATAGGATCGGAATCAGGACAGGATGTGGGCCAGGATGACACCATGGGTTCTGACACAACGACTCCGGCGAAGCCACCATTTTGGAGACGAAAGTCGTCTCACACAAAATCGCAGGGTGTGCGTGAGACTGACGAATATCCACTGACTGCGCCTGAAACGCCTGTAACTGATGCACACCGTCATGACCTCAAGAAACCCGACAAAAGCGAAAAACCCGAACATGGTCGAAAGGAGGGGGACAAAGTGGAAGGGGAAGAATACCCCATCGCCTACAATGAAAACTTTGAAAATGAAGACTACGGAGAGCCGCTGTGGAAAGAATACATCCGACCCAAGGAACGAGATACCATGCGTCTACCCATATTTGGTTGGAGTTGGATGCCTTCTATTTGGCTTTTAGGCCAAAAGGTTGATACCATCGATTACTGTCGAAAGGAACTCGCTCGTCTGAATCTGGAGATCGAAATCGACCAACAGCACCCTGAGAAGTTCCCTTTGATGAACTCGGCCTTCATCCAGTTCAATCACCAAGTTGCCGCCCACATGGCCTGCCAAGCTGTCAGCCACCACCTTCCCAAGCAGATGGCACCCCGGGTCGTGGAAATCTCTCCTGACGATGTCATTTGGGATAATATGTCGATCAAATGGTGGGAACGATACCTGCGCTCCTTCGGCATCATCACACTAGTTTGTGCAATGGTCGTTGGATGGGCGTTCCCCGTCGCATTCACCGGACTATTGTCGCAATTGGCATATTTGGAGGGAGCATTCCCGTGGCTTGCCTGGCTTGGAAAGCTACCAGACTGGTTCATTTCAGCCATTCAGGGTATCCTTCCTGCGCTGTGTTTAGCTATCCTGATGGCACTGCTCCCTCTAATCCTTCGCTTCTTGAGCCGCACACAAGGCCTCTTCACTGGCATGTCCATCGAGCTCACCGTCCAGAACTATTACTTTGCCTTCCTCTTTGTACAGCTGTTCCTGGTCGTCACCATCGCTTCCAGTTTCTCGACAATTATTGAGAACGTCACTGATGTGACCAGTTGGCCTCAGATGCTCGCAGTGAACATCCCAAAGTCTAGTAACTACTTCTTCTCTTACATGATTCTACAAGCCATGTCTGTGAGCGCTGGTGCTCTTGTACAAATTTTCGGCCTGGTGAGCTGGTTCATCTTGGCTCCAATTCTGGACTCTACTGCCCGGAAGAAGTGGGCAAGAACGACAAACCTCAATCAGATGCAATGGGGCACATTCTTCCCTGTCTACACCACCCTAGCTTCTATCGGTATGTCGTCTCGTCTTTTTGATTGAATCTATTGACTGACATTCTCCAAGGTTTGATCTACTGTGTGATCGCACCTCTGATTTTGATTTTTAACATCATCACCTTCGGCCTGTTCTGGTTCGTCTATCGCTATAACACACTATATGTCACCAAGTTCCGCTTTGACACCGGTGGCCTTCTTTTCCCTCGAGCTATTAACCAGCTATTCACTGGAATTTACGTCATGGAAGTCTGCCTGATCGGCTTGTTCTTCTTGGTTCGGGACACGGATGACGAAGTTGCCTGTAAGGGACAGGCTATTTGTATGGTCGTGGTTCTAATATTGACGGCCGGTTACCAAATTCTTCTCAATGAAGCGTTCAGTCCACTGATCCGATATCTGCCCATCACCTTGGAAGATGAAGCTATTCGACGCGATGATGAGTTCCGACGTGCTCAGCACGCTCGCCTCGGTATCGCTCTTGACGATGACGATGACGAGGATGGTGATATTCAACACACCCTCGCTAAGCGTGAACATGAAGAGCACGACCATGGAAAGGGGATAAGAGACAACATCGAGCTGAAACCTCTGGAGACAAATTTCCCAGACCAGAAACGACAGAATTCGGATTTTTTGTCAACCCCGAAACTTGGACACAAAAGCCCATCATGGGCCTCCAATTCATCAAACCGGAAATCTAAATATTTCGGCCAGAAGTCAACACCCTCCACCCCGACACTACGGAATATGCGGGAAAAGATGGCCCAGGACACTGAGGCCCAGGGACCAGCCCCTAACACAGTTGGCCAGGCCCTCTTTGCTGGTATCCACGATGAATTAGAGGATCTTACGCCCGATGAGCGTGACCAGCTGGTGCAACGTGCCTTCCAGCACGAAGCCCTTCGCGCCAAGCGCCCTGTCATCTGGATTCCGCGTGACGATCTGGGCGTAAGTGATGACGAAGTGTACCGAACACAACGATTCAGCAAACATGTCTGGATTAGCAATGAGTACCAGGCGCTAGACGGCAAGTGTCGGACGATTTTCAGTCGCAGTCCTCCAGATTTCTCCGAGGTGGATTTGATTCAGCTGTGATACCATTTGTACATTGTTCCTTTTTAGCCATTCTATAGCATTTTCAAGCGTCGCATTCAGTCATAGACATCCAAGGTCCTTTTTTGCTTAACATCCCATTTCCATGAAATCATCCAAAATATGTCCTTTAATCCATGAACTTGCACAGGGGCAATCTGTAATCATCAACAACCCAGTAAGCCCGACGCACACCCTCCCATTCACCATCCAACTTGGGCACAGCAATATCCTCCCACTGAACATCAAATCCAGCCTCGAATAGGTCCATCTCCGCAACCTTCTGGTAGACATCATATGAGATCTGACGATCAGCACCCATACCATTAAAGAATCCCCACCGACCCTCCTGCTCCAACAACCCAATAACCAGTTCAGAGAAGAAGTCCCGGAAATCACCATAAGACTCCGCAAACGTATCGTAGTAGATAGCATCGAACGACTCCCCAGCCGCAACAAGGCCAGGAAGAATATCCTGCCAGCGACCCTGGTGGATAACAACACCGGGCTTGGTATCCCACCCGCGTCGCTTCATCTCCGTAACAACCTCCTCGTGCGCCTCGACGATGTGGTGCACAGCAGGTCCCTGTTCCTGGAAGAATCCATCCACAATTCCCATCCCGTGACCGATGTTCAGAACTCTCAGTCCGGGTGTCGGGAGCAGTGCTTTCGCGGACTTGCGCATGATATCGCTTTCCCAGGCCATCATCACGCCGTTCTGGTCTGCGTCCAGAATCCGGTCGTTCGAGATGTTCAGACGCGACTCCAGATACTGCGAGTTGGACACTTCGGGGTTGGCTGTGGTGGCTGTGGTTGTGGTTTCTGTCGCGGGCTCGGCGGAGGCATCGACGAGTTCGGGTGCTGTCTCAGCCTCAGCCTCAGTCTCAGCCTCAGCCTCAGCCTCAGCTTCCTCCTCTTCGTCGTCGTCATCGGATAGCTCTTCATATGCGTCAAGGCGGTTCAGCAGTAACTCTGCGCGGACACCTGCGTCGACGATTAACTCGTATAGCTCGAGAGCGCCGATGCGACGCGCAATACAGCCGGGTGTCTCGTTGTTTGCGTCGAGGTCGTTCCAGATAGCGCCTTCCTGCAGGAGGAACTTGACCGTCTCCACTGCTGATTTCACGGTCTCGGTGTCCACACTGGGTTTCGAGTTTGAGGTAGCTGCGCCATTGGTGCCGACGATCTCTGTGTCGGGCTCGCAGGCGGCAATTGCAGCGTGCAGAGGTGAGAAGCCGGTCTCTGTATCTTTCACGTTTGCGGCGTCTGGCAGCATGGATTGGGTGCGGAGGAGCTGGCGCAGCTTGGACTGGTCATGCTGTGATGCGGCAAGGAGGATCTCTTGCACGTCAAGGTCGATATCGACCTCGGTGAGGTGCACTGCGGTATCATCGATGACTTCGGGCATGATCTAGGTGCTGTTAGTGGGGGTTCGCGAAGATTTATTTCACCAAACAAGGCATTTAGCTGGTTTTTTTTTTTTTTTTTTTGCAACGGATACTCACGAATTAATTGTGATACTTGCTAGTTAATGCTAGTCAAGTATGTTGAACTGTTATGAGACCGAAAAGTGGTGCCCCTCCGAACCAGAAAAATCGTCTCGCCGCCTTCGTCCCCGCATAGCGAAAATATATATCAGCCTGGGAGATCTACAGCCACCATTTACAACATACCAAAAATTTACTATGTTTGAAGAAAACTTGAAAAGTAATAGAGAAGAGACCACATTCAGATGCTTGGTAATCCAGCTATTTGTACAATAATTCACATCCCTCCAGCAGCGCCATTAAGTATCAAGCGGAATGAATTTATTTGCCCTCTTCGGTGTGGGCGTTGACGTTCAAGCCCAATCCTTGGCTGTCCAGGTAGAGCTTGTTCTTGCCACCACTCTCGTGCAGGATTTGAGCAATGTGACGGGCATTTTCGATCTTCCGGAGCTCGATGTAACTCTTGCTCTTCTTGATGGCGTCACCAATAAGCTCGGCGGAGCGGGCCTCACCTTGTGCGCGGACAATGAAGGCCTGCTTCTCTTGGCGGGCCTTGTCGACCATGAATGCAGCACGCTGAGCGTCTTGCTGAGCGACCTGCTTGGCCTCAACTGCGGCTGTGAACTCGGGGGAGAAGGTCAAGTGCTGTGTGGAGATACCGTGTTAGAAGCCGTTTGAGCTAGATCTGGAGAAGGTACGTACTGTCAAGGATACATCGTCCAGAGCGATGTTGAAACGGGCAGCCCGGCGAGCCAGGTTGTCCCGCACTAGACGGGCAACGTTCTCACGCTGTGTGATCAACTGGCTAGCGTTGAACTGAGCAACAACGCTCTTCAGCACCTCGTTGACGATGGAAGGCAGAACACGCTCATCAAAGTCTTGACCAAGGGTCCGGTAGATCTGGGGGAGAGCATCCACACGGGGTCTGGATAGAACACGGCAGGTAATGTTCACCATTTGCAAGTCCTTGGTGCCGGTAAGAGAAGGGATGCTGCGAGGCTTTGCGCGGACATCGTAGATGATGGGGGTTTCGAACCAAGGAATTTGGAAGTGAGTTCCTAAAGTCATTCAAATGTCAGAGAGAGCTCTTGTCTTCGGCTAGTGAGTTTTCATACCTTCGTTGTAGATCTCCTTCTGGACACCACCCAATCGCGAGTATTTGATGGCACGGTGACCACCATCCACTAGAAACTTGTTAGAAGTTTGATTCCTTGAGTAGCCTGAGTAGAGAAGTGTAACATACCGTTAAACAGAGCATTAGAGGCGACGTAAGTGCCAATACCGGCCAGAACAAGAGTTCCGACAAGTCCCATGCCTCCTCGGCCACCACCGGCTGGGAATCCGCCACCGAAGCCGGCCTTGCGCTTCGACAGCATAACTTGCAGGCGCTCCCAAGCCTCCCGTTGATTTTGAGACATGATGTGTGGAAGTGAGCGGAAAGTATTGGAGATGGATAGAGACTAACTTGGTATGATGCTCGAGCGGATGAGGTGAGGTCGCGGGCGGTAAGAGAAAGTCGGGCAGAATCATCGTTTCTTTGCTTGCCTCGACTTCTTGCCTCTCTCTTACTCGCATTTCATTCCCTATTGCAATCATGGCACCCGATCGGACTGGGAAGAGTGTATTCCTGGGGAATATCCCCTACAGTATGTTGATGTAGCTCTCTGTCTAACCTTCGGGATTCTAATCTTTCTCTAGACCTCACTGAGGAACAAGTCAAAGATATCCTCAGCACGGCCGGTACTGTTACCAAGTTCCGGTTGATGATGAACCCGGAGACTGGCAAGCCCAAGGGTTATGGATTCGCAGACTTTGCGGACGCCGATGCCGCCGCCTCGGCGGTGCGCAACCTCAACGATCACGAAGTCATGGGCCGCAAGATCCGTGTTGATTGGCCTCACAACAACGAGAAGGATTCCGTTCCTCCAGATTACTCGCAGCAGTCGCAACCAATGATGAACCAAGATCCCACACAGCAACAACCGATTCAAGGTTCCGCGCCGCTGCCTCCTCTCCCTCCAGGCGTGGAACTCCCGCCTCAAATCGACTGCCCCAACGCCATCTCTCACACTCTCGCATCCCTCCCACCAAACCAACTGCTCGATGTTCTGACACAAATGAAATCTCTCGCGGTTGCCGACCCGGCGCGCGCCACTGAGTTGCTGCGCCAAGCGCCTCAGCTCGCCTATGCCGTCTTCCAGGCGCTACTCCTCATGAATCTGGTTGAATACCAGCTGCTTGGTTCCATCGTCGAACAGGCCGCCCAGCCTCCCCAAGTTCCTCAACAACCAACCCCTCAACAATTCCAACCGTACGGTATTCCTGGTCAGATCTCTACACCGCCTGTCACTGGAACTCCTTTCGCCCCTCCTCCTGTTCAACCTGCCGCCCCGATGCACGGCCAGGAGGAGCTCCTTCAGCAAGTCCTCAGCATGCCCCAGGCTACTATTGATGCTTTGCCTCCTGTGGAAAGAAGCCAGATCATGCTGCTACGCCAGCAATTGATGCAGGGCGGCATGCGGTAGGGTATTCTCCTCTTGATACTGCATATGGATACGGATATTTTGTGGCTTTGCTCGTCAAGAGCAAGCCTGGCTTGGCCAGTATTTTATTTTATTTTCTCCTTTTCTTATGCCACTGTACTAGGCGATTGGGTGGCGCAAAGGGGTTTTGTCTTTTTTTTTCCCATTGGTTTGCATACCGGGTCAATCTCAAGCTCTCTCTACCTTCATAATAGTGACAGAATGATATATTGATTCTCTCGGTCCTTTTATTTCTCTAATCAATATCTATCTTGCCGCCCCTTCGGAGACTACCACATGCTTTAACCCGCGGACGTTCTAGGCGCGTTTGTCAGTGCGAGAGAAACCCGTGGACCGATGGTTGTTTCACCTTCGTCAGCTTAACAAAGCTACATTGGCAAGATTTAGACTTGACACTCTAGGCACTCTCTTGCCATGGCTGGCAGACTTTTACAATGAGATTCCCTACAATAGCTGTTAACCCATCTTAACCGGCACCAATCACTTTGAAGACCAGTATAATTCGTGGTCTTAATTGCAATTCATAAGGCTGCAGAGAAGATACCAGATGCCAACATCAATATATGATTATAATAGAGGCGCGTAAGCTCATTGACATTGATTCCTATATGCAATTTGCCATAATAGCCCCATTACTATAGGCCTATAGTTTATACCATGGAAACATTCTGTGTCACCCAAGATAACAGATAGTGTTGCTTGAACCTCTTGTCTATCAATCTATATTGGATATATCTGCCATTGAAAGAATATACTACGATTTGCTTCAAAGAACCCATAATGACCGCCAATAGTCTATCCACCCGGTTCCAGTTGTATTGCCACAAGAAGCATGTTCTTGGAAGCAATATTCCACTACTTTGGCTCCAGCGTTTGATTGGGGATTGGGGTCCATTGCAAAGAGATCACCCAAGTTGTTGAACAATCTCCCATGCATGCATGCAGGTTTGCTACAGACTGAGCCTCTTGCTTGTTATTTGCTATTTGTTAGTTTGTTTGCTACAACCCAACACTGTTTAGATGGTTCTAGCAGGGTATATAAAACCCCTGCATTTCTAGTTTAATCAACAAGAGCAATTCTTCCTCTGCTTTCTCCCACACAGTAGTAATCTAAATCAATGGATTGCTCAACAGGCTATGAAGCCATCTTTCAACCCCTGAATCATTCATCAATTTCATCAAGCTGGGGTAGCTAGCCTAAGAATAGGCTTAGCTACCCCCGGCTCTACCTAAAAGCGTATTAGCTTAGGGAAAGACTACCACTTTTTTCGATCATCGAGGATACTATCCCGAGATCTACATTCATTCATTCTCTAGTGTTATTTACCTTGCAAGAGTGCGATTATAAAAATACTATTTCATGATCAAGATCGGACCGCGCAACTATCTTAAATATATCGTTAACTACCAATTCGGGATAGTAGCTAGAGCCAAAGCTAGAGCCAGAGCGAGTTACCAATACTAGCGCCAATGCCAATACTAATGCTAGTTCTAGTTCTATACGAATAACGATAAAGTTTTGTACGCCAGATACCGATGCTTTAAGAGGAATTGGTTAGAAAGAAACCCATGGAAAACGACACCGATTTGATGCTCAATCTTGGGGGGGATGTGTTGAACAATCAATCTCCCATGCAGGCATGCATGTTTGCTATAACTGAGCAATGTTTAGATGGTTTTAGCAGGGTATATAACCCCCTGCATTTTTAGTTTAATCAATTAATAATTCTTCCTCTGCTCTCCCCCCACATAGTAGTAATCTAGTTCAACAGGTTGCTTGCTCAACACAAGTATTGATATCGTAGTCCCGGAACGGGTGTACTCCTCGGTGTGGGCGCAGTTGAGCGCCCCAGAGTATACACACTTGGTTACCGCCGGCAGCAGTATATCCCAGCGCAGGTGTACGTCTCAGCGCAGGTCATCGTCGTCACATGCTGTCGCGCCGAATCGGGCGGGAGTGAATGGGGTGGGAATAGGCGACTGTCGCATTGTGTGCCTACCTATTCCGACGAGACGAGACGAGACGATGTCATCGTGCCCCGACGAGACGAGACACGATGTCATCGTTGCCTGGCCAGCACGCATATAGGCCTGTCACGTCCCCTTCTGTTGTTCTTCTCTTTTTTTCCCCTCCCACCTTTCACAACAATCACCGCTCTTCCATTGAATTGCATGCTTCTTGCTTCTTTGCTTCGTGCTTTCAAGCGGTGACTAGGTCATCTGCACACTGTTTCTACCTCGGTTTCCGAGGTTTTTTCGGCGTGTTCCCCTTCTTTGACTGGATCTCCAGTATCATCTAAACTCCGACCACCTTATCTTCTCTCCCCCTCCACCAACGCAGGTCATGGCGTCAAAGGGGGTTACTCAGCAGCAGTCGGCGGTTGGTTTGGCAACGGATGATCAGGAGCCTAGGGCCCGGGCCGATGAGATTCCTGAGCTGCGGCGGGGATTCCCGATCCCTCGGGGTCGGTATCTAGCCAGTGACCTCCCGCCTCTGCATACGCTGACAGAAATTTTCGCTGACATGGCATCGAACGCCCTGAAAATGGGATTCGAGCATGTCCTCAGACGGCTCGGCAGTCGACCACTTCGGGTGGCGACAATGTGTTCAGGAACGGAAGCCCCGCTTCTAGCCCTGGAATTGATTCAGACGGGTAAGTACAGTGCAGTGTTGTCTTTATTTTTGTCTCATGTCTTCTCTCCATTTGTTTGTTTGTTGCTTCGATGTTCAAGGTGCTTGTGGGTGGTTCCACGGTTGAGGTCACCTCAGTCGCGCGTTCAAGTCACATGTCTCCTCCCTTGCCCTAATTTCCTTACCTTGACTTGACTTTGGCTTCAGTCTGGTATTGATATCTCATTTGTTTCATATTCACCTGATTCTCACCTTTCTCTCTGATATCTCTCACTTTTTGCTTGGTTCCCACCCGGAAAGTGATCATGGAGCAATTGCTAATATTACCTCGACAGGTTTGGCAGAGGCCCAGCAACTACGGGTCTCGCACGCTTTCAGCTGCGAGATAGTTCCGTTCAAGCAATCATACATTGAACGGAACTTCCGCCCCCCTATCCTCTTTCGGGACATCACCGAACTTGGAGGGGACGTGGCGTAAGTACCTCTTCACCATCATCTGACTTGATTCTCATACTGACTATGACTTTACAGGCGGACCGCCTACGGGTCATCGGAAGTGATTCCCGGTGACCTCGACATCTTAGTTGCTGGAACTGCCTGTGTCGATTTCTCTCCGTTGAACAACCGCAAGAAGACGCTGCAGGAAGGCGGCGAGTCGGGAGCGACGTTCGACGGTCTCTTGCGGTACGCGGAGAGATATCGGCCCCGAATGGTCATCCAGGAGAATGTCCGGAATGCTCCCTGGGATCAGATGAAGGGAAAGTGGGAGGAGCTCGGATACATGTCGGTTTGTGTCAATGTCGACACAAAGCATTACTACATCCCGCAGACACGCGAGCGCGGGTACATGGTGGTCATTGACAAGCGCCGCTTGGAAGCAGCGGGCCTGCTTGGAGGCCCCATGGACCAGAGTGGCATTGAAAATGTCACTCAACGCGTTTGTGAGCTCGCTGGTCAATTCAAACGGCCAGCGAGTGCGCCGGTGGGGTTGTTCTTGCTGAGTGATGACGACCGCCGACTCGAGCTCATCGAGATGAGAGCCCGCCTTGAGTCCAGAAGCGAAACGAGCTGGGACCAGTACCAGATTCGTCACGAGCGGCACCGTGGCGAACTGGAACTAGGCATCGAGAGGCCAATCACTCGATCCCTGCCCGGAGTCAACGATCTGAAGGCACCGGAATTCTACTGGCACCGTTTCTGGAAAACGCAGCCGGAGAGAGTGTGGGAGACTGCAGATATGAATTTCTTGAAGAAGATGTTGCAGGACTACGACATGAACTTCAAGGAGTAAGTTTTTCAATCTTCTCTCACTTCAGTTTCACTTTCACTTCAGGAATATTTTACTAACAGTTCACTTCACAGGCGTTGGATCGACTTGTCTCAGGGAGTCGATCGAGGGAACGACAGTCTTGCCGGGTCCGGGATCGCGGGGTGCCTGACGCCGAAGGGCATCCCATTTGTGACCACCCGGGGGGGGGCCCGTATCTGGCACGGAAGCCCTCTCGTTGCAAGGTCTTCCTCTCGATCGAATGCTACTCACGAGAGAAACCCAAGCCGATTTGATGGACATGGCAGGAAATGCAATGACGAGTACAGTCGTGTGTGCAATCATGCTGGCTGGTCTGATAGCCGTGCATGAGATTCTTGACGATGATGAGGGGGGTTCAACCAACCCCGGCGACGCGGAGGCCAAGTCCCTTCTCGTCCCTAGCGAGGTCCACAGCCTTGTGAGAAGCAACTTCCAAATCGCCGAAGCCCCCCTTGTCGACCATTCTGTTCTCAACGCCAAGGCAGCGAGCAGCGTTCTGTGTTGTTCCTGCGAGAGACAGACTGGGGTTCAAGATTCAATCTTCAGTTGCACACTGTGCGGACATACCGCTTGCAAATCCTGCCGTGGAAATCCCACGCATTCGTATCTGCGTGTTTCCCCACTTTCTCGACAAAAGCCGTCTGAGTTTATAGCGAATTTGAAGGGACTTGTTCCCATGAAGCTTATGCTGTCTGGTTTGTCCGAGTTGGACTTCGAGACTTTTAGAACCCTTTACCCTACCGACAACCTCCCCCAGTTTTGGCCCGACTTTATTCTGTGCGTGAAGGCAGCTGTGACCGACGTCTTCCGGTTTTACGAGATCAAGCGCGGAAGAAAATGGCGAGTCGTTTATGATGGCACGCACTCCAGCTTGTTCCTTGACATCGGTCCGGACTCCATCCAATGGCTTTTGTACGCAAAGCCCCCCCAAGTCCGCGAGCACAAGAAGCGTCATCCGACAAGTGCTAGCCAAGCCAATCGCCAGAATGAGTCCCACCTCTGGGTCGTTTGTCGGGGGTACATGGGAAGTTTGTTCACCCGTTAGCACCCCATTCTCACTTCATATTTCTGGCCGAGGAAGCCGAGTCCGCTCATTCCAATCCGAGTGCGGTCTCCAAGCTGCCAGATTTGTTGATTCGAAAGTTTGGGACAGTATTCTCGTTGAAGGATCCAGTCAAGATGTCGCAGTTCTTGATCACGACGTCCGAGGAACCTACGAATTCCTCCCTGACTGTGGAACAGCGCTTGGTGCATTGTACAGAAAACAAGCCACCGCCCATGCGCCCCCAATGTTCTTATTCCTTGACCCAACGAAGACTGGACCCCCTGATGAAGATGCCTGTGTGTTTGCTCTTGACCACAGCCGCCTTCCTGGATACGACGTGAGAATGACGATCGCCGAGTTATCACCAGCTTGGAGATCATTGGATGTCACCCTGGATTCGAAAGATGTAACAGCGTTCTGCCGTCGATGGGCCGAGGCCCCCAAAGCGCAGTTGAACCATTGTCCTGCCGAGCAGATCATCCTCCGCACATTGCAACCAGGAACCCAAGTCTCGTTTGAAAACCAGCACTGTCATAATGCTTGTATTACCCTTACCTCATTGTCAGCAACTGCAGCGATTCTCAACCTACCTCACGCAAATTCCGACTGGCAAGCCTGGAATCCCGATGTCTCCATGAGAGAATTGAAAGGTCTCGCCTGGTTGTTCCCAAAGATTGCCGCGTGGTCCGAATTTGAAGACTGGAACGAAATCATCCGTCTGGACTGTGCAGAGTCAAATGGCAATTGCAACACCTGCAACCCACCCACCCCAAGTATCCTCTGGGGTCGCGACAACAAAGGCCGAATCATCCCATATGAGAATCCCCAGGACGCTGCCGTCTACGAGCGTGCTATCAAAAACCGACCCTCGCCATTCTTGGTCTTCAGACGAATCAACGAACATGGAGACGCTGAATTGCGTTTCACCCTCAATGTTCAAGCTCTGACACACCAGGCACATGGAAAATTGGTTGGCACCGCAAGCCGCGAGACAGTCACATCTCGCTGGCGACTTATTCCTCATGCGTACGACATGGCTCAAAAAACCCCTGATATGAGTCAAGCCACCCCTGACAGGTTTACTTTGAAGGGCAACGAGAACTGCAGTCCTTCGCCACAACCTCCCAACTTCAAATTTCAACTGCGTGAGGAACAGCTTCAATCATTGAGCTGGATGATTTCACAAGAAGCAGAAAACATGGAACCATTCATGGAAGAGGAAGTTGAAGAATCCATCCTCCCCTTGATGCCCTGGCGCGCTGAAGCCAAAGCGACAATGCCAAAAGCTGTTCGCGGTGGCGTGCTAGCTGACGAGGTTGGATATGGCAAGACAGCCATCATTCTTGGTCTCATCGACGCGCAGTATGAAAGCGACACCAAACCCCAAGAGGACGACGGGCTGATCCCAACAAAAGCAACCTTGATCATCGTACCCAACAACGTTCTCAGGCAGTGGGTTTCGGAGATCAAGAAGTTCCTCGCAGGGAAATACAAAGTTTTGGTGATAAATTCATTCAACAACCCCACCATCCGGGATGTCGAAGATGCAGATATCGTGATTTTGTCATGGACTACATTGGCAAGCGATGGGTACTGCAGCCGACTTCAACGATTTACCGGAACACCCCGGGCTCCCGCAAAATCGAGCGGAGGAACAGGTCGAAATTTCGATAGCTGGTTCCACGACGCTCGTGCTTCCTTGCGGGAGTCCGTTGACATATTGAGAACAGAAGGGCCTGAGGCGATGCTCCAGCAATTGGAGGCCAGACGTCGCCGAGTTCAAGAGACACAGGCCGACTTCACCTACGTGCCCTCTCGACGCCTCCGTGGCCAGGCATTCGCTGATGCTAATAATGGTCGTGACGAGTCTAATGCAGAAGCACAAGCCGGAGATGGTTTGAACTCCGAGGCTGACGCCGGGTTGAATGGATCTGGTGCATCTGGTGTTGGACACTCGACCGGAACAGCGAGTTCTGTGGGCCAGCGGAAGCGGAGGCACAGTAGCAAGCCAGTGGAAGGTCCAGACGGAAAGCGACAAAAAAGCGAGTCGACAGACCCGGCAGGAGTGACCGATGACAAAGAGGAACGTCCAGCCGGAACGCGACAAAAGCGCGAGTCGACAGACCCGGCGGGAGTGACCGATGACAAACAGGAACGTCCAGCCGGAAAGCGACAAAAACGCAAATCGACAGACCCGGCAGAAGTGACCGATGACAAACAGGAACGTGAAGACAGACCAACAGCCGTGACGGATGACCGCAAGGAGTTTGGTATCAAAAAGAACTCCCAGCAACAATGGCGCGACATCAAAGCCGGATTCCTTCACGCTTTCAAGTTCAACCGTTTGGTTATCGACGAATACACATACGCCGGAGAAGAAAGACATACATCCCTGGTCTCATTGCAGGCACGCTCCAAATGGATCCTTTCTGGGACGCCAGGTCTTGATGAATTTGCCGACATCAAGAGTATTGCGCGTTACCTTGGTGTACATCTTGGTGTGGATGACGATGGCGATTGCGACAAGCCGACGCAGAACCAAAGACTACGAGATATCCGGAAGAGTCACACAGCAGTCGAGGCATTCCAATATTACCAGGCACCCCACAGCAATGCCTGGTACCGAAATCGCCGAGAACATGCCCAAAGATTCCTGGACCGGTTTGCGCGTCAGAACTTCGCACGTATCGCACACATTCCAGTGATACCACACATTGTCATCACCGAACAGTCGCCCGACGAAAAGACAGCGTACGATACGTTGTTCCGAGCCGTCAAAGAAAACAAGAGACGAATCCCTGGTCCCCTGAACACCATTTTATCCAAGAGCCAGTTCCCCCAGGAGGCTCTCATCATGTCCTGCGTCACAAGTCAAATCGGACAGCCTCAATGGAACCTCGACAAATGCCTCAAAGGCTCGGTGAACGACAAAAAGAAATCTGACGAGATGTGGGCTAAAGTGGAATCGATCACTCGACAGGCAGCGACTGTTTGGTATAGCCATCTGAAGAATACCAATCCCAAAGACTGGCAGGACGCCCTGAATGGCGTTGCCAAGGTTGATTTCGGGGACCTGGAACTCAACCAAAGATTCAACGATCTCTTAAAGACAATCGTCGAGACATTCACCGAGTGGGTATTCGTTTACGAACACCGTCCAATCGGCGATTTGCTCCAGGCGCGACGCCAAAAGGCACAGAACGCGAAGAATGGCAACACAGCCACTGGAGAATCGGTTTGGACTGCTGTCGAAAAAGCATTGTCCGCTGAAGCCACCTCTCTCTTGAAGCAACTCCTCGACATTGATCGCGAATACCGATTCTACACACATCTGGCGACGATCCAAACCGTTGGGATCCCACCATGCGAAAACTGCAAGATCAATTTGCACGAAAAAGAAGATGTCAACGTTCTCAAAACCTGCGGTCACCTCCTCTGCACAGTTTGTCTTCACACCGCGAGCAACCAATCACGCAAACCCTGCCCCGTTTTTGGATGCAGCGCCCACATTGTCCAATCCAAGATTGTGCCCGGTGAAACCCTCGTCGGCGAAGACCAAACAATCCCGAGTACCAAGCTCAACAAGCTTGTTGAAATCATCCGCAGTGTCCCAGAGGACGAACTTGTTATCATCTTCGTGCAAGCCAGCCATCTGTTGCCCGTTGCATCGAATGCGCTCGACGCAGCCGACATCGACCACCGCATGGTCACAGCCAACAACTTGAAGGGAATCGGCGATTTCACTGATCCGCCCAAACCAAAGAAGGGTGAAACCGAAGCACCTTCTAGACCAAAGGCTTTGATCTTGAATCTCGGAAACTCCATGGCAGCTGGACTGTAAGTTGTCGCCCTTTCTGCTATTTTCTGTCATTCTTTGTTTGCAAGATTACTAATCCGATTTAGGAACCTTCAATGCGCAAACCACGTCATCTTCCTGTGCCCCTATTTCGCCTCCTCTGAGCACGAATACCAAGCCGGCATGACCCAGGCAATTGGACGTGCTCGGCGCTTCGGACAAAAGCGCGCAGTCCATACTTATCATATGCTGGTGAAAAACACATACGAAGTCAACATCTTCCAACAAGCTCAGTCAGGCAAACTCGTTGAGCGCCAAGGTGTTCCTGTGTTAGTCCCAGAGGGACAGGTATTGCCAGAGGACGTGGCAATGGAAGGGGAGGAGCTGCCAGAGTAGGCCCGGGTCGGGCCTACTGGAAGGGCGGCGGGCAGGTGCAGGCACCTGCCCGTCGCCCTTTTTTTCGCTATATATTTAAATTCGCCGGTCGACATGGATGACACGGATGAATAAATTCATGTATGATTCATGTACAACAACCAACCTCAACCAACCTCAGAAACTTACTTAGTTACTTAGTAACTTAGTACACAGACTTAGTAACTATGTTGTAGTTACACGGTGTCATCTGTGATCTACCCATCTTTTCTCTTATTGTAGGCCCCAATGTATTCTACCAAGTTCACTGCATACACATAGTAAATGCACAGCGCATATACAACATGGCTTCATGACCGATCTTCCCCGTGCTTCCGTTGTATGTTGTATGTATTATGCTTATGCCACCATTTAAGTTCCTTCTCAAGGTTATCAAGTTCATTATCATCATCATCAAGTCCCGTGTCCCGTAATCACGATACTGGTAGAACCACCTGGGCATGATAAGAACAATGACGATGAGGAAAGTTGAAGATCCCCATCCCTTGTCAAAACCCAAAGCCGATTTTGCTGCCTCTTTTTCGGCATTCTCCACACACGTACAACATAGTTACCGAAGTATCTAAACATCAATTTCGGGTTCTATGATATCTAGAACTACTCCGTACCGGTCATGAGACTCCATCCCTAGACAGGCAGCAATATTCAGGTTTGATAACTCATTTCATCAAAAGTTCTCCACGGAAAAGCATGTACAACATAGAAAGGGTTTCAGATTTCGATCTCCATGGGACGAACACGCTAAATACACTAAATCGTGAACTAAGTGTTTCAGACTAAAACACCCAACTAGTCCTCTTTTGGTCAATCAAGGGTTCAAATGAAGTGTCAAACTACATTGTAGAAAATTGTTGCCTCTGAACAACTTGTTTTAGAGATCTCAGAGACTGGAAGTTTTTCTGATCCTGGCAGGTATTTCACGTCCTGCGCAAATGAACTATGTATGTTGTAACTAGTTCCTTGTCTCATAGTTGTAAATGAATATTGTTACCCCTTTAGTATATATAGGAGTAACCTACAACATAGGGCTGGCTGCTGCCACGGGGTGAGATCCTCACATGTGGTGGAGTATGTTTCTTGAGACAGGGGAGTCTTGGCTGTCATCTCGTTGCAGTGGAGAGGAGGAAACGCGGCTGATGTGGGGTGACTACAGGATACAACAATACAGGCGACATGTAGGTATCTGTTTTGATTTCTTGTATGAGCCGCAATGTTCGTGCCAGACGTGCCCATAACACGTTCTATGGAGTACAACATAATTTCTTGATAGCAGACACGACTCAATCATGGCCTTCTTACGGTATCTAACTATGTTATATTGACATGATCGGCACTCCGACAGTGAAACACGGGGTGAAAAATCTACAGAAGGATTAACGAAACATAATGAAACGGCTAGAGCTATGTTTGTATGTCTGTGACCGTTTTAAGTGATCTACTATGTTGTACTTTATAAAAGGTCGAGGTCGGGGCGCTCTGTTGATAGATCATCCTCTCCTTAACAGACGTCTTTCTTTCTACCTCCTATACTCTCTTTATAACTAAGCCCTGGTGGCCGTCATTCATTATCTTTTAGTCAATCGTTTACCAAACCAGACTTCTATTCTTCTATTTGTATAACCAAATCTCTTTCATCTAATCATCAACATGCGTTTCTTCCAAACCCTTGTCGCCCTCCCTCTCATCGCAGGCGCCGTCGCCAGCCCTCTGGAGACACGAGCTACCCTTGAAAACTGCTCTGATGAGAGAGCCGAAATGATCGACAACGCACTCGCTCGCGCCGCAAAGATGGCCCACGCCGGTGCCAACCTCATCCGCAGCGAGTCAGAGTACTCCAACAACCTCTTCCAGAGCTTCTTCAAGACCAGCGATGCGCAGGCTCGCAACCGCGTCGCCGGTGTCTTGGACAAGATCGCCACGGAGGCCACGGACGGGAGCAAGGGTGTCGTGAGCTACTATTGCACTCCGGATGGCATCAAATGCATTGACAACCACTCTTTCACCATGACTGCTTATGGCGAGACGGATGGAACTTACGGGAGAATCAGGACTTGCCCTGCGTACTTCACCAAGTTCCCTGCCTCGTCGGACGGCTGTGGTGTTCTGGATCAGGCTACCTCTAGCTTGCACGAGATGGCTCATACCAAGGGCATCTTTGGTCCTGAGACTTACGGTTATGAGGAAGTGCACGGGTTGAGCTCTTCTGCCGCTCTTGAGAATGCTGAGAGCTATGCTTTCTTCTCCAAGTGTAAGTTTCTCCATTGTTCACATGGAAATGGTATATCGCTAACGTTGTTGCTAAGCTGCTTTCCTCGACTGCGCTGTCACCAACTAAGCAGATTTCTTTGGGGAGAACAATTGTGTCATAGAGCGCTTGTTAAGGCGAACCCAGGAGTAGAGTCGAGATTGCATTTTGTTATTGTTAGGAGAGGTCGGAGTGGAGGTCGGAGTGCATGGTGCAATGTGGGGTTGATTGATGGTTAAAGAAGCTAAGCTACAGAAGCTAAGAAAGTGATTAAGAAATCTGACACACCTCACGAACATGGAACCATCGACTTGTGTGCGTGTGTACCCCGACGAAGAAGCAAATCTAGTTGTTGAAGAGGTTGTTGTAGTGTACAACGGGGTTTCCAAGAAGAGTATTGGTTGTAGTGGGCTTGTTGGTGGTAGTGGAAGTTGAAGCCGAGTATTGACCGCATGCGTTAACTGACTTGAGTTAGCGGGGTTCCGGAAGCCGAGAGCGCATTTGAGTGCTGAAGACCACGGTGCGAAGTTAGATTGGTCGGTAAGGGTAGGGACGAGCTCTAAGAGCTTTGGCTCTGCGAAGCTGATTGCTGAAGATATTTTGACGAATAGGGTACGTCGAATAGAGAGACACGTATTGCTGTACGTCATAGGCGAGGCAACTGTGATTGTATAGGATGAAGAATCTGTGCAATGGATATGTTGAGATCATTTGTATGTGTTTGTAGGGTGGTCGGGTCGGTGATGTTGATAACGGCGTCGATGGAGGGGTCGATGGAGGGGTCGATGATAAGGCCGATGATGATGAAAATAAGCTGAATAGAGCATCCAGGGGCTCATGACCTGTGAAGAGAGGTCTTGTGGACGTCGAAGTGTGTGGTGCAATGTGAGGTTGAGAGTTGGTTAAAGAAGGAAGTTAAGCTACAGAAGCTAAGAAGGAGACTGAGAAATCTGACAGTTACCCTTAGCGGCCAGCTCTCGTTTATTTCGTCACAACGTACAGATCTATCGATCTCGCTTCAGCCCAATCTCTCTATGAGGACTGCATACACACTTTGTATAACTAACTACCATAACATCTATACTAGGAATTCCGTAACTGCCCAAAGGAGCTAAAGACCTGAGGCCTCTCGGCATGGTATACAAGGGCTCTTGTAGCTTCATTTTCTTCATTTTCTCTTCTCTTTCTTATTGGATGCAGATATTGCTTTTATACAGCGGAGTAATACGTTGAGGTAGTATCCATCGATATATTGGTACTATGTTACTGTTATTGCCTTAGGCCTTCAATTTATGCCTCAGGCATCAACCCCTCACTAGTGGGCTGGTCCCAACTCTCTCCCTCCACACTTTCTGGCATACGTACACCTTGTAGATGCCACAGCAACTTACCTATACCCACTATTGGACACTTTGAAACAATACTTATACCCAGGGGAAACAATGGAACTTTGGTTTTTACTCGGCTATGTTGAAACTCGGGACCGGTTTTGACTTAATGAGGGAGGTTGAGATGCGTATGTACATAGTTATGTAGTCCTAAAGAAACTTAGAGCCTAACATACATATACCGCTACGGCGACTATCGGCTTCTTATCTTATGCACTAACTGGCGAGTGGTTAAATATATTATACAATCACACAGGTGCACCCGTGAACAGCCCTGGGGGTTACCTACATGGCGGCCTGAGTTGACACGGGATGGAGCGCCTGCTGTGAAACATTTGCATGAACTAGTTGGGCAGGTAAGTAAACACGAATAGCGTAGAGCTTAGGCAGGTAGCCCTAACTCAGCCAGTCAGCAGAGAATGTCCAAGTGGATATCTCATACCATGCATGAGTTTCCGCATATAACCAGTAGAAACGAGTACTATCCTGCATAGTGTACCCAGGTATCTACAAGCTCAACATCCAGTATAAGAAAAGGAGGAAATGAAAAAAAAATCTGCGATTGGTCCTGCCGATATCCCACAGCGACTGGGCCAGATCTGCAACCGGGCTCACGCCAAGTAAGAGCTAGGAACAAACGTACTGTACATGGTATGTTGTAGACAGACAAAAAAATAGGACGCCTCAAGAGTGGTTATCATTCAAGGCGCCTTAGGGCGAAGGGCGCAGTGGCCTCTAATCATTCCTAGGCTTGACCGCAGTGCCCCAAGGCGGCTTTTGCTCGTCCATTCGAAAAAAAAACACAACCATTATAATATCCTCCCCATCCGGAATTGACCCACGGCAATGAAGAGCTCCTTTTAATAATCATTCCTTCTTTTTGCTCTTCTATTGCTTGGGTGCGGCGTCCAATGCATTGTCCTGGCGCATCATAGTCTCCGGGTTCCACACTACCTCAGTCAGGTTGGTCAGGCCGGCGCTGTTCTCGCAGGTATCGCGCCCGCTCAGCGGGCCGGGGGCGGGAATCTTGGTGCCGGCACCGGCACCGGTAGCAGTGGCGGAGTCCTTGAGGGCAGTCAGGATGGTCTTGATGGACTCCGGGGTCAGGTCCTCGTAGTAGTCATCGTTAATCTGAACCATCGGGGCGTTGACACAAGCGCCCAGGCATTCGACTTCGATGTATGTGAAGAGGCCATCCTCGGTGGTGTGGCCGGGAGTGATTCCGAGGTGTTCGGTAATGGCCTGGACAATGGCGGTACTACCGCAGCCGCCGAGCTGGCATGGGGTCTGGATGATTCAGAATTAGGAAGAACAGGAAATAGGTTTGTTTTCAGGTGCTTACCGTGGTGCAGATCTGCACGAAGTACTTGCCAACCGGCTCGCGGTTGTACATGGTGTAGAAGGTCGCAACCTCGTAAACGCGCATTGGGGGCATCTCGAGCATGCGAGCGACCTCGTTCATGACGCTGATGCTGGTGAAGCCGTGCTGGCGCTGACCAAGGTCAAGCAGGGGCATGACAGCAGCCTTCTTGTACTGGGGAGGGTAGCGCTTGAGGATCTCATCGGCGAGTGTGAGGTTCTGCTCGGAAAACTTGAACGGGAGGGTCGGGTTGTTGTTGGGCTTGTTGCGGTGCTATTGGAGACAATCACAGTCAGTATATGGATCTTTGATTCTCCAATCCTGAGACGTAATTGGCGCTTAAAGCACAGGAGGGGTCGAAAGGAATACGCACCACCGAAAGGGAGTCGCTGAACCGTTGCGAGCCGGCGGAGAAGGCTCTGTATTGGGGTTTGGGGAGCTGGTGAATCAACTGGCGGCCGACCCGCGGGACTGAGAAGAGTTTAGAGGCCATCGCGGGCAATGAGTGAGGGTCAATTGGGGGGAGATGAGGTTGGAGGTTGGAGGAGAAGTCAAGTTGACGAGGCGTTTTACTTGGGGCGGGCCCTGGGCAAATCAGCGTCCAGGGATTACTACCGCCTTACCAATCCGTTGCCATACAGTTGACCCTTCAATGGAATCAACATAACATTCATTTTTGGACACAATCATACTCTCAATTTGTTTTATCGAGACTGGAGATTCTTCGAAATATAGATTGGAAAACTGACAACTGCAGAAAATGATGACTACCGTCCCAATCGCATCAATTTATTGTGCCGCATCCCATCAACCACATCTTCAGTCGACCGACTAAACGTTCTCCATCTTATAAACCTCATAAGCAACCTCCTCATACGGATGCGCCGAGATCAAAGCATCAACTGCATTCAGCATAATGCCCCGGCCAAGGCACATAATCTCAACCCTGACCTCCTCGCACCGTTCCAAAGCCCCGACAGCTCCGACCGCCGGGTCTGCGCCCTCGTTGGGCAGAAACTGGCCCGTGCCAACAGTCTGGAAACAACATTTGGTATATTTACCACCTGGGAATGAACCTGCCCCTGTGGCGAAGATGGCTTCTTTACAGGGCTCCACGTTGGCGGTCGGGACGAAGAAGACAAGTTTGTAG
Source organism: Penicillium verrucosum (assembly GCF_028828655.1). Classification (NCBI taxonomy): domain Eukaryota; kingdom Fungi; phylum Ascomycota; class Eurotiomycetes; order Eurotiales; family Aspergillaceae; genus Penicillium; species Penicillium verrucosum. Next base: position 312,931 of record NW_026643214.1, on the reverse strand, counting down.
CGGTCTGGAGTGGAGGTGGACATTTTGTGCTTTGAGTGGATGTAGCTCTGTCTGCGGTTTTGTTCGGAGAGATTAAGTAGCCCTGCGCTTTGCTGGGGGTTTGTTCTTGGGTTGATGGCTGCGAAACACGATGCTAGACGCAGGGGATAGGGTTTCTGGGATCGTAGCCGGGTCAGGAAAGTCGACCTCGTAAGGCTTCGGGTACCACAAAGGATGATTTGGAGCATCAAACACTGTGTTATGTAGCAGGGCTGACTGTTAGACATTGGTGCACAAAGTGAGGAGTCGTCTAGACATGGGTCTGACGTGAAGCCTGATTTACAAGGCATCAATGATATCAACTATGTTAATCCACCTCGGAGATTTAGTTATTGGCTATGCCTTGGTGGAAGGCCTTCGAAAAGGATGGCTGAGCTACTTTCCGCAGCACAGCTACCTTGAAGATTTTCTCGTGTCCAGAAGATGGCCTGGAATATTATTCAAATCGAAATTGTTTAAGTGAAAATCCCTCGGTCAAATCTGGCTTCTACGCAGTAGTTGTGATGTTGGACTTGACTAAACCCCCAAACACCAGATTGTTTTCTTTTCAAGAAATTTCCATGCCCATAGATACATATCTATATAAAGCCCTGGATAAGAATACCGTTATTGACTAGACAGATATACTCTTAGTCCCGTAACCCTATGGCTACAGGAATGGACTGATTACGATCAGCATCTGTCAATCCCATTCGGCGTTGGGCTTCGAGTTCTTGCTTCAGTTGGATAAAGCGCCTGTAGAGTCATACAAAACTAGTTAGACTGCAACAGGTTAATTGGACATTGATTGATTGATTGATATCTAACGAAGAAAGCCATGATTTTTACCGCCTATACCATAGCTACAGCATCAACCATAGAATGAGGCGGAAAATATCTGAACAAGAAAGACTGCGAGAAAGGACTGTTAAAACTTAACTTGTTATGTTCCTGGTATATATACTTTGGTTGAAAAATAGTATACAAAAAAAATGTTGAAACATAGGGTATCAGATGCACTGCCCACGCCCACCATAACCACAACCACAACTCCAGCAGAAACCAATACATACACCACCAATTAGAATCTACAGAGAAATAGTGTGCATGCGTGTATACTCGTTGACATGTTCCTCAATACTCGCCAGCATCTCAGCCTTGCGCGAATCATCAATCCAGCTCTCCTGGACACTATTCTCCGCAATAACCCTCCACTCCAACACATTCAGGTTAAAAGCCTCCTGCACAGCGCAGTAGTTATCAAGAATATAACCACCGAAATAAGCAGGATCATCACTGTTAATGGAGAACTTGACCCCAGCCTCCAAGAACCGCCGAATAGGCACCTCCTTCACAGAGGTAACACAGCGCAACCGCACATTCGACAACGGACACACAGTAAGCAGGATATTCTCACGCGCAACACGCTTCATCAACTCCTCATCCTCAACCAGTCGAATACCATGATCGATACGCCGGGCACCAAGCTCAAGCGCAGTACTGATATAAGTCGGATCACCTTCTTCGCCGGCATGCGCCGTGAGCGGGATATTCTTCTGCCCGGCTGACGCATAGATCTCACGGAACATGTCCTTCGGCGGTCCGACTTCTGAAGAAGACCAGCCGAGTCCGTGCACAACCCCAGACTCGAAGTGCTCGTGAGCCACGAACTCCTCATAGACTTCCTTGGCCGATGCGACGGGGAGATGTCGCACGAAACACAGGATTAGCCGTGTGCTCAGGCCGAGCTCGGCCTCGGCGCGCTTGCACCCCTTCGAGAACCCTGTGACGATCGTGTCGTATGGTACACCGCGGCTTTCGTGGACTTGCGGGTCGAAGAAGACTTCGGCGTGGTGGACGCCGTCCGCGTGCGCCTTTTGGAAGTATGCCCAGGCTAAGTCGGCGAAGTCTTCTTCTTTGCGGAGGACGGCCATGCCTTCGAAGTAGAAGTGCAGGAAGTCGTCCAGATTGCTGAAGTGCTCATACCGTTTCTTGAGTGTCTCGACTGAGGTATAGACTGGGTCGGTCGGTAAGGTAATACCATTGCGCGCCGCGAGCTCGAAGATGAGTTCTGGTTCCAGGGTGCCCTCAAGATGGACGTGGTGTTCGCATTTAGGGAGGCCCTTGAGGAAGTCGTGTAGAGGAGATTGACACATTTTTGCGGATTGTAGTGAGGAACTTCTTTTGGATGTGAGGATTTTCAATGTTCTATATCAATGCGGGATAAGCCCGGACGAGTTCTCCTTTTTCCCCCGCTGGCGTCTTGGGGTTATCGTGACTCTTCTTTTTCGTGACACAGTCTAGTTACTATGTAGTATCACCTTTTGAATCCCAAAATTGGTCTCATTCATAAGACTTTCTCCCCGGAGGTCTCCGAATTCCGTGTCAAATGATGATAAACAGGGTTTACTAAACGGCTAAGTCCAAGAGACTCCAATCATAGCTCTATAAACTGCATGCACATAAAATGTTGACCACACACAATATTGTATGCTAAAATATGTTTTAATCTAATATTGATACTTTTAAACGTCTATCTAAACCCCCGAAACCCCTCCGGACTGGAATAAAAGAGAATATATATACCCCATTTTCAAGGCTAAACGCGCATTTCAGCACCAGCGGCCTTTCGTAGCCGGTTCATGACAGCCGCAGCCAGGTCACCCTCACGATCTGACACACCTTCCACGTAGATAACATCGACATCAAGTTCATCTAGCCCGCGTAGGGCAGCAAAGAGACCATGTGCGATAGAAACCGCATCTGAGCCAAGATGGTAATCATATGCCATCTTTGTGCGGCTACTCGTATTTCCATTCTCCAGCACGGGGATCGGGAACCCGATAATATTCTCAATGGGAGAAGACACAGGGCTCATGATATTGGCGATTTGATCTTCCGAGGCAAGCTCCAAGCCAAGTTTCCAGTTCCGCGTGCGAATGATACCAACTTTATGTGCGCCAATGGCTGTATCATTCAAGTCCTTCTGGACATGCTTCCTCACTCCGGCCGGGTTCGATGTTGACTCGAAGAGAACAACCCGTGCCTTCGGCGAATAGTGGCGGTATTTCATGCCCGGTGCGCGTGGAATCTCCTTCACATCTAGCGTGCCATCTTTGTAGCCGACTGCGACATTTTCCCATCCTTCGCATTTCCGGATTTCGTCGATGCCGATGCCGCCGGGGCGCAGAATCGCTGGTGGATTGCATAACCCGTCGACCACAGTGCTTTCGACACCAACGCCGGATGCGCCGCCGTCGAGAATCATCTCTATGCGGTCTTTGAGATCGTGATATACGTGCTGCGCGGTTGTGGGTGATGGTTTGGTGGATGCGTTTGCCGATGGCGCGGCGAGGGGACGGTCTGTTGCGTGGATGAGTAGACGCGCGAGTGGAGAAGAGGGCATGCGGACGCCGAATGTGGTCAGGCTGGAGGTGACCTCTGGCGCCAGTATAGAACCGGATGGGTTAGGTAGAATGATCGTCAGTGCGCCGGGCCAGAATTTATCGATTAGAGGCTTGTAGATCGAGGGGAGGGCGATTGGCGGCGTTTTGGTTGAGTTAGAACTGCCTTCGGAGGTGGGATTAAGGAGACGCTCAAGCATGTCGAGTGAGTCGACATGAACGATCAAGGGGTTGTCTGAGGGCCGCTGTTTGGCGCGGTAGATTCCCTGGACAGAAGCGCTGCGCGTGGCATCGGCGCCTAGGCCATATACTGTCTCGGTAGGGAAGGCGACGGGGACGTCACTTGACCGGAGGAGTTTGGCGGCTTCTTCGATGGCCTGGGACTCGGGTGTTTTTTGATTGCGCTCATTCTCCCACCATTCTGCCAGAGATAAATCACCGGGCCCTTGGCTGAGCCGTTGAACCGGGACAACTCGCGTTTTTGTAGGCATGGTGTTCAAGAATCTGGCACAACTGCGCTGACAGTGGCCGGCAAAAGCGCGAGTGAAAAGCAACGTGATGTTTGAGAAGACCTCAATGACGCACTATTCGGGCGCACACGTTATCAGATGAGGGGCGAAATGATGCCCGAGGGGGTCGGGTTCTGGTTGCGCGGGGCAAAAGTCTCTTTTCTCTTGGCTGTAGGATCCGATGTCTTCTCTAGCGTACACAGTCGACTATCATTCTGCACAATGCCGCCAGAAGCAATAAGAGGTCCTATATGGAAGACCGCGAGAAAATCGGTTCGGGTCATGACGTCGGATGACTCAGCGCATCAGGAACCCTGTCATATCGCCGACGATATTATTGGCAATAGAATTGGAAACATAGGAGTTATTCATGATTCTATGGAGTTGAAATAAATGTAGATGAACCAGTCGAAGCGGGGTTGTGGCTGACCAGCTGGCATAAAGAGACCTAACCAGGCTTGGTATACATCGGCATATCTTGTATGACCTGAGTTGAATCGAATCGACCGAGTCGAATTCAAAGCTCTAGTCTATGTACTCTCGAATGTATACACGAGACTCGATCATTTCTTCTTACTCTTACCACCTCCTCTGCCACCTCCACCTCCACCACCACCCTTTCCACCTTTGCCCTTGCCCTTATCACCACCACCGCCGCTTCCAGCTCCTGCAGTCATGATGCGCACCTTGCCCACAACCATAGTGTTGATAATCTCTGTATCCTTCCATCCCTTGATGAGTTCACCTTCCCGTTCCCGGAGACGCTCAGCATCGACACGAGAGATCCCAGCATCTTCAGCGTGCTCCTTCTTGACCTTCCCGGTGGTGGTCTCGGATACCCATCGACCAATGATCTCCTTGACGGCCTTGCCCTTCTTTACGGAGCCTGGCTGCAACTTGACTTTGTATTTGTACCGTCCAAGGGCAGCCCATGGGGCGCAGACTGGAATAGCAGCAATGATTTCATCATCCGTAGTTGGTGTACCCACCAAAGCTGGGATCCAAGTAAGATCGGCAGCTTCAGCGGCAGCTGTCTCTTCGTTGTAATCATCCGTTCCATTTTCCGTGAATTGTGCCTGGCGTTTGCGCTCGGCTTCGGCAGCGCGCTCATGCTGGGCCCGTCGTCGTTGCCTTTGCGCCTCGGCCTCTCGTTCGCGCTGTTCCTTGGCTTCAGCTGCTTTAGCCGCCTTTGCGGCTTTGCCCTTGTTGGCACCCACCAACCGAAGAGCAAGTTCTCGCTCATCCTCGTCTTGGTGAGCATACTTAGCAGCAGCGCGCTTGTCCTTCGCCCGCTTGCCACGAGTGGGGGCGATACGTGGTGCAGCTGGTTCTTCCTCGCCGGGACGATCGAGAGGCTTGCCTTGTCGCAAGGTACGTCGCTCTCGGGCGTTCAGGTTCGATTCTTCATTTTGCTCGGGTATAGGATTTTGACCTGCGGTTGGTGTAGCTTCTTCTCCCTCCGGCTGATCTTCTGCACCTTCTTGTTCCGGCTCATCCTTGGGTTCTTCTTCTGGCTCAGACTCAAAGTCCGATTCTTGAGTTGGCTGAGAGGCCAGAAGCTCGGAATTGCCTCGCTGGAGAGGGTTTCTGGTGGCAGCTTTCTCATCTTCATCCTCCTCTTCAGATCCCGCATCTTCCTTCTCTGCATCTTCGGTGGCTTCTTCGGTGGCCTGTGTCTGCTCCGGGGCTACTGGCTCCACGGCGTCCTTCAGCCCAGAAGCCTCAGTCTCACCGGCAGGAGTTATAGCAGCGTGCGGAACATCAGATGTGTCGAATCGCTGCTTATGGTTCCGAACGCTTTCCTGGCTAACTTGGAACATGATACCAAATCCAAGCACCAGTTGCGATGGAGCCAAGAAGTTCTTCTCTCCCTTGATTTGGAAAACACCTGTGGGCATGATTCCGCTGCCGTTTTCTGCGATTTTCGATACCTGATGAGCATGAGCCCACCAAGCAGACATGACAGCCTTAGATTCCCAAGCAGTTGAAGTCGCGACGCAAAGGTTCCCGGCTTGAGATAGTGTGCTTGGAGAAATTGGTGCGTCTACACTGCCGGCTCGATTCTTCACCACGATTGGCGTCGCACCTTCGAGATCAGCATGCACAAAGATATCACCCTTGGACAAATAACGCCGGTAGAGCAATTCGCTCTGCATGGCGTCCCGTGCACTAGTGCGATTAGTAGATGTCAGAAAACGAGGGTGAATGGAGCCACGTACCCTATGACCAAGTAACCCTCTGAAGAAATGAAAAAGATGAATTTCTCGAACCAGAATGGTGTCCGAGCCTGTCGAAGCACTTGCTTCTCTTTCTTCAGGCCTCGCTTGAGGTCGGTCGTCACCTTCTTCTCGTGACTTTTCAGTGCCTTCGTAGACGACTGGGTTGTCCTTTGTTCCTTCTCCGAGGCTTGCTTTTTCTGATCGTAATATTGTGATGCGTTCGCCCATGGGCTCAGACCAAGGTCAATGTCAATGGTCAATAGCTTAGACTCACGTTCCGCGCGGCCTACCTCTCGCTCTGCTTCGTTCTCCGAGTCAGAGTCTGATTCGTCGCTGCTAGAAAACTCCTCCTCTTCATCCTCGTCGTCGCCGGCCTCTCCAAGAAGTAGGGTGACTGTGTTTTCGTACAGTTTCAGGGGCAGCTTGAGGGTCTGTGCCACTGGATTGCCGCGATCCTGTTCCATCTCAATCAGGCGCGCAATCTCACCCCAGTCCATTCCCTGGGCCACCAGTCCATTGACAGCATCCATTGCCTCCTGGACTCGGTAAACATTGTCCTGAATAGCATCCGCTTTACGGATGTGAAGCTCTTGTACATTCTTGAGCGCATCAATCCGCTTTTTGTGCTCTGATCGCACGGATTCGAGCTTTTTCTTGGCTGCCTCCTCGCGTTCTGTCAATCGCGACTCTAGTCGCTGAGATTCAAGAGATGAGAAGTACTCGTCGACCGTAGCATTGAAGCGCTCGAACTCTAGAATCTTTATTCCTGGTTTGTTTTCAAATTGTCGAGGCTTGAAAGGGTGGAAGTCTTCATACAGCAGACCTGGGGCCTTTGCTGAAGTCTCTCCTTCCGGGATGGGTCGCGTGTCTTCTTTCGCCACAATGTAGCCCGGATGGCTGTCGCCAGAGTCAAAGGTGTTAGAAATTCTTTGCGACTCTTCTAGCACCTCTTTCACGGCCTGCAAGAGATCTTGGCTCCCCAGGACTTGATCCAGTGGTGTTGTAGTATCAAATTCCTTGATCGCAAAAACGTGGTCAAGAAGCAAGGGAGGATATTCAGGAAAGCCTTGCGACAATGCCTTTCGCAAAACATCCGTTCCCTTTTTCTTAAACTTTTTGGGGGCATTTCCCTCTTGAGCAAAAACCCCCTGCGCCTTTTCCAGTGTTTGCAAAACTCGATCCGCTGTGATGTCCGGAATCCCACCATAGTTCTGCTTATTAGACACAGTATACTTGAGTCCGGCCTTGATCTCCTCCTGGCCCACACCGGCCGCAACTTGGCGGAAGAAAGCAAGAATGTTGTACTCGCGGTCCGTCAAGATAATGTTACCACCGGCGAAGAATTCGAGGAAGATATGGTATGCGCCATCGCTAAAAGTGAAGTCGGTGATGCGATCGGTTCCGATTTGGGAGATGCCTGTAATCCGACGAGACTTCAGGTACTTTCGGAGACGAGTCACAAAAGGCGATGGTGTGGTTGCCGCGGTTCGCGAATATTGGGTGACATGGGTGCGAAAACCGGAGTCAATAATGAGTTGGCGTCGATGGTCTGGCTTAGCGAGTTTGAAAAGGAATATACGCTAATAGGAATATTAAATCAGCTCGGTATCCTTCGATGGCAATAGAGAAAGGGAATGAGCGTACCGAGGACAGGTCGTAGATGTTGGACACTCGGAGGTTGACACACTCTGATGCCAATTCCTGCGTGATAACCTGAAGTTGTTAGCTTGTATCTTCTTTGCGGTATATTCGAAGGTACCTTGACGTCCAAAGACGAGAATCTCTGCTTCATGGCTGTGTTTGTGAAGAGAAAAGGGGATTTTTGAGGGTGACGTATGCGGGGCTGGAACTAGCTGTACGAGGAAACCGGCCATGCGAGTTAGTACTGCCTGGCAGAAAACTAGTTATTTACCCCACTCACCCGTAGTATATATATCCTGAACACCGCATAAAAGCGTAAATTTGTAGGAATTTATGAGCTGAACTAGGATTTTCTCGTGTTTAGGCCTAAAGAAGAAATAGCGTATAATAAAGAAAAAAGACAGAGGATTGGATTGGACATCTTTACATATTTCATCAAGGCGGAAAAAAGAGCGGTGTATAAACCCAACCAATCAAAGATATCCAAGGATTTTCTCTCGGGGTCCTAATTTGGAATAGCGGAAATAGCGGCCATCGCGCGTTATTTATATACTTCACCTCTCTCTACAACCACTATGCACTGTCTTCAATGGGCTATACTTGCAAGAACCCTACGAAGTATACCCAAGGCTCTCGCACCATTTCCTCATACCACTAACTACCTTGGCGCCGTTATGTTGTCTATCTACATTTATGTGACTTTGTTCCCTCTCGTGTCCTCTACCTTGACTATGAAGAGTTCACCCAGTTCATCGTCTTCGATGTTGCAATATTTTACTTTATGGTTTTTCTTTCTTCTTCTTCCGTTCTTCTTCCCTCAGTTCTTCAGGTCATCCTTGAGATCAACAACTGAAAGTCAACCCCATGGCATATGACCTAGATGCCAGCCCCTGGAGTTTATGATGCTGAAGTGGGCATATTATCTCATTCTCATTTATATCAACATTGACCCAGATTTTTGTCTCCAATGACCTGTCTAATCTTCATAGCCCTTTGGTAAAGATCCGACTTGTCCCTACCGGTTCCGAGTACACCCTATCGACAGAAGACTGCAAATTCGCCAAGGTAGCTCAGCGGGCTGATCTTCTCGTCAAAGTCCAAGCCACACCCAGGGGCATCCAATACGACCGCTCTTGAATTCCATACATAATGGACGCCGTTACCAATAGGCCAATCTAGACTGTGATTTCTTTATGGGGATGGATATCCCCATGTTCTTCTTGAACGCATAGCACCATCGGGCAGCTCCGTTCGTTCAGTTTCTTGTCATATGTATTACGAGCCAGCAGAACAGTACCATTGAGAACTACTAAGCAAACAACCTTGTAAGTACAATGTAGGCTTCAATATTAAACCTAGTAGTGGAGCTGGTGATGGCCTGTTCCGAGCAATAAAGCAACATAGGTACGCACAGAGTCACATTAGAGTTCGGTACTCAATGGCTCATAATTTGGCTAATAACTTGGTGAATCAAAAGTGATGACTTGTTGAAATTTCTCGTGGTTGTGTAAAGCTAACTCTCTCTGAGGCCAGCAAAAAGTGCCCGAGGAGTCACATCACAAAATTCAATATCTGCCCGGGACATTGAATTAAGTCAAAATAATATTTCAATATCTCAGCACAATACATAGACGTGGTATTCAATATAATATTCAGCGTTGTAACCTTGACATTTCCAAAGCCTTGACATTTCCAAAGGTTGATTAGTCTCACATTCCAACGAAATCTCATTCCACAGATCACCCAGACACCGGGTTTGTTGACGCTGAGATGCCGATATGATAAAGAATGCATTGTCTCTCCTGGTACTCCGCATATATATTGACTATTGATAAATCGAGCAAGGGCGTCCGTCCTGTGTTCATCAACTCCTCCACATTCATACTCCAAACCATACCACTACTAAGCCCACGTTCAACGTCCATCCAAAATGAGGCTCACTATCTTCTTCCCGCTGGCTGCTTTCCTGTCATTGACTGTGGCTGAATCTTCGGGTGATGCCAGTCCCTGCCTCGTACGCTGTCCCTATCTGAGTGTATGATTTAGACTCAGAAGACTAACCACCTTTTCGTATTGTGAACAGACTCGTTGTCTCCGCGAATCCGCTGCTGTGGCAGGATGTATCTCCTCCATTGATTACAAGTGCACTTGCCCAAGCAAAGCGTTCAAGGATACCCTCGGTACCTGTTTACAGGTTTCTTGTTCTCCAGATGACTTGATAGGTATATTCTCCTCACCAGTTCCGATTTCGAATCGGGTTAAACGAGATTCGGATTGGTTGAAGACTTGGGCTAACTGTTTCCCTTTAGTCGCCGGAGAATTGCACAAGGAACGTTGTGGTGAGGAGCCGCCTCAGTAAGGAGGTTATATATACTTTGATGCCTATATGGTCTTTTTTTCGAGAGCATGGATATAGTGAGATCAATAAAAGAATTGGGCTTGATCTCAAAGTCAAATTCCTGGTAGTAAACATAAATACGGTCTGGTCCTAGTACTAGTGTTGGTCGTAGATTGGGATATATATAATTACTAAAACCTACGACAAACATTGAGTTGGTTATTTTTTTTTACAATCGTATTACACCTAGCTTCTTGAATTATGCACCTGGGTATAAATATTGAAACCCCGGAGGAACAAACAATATAGTCTTAAGGAGAATACCATGCGATGGGTGAGTGATTTTGCAGTCTTGGTGACGTGACCCATATTCTAGCTTTATTTAAGGATCAGAGCATAGATGAAACAAAGCCCTCTATGGACTTGGGTCTAGACTTCTGCTACTTTTGATATATACTATCGATATCTAAGGATTGCACCTCGCATGATACGTGCATGGTCGGAAAAGCGGAAGTATTACCTACTCCTGGGTTGAAACGAAGGGATTAAGTAGTTTACGGGTCTACATCTGGGCACCTACCTAAGCTGGGAGATGAACAGTTCTACAAATGCAATATGGGCGAGCAAATGAAAAGACCCCTGGAAGAACTCCATCATTGCGATTGCACGAGATATCAAGATGAATGGGAAAAGGCAAAGACAATAGAACATTCAAGTATTTTCGTTCTGAACTTCATATTCTGATCAACCCATCAACATTTATGCGACGTTCTCGTAGGCAACGGGGAAGCGCTTCATGTTCTTCTCAACGGAACCGTGGCCACGGAGGAACTGGACGTAAGCACCGTCCTGGAGGAGCTTGCCCTCCTGGCGGAGCTGGACGTACTCCTCGCGGCGGACGGGGGTGAAGCCCCAGTTCTTGGAGACAATGATCTTTTGGCGACCGGGGAACTTGTACTGAGAGCGGCGGAGGGCCTCGAGAGCGGTAGCACGGTGGGCGTCACGGGTGCGGACGGACAGAATGATCTGACCAATGTTCACACGGGCGACGAGACCCTGGGGCTTACCGAAGGCACCACGCATACCGGTCTGCAGACGATCGGCACCAGCGCAAGACAACATCTTGTTGATACGGACGACGTGGAAGGGGTGCACACGGACGCGCAGGTGGAAACCTTCCTTACCGGCGACCTTGACAAGGTACCTATTGAAAGTTATGTGAGATTGTGTCCATCGATGTCAGGCGAGAGACGTAGGAGCAGATCGGGTAACGTACTTGTTGGCGCAAATACGGGCGGCCTCGAGAGCCTCGGAGGAGAGCTGCTCGTACTCGTTGGAAACCAAGTGGATGCACATGGGGAAGTCATCCACGTTGGCCTTCTTACGACCAAGATCGAAGATACGAATCTTAGGGTCGGGAACACCACGGTTGAACCGGGACTTGGGGTAAGGCTGGATGTTGAAGAGTGATGTCAGCGAAAACCGCCCATCTTTTTTTTTTTTTTAAAAAAAAAAAGAACAAAGGATCCAAAAAATGCACAAGCACAGTGCTACGAGGATCGCTCTTCATAGCAAAGGTGATATTCCGGTCATGTCGATGCCGTTGTTGACGATGTATCGATACACACTCCCCACACCGAGATAACCCGCACAAATCTTCAAAAGCTCGCGAAATCGAAATCAGAACGCACCTTGTTCTTGCAGTAGCGGTAACATCTCGCGGGACGACGGGCCATTTTGAGTGCTGGAAGGGTGGTGATGGCACTTCCTGCGAACTGGGTATAGGTTGTCGGTGGTTGTCGAGGGTTCGGAAGGAGAAAGAGAAAAGAGGGTCGATTTCGCTGTGGTCACGGGTCTTGATTTCCAAGCAGCACTGTGGCAAAAGGGTTTAACCCTATTAATGCCTGAGCGCTCAGGCCCCCATCAAAGGATTCCTTGGTACGAACTAACTTTATGATTGGTTGAAAGCTTTCTCCACTAATCCCGTTTTGGTCCACTCTTATCGTGCTGATAAATGGAGTCCAATTCGATGCCCTTCCAAGATGATTCCCTTGTCCCGGTTATTCAATACCCCGGGTAATTGAAAATTTGCTAGTAATAAGAGAGCCATGTCGTCCTTCATTAATACATGTTATTTGATGAGTTATTTAAATGCCTGCCTCGGAAACTGCTAGTGAAAACTAGTTACCCTCTATAGGACAGGAACAAGATGGAGAGTAGACTCCCCCGAAGGGAATATCAACCAACTACGGAGTGCAAGAATCTAAGCATGTCGGTCGCTTTCGGACACTTTCAATCGCATTAAAATGGGTCTTGTTTCATCCCGGAATCGACTACTCCGTACGGAGTATTGAGCTGACAAATGTTGCAGCTAGATCAGATGTCACAAGCCCCTCGACATCATCTCCACATTCTCAACGAGGTGTTTATGATTCGTTTTCTCTGAATATGTCAACGGGATCCTTGCCACAGAATTCCATTTGTCTGGTATCACATAGCCCCTTGGAAGGTTTAGTCTTGAGGGAGGTGATTATCGTAGTGGCCAGCAGTAATTGAGATGGGGTTCCGGGCACCTGCATGGGTTCTCTTTCGTCTTCATTTTTGCATTCGATTGTGACCCTGCTTTATCAACGATTCTCAGTGCTTGATTCGTAAAGGCTTAGGTATTGCCATGTTGATCGATGACCCCCGGGGCCCGAACAGTGGATGACTAACAATCCCGAAGTCAAACCCTAACTCCTGAGGTCTACCTGAGAAACGAAAAGAATGAAGCGAAAAAGGCTTTGTGCACCTGTGTTGTAGTTCATGTATATTAGTCGTATCTATAATTTATTTACAAAAAAGGGATTTAGGGCTTAATGAGCCAGGGGGATACATGTCCTGCCCGTATAACTAACTATGACATGTTGATCACACTGTTAGCTACATTCACATATATAATATCACCCCCAATCACCTTAAAAATCATTCATATCCATGGATATTACCTCGAGGAAATTCCCGATACACAATACCCATATATGTATGTTTGCAATAGTTAGAATCACAAAAGAAGAGAGTAATTTACACATTTTGCCGCTATTGTTAATGGTATAAAAAGCCGGGGACAGCAATCCCCCATTCGAGTTACTGGACGCATAGCTGAAAACCTCTGCCATCATCATTCCTCTAACTTACGTGTCGGTGCTTGCTTACCGATGAGGCTCGCTGAGGATCGCTGAGGCTGAACTCCGGATATCCCGAACTCCGGCGTCTATTCCGAGACCTGGAAATCAGATCTTCAATTCCCATATATATCAATTTTGCCCTTATTGAAATTTATCTACTTCTCCACGATGAATGCAATCTGGGCAGAAAGCATCTCTCAAATCCTTGGCTGGGCCTATTTCATCCTGTGGTCGCTGTCATTCTACCCGCAAGTCATACACAACCACCGCCGCCGCTCGACAGACGGCTTCTCCATTGATTTTGCTCTGCTCAACGTGCTCGGATTGTCCACATACACCATTTCAAACGCCTGCTTCCTCTTTTCGCCGGTCGTGCGTGCCCAGTATGCCCAGCGACATTCGCAGAGCCCTGAACCAACCGTCCAATGGAATGATTTCGTCTATGCCCTTCACGGAGCACTGATATGTTGCTGGATCTGTAGCCACTTCTTCTGTGCGCGGTTCTGGAACTTTGATTCTAAGCTGCAGCGGCCGAATACCTTGGCCCTCATAGTTTTCTGGGGCTGTCTGGGGGTGGTCCCCCTGGCCATTCTTTGCGTTCTAGTGTCGGAATCGTGGGAATGGATTGATGTGGTAAGAAGGCAATGCGACGGATGAACCTATTTACCCTATTTACAAGTCAAAATATACTGACTGAAATATTCGCGTAAGGTCTATGTGGTCGGCATGATCAAGGTGTTCCTAACAGCCGTCAAATACACACCGCAGACAGTGATGAATTATCGGCGGCAGTCAACAGCCGGATTTTCCATCGTGGCGATCCTGCTAGATCTGTCCGGTGCGATTCTGTCACTGATGCAGCTGGTGCTGGATTCTTCGATGCAAGGGGACTGGTCGGGCGCCGTAGGTAACATCGCCAAACTATTGCTGGGCAACATCACTATCATATTCGATCTCACTTTTATCTTTCAGCACTTTGTTCTGTATCGGGAGCGATTCGCAGAGAATAAGCCAGGGCTATCAGAGCGCGATCCTCTCCTTGATAGCAGGAACGAGGCATAGACATGTATATTTAAATGATTGGGAATATTTACATAGATTTGCAGCATATCTAAACTTGGAATGCTATACGAAGATCCTTTTGATTGAGAGAAAGTGCCCCTTCGTCCCTGGTATATTAAATATGACGAGAACAGAATAAAACACCCCAATGAGGTCTAATCCTAAATACAGATAGACGTAGCAAATATCACATGGGAATAGTGCTCAGCTATGGAACTGGAAGTCCAATCGCTTGTTTCCTTCATCGGTAGTAGTGCTCAGATAGGTTGCCTTCTCCTCTGGGGTAAACCTGTCCCATTGAGCTTTCTTCCATTGGTTCCTGCGCATGTAGTATAACTTTGCCAGAACATAGGCAACCATGGTAGCGACATTTACAGCGATGAGTTGACCGTTTCCACGATGGTAGTTTGGCTTATCATCTGCGCGGTAGATGTTGGAGGATGCAATTCCGGAAAGTTGGATGGTCACATTGAAAAGCGCCGCACTGATACTTCGAGTTCGGACAGTATTACTGATGCGTGAGCACCAGCCAACATGTGTTGCTTGTGGGTTTGGCCAGCCCACCAGAATGAACGAAACCGCATACATGCTCCAGTGTGACAGCGAACCAACTGATGTGTAAAGGACGATGAGAAGCGGGAAAGTCCATATCTGAGCGAGAAGACCGACGAAGGAGACTTGTTGCAAACGCTCGGACAATTCGGTTATCAGAAGCAAATTAATGGAGGCAAAAACAGTGACGGGAATTGTCAACAAAGTGGTCTCGAAGGTGGTAAATCCAATCCCTTTAAGTGAAAGCGTCAGATAGCTCTTCGGTGGCGAAGAGGGTATTTCGAAAATCATTCCAATGATGTAAATCGGCCACAGGTCATAGTCCATCAAACTTTGCCAGAACATTTTGAGAGAAAGGGCCTGGCGATTGTGCATGTCACCCTTGGACGGATCGTCTCGCAACACCTTATTCACAATGATTTTCTCTTCTTTTTCGGTGAAATATCCCTTAGGGTTCCACCAAGTCTTTGTCTGGGTAGGACCGGGCACCAAAAATAAGAAACTGAGGAATCCTATCACGAGACTAATGAGTGCCTCGATGAGGAACAGCCATCGCCAACCTTCGCGACCATCCACACCGCGCATGTGTAGAACACCATAAGCGATAAATGAGGCAACCACACCTGACATGGAATCAGTGAACCAAAACAATGCAAGACGGAATGGCATTTCTGTTTTGGTGTAGAAGTACGAAAGGTACAATATTGAATCTGGAATGAAGCCACCATGAACAGGCCAATGAAGAATCGACAAGCGAAGAAGCCCGAGCGACCCTGCATAAAGAACTGGCCGCCGGATGCCAGACTCCACAAGATGATCTGAAAGGGAATCCAACGATCTGGTCCCAATCTCTTTCCAAGCATCTGAGACGGGATCTCAGCAATAAGGAAACCGACACGATACATGTTTTGCGCATTGTTGTAATCGTTGGTGGTGATCTTCAGATCGTCGAGCAGGTTATCAGCCGCGGCACTTCCTAGATTTCCCCGATCGAGATTGAGACCAAAGAACATGATAAGAATCCACAAGAGAACATTCCAATCGGTCTTGCGGCGTACGGAGACTTCCTCACGGTGAGTCCATCTTTCGTCCGGATCAAATCTGTGCAGATTCTCGTAGTCCGCACAAGGCTGGTAAAATTGCGCCAACTGGGGATCATCGAACACACTTCGAACCGTCGCAATAGAGTCCGGGCCGACCTTTCGTTTCCGAGAGAAAAGCGCACCAAACAGCGACAGGGACTCCCGTTGCTCCTCTGGCTCGGCAAGGGTTGTCACCACAGAACCATCTTTGTGTTGATGACTGTCATTCTGAGGCTCAGAATCTGACCCAAACTCTTTGGAAAGTGTCGATGCCATGGCTATTCTCGGTGTACGGGTCCAAAATCAAGGACAAGACAACCAAGGAGTCGAAACTGCAACTTCGGCACTGAGTTCAATGCTATGCATAGTTAATGAGATAGCACACTTTATATATCAAATGAAATGAGTAATAACATTAGTTCGACCCGGCGTGAAAAGGTTGCACAAAATTCGTGCTTAAATATCTGCATGATGCCATTGACGCCAGTGAACGGATGAGACCCTAATGGAGAGATGGTGAATTTATCCTAGTATTTGAAAAGAACGCTATATCAGTCTAAAGAGCGCCTGCCTTGTATGATCCAAGCAAATATTTAACGGATATGATGTCTTGGTAAATGAACACAAGCCTTGCCAATTAGGCGATGTTTGCGCCATGCTCGCGCCTGATTGCATCAGTCTTTGCCCAATCAACTCAATGAGCGATGTCCATTTTGGATTGTATTTGCTTATATTGGTGGAAAATACTGTCTTACAATAATATATCTAACTTCTTGATCTCTATGAGAACTGAGGGTCCTAACGCCACCATCCCGGACCGTCACCTCGCCGGTTAATTTACCACATGGCACAAGCGCTGGCGTTAGAATATATTAAAATATAGCTCGACTGATGCCATTTGAAGGGGCCTTGGCTTTAGCGAGTTTCGCTGTATTGTGGAAGGCTTAGAAATCCGTGGTTGGAAAGCTGGGGAAGACGGCGTTTCTTGACCTATGTAGATATTGGGATCTATCGTTACGAAACAATCTGGGAAAATAAAATCGTAAGGTCTTGGAAAAATCTTTTCTTTTTGACACGGATAAATGTGAAATCGGATTTTCTCCTCTTGCACATGCATTCGACTAAATCTAACCCTGCAACATCCTCCAGCTTCTACTAACCACCTCGCGCATAACAAACATCTCTGCGACGCCAGAGACTTTCTCCTCAATAAGCGTATAATAGCATTCCTAAATAATAATCTGTTATTTAGAAGCTTCCCCAGTAATGCAAATCATAATCCACACCACCTGGGCGCCAGAGAGGGGCTGGACTATAGACCGGAATGGGAGATGCCGCTGTAGAAAAATTAGTGATCTGATAGAAAAAGCAAAAAAAAACGAGGCAAAGAGCTTACTTCCATAACCCGTACTAGGAACAGCCCAAGTAGGAGTCGCGGGGGCCTTCCAGCCAGTTGGGGATGCTGTAATGGTGTAGGTGCTGGAATAAGGCGAAGGCGATTCTCCCGCACCGAGAGATTTGATACCATTGCTTGACCCGTAGCTGTCATCTGCAGTGCCAAATATGTTACTGATCTTGTTTACAACCGTAGTACCCGATTCTGTCCACACTGAAAAATCTTCGACAGTGACATTGGTAGCAAATGAGAGGTCATTTGCGACGAGGTAAAGTGAAGGGCGCTTGACTCCATCGGCAACAGAGCCTGATAAATTTCGTAAGAATATGATCAGATGTAATATGTTTCAATGACTTACCAGAGAAGTTTCGGAAAACCAGGTTGCTCAATGCAACAGCACCAGTGTCAGGCTCAAAGGTATTTTGCCAGTATTGGTTGATATCCAAGCCATAGAGACTCCCCAAAGAGCGGAAATTTGTAAAAGTGATGTTTGTAACATAGCCGGATCCACCAGGGTATGTTTTAATGAAAGCGATGTTGTTACCTTGGATAATGCTGATGTTGCGTGCTTCCTACTGCAGTGTTAGTCGCTCGGTGGGATATCAACATGTGGTTGGAACTGACGATGTTTGAGATTTCTGCAGACGAATTCAAACTGCCAATGGATATACCAGAGCCTGCCTGATTGCAAACCAGGTTCTCAACCAAGGCATGGTGGGAAGGACTCTTCACCGAAACACACTCGTCGCGATTGGTAACCTACACTATAAGTTAGTTTAGGCCAAACATGAAAAACCCGACTTGAGATGTATACCTCATTGTCGTGAATCCAATAGTTGGTTCCAATGGCATCAATGCCATCATAGCTCCCTAGGTTTGCCCCCCGGATAGTCAAATGGTAGACTTCAACATTAATGGCAAAGTCCAAGATAATGTGGAACTTGGGGCTGTCGACTAGAATCAAGTCATGGACAGAGGCGTTGGTCGGAGAGATCAAACGCACTAGGCGGGGACGATCCGTGCTACAATTCGATGTGTTAACCTCACAGCATCTCATAGAAATGATAGAATTGGTCCATAACCTACCTTCCAAGGTTCCGGTAGAGATACCCCTGTCCTTGGAAGGCCCCTTTGCCATTGGATGAATAAAACTCGAAATCCACAGCTATTTTGTCAAAATTGAGCCCCAAAAGAATGCCTGGAAATGTGAACTCATTATCACCCTCCCCATTGATGGTTGCATTGATGATCTCTGTGCCTGCAAACCCCTGGAGTAGCAACTCACGCGCAATATTCCAATCACCGCCATATGCAGCTGTGATTAGCCCATCCAACTGGAATGCCCAATTGGTGCCATTGATGAGAGTCACACCTCGCTCGATGAGATACTCTCCTTCGGGGACAATGAGTCGGCTACCCGGATTTTTTCGAACACAGTCCGAGAAAGTCGTTTCCAGTGCAGTGGAAATGTCAGTCTTGTTATCAGCCACAGCGCCATAATCAAGAATGTTGCACTCGAATGTTTTATCTTGAAGGCCGGTTGTTGGACCAACAGGACCAATAAGCTGGCCTGCGGTGATACGCAACAAGGAAAGCAAGAGCAAACCGGTGAACTTCATCGTGAAGTGAGTGATGAAAAGGTGTAATTCAATTTCCCTTCACTCTTGGTCCTATCTTATTGTATTTCTAGTTAGGGAGCTAGTTATAATAGCTATACTGCTTTTGATACAATTGGGTTGTATAGGGTCTTCAGTCCCTTTGATCAATATTTTAATTAAAGGCGTCATAATTCCCCCATCCACTAGCATCACGATTGGTGATTAACAAGTGAGACAAATCCACTGTAATCATTCAGTCCGATTACACTAGTTTATGCGGGATTTATCCCTAAGCTGTCGTAAAATAGTACATCTCTATGATGAAAGTGGGTGGTTCATAGGACCTCGGTACGATTGGCCAAAGACTTTTGCAGATGGCAACATTTTTAATTAATATGTGATCAAATACTTCATGGGGCTAAGCAATAGTGGCGTAGTAGTTGGGAATTCACAAGCAAGCACATCATCTTGCTGTCAGATGGTGCTCACAGCAAGCCTAAGAGGGGCTAGTTCCAAATTGCGTAAATCCACCAATGACACAAGACATACAATAAGAAAATATCTTTCCAATCGGTGGGTTGTATTTCTTCAAGTCCTCACCAAGCCCTGCTCGAAAAATCTTCAATTCAATCTACCGAGTCATCATGTCGAGCAGAAAGAATGTGCTGTTGATGGTCGCCGATGATCTTGGTAAGCAACTTGGTTGTTACGGGGCATCGACTATCAAGACACCCAACCTTGACAATCTCGCTGCAGAAGGTACTAAATTTGATTATGCCTTTGCAAGCACCGCGTCCTGCAGCGGCAGCCGCTCCGTGATCTATACAGGCCTGCACACCCACCAGAACGGTCAGTATGGACTTGCCAGTCACCGCCATCATTTTGTCACTTTTGATCATGTGGAAACAGCACCACATCTGCTAAATCAAAGCGGATATCGGACTGGCATTCTGGGAAAGATCCATGTCGGACCCGCGCCAGTCTATCCCTGGGAGGTCGCCCGGGAGAGCGAAACGAGGGATGTAGCTGTGGTCGCCGATCAAGCCAATGAGTTCTTCAAAGAGTCTCTGGCAGATGAAAGGCCTTTCTTCTTAACGATTGGTTTCCATGATCCGCATCGCGATCGTACACGTGGTGGATTCGGCAATGACCAAGAATACGACCCTCGAATCACGAAGGGCACCTACGCCAGTGATGCCGTCGAGATTCCTTCCTTTATTAACGACTCTCCCGGTGCCCGGTTCGAGTTGGCTGAGTACTATAACTCAATTCATCGCCTTGACCAGGGTATCGGGTTCGTTTTGAAAGCTCTCGAAGCCGCCGGATTGGCTGAGTCAACTCTCGTCATCTTCATCAGCGATAACGGCCCACCTTTTATCAACTCTAAAACTACTCTTTTCGATGCAGGAGTGCGATTGCCTCTTATCATCAAACATCCAAAGTTTCAGCCCGCGGTCAACTCTGACATGGTCTCATACATCGATATCCTCCCCACTCTACTTGACTACGTTGGACATCCGGGCGTAGTAGACCCGGCGAAGAAGCGCCTTGGAAACTCGCTGCTTCCTATACTTGGAACCAACGCCAAACCATCAGAATGGAACCAAGTATTCGGCTCGCATACTTTCCACGAAGTCACGAACTACTGGCCGACGAGATTCATTCGGGATCGACGATACAAATACCACCGAAATCTCGCATGGCGCCTGGATTTCCCATTTGCCGCTGACATCTATGGGTCCCTTTCTTGGGAGGATATTCGGAACTCATCAGATAGCGAGATTATGATCGGCGAGAGAAAGCTCAAGGATTACTTTTTCCGTGCACCAGAAGAGCTGTATGATCTGGAGAACGATCCAAATGAAGTGAACAACCTTGTCAAAGACCCGGAATATGCTGCTGTGCTCGAGGATCTGAGGACGAAACTGGAAACATGGCAGCGATGGACAGAGGACCCTTGGTTGTACCGGGACGGGGTATCGACATGGTTTGTGAGGTACCATTTCCCGGCTGGTTTGAAGATCCCTGACCGTTTGGACTTTGATGCTGAGCAACCAGGCAATCAGAACCAGAAGGCGTTCGTGGGGAATGTTCCATGGGGTGCTGATGTTGATAAAGTCAAGAAGGACACCGTTGTTTAGAAATGTATTCAAGTGTGTTGTACTTGTTAGACCTTTCACAAAATCAAGGTCAAGGTCTAAAGTGGGCCTTCCGGGGGCACCTCGGGAATAGCCTGGACCTTAAATCCCGATTTGTGGGTCACCTGACCCCTATCCAATATCTAGCGCATCGTTTCTCGTTAGAACCAGTGCTTCTAGGAATTAACAGGTAAGTAGTGCGGTTACCGTCGGCACCTATAAAAGAACACCGGTAAGATCAGATCGAATGAAGGCTGTCGCCTGTTTCTAAACTTGGAATCTTAGAAGAGATGATTGCGTACACCCATACGTGTTTACTATCTTTATCTTGAAGATAAATGATAACTGTAATATATCCATAGATGTGACCACTCCCACCAGCCTCTAGGGACCGAGAGGTCTAAGAGGTGGATGTGTCATGTTGTTCATTTGCTTTGTATGACCTGGTGCTCTATGAAGAAGTACATACGTACCCTTGAGATCAGTCCATGGTTCTAAACGAGAAAGAGTCAATCATATCCTCTCTATGCAGAGCTCGACCCTTCGTTGTCGTCCCTACTCCCCTTAGTCCACTTAGACAGTGCCAAGAGGATGTCCAAGTCGCCCGAATTTGATTTTTGGTGGCGTAAGTGGTACCCAACTTGATGTGTTATCCATTGTCGCTATTAGTCCACGCTGCTCCGACTTTGGTGCGATAACAAAGAAGGTGGCTCATGTGGTTGCCCGAGAGATGATGCCCTAGGGTCTTGGCGAGCACTGTATGCATCCGTATGTGGAGTACTCGAGTTGGGAATCTTAGCAGCGACAACAATCAACTTGGCCTTGTGCGAGTGCACAGTTTTCATAATACGTGTAGCATTTATGTGATATTGATGGATTTCATCGATAGGGTCGGCTTCTGTAATTGACTCTATATCACCTGTTAGGCCGCCATGCCTGATGATGGAGATGTAATGTTGGGATATGTGGATATTGGAGGCCCAAGTTGGGTTTCAAGTTATTGAGGACTCTTGAAAATGTACTCCGTAAAGTACCACTGCAATGTAAGTCCTTTGTAAGCTGGATTGAAGTGGATGTAGTTAGTTAGAGCGTATGTTGTACGGAGTACAGTATGTATGGAGATCTCAATTAACTGTGGAGAAGGAAGTACATTATTCCGACATTATGCCTGAGGCATCAGACTCCTTTTCGGAAACGGCTAAATGCGCTTGTATTGGTTCTTTCATGGGCTCATACCATATCAACAGGCTATCCCCTTAGTAGATTTAACTGTGGAATAATAAAGGCAACTCTCACAGTCTTCTTATTTCAGCAACTCCCTGTTTTTCTTTTTTCCTCTTCTAGAAAGTCCTGACTCTCTCGTATTGCTCCAGCCCCCAAAGCCGTTGCGTATTTTTAGATACAGTAAGGGGATCCGCATTCCCTAACAACAACTTTGATTTTAAGGTCTGCAACCATCACTTTTCTCAATTTCTTTCTCATTCCGACGTTTCATGCCATTGTTTCCGATGAATCTCCAACTCCGATCAACCATGTGGCACGCAATCAACCTGTGACAGCTTTCAATTACATTCCTGGCCTTCGGGCTTCCCATACAAGCGCTCTCCACAAGGTGTCCACTCAGTTTTGACCGCTCTTAATTACACTTGCAACCCTGGAATCTTCTTTTCCCTTCCCCAATTGAAGTACAATAGGGGGTTATATACGTTTTATTTTCTTATACACTCGCCAGAGTTGGACTCGGCGCCTTTCATCATGTCAGCAACGCCTCGAAAGCCTGGAACTCCCGGCAGTTCCAGCAAATCATCAACCGCAGATCCGCACTCCAACAACGGGTCCACACGAGGGCATGCACGCTCGCCCAGCGCAACCAGCAGTCTCAACCGTTCCCCCTCCTTAAGAGGTTCAACTCCTGTCTCCGCGCGCGCAGCTGCAAGAAAACCTGGCCGTTCCAACCTCAGCATGTCAAATGTTCCACGAGTTTCCAACGACCCCTCCGAAGAAGAGGCGCGGGCTCAGAATGCCGCCCTCATCGAGGAACTGCGGGCACAACTCCAGAAGGCTGAAAATGCCTCCGAACAATACCAAAAACAGCTCGGCGTTCTGCAAATGCGCCTCGATGAAGCGATCAGTGAACAAACCAAGTTGGAGGATCAGGCGCATGAGCGTGATAGTCGGATTGAGGCCCTCAACAGTGACATTCGGGACCAGGGTCGTCAGATCCGCGATCTAGAACAGAACCACGAGTCGGAGCGGAATGCTATGCTCCAAGAGAAAGAACAACAGATCAGTCGGGAGGAAGAAATGCAGGCGACTATCCAACGTTTGAAGGACTCGATGGCACAGAAGGAGCGCATGAACGCAGAAGGGGATCGCAGCCAGGTCTCCCGATCTTGTAAGACACCCTAATCCCACAAACGCCGCTGATTAGATTCAAAGACTAACCTCCGGTATAGCAAGCTTCCGCAATCGATCTTCCCCGGACGTGGATGGTCAATTTGCGCCCTCCTCCCACATCGAGCGGAGCCCGTCCCGCAACAACTCTACACTTCTCCTCCAGAAAGACAAACTCATCGAGTCATTACGCCTCGAACTGGCCGAATCACAGATCAAACTCGTTGAGATGGAGAACGCCGGCGGTGGCCGTCAGCGAGAACTAGAGAAAGACTTGCTCGAGGCCCGCGTGGCCAACGCTCGCCTGATGGAAGACAATGAAAGCTATCAACTTCTTCTCAGCGAGAAGACCCTGACCGGAGACTTTGCCAAGGGCGAATTCATGCGAGATGCCAACCCCACAAAGGAGTCGGCAGGTGGTCTGGGGTCCTTAGCTGATGAGCTTGAATCTGTGGATGAGTCGCCCGAAACCGATGCCGCTCAACCGGACGGAGAGGTGAAGGCCCTCAAAGATCAGAACAAAGCCTTGACACTCTATATAGAGCGTATTATCAGCCGACTGCTTATGCATGACGGATTTGAGCACATTCTGGACTCGAATGATGAAACCTCTACTACGAAGACCGCGGGCAGTGAGAAGGAGCTGCCCCCGACCCCCCGGAGAAAGATGACGGTTCGTCACAAAGTCTCCTACAACGAGCGAAGTCAGTTGTCGGTGCTCCAACTTCCCGCCCTTCAACCCAACCTCGGTCGCGTCCAACCAGCATGCTGCCTCCACCGCAACCATCTGGGAACAACCCCAACGAGAACCCCAACACTGCGCCAAGCATTCCATTCCGTACGCAGTCTGTGAGAGCTAGCCACCGCCGCAGCCGCTCCGAACAAGTCGACCCAAGTGCCGCGAGTGTCGTTGGTCACATGTACCGCGGCGGACGCAACTCGGGCGGACCTATCAGCCCGACTGCAATGGGCCCCGGATCGCGCCAGAGCATGTTCTCTGGAGCCGCCAGCTATATATCCAGCATGAGCCGCGCGCCCTCTATGTCCAGCCAACCAGAGCCGTTTGGTCGCAGCAGCTCCCCTAGTGTCACAAGTGATCCCAACGGCGATACAGCCTCTACCGGAGCTACCTCCAGCCCTCCTCGATCCAGCAGCGGCATGAACAATTACACTGGTGCGGTGATGCAGCAGGACAAATTGCGCCCTCTCCGCCTTGTCAGCGAAACCGCTAGAATCAAGGAGGAGGAGGAAGCGGCACGCAAGAAGGCGAACCGCGCGAGCTGGATTCCGTGGTTGAATCGCTCCAGCACCGATGAACCTGCACCGCCGCAGTAAGCCTTGTTCTCCGGGCAGTATGATTTGATGTGATCTTAAACTGGTCTTTTGACCTTATTTTTAACATACCCATACCCCCCATGATGCACATAATGCAATCTAATGTCTCGGAATTTTCGCCTGTATTCCAAGGTCCCCGGTTTCTCTTGTTTCCTTTGACGCGATCTGATCACGATGTTTCCCCATGCGATGTGGTTTCGAAGGGGAGTCTGATACATCATGGTTGTTGTTTATCTTGATATATATTATTCCCCATGTCTCCTTCACGATGATGCCTTTCCACTCATTTTATGTCATATCCCCAAATCTTGAGGTGTATATCTTATTCCAGTATTGTAGTATTTCAATTGGACAAAGGCCAACGAATGGCTGGTTATATCTCCATATATGTCAATTTGCCACCATTGCACCGATAATAAACCAAACGAGTAGAGCACACATAAACTGAAGCCGACTGAGTATAACACCAAGGCAGAGAAACAAAATGTATGATTTTATTCCCAATCACGTATACTGTGGTCTCCAGTTCACCCGCATAGTATATGGAATATGGAGCTTGGACGGAACAATATTAGTGCGTCTCCGCCTCCGGCCAGATTGGCGGTTGAGAGCATCAACAATCACAAGGACAGTCCCCAATTGCTCCCCACCACAACAAGAATCACCATGACCGGCTCTCTCTCCCTGTTCTCCGTCAATGCGGTCCTCGTCATGTCCGCCGACGATGGCTCCCGCATCTACGCAAAGTACTTCTCGGCACCACACCCCCCCGCCGGCGCCGCACCGAACTCAACTGACTACCCCGGTGCCAACCCCTACCCCACCGTGAAGGAGCAGCGCGCTTTCGAGAAGGGCCTCCTTGAAAAGACAAACAAGTCCGCAAGCGATGTCATCCTTTACGATAACCGCATTGTGGTCTTCAAGATGGAGAGCGACGTCATGATTTACGTTGTTGGAAGCGCCGACGAGAACGAGGTGCTGCTGTACAATGTTGTGCTGTCACTACGGGATGCTCTGGGAATCTTATTCAAGTATGTTATGTCTCGATCCTAACGGGGAAGTTTGTCGACCGGTGCTAACAATATCATCCATCAGGGGCGCAACTGACAAGCGCACTATCGTCGAGAACTACGACCTCGTCTCCCTGACCATTGACGAGACCATTGACGACGGAATCATCCTCGAGACAGACCCAGTCATGATCGCTTCGCGGGTCAGCCGCGCACCGGCTGCAGATGCTCCCAACATGAAGAATATCGATCTTACGGAACAGGGTCTAATGAACGCCTGGGAGTTCGGCAAGCGGCGTCTTGCAGAGGGATTGCGACAGATGTAAATGGGACGTCAAATTTTGTCTTGCGTTGGAGGGCTATGATGTGTTTACGCCCTCGTTGGAGCATTTCTTGACTGTTTTTTTTTCCCCTTTTTCTACCTGCTTTTCCTCCTGGCTGGTCCTGGCGCTTCATGGCTTTTCCTTTTTTTTTTTTGTCTGCACGGCTCGGTTGTTTCCAGGCAACGATGACATAGACCTACTTCTTTTCATTCTAGCATCTTACAAAAGGTCTTGGCTACATCATTGTGTTATTGTTAGATATTAACAATGTTGGGCGGGGACACCGCATAATTCATGATACTATGTTCGAGAGACTCATGTGGAATGAGAAAACCAATAACTTTCTAGCGCCTGAAACCTGCTTGGGGACTGTCTTTTCAAATTGCGACCCAAGCTTAGACAGCTTTGCACAACATGTCAGGACCCAATCCCAACTAGTTGACCAGGCTGAGGACTCAAACCTTTCAAGTAACCGCCTCTCTTGGCTTGCCTGATGCTGAATTAGTATAGCTGTTCTAGTTAAAAGGTACTCGACTTACGGAAACTCTCGAAGGAAAGCCTCACGGACACGGTCTCGTTCATCACGGTTCATATCCTAGTACACAAAGGCAGATTTGAAATATCCTAGGCGTTTTCCGGGCACCTTCTTCTTTACAATCCATGGAACTAGATCTAAGCTACCCTAGGTCCCTAGCTTGTATGCTAGGAGTGGAGCGTATTTTGCGAGCATTTGTCAGTAAGAAACTTGTACGCCTTTAGCTCAAGGGGTATGAATTCGGTTGCTGCTTGGGCCCTAATAGCTTTGTCCGCGTCCTCGTAGCCGGCATATGGAACTTGGACGTAAACGCGTATAAAGGCCTTTTATCTATAGGTTGAATTGTAGCATTTGAAAAGAATAGATACGTAAGAGTCAAGGGAATGATCTTGGCATTGGTCGTCGTGCGTATTAACCATCTTGTCCAGTATCCATTTCGAGGTGTTAGGCTTAGTGACGGTGACTGTGTCGCCTTCATTTAGTCCACTCGGGGATCAGGATCGTGGGACAGCTATGGTGGATTCGATGAGCAAGTAGAAGGAGAGAGAGGAAGAAGAGTTGAAAGTGAAAGCAAACCTTGGAACTTGGTCGCATTCTCTATTCGCAAACACACTCACTATGTTGGCGAGCAGAGCCGATTCTCCGGCGCTCAACCTCTACGTGTAGACGAGAGTGGAAGGAACTAGCGTACCTTTCCGCAAAGTCGTTTCAAAACCCGAAATGTGCAGAGAAAGTAAACGCCTGATTTTTTGTCATGGGTCATTACAGTGTACAAGGTCGTCCCGTATCGTTGCAAAGAAGTCACGCCGCGAAGAACATGAGCCGCGTCGTATATGCGTGCTCGTTTTGGGCACCGAAAATATTTGGGACTCCTAGAACATATTAGTGTTTCTATGTTCCGAACATAGGTATAGGATTTGAGTGTTGATATGATCACCTCTAGTTAATGAGTTCATGGTGTTAGTCACAGCCGTATTCTCTTGGCTTGATGTGTGGAGTAGTGATCGATGACCAGTGTAGATCGATCAGTAGACAGGGAGAAAGTCAATAGACTGACCGAGGATATAGGAGAAGGTTAAGAGACCAACTGAGTGGATATGAGGTGAAACCTATGAGACGAGAGTGATTGTTGAGATTGCTTTCCAGTAGTGCATCGCAGAGGATGAAGCTATATGTTGCTTACTATGCGTTCTTTATTTTTACTCCCCAGTGCTCGACAGCTAATATAGTCTCTTTCTTATTGCTCACTTTACTTCCACCTCCTAGAAAATAAGACTTGAGCTCGCAAATTGCGTAGAGAATTGATATCTGGAATGTTGGTGTATTCGTATGGATAAAAATACTGTTACTTCAAACCATCTACTCAATTGATCTCTTACTCCTACTGCTTACCAGGTGAGCCTTTTACCCTTCTCTTGCTTTATATTCAATTGATCTCTTACTCTTACTACTTACTAGGTGAGCCTTTTACCCTTGATATCTTACTCTTACTACTTAACAGGTTCACCCTTCTTGTACTTTCTACTTCATTGATATCTTACCTTTACTACTTACCAGGTGAGTATTTTAACCTTCTTCTCTACTCGATTACTCTTTTAACCTTCTTCTCCTATCCACTCAATCATCCATCTGGACTACACCACGTATCAACGTTTCGCTCCGCTTCACGACTTTACATCCTCTCATCACTCTAACAAGCTTGGGAGACTAACATTGGCCCTTTACAATAGCAAAATGCCCCGCATTAAAAATCTCAGTTCCCGAGACGTACTCCGTGCGCCATTCCCAAGCCTCTTAGTAGGCTCCTTCCACACAACCAGTAGTGCTCTGCACCAAATACGATTCACGGGGCGATTGAGGCGATGGACGAACTTCGCACACAATGCAATTGCCCATATGTCCTCCAATATACGTTGGAGCCGGCTCACCCTCGACGTGGCTATGACTGGCCCGGGTGTAGAACTCTCCGTATCGCGAGAGCAGCTAGTAGTGGGAGATGAGAACGGCGTTCAGGGGCGTTTGAATGAACGCCTTTGTCGTCCAGTAACCTCCTGCCTCCAAGTGCAGGGCCACAATCTACGATGTGGGGACTTCAAGGCGGGAAATTCAGCAGCACAAGCCGCAAGAGTTCCAGACACAGTCATGCTTAACGCCAATGCCGCCATCAAGGTCGTGGGAGAAGTTAAGACTCCATGGGCCCGGACCCACGTCAAAATGCTGAGCCGTGGGGTGGAAATGTTTGAGGAGGGGAATGAAGGCAGGCTTCGCCATATACTTGGTATGTATGATATAGTATACACTATACTCACGGTTTCCGAATGTACTAATATATCTTACAGGCCAAGTCTCCCGCTATATGCAGGACCAAGGCGTATGTTATGCCTTTCTATCAACATACAACGAAACGATGTTTCTGCGAAAGGTTGATGACCAAGGTTGATGACCAAGGTGTTTGAACTCTCGAGTACTCTCCCGTGGCCATATACGACGACGAGTATGACACCGGAAGTGGGAAGATTACCACGCGACAAGGGTTATTCTACCTAGCCCTACGGGCAGAATTTGGACCCGCGTTTGCTACGAACGTGCCAGGCAATCAGCAGTGGACGAGTTGACCATTTGACGAGGTACTGATGAGGTGGGTGTGTGGCACATTAGGCCACAATGACAGAAATCTGTCTGTATTGAAAGGTATGGGCATAATGACTGATATTGAGAACTCTGATATTTCTAAAATGACAAAACCCGCTTTTTCAACAATCTGTGCGGTAATGATGACTAACTGTAATATGCACTTTTGTATGGTATATCCAGTACTCGAAGTCACATGATCTCCATGGTATAATACCATGTAAATCCATGTATGCAGCCTTGCATTTTGACACACAACCTAGGACGGTAGGTAGTTGAGATTGCTCATTGTTTTTCGCTCCCCTTGCAAATTTCTACATATGCTGGGTTGCTTTTGTTCTCCTTCTTTTCTTTTACAGTTTAGGGGTTGGTTTATCCTCATGCGTTTCTGCCTTCCCGTCATCGTTAGCTTTTTTATTGAATAGCACTCTCTGCGAAGGTGTATCCCGGCCAGGGGTCGGACCTCGGGAAACTAATTATTACTAATAATGCTGCCTGAAGATGCCTTAAGATGCCTGATTATATACCACCTTTTGGCACCGCTCTTACAGTGTATTGTAAATGAAACTCTCAGATGGAAGCCTATACCTAAAGGAGCACTTGGCCCCACAATACTACTTATTGCCCACATGTGCAATGACCTGACATGGAAAACATAGCTATAATTGATCGAGCCTCTAAATTAGCTACAACGCTTGTTATGTTTATCTCGACACTGTACATATGAATGAAAAAAAGAAATTGTATTCGCCGAAACCTTGCTAATAATATGTGAAATAAAGGAGAAAAAAAACGCTAAAGACCATTTCCACTCCACAAACATTTCAGAGCCGCTTCATACTTTCGATCAACGCACCACGGTCGTCAGGATTAGTATCTCGGATATCCGCCCCAAGGATCATACCTGCCTGTAGATTGCGAGACTCCTTGGCTGAACCCTCAAAGGTCTTGTTCGTAACAAACTCATCAGGGAGCTCACATCCCGAGACACAACGAGCGAGGGTCTTGAGGGTGGACTTGTTCAAATATTCACCGCCGGACGGCCAGAATCTTCGAGCCTCCACCTTTTCAGTTGTATCACCGAGATTCATTCGCTTAGCGTGGAGGTAGGAGATCAGGAAACGGAAATAGAGGTATCTTCGGCGAGGGCGATTCTCAGAAAGGAAACTCAAGATGCGGTCATCGAGGTGCTACACAACTGTTAGCCTGTACTCTTCCATTTTGAGCCTAGGAATAGACTGACCTTGACCTTGATTATTTCCCCTGACTCCCTCTTGTAAACAAAGTTTTCATTTTTCGACTCATCCAACACAACACATCTCCACGTGGTTGGCTCAGTTATCGAGTCAGGAATTGGAATGACAGCAATCACCCCTTGGTCGAGTAGGGATTCAATGGGATTGCATAATAATAATGCTATGAGAATTTTCGTTAGATCATTCTTCTCTTCTCAAACGAAAAGGGTATTTTTACTATTGCGTGGATCAGAGAGCACACCGTCCTGAACTCCGAAAATATGGGACACTTCTGCTTGGCTCAAGGACTTAGGCACCAGATGAGCTGCCTTGACTGAAGGGGCGGGTAGGAAAAATCCGAGAACGTGACAGAAAGATGTCTCTCCCACACACTCGGTCGTCAAGCCGTAGTATCGATTTACTTCCTTCTTGAATTTTTTCTGGTCGAAGGCGTGTTTCCGAATCTTCGCAGCCGCGCCCATAACACGTGGGATAATCGTATCCACGTATGCCCTCTCAACAAGTCCATCGTCTGAGGGTCCGGTGATCCTTCTACGCTTGACCTCCACTTCTAAGTCTTCCTCGATCAATGTCCGTTGGCGCTTGACCACATCGAGAGTCTGCGACGTTGCTCGGAATCTTCTCAAGACAGGACCGATCTCTGTCTGGAACGCATCACTGCTGAGTAGCCCTGAAGACGAAATCTCATCAAGGCCCTGTTTGATGCAACTGATGTACTCCTTCTCATCTTCAAGTGCAGCGATCTTGGCGTCAAGGAAGTCCGATGTGGTTGACTGCAGCGAATCTTGCGAAACCTGAGAGAGTTTTGATGAATTGCTGACCGATCTCTCCTGATGGCCACGCAAAGCCTGACGGCGGGTTGCTGGCATCAGAGAAGAAATTCTCTCCGGGATTGGGAAAGGGATCCTATCTGGCATCTTGAGTGATGAAACAAATAGTGATTAAAGAGGATATTTATCAATGAAAGCAAAGAAGAAAGAAGAAGAAGAAGAAGAAGAAGAGAGGGTAAAAAAAAGGAGAGTTGTATTTTTACCTGTATTTATGTTCGTCATGATTTCCGAACCAGGTAAGTCCCATGTCCTCTTCCTACTGTTCTCTTCCTAGTGTTATCTTCCTATTGTACTCTTCCTATTGTTCTACTTCGTTTCATGTTGAGAATTTTCGTTGCCTACCGACGCTCTATTAGGCATCGGACCCGCGCCCTTTTCAAGTTGCGGCTCTTCATGTTCACTGTTGGCATATATGTCTAACCTAATTGGGTCTAGTCTTCTTTCTTGGCACCCATTTTTCAATACGGGTGAGGAGTTGAGCGAAAGCCTGCGCGAAATCGGCCTGGACATCATCAAAATGCTCAATCCCTACCGACAATCGAATCATCTCGTCCGTGACCCCGCATGCCTGGCGATCCTCGGGCGTGAAATGCTCG
This sequence comes from Penicillium verrucosum, assembly GCF_028828655.1. NCBI lineage: Eukaryota > Fungi > Ascomycota > Eurotiomycetes > Eurotiales > Aspergillaceae > Penicillium > Penicillium verrucosum. Next base: position 280,897 of record NW_026643214.1, on the reverse strand, counting down.
TGGGTGGTGGTGGCAGGGTGGACAACGAGGGTCTTGGCGTCTCCGAGGATGGGATGCGGATGTCAGTGGCGTCCTTCGGATTGAGTTTGCCATATCATAGGAGTTATACGTATACATACTTGGTCGTCATAATCACAAGTTTCAAAGCATCGCAGAACCTTGCGCTTGCCGCAACACCGCCAACGAGACCAAACGTAAACACGGCCCCGAACCCCCGCCGCAGATACCGCTGGGCAAGGGCATGATGCTGATGGTCCGGGTGGCCGATATAGTTAACCCAACTGACCTAGGCTTTCTGGCTGTTGCTGCGAAGCCAGTCGGCCAACCTCTGTGTGTTCTCTGCGTGGCGCTGACATCGCACGGCCAGCGACTCAAGCCCGATCAGCAGCTGCTGCGCCGAGGCCGCGCCAAGCGTGCTTCCCATGTCCCGCAGGATCTCGAACTGACACCGCATCGCGAACGCCCGCCGGCCGAACTTCTCCACAGCCGCGTGTCGCTTGCGTGGAACTGAGGGAATCGGTTGCGGTACCGGCCCCAGTCGAAGGTGCCGCCGTCGACGATGATGCCCCCAATAGTCGTGCCGTGCCCGCTAATCCATTTGGTGGCCGAGTGTACCACGATATCCACTCCATGGTCGATGGGCCGGCAGAAATATCCGGCACAGCCAAAGGTATTGTCACACTACCAGATTGTTAGAATTTTCATGAATATCGAGCTACGAGAAGAGCATAATCCAGCAAATAAGAAAAAGAGGCTGTAAAGAATCTGTAGTCTCACGATTAAAGGCAGTCCTCTCTCCTGCACCACCTTGGCCAACCCCTTGAAGTCTGGGATCACATTGCCGGGGTTGCTGATGGTTTCGATCCAGATGAACTTTGTGCGCACATCCACGGCGTCGGCATAGGCCCGCGGATCTTCGGACTTGATGAACCGACACTCGATGCCCATCTGTTTGGCCAAAACACCGAATTGGTGAAAGGTGCCCCCGTGAACATGGAAGGAGGAGACAAAATTGTCCCCAATAACAATTTCCCGAGTAGAAGAGTTCTAGATATCTTTTTATTACCGACTAGAAGTATCGGTTCCGTAGACTACTACCCCCCTTTAGGTTTACGACGAAGAAGAACCTTAGTCTTAAGATTTTCGCTTATAACGATCACAAACACTTTCCTATCTTATAGGCGAATTTCTGGCTTCTACGTTTAGGTAAAAAGATATAGGCAAGCAAGCAATATAAGTATAAATCTAGGTAGGTTTAGACTCTAAAATTGTTTGATACGCTTAGAGATAATCATCTAGTATTTCTAAAGTAAGTTAAAGTTGCTTGAGTGATTGCTGCTCTATATTGACATATATTTTTGAGATCCAAAAAGTGCAAGGATGCCGGCGAGCAGTCCTAGAGCGTAACGTCTCATCTTTTTAACTGGCATAGGCATTACGATGATGGCCTTTGGTTTGATGATGGAACTTCAAAAATTGAAGACATTAGGCGATTACAAAATCATCCATGGATTGTTGATCCTTTCTATAATGCTGACCGGCATGATCCTCTGGAGGAAGACAATCACAGTAGCCCAGACTTGGGTCACATCTTGACTTGGAACTTAGATGTCCGAAAACATTGTGACCCAGACGTTCAATCCGACTTTTCATGTACTTTTTGTTAACATTTCAGGTCATCGGAGCGCTCGAAGGTTCATCCCGTGATGACTTCAGTTTACGATTTGACTCTGTTCACATTCAGAACGCAAATTTGAGAGTAATTCGAATTGCCAAGGATACATATATGTACCTTTATAAAATAGAGATGGAAAATAGAGATTGATACTTGTTATTTACATTCAACACTCCATAATTCTAGCAGTTGCGTGAACTTTCTGTTTACTTCTTCATGCTTACATGTTGGGATCGACTGCCAGATACATGTAGTCTCCTCTCCCTCTTCTTCTTCTTTTCCCCTTCTTTGTAATCCATCATTATCATTAATTACCAGCAGTTAGCAAAAATACAGTTGCATTGCTGACCTCTCTTCTCCGGGCTTCCCAAGAGTATGATTTAGCACTTAAAGTACTACTAATATAAGGATGGAAATTTACACTGCAGAGAACTTATCGACGCTCTAGCGATTAAAAAGCTACTCATCCATTCAGATTGAAAGAATTCAGAATTGAAAGTATTGAGGAACGATGACCTGTTCTCAGAAGCAACCAGCCAAGCTTGGAATCAACAAATCAAAGTTTCCACCCCGCCATATTTTCTGTGTAGTCTATTCTCCACTTGAAGTTTTTCTGAGGGGGCCTAGCAAGATCAAAATCTGGCAACCATGCTTTAAGCGGTTTACGAGATTGATTATTGGGCTGGAAATGCGTCGAATCCCGGAACCCAACGAAATAACTATAGCGAGACGTTAGTTGAACACCCACGGTTATAAGAGGGATCAGAGGCATACAGAGAACCGGTATTATTATCCCAGATCATGCTGGCAGGGCTAGGCCTGAAGGGGAAATATCCCATTTCCCAAATCGTACTAATGATGATATCATTAGCCTTTTAAGGGGACCCGATAGTAGTTGGAATATTGTTGACTCACGGAAACTCTTGAAGGAAGGCCTCTCGGACACGCTTTCGTTCATCAGATGGCATATCCCAGTACACAAAGGCATATCTGGGACACCCTAGGCATTTCCCAGGAACCTTCTCCCACACAATCCATGTTACATGTCCACCAGGAACTGGTCCTTCGATCAACTGAGTGCGCCTTTTGTATGCTAGCAGTTTAGGCGTATTTCTCGAGTGCTTAGCAGTGAGGTATTTGTACGCATCCAGCTCCGGGGGGGGTGAATTTTGTTGCGTCTCGGGCGAGGGTAGCTTTGTCCGCGTGCTCATAGCCGACATGTGGAACTTGAACGTAAATACGTATAAAGCCTTCTTGTCCATTGCTTGCATTGTGGCATTGGAACTGAGCACATACGTAAGAGTTAAACCTCCTCTCATCAGATTGGTAGCTATGGGTATTGACCGGTTTGCCGATTACCCATCGCGAGGGGGTGGGCTTGTCGAGGGAGACTTCGTCGCCTTCGTTGAGCCGGCTAGGGAGCCAGGATCGCGGGAAGTCCATGATCCGTTCCATGAAAGGCACAAGTGCAAAAATTCTAAAATTCTGAACAGGGGAAAAGAGAGTTGAAAAGGATAGAAGTTTGGAAGAGAAAGATGGAGAGAAAGATGGAGAGTTGGAAGTGAAATCAAAGTTTGGTCTTTGGTCACATGCGATGTGTATGTAAATATGTAGTAACGAAAGGAACTAGCAAACAAATCAATTTTCATTTTCACCTTAGCACTTAGCACATCCAACCACTATCCATCAAGGTCCGTTTGGGGTGTTTAGATTGCACTAAGATGAAGACATCTTGCCTTGTAAGCCAGCTGTGAACGACAATGAAGAGACGCATTCTAGTTCCACGGAAGATGGGATATCACTCAGCAATTCTTACTTGCCTCCATCCAAGTTGAATCTGTGACATTGGTCCTAAGCCTTGATGAAGTTCACATTTGATCAAGCAGAGAATGTCCCAAGTCCACCTTTCCCGGGATATTTCAACATTGGAAGGTCATGTGGATGATTCAGCGCCTCATGAATATTCACCCACATCATGCTTTCCAGGCCAAGCTTACAATCAGCCCATATCACACACATCGGATAAGTTAACATGCATTTATAGATGTCATTCCGCTCTACAATTATTATGTCATTGCCTCTCTTTCGTATCATCAGCACCCTGGGCGTGGCAGCCACCCAAGCGGCAACCCTGTCCAAATGCTCGCCGTTCCACCTCCCCAAACCCGAGCTACTTGGACCTTCTATCCTCGAGGTTCAAGCCGATGAAGTCCACAACCATTCAGCCGTCAGTCTTGGCCCAGGTTGGTTCCAATGAGGGAAAGAAGTACAGAATCAGTTCTTGTAACATCACAGTTACATACACTCATCCTGGTTGGAACGACACAATCAACACTCAGGTCTGGCTACCATTCGGGTGTTGGAATTTGCCATTCCAAGCCTTGGGTGGTGGAGGTTAAAGGGGCTTTGACGCTACTTACCTCACATACGCCGTCGCCCAAGGTTTCGCAACTACCTCCACCGATGGAGGTCACGACACGGGAGCCGAAGCTGTTCCAACCGATCTCACGTGGTCTCTGAAGAGCAAAAATAACCTCGACTGGCACCTATTCGAAGACTATGCATCCAAGGCCACCAATGACATAGGGGTGATTGGAAAGGAGATTACCAAGTCGTATTACAAGAAAGCTGCCAAATATTCCTATTTCGCCGGATGCTCTGGCGGTGGAAGACAAGGTCTAATGATGGCGCAAGACTATCCGGATGTCTTCGACGGCACCACTCGAGACTTGTGCCCGTATCCCCTCCGTCAGAAGTTTATTGGCGGTGATCCGAGGAACGCCACATCTTTCACCTACGCTAAATAGATCGCTATACCATTGTTGTCAAATCAAATGCGCTTCTTCAGAAAGTCTCATGGTCAGATTTTCACAATTGGCAAATACGCCTGTCATATAACGCATAGATTGCCGTACTACTTTCGACTTCATTGAAGTGTGGGCCTGTTAATAGGGGCCTCTTGCCATTATCACCATCTTTTCCCGTTTTCTCTATTTTGCCCTTTCCGTGTATCATCTTTATTTTCTTTCATTATTATCCACTGTGTCCTTATATCTCTTTGTACTGGCAATGTCTCGGATTCAAACGTTCTTTGATGGACGTTTGTTCATGCATCCTTTCTGCCTCAGGCAGAACAGGCCTTTACTACTTTTCTTTCCTTCTCTTTCTCCGAGTTAACAGCTCAATGCAACCAAGAATTCCTTTCCCATCTTGTCTCTGATACAAATTTCCCTAAAGCTCTACGATATTTAAACAATGCGTGGATTATAACCGAGATTGGGCCCAGATATACATATATATGTATGAAACAGTTCGCAGGTGTGGAAGACCACTCCTCTATATGAATGCGACACAGGCTGGCCCAGAATAATTTTATGGAACAAGTGGGTGCACCCACCTTGATGGCTTTGAAATTATTCGAAATCGTACTCTCTTCCAAAGTCTCAACTTAAAAAAGATATGAACCCATCGGCGAGCGTACTCGTATAGAGATCCTATAGTAGTCGCCCCACTGTCCGTGCATCCAAAAATTCACGGCGATGATTGGTTTGTCGTTTAGGTACGGTGACCCACATATTTACATTTCTAGGGATTGTGATCCACTCGACCCAAGCAAACGTGGTATTCTCAATTTCGTACAAGAATTACAGCACTTTTACAAATACGCAGTTCTTTAAAATACAATACTTGCTAGTTGTGTATAATATTAACCAGACTGAGAGATCGTATAAGCTCGTATACTCTCGTATAATCTCGTATAACGGTAATTATAGAGGCAGTAGCGTTTTTTTTAGAACAAGCTTGACCTTTATCAGCCGACTTTAAACAGCGATCAGATTATTGGGTAAATTTAACCTACTGCTATCCTAACTTTACCAATAGTTAATTACCTTTCTCTTGTACACCCTCGTTCACTGCACATAGTTCCAACTGAATAAGGTGAGTGAGGTTGATATCGGCATATTTGCGGATCTTTTCAAACAACCTAAACTTGGAGGTTATGATACAACTTTCTAAATTGACTCTTGCTAATATGTCGTTTCTATTGACAGATATTCTGTCCTTAGACAAACCAGTGTTATTTGAGGTATTGCAATCTGCTTCCTCCCTGCGATTTGTGCCTGGCTCCAACTCATTCGTTAACTAAGTAGTGCATGGGTTCATGAAGCGCGACCAACGATATGAGTAAACTTCATCTGCACGTCGACGGACAAACATTCCGAGACCCCCTGAATCGAGAAATCATCTTGCGTGGAATAAATGTGGCAGGTGACGCTAAATATCCGAAAACCCCGGACCTCAGATCGCACAACCTTCAGCAGTTCTTCGACGAAGACGTATCATTCGTGGGAAGGCCGTTCTCCCTCGAAGATGCCGACATACATTTCCAACGTCTCCGAAAATGGGGATACAACACCATTCGATATATCTTCACTTGGGAGGCAATTGAACACGCTGGTCCTAGGATCTACGACGAGCATTGGATCGAATTCACCATTGGAATTCTTCGTATCGCCAAGCAATATAATTTCTACATTTTCATGGATCCACATCAAGACGTAGTAAGTCTGGTCTTGAGTGGTCTCTTGTCGTCTATGATGTCTAAGCTTACTATTCGAAGTGGTCCAGATTATCAGGAGGATCGGGAGCACCTACATGGACGCTCTATGCTGCAGGACTAAATCCGAAGAGTTTCAAAAATACACAGGCAGCCCTCGTTCACAACACCTGGGACAATCCCGCAGAGTTCCCAAAGATGCTTTGGTGTACGAACTACACTAGGCTGGCCTGCCAGACGATGTTTACTCTGTTTTGGGCAGGTCGGGATTTCGCACCGAAAGCGATCATTGACGGTGTGAATATCCAGGATTATTTACAAAGCCATTTCATTGCAGCATGTGAATACCTGGCGCAGAGAATCCAAAACGCCGGTGATCTGGAAGGAGATGTGGTTATCGGATGGGAAAGCATAAACGAACCCCATAAAGGCCTGATCGGAACTCAAGATATTTCCTCAATCCCGTCGGAGCAGCATCTCCAGCTCGGGACATCTCCAACTGCATTTCAGGCTATGCTCATTGGCTCCGGACGGCCATGTGATATAAAGGCTTGGTCTTTCGGGAGATTTGGTCCATACCAATCCGGAACTGAGGTTATAGATCCTAAGGGCGAACAGGCGTGGCTGTCTGCAGAATACGACGACAATCGATATGGCTGGCACCGCGATCCGGGCTGGAAACTCGGTGAATGTCTCTGGGCGCAACATGGAGTCTGGGATTCATCCAAAAGCAGACCGACCCTTCTACAAAAGGACTACTTTTCAAGAAATCCACAGACTGGCGAGATTCTTGACTACGAAGGGTTTACAAACACTTACTTTCTGAACCACTACCGAGCATACAAGGATGCTATTCGCAGCGTGTGTGGAACTACTATTATGTTTTGCCAACCACCAGTCATGGAGTTACCACCGACCCTCAAGGGGACCACGGATGATGATCCGAACATGGTTCACGCTGCTCACTTCTATGATGGTCTGACTCTTTTAACCAAGCATTGGTTAGTACGCAAAGCTCCCATGTCATTCATGATAATGATATTAATCCTAATAGGAATCGGCTCTACAACTTGGATATCATCGGGTTGCTTCGGGGCAAGTATCTTGCGCCAGTTTTCGCAATCAAAATCGGCGAGAAATCAATTCGAAAGAGCCTACGTCGTCAACTCAAGTTTCTGCGCGATGAAAGTCTACAACATATGGGTAATCATCCCCTACTCTTCAGCGAGATCGGGATTCCATATGACATGGATGATAAACATGCCTATAAGACTGGAGACTACAGTAGCCAGGTCCGTGCAATGGATGCAAACCATTTTGCATTAGAAGGTAGCAAGGCCAACGGGTTTGCTTTGTGGGTTTATGTGGCAGAGGTATGGATACGGGTCTGGCGTTTACAGACATAACCTTGACTAACTCTCGCTAGAACGATCATAAATGGGGTGATCAGTGGAATGGGGAGGATCTTTCCATATACTCACGGAATGACTTGAAATCGCCAATCCCAACTTCATCTCATTCAACGAGGTCTGATTCCACAGTGTGCTCTAAAGATCATCTCATCAACGTTGAAGAGGAGAAACCTAGCTCGCTCAAGAGTTTCAAACCCCCTGTACCTCGGCGGATTTCTCCAAGGCTACCATGCAGCCGCAACGGAGCCAAAGGGCAGTGGAAGCATGTCTTCGGCCTACTCCAATCTACACGAATGGGCGATTAGAAAGTCACACTTTTGATTTGAAGAAGTGTACGTTCACCATGAGATTGATTTCAAGTCAACCCGCGCTCGAAATACCGAGTGAAATATATCTCCCTGAGCTCCATTTTCCACTGGGAGACACGTCGGTTGAGGTAAGTGGAGGAAAATGGGAAATCTACTCTCGGGAATTTCATACAGTCAAGCTTCAATATCTACGATGGTGGCATGGCAAAGGGGCGGTGGACATCACGATCCGGAGAAAGAAACGCAGGAGCACGTCACAGGAATATGTCGCTCTGCAAAAACTTCACAAGAGTCGATGCATGATGATGTGAGGTCAAGTTCTGCGCTATGTACAGTATTCTCATTTGTATTATAGTGACTATTCAAGTGGTTTCCACCCGACATTGACCCCAGGAGAGTTGAATACATGGATGAGTGACATATTAGTCTAGTCCGTGCTATAGCATCCATGGAGTATATTCATATATACTAACTCGCTCAACAAAGGGAGAGTTGAATTGTATCAAGGCTCGATAATTTGAAAGTATCAAGGTACCAACAAATATTATTCAGTGGCAAATTGTCATTCACATATCGAGGGTGCCTAGAATAGCTATGAGTTCCAAGACTGAAATTGATACGCGTAACGGTATGTTCATGGTAACGCTGGAACCTTGAAAATTACCGAAAACAATACAAAAACCCTTAGCTCCACTTTTACCCACTTGGTGACCCAAAGATTGCAGCGTTACTTAGAATAACCTTAAGAGTCCCCGGTCCTTTTTTGGGCCACATAAGAATGGTTTTCCCACAAGCCCCTAGATAATTTCAATTTCTCAATCATTGCAGTTATACTATATAGATTTTACTATCAGATTTCTGAAGAACATCATCACTTTCAACCCTATCTACAAACCAGGCGACGCTTCGACACATTCGACTGACAAAATACGGCTATGGACCAGACCATAACCCAAGGGCAACCGGCCCAACCAGAAACCGAAGATCTCCTCGCCTCGAATACCACAATGCCATCGTTCCGGGCAACAGGACGGATACTACGCTCAGCCTCGGTCAGTACTGTCACGAGACTGCTCGACTACAATCCCTCCGGTGGAATGTGGCAGGCGACCGGCACAGCTATCGCGCACGCCCCAAATGTGACGGATCTGAGATCATCCAACGATGTTTTCTTTGACGTACACGGTCGAGGTGTAAGACGAGCCAGCACGCAAGATTCTGTCAGCGGAGCGGTAGTCCGGAGAGCGACGGCGCCTACGATAGAACTGGGAGCCTTCCAGGAAGAGAAGAGCATAGCTGCACCGGTCGAAAGCCTACCTGAATTTCAACCCAATCACAGCAGAAGTAATCAAGACACCATTGCTTCCAAGGTGTCTTGGGGCACAGCCTTCAAGAAAGCTGCCCTTGCAGCATGGAGATTCATTCTTACACCCACAGGCTTTTTCATCTTAATTTATGGTCTCAACGTTATCGCCTGGGGTGCTATGTTATTTTTCCTCTTATTGGGCGTTGGCTCCATGAGTAAAGAACGCAAAGAAATATGGATTGAAATTGATTCTCAAATTCTCAATGGGTTATTCTGCCTAACCTCCTGGGGGCTGGCGCCGTGGCGGATTCGCGACACATATTGGCTGCTGATGTGGCACTTTGGCTCAGCCAACACATCCAAGAAATCAATAATGCATCTGGCAAAGCGGAACTCGAGTTGGTATAGAATGCGAGATTCTGAGGAGTCAGGTGGTGACGAAATGGGGCCCCGGAGACCCTGACTGGCAAGGTTGCTCCACCTACCAAAACATGGAAAATGGACTTTGTCGTGATAAATATGTTGTTGAATAGTTTGTTCCAAGTTGGAATGGCCACATTCATGTGGGAGTACGACCGCCATACTCGTCCGGCGTTCGGAGTTGCCCTTTTCATTGGTCTAGGCTGTTTCAGTTCGCTTCTCGCAGGATTAACGTCATGGTGGGAGGGGCGAAAGGTCAAACGCATCGAGGGTGCTTTCTTTGAAGCGACACCAGATAATGAGAAGCAGGAACCCATAGAGATAATAGCCTAATGTATAGTATTGGAGTAGCTGAAAAGTCTCGGCATATATCGATACGAAAGTGATTTAGTATAACAGTTAAGACAGTGTTTAGTAGTCCACCTATCAAGGTTGACATTGGCCATTAGGTGTATTTACCCAAACACTTCTTACTATAAGGGGGCAAAACTAGGAACGAATGTTATATTTGCAAATTTCTCTATCACATCGAGTATATTATACATAATCACTGTCATCATCGAGCTCACTTTTGGTCATAGCCATGAATTTTTCGATGACCTTCTGGTCTTCCAATCCTCTCACTCTCTCTTGCCGAACCGCATCTTCTCCCTCTAGGTGAAGAGCCGCCAAAATGAGGTTCCGTGTGCTCTTATGAAATGCCGCATAAATGGACTGTTTAATACCTTGGCTGGGATAGGCAACAAGGCCAACGGATCCTTTAGTTGGTAAGTCAGTGAAAATGGAACCTGTCGAAAATAGAAGGTAAATTCTTACCATGCACCATTTTGGCCATTACGCCGAAGGTGCCTTTGAACAAGCCGCCCGCAAATCCTGCGACTCCTCCGTCTCTAGCACCTTTATATGGTTGATAGATCACATCAGCCACAGCTCCCCCATGCCAACGCCAAAGCTTTTAACGCCTGCGACTGCCCCAGACTTCCAATCTTTGACGTTTCCATATTCGGGAATTTTGTCTCCATATAGACCAGGGAGCACACGAAAGCCTTCAGCTGCGGCCAAAGGAATATCGACCATACATCCAGAGGCAATCTTTCCTAGGAATTTCCCGGAAGCATGAGTCGATGCTGAAGCCATCGCAGCTCCTCTGCCTCTTTTCTTAGGCTGCACCTCCCTGCTTGCTGTGAAATCACTCTTCGATTGGCCTTTGCGAATTGATGATCCACTTCCTCCTGGTGGCAGCAGTTCGGAAGGAGTGTCTTCTGAACTGGCTGATAATGGAAGAGGAGAGGTGCGACCATCCTGGTATACCTTGTATGGCTTATAGAAGATATCTCCACCTGCTTTGAGCATATCAAACGTGAATCCCATTCCAGCAGAAGAAATACTAGTCACAGGGTCCCATCGCGTGTTCTCGATGATGATGGGATTTGGCTGGTACCTTGCATTCACAATGGGTTAGTCAAAGGTTCGCCTAACACCGGTGTTGGAACGCATGGTGGATAGGGTTAAAGTGGGAAGGTTCAAACTCACGGTTTCAGCCTTTTGATATCCAACAAATTCTTGTCAACAAGAATCTCCGCAGCAACTTTCGACAAGCGAAATCTTTTCTTGCCGAGACGATATCTCCAGACGGCCGGGAATTTTGGTAGTAGGTCACATTCAACTAGACCTTTGGGTAAATTCCGATGGAACGATTCCACGGCTGTTTGCACTCCTTTTTCCTTCTCCATTTTGGCGGCAATACCCTGTGCGGAGCGCACTGCCTCTGGGGTCAAACAAAACCGCACTGCGTGAGCTAATGCGTCGACGTTCAGTAGTTTGTATGGAATAGGGTCTGGTCCTGCACCGGCCGCGGAAACCATTTTTCCCCAAAACGGTTGGCTATAAATAGGTCAGAAAAGATTCCACAATGCTACCGGGGAATTCAAGTGAAAGTAAAGCTTGTCACTCACTCTCCAAAGAATGGCACAATGATAGTGGGCTTGCCATTTCGTAGCCCACATGCCGTTGTACCAGCACCTCCATGGTGAACAACCGCACTGACACGCTCAAATAGCCATTCGTGCGGGCAATCGCCTATAAATAGAACGTCACTCCGGTTTAGTTCTCTCAAGTCTTCCCCTCCTAGCTTGCTCCAACCGCGTGAAATGATTGCCCGAACACCGGTTTCCTGAATCGTCTGGAGAATGGTTTTTGTTATCTGTGCCGGATCTTCAAGGACAATGCTACCGAATCCGAAATAGACCGGAGGCGGCCCGGCGTTGAGGAATTCTGCAATCTCCGCAGGAGGTTGATAATTTGGTGGATCGCGGAAGAAGAATCCACACACGTCTATTTATGGGAATTAGTCAACGACTTCAACGGGTTCATTCTGCGAAAGGGATCATTTCTCACCAAAATTATGAGGCCAGTCATTAGGTTTGGGAACTAGGCCAGGGGACCAGCAATATGTATAGGGAACATTCAGTTTAGTTAAAATGAAAGGGCCATCTGAAAGAGAAATAGGCTCGAGCTCGAGCTCATGTTTCCGCCAATCGTTGATGACGCCGCCGAGACTTTTTAAATAGAAGATAGGTTAGCCATTGGCGTAGCACACACGTTTTAATTAAATGGACGTTACGTACCCCTGCCATGATAGCCAGTCCACGACACCATATGAAACGCGATTGAGCCACGCTTGATCGGCGGGAATATTTTTCAAATTGGCCAACGGGTGCGGAAATGCCGTTGTTGGGCTCCATGGCATTGTAAACATCAAGTGAAGTGGAATGCCTAGGGCTTGGGCGCAGTGGACGTGCGCGAAGCTCGGAGGGTTGGCAATAATGGCATTGGCCACGAAGGGGGAATTGGTGATAAGGTCGGGCATCAGACATGATTGCCAACAACCATGGAGAATTTCCGCCATCATTAGTTGCTTCTTTTGAATATCTCCCTCGCGAACACTGTCTAAGCTTGGGACCAACCCGGGATTCTTGACCATGTATGACATCAGGTCGGCCGGATCACCGCCGATGGGGTAGAACTCCAAGCCTGCTTCGAGAATAAACTGCTCAAAGACATTATGTGTTGCAATACGCACTCGGTGGCCCATATTCTGTAGCTCCGTTCCAAGTGCAACAAATGGTTGGACGTCTCCTCTACTGCCCACGATTTGAATCACAATATTCAGAGGGAACTTGAATGTCGATACCCCTTCCGAATATGACGGTGGGGATACACTCTGACGGACAGCATTAGGCAATAGCCTAGAAAGAGATCTGCAGAGCCGAGAACTAGCATCCACGACAACACGGCCGTCCTCTATAACAAATCAGATTTGCTTTACCGAGGTAGAACCGTGTGATAAGTTGACATAACATACCGTTGACGGAGATACCTTGAGCTTCACTCAAATTTTGCGGAATTGCCTCGTACGGGGGTGGGGGGTGCTCGTTGGGCTGGTCGTGTGGCGTCATTTCAGCATCTTTGGAATACATTTTGGAATGTTCCATAATTCACACACAATTTATGAATATATCGAGACAACGAAAAAATGGAAATAAAAACCAAGACGATACTGTTGGAATGATCTTTAAAAGAGGAAAACTTCCCATCAACAACTCTGTAAAGGTCGGAACAACCTTATATCAAGATCCGCTAAATTGAGCCCCTATGCCCCACCAGGCCCTTGAAGGTTAAATTTGGAATACGAGTACGGATGGATACGTATTAATGTATTCAAAGTTACTCCGGTATGTATCCTTGATGTATTTGGTGTAAACTTACCAATTATTTAAATAGTCTACGGGCTCCTGAGAAGGTTCAATACTCTAGATAATTAGAAGTCAAAGCCTACAATCTCTTATGTTCTGAACTAAAACCGACGAGTCTCAGTATGTGCCGTATATTACACATAAGCGTACCGTCAGAACGGTGTAATGAATAATTACAATTCCGACGATAACCCAAATTAGAGCCACTAGTGGGAGCCAAGTGGGTCCGGCCTATACGCGTATCCAAGTTTGGAATCAGCACTAAAGGAGCAAAACGACATGGTTGTATGTAGCCAATAGGTACTAGCCGTGCCAAGCGCCCAACACCCGGTAAGTGTGTTGGGCGGCTACCCAAGGACCTACCTAGCTATACTAAGGTAGATCATCCATGTCGCCAATATTGTCTTCCACTCGTGCCTTTCTATATTATTAGATCGTCGGATATTGCTTTAACATGCAGACCTAACGTTCAAGGTGGTTTTGCCATCAGCAACGCAAGTTTTTCCTGCCCTATATCCTAACCTCATAGTTGCTTATTTTAGGCACCAGCTGATAATTATGATACGACGCTTAGATGCAAAATCCAAACTATGTGGACCTAATTTCAGGTATATACGAAGTACGAAGGCAACATGATTATATAGATGTGGACCCCGTTGAAACAAGCAGAGAAAGAAAATGAGATTTTTTTACAAAACAAGATCTGGGTAGCCTGGTGTGACAGTAAAGGGAGTTTATAAATGGTGGAGAGAATTCACCTCATTTGATATGTTGTTGTTATTTGAATCTGTGGAATTTATACACATTGCTAGAATATGCGGAGTAAGGTAGCTTGTAGTACCCACTACTCAAACCTAACACATGTATCCCAACAGTATATCTTTTAAGCGAGATGTATAGGTAAAGACAAGGTTATATGTTGTATGTTCGAGTTTCAATATATGAAGAGAAGAGACCGAGAATAACAAACCCCGACACCATAATCCACAGATATATAAAAAAATAAGCCATGAAACCAAAGAATTGCTAGTTCGTTGAATGATCATGGAACAGTATGCAGCCCATATATAGCAAGCGATACCCAAAATAACATTGCCACCTACCCACTCCAATGAATGCATCATGTGCTCTGCAAGTACGCAAGTATGAAAGTGTTCAGACCTCACCCCAAGCGCCGAGCCCAGCTCCAACACCAATAGCACTGTTGGTTTCGCTCCCGCCAATATCCCAGTAGTTCCTGCTAGAACTTGTCATCGTCCGCCGACTGGAAATAACTGAGAGTTTGGCGCTCTGGCTGGCGCAACTGGAGGCAGGTCGCCGGGGATGCGGTCGTAGGAGTGGTGAGGAGACACCCGCTGGATTTGATACACCGGAGAATTGTGATGTGCGACGGGTCTGGGTTTGGGACCGGGAGTGGGCTCGCGCTACGAGAGGGTGATGTTGCCGGATGATGGCTGCTCGGCGGGATGCATCTTGCCGCGGGCGAGGTGGGGTTGGTGTGTGCGTTTCGTTGGTCATGTAACCTCGGCGGCTGAAGCGATTGCGGAGATAGCGGAATACCATCATTACATCAAGTCCACTTTCCCAGTACTCCGATTCATGTTGGAGTTTTGTTGATTCGGGGAGTTGGTCAGACCGCTTCGGGTCTTCATCTTCAATGCCCCACTGTGCTTCGTGCTCTCGATTTGCGTCTCTGAGTGTGGGAATGAAGTGCGGGGATGGCATGGAATCGCCAGTTGTATCGGCGGTAATTGATACGGTGGACTCGGCGCGTTTCTGAGAGATGCCGCTTTCCGCTAGGCGGTTTAGAGACATCCCCGCATATTCGGCGGATATATCTTTAGTCATTTGGTAATATGTTGTAAATGCACCGGGGTGTTCGCAAAGTTGATGGACAAGGATCCCGAGCTCATGGGCGATCGTCTGGAGCACCTTTGTCTGCCACAGTGGTGAATCGCTAAACTCTGGCTCCGGTTCACGAGCCAGTACCGTTTCCATGTCTAGTGGATCTTCCTGGGTATGAGGTTGCGCGTCCAGCGGCAACGACTCACCGAAGATCACGGAGAGTAAGGAATCATCAATCCCGATCAGGTCACGGATCACCGTTCGTGTGACACGGCGCCAGAAAGACTCTTCGTCCTCCGAGACATCCCTCGACAGTGATATATCCCGTGATAGGACCTCGGGCACACGAGATTGAGAGCTTCGATCAACAGATCGATGGAAGCTCGATCGGCTGGCCAGACTAGACCGCCTCTGTCGGGTTTCCCGTTCGATCTCCTGCAACAGAGCCCGGCTCTGGTCCATACGCCATTCTTCGATTCGCTGCCACCGTTCTCGCTCGACGTTCGCCTCGCCCTCCTCGATGCTATCCAAATGCCTCTGCACACTTGAGTTACGGCGATGTTGGAGATGGCCATATGAGGGCCGCTGGGGGTTGTATTGCTCGTGCTGCCACAGCTGTTCCTGCACAGCCTGACTCGAGGCCTGGAAACCCCCTAGCCCGTCATGGGCAGGGAGCATCGCCGGTGGCCCCTGATCAAACCGTGTTGGGGGAGCCGGGCCCAGCTCGGGTGCTCGAAAGGCGTGCAGTCCATCGTCTAGGCTGTCCAGTTCGGTTCCATCTTCGTCCAGTTGGTCGTCGAGGGCATTTTCGTCATCGGCTTCACCCTCAACGCCAGATCCGGACTGGGTTGCAGCGAAGGAACCGAAGTCACTCAGCCGAGAAGGAGCAACAGTCTGCGTGCGATCGGTTGAAGTCGTGTGCGTCCGAGCGGTCGGGGAGAATAGGACCCATTGTGCGGTGTCGTCATCGCGCTGTTCCGGCGAGGAGGAGGGGATGTTGAGGGTCGGTGGTTGAGGGGTGGAATAGGAGGTTCTCCGGCGAGGAACGTGTGTTGGGACCTGGAAGGCCATCTTGTTGATGTGGTTGTAGCTGAAGCCGATAGGTGATAGGATAGGATAGGCACGATAAGCGTGTTTAATGGTGGATCCAGAGATCAGGAGAGTCAAGGCTGTTCAAGTGGGGAATAATAGCATTAGAGGATATAAGGGAGATTGGTATAAGTATTGAAAGTAATATTGGGAATAGTATTGGGAATAGTAGAAAGGGACCAAGTCCATAAAATAAAGAAAAGGACAAGAGTGGTGATGTCGATGGGGAGATTAGCTGAGATTAGCTGATAAGATCCCAAAAGGAATGATGCAACTGGTATCAGAATGGTGAGACCACCTTTCAAGTCGATTGATCCCTTGCTTTTTCTATTTCTCTTTTCTTTTTTTCTCTTTTTATTCATTCCCAAGAGGGCTATCTCCCTACTGTACGTACAACGTATGGCTTGAAGCCCATAATCTTGAATTCCTCATCAGCTGACAGACGGTCACCGGGATCGACACAGTGACGTGTGAACTTGCCATCACATTTGGCTATTAGCAGCTAACAAGATGGGTCTTTCGAAGAAAAGCTACTACACCGTACTTTGACATCAGCCTTGAAAGCATGCCATCGCCAAGAACACCACCATGTTATCGTGCTTTGGCTTGCACACTAAATGATACCCCTCACCTGGACAGTTACCCCTGTACGGAGTACTTTGAGACAGATAGCAACCCGCCAACATGGGGGGCATGTTCGGCTAAAGTTGCGACTCGAATCACTCAGAGGAGTGACAATTAACGATCCCAAGGGACAATATACTCGAATGTCGAAGATAAACGGATCAAAGGAAACCCTCGGGTTGGGCTTGGCAGATATATAAGGAGATGGGGACCGCGGTGATTGGTTGATTGCAATACAGAGTCTCGTTCAGGTACCTAGCTCGAAATTCTGTTCAGCCGTGGCTTTTTCTTTAAGCAAAACGGCTGCTTGGTTGTCTTGTTCGCAGGGTCTGATGCTGAAGTAGAGTGAGTAATTTCCAGCTTGGTTGCAGATCTGCAGATCAACCAGAAGGTAAACTCGACACGACTACGACATTTGGATGATGGCAGCCACATAGTTTAGCCTGGTATTTCTCATATCCATAATAGTACACATCGACGGCTGTCTTGTTTTGCTAGAAACTGGCCTCTTTCCCCACGTTCTCAATCACGGTTGAACCCCAAACTGCCTGACATTTAAGGTGTCATGAGATATTTTTAGATTTTTGCCAAGAGAGATATACAGAGAAGTGAAAGATGTCAAACTGGTATCATAGCTCACGGGGTATTTATTAGTCTACTAGAATGTAGCATCTCGAGCCGACGATCAATCCTTCCCAGCCAAAGCCTCTCCCACCCAATCCATCTGCACAGCACTAACTCCGCGCGCATAACTGCGGTTGGTGAACACAAATTCGTTGTACATAATCGCCTCGAGCTTCTTGCCGTAAAGCACACTCGACGGGTGAATGGCGACAGTTTGGTTTCCGACAATCGTACGATAGCTGCCATCGGGCACGAGGCGAGCCGTATTGGTGGCGAATCCAGCTAGGAAACTTCGGAGAATGAGGATGGGTGAGGGGTCATGTAATATGGTATAGTTCAAGGATTCATTGGTGAGTAGCTTGGCCTGTCGACATTGGGTGCGAAGTTGTTTGCGGACGTCCTAGTGATGTTTTGTTAGTTTGCGGTGGCTGGCGTTCGGGAATTATCTACTACTTACCATGACGGATTGCATCGCCCGGTGTGATACCAGGTGTCGCTCTGCCCATGCCTTACGATCGGCCTGTTCCGAGGCATACACACGCACAGTCATCAGCATTGTAAGGTGGTCACCATCGCGTCGGTATAAATCGCGACGGGCGGCTTCTGCTGCTTCCTTCTTCTCTTCTGAGGTGGTGTTCAGGAAAAT
Source organism: Penicillium verrucosum (assembly GCF_028828655.1). NCBI lineage: Eukaryota > Fungi > Ascomycota > Eurotiomycetes > Eurotiales > Aspergillaceae > Penicillium > Penicillium verrucosum. The sequence goes on along the minus strand of NW_026643214.1, from coordinate 262,635 downwards.
ATTCTCCACACTCAGACATGAGATAATATCAATCACATCTAGCAAGCACCCATGTCCGTTCTCGGCAGCTTCCAACAGCACACGACCTAGAGTTGGAGTCAAGGGCAGCTTGGCAATGTGTAGGCCGACAGCGCTGATCTTTCCATCATCTTCAAGGGCATTAATGTTCAATAGCTGCAGAAGAGCTTTCTCAAGTGCTTCCCGTGGTGGGCGGGTCAAGAATGGGAATCCAACAATGTCATCAACACCACGCGCCTTCATGTTCAGCAGGGCTTGGCTCAGATCACAACGCAGAATCTCGGGGGTGTTGGTCTCATCCAAGGCTAGATAGTCTTTCTCTGTGTATAGCCGGAAACATTGGCCAGGAGCCTCACGACCGGCTCGGCCCTTTCGCTGGATCGCAGCTGACTTGGAGATAGGCTTGACTAGGAGCGAGTCAAGACCTAGGCGAGTACGGAATTGCTTGACCTTTGCCTTGCCGCAGTCAATCACGTGCCTTACGCCAGACACAGTAACGGAAGTCTCGGCAATATTAGTGGACAGAACAACCTTGCGCGTTCGTGGTGGAGCGGGGGCGAAGACGCGTTGCTGGGCAGCCTGTGGCAGTGCGGCGAACAGAGGTAGGACCAGAATTTTAGGAAGCGATGGGTCCATGCTCATGGCATACTCATTCACCAGGTGTTCCAAGGCCTCGACGGTTTCCTGACCAGTGAGGAAGACCAGGATGTCACCCGGCATTGGTTCCTTCTGGTGGATCTGGAAGATAATTTTGAGCGCTGCGTCCACGAAGTCATGTACTGGCGCGGGCGAGTAGATAGTCTTGACAGCGAATTGTCGACCCTTAATGCGGCAGACTGAGATATCCTTTGAACTCGAAGTATCCATTTTATCGTCGTCGGCCTCAGCCGCTTCGATAGCCTTTTGTTGTGCCTCCGGCTTTTTCAATCCTTGATGGAAGAAATCCGTTAAACTCTCCATATCAGCCGTAGCACTCATGACAATGACCTTGAGCGGCACACCACCCCGGCCCTCCTTCTTGCCGGATACAAGATTGCGCAGGAATCCAAGTGTCAGATCCACATTGATGCCTCGTTCGTGGACCTCATCGACAACAATAGCGCTGTACTTGGTCAAGTTCGGGTCGTGCAACATCTCCTGGAGCAGCATTCCCTCAGTCAAGAACTTGACCCGCGTACTGGGAGACGTAGAGGTATCAAATCGCACTGAGTAGCCGACCTTGCTAGCAGGCGAATGCGATCCAAGCGGTGTACCCATCTCCTCAGCCACACGGCGGGCCAGCGAAATGGCAGCGACTCGACGCGGCTGGGTGATAGCGATACATCCTCCAACTATTTTCTTTTCCGTCTTTCCATCCCGTGTGATTTGCGTAGGTACGGGCCGACACCAGAATTCGTCTACCAGGAACTGCGGGATCTGCGTACTCTTTCCGCTACCAGTCTCACCGACCAAAAGCATCACATCTTGTTCGCGTAGCAGATCGCGGATCAAATCGGCATTTTCGAATACGGGGAGCTTTCGTCGCGTCTCGAGGAGGGCTTTGGCCTTTTCTCGTAAGGGTGTGAAATTGGTTTTGGTATCGGTGAAGGGTCTCGACTTTGATTTCGGGTATGATTTTGGTGCTGATGTGCCATTGCTTTGAGATGCGGTCTCGGGTTGCTTTTTTGGCACACGGGCTGCTTGATCTATCTCCTTCGCAGGTGCAGGGACTGCCCTCGGTTCATCTTGTTCGGCGGATTTAGAGGCTGCGGGCTCATCGAGCTTTCGCTTCTTGTTTCTCTTTTTCTTGCGCTCTGGTTCTTCTGTGGGTTGGGGGATACTTTGCGCTTCACGACCTTCTCATCGTCCGAGTCTGCGAACACGGTACGGACCTTTTCCGGCATTTTGAGTTGTGGCACGGAAGAATGGTGAGCAGGGACGAAGCTCAAATCTGAAAAATTCGCCTTATCGATAATCCGATAAGAACATCCTTATCAGCATCAACAACACTCCTCGGGCACGTCTACAGATAGTCAGCCCCTATGAGTATATTTGGATTGTTCATTTTTTTGGGTAATATCGTCACATGGTGCAGAAAGCCACACTACATATCTACAACACACAAAGAATAAGTGAAGATATTATGAAGTAGCTTGCTACTGGATGAAATTTGATCTTCGATATCAATTGTATCATCCGGTGACCGTAGCTCGCGCTTCTGCAAAAATCCGTTTTATTTCTTCATCTTGCGTTTCTTCTCGCATTTTCCACTCCGCTGACTGTATCCGGGGTTTGCTCGGCTCGAATTCAGCTTCCATCCAGCCACCCAAATATAATTTCCAGCGGCCCGACTCCATTCTGACGGGATACATATACTCCGGTTTAACTTGATACGCAACTCCCTTGCTGTATAACAACCCGATATAATTTCGTAGAGCCCACTGCATTTCGAGCACTAAATTGTGATCCAAGGCCCGGTCTTTAACACGGAGTAATAGCGGTACCCAGCGGAGGCGCGGCGATTTAATCCGAAAGACTTTACCGCTGGAGTTGGGTTCTGAGACGCGAGGGTGGTCAATTAATCTAGAAGGAATTTGGCGGAGAGTTCTTAATATATGATATTCGCGAAGGGAGTCATCGTCGCCAAACTAAAGACAATCGCCGTGGTTAATTATTGTAGCGGAACTCTTCAAGAGCCGAAGGAGACAAACTTGGCGATGAACAATTTTCCAGTATGACCTAGCAAGGTTTGTAGTGTTTGAAATGGTAAGCATATCGCTAATTCCTCCATGATGGGCGCGTTTGGCTGTATTCCGGTGACCGCGACTTAGTCCCGGTTGCTTCTTAAGTCCCATAGGCGAAGGTTTCCTCTCTGATCCGGCCAGGTGAGCCGATGCGGTGACCTGTCCTGAGCCGATTCCATTGCAAGGAAGCTGCAAAATGGGTTGGAGCGAGAAAAAAAAAGAGAAGGGCTCTAGTGTTGCAACGGAAGGGTCGTCTTCTGGGAGATTCTGTTGATTTGTTTACATAGGTACCGTCTGTAGATTACGTCATCAACAGACTGGGCCAAACATTTGCTAGGGCATGGTTACTACCTTCGCACATGTTGCGACATCAGCCGCCACCTAGGTATAACTCCTCGCTTAGCTCACCATGACCCCGCTACTCATGAACCTGACTGAGGGAGCAGCTTACAGGTCACCTGAGTCCGAGAAATCATTGCCGAACAACGATCTAAAAGAGAAGTCGTAACATCCATCGCCCCTGATAGATGGTTGTCTTCCGCCTGAAGAGCACTTTCACCCGCGCCATGCATGCAACGTGTTCCACTCCATCGTATTCAAAAGAAACTGATTTGTATCCACGTCCATGGAGCTCAGCCCAGGCATGTCGGGATATCCCCAGGGTTCCAAACTTGTGGGCGCCTGATCTCCAGCACCATAAGCCATTCCTATCACATTGGAATCCACCTGAATAGGCATGGACAGGTTGTCTGCATTGAGATGAGAGGTGCCACCAGGCTGCGCCGTGTCTGCATCTTGTCCAAATTTCGACATCATATGCATCAGTTTGTTCCGGATATCCGACACAATCCGCGGTGGAATTAGGGGCATCTCTTCCTGTTTGGCTGCCTGTTCACGTGCCTCCCAAGACTGAAGCACAATCCGAGAGAAGACGATAAATAAGGGACGTTCGTCATCCTTGGCATCCATCATGCGGACCTCGTAGTTGTTGCTCATCACCTCCCACGCCTGGTCTGTATGCTCCTCGACGGGCCTCCTCTTCAAATCTTGCAGTAGGTGGATGTATGCGGGGAAGGGGAAATGGAAGTGAATAAGCCATAGATATCCTTTCGTGAGAGGCGACGTCATAAGGTTGGTATCACATTCCAGCATGCGTAGCGCGTGTGATATGCCGACGTTACGCTGTGAATTTGTCTGCAACACAGCAGTAGCCGAGCATTGGGAGTAGTATTGCAAAAGACGATTTTTGGCGAGATATCCTCGCATTGTCCAGATTGTTATGAAGTGCAGTGGGTTCCCTGGATTGCAGGAAACTAAGTATTTCTCCTCTATCGTCTTCTCCAGCACCAGGAGCTGCTCCGCCTCGTCTACGGTTGTAGATCGAGGGGCTATAGTGTTCAAAAAGGGATTGGTGAGATCGAGATGGAAGGCACTGTGACGAACAAAATCGGAGAGCTCACAACGCACAACAGCGAAGAGCATCTCTGTCGGCCTGTTATTTGATGCGGGTGCGGGTTTAATATCTGGCTGAAGCTCGAAATCACTCACGTTGAGTGGAACGCGGCAGTCCCAGGTAGGGGCTAGCGACACTGTCTTATAGTCGGACATTTCGCAGATACGAGTATCGAAGATGATGAGCGACCACCAAAGTCTTCGACGCATCTCAGCTTCTAGAGCGGAACATTTACCGTACGTTGACTCATCGTGAATACCTATACGCTGACCGATTCGAATAGCAACACTAAGCATTGATGACAGAGATGCAGGATCCGTGTCAGGTCTGATGGACACCTACAAAAATCAGTGACAGTAGATAAATCGACTCGAAACACCTACTAGGTACAGATATAATGCGGTCAATGACTCCCGTTCACTGGAGCCTAGAATAGAACAACCTCGTAACGCTTGTTGACATGCAGACTGATACACTGTCAAGAGATCCTTTTTGGGAGATCCAAAGAAGGCGCTGCATTGATCTTCTGTGAGGCTTAGGGTAGAGACACAGTAGATACTGAACATCAAGGCCTCCAATGTGGGATTGACGTTGGCGATATCACTAGCAGCATCGATGATACGTGTTTGAAGGGTGGGTGTATGCGTTACTTTGAGAAGAGGGTTGACGTTATCCAAGTAGATCTGCCAGAGCCTGAAGATCTGTACCTGAGTCGGATGAAAAGTAGAAAGGTCATCGACATTCCCTACCGGTGAACCGAATAAAAGATGGTCGTTAGTTTTATCTTGAAACATATGGTTCCATGCCTTCCTGATCACGGCGTGGCGCATATCATCGTTGTCGTGTAGGAACCCGTTGTCGATTTCGTCGGCTTCGCCATCTTCGCCGTCATTACCGTCATCATCCTTGGAATGTATAGTCTTTCCCAACTGTGAGTAAGCGTCATAAATCATTCGTAGAGTCCGTCATACCTTTTGACTCATGGCATGCCATATATCGCTACTGCATGATTAGTCATCCCGGGTAATGCCCAGGCGTGTTCAGCAAATGAACAAGAGAGAACCTCGTACAATGATTTAGACTTGACTGTCTTCTTTTCTCTTAATAGGCCAGAATTCGTATCAGAAACAGTGCTTTCCGGCTGGCCACCCTCTGGAATTCCATCTCGCTCATCCTGGCTGGGAGACCTACGGTCTCTAGTAGGCGTGTGGAGAGGGTCGAACTTGATGTTATGCTGGCGCAGCAGGCTCTCATAGTGGCGCAGGCGCGCCAACAGGTCTCTCTCAGCAAACCTCCGGCGTCGCTGGCGGGTTGATTGCTCGCACTGTTCGCCGGCACGCACACAGTTGACGCAAGGGAATGTGCGATCACACTTGATCTTGCGTTGCTGACACAACACGCAGGCCAGCACGCGCCGGGACTTGATATGTTCAGATGGAGAGATTGGTGTCGCCATGGCATGGGACTATTGATTCTATTCCGGCAGCAACGTTGTTTCTAGAACCCGGACCCCAAAACCCGCCTGGGTTGAGGGAAGAAGGCAATCCAAGGGTCTCGGGGAAGTCGGGCTTTATAAGGTCCGAAATCAATGGCGTTTGCTAACCCTCGCACTTTCTAATCCCCGACCATCGTGTTGACCATCTTGCAAAATGCGAAATCACCAACCATGTTTTTCCCCCTGTCCCACAATAAATATGGAGGATATCCTAATTTATTCATTTTGGTCTGGACTATTACCACTCCAGCATTAAGAATTCATCGATCGTGTCTGACTTAGTGGATCTATGAATACCTCAATCGCCATGCCTCCATCACGGACTTTAACCTCTGAGACTACAAAATTAGTTACCGTAGACGCTACCCAGTTGATAAAGCAACATAGTGAGGCGGCTACTGATGAATCTGTCAAAGACGAAGCACCAGCCAAAGCTGGATCCCCTCCAGGTCCTCCGGGCCCCGAGAATCAGTCTACCCTTAGGGTTGTCTGTCTAATTGTATCAGCTTTTGTCGCCATGTTCTTGGTCGCGCTAGACAGAACAATCATCTCGACGGTATGTGTATCATATACATTGGATCCAGCCCAATTGCATCGCTAATTTATAGGAAAATTGTTAGGCAATACCCAAAATCACTGATGAATTCAACTCCTTCGACGACGTTGGCTGGTACGGAAGTGCCTACTTGTTGACATGCTGCGCATTCCAATTGTTGTTCGGCAAGCTCTACAAACTCTTATCCGTGCGAATCGTCTTCCTTGCTAGTATTCTAGTTTTTGAGGTTGCCTCTGCTATCTGTGGAGCGGCTCCGAATTCAGTCGCCTTTATAATCGGAAGAGCGATCTGTGGAGTCGGCGCTGCTGGTATCCTGGCTGGCACTGTAATTTAACTCCATTACCCTGCCTTGGGGGCTAATTGCTGACAGATGGACTCAGATAATGTGTATCATTCATTCCGTGCCTCTCCAGAAACGTCCACAAATCCAGGGACTTTTCGGCGCCCTTTTCGGCATTGCCTCTGTCGTTGGTCCCTTGGTTGGCGGCGCCTTTGTATCGAACGTGACATGGAGATGGTGCTTCTTTATAAATCTGCCAATTGGTGGCGCAGCCATGGTTTTCATTGCTTTCTGCCTCAAGATTCCCAAGCAAGATACTGCAAAGGTATCCTGGAGGGAGAAGCTGCTACAACTGGACTTCTTCGGCACTACACTTCTGGTGGCTGGAGTTGTCTGTCTCATATTGGCGCTCCAGTGGGGAGGCCAGGCATATGCTGTAAGTCATGTGGGCCTTTATTTTCGATCACAGCTAACATTTTGTAGTGGAGCAGCGGTCGCGTCGTGACTTGCCTCGTTCTCATGGCCGTCTTCCTTCCATCTTTTGTCGCTGTCCAAGTCTTCCTTCCAAAGACAGCAACACTCCCGCTGCGCATCTTTTCACAGCGCAGCATCATTTCAGGCTTCTGGCAGACACTCTGCATCGGCTCTGGAAACTATATCTTTGGTATACGCACCCAACCACCAAGAATTATAGTCCTTTACTGACGCCAATCACAGTGTACTTCCTCCCAATCTGGTTCCAATCCATCAAGGGCAGTTCGGCCGTGGAATCTGGCATCCGTCTGCTACCCATGATGATATCGATGGTCGTCGGCTCAATCGGTGGTGGAATTACAAACTCCAAGATCGGATTCTACAACCCACTAGCGATTATCGGATCCTGCATCATGTCCGTCGGAGCTGGTCTCCTCACCACGTTCCAGGTCGACACAAGCGAGGGGAAGTGGATCGGCTATCAGATCGTCTACGGGATCGGCCTGGGCTTATGTTTCCAGGTCCCCAATCTTGCTGCGCAGACCGTCCTTCCGAAGTCCGACGTGCCATCTGGGCTAGCACTGATGCTTTTCGGTCAGATGATTGGGGCAGCCGTCTTTGTGTCAGTTGGGGAGAATATCTTGGCTAATCAGCTCGTGAAGAGACTTTCCGGGCTGCCGGGGTTCAACTCCAACCTTGTCACCTCTGGGGGTGTCACAGGGCTGCTGGATACAATGCCGGCGGGTCTGCACAACACGGTTCTTCATTCTTACAATGACGCCCTGCGGAAGGTGTTTCAGGTTGGCATGGTTCTTTCTTGTTTGACTGTACTCGGTGCGGTTACTCTGGAGTGGAAGAGTGTCAAAACGGGACAGCCGAAGCCCGATGCGGAGAATAAGGGCCAGAGTGGAGAGGAAAGCAGTGCAAAAGCGCTGGAGGGCAAATAGACTGAACGAAGGGGACATTATCTTCTCTGGCTGGTTAAGTTTAGATTGAGATAGGCCATATATAATCCTCCAAGTCCTCGCTTAACTAACTAGCTCAATAGTTAAGTGGACTTGTTATGCATTTAGTGATCCTTAGCCAAGCCCAGACATATTTGCCTAAGACACTAAGACTATATAAACCCTATAACTAAATCTTTTAGAATTAAATCTATGTAAACACCACTGTTGGTCTCAGTGCGGGGCCCCACGGGAGATAAGGTTCTGATAATCCTTATTTAAACTTTGGGTAAAATGGGTACGCCCATGGGTAATTTAACCTGCGCGGGTTACCTGTGTCGGTCCTTCAAGACAAAGCCTGGCCTCACCCGCGTTTTGGCGAGGCCAACGTAAGAGAAATGAATTTAACATCCTGATCCCATTGAATTCAATATAGCTGAACTTTTATAAGGGAATAAATGGGGAATCCAAATACTGATATCAGCACCGAAAGACAGCCCACCTCATTTCTTTATGTATCTAACAAATCATTCATGTAAAAGTCATCAATCATATATCAATCCAAGCCCCAACCACGTACGCGGCGGAACACAAATGCTCGGTCATTTCGAAGACCAAACTCTCCCCAGTCATCCGTCAGTCTGTTGTAACTCCAGAAGCCCTTCCAGGCGAGTTTAGTGTTTTTGGATGGGTTAGGAGGAGCTGGCCCGACTTGAGCGGATTTGGGTACGGTCGAGGAACGTAGCGATAGATGCATCGTGTAAACGTACTTAGGATCTACACCCTCTGTTTCAATGATGAGATCCCGCTCATCCGAAAGAAGCGATTTCTGATCGGATGCTAGGTCCGGCTTCCAGGCTGCCGCGGGGATTTCGGGAGTTTCGGATGTGTCAACGGGCGAGGCCAAATGCCACCGGCCTCGAAGGCCGTGCTTCAGTGTATTCATGGCGATGGGTGGTACGGCATCCGTAACACCAGAGATGGTATGGCCCGCATCAGAGGGACGTCGTTGATGTTTTCGATGTGCTGGGGTGCGCGCCGACATTACATTCTCTTTGCTGATGTGGGGGACCACATCGACTGGCTCGGTTGAAGTGAGCAGTGAGATTACCGAGCCATCCGGGTAGAACCGCAGATAGCGGTAGTAAGTCACGATATGGATTGGACTGTTCCACGACAGATTCGAGTATGCAGATGCTGCACCAGCCCGAGTGTAGTTGACTGTACTAATGTAGATTCCCGTGAACCGAATTCGAGGAAGGGACTGGAACACTTGGCTCCATGAAGACAGCGGCGAGGGAATTTCCACAGGCCCATCCTTGGGAAACGGAGTGTATCGCGGCGCAAGCGTGTAGATCGGTTCCCCATGCAGGTCGCATGCAAAGTCATAATGCATTCCCTCGAAGCCGAATACTCGATCTTGACAGATTCGTCTCCAGATATGCTGCTCGTGGGCGAAATGGTACGCCATCCGCTTGCAGACCAGTGCCATCCGACCGAAGGCCGATGGGTCATCCATCGCCACATGTCGCAGGATCTCCACCAGAACTTCCGACGGTATGGTGGCAATTGGACAAGGCGGCGGTGGTGTGTTTTCGACGATAGGGTCCAGTTGTGAAATCGGGAGGTGTGCAAACGATGCGATGAGCTCAGGTGTCGGGAGGATCGGTATATCTGCGGGCTGTTGGGTCCCGGCGATAGGGCCAGTAGGCGCGGGCAGATTCGGCCTTTTCCATACATGGGCATAGTGCTTATTCCGGTAGGACTTATCGACCGAGGAATCTAGCTAAACGGAAATCAGTATTCGGACCGCAAATGCCATTTGAAGCGATGAAAACTCACCCGATATGCCTTTCGGTAATGCGACAGACTATCTCCCAAGTTTCCTTCAGCCTCCTTCTGGACCGCTCGTTCAAAGTGCTCCAGTGCAGAGGTGGGTTCTGCTACCTCTCGACGTGAGAAGTCATCTTCGGGTGGCTCCACGCTCAGCTCCCCAACTTGTTGGGCCAACTCATCGGGGTCAAAGGAAGCTAGCGGGGGGCCCTCCTCCTCAATCTCTTTCCGGTGAGATGCCTCATGGCGTGTGGGCGGAAGACGAGCGGAAGGCGGGGCAGTGGGAGTCGGAATTGCAGGAGCAGGGGGGGGCAGCTTTGGGTCTTGATCGACGAGTGACCTCCTCGCGCCACTGTTGACGGAACGATTCGAGCTCGTCGTTATCATCCATGGCGTGGTAGTAGGACGTTCTCCCAATGCCTGGATGTCCAAGGGTGTCTCCAAGATGACACACGCCGATCTCGGGCAGGCTTGGCATCCCCCCAGGGTCCACTTCTCTCTTCTTTTCTCTCCTCTTTTCTCTCCTTGAGTTGAACAGAATTCCTTTGCAATACCAACCAGGCTTAAATTGGACTTTTACTAAAATGGCAGAGTGAATCGGTTTATTGGCTAGTTTTCCCTCCATATATCCTCCGTTAATCCACCGGTAGTCTCATTTTGTTCACTTGCTTGCCCTCGAGAACACACCATGTAAATATGAGTTCCATCCTTCGCCATGCGCGAATATAATAATCGGGCTATATTCTGCTCTTCAGCAGTGGTGCCAACTGGTTGGGTGGTATGGGTGCCTCCCCGGCGATGTCTCCAAAAGAACGAATGTATGGGTTGTGGGAACTCTGGTGTTTGAGAGGACAGTGAATGTATCGTGAATGTATTTATTGTGTATACCGCAAGACCTACAGTCACGTCTTGCGAGATTGGGGTATTTATCTTCAGAAGATGAAGTGGAGTGAGAATGAACAAGTAACTTATACTAACACTTCGACATAGAGATCAACCATTTGTAGTGATACATATCCCCTCACTAATTACAACAAACACGAGAGCTTAATGAATATCATTCGATGCAGGAATATCAGGTTACGGAATCCCAGACTGTATGGGAATAGTATGATTAAATTCATTAAGCAATTGTATATTTGAAGTGTATTGTTAAATAGTGAATTGTACAACATAGATATATATATATTGATGTTCGGTGGGTAATGCTTATTTTCCAGAACTATAGCGGAGGGTAAATCGATGTACTACATAGTACACTTTCTCATATGATAGACATTATAGACATTATAGACATTGTATTGCTTTTTTACATTCTCAGCTATACAAAGGCGATATACGACATAGTAGCAAAGATTGCACCATGCACCTCGATATCTCCATGGAGTAATGTTCTGATACCATCCTGCTAAAAAAGAATATATTCTAGGGTGATCCGGAAATATGCAAATACACATGGGCTTTGGTAGTTGCTCTGAAAAGAATGAGATTTGGTCGCATTCCTTTGGATTCTATCCGTGCTGTTACATTTAAGTATAGTTGTTGTCTTGGCGAGGTTCTATAGTTTTGTTGTTTTATGTCTCCGAAAGAATGAAGGCGCTACTTGGACACCTTTGTTTGCATTCCACACTCAGGCACCCCCTACATTAGTCTGTTTTCTTAGCCCAACATGTGAAATGAATGGCTTCTCCTTTGTTGGTATTGAAAATTCCTCAACGGTACCGTAGGATAAGATCTTCTAAGGGGTCAGAATGTACATTATTTCTCTGAGAATAACATTGTTACACTGGACGATCTGTGAGGGAGTGAAGTACAAATATCAACCTAATCCTTAATCCTTGCAAACTAGGTCTTTCCTTGCGATCATTCTACCAAAAGCTTCATCATCATCATGAAGGCGACAACGGCAGCGTCGGTTTTGGCCCTAATCTGGGAGGGAGCTACAGCTCAAGACTACAATGCTGCACCCCCAGATCTCGCAACTCTCCCCGCACTCTCCTTGTTTGAGACTTGGAGGCCACATACCCATGTCCTCCCACCCTACGGCCAGATCGGTGACCCATGTGCACACTACACTGATCCCGAGACAGGCTCTTTCCACGTTGGGTTCCTCCACAATGGTACTGGAATTGCCGCTGTCCAGACCGATGATCTTGTCCATTATTACGATGTGAGACCTAATGGCAACTACTCCATCGTGGCCGGCGGTCCCAATGACCCCCTTGCCGTTTTCGATGGCTCTGTCATCCCTAGCGGAGTCGATGGGAAACCGACACTTTTATACACCTCCGTGTCGGCCCTACCAATCCACTGGACGCTTCCTTATGTCCGAGGAAGTGAATCACAATCTTTGGCGGTCACCTACGACGGTGGAAAGAACTTCACCAAGCTGGATATCCCTCCTGTTATTCCGGAGCCACCAGCAGACGTGGACGTAACGGGTTTCCGCGACCCTTTCGTATTCCAAAATGCGGAACTCGATCAAACCCTTGGTAGTGCCGAGGGTACCTGGTACACCATCATTTCAGGTGGCGTTCGTGACGTCGGCCCTGGCTTGTTCCTCTACCAGAACACCAGCCCCGACTTCGAGCAATGGGAGTATCTTGGTGAATGGTACAATGAGCCGGCCAACTCAACCTGGGGAAATGGCGACTGGGCTAAGACCTTCGGCTACAACTTCGAGACTAGCAACGTCTTCGGTCTCACCAGTGAGGGATACAGCTACAACGGCAGTCCTTTCCTAACCATTGCCGTGGAGAGCTCACTCGATCCCATTCAGGACTCGGTATCCTCACTCCATGCCCAGCTCTGGGCAGCAGGCTCAATCGAAATCCCTGAGGGTGAAAACGTGACATTCAGCCCTAATATGGTTGGTGTATTTGACTGGGGCTTGGCTGCCTACGCAGCCGCCGGCAAAGTCGTACCCGCATCTTCCCAAGCCTCCACTGCGAGCGGCGCCCCGGATCGCTTTATCAGCTACGTCTGGTTGACTGGAGATGTTTTCGGAGGAGTTGTTGGCTTCCCAGCTGAGCAGCAAGGATGGCAAAACACCCTGTTGACCTCTCGCGAGTTGTACCTCAAAACCATCACCAACGTGGTCAACAACGATCTCGTCGCGGAGACTGGATCGTGGCGTTTGGCCACTGGCTCCGACTCACTCGGCAACTGTGTTGAGCTCGAAACACTTGGAATCGAAATTGCCCGGGAGACATACGACGCTATGACGGCTGCCCCTAGCTTCACCGAACCAGACCAGACGATCACTAGTGCCGGTGTTACTCCCTTCACTCGCTCCCCGGAAACTAAGCACTTTATCCTCGAGGCTGAGATTAGCTTCAACGCCCGTGCTTCTGACCTGCAGGCCGGTTTCCAGATCCTGGCAAATGAGTTTGAGTCCACCACCATCTTCTATCAATTCTCTAACGAGTCCGTCATGATCGATCGCTCCAGAACGAGCGCCGCTGCAGACACGACCACCGGTATCGATGCATCACCGGAATCTGGCCGTCTTCGTCTGTTTGACATCAACGACTGGTGTTCGTTCAAAGACAACAATGGTGGCCACGGCGGCCAGGGAGGCCACGCCGGAAATGGCCACCACAACTGTGGTGGAAAGGGCGAGAAGGGTGAACATCCCTCGACTAGCTGCCAGACCGGCCCTGCGTCCGGAAGCGATGCCCAGACCTCTTACTCCACTGAACTTGGTGGGGAGCACATTGAGACTCTTAGCCTGACTGTTGTTGTTGACAACTCCGTCCTGGAGGTTTACGCCAACTCTCGCTTCGTGTTGTCTACCTGGGTCCGGTATGTTTCCCTTATCCTTTCGCTTTCAATTTTCCCTGAACGTAAACTAACTCTATGACAGTCCTTGGTACCAAAACTCGACTGAGATTCGCTTCTTCCAGAACGGAGAGGGTGAATCGTCTTTCAGCAACATTCGTGTTGCCGATGGGTTGTACGACGCTTACCCAGAGAGACCTCAGTGAATTATGCAGTATGACTTGGTATTTTAGCAGGATATTTGCGTTCGGTCTTCCCGGCCGAAAGAAACAGAGGAGAAGAGATATTGATCGGAAGGGACACGCTCTTATACGTAGTTACTACTAATATATGATCAATTAATTTATGAGATAGTGAATTGAATGAGTTCTTCTATGGAGGAAAATCTTTACCATGTGCTCCGACATAATCCTTCAGCGCCAACCCTAATTCCCATACAATGAATTTAGCAATGTCCGTTATTAAACCCAAACCCAACCCACCCTGAAGCCTTCGTTGGTTATACCTACAACGTAGGTGCTTTGAAGAGTTATACCTACAACATAGGCCCCCTTCAAAGCCAAGTTGGAGAAACAGCCAATCAGATACTGGAATTCCTTTAATCGACCCCACTCCCATCAACTGCCCTTTTTGGAAGTGAATATTGCCACAACAGCCCTGAAGACATATTGTAATAAGAACATTTTATCCACTATTTCCCCTCTTAGGAACTTGAATAGAGAGAGTCTAAGGGTTGATAATCCACCGGATAACTCTCTGGGTACTTTAGGATGGGATGAAAAGTTTTATCACAATTAATTTGCCTTCGATCTAGTATATTAGGTTAACCTCCGACCTTTTTTTGCTTGTTCCCTCTTATATCATTACATTCCTTTGCTTACGCTATTGTCTTCTACCCGATTCCCAACAAGGCACCTCTTCAACACCTTTACTTTCATCCTCAGTCATGAGCGGGACACAAGTGGCTCAAAAGCTGTTGCAGGCCGCCCATGTAGCTCCAGAAATCTTCCAACTGCGACCGGATTACCGCGCCCTATTAATGGTAGTGGAGGGTATTCCTCCCGGCCCAAGCGATGATTCCAGCGAAGCGCTTTTGAAAGAGGCTGAAAACTCCATCAAGGACAAATTGTCCAATTGTCCCGTTACCGAACTCCCACACATCGCCGCATGGCGCGAAGCCTACAAAGGCTTTGGAGCCAAACCCCAAAAAACGCGAAACAGCCTCGAGGCTCTGACTCGCCGCGCGCAGGATGGCTTGCCACGAGTCAACCGCCTGACCGATATCTACAATGCCATCTCTGTCAAATATCAGATCCCGTTCGGAGGTGAGGATCTCGACAAATACGATGGATCGCCTTTCCTAGTTCGCGCTACTGGTAAAGAGGAGTTCGAAACTTCTTCCGGAGGGAAACCTCAAACGGAACTTGCAGCGCCTGGGGAGCCAGTTTGGTGTGACGATAGTGGTATCACTTGCCGTCGTTGGAATTGGCGACAGGGTCCTCGGACTGCGTTGACCGATGATACTTCGCGGGTTTTGTTCATCCTCGATGCATTAGAGCCGCTGACTGACGATGTTCTGGCTCAAGCTGCCGATGAGCTTGCTTCGGCTTTGGAACGTCTATCCCCAGAGGTACAAACAGTGCGCCAGATTATTGGCCCTTCGGTTTGACTACTCGTTGATGACTGTTCAAATGGTGTGAGAATTGTCTGTCAATGAAAGAATATGTGCCCTATATAAATTGTGAGAAACATGAGGATTGATTTAAGAACCCGGTAGTGGAGCATGTAGGTGTCAGATGTGTTATATTCAGAAGCCAATGTTAGTGCTGGTCAACCTTATTTCAGGTCTCAAAATCATAAATCAGTGAAAAATGCAAGTATGTTGTAGCAAAGACGGGCAGTTAAACTGTGGCTATGGCGACCACACCTTGAACCGGACATCCATTTCATCAGGCGCCGTCTCCTCCGGGACAAGAGTATCCCAGAGAGTAGAAAAATTCTCAACCCTTCTTATCTCCGTCGTCATTTTACTAACTACCCCCGGTATAACTTTGTACTATATGCTATATCTCCAGGGCATAATATACATATCGAATACCCTGCGGTGCTGGTATCTCTACCCATCTTAAATATCTCTTTGGCGTCTACCAACAGACGCGCGGGAAGGAACCACCAGAGTGCCTGGAAAGCGGGAACCACTTCTCGACCAGCTGGCTAACATCGCCCAAACCAACTACGACCAGCTATTTACGGGACTTACTGTCGTTGGTGGCTAGTTTAAATGATAATATGGAATCGGATATCGTTCGACTTGTGTTGTGAGGTCGAGAAACGTGCCTACTTGAGTTTATATATCATAGCTCTTTATTTATGCTATGGTTATCCAGTTGCACTACAACAGTCTACGTCTACCTTATAAAGATTCACCCACCCCTAAACTAGCGGCCAAGAGATCTGCTACTTTTCTTCAGATTCAATTTCGGTTCAATTTAGATTCACTTCAGATTCACAACTGTTCGACGGGTGGCACCTGGGCAGCTGCGTCCGCAGGCGGCCGAATCTTTGGCGATACTGCGATCTCTCCGATGTGCCATCCTTCATGCTTGATCTTCGCTTGCCTCATCATCCCCAGCAACGGCCCTGCAAGTCAACAGGAAGGAGCCTCCCACCGAAAGCCCTCCTTAGGAAGGTGCCCCCAGCTTCAAGTCAATGATTGAGGCATATAATGCCAAGCATCGCAGTCAGAATTGCTTCGGTGTCCAATAACACACCAATGGCGATCGTTCCACTCGGTTGTTGCTGCACATTTGTTCGGCTATATGCATGGCCAAGGAACAATGGATGCTATTTTTGGAAAAGGGGGAGACATCTTTTCTTCGCACAATGGACTTCTGGTCAGTCTAGAGTTTGAAAACGCTACTTCGATAGTGGGAAAATGGCCATTGTGCCAGACGTTGGAGAAAACGGCGGGCCCTGGGTGATGCTGCATTCAATGAGTTGCAAACTCCGAGAACTCAACATGAAGACTTTGGACCAGGAGTGGAACAAGCTCGACGACATGGTTGACGATAAGTCAGGTTTGACCTACAGACAGCTTGAGGATCTGACATCGGCCTGACCCGTTAGTTAGTTATCTAGCCTTTAACAGATAGACAATACATCATATCTATCTTCCCCCAGCTTTCGGTGCTTACAACGAAGGGCTAGTTAGTTAAATGGGCAGTATGTATGCTGCAAAATACGAAGATGGGAGATTGCCTCTCAAGGAAGAAGGTTGGAGTGTGGAAATATAACTACTTATGGAGGCTCGGTTTTTATACTTAACATATATATCTATTCACACCTATTCATGCCTATTAATCCATGATAGATGGATACTCCAACTCTTCAAAATCTACAGATACCCCATTATACAAGCTCCACTATCGATCTTCCCTTTGGTTGAGCCGAAGTAGCCTGTTTTGTCTCATGTCCGACCTCGGAGATCAGATCAGATTGATAAGCCCAAGTGGGAAAAAAAAGGCTTAAAAAAAAAAAGAAATAGCCAGGTCAAGTAGTCAGTAGTCATAGAACAGTAGTCATAGAACGAAACTCATTAAAGACGAACAAAATACTAGAAGTTGCTCAAATCAGATCCTTCCAGTGTCTTCAGCCCCTCCAAATCTCTCCAACTCACATCCAAATCTCCCCCAAAACGCTTATCTCCGCCCACCGCCACCCGCGAAACCCCGAAAAACTTGCTTTTCCCGGTGACGCATCCTTTTTCCTTTCAACACAGGCGCGGAGAACTCTGGACTGTTTTCTTTTGTTTTCTTTTTTTTCACCATCGAATTGATTGAATGCCGCACGTGGAATTTGCTTCAGGCGACGCCACTGGCAATCAGTTCGGCACAGACTCAAACGCCTCGCTAGGGACATCATGGACAGCACAGTTTGAAGATTCTACAATGGCCACTACATCGGCGACAGACTCTCCTCCCCCACCCAAGAGCCCTGTCCCAACAGATAACATTACTCCTGCCCAGCGGATGGTGTCTGCGACCGCCGGCAATGTCTTAACAGGTCTTCTAGGTAAGTCGGAAGAGCTCCCGATCCTTGGAATCCCGAGTACTAACAGCTCGCAGTGACACCCTTGGATGTTGTACGAGTCCGTTTACAATCACAATCCCAGGTCTACAACACTTCACCCTTTACCTCCCACACCACCCAAACCTTGAAAAACCTCCCTCCAAACCTCGGTATCACATCCTGTTGTCGTGAAGTATTCTGGGTCGGAAACGATGCCCAGATGTGCATGCTAGGATCTCAGGCGACCGTGGTCGGAACCCATCCACACCCGGCGATTGATTGCGCCGTCGAAGAAACACAACGGCGAACATTCACATCCACTCTCGATGGGCTACGGAAGATCGCACGCAATGAAGGAACATTGACACTGTGGCGAGGGTTGAGCCCGACCCTGATGATGGGAATCCCGGCCAATGTCATCTACTTTGCTGGCTATGACTGGCTGCGCACAGATGAACGAAGTCCCATCAAGCAGCGCGTGTCTGATGGATATGCGCCCTTGATAGCTGGATCCTTGGCTCGTGTCGCGGCTGCAGCCGCGACCAGTCCGCTGGAGATGTTCCGGACGCGTCTCCAGGCAACTCCGGGGACAGGCGCGGGCCATTTCAAAGCCACAGTGCAGGATTTGTACCATATGACACAGGCAAGGGGATATAGCTCACTCTGGCGAGGGTTCACTCTTACCATGTGGCGCGATGTTCCTTTCTCCGGGCTTTACTGGTGGGGATACGAGGAGGTGAGGAAGGCACTGGTCGCGGCGCGCCAGAAAGCCCCTCATCTATCGGGCTCGGATCATGAGCCCGAAGAATCAAGTCTCCAAGCTTTCCTCGATAGCTTCATCTCCGGAGGTGTTTCGGGTTCTTTAGCGGCACTTGTTACTACTCCGTTCGACGTTGGTAAGACGCGACAGCAGGTTTTCCGACATTTGGACGATGTCCCTCTCACTGGCGCCCCCCGCACGGCATTACCCCTCGGCATCTTGGCGCCAGAACAATTATCCTTACCAAAATTCCTCATGCACATCTTCCGTGAAGAAGGTACCGCTGGTCTATTCCGTGGTTGGACGGCACGATGTTTAAAAGTTGCCCCGGCCTGCGCTATCATGATCTCAACCTATGAGCTTGGAAAGCGCATGGCCCGCGAGGTCAACGAACGGCGACACTCCGACGCATAATCTCCCCTTTTGTACAATTATAATATATATGCGCTGTCTCTCTGTCTCTCCACCTTCGTTTTTGTTATGGCGTTTCTGATGATACCGCATGAGCCGAGTTATAGAGTCGTTTGCATTTGCATTTGGAATTTTGGGTGTTTCTATGTATATACATTAATGGAAATCTCTCTCTCTGATATATAATAATATCGATATATCACATATAATACATATAATACATATATATGTAAAGCTCGTATGGCAAGACCTTGACTCACAACACAGCCCGAGGGCAGAGAGTATCAGCGGGCAAGCTAAGGGTGTCGGGGCGTGATCATCCGGACCCCAACATGAGGCTGAAGTGCGCCCCCTGATTTGTTGACATTTAAGAAAGGTCAGATTGCCTCTCGACTTGGTCCCTGCTATTTTCCCCACGTTTTGAATCCTATATTCAACTGGAGTCGCCAATATGACTTCGCGACCACCCGTGACCGGCCACAGTCACTCATGGTTCGAGCATATTGCTGTCGCAACAGATACTAATGTTGAGTAAGTGCGTATTCCATATTATCATATTCAGATACTAACTTATTGCACAGTATTGTTGCTGTGCCGCCTATCGGCGCCCATCATAGAAAGACATGGATAGCGCATGGCGCGACATCCTGGCTTGATACTGAACTACTACGGCATATTCCTCGAGCGCGAGTCCTGCTGTATAAATATGGAGACCTGCGTGACGATAAAATCGACACCTTGGGTGAACGACTGTTGAACCAACTACGTAGTGAGCGGAAACATGAGGTATGTTATCATCTTCTCTTTTCATAACTACATAATTATGAAGAATTTACTAAAAGTCACCAGCCAAGTCGACGTCCCATCTTTTCATATGCCATAGCACCGGCGGTCTTGTTGTGAAAGCAGCCCTAGCCTTGGCATCACGAGAGCCAAGCCAGTCGATCTTAACCAGCTGTCATGGCATCGCGTTCTTTGCAACTCCCCACCAAGGCTCCACGTATCTCTCCGCCGATGAGTATGCTGCCAGTATTCGCCATCTCCTCCACCTAGAACATGAGACTCCTGCAGCGCTCAGGAAGCAATTGCGTCCACGTCAAGAGCGGCTATGGCATCTGTCAAACCAGTTCAAGACCCTTTCGGCCGATATGAAGGTCTGGTCTTTTCTTGAAACTGTGGATTCCACTATGTGTGTAGTCGACGCTGAAACAAATAATGTACTCGAGTTCCATGTTCCCATCACTTCCATTCGGTCGGGTTTGTTAGATATTGAGCATGAACAGGAACTACCCATGGCAACAGACCATACGGGAACGGCAAGTTTCCATGGCCAGGAGTCCACACGAGATAGATTTCTGCAGGATCTCGATGATGCTGTTGACATTGCAGTTGAAATCTCAAAGCGCGAGGATACGCCGTTGGGCGTAGAACAGAAAGTCATGGTCCAAATTAATGGCTTCTTTGAGGATACTGCACTGGGCCTCAGTGACGAAACTCCCCTTAAGCTGTGGTCGACCACAGTCTCCTTGGAAGACTACCTCTCTCGGGGCCCATCGGTTTGCCTTCGGGAGAGACTTGGCCGAGTCCAGCCCAGTGGCGTGGACGATTCGTCAATCAGCAGTTTTGACAGTCCTCGGTCATCATACATTGCTCCTGGCTCGGATCCACATGACCACCATCATGACCACCCTGACGAGAAGCCAAGGCCTCTTCGAGCTCCTCTACCCTACAGGCGAAGCTTCGATGATCCATCCGGTCCGTCTCCGAAGATCCATATCACCGAAGCAGAGAGGGAGGGCTACTTGAATGACTCACGAAGTGACACCCCTCCGCCGGAGGAGCAGAAACGAAAGAGTTCACTCACCAAGGCGCTTGGCTTAATTCCACTCAAGCGATCTCATCGTAGAAGTGCTTCTGACAGCAGCTCCCAGGGAAGTATTGAACGGCCACCTTCGTAAGAAAACCACAGTCCGACGCTTGAGCCGAAACCCTAAGCTAATAGATAATAGAAGTTCTTCTACCTCTCAGCCAGTGCAATCGCCATTCCTGGCAATACCCAAGTCTACTCGCGATCGTATCAACCAGAATGCCGACATACCGGATATACCGCGAGCAGTTCCGCGTTTCGATCGGCCTGAAGCTGATACTGAGAAACTGATGTGGATCCATGTGCCGTACACGCATACTGGTTGGGTATCCCAAGTCATCCGCCGAGCATGTCAGGATAGACAAGAGCCTAATTTGTAGGGCATATGAACTCCATAGATACATACCTCTGTATGTTGCTGACTACCTTTGCAGTGTTCGGAAATTTATCAACGACGAAAATTGGTATCTCCGGCTTAATAGGGCTCGTCACCTCGAGCCTCATGCACGTTTCGTCAAGCCCGCATGCATCCACTCAAGACAAATGGATATCCCACAGAGCCCGTCTGATGCTTCGGAGGATCCTCAACTCGCTCTATATGTACGTTCCAAACCATCCATATCAATACCAACGCTGACATCTATTCCTATCAGGCTCCCTACGTTAGTATTTCTTCTAATTAACCAAGTTTCCTTCTTCCGCACTGTACTAACACACCCCAGCTCCACTGGGATACATACCGCAACCTAATCCAACGACGCAAAGTAGTCGAAGACCGACTAAACCAAGGCCGATCGAGACCCGTCCCAGGCCGAATCTCAAAAGCAAGCCTGGAAGCCCAACTCATCTGGACCTATCTCGGCTGCGAGCCCCCGGTTCATTTCCGCCGAACACTCGATCAATACGGATATCCCAATCTGCGGTCGACTATCGCTCGTGACGACGACCAGATGCTCTGGAAACGTACGCGCAGACCGGCACGCATTGACGAACAGCTTAAAGAGTATTTGCAATCTGCACATGATGACCCCGAGAACGAGGAGAATGTTGGAGAGTTTATGGATGGGAATGTTCTGATGGTTGATCAGCTCTGGCTTTGGATCCTTGACCAGAAGACTGTTGTTACTTTCTTTCCGAATCAGGAGGCTACGACCTCTGAGGGAAAGCTTTTTGAACAGTCAAACTTGCATAGTAGTATTTATAATGAGTTGAATGGGGATCTCTCGCGTCGCTTCGAGACCGCTGGGGACTTGGCTGCTCTCATTATGCTGCATGCTGTCACCGTGCTGCTGGACAAGACTCTGAATCATGATCTGCAGGTATTGCGCATCTTTGAGGAGTCTATCAGCATATTGGTAAGAGTGACCCTTCTTACTCCCCTCTCAGAGTGCTGTTTTTAACAAAATCAGACCGAATCCGTCACCAAATCCTTCAAGCGCTTCCGAAATAGAGGCTTCACAAACCGCCCAGCGGATCATGACCGTACCTCAGACGGCAAGATCATGACTGCCGCCCAACAAGACTACAAAGAACTGCAGGTTGCTCGACGAAACCGGGAAGACCTCTCCGTCCTGCTTGAACTACGCGACATCGAAGATGAGCTATCCACCATTTTAAAGCTACTTGAGCAACAAGACGCCGTTATTAACAGTATGGTCAAATACTTCGATAACAGGGGGATGGTAAATCATTCCTCGATATAGCACAACAGCGGATCGACGAGTATCGTTCGCAAATCAACGATATGAAAGAAAACAGCCATCTGACACAGAAAGCAGTGAGTTCTACCTCCCTGCTTACTATTCTCAAATGCTAACAAGTAAGGTCGAAACTCTCCTTGATCTCAAACAGAAACAGGCCAATGTCGACGAAGCCAAAATGACTCGCTGGCAAGCTGAAGTCGCTCAAACGCAGTCGCGAGCAGTGATGGTCTTCACCATATTCAGTGTTGTGTAAGTCGATCCATGACAACCTCAATAACAATTTCTGACGGTCCAAGGTTCCTCCCTCTATCCTTCTTTACCTCCTTATTTGGAATCAATGCCCGGGAATGGAGCGGCGAACAGACAAACCCAACCCTAGGAGAAATGTTCGAGATCGCAGGTCCGTTTCGTTGCAAAACACTAACTATATCAATACAACAACTAACATTCTCCAGCCCCGGCTTCCTTTGCAATTATCTCTCTCTCGCTCTTCGTTGCTTTCAGTGATACACTACGCGACATCGTATCGAAAACGCACAAGATCGGCGTGGGATTATGGAAAGAATTCATCGTCCATCCGGTTAAATCGTACTTGTGGGATTCTGCTACAAGTAGAATGGATGTTCATGTTGTGCCTGAGGATTCTGAACTTAGGAAACGCTTTGATGAGTACCTGGGTTATGGGAGGAGGAATATGCAGCGTGATGAGGATATCTGGCAGCGGTGGCAGGGGGGTCCGATTGCTGGGGTGAAGGGGGTTAAGAGGGAGAAGTCTCAGGTGAAGCCTGGATTGAATCGGAGAGGTCGTGGGGAGGTTTAGTTTGTATATTCTTGCTTTTTGGCATGGTTTTGTCTTTTTGGTGGCTGTTTGATATCCCCTGCATCTTGTATTTTATATCTTGGTTTTTGTCATATATGCGAGAGCTTATACCTTTTCCTGTAGTCTCACACGCTCTAAGAGATCCAACGTAAATTCTGAATGGGCAGAGGATATACATATCTCTCTCGTCTCAAGGGACAAAACGAATCTTGAAAATAATTTGGTTCTCATTCTCAACACGTATATATTCGTGTACTGAAGGATATAAGTAACCATGAAGACAACGGAAACACCGCTAGACATGATTTGAATTTAGTTCATCTCGCGTGCTAAGAAGCCAAACACCGTGATGTAGATAAGGGAAAAGAAAATGGGTAACAGACTGCTCGACATGGGGTATTTCAAAGATACATAAGTTCAAAAGCAAAATGTTGAAGTTCATAACCAACCCATAGACGTATGCAGGTTGCGAGAATAAGGATACGCAGGTTGTTTGGGGTTGGAACGGTGTAAGGAGACTCCAAGCTCGTTCGAAGGAAATAGACTCGACTGGATAGCCATCAACATCAGTTTTGTAGGCAGTAAACAAGCGCTCGACGAAAATCCAATGGTGGGATAACTGGGCAAGGAGCCGGTATCTCCATATTTTCATCCCATATATCAGAGTGCTCTTCATCCCTCAATAGCAGGCAGTGAGGCAAGATTCATAGCTGAGCACTTCAAGATAGTCTGCATCATGCGACCAGAGTCCAACGGCTTAGACAAGTAATCATCCATGCCAGCCTGTATGCACTTCTCACGATCTCCAAGCATGGCATGCGCAGTGAGTGCAATGATCGGCGTGCGAGGGAGTCCATTCATCTTCTCATACTGTCTGATATTCCCTGTGGCCTCGAAACCACCCATAACGGGCATCTGCACATCCATGAGGACCACATCGTACCGGTGATGCTTGACCTCTTTCACGGCTTGCAGGCCGTTTTCCACGACCGTGACATTGTGGTTGAATTTTTCAAGTATTCGGACGGCCACCTTTTGGTTCACGTCGTTGTCCTCTGCTAGAAGGATTGCTAACGAGCGCGTGTAGCCTGATGGGGTGCGGGTTGCGCGGTTGCCGAGGGCGGGAAGAATGCCGTTCCATAGATCGATGGGCCGGCAGGGTACGGTTATGTAGGATGCTATACCGAGTTCACCGGCTGCTCTAAGAGCTAGGGATACAGTGTGCGCTGTGATGACTAGCGGAATGGGTTGGAGGTCTGGGTAGGCTCGGAGCTTTGCGGCGATCTCCAAGTTTTCGATAAGGATTGCGTCGAAGGTGCTGCCCCAGTTACTTTTGAACTGGCCACACTCTAACTGCTCTTCCTTTATAATGACTAGCTCTAAGCCGAGCTCAATAAGCACTGAGGCTATTGGGAAGTCGCGCGCAAGACCGTGGTCAAAGAAGAGAATGCGCCGGCCGCGGTGGGGAGCGAGCTGCTCTGTAAAGCTCGACGGTGGCTGAGCTAGCTTCACTCGGCATGTAAATGAAAATGTGCTGCCTTCTCCCATGTTTGAGGTCACCCAAATATCACCGCCCATAAGAGAAACAAGCCTTTTTGAGATTGCTAGGCCTAAACCTGTCCCGCCAAAACGACGGGTCATCGATCCATCAGCTTGTTGGAACTTGTCAAAGATCAAGCCAAGTTTGCTTTCATCAATTCCAATTCCAGGATCTGAGACAGAGAATTGGAACGCTGTTTCGTCGGAAGCGCACTTCTCGTCCTGTGCGTGCTTTACTGTGACTCGGATCTCGCCGTGATCTGTGAACTTGATGGCATTGCCGACTAAATTCAACATGACCTGCCGTAGTCGGTATGCGTCTCCTATCAGATAGTCTGGTACTTCTCCATCTACTGTGTAGACTAAACCCAATGCCTTCTCGTTGGTTTCCACTGAGAGGGCTTTCAGTACACTGAATACTGTTGCGCCAAGACTGAACGGCGTCTTTTCGATTATCATATGGTTAGCCTCAATTTTGGAGATATCAAGGATGTCGTCAATGATGGTCAAGAGAGAAATGGCAAGATTGTGTACCATCTTCAGAGTCTCTCTTACGGGAGCTTGGAGGTCGTCAGTGTCGAGTGCTAAGCTCGACAGCCCAATTATGCCATTCATCGGGGTTCTAATCTCATGGCTAGATTCTGGTTAGTACAAGACAAAATTGGAAGCCAGTGAGACCGGGTGGGGATTAACATACCTCATATTAGCCAAAAATTCGGATTTACTCCGATTTGCCAGCTCTGCTGCTTCACGAGCAGCCGTATTGCGCTGAATGCTGTCGCGCAGACTTGATATCATCTTATTGATCTTTTGTTTCAGATCGTCCATTTCTCCAGAGGCTGACACGGTAATCAATTTTGTGAAATCTCCACTCATCGCCGCCTCAGTGATCTCACCAAAGGCACGAACCTGGGAGGTCAGATTGTCCGCCATCGTGTTGACATCTTCACTGATCGATCTCCAAATTCCATGAGATCCGGCAACGTTGGCTTGACCGCCGAGTTTACCCCGGACACCCACATCCCTTGCCACACCTTTAACTTCCCCGGCAAATTCCCCTAACCCGTCCATCATGCTATTGATTGTCTCTTTCAGAGTTAAGATCTCACCCTGGGCGTGTACCTCGATTTTGGTACTAAGATCGCCCCGCGCGATGGCTTGGGTCACGTTGGAGATTTGCCTGACTTGCAGAGTTAGGTTTTGGGCCATGGTATTGACGTTATCGGTCAAATCACGCCAGCGACCTTCGACATTTTCAACTTGCGCTTGTCCGCCTAGCGTGCCGTCTGTTCCTACTTCACGGGCGACTCGGCTGACCTCGAACGCGAACTGATTTAGCCGATCAACCATGGCATTTATCGTAAGCTTCAGATCCAAAATCTCGCCCTTCACGTCCGCAGTCACCTTCTTCGTAAGATCACCACGTGCAACGGCCGTCGTCACATCGGCAATTTCGCGGACCTGCTGCGTAAGATTCGATGCCATGCGATTGACGTTGTCTGTAAGATTCTTCCAGGTACCCTCAACACCGTGCACAACAGCCTGGCCGCCAAGTACACCATCTGACCCGACCTCGCGGGCAACACGGCTAACCTCGAATGCAAATTCCCGTAGCTGATCGACCATCGCGTTGATGATATTCTTCAACAACAAAATCTCACCCTTACAATCTGCCTGCACCTTTCGCTGCAAATCACCCTTGGCAACCGCAGTCGTTACGGTGGTGATATCGCGGACCTGCGTGGTCAGATTGTTGGCCATGGCATTCACATTGACGGTTAATTCATGCCAAATGCCCTGAATTCCCTCGATCTTCGCCTGCCCACCTAATACACCTTCCGTGCCGACCTCCCTAGCTACCTTGGATACCTCTTGACTGAAAACTTGCAACTGATCCATCATGGTATTGATCGTCTGCTTGAAGGTAGCAATGTCAGGTGACATCTCGAGGGGATGCATGCGGGCCCGCTGTGAAAGATCGCCATGGGCGACCTGGGTGATGATCTCGCCGATCTCCCGCAGTTCTTTCTGAAATGCTTCATTGATGTGGATGTGTTTGAGGAGTTCCTTCCGAAGGTCTGACCGTTCGTGTTCGATTTCCGCTATGGAAGAATGTGACTCGCGGCGGTAGATCAGTTCGTCGACGATGAGAGAGATAAATTCTCGGGGAATGGAGACTTCTGGGCTCTGTTGGTGCTGGAGAGCTGCTCGTGCTTGCATGAGATCTGCATCGCTCACCAGGGCTGGCCGAGCGGTATCCACCATAGCAGCCATTGGGCGGCAATCACGGTCTATTGTCGATTGGAATCGACTAAGGGCTTTCTAGGTCGTGCAGTGAATCTAGAGGCAAGTTAACAACAGAACATGGGGTATCAGAGAGATTGTCATAACCGTACGTATGGTGACCGGCGACGGAAGTGCCAACACGATGTGTTCCCTGCAAGCGTCGTATGCATTCCCGATAGCCAAAGTATTCGACGATGATAGCGAAATTCAGGAAGCGAATCCAAGTCGGGAGCAAAGATGCAAGGAAATGCAGGACCGGAATGCCGGAATAATCTGGTGACACGAGAGGGAAAGGGACTAGAAATAAGCGGAGTAAAGAGCCGTAGAGAGAGAGAGAGAGAGAAGTGAAGAGAGGAAGAAAAGTACAGGTCTCCAGGTTATTTGCCGTTCCCACCCGCCTATATATTGGGCTTGGTACCTATAGTTATATGTATATTATTGATCCCTGTTAATGTCCATATCATTGCTATTCGTCCCTTCGAGTCTAGACCCTCTATAGCTTAACCCGCACAAACAGCCGAGCCGAGTGGCCAATGGTTTTCTTATAATTTGATATGTGGGAATATGGAATGTTCCAAGGTTGATATGGAATACCCCGTATGGAGCATCTCGAAATACTTGCCGAGTATATTGGAACTCTAAAAACAAGGGCTGGCGGGCCCCAGGGAGACCCAAACGAACTTAAAACCAGCACAATATCAAAATTAAAGAGACATAATTCAGTAAGCTGTATCAGATAAGACTTCATTGGAATACATAATATAGTACAGTGGAACCTTTCTCTGGGTCAAGCCCCAGGTAGAGAGGAGAGAGGAGAGAGAGAGAGAGAGAGAGAGATCAGAACAAGTCCAAAAGAATACAGGTATGAAAAAAAATATGAAAAACAAAATCAACACCAGATAGGCACACAAAGAAAAGACATTACACAAATATCCCAGAATCAGAACAGGCTACGATGCAAAGAGGAGCGCTCGAAGTAATTCTTCAGGGGGAGGGGGTCAGAGGCTTTAGAACATGCCGCCGCCCATGCCACCCATACCACCCATGCCACCCATGCCACCAGCAGGAGGGGCAGGGCCCTTCTCCTCGGGAGCATCGACAATGGCGACCTCGGTAGTACCGAGGAGGGAGGCGACACCACTGGCATCAACCAGAGCGGTGCGGACAACCTTGAGGGGATCGACGATACCGGCGGCGATCATGTCGACGTACTGGCTGGTGGCACTGTCGTATCCGCGGTTGAAGTCCTTGGCGTACTCGTCGGTCAGCTTGCCGACAATGACGGAGCCTTCGAGACCGGCGTTCTCAACAATGGTGCGGGCAGGGCGGCAGATGGCGCTCTTGATGATGCTGACACCGAGCTGCTGATCGAAGTTGGCGGGCTTGACACCACCAAGACCGTTGGCGGAGGCCTTGAGCAGAGCGGTACCACCACCGGGGAGAATACCCTCCTCAACGGCAGCGCGGGTGGCGTTGAGGGCGTCCACAACACGGTCCTTCTTCTCACCGACCTCAACCTCGGAGGAACCACCAACCTTAATGACAGCGACACCGCCGGAGAGCTTGGCGAGACGCTCCTGCAGCTTCTCCTTCTCGTACTCGGAGGTAGTGGGGTCAGCCATAACACCGCGGATCTGCTCGCAGCGCTGGGTGATGTTGTCCTTGCTACCCTCGCCGTTGAGGATAATGGTGTCCTCCTTGGTGATGGTGATGGCACCGGTGGAGCCGAGCATCTCCGGGGTGAGCTTCTCGAGCTTGATGTCGAGCTCATCAGTGAAGACAGTACCGTTGGTGAGAACAGCGAGATCACCGAGGATGCTCTTGCGGTTGTCACCGAACCCGGGGGCCTTGACGGCGGCGACCTGGAGCTGACCACGGAGCTTGTTCAGAATGCAGACGGCGAGAGCCTCACCCTCGATGTCCTCGGCAATGATGACGAGAGGGCGGCGGAGGGTGGTGGAGGCCTCAAGGGCGGGGAGAATGTCCTGGACAGCGGAGATCTTCTTCTCAGAGAGCAGGATCAGGGGCTTCTCGAATTCGACCTTCTGGGACTTGGGGTCGGTGATGAAGTAAGGGGAGGTGTAGCCACGGTCGAAGCGCATACCCTCGGTGACCTCGAGCTCATCCTCCAGGGTCTTGCCCTCCTTGACGGTAATGACACCCTCCTTGCCAACACGCTCCATGGCGGTGGAGATGAGCTTGCCGACGTGGGTGTCACCGTTGGCGGAGATAGTGGCGACCTGGGCGATCTCCTCACCGGTGGTGATGGGGCGGGCATTGGCCTGGAGGTATTCCACGGCGGCCTCAACGGCAGCCTGGATACCGCGGCGCAGATCCATGGGGTTGCAGCCGGCGGCAACGTTCTTGACGGTCTCGGAGAAGATGGCGCGAGAGAGGACAGTGGCGGTAGTGGTACCGTCACCAGCAACCTCGTTGGTCTTGGAGGCAACATCCTGGATGAGGCGGGCACCAAGGTTCTCGAACTTGTCCTGAAGCTGGATGGCCCGGGCGACACTTACACCGTCTAGGGAATGATTAGTCTTTTTGCGAATCACCACGTGTTTGTCTTGATGGAAATCTTACCTTTGGTGATCTTGGGGGAGCCGTAGGGGGAGTCGATGAGGACATTGCGACCCTTGGGACCGAGTGTGGAAGTGACAGCCTTAGCAAGAGTGTCAACACCCTTAAGAAGACTGGCACGAGCTTCGACGCCAAACTTGATCTCCTAGTTGCTGTTAGCAAGGGGAACGATTGAAGGCCTCGGAATCGGCGGAACACGGGGCTAATGGAAAAGCAATATGATGCTTCAAGCCATTGCCAATCCAACGCACCTTGTGAGCAAAACGCTGCTGCTGGAGGTTCAAAGTCGAGCGACAGAAAGGGGCACGCTTGGAAGCGGCCGAGAGGACAGAGGTCCGGGTAGAGAGAGCGCGCTGCATGGCTAGGAACAAGGAAGATTAAAATAATTAAAAAAAGAGAGAAATACAACAACCCAGGAAATAAAGTGTTTGTAGGGGGGAAAAAGAAATAGATGGAGAAAGCTGAGGGAGAGATGAAGCCAAAGTATCGAAAATTTTCCAGGCGCTTCCTTCATCCCCAGAGCTTGGCGGCAGAAACAGCTAGAACCGTCACGTGAGCCGGAAGAGCGGAGTTAAATCGGCTGTCGAAATATTGTAGATCTTCTATAGTCAGTATAACAAATTTATTAAGGTATTCTTTTTTTGTCATATATTCTCTTTGAGAAGAAATATATTATATATATATATATATATATATGTACATATTCTGTTTGGTTTGGTGCTTGGTACATATGTACAAACATATGCTTGGTATGCCGGGTACATATGTATACTACCTCGGTTAGTGCCTAGATTAGTACAGTGTTGGGTATGTAAGTCCTACTTCACAAAATGAGGTGTGACAATAAGATTCATTTTTCGTAGTAGTTTAGGTACAAGTAAATGCTGTAGATAGTTGCAAATAGGCTTTTCCTGTTCCTTAGACTGTAGGACTATGCAAACTCGACACACAAGGGACTTAGTTCATTGGTGATATTATTGATCAACAGACAGATCTTAATTAATAATGCAAAGCGCCTGGATGCACGCATTCTCTTGACAATAATCAATTCATACTGTGGATCCAATCAAAATATACCCGCAAATTGAGCAACAGAAAGTATATATATATGTCACCGCTACGATAGACAAAATAAATGTAAGAACGCCAAACAGAACTGCAACCCATATATGACAATGCCAATTTATACTGCATCGGTTGTAGTATAATGTTCTGCAGCCATTCGGCTCAAGAAGCTTGAGGCCTAGGTTGAAGGTGCATGGGATCCCGAGATTTTGAAGGTGAGATGAGGTGGTCTATTCTAGCGACACTCAAATATTGATTGAAATCATGATTCCTACTGATTTGCACTCCCATTTTGGCCTGGAGACAACGGCTGGATCATTCGCCAGAAGGAGTCATGGCTTGGCGTGGTTGATTTGATTGCTTCTTCCGACAACACCTCTGCCCCTGGTGATGTACGCACCCGCCACTATTAGCTAGCCCAATACCATAAGCCTGTCACAGTGAGCCTAAGTCTGGTGGCATGAAAGCGGCAGCTTAGATAGGAAAGACCTACTTGCCAGGGAGAGTCCAGTAGTTACATATAACTAATTAGTTAGTTATGTATGTTATAACTACATACATATTTAAGCCGTTAGCTAAAATGTATTTATCTGTGGAAGGCTTCAGTTTGCTTCTTTTTTCGTCTCACGCTGATCTGTATGCTTTGTGATTTGTATCTATATCTTCACTGTGTCATAAATCCAATCCTACCACCATATATCAATAATTTGATACTCGAGGATTGACACAAAAAACACACGCAAGTCCACATCAAATCATAGTCACAAGGCTCCCTCCCAACCCTCTTACAATCAAAGATCAATCCAGGGGCATTGCAATAATCCTCATATCACTTTATTCTGATCTCCCTATTGGATCACAATGAAGTAGTGAGCATTCTCTCTGTGACCTACGAAATACGTTTGAAATCGATTGTTTTGCGATATGCTCTTATTAAAGTAACTAACTACTGGGCCCCCCATAGGGGGCCAACGAGCAACGCATGAAAGAGTCGCTGGGGTACACCCCCGGATAAGACGTGACTCCATATCACGCAAGATCAATTATCCGGAGGTCCACCCGTTGACCGGGGGAGATGCTCACCCATCTCCCCCGATCAACCAGCGGAAAAAGCAAAAAACGAAGAAAAGCAAACGCAGGAAAAAGCAAAGAAAAAGCAAGAAAAGAGCAAGAAGAGCAAGAAAGGCAAGAAAAGCAAGAAAAGCAAGGAAAAGCAAGGAAAAGCAAGGAAAGGCAAGAAAGGCAAGAAAAGGCAAGAAAAGGCAAGAAAAGGCAAGAAAAGGCAAGAAAAAGCAAGAAAAAGCAAGAGAAGAGCAAGAGAAGAGCAAGAAAAAAGCAAGAAAAAAGAAAATCATCGTCCCCACCGGAAAGAATCATGGGACAGCATCAGCGGAGCTAGAAACCATGATCAACGAGCCAGGAAATTAAAATTCCTTCACGTCCTCGCCCTCGTACCCAAGGTACCGAGGTGGCTCGACTTCGGGGAGCTTGTCAAACAGCTCACTGTCAGAAAGGAACTTGCTCTCAATGTAGCTGTCCATGGGGAAAGTGTCTTGACCGCTATACTGGTCGGCACGTTGCATTTCGGGGACCATCTCAAATCGCGAATAAACCGCGGCGTTCATTTCCTCCAAACCAGACACTCCACCCGAGACAGGGCTTGGAGCAGCACCGGGAACAGCCGCAGACCGGTTGGCATAGTCAAATGGGCTTGGCCCATTCGAGGGGTATTGGATGGAACTTCCGCGGGTCTGGGGAGGGAAAGCGGCGCTAGAACTGGCAGGCATGTAAGGGTAATAAGATGAGCGAACGGGTGCCATGTTAGTCACAACGCGATGTGGGTTGGTTGGAGTGACAGGCTCGCGGGAAGTTGCCGAGTCGCGAAGTTTAGTGTCAAGAATAGCCATGCGCGCGGGATCCACCTGCAGTTTCACTATCTTTGACTTCTTCTTGGTCTGAGACTTCTTGGCGGCTTGAGAAGTAGACTCGCCGCTTTCGGTTGACTTCTCGCTCTCCTCAGAAGTAGTCGATTCGTTGTCATTCGCACGGTCATCGCCTTCAGTGAAGTCACGAAGCCATTCTGCTCCGACACAGACGAGCTTCTGGGAGTCATCGCTGTCGGTTTCTTCGTGCTTGGAACGCAGCTTGGGGGCAACGAAGACCTTCTCCTTCTTGTTGTTCTTAAACTGCTTCTTCTTGAGAGCGTAGACACTGCCTTCGGAATCCTCATCGGATGGACTACGGTGACGCCGCTTGCGAGTGCTTGGCGCAGCGTCATCCTTTGGAGAAGGCAGCGCTTCCTTCTTGCCGTTTGTGTCGTTCTTGTGATAACCGTTTCCTGCACGCTTCAGTGGAGGCGGGTTGGGCTTGTCCTGCTCCTCCCGTTTGGTGCGCAGCTTTGACAAATGCTGGACGATTGCACCCTCCGTGAACTTCGGTCCCATGGCTTCTGCAACCTCCTTCCAAGGAATCTTCACCCCAAGCTTATTGCAGCCATACTGGATGGCCAGTAAAAGTCGGATATCGGTGTCAACTGTTTCAGTCAATTATCAGCGTAATTCAATGGCAAGTTTATCATATGAATGCAAGTCAATGTGGCAACATCCCATCTATCCGTGGATATTCCTGGATTTGACAACACCTCCATGGACTCCCGCAACAAAAAGATGAAACAAGATTGGGAATAAAAGGGAAACAAGAAAAGGGAAGACCACATACCATCCCAGCGAACGAGTGTACGTTGGCGCCGGCTGAAGACTTGCCGCTTGCCCTGGCTCTCTTGCTCCTTGCGGGTAGCCTCTTCCTCCTTGCGAGCAGCCTCTTCCTTCTTCCGAGCCTGTTCAGCCTTGCGGACCTTTTCGGCCTTGTCCCGTTCGGCGATTTCCTTCCGGAGCTGCTCAAGCTCAGCAAGGTCCGCCTCGTGGTCGCGCTTGCGGCCGCTGGATTTCTTCTTCGTCGGCATGTTGGAGGGACGCTCCACTTGTATCCTGTGTACGACAATATCATTAGCAATTGTGTTCATAACAAACAAAATAAACACAGGATGGTTGGATGGACGGGACATGAGGTGGGTAACTGGACATGATCAATGGGTTCCACATTGCTGCAAAATTTGTCAAAGCGAAAGGGGAAAAGGTATTTGTGAATGCCTTTTCTGCAGACAGGAGATGCATCGCAACATCCGACCGCGATGGACCAAGTCCAAGGAGCACACAATGTTCGCAATGTGGAATTGCAATGAAGTATGCAGTTGGCTGGAGTCTGACACCGGTCGCTGCCCAAACGAGGTATGTTTAGACAAAATGCAGAGAGCAACAAGGCTAACCATGAGCACAGGCTCTTAGGGCATTACCCAAAGAGGCTGTTAAGAATGCCCATACCCACAGCAATTGGTGTCCATGCTCCAACTGTATGGTGCAATGTTGACATCCAGTACCATGAAAGGCACTAGGTCATCATTGATCTGATGCAAGGACCCCGCATCGCAAGGTTCTCGACACGATGGACTTGTCCCACAGTTGCCAAGAGACCATACAATTTGTATGAGCCTGGCAGATGTTGAACGTTGATGTGCAGGATCCAATCCTCAACAAGGTTCACTAGGTGCCACAGCAACCCAGATCCCCCAATGTATTGGATGGAAGTGCGGGGTCCCAAGACCAACAGTGTGCCACAGGACCTTGTGTTTATGATGCACAGATGCAGGAGCTCCATTGTGGGGATTGGGAATGTGTCAGGGGAACATATGAACTATTGCCAGTGCAAAGCTGGGTTACTCACCTGGTGGATATGCTAAAGACGCACTGTCGATTCGAGATGATCTGGTATGGAAGCACAGAAAGATGGTGAATGGTATGGATGATGGAAGATGGATGATGGTCGATGAGACTGAAAGGTAAGTAAGAGAAGTGGTGACCGAAGGAAGTGGTGGGAGATGGCAATTGTCCTTGAGAAAGGGACCACGTGGATTGCTTTGCAGGATCTGCCTTGGAGTCCTTTGTTTCCTACTTGCTTTCGAAGTCGACCTCGCGTATTGTATGCACGTGGTTGATACCGATCGGAGCAATCTATACCCCGCATTACAAACAGCAGGTTCGATCTTTCCTTATGCACAGCAAACCCTGCTGGTCGAAGCCTACGTTGTTGTTTACATGTGCTGACAACGCATCTGATCTGCCTACCTAGGTAGCAATCCAGGCACGCACTGTGGCTGCGAAACTTGTATCTGATACGGCGACGATACGTATTTATGCTGCTCCTGTGACGGACGACCCATATGACTTTGCCGCAACGCTTCTACGCCCCAACAGCCTCGAAAAAAGAAATGAAAATCACGGAACGCAATTATTGACGTGCCAATCGCATATACCGATTGCAATTTTACGAATTCAACTTATGAAGCTAGAGAACGTAGGGTGTCGCATTGTGTCGTATTCCTTCTATATAGGATATTGGCAAACGTGACGAACGATCTATATAACTTCGTGGTAGCGCTTATGTACTTTACCTACCTCGGAAAAACGAATAAAACCTACGGAATATACTTACGGATGACTATATTGCCTATAGAGACTACAATTTAATCAATTAGATAATATAGGGCTAATAGAGAGAGTGTGTCGCATTGTATAGTGTTCTTTTGAGTGCGATGTTGTTAAATGTGACGAACAATCCATAAACCTTTGCGGCGCCGCTTGGACACCCTACCAACCTTGAATAGACAAATAAAGATACGCGTTTATACTACTCTTATGACGAACGACCCATATGACTTCACCTCGACGCTTCTACGCCCCAACAGCCTCGAAAAAAGAAATAAAAGTCACGGAATGCAATTATTGACGTGCCAATAGTATATACTAATTGCAATTTTACGAATTCAACTTATAGAGCTAGAGAACGTAGGGTGTCGCATTGTGTTATATTCCTTCTATATAGGATATTGGCAAACGTGACGAACGATCTATATAAATTCGTGGTAGCATTTGTACACTCTACCTACCTCGGAAAAACGAATAAAACCTACGGAATATACTTATGGAAGACTAAATTGCCTATTGAGACTACAATTTAATCAATAAGATAATATAGGGATAATAGAGAGAGTGTGTCGCGTTGTATAGTGTTCTTTCAAGTATAGTGTTGTCAAATGTGACGAACAATCTATAAAACTTCGCGGCGCCGCTTAGACACCCCGCCAACCTTGAATAGACATAAAGATGCGCGTTTATGCTGTTGTGACGAACGACCTATATGACTTCGCCGCGACGTTGTACGCCCCAACAGCCTCGAAAAAAGAAATAAAAGTCACGGAATGCAATTATTGACGTGCCAATAGTATATACTAATTGCAATTTTACGAATTCAACTTATAGAGCTAGAGAACGTAGGGTGTCGCATTGTGTATATTCCTTCTATATAGGATATTGGCAAACGTGACGAACGATCTATATAAATTCGTGGTAGCACTTGTACACTCTACCTACCTCGGAAAAACGAATAAAACCTACGGAATATACTTACGGAAGACTAAATTGTATATAGAGACTATAATTTAATCAATTAGATAATATAGGGCTAATAGAGAGAGTATGTCACGTTGTATAATGTTCATTTGAGTACGGTGTTGTCAAATGTAACGAACAATCTACAAACCTTCGCGGCGCCTCTGCATACCCCGCTAACCTTGAATAGACAAATAAAACATAGATAATACGGTAAGTGAGGATCCAATGGCGCATAGTAATCAAAGTTTTATTAATTAAAGGTCGTGGGTATGGAGAGCATAGTGTGTCGCGATATATGGTTTTCTTCGCACAAGGAAGGGATGTGGTCAAAATAGACGTCATCACGTGAATACAAACACCCGTGGACGATGCGCTTATCAACTATGTCGGATCAATCTTTACACTCGGTCAATCCTTCTTCCTGTATCACGTGCCCTCAGGCACCGAATATTCAAACCGAGCATATCCACACCGCCATGGTAATCACCGCCTTCCCAATATAGAATCCTCTACACGTGATCCTGACATCCCGATCCTCCGAAGTCGAACGCTTCCAAACTCACCCGAACCGTTTTCACCCCTTCAATCGAACCATACCTCCCACACTCTCTTCAAAATGACTGCTGCCTGGAAAGCCGCCGGTTTGACGTACGAATTCACGAATTGTCTTTAAAGTCAATGCTAACCCCAACCCCAGCTACAACCGCTACCTGGCCATCGCCGCCCGCACGGTGCGCCGTTCCTTGAAGGAAGGCCCTCGCCTCGCCTCTGAGCGCCGCGGCCAGATGGACCTCCGTTTTGCCAAGTGGGAGGTTAGTGAACTTCCCGAGCTCTGAGCTGCAGAATTTTGACTGATGACAATGTTACGACAAACAGAACGGCAAGCAGGGTGATGTCAAGTCCCTTGCCCAGGCCAACAACGAGGCCCTCGCCAAGGCTGCTGAGAAATAAGCCTTCTTCGCCCATAACCTGAGAGAACCGAGCTTGGAGATATGCACGGCCTGAGTGTGACGGACTGGAGTGAGTTTTTGGTCCGAGGGAGGCATTGAAATGTATATGTGTAGCAATACCGGCCTGTCTGGTTGGGCAGAGCTTAGAATCGCACTCGTCTTTGTTTTCGCACCACGCTTCACGCTTAAGCTGTTAATTAAAACTGCCGTAAGAATTCTTATACTGCCCGGGGGTGGCCGGTCAGATGTTGCACGTCACCTCTAGGACCCGGTTGCCAACTTCCCGACTCTCTTTTTCCTCCGCTCACATCCCCACCTCCCCCTCGATTTGTCGATTTCTCAGAACACGTCCGACAGCAAAATACTTGTTTGAACACCTGTAATAAAAACAGCACTGTGGGAAGAACTTGTGATTCTTTGTGATGCTGCCGAATAATGAAGTTCGCGTCCCCCGTCCGCGATTTGCGCAGTCCGCACCCCGCGATATTACCGCTGAATTTACAATGGCCGCTTCCAGTAAGCATATTGCCCCAGCAGCTTCGATCGAGTGCCTAACTATTTTTCCTCGCAGAACTAAATGCAGGGCAGCTCGTGAAAGATGAGACGTTCACCCTGTTCGAGGCTGTGGGCGCATTGGAGGTGCGTCAGCTTCCTCACCCGATGTGAAACGTGCAACGAGAATTGCAGCTGACGATAATCGAACCCGCATAGATAATGGACTCGAAGATGGATAGCGGCTATATAGCCCCCGGAGAAAATCTCGCGCAGGCGCTAGAAGACGACTACGACGTACGGCGGCCGTTGACACCAGAGGAAGTCGTTGGCTTGATGGACCAGTTGCTGTGCCACGAGGTGGGAGATAATATCGCCTATATGGAGACACGCAGGTTGCTGATTTAATCGCAGGTGGCGTGGCATAAGGGACATCCTCTGTCTCAGACGCTTTTCACATCAATCTATCTCGATAGATTATTGTGGCCGGTGCCGAGGACCATGGACGACGCTCGTTTTGACCGTGTACCCAGTGATTCTCCTTTGGTCAACCTCGTCTTGAGAGCATATTGTCTGGCACTGGTCAAAGCTTGTGATTTTGTGCATCTCCGAGTGGCCACTGAATATTATTACGAGGTTAGTGGGCTGGCCCCCGAACTAGTTCTTTGGCTGTCGCTAATATTATCTGCCAACTAGGAAGAGGATTTTGTCAGTCAATTATACAACCGTAATCTTCTGTCTGCCTTCGATATATCCCACTTCCACCGTCTGCTGGACCAGGCGGTTTCTTGGGTTGCGGAGCAGACTGATATTGACCAGAAGCTGAAAGATGCCATCCATTGCCGACTAGTGTTTCGGCATGAGTTTTTGTCCGCACTACAACAGGACGTTGAAGTTCTTGAAACTAGATCTGCGGAAAACTTCACCTCGTGTATAGCTCAACTTCGACCTCTGGCAGAGACAGTCGCACTAGGAAAGCCTGTGCCAGATGCCTTCAGTTTGAAGATTCAGCGCAAGCTTGCTAGCACAGTGCCGCCTCGTCCGATGGTTACTATTTCCTCCGATGATGCGCTGGCACATCTGAAACGACTGTGCCAAGATGCGATAGACATGCAGCAGATGCTTGATTACACTGGTCCCAGCAATTTCAAGGTATGTACTCTTGAACTCGAGGCTAGTTTTGGTACTAACTTGTCTTGTATTACAGACTGCTATATGGACTTTGCTTTCACGAAAACCACAACCATCAATTTATATTCGTTGCCTTCTCCAAGCATTGATTGTCAGCAACATGACGATCCTCGGTGCCGTCCCGGTCAAGGAGTTTTTATACGATGAACTCGCTGAACTCGTCTTACCTGCCAATATTTTGCTCGAGTCTAACACTGAGGAGGTAGAAGTCCCGTCTGATCCTCGGTTCCAGATTGCCCAGAAGATGGATGGTTTCGTGAAGCGATTCGCCCAGGTTAGTGAACATATAGATTATGACGGGTCACGACTGCTAACTTTCACAGCCGTTTGTTGATACTGTGCGATGTGCCTGTCTAAACAGGTGTCGGATGCGCCGAACGCTCTGCCATACCCTCGTCGATTGGGACAATCTGCAGATGGAGGTCAGTCTTGCCCTGTCTCTATTTGCTATTTGAGTGTTTATGCTGACTTAAGGCAGGCAGAAGAAATTGACCTTGAGCTCCGCACTTTGAGTGCGGAACCACCTCTGCGATTCCAAGGCGGCGAACCGACCTGGTCCTTCCCACTTAGTAGCTGGGCCTATCACCAGAAGCTCGTCCAGTTCCGACTCATTCTCCAGATGGGCTTTGAGCTGTCGATCTACTCTCCGGAAGAATTACCGGGCATGTACTGGTATTTGTCTCATATTTGTTCTACACATCTCGGCCACATTGATCGCATTCGCACGTTTACTGTGGCTGCACGAAAACGCGACTTGATGTCTACTGGCGACCGCTCTGGAAGCTCCTCTCAAAAGGCATCTGCGTTTCACCGATCATTCCACGCCCTGGAGAGGTTGACCACACATATCATTGCGGTGGATGCCTTCGCGATCGCTCTACATGCGTTGTACGTTGTACTCGCCCGGCACAATGTGCTCCCGTCTGCCTCATCTCCCCAGGCATATTCTACTGATCGTCTCCGCTACGAAATCCGCATGAAGCCGTTCATCCCTATCACATTGCCAGAGTTGGTCCCATATGAGGAATACCAGCGCGAGGCAGGTCTCGAAGGGGATTCCGACGCAACCATTTTGGAGCGTGCCACGAAAGCCATTACAGAAGCACGCAAAGCATGGGAGGCGACCCTTGCCAATGGGGCATTCATTGATAACCCATCCGCACCAAACCAACCGCCATCTTCGGCCATTGAAGAGGATTGGAAGCGCGACGTGAAAAACACCATGCGTGCCTGTATTGGAACCAGCCTTGCCGTCGAGGCGGTCAAGAAGGCTCTGTCCACAGCATCCCCTACTGAAGACAAGTCTCTCAACTTGGAAGTGATTGTTCCTGAGGTTGGATCTAAGTCTCGTTGGCATGACTGGTGGGTGGTACCGCAGGTGTCCGAAAAGAAGTCCAAGGTGTGAAATATATGATATTTTCTGATACAGAGGTATATACATGTGTCATGAATTCCTTCGGCAACTACTGATGTATGAGTGATACCTTTTATGCTAGTTATAGAAATGATCATGAATTTATATGACCCAGGGCCCTATGTGTGTGTGGGATATATAGAGCCAATTAGTGTTGTAACGCTTGCATCTACATACTAAATATGTATATATACATATCTACATATATAATAATCTTCAAGGAAGTCAATAACAAGTATATAAAAACAAAACAAAAGGTCGATCAAATCCACCAAATTACAAAGTAGGAATCAGCCCTGGAGGAATCAGGGCGATAGGCGAAAGGGAACATCCATTATGAAATCATCTGCCACCTGGGCAACTTCACAATTTACACCTTCTTTTTTTCCACTTTAACCTTCCCAATCTCTCTTCCTAATATAAAATATACAAAATACCTTGGCATCCTGTTTAAGACCGAAGTCCAAGCCTTTTCCGACTCGTCACATCTTATCACACTAGCCTTCCTCCTCGGCTCTTCCCAAAGTTTCTCTGTTCATTCGGACAATCCGGGGCAACTCACGGACCTCCGATGAGAGGCACCGTTAAGACGCATCAATCACTTTCAGGGCTAGACTTTTGTACTCATTCCTTAGTGGTGTTATTCTGACTGGTCAGTACCAGTGAGGGTTGTCCATTTTCAGCCTTGAGAAACTTGATCTACGTCTTCCTATGCCGCTCCCTCCTATTACCCGGTCGCCGCAGGCAGCCTCCCCCATCATTTCTCTGCTGTCGATCACAGGGATCCAGCTGTGAAGAAAAAAAAGAGAGAAAGAGAGAGGGGAGAGTCCAAAAATTTCACATTATGCCAACTTAC
The DNA here is from genome assembly GCF_028828655.1 of Penicillium verrucosum. Lineage (NCBI taxonomy): Eukaryota > Fungi > Ascomycota > Eurotiomycetes > Eurotiales > Aspergillaceae > Penicillium > Penicillium verrucosum. The sequence continues at coordinate 221,570 of NW_026643214.1, read as the reverse complement.
CCTATCCGTCGCCGCCCGCGCGAATGCAAAACCTGCCTACCTTGTCGAGCAAGCAAAGTCCGCTGCGATCGCAATGTCCCCTGCGGCAATTGCACTAAACGAAACTTCACCTGCTCCTACGGTCGTCCATCTTCTGCGAAACAACCTATTCCTCCTACAATCGTCACTACCTCCTCCACCCCATCACAGCAACCCACCTTTACCTCTCCCACCATCCTCCCATATACCAGCTCAGCTCCCACAATCGCTGGCTCATATGCAACCGATCGTCCTTCGAGCGCCAGCGTCGATCCAGATTTACCGGATATAATTGATATTTCCCAGGCGGAATGGGATGAAATCAATAGCAAGATGGTCGCAATGGAACAGATCCTCGGCAGTCTGCACTCGCTCTTCCAGACACACTCGACTCGCAAACCGCCAGAACCAGAACCAGAACCAGAACGAATTGAACGAAGAGCTTCCACCCGGTCGGAAGGTGTCTACGGGTCGAATGTCTTGAAGACGGGTGCGGTCCATCTCGGGTCGCGGTCGGCCCTGGTTGATATCCTGGATAAATCGAAGAGGTCAGAGGACACAGCGCAGGCGCTGCCTCAGGACGATCTTCTTGCTGAACTTGCTTTGGGAAATGAGTCGGCTGCATATCCATTTGTGGATTTGTGGTCCTCTGATCCGTTCACATTCAATATCGCGGGTGTTTGTGCGGTTCTTCCGGAAGACGGACGGTGTTTGGAGTGAGTTGGAGATTTGGGGTGTTCTGAGATGCATGCTAATTCCAATTGTCAGATTCCTGGCGTTTTACCAAGATATAGGATCAGTTTTATACCCAGTCCTTTCGGACATCCCACAATTAGAACGACAAACCAAACGACTGCTCGATAATCGACGGCGAGCAGGAGGTCTCTATAAAGCCGATGCCAACGGATTAGTAAAACCATTCGACATGCCGTTGGCTTTTCTCAGTCTGCTTTTTGCGGTTCTTGCGTCGGGTTGCCAGTTGTCTGACATCCCCGAAACCGACCGTGAGTTGACCTCATGGGTATACGGTGCGTCACATTCTAGGAAGGTCTGGGGTGATGTACTGACTTTCTTCAGTTTCCTGTGCGTATCAATGTCTTCGGATGTTGAATTATGTATCGCAACCCACTATAGAAGTAATTCAGATTCTTCTCATCATTAGCAATGTACTTTCATATAATATGAATGCAGGTGCCTCATATACTTTGCTTGGTACGTGTTGAATATGTCCAATGAGATGATCGAGCTAACCGATATCAGGTATGACGGAGCGAATGTGTCTTGTTCTGGGGCTCCATGTTGAGTCGTCCGGGTTCTCATTTGCAGAACAGGAAGTGCGAAGGCGTGTCTGGTAGGTATCCTTTTTTTTTTTTTCGTCTCTCTCTTTTGGTGGATCTCAAAGCTCACATTTGTCAGGTGGACAATGGCCTTCCAGAACAGCCATTTCTCACTTGCCTATGACCGACCATCCATCACCATGGTCAGCCAACCTGAAATTCCATTCGACCCCAAATCAATGCCGGGCCATCGCTCATACTTTGAGACTCTCTGTCGCATTGTATCCTTGGCATTGGAAGTCCTGCGGTCACGTATGTATCCCGGATCGTCTCAGACACATATCCACGAGATCCGTGAGTATAAGCAACAGATCCACCGCATGCTCACTGAAGCGACTCCTCATCTACGGTATCGAGGCAACTGTCGGTCCCTATCCGATCATATCGAGCGTACCGAATTGCGCCTGCACTCCTCGTATCTTCTCTCTGTGTTATGTCGTGTCTCGCTCGACCCACATTCCCATTTGGAGCCACCACGTCGTGCAATGATCCGCGAAGACTGTATCGGCAGCTTGATCAACACAATCGAAGCGTTTGTCGAATTGCACGAGATCAATTCCCACTGCTCCCGGTCCTGGATCAGTCTGCAGCGAAGCATTGCATCGGCGTTTTTGCTTGTCGCAAATGACGACAGTCCCCAGACCTGGCAGCTGATCGATAGGCTGGAGATGGTTCTGGCGGACCATGTATATGAAGAGGGGGACCTGGACCATAACAACCGCACCGACTCTGCCAAACATCTGTCTTCGTCCCTCCGTGCTCTGCGTGAGATTCGCGAGGCCTTCAGCGCTCCCACGGGTAGTTCAGCAGGACAACCATCGAGCACAGCATATTCTCCCCTTGTGTTGCCTTCCTCTCCCTCTCTTGAACCTAGTCCCAACATGCCATCTACCGCCAATGCAGGTTTGCAGCCGATGGAAGGTCTGAGTATGCGGAATATCCTTGGTCGTGTTTCGGATGTGATGTTGTTCCCCAGCATGAGTGGGGACCACCCAGTAGTGTAACCCTTCACCTACTTCTTGTTTTGTTTCCCAGTGCTGGCGTTTGAGGAACATGGGGAGATCGGGAATATATAATTCCTGGGCATTTCTATGAGGTTAGCATCTTCACCGCTATATACTTACCACCCTTCCCCAACCCCGTAACCCCGTGGGGAAGAATGATATTACCAATATATGAATCTCTCTAACATGTATGGGAGGTGCTGGATATTTGCATTGAGGCTTGTTAGAAGTAGAAAGTAGGAAGTAGAAAGTAAAAAGTGAAAAATCGAAACTCCATAGAATTCGGCAGATCTTCTTAGATGCCTCTCTCCTAGTCCGAATGCCGGCAGTTTCAGTGATTCGGCCGACCGATCATGACCTACCTAGGTATGTTGTAGTAAGGACTTTATGTACATATATGTACTTTATGTGTCTCAAACCAAGGCCGAATCTGATGCCTCAGCTTGTAACTCCGTATCTTCCAGTCAAGAAGAAAAAGAAGGATAAAAAGGGAGGTGGAGTCAAATGAGATTCTGCGGTTCGGCCGGCCGAGTTAAGCCCGACTGTTTAGGGTTTACGGAGTAGACTCTACATAACTACGTAGTTATATTATATTTACATATGTATCCCTATTTAGTTACAACACACTGGTATGGAATGGAGTACGGAGTAAGTAGATTAGTTTTTACTGCACCATTTGTCACTATCCAGAATATCGTCTGATGGTACGGAGTACTTATGGCCGATCCACTTAGAACCTGTTTCGGAGTGAGAGCCTTGTCCACAACCACGAGGTCAATGGGGATTATGGGGTGATGTGGAAGATCTAGGCTTACCAGGGCTGACTGCCTCGTATGACATTTTGACATTTGGATCCTTTAGATCCTTCTTGTTTATTATCTGATGTCTCGGGTGATTCGGTATCAAGTCCAATTTGCAAGTGTACTCCGTACATCGTATGTAGTTACATATTAACTAGTTAGTTAGTTATGTATGTTGGCTGTAGTTAGATATATAGATTCCTTTTTGGGTCATTTCAATATAGCATAGTCCTAGGGGTTTGGTGCATCCGGGATTGCCGGTATATATATTTCGGATCTGTCGGGTATCTCGGCCTCCTGAACTATGACTATTGCTTTTCATTTAGATATTCTAGTTACATTATACATTATACATTGTAGTTGTAGTTGTTTAGAACTCCTGTTTTACTAAAAGCCCCCTTGAGAGAACTGTAGGTCATAGCTTAGGGAGGTCCCAATAGTGACTATTTCACTCTTAGAAACGAACGTGCAGCATATGAGTTCAAGTGGTTCATGGTAAACACATTGGCTTTTCTGAGTGAATAAGAACTAATATTGATATTGTTGTATGTACTAATCTTAGGGGACTTGAAGGGGTTGAATAGAGTGGCCCATGGAAGGAACCCTTGGGAGTAACTTTGATGCCCAACGCTTCTGGGCTGGTCGAGTATGGAGAATCAGTCCAATGCCCTAAAATGGATTATTATTCCAGTTGAATCTTTTTACCATTTGATAAACATTTGCTACATATAACATGGTACTTTTATCCAACGCTGTGACCCGATTTCGACTCGGTTGACCTGCATTAGCCTGGACACCACAAATACGATCATATCTTGAAGCACGACATGATCATTATCACAATGTTACACACATGCCTGCATACAAATCAAACAAATGAGTGACCAAAGTAGAGACAAGTGCTTGATAGTAACGCGATCAACATGTTTGGATTATTCTTCAAATCCGAGGATCTGGGAATTTACTCAAGAGATGTCTTATTTTAATGTCGACGTGAGGTCATTGCGCAAATGCACCCATCCGCGTCGAGAGGTATGTGCTCCCGAGGTCATATACCCATGTACTCACCGCTATATAGTACATCGTACAAAGACCCGAGCAGTTTACCTTGTGATTCTCCCTTCAGATCTATCATCAATCCGAGACGACTTAATCTATGAAATATCTCGCTTGCAAGAAAAATACGGAATAATAGCATCAATGTCATCATCGGAAGTCCCCTGCCCCGCATGCAAATGGACCCCAGATCAGCAAAGACGCTGCGCCTACGAAAGTAGCGTGCGCCTCTTCTACGGAGCCAGCAATCGAGGCTACTGGTCCCTCGGTTCAAAATTTCTGCTCAAAGAACGCGGGAAAGATCCCCCTAGCCATGAGGTCATCAACACTCATTTCATCAAAGAGAATACCACCATTCCCGTCCCGACAACCGTGCAGGAGTGGACCGAGGGTGAGAAGTATTTCCAGATCGTCGAGCGGGTGCCTGGGGTACCGTTAGAGGAGATCTGGTCGTCAATCCCCCAACCCGACCGGGAAAGACTCGCTCGTCAAACTGCGGAGTATCTGGGGCAGCTCCGTTCGTTCCACTCCGTTAAGATGGAAAGTCTCCATGGCCAACCGATTTGGTGTCCTCATCTCTTCCACAATGATGAATTTGGGGTTACACATGGGCCATTGAGTACGACTGACGAGTTGTGCGATGTTTTGATGGAATCTCTAAGCGACAAGGTACCGGAAGTTGTGAGATTGCGGCTCCGTGACCGCATGCCTTCTCCTCACCCGTGGACTTTTACCCACGGAGATTTGACCAACTGCAATATTATGGTGGATCCAGACAACTTTGAATTGAGAGCTCTGATTGATTGGGAGGGCTCGGGGTACTTACCTGTGTGGTGGGAGTTTATGGGGGGCTAGCTTCGGGTTCGGTGAGGATGACCTAGAATGGAAACGTCTGCTACTGGGAAATATGACCAATCAGAAAGAGGCTCGTACTTGGTTTCTGGAATATAGGTCGTTTGAATCACGTTCGAGAGATTCAGAGACGCGATTAAGGGTGCTAAAGGAATGTGGCATTATGGAAGATATAGAGATCTAGGTAGTACGAAGTATACAGTAGGGGCAACTAGGGTCCAGGTAGAATGGAAAAAAAAAGAAAGTAAATAGTAAACAGGGAATAAAAGATGACCGCTCAAGCCTTCCAAGTCTAGACATTCGGCGATCTCAACTTCTTTCGTCTAGTTAAAGAGTCCTGAAGGACAAAGTACGAGTTGCCGATTGTAGTTTTATATACGATGTATACGTGAGATCTACTTGATTCTCGAGAATAATCTCCCATTGCTTGTTAATTTCCAAATATAAACATCAATATAAACAAAAACAGAATCGAAAATAGGAGATTCAAGTCTGATGTATGGGAATTGCGAAGCTTTTGGTGGAGATGATGAGCAGTGTGCCCCATGTCGTTCTTTTCCTCTTTGAGCATCAAGTCCGAACCTCCCCCTCATTTTCTTGTTTCTCAATTTTATTCTTCACTCATTTTGGACCTATGCTGTACTCCATCTACTCCATCTAGCTATCCCATCATTGGCTTTCTTCCCTCATCTTGGCTAATTTGTGGGGAAGTAGACTGAATCCCCCGCTTTTTGCCTTGGCCGTTCCCCCAGAAATCCCGCATCCGTCCGCAATACGCCACTTATACGCTGAAGCTTTATGGCTTTTCCTTAATAGATGCCCAGCCTTCCCCCAGGAACGATACCACATGTGCCTGAATGAACCTCGGGACCGGAAATTTATTACTTTGCCCCTGCTAGTAGTGCCGATCCCTACCTAGTCCCCAGGTACGGCCGACGGCAAGCTGCTAGAGTCTGCTATCAAGTGGAGTTGCAATGAGAATTGCTCATTACTGTTCATCACATGGGAGGTTATCACTAGTCTACCTCGGTGTCGATCCCTATTTCCTCGGGCATGATGGGGCTACCTCGTACTCCGTCCGGAGTACGGACTACGCAAAAAAAAAAAAAAAAAGAAATGAAGTTAGTGCAATTACGGTTAGCTAGGACCCTGCCTGCTGCACGACGATCAATGCCATCTCAAATGGAAATAAAGAGCTGGCTCTGTCCGGGGTTGAGTTTTTGAATCCCCCGAAGGCTCTTCCTGCTCAGCAACAAACCTTTGAACGACAGGTTTGGGGAATTGACGCCAATTCGACCGGCTAGACAAGAACTCAAATAAAAGAAACGATAGCTAGATTGGCCCATTCGACAACATGCGTCTTTTACCAACGCTCGCCACCGCGCTCCTGTTCGCGGTCAATGTGACAGGAAGTCCGGCCGTTGGTTCAGGCCCAGCAGAATCCGCCACCCCTGTCGCGAATATTGTGGAGGAGACCACCCCGGCACCCTCCGCCACTCAAGCAAACAATGTCAACCAAGCCAATAACGCCGCGGCCGAGAGTACTCCTGCCGCCAACACAGTCGAAGCCGCCAACACGCCTACTACTGCTGCGGCTGCGGCTGCAAACGATGAAGAGACTACTGCACCTGCAGAGACCGCTGACCCGACTATGGCTAACCCCGTGGAATCAGCGGTCGGCGGCATAAAGACTGCTCTTGGTGATACTACGAAAGAATCAACCGAGTCAGCCGCTGCAACCGCCCCCACTGAAACTGCTGCTAAGTCGGCTGCTGAGACGACCTCCGCTGCCGAGACTGATTCCTCCGCTGCCGAGACTACTTCCTCCGCTGCCTCTGCTACAGGCACCTCGAGCACCAAGTCTACCAGCTCTGATAGCAGCTCCGATAGCAAGCCTGATATCGCGGGGGAGATGAAATCGGCATTATCGGGGTTGCTCGGTGGTAGTGGCAGTGGCGGCATTGGGGACCTTATCAGTGGCCTTGAAAGTCTGCTGAGTCCCAGCTTCTTGGGTAACTTCGCCGACACCTTTGAATATCTCTCTACCGGTCTAGCACCCCCGGTCGACAACCAGATCCGAACCTTGGTGGGCAATGCCAACGACCTCCTGACTTCAAGCTTCATCAAGAAGACTGGCAGTCTCATTGACAATGCCAACACCCTCTTGACTGAGGAGAACACCAAGGAGATTGGCACCCTCCTCAAAGTGGCCAACAAGCTGTTGTCTGGTCAATTTATCGACAAGGTGGACAACCTCATCGACAACGCCAATAACCTCCTCACCGCCGGCTTCGTTAAGAAGACCAACAACATCATTGACAAGGCCAGCCCTCTTATCGACAAGGCTGGCCCTCTCATTGAGGATGCAGGTGGCCTACTTACCGAGAAGAATGTTCACGCAATTGAATCACTCCTGACAAACGCCAACACGCTGCTCACTGCCACATTTGTCAAGGAGACCGGCAACCTCATCGGCAAGGCCAGTCCTCTTATCGACGACGTCAGTGGTCTGCTCACCGAAGGCAATGTCAAGGCGATCGAGTCACTCTTGGCTAATGCCAACAAGCTGCTCACACCCAGCTTCATCTCCACCACCGGCAAGCTTATCAAACAGGCTGGTCCCCTTATCAACCAAGCCAGCGGTCTCCTCACCGAAGGCAATGTCAAGGAGATCGAGTCGCTCTTGGGCAATGCCAACAAGCTGCTCACACCCAGCTTCATCTCCACTACCGGCAAGCTTATCAAACAGGCTGGTCCCCTTATCAACCAAGCCAGCGGTCTCCTCACCGAGGGCAATGTCAAGGAGATCGAGACTCTCATCGGCAATGCCAATAGCCTGCTGACTACCAGCTTCGTCAACCAGACCACTAGCTTGATCGACGAAGCTAGTGAGCTCTTGAGTTCGGATACGGTTGACAGCCTGAAGTCTCTCCTCGTCCAGCTCGCTCCTATCATTCCCGAGCTGAAGGGTCTGCTGAAGCCAGCCACTATCAAGGCAATCGAGAACGTGCTTAACAACGCCAACAAGCTGCTCACGGACTCTTTCGTTAAGGACACCAACACCTTGATCACCGAGGCTGTCGCCCTTCTGACTCCCGACCTAGTCAAGGCTCTGAAATCGCTCCTCAGCGATCTCACTCCACTGATCCCCGAGTTGAAGTCGCTGTTGACCAAGGAGATGATCAATTCGATCGAGACCCTTCTGAACAACGCCGGAGACCTGCTCACGTCAGACTTCGTCAAGGACACCAAGGGCCTAGTCGGCGAGGCCGGCGACCTCCTCACTCCGGAGGTGGCCAGTGGATTGAAGTCGATCCTGAAGGACGTCATTCCTCTACTGCCCGAGCTCAAGTCCCTACTCAACAAGAGTACCATCACAGCCATTGGTTCTCTTTTGTCCAACGCCAACACCTTGTTGACCCCCAAGTTCGTCAACGAGACCATTGGTCTGGTCGACAGCGCGGACGACCTCTTAACCCCAACAATCGTCACCGGACTGAAGGATCTCCTCGGCGACGTGGTCCCCCTGCTCCCCGACCTCAGAAAGTCTCTGCTGAACACAACAATCATCACCGACCTGGGATACATCGTGACAAACGCTACCACTTTGCTCACGCCCGCCTTCGTCGAGGATACCACCGACCTCGTCGAGAACGCCGATGGCCTCCTCACCCCCAAGGTGGTCACCACGCTCCAGGAGATTCTTGGATACGTACCCGACTTGTTGCCCGAGGCGAAGAAGTTGCTCAAGCCTTCTGTTATTTCGGATGTTGGCGCGCTCTTGGAGAATGCTCACGACCTCCTCACTCCTAAGTTCGTTAATGAGACAACGCTACTGATAGATGATGTTACAAGCTTCTTGCCTTTGGTTCAGGAATTGCTCAAGGCGCTGTGAGGAGTCTATGTTTTATGATTTTCTTATATCGATTGCAACGGACGCAATTATGATCTTTAATGTTCTCTAATGATAATTAACGTTGTCTTATATTTGCTTCATGGTAGTTGGTAGATTCTGCGTGTAAGACAGGAAGAAAGTCTTAGTTAAGTGATCTTTCGAACATAGCATATTAGAACAAGAGTAATTGGCCGTCGCTAACTATTTGACGATGTAGGACTGCAATGGTCTGATTTATTTGGCCCAAGATCGATATCAGGGGTGTTATATGTAAGAACACTCCAATGTGCTTTTTGGATGTTCATGGTGCGCCGGTGCGCAGCCGGCGAATAATTCGTTGATGGGTCCGTATGCTGCTCAGGCTGGATTCTATACGGATGAGAACTATGAGCGGGCGCTCAAGTGGCTCGAGTGGATGGTTGAGCTTGTTCATCAAACGGATGAGATGAGGAGCGTGGGGATGTTGGAGATTGTTAATGAGCCTGTTCGGAACGAGGCAAGGGATTCGTCTATGCGGTCGAAGTATTATCCAAAGGCTGTTGAGGTGAGGCGATCTTTTGGTCTTGCTGAGTGATCATAGAATAATGGGTGAGTATACAGCGCATCCGTGCCGCTGAGGAGAAGCTTTCCATTGATGCGAATGACCACCTCCATATCCAGACAATGGATAAATATTGGGGCTCGGGCGATCCTAACGAGTATCTCGACGACTTGATTTACATGGCCTATGATGATCACCGTTATCTGAAATGGGATACTAGTGTTGATCCCTCGCATGACAATTACATCAGCACATCCTGCGCCGATAATCGTGATAGTAACTCCCCTAACATCGTTGACGAATGGAGTCTCGCTGTGGCGGACGATGTCGCAAAGTCGCCGGATTGGGATCCCAGTTCGAATACCGACTTTTATGGAAAGTGGTTTGCGGTGCATGTTCATTCTTATGAACAGCAGCAGGGACAGGTCTTTCGGACTTGGAAAGCTCAGCTGAATGATTAGCGGTGGTCTTAACCAGAGTGAGTCCCTTTTGATTCCTGGACAATTGGAGGATGGGAGCTGACATCTTGCAGATGCTGTTAAGGCTGGAGTTATTCCTAAGGATTTGAACAGCTTGCAGAATATTTGCTGAACTTGTCTTCTGTCAAGTCAGTAGATCTGTTCGTTAGTCTGTACACCGTTAGCTGGTTTCAAATAGCAGAGGATGAAGTAAATCGCAAAAAAAAGGAATAAAGCACAAATATGAATGAATTGGCTTGTTGATAGTGAGCATCAGCGCTTGGATACATACATCTCCTAGTGATAAGCGTATGGATAAGCGGAAGGATAAAGCTTAGGAAGTAGCCTCAGGAGTTGGGGTTGGCCACCATATCATCGCCCAGAGAGATACTCCTGGCCCGCCAGACTGAAGACTTGCATCAGCAGCGACATTACCCTTGCCAAGTCGAATCTCTTCGACTTCCTGAAATCCCATCGACAGGTACAGAGCACGCGAGCCTGCAGTTGTTGCTTCGAGCCAGATCGGGAGGTTCGCGGCTTGAGCGGTCTTCTGGTGATCCCGCATGATGGCTTTGGCGAGGCCTGGACATGTATGATTAGTAAGTGATGAGGTATTATAGAGCCACGAATGGGGATGTCTGACCTTTTCCACGGTGTTCGTGCTCGGTTCCGATACTGAATATGTAGTAGTATCGACTCTGTCCACGTAGACCCTTTTTCTTCGCGTTGTCGATCTTGTCGGAGAATTCGAACCAAAGGCGCTAGGTAATTGGTTAGTTATAAGTGTTCTGTGGGGGTATGCTGGGCTTTGGTATACCTTAACGCCTGAGAGTCCCATCTTCCATAGAACGCCCAGAAATCCAGCCCACAGAAGAGTCCAGACATTGTCAATGTATCCACCGGGTGGAATCATGACCGATGCCGATTTCCAGCCATCGGCTTCGGTGATCACTGCGCGATTAAGTAAGGCTGACTTGATGAGCGTGGTCCAGTATGTCGGCAGATAAGCCAACCTTTGTTGTTGAGACATGCCTAGGAGCATGTACGCGATAACAGGGTCGGTGTCGAAGACGCGACCGTTCAGTGCTGCGACCGATTTCAGCATACCTGTGATCTTGTCAGTATCAATATGATCATAATTGAGCTAGAAGATAACTCACTGTGACGGCCGTGAGTTACCGGGACTGATGCCACAGCCATGGTGTCTGGTTCAGGCTAGAATAGGTCCAAGGATGTGGTCATTGGCCAGTTTAGGTGGTGATCGAAGGCAGCCATGGGGAAGAAGTCGCAGCGATGAGAAGCTTCGTCTTATAGTCTGGACATTGACGTCATGGGATGCTTATGTAAGGAAGCCACGGGCCGGGGTTCTCCCCGAGGACAAGTCCCAAGGCCGAGCAACTGACTTACAACATCGATGCAGACCACAGCTGATAGCTATCATTCCTTAAATATTAATATCAATGTTCTCATGCTCACTGTCATACTGATAATCATCTGCCTAAATTTTTTAAGACTCACTCATTCATCTCCCCTGTGGATACGCGTGGACCTGTACACACAGATTGCGAATTGAATCCCGAGGAACTCGGGCCGCGACCGCTGTCAGAATTCAGACCCGACAACATGATTCGTCGGGATATTGAAATTATTGGATTACAGCTTTAACGAAAGCTTTATAGATGACCGGCATGCAAGACCGACATGACTGCACATCTGCTGATGTGGGACAACTGCTCCAGGGGATGATCCAAATTCCTTTTCCTCACCTGGGCAACTACAACCGGAAAAACTACTCCGAAGAAAAAAACCGAAGTCAAGAAGAAAACTTCAACACTCTGTGGATCATGTCACTATGGAAACCAGCCCGCCTGAAGTGGAATAGCATCCACTTTATACCCAAATTGACCGTTTTTTGCTCAAGCGCAAGCTCGAATAGCCATACAGAACGCAGCGATCCAATATGAATCAGATTTTTGTTGAGCTAACGGAGTGGAGGCTTGGGCAATGTTTACTACCCCAGGACCAACTTCCAGTATTGAAACCCTTTTTCTCTTTCTTCTTCTTCTTCTTTCAGGTCAGAGCCTCGATGCCATTATTTGTCTTGAAAATCTCTGTTCCTCTCTTTCAATCCTGCGTCTGAAGTTATATGCTCTGGTAGCGTCATCGGACAAGGTATGCTCGTTGTTGTTGGGGCACCTCCATCTCATATCATTGCTTCTGAAGTTGCCACAAACATTGCCGGAGCATACCTGCGAAAGAAGTCTGGTGTCATGGCTGGCCAAACAGCTCTCTCGGATGCGGATGAGAATGCGGTTGTTGAGCAGGTGGAACGTTGGCTCAAACATGGATTTTTCCCATATCCCACATTGCCGAAGGATGTAGCCAATGCTTATCTTCATCATAACCAGTATTACAACCAGAACAGACCAAACTTGAATGTCGGTTGGCAGAGGGGCTTCTTAGAGCGCAATCAAGAACTTTCAGAGGCCTTAGCTCAAGAACGTGATACAACAAGGCTAAGAGGTACACACGATGACCGCAGGGCTTGGAAATTCTTCCACGCGTTTAAAGATACCAAGCAGAAGTTTTCGGTTACCGACGACAATATCTACGCAATGGAAGATGCCGCATTCGTCACCACCATGTATCGAAAGTCGTCCGCTATGTTCATTCGACCATTTAACCCAAATAACAAGAGAGAAGAACGGGCATTCTCATCTGTGATCCACTGTTGTTCAACACGAGGCAAGCACCTGCCCCCATACATAGTCTGCAAGAGCCAGGATCCACCGCAGACCAAGAACTTTGGTCAAATGAAGGTTTGCTCTACCCAATCAGGCTGGGCAGAGCCGACTCATGCACTTGACTGGGTGAAGAATGTTTTTGAGCCAGAGACTCGACCTCGAGGTCGGCGTCAAACATGGAGAATCCTGATGATTTCTCAACGGTTTCGCATAGTCTACCCCGATTTCGAAACTTGGTGCTGGGAGCACAAAATCGCCTGTATTGCTTTCCCCAAGAACGAGCAGAAGTTCTTCAACCCAATGGAAAACATCGCCTTTGGGCCAATGCAAAAAAGCTACACCGACTACATGAGAAAGAGATTTTCAGATAACAATGAGAATGCTATTACTCTGCAGACGGCTGAGTTTGCAAGCTGGATCCGTGGCGAGGTAGCTTCATCTACACGAGTGAAAGAGGCAGCTGACTTTTGGCGTCAAAGCTGCCTGGTGCCTCTAGATGAAAATCGCCTTCGCAACTGCCTCCAAGGGAACCGAGCTACCGCCGCCCCAGAGGATAGAAGCTCCATTTTCGATAGCCGCTTCGATTCGGACGATACCGGCCAGAGAATGACAAGCCGACAGACGCCAGCCCGAACAAGCGTTCCTTTGCCCGTCATCCCATCCACGGAGGCATTAAGCCGACACTCCACTCCCGAGTATTCACCTCCTTCACCACGGCCATCACAAACGCAAACGACCCCAGAGAGCCAGAAGGCCCAAGAGAGTGACGATGACTCGGAATCGGAGGAAGATGAATCCGACAGTGAGAATGAGACGGCCACCAATCACCATCCCATCACGCCATGCAGGACCCCTAAACTGCCTAAGACTTCTCGGGTCAAGACTCCAGAGAGAGGACCATCTGATCCGGTGATGTCGTCTAAGAAACATCGCGATATCTTGGATAAATGCATAGAAGGATCCCCTAAAACTCAGAAGAGGTATCGCGATGATCTAATTCTCGATCGTGGGGATCTAGAGAAGGAGAATGCTTGTTTGAAGGAAAGGGTCGAGCTTTTGGAACAGTTTGCGCTCAAGAGACCGAGACTCGACTGATATGGCTTCGTTTCCTGTGTGGTCCCAAGCCACTTTCTGTTCTTTTTTTTTTTTTTTTCTGTCGTGTATTTTAAAACACTGTGAGCCATTTCGCTTACATTCCTTTTCTTTTGTATAAAAAATAGTTTCAGTTTCCTCAATTTCATATGTCCATGCCGGTACCGGGATCCAGAATACCGGGACCGCAACTACTTACTTCGTTTGATATCAACTTTCCCTTTCTTTAAAATCTTCCTCCTCAACCTAAACCCATCCATATTCAATCTCTACTTCTCCAACCTATATCCTCAACTACCAGCAAGAATGGCAACCGTTCTCCTCATCCTCGATGTCCAAAACGGGGTAATCGACCGCCTCGAGAACACTGAGCCCTACCTCGAACGCCTGGGGTCAACCGTTGCTGTCGCACGTAAGGCAAACGTGAAAATCATCCACGTTGTTACTTCCTTCCGCCCAGGCTACCCAGAAAACAACGCAAACAACTCATCTGTCCCCTCCGTCGTCGCACGCGGCGAATATCTCGAAGGCCACTCGTCCGTGCAAGTACACCCGACCATCGCACCTGCATCTGGAGAAGTGGTACTCACAAAACGTCGTGTCTCGGGCTTCTTCGCTACGGAACTCGATATGCTTTTGCGTTGCGCAAATGTCGAGTCTATCGTTGTCGCGGGCTTGATCACTAGTGGAGCTGTTCTATCGACTGTTCGCGAGGCAATGGATATGGACTACCGCGTTACGGTCTTGGAGGATTGCTGCATGGATCGCGACGAGGAGCTGCACCGCGTGTTGATGGAGAAGATCTTTGCGCGCAAGACTGATGTTGTTTCGGCGAAGGAGTGGACCGAGAAGGTATCCGTCGTCGAGCAGCGCTAGATATGTTGTTCAAATTACTTCTACTCGCTGGTCCGATCGGCCTTACTTTCATTACGGCGGCTAGTGGATCGACTTACTCGTTGTGGGCAGGTCCAATGGCGCCGATCGATCCAAGCACTCGATTCTAGCTACAATGTAAAATGCTCACCGTCACAAATTATTATGGAACGCTTCAGCAGAAATATTACACATTGCCTGCGTGATGAGTACCTAGTCATCCCGTTGAGTACTCGGTTCACCGCATCTAGTGAAAGCGTTTATTGTATAATCAACCCTTCGAATAATCCTCAAGAGGAACAATAGCCGACGCGATCCCAGCTTCGTAAAGCAAAATAGAACAATTACATTTCCAGGTGACCAGGTCAAAGCTCATCAGCATCCAAGCCAAGCCACAATGATGGACCAATCCCATCCCACCACGACGCCCTGCTTAGCAGCTGAGGGCTGTGCATAAAAGGAAGCGGATCTTATTATTTTTATTATAAGAGTATCGCCACATTCTAGTAGGAGAGGCACATTTGACAGGACCAGTTGGCTATTATTGCTGCTGTCGGCATGAATCCTTTGAGTCCTCTGCGCTGTCAACTCCGAGAGATCTTGCCAGATGCCCGAGCCTTCGACTTCAAAGAGCAGCACATTTGGCCTGATATCACAGGAGGCCTCTCAGTTCCAGTGTTCGTTTGCTGATCAAACTCTTGGAAATTAACGATGGCTCCGTCCTGTCCCCATTGTGGGGAGATATAGTCCTGGGTGGACGACTGTGAATACCAGACAGGCCAGCGCAATCATCCTGTGGTTGTCAGCGTGTGTGTAAGAGAGGGTTTCACGTTCAACATACATTCCATCAAGAACCAAAAACTCCATTTCGTTCTGCATCAATCTGTTCCCCCATCCACCCGCCATCTCAGGAAGACTAGATCCAGTTAGTGATTACTTCGTGTGTTAAAAACTGGAATAGCTCACCGATAAATACACCGAATTAAAACTGTGATATAGGCGGCAATCTCTGCAGCAAGTACCAACCAGACTTTTCGTCGGGGTTTTTCAGTCACAGCCTGTCCCTGTAGGTCTTCGCGCAGATGCTTCCTAGATGCTATGAAGAAGTCCAACGCTAGGAACCCACACACAGACATCGTGGCAACCTGGAAGGCAATTCCCGCAATAATGATATTATTTCCCACCTCAACCATGACCTGGTCAGTTCCGGCTGCATTGGCCACGCCTCCACCAGCTGCTTGCAAAACAATAGATCCGATATCAGACCCGATGAATATCCAGGTGAAAAGCTTCGGGTTCATGCGCGAGTATTGGGGTCCAATATGGATGATTATGTGCTTAAGGGTAAGGTATATACCGGCAGCAATAAAAGTTGGAGCCAGTATCAGACAGAAGATCTGTAGTCGAAACCCAGATGTTGACCATGGATTGTCGTGCATCAGAATTCGTCCCACGTATCCCGCGGCTTCCATGAATGTCCCGATACTGAGAACTGCGAGGAAAGTCCATGTTCGTAAATATATCCCAAGACCTAATTGACACACTCCAAGGAAGCCGAAATAAACAGTGAAAAAGATGTTGCCGCCGAGATTGGGATAGTAGCCATATGTGGTTGCTTCCACAGGGCATTGGGTGGTGATTTCGGTGCAAATGGCCGACATTTCGACGGGAAGGGAATATCCAAATAGGAATTCCTAGAAATTGGAAGAATATTCACTCCTGAGAGGTCTCCAAGGCTAATATAGTTATGTCACGAATGTTTTGTTGATTTTGGCCTGTCTGTTCCTCGTTCTTCGTTCCTCGTTTATCGTTTATCGCTTGCCGTTCACCGTTCCTCGTTCCCCGCTCCCCATCTCTGCCAACACCCATATCGTCCCAACACCCTCCAAATACATGAGATCTAATCATGCCTCGTCGATTTCACAAAAAGTCTAGGAATGGGTGCAATCAATGCAAGGAGCGGCGTGTCAAGGTGGGTCCATATCTGTCCGATGTCACCCCCCAGGTGCTGACAACACACTAGTGTGACGAGACACGGCCCCTATGTAGTGTATGTACTACTCGGGAACTGCCCTGCATCTATAGTACACCATATCCTCAAAGAAATTCCACAGCTGAGGCCTCTCCGAACCCAGAGCCCAAACCATCTGCCAAACCAGACTCGGGATCATCGAAATATGATGCCCGACATCTGCTGCTAATGCACAAATTCTCAACCGAAACTTACAAAAGCATATGTGGTGACCAATCTGATATGGAGGACTGGCAGGTCCTCATTCCCAAGCTTGCTTTCGAGCATGAATTTCTGTTGCATGGCATCTTTTCCCTCGCCGCGCTTCACATGGCAGCCACCACCGCAGACTCAGAACAGGTTCTATCGTATCTAGACACTGCAATGGAGTGCAATGAACTCGCATTTGCCCCCTTCAGGGAAGCCTTGGCCCGTTTAACCCCCCTCAACTGCGATGCTGTCTTTGCCCAATCCGCGGTCGTTACGATCATTGGCATAGCACTCCCCCGGCTGAACGCTCAGCATCGCGGGGAATCCTTTAGCATGATCGAAACTATGATGACGGTTTTTGAACTGCTGCAAGGGGCTAGTAAAATCTCGCAAATTAGCAAACCATGGCGACAGGCAAGCATCTTCTTCAAGTACGAGTGGAGAGATAACACCGCGCTGGATCCCGATATGGCCAATGCCATCGCACAACTGCGAATGCTCAATAGCACAATGGAGAACACGGACTCGGCACAACATGTCATGAACCAGGAAGCTATCGACTCTCTACAAGACTCATTTGCCAAATTCACTTATGCGCCGCATCCTGCACCTATCTTGGCTTGGATCGCCTATGTCAAGAGGGAATTCGTGGACGGGCTGCGCGCACGTCAGCCACTCCAGTTGTTGATCCTTATGAATTGGGCAGTTCTATTAAATGAATTAGGGGCCCATTTCTGGTGGGCCAAGGGCTGTGGGGAGGAGTTAGTCGCTGAGTTATTGAGTGAGCTGAAGGACCAGAATGAGAAGTGGAAATCGGCATTGCAGTGGCCGCAGGAAAAGGTCGGAATATGATAAATAGTAAATCAAAATGGCGGAGTGAACTATATGGCAATTATCTACTTAATTGTACCAAATCTGCGCTATACACTTCACCATGTCTCAACAAAATGTCAATTTTATTTAAGACCTCGATGGTCTTACTCTGCCAAGTCGAATTCACATCGCCTCTAGCTGAGGACCTGGTATTGCGACCAAGACCCCAGTAAGCTCGACACAACCTCGTGTGATAGTTTTGACTAATGTCGAGTAAGTCAGCGGCGTGAAAGATAATGTAGAGTCCAGCTCCGAAGTATCTGGCTGTGCCGGTGATGTTTGTGGTCCCGGGATTGAATCGGCTCATTACTGTTGTAACGGGAGACTTTTGAGAAGCTACTAGGCACTATGAACGGAATCCAGGTGGAATAAGGAATAGGCCATATGGATGTTCTTAAGGGAGAGCAGCAGAAGTTGGTGTTCGTCCAGGGGGCTGTGTTGTCCGCGGGATTGATGAAAGTGGGGATTGAGGCTGAAGAGAACCCAATTTCATTGGTCCACGTGACTTTTGCTATCCATGGATATCGGAACGATAAACGATAAACGATAAACGATAAACGATAAACGAGAGTATCCGGAGGGACAGGGGACATCCTTCGTTATTTTCAGTATTCTGTGGTTTTTCTGCATTGTCTTTCACTCGATAATTCTCCTAATTGTCTCAAATCCCCTTTAAGACCATTTATCATGTGACCCTTCCCTTTGGTCCCAGTACTTTAGTTCGTCATCTGTACATGCAACTTGAAAATTTCCAGGGCATACTAGATTTCATTGTATATCTCTAACTTCATCTCCAACTGTCTTTGAGGAAATGGACCCCGTCTCTTCTCAGCAAGAGTCAAATCCGAGCTCCCCAATCCCGACCTCAAATCGATCATTTTTACAAACATTCACCATTCTTACTGCCCTATGCGCAGCAGTATTTCTAGCTGCTCTTGATGTCACTATCATTACAACAGCCTTACCGTCAATTGCCGCACACTTCCAGTCCAGCTCCGCCTACACATGGATCGGCAGCTCCTACATCTTGGCTAATACAGCCACCGTTCCTGTCTGGGGTAAATTGTCAGATATCTGGGGCCGAAAGCCGTTGCTTCTAGTTGCGACGGTTATTTTTTTCGGCGGAAGTTTGATCTGCGCAGTCGGAGATACTATCGCACTATTCCTATTTGGTCGGGCCGTGCAAGGGCTAGGAGCGGCCGGACTGATCACTCTCGTGAACATTTGTGTCAGTGATTTGTTTTCACTCAGAGATCGCGGGCTGTACTTTGGCCTCCTTTCTGTGGTATGGGCTCTCGCCAGTGGAGTAGGTCCAGTCCTCGGTGGAGTGTTCACTGAAAAAGCAAGGTGTGTATGCGCAATGCTTATATCCTACATGTTATATTGCATATCCCTGACTTCTTCTAGCTGGCGCTGGTGCTTTTGGATCAATCTCCCAATCACTGGACTGGTATTCTTGTTCTTATGGCTTACTCTCAAGCTTGAGACCCCTAATACTCCAATATGGAGTGGTCTGAAGGCTGTCGATTGGACAGGATGTTTGTTCGTCATCGGTAGTACCATCATGCTCCTCTTGGGTCTCGACTTTGGGGGTGTTACGCATCCTTGGGACTCTGCTACAGTAATATGTCTCCTCGTCTTTGCAGGTGTAACTCTGGGTCTATTCGTTATCCACGAATGGAAATTGGTCAAGTACCCCGTCATTCCTCTGGTCCTATTTCATCACCGTTCCGGTATCGCTTCCTTCCTGGTCTGCTTTTGCCATGGGTACATCTTTATGGGCGAAGCCTATTATCTCCCCCTATACTTCCAAGCGGTTCTCGGCTCTAGCCCTATTATGTCCGGGGTTTACATTCTTCCGTTCGTCTTGGCTATCACCGTATCTGCTGCGTTGACAGGACTGTTCATCCAAAAGACAGGACTCTATGTCCCAGCTATGTGGTTGGGGCTAACTACTATGACGTTGGGAGTTGGCTTGCTTATCAACCTAGAGGTTACTGCCAACTGGGGGAAAATCATGGGGTTTCAGGTCATTGCCGGCATCGGCATCGGTTTGAATTTTGAGGGGCCGTTGTTGGCTGTCCAAGCAATAGTGGGCGCGGAGAATGCAGCCACTGCCACTGCCACCATCGGATTCGTGAGGACCCTGTCCACCGCGATCTCGGTAGTCATTGGAACAGTCGTGTTCCAAAATCAGATGGCAAGAAAAGGAGCCCAATTGCTTTCATCTCTGGGAGAGCAATTAGCCAGTCAGGTCTCAGGAGGAGCAATGGCAAATATCGAGATCATTGACACACTCCCTCCAGATCAAAAGCTCGTGGCACGACGGGCCGTTTACGAATCTTTACGAACGGTCTGGATTATGGTAAGCCTCACTTCATGTTAGAAGGAATGCGATGCTGACTAGTATGTTTAGTATGTAGCATTTGCAGCTGTAGGTCTGGTAGCAGGGATATTCGTCGAGGGCCACCATCTTGACACCGAGCATAAGGCACCTGTGCTCGGTTTGCGAGATAACGATGGAAGTTAACCCGTCCCAGAGTTCCACAAAGACTATCCAAAAACCTGGCTATATCAGAAAGGGTGGTGCTTTAATCAAACCGTAAACAGTACGCCTTCGCCTTCGGGACGAGGTTTTAAATTGGTTACTGGGTTTCAATTTCTTATATAGGCTAAGCGGTATCTTGTTCTAGTCAATATAATATCCCCAGGATCTGCTGCTCTGTATAGACGTTTGGAAGAGCAGTGACACTTTCCAAGAGTGTGCATTCAATTGAAATAACTTCGTTATATTGGATCCGAGCCAGAGCATTTATTTACAGAGTTCAGCCTGTAGATCTCATTTCACATATAATATCTACAGCTTCCCCTGCACCTTCTCCTGAGGACCCGCACAGCAAGCCGGCTCGGGGTGCAAAGTGGACTGGTTGAAAGACTGGCTCGAAGCCGGCACATCAAGTGCAGGGTTCTTAGTAAAGAATCCATCCGGTTTGAGCATCACGCTGACACGCTCCATGGGCATAATAGGGAAGTCCTCAATGCGGGGGTTGTGAGTGAGGCCGAATGCTAGAAACGGTTAGCTACTATTTCAGGAGAGGTTGAATGGAATAACATACTGTGCCAAAGAACAAGGTCTTCGTTCTCGACCGCGTCGTTTCGGGCAGCCCACACATCCACGCCTTCTGACTTCTTGCTCTGGTTTGTGAACTCGCCGGCGGCGAAGAGCTCGTCATCTTGGTATTTAGTAACCCAGACAGGACGGGTCGCGAAGCGGGCGCGCTTCGAGCCAAATGAGTTCGGGTGTGCGAGGAGCATCTGACTTGGCATGGTTTGCAGCTTATAGGCGATGGGGTGGTGCGTGATAGGGTTGACAATAGAGTCGTTCCGGATCTTAAAGACGCGGTTGCGGTCGACGCTGGTTGTTGCACTACCACTGGACTTGATAATGTTCTTCTCTGTGGTGTACCCGACAAGCCATGGGTTGCTATCATCCTCGGGCATGGGTACACTGTCTTCGTAGTACACTGTGTTTTTGTACCCATCGATGGCAGGGTCGATACGGAGGGAGAACATGTGTTGGTGGAATGGAGCCATAACGTCTGGTCCGACATTTGTTCCCCATGGCACAGTTTCGCCATTCTGGTTTTCGAAGGGTACAGTTGAGAGGATACCGGTCGCCCGTACCTCGAGCTCAATATTGGCTGCTTGGTCGAGGATAAAAGCGAAGATATATTCGTAGTTCGCGACGGTGCAGATCATCTGAACCACGAGCTGGCGGTTACGGACGACAGTCGCTGCACCCGTGCGGTAATTAGTGTGCTTATGTTGCAAGCCATTATCCTGCTCGTGCATGCAGATGACATTCTTTAGTTGAATTGGTTCTCCCTGTGCATCCGTGCGATAACCATCGAAATATTTGATGTGACCGAGACAGTCGCAGCCAAGACTCAGTTGGTTAGCTGTTATACCGAAGCCCACATCACCGACGTCAAAGGCCTGCTTGCGGTGGTAGGGAGCACGGGGATCTAGAATAAATTAGATATGTTGCTCAAAAAGGGGTAATAGAACATACCGGCGTAGGGAACTGTCATCTCAGAGAACGACAGACGGTAGAAGGTGTTACGACCATCGTATGTCACATTGTGCAGCACTAATCCTTCTCGGTTGTTGAAGCCCACTCTGAAACGCCACTTCTGCCATGACACGGCATTGCCGATGACATTAAATGACGCTCCCTCTGGCTGCTGGACAATGTAGGGCTTAAGATCAGTGCGCAGAGGCTCATCTAGCAAATCATGCCCGTATTGCACAGTAGGCACCGGCTTCCAGGGCTGCGTCTCAGTACTTTGAGTATTGGCTCCGCCAGGCAGATAATCCATACGGACTAGCTGGCGAGCGATGCCATCAAACACCGGGGAGAATTTGCAAGGCAGTGAATACTGGTTATTCTGGGGATGGTCGGTAGCCACAATGTACATGTAGCACTGGAACAAACGCCGAGTTTCCTTGGCATCATCGGTGCCGTAGATCCACGGATCCAAGCAGACGGTGTGGCCAGCCGGAAGCTTCAACTTTTCAATTTCAGCCTTGACAGCCGGATGACTAAGACAGAGCTCCTCGATTTCCATCATTTCATCGACGTCGAGTGGACCCTGGACGTCCTTGGGCAGCTCTTTCGCCGACACGATAGACTTGGTGTCTGCGTTGATCAGGGCCTTGAAGAAGGACCCATTATCCAATCGGTGGAAGAGCGCCATCAGCAAACGCGCCGGTTTAAGCGGTCGTACTTCACCCCGGCGCTCGGCCTCAAGGAATGGTACAACCTCATGCTTGGCGGGTTCCTGGAGATCGATGCGCTTGTAACGCAGCTTGGCACCGGGGAAAGCGGACTCCAGAACGGAGACCGCCAATTGGATCTCCCCAGGTGTGATAGGGTCAAAAGGGTGAAGGCTCGCCATTATGAGTAATGTTTGTGAGAGATATGGTTTCTGCGAAGATGGGTATCACGATGCATTTATATTCGCACAACCCTAGTAGGTGTTCCTTCCTTTCCTTTCCCTTTTGGGTAAATCTTTCGCGCTGCTGGGGTGATCTGATTGGTCAGTTACTAACACGGCGCATCTTTTGCTCCAAAGGGTTTAGCGTGCATATGTTCTTAGTAAGCCGGGGATCCAATGGATCCATGGATGGATTGCGGGGGTGGGAGAAGTTGATCAAGTCCACGGGTATCTTCGACTTTTACATTGTAACTACATACAACGGGTACGACACCTTCGTCAGGCAGCCAATCAAAGTTGAAGTCTAACCGCTGGACAACCTTGGGTGTGTTTCCCAACCTTCAATCACTTGGAAGTTTGAAACCTTGGAAGTTCCACCACGTTCCGTTTGTCAAGTGACGGAGAAGCAACGAAGGCCCAAGAAGCAATGAAGCATGAAGAACTGACAAAGGTCGAAGAACCAACAAAGAATGAAGAACCAACCAAGGGCCCGGACGGGACGGTCCTTCATTCGTTGTCCGATCGCACGGTTGTCCGACTCGGCGACAAACTTGTTGTGAAGTCGGGCCATCTCCGCCCCCAGGAAGGGCCAACACTCCGTTTCATTGCAGAAAACACAACCATCCCTGTACCTAAACTTCATGATATCCGCTATGGGGACGGCAAACCTGTCGCTCTCGTCATGGATTACATACCTGGCAAGCGACTTGATGAAGCATGGGATACATTGGACTCCAGTCAAAAGCTCTCCATTGCCGACGAGCTACACTCCTACGTGAACCAACTTCGCGAACTGAAAGGCCATTATATCGGGGCTATTAATCGCGGCAAAGCTATCATAGGAAATATTGCGTCAATTGAGGGAGGTCCATTTGATACCGAGCAGGAATTCAACGAATTTATCCTAGGGGATATGGTCAGCATAGCACCAGACTTGCTACGACATTATGCCAAGTTTGCGCTCATGGATGACCATGAGATTGTATTCACGCATTCTGATCTTGCTCCGCGGAATATTCTTGTTGAAGGTGGCCGAGTCACAGCTATTATTGACTGGGAATATGCTGGCTGGTATCCAGCACATTGGGAATATTGTCAAGCTCTTCGGCATCTGAGACCGATGCTTGACTGGCCAGAATATCTGGCCCGTATTCTTCCACCCAAATTTGAGCGAGAATACATAGGCATGACTTTCTTAGCTCGTATGTTATGTCACTAGCTAATTCAATTGGTTACGCTGCGGGTGGTATACATCTAAACTTCGGTGTGCTTAGGATGAAGGAACAGTCCATAACAAGAATCATCACTTTACTCTCGAATATTGAAGGAAGCTCTTCAAATATAAGATGCAACTGAAAATTCGCCCCGTCCACCCTTCACAGCAGGCACTAATGTCGTTTGTATGGATCGGAGATGCTATTATAACTTTCATGTTAGCAAATACGTCGTCGATTCAATCCATTCACTGATACAACCACAATTCCAATATTGACCAAGCCACTTGAACAAAATAATTTACATCCTAGTTTAATATCCTTGAATCCTGTTTCACGCGATAAGAAGGACGAACGTGATCGAGGGCCGGAATGCGACGCGAGGGGCTACATCGGCCAGACCTACCTTGAACCTCAACGTGGACGCATTGAACATTACTTCCCCAAGAGGTACTCTTATTTTCTTTCCTTTCTTCGGATTGTCTAGCTAATGTCTAGTTTATCATACATGCTACATTGATTTGTATTGAATTGCTCAAAAATGCAAGCTGATTCAAAGCCTTCCAAGGGACGGCCAAGGAACCCCGGAATTCAGGGCTGCTACTGTCCCCTTCGAGCCCTTCAAAGGCCAAGCGCGCGATGGCATTCCAGACAAACAGTCCAGACTTTTTCCTTTCTCAAAGCGCTGTATAAAACCATGTCCCCTCCCCATATCGCGTGTGTACTTTGACAACTACGACAACCGCCAACACCATCCGACATGGATTCGATCAACTGAGCGAGTCTTTTCTTTTTTTTTTTTTTTTTGGAATATAAACCCATCGACGCCTTAACAAATCGCGTCAATCATTGGCCTAATATACTACGGAGCTATTGCCAATCACAACTTTGTGCATTTTGCAATGGGACGCGTGTCTATATCCGTCCTTGTCGCGGGGTTGGTTGGGTATGTCTTTGCTGGCATGAACCACCCTGCCCATGGACATCGCCATCGCCATCGCCACTTGATGCCACCTATCGAAGACTTGGAGCCGCGGAATCAGGCTTGGGATAATGTGAATAAAGCCGCAGATGATTTTGTGGTGGAGTCCATTACCCTCACGACCACTACAACCGTTTTTGGAAACTGCGCGCCAACCAATCCTATTCACTCTACCCTTACGCTTGTCAGGCACAGTCCTGGGCCTACGCCGTGTGCACACGATCATGCCGTACACAGCATCGCGCGTCCCGAGGCATATGAAGAGCACTGGCATCAACTGGAACCGCAGCCTGAGCCTGTTATCCCTGCGCCGACAAACACAAGGCCCGCTCAGCCTCAATTCACTCAGCCCAAGCCCCAAGCCCCCATGCCAATGCAGCCAGAGGCCATTACCACTATGTTCAAGACACAAACAATCACCAAAACTGCAACGAATATAGTACAGGTCACCGTCTACCCAGGGGGCAGCCCTGTGCCACTTGCAAACACAGACACCGGGATTCCTTCAAAAGCAGAAAAAGCTGCGGCCCTTGCAGACACACTTCCAAAGGACTCTTTGGAAGAAGAGAAAGCCGTCCCGGCAAAACGCCCATCTCCACCGCGTCCCAACAAAAACAACGGCGGACCTATCAACGCTATACTCGATCTGCCGGGCGAAGTCCTCCCCGATATCCCAGTAGTCGACCAGATCCTCCCAGGCCCAAAGCCAGACGGGCCCACCTCGGCGGACTGGACCAAAACACCGCCGAAAGGAAAGTTCTCAACAAATAAATTCGGAGGACGTACTCAGCCTAAAGGCAAAGGCACGGAGATCCACTACCAGGGCAATGTCGGCAAGCCTTGGGGAAGCAATATCATCAATGTCAGTCCGGCCGAGGCACACACGTACAAATATGTGGCGCAGTTCACGGGTTCAAACCATGAGCCTTGGACGGTGGTTGTGTGGAACAAGATCGGACCTGACGGAAAACTGACCGGGTGGTATGGCCACTCTGCTTTAACGTTCACTCTTGCACCCGGTGAAACCCGGTATGTTGCTTTTGACGAGGACTCTGAGGGCGCTTGGGGCGCTGCACCTGGTGATCACTTGCCCAAGGATCAATGGGGTGGATACTCGTGTACCTGGGGCGAGTTTGGGTTCGGTGATGGAGAGAATAATGGCTGGTCGGGATGGGATGTTTCGGCTATTCAGGCACAGATTGCCAATCATCCTGTTCAGGGGATGTCTATCTGCCGGGCTGATGGGAATGGATGCTCTATTATCACGCCTGGTGCTAAGAAGGTGGTTGATGCTTATGTCAAGTCAAAGAAACACCTGGATGGCATTGGTGGCGCGGCATCTCCTGGTCCCGTGCGGCTGAAAGTGGTGCTTGATTATCGGGGGTGAGGAGGAGGTTTGTATATACACATGATCTTGCCATTATAAAAACGATTAATTGGTTCAGCAATTAACGGGTTTCCCCAGCTATCCTACATACTTTGTAAGAGAAAAAGATATAGATCGGCACCTCATGAAAACTCACAATTCAACCCTTCGTGCTCCCAACCTCATTTAATGCATTGAAGGAATGTCAATCTCCTTGATAGTCCACACCTTCCCACCCTCACTAGAAGTAACCTCGGTATAAGTGGCACCACCGACGCTAGAAATGGTCGAACCAAAGGCAGTATCAGCTGAGGCGAGAGTGATAACAGTGTTCAGGTATTTCTGCGCAGCGATAGTTCCCGAGCAGTTGTCGTTACACTCAGTTCCGGTACCGTAGCTAAGGTAAGTCAGTATAGTCCGCAATAAATACCATTCTGGCCATTGACTTACCCTCGCATGTAGGGTCCAGATTCGTGGGAGTAGGTTGAAAGCACGGTGCCAGTCTCGCCATTTGTGACAGTCCTGCAAATATTAGCTGTGATGTATCTAGCCATCTTGGATCTATACGTACTGGGTCCAAGTCTGTCCATCGGACTCAAGATCGTATTCAATCCGCACTTCGTCGGTTCCGCTGACGGGTGAGCCAGTGCCATCGAGCTGACCAAAGCTGCCAAAGACACTGGCGCGCACACACCACTGTCCGGTGGTGGCTCCGCACCATGCGTTGCTAGACCAGCTTTCGAGGGTGGTCTGGACCAGGTCACCAGTTCCGTTGGATATCTATGATCATTAGTATCTAGAAGACCTTTGGGATAAATAAGTGAGGACTTACCCCAGGCCAGAGGAATAGCACGCCGTTCTGAGTCGCTGGGGCAGGTCCGGGGATCAACGTCGTGACAGCGTTGACGATGGTCGACTTGGAGGCACTAAGCGAGACACTACCACCCCAGTAGTCATGAGATTGGTTTGAATTCACATGGACATTAACAAACCCTTGCATTTATAGTTCTCTCCGGCAAGACTTCGGCCATGTCTACCAGTGGAGTGGTGGAATTGACTAAAGGCGGAGCATCTCCCGAAACTCCTTAGGGCTGGATGTTCCACCTTAAAACAAGCCGAACATTAGGCTGACTAGACCGCAGTGCACAAGACCTTCTCATTGATGCATTAATTTTCATTAATTTTCGTCAGATATAGTCCCATTCATGTCCGCAGCCCCGCATAGGGACTTTTTATTCACCTGACAGGGGGTCTATTTGTGGTGCCGGCAGTAGCACTAGCCAGTATTCGAGTTGCAACTATAACAAGTAATGCAGTACAATATAGATGTGAAGGTCAATACCTAGGTACGTATATGTATAGGTACGGCTGTCATCCTTCCGGCAATTTATCCCGAAATGCCGATATATTAAAGTTAGACCCTGTGGATATCTCATTCCAGGTAATCACCCTTGGTCTCAGCGTGGATCACATCAAACAGGGGCTTTGCGCTAAACCAGCCAGCCATCGGAGTTCCCACTGTTTTGTAAGTGAATGCCGCATCGGCTTCTTCAATTTTCACCGTTTGGCCACCTCGTCCGGTGGCAGCCGCATCCGCAAGGAGTTGAGCGTAGCAGCATTTTTCCAGACTCACGAACCAGAACACTGTTTCTTCAATCGTGTTACCGACCGTTAAGAGGCCGTGGTTTTGCAGCAGGGCTGCCTTTTTGTTACCCAGAGCTTTGGCAATGTTCTGGCCTTCTTCTTCCGCTAGCACGACACCTTTGAATGATGAATAAAGGGCCAAGTCCTGATCCTGTTAGGTGAAGGCCCACGCGTGGAGGTATGAAATGACACTAGGAGGACGTACATTGTGGAAAGCACAGGCATCTTGCGAGATGATATCGAGCGGTCGGCCCAGCGAGCAAAACGCCCGTCCATGGAGACTATGACTGTGCGCAGCGCAGTTCACTTCGGGTCGTGCTTCATGGATAGCGGAATGAATCATAAATGCTGCGGCGTTCAACAATCGATTCTCTCCACCTGCAATGACCTTTCCATGGTGGTCGACTTGGATTAAGTCTGATGCCTTCATCAATTTGAATGCCCTGCCGAATGGGTTCACCCAGAATGTTATCGGATCCACCGGATCGCGTAGGGTGATGTGCCCAGCGACACCTAATGAAATTGTCAGTTGTTAGGTCGATGTTTCGCTATAGGACCATGCATACCCTCGTCGTATCCTTTATCACCAAATATTCTGAATGCTGCCGCTAGGCGGCCCTTCAGATACTCTCGCTCCGCCATCTTATCTTCGAACACAGGCATGCTGGGCATCTGCATCTTCACCTTGGCCTTTTCGGCACCCTCCGCTTGGGATGACTGAGTTGCTTGCATGCTAATGGTGTTGGTGAGGGTCTCGGTGGTAGTTGGAGGAGCCATACTCATTCGTTGTCTGTACTGATGATTGTCGAGACACACAGGAATTATTTATAATCTTCGAAAGACGTACCTAGGGATGTTGTACAAAGCGGAGAAAGGTCCGAAGCGGGGGTGCTGATTATGGACGATGTTGGATTGGCCGGTCAGCCGAGGTTCTCCGCAAGCGGATATCCTCGCATCAATCGACTTTCGTGGGGGAAGGTGATATTTGAGGGTAGTTGAGATTAAACAGTATATGCTGAATAGTATTGAAAGAAAAGGAACTAGCTAATATATAAATGAAGAGGTCTAAATCGAATCGCTGAACTTAGGTATAACACTTTCAATCATCAATGCATCAAATCGTGATAGTTATCTCCAGGGCTGGATCTATAACATTTCGTTGCGTATTCCTCCAATCATGATATCTAGTTTGGGGATCTTTACAGCGGAAACGGAGGTGTCCGTTGAACCTCCGCCATCAATGCCTCAAACAGTTTACGGTCGGATGGGCTGAAGTTTTGGCTGATCGTCGCATGATGATTCGGGGATCCAACAAATGGCTTCAAATCAGCCTGGCATAGAGTTCCTACCACTGGTAATGTGCCAGTTTGGAAGTAATGGCGAATCGCTTTGGCCACGCATATTGATGGTGCTGTGAGTGTGGTGTGCTAGATGGAATATGTCAGGGATGAAGCGCTGCAGGATTATCGCGAGTAACTCACTCCTTCTGATTCTTGCTGGAGCAAACCAGACCCAGGGAAGATCTGGGACATGTGTTGGGCACTGAGGCGGTTAGCATGGATAGCCACTAGCGAGGAACCAATACACACCTGTGCAGAGGAGTCACTGGATCTAGAGTGTTTGATACGAATAGCATAGGGTGAGCGGTAACAGCGCCCCACGGCCCTGATATCGGTCAGTTTCGAACGCATAAAGGTCATGACAATAGGACATACCCGCGAAAGGGTACTTGGCCTTGGCTTTCCATCCAACACAGCTCAATTGTAATTGGGCCCAATAATCACCCAAAGATGCACTGTCGGCTACTAGGTTAGACCATTCTGCCTGGAACTGCTTGGTATTCGGAGTCGTCAAATATTCGGCATCCGAGCACATAATAGCAGCCATTGCATAGAGCACGTTATCCTGTGATGTAGCACACTCTGGCGACCAAGGTCCAGCAAGACTGCATTTGTTGGACAGACATGCACCGAAGTGGCTACCATGCTTAAAGTCAGCCATCGGAGCTGCATTCCCCTTGGCTAGCTCAGTCATTCTGTCTGCTAGGATGGGGAATGCAAGGAGGGGCTGGTAGATGGCAACGCGTTGAATGTCTTTGATGTCGGACCAAGTCACAACTTCTGGCCCCCGTTCCACAGATGCCATGACAGGAATTGAGCTGTTGAGAATCTGCTTCTCAAGTTGCCAGTAGACTGCCCTGATGGCGTCTGGACCACCCTCCACATAGAAGGGACATCCCACGGGTCCAGCCTCATTACAGTACTGGCCAAATCGATCAAATATGGCATCTGCGTCAGCAATAACGTTCGGTCCTATTCCCTGGTAGTACTTAACCATATCGACTACACCATCGAGAACAGCCCGCGTGACTCGTTCCGGAAAGAGCGAGGCAAAGGTGGTGCCCAGCACGGTACCGTATGAGCGACCCCAATATAGAAGTGGCTCCTTCCCGCGGTGCCATTTAGTTCGGTTTGAGACCGCGTTTGCTTCATCTAGTCTATGACACCTGTTGTGGGCTATCATGGCTCTTTGGCCCTCCTTCTCGCGCCATTCTCCGTGGCGTTCGATGATGGTCAGCATGTCCTGTGCAACGAGTGGTGTATTGACATAGGACATCATTGGCTCATCCGCTCTTAGACTCGACATATCGAATACTGAACAACCCAAGTTTAGCGCTTGGGTCCGCTGCCAGTTTCTCTGTAGGGACTCCGGCCCACTTCCCAGCATGCCTTCTGCGGAGACTTGCAACTCCCAGTTCCTTTGGGATACGGGATCAGGAAAACACATCACCGGAGGCGTTGTGGATCCTACCCCACGGGGATCAAACCCGATAATATCAAAATATTTGTTGCCAGACTCTTCTCCAGTCTCTTTTGGGTCAGCCTCCGCATCGATGATCAACTGGAGACCCCGACCCCCCATGAACGCTTGCATTGTTCCCGGTCCACCAGGCCCACCTGTGATATGAGCTTCAATCATCATATCGAGTGCAGATCTACTCACCCGGATTGATCAGAACTGCGCCTCCATACCGTGGGTCTGTGACTGGGACCTTGGCTGGTAGTCGGACAACAGCGAGGGCAAATGTGCGACCTTTTCCGTCTGTCCGCTGGTAGTCCATAGGCACTTCCAGTCTTGCGCATTGGAACTCATCCCCACAATTGTGATACTTGAGCTCCTGGGAAGGAACGATTTCGTCCCAGGTGACTGGGATGTCCAAAGGCTCGACCAAATTCCATGAAGGTAATGGAATAGGCCAGACTAAGAGAATCAACACGGCTGCAGCCAAGGGTAATCCCCAACGAACATATCGATGAGGTGCCTGGCGTACCTGGCGTACCTGGCGTACCTGGCAAGGCGGTAAAGGCGCGGATTTCATCACGCGCCCAAAACAAAAACACACGAGACAGTCCAAATCCCACAGAGGGCACTTTTCCAAAAACGTCTGAAGCCCAAATGGCCATAGGCCGAGAATATAAACAAGAGAGAAAGTCGGGAATCTGACAAGTCAATGAGTCCAATCCCGCGGGTCCCGTCAAGTGGGGGGATTTCCTCTTTTCTTTTAACCCGACCTATAAACACCCCGATCATCGATATCATTCAATATATCCTGTATCCTACTGGGATATTGGGGGTTAATCTATCTCGAATTGAATGCAATACGATTTGTTCAAATCAAAACAAGATAAGTGCTAGAGCAATAGGAGAAACACCTACATATCTCCAAGGGTCCATCAGCCAAACATCCTTCTATTAGTTCGCTAGACCATACTCAAGTCAGCTTTTTCAATACTTAAAGAGATCCTTAGTCTACATCACAAGATGATCGTTCCTTAGAAAGCGATTAATTGGATAGCATTATCTAGCTTTTTGGCAGGACTTGAACTACTCTTCAGCCACAGACGACTTGTTCCCACAAAGAAAAGTGCTGCTCATCTTCTCAGCCTCTTCATATCTCTCCTCCAGTAGCATAGCGACAAGATCCTCGCGTTTCTTTCCCATCGCCACAGTAGGGAGGCTTGTCCGAGCATCCTTAAATAGGATAGAAGCTACTCTATCCAAGGCCTACAGAGATCCACGGCATTTCTATTGATCTAGAATATATTAGCGATAAAAAGAGTATGAAGGGAATTTGTAGACAATACCGAGATCATTCACATTCAATTCAATTCAGATTCAGTTCAGATTCAGTTCAGATTCAGTTCAGATTCAGTTAGTAAGATAGTAAGATAGTAAGAAATCAAGAGTCAAGACTTAACACTTAGGAGTATAAAGAGTCCGGTGTTAAAAAATTAATATCGTATTTGTTAAACAATCTCCTATATATATATTTCGTTATTTACTAAATTACTATAATCGAGCAGAGTTTAGATGGTTTTAGTAGGGTATATAACCCCCTGCATTTCTAGTTTAATCAATTAATAATTCTTCCTCTGCTTTCTCCCCACATAGTAACAGGTTGCCCAACAGTATTCATTTATAAAAATACTATATAAAGTAACTATAGATTCAACAATGGTACTTGTGAAGTGAGAGATCGAAATTATTGCCTGGCAATATGAACCAATGAGAGAGTTATGTGTCGGGTGGCTGGCATAGTCGCCCGTAGGCCGGTATTTTCTTGCCCTCGGTCGAATCCACATTTCTGGTTGACATGGTGAGAGTGTATGTTGGCAGCCGCCCCTACTAATTATGGCTGAGATAGGGATCGCGAGGATGGAAGCGAGAAAGACACTGAAAGACACTAGCTGCGGCAAGCTTACAGGAGGGAGGATGAGAGAGGATTGTGATGTTTGGTGAGAGGTGAGCAAGAGGGCAGGCAGCTGCCCAAAGGGAAGGAGCGACTGCCTGCTGTAAATTCTCGAGGACCAAAGGCTACCAAATGTAGAACTCTATACTTCCTAAATGCTAGACTACTTCGCTGGAGGATCAGATATGTTCATTTTTCATTCTGGCATCATCTCGCTCCATCGCCCGTTGTCGGATGCAAAGAGGTCACTTGTTAAGTCCTCCAATCAAATCGCAAAGCAACCTGGCACGAATATTGGAAATTCAACTACCACAAAGAATCATGCAGATAGGATTCCGATGCTACCAAAGGGTTGGATTGTATCGCAAGGCAGATATGCGGAGAACCTCAGTCCGTGAGGGGAACAGGCAACTGCGACATGGCCACTCAGCTACAAACCCCAACTGCTACTGCAGCAAACAGACCTAATTAGATGGGAGTACAAAGTACATGGCTGCAGGAAACGACAAACAAACAAGAGCCGCATCGACATAAAAAGAAGAAAAGGCCTCCTCTCCCCAGACTTCTTTAAAATTGTACATCATGGCTTCCAAACTACAAGATCACATCGATGCCCTGCACACCCTCCCTCTGGCCGAGGCCATTCAAGCAATCGTCGACCTGACACCGGGCCTCACAAGCGTCGTCCCTCGGGAATACGGCTACTTCGTCCAACACCCCGACTACGACGGAATCGGCAATCTGAACAACATCGGCAGCCTCTGGCTGAAGCTCGGATCGCGATGTTACGATGAACATGCCTCCCTCGAAGTGCGTCTCGCCCACACTTCCCTAGACGACCCGATCTACCAAGTTTACGGCACCAGCTACGAGATGTTGAAGAAGGGACTCGCTGATGGGACTGTGGCACCACCCGCCCCCAATGAGAATCATTACTGTGCTTGCTGTAGCGGTGAGCCCAGCGCCATCATCTTGGCTTCTTTCCATGAGCGGCAGGCGTTGTATTTTACCAAGGACGAATACAGGGCGCTCTGGGGGGATGAACCGAATTCGGGGGAGAGGTTTGGTAATGGAAATGGTTGGGTGAAGGGTTGTATCAATGCGAGCAAGGAGCAGCTTGAGGAGGCTCTAGCCAGGCAGCCGGCTGTTGGCATCCCAAGTATGCTTTAGCAGACCTAGGGTAAAACCACATATGCAGGAAAGATCGCAGCTGATCACGGTGGATATCGGAGAGATAATTCATTAATGAAAAAAAAATGAAGAAAAGTCATTACGACTGCCTTGCTGTAAATATTTCGCAACGCCCTAGTATGTACACGGAAAAGTTGGGAAGATTGATTGCAGGGAGAATTCCTCCATTACCCACCTCCCTCCGATCTATCCCCGTGTGAAGATGTAATAAAGATGTCGGTTTCATCGGAGCTTCGTTTCGAAGCGATGCTCTCTCAACTAAGTCGATCTGCTTTAGTCGCTGCGAGGTCGCTTTCGAGGGTTGATAACCCGGCGACCAAGAGACTCGGCGCGGCTGCCGATGGAATCCTCGACCCGTTGGAGATATTCGACAAACTCATAGTAGTTATCGAAGTCTAAATGGGTCTTATCGGCCTCATTGCGAACCCTGTTCATCAGATGCTCAAAGAGATGGCGCATGCGGTCCCGCTCCGAGTCGTTATTCGGGAAATGCGGCACCCACTGCTGCATCCAATTGGAGAAATCAGTCACGGACTGGGCCGGTCGCTGATAGCTATCCATATAGCGCGACCGGGCAACATCCGGGTAGACTCCGCTCTGGAGCTGGTGAATAAGGAAAGTACAGAAACTGGCGTAGCTGATCTTGTTGTCGGGTAGGTGACGTATGTGTCGCTTCCACTCATCCTCGATATTAAGGGCAACGTGCTTAAGCGCCCGCGTGACCTTGCGCTCATCGATCTTGTACCACTCCGGATATTTATCGAAGTGTCGCTCTAGACCCATAGAGAAGTTCTTGAACTCACCCAGAGCTCGTCCGTTGTATACTGGCACATTGGGCACCGGTGGGGCATGGGCGGATGTTTCGGGATGAAAAGGTCGGGCGGAAGGTTGAAGACTGGAATGGGATTCAGTCTTGACAACCGTTGGTGCGGCGGGGGACCTGGTAGCTGCTGCAAGGGCTCGCAATTGCTCGAGGGTCAAACCGGACCCGAGGTTGGTGGTGGGTTTAGGGGAAGGTTTGGGTTCGGACGGTTTGGCCTCGGACGTGCGACGATCAGCAGCTTTGGTCAGATGTGCTGGGGTGGTAATCTGCTCAGATCGGGCAGCAACAGGGTCCTTTTGGGCTCCATCAATACCAGCCTTGCTGTTCTGCTTCGTGTTGCCTCTGCATGGAGTCGAAGCAGGGGTGGCGGGGGAAGTTCCAGGGAAGTCGCGGCCAGAAGTCGGCTGCGAGCCAGTTCCAATTCTCTCTCCTCCTCTGCAACCTTTTGTTTGATGTCAATGAGCTCACGCTGCTTCTTCAGTCGGGACAATTGAGCTTGCGCTTGACGAATTTCCGCCTCCAGATCATCGGCAGAGCCGACAGGCTCTGTAGGTTCGGGGTCGGTGTTTTGGAACATCTCATTCAGAATGTTCCATCGCCCTTGAATTCGATCAATGTTGGATTCAGAACCAGGTTTGTTGTCTGGTCCCGACATGATTTTTTTTAATCCTTGCGCGTCGCAGATAAGATAATGTGCGGAGAAAGAAAGTTCCGATTCCGTGAAGAAAGTCTTTGTGGCCTAAGGCAGCAACTGGTTTCAAAGACGAACTATGTCAGAGAGTGATCATTGACAGTTTCAAAGGTTTCTCTTAAGATTTTGAATTGGGTTCTCGAGAGTTCTTGTAGAGTGGTGGTTAAGATGAATGGTTGCAAACGACTATTTGCTCTTATTGTCTCACCTCCCAGGTAAGTGCTTTCCAATCTATTACAAGCAAACACAGGATACGCGATCTATCACTTTGACATTAAAGTCAGAATATTCTCAAATTTAGGGCGTACTTAGTGAAGAATTATATAATGCACTTCGCCTACGCACATTAATACTGCAGCTAAAACGAATAGAGTGTTGAGATTCATCAACCAGGACATCTCGAGTATCTATATCAAAAGTTTAGTTCAGATGTATAAAGAGCCTAAGCCTAGTACATTGTTGCTCCTCTTTCTCCTTTCTAGATGATTCGGAAAAGTGTTGCCAAAGGCCCTATATCACCTTCTGCATTGTAAATATTTCGTTAACCAGATTTAGAGGCTACGAGAGAGCCAAAGCAAACACGACGAATGACAGGAAAAGATAACACCCATTCAAAGATTAGTTATAAGTTAATATATACAGTAAAAATTAATCGCTCAAGACAACCGGTCGCTCTCTATTTACCCGGCGAGCCAAGCAAGCACAAGAACTTCTTATCAGGGGTCGAGGTCAACACGTTCCTAACCAAGTGCCAGACGTTCAAATCATAGGCCTCACCAATGTGGCCAACGGGATCCAACGGACAGGTATCCTGAATCCAGCTATTCGTCACGCCTTCCTCGTGTACGAACGATGTTGACGGGGGTGTAACCAGCTCATCATGCTTGGACGCGATTATAGTGATACTGTTGCCGGGCTGCGCAATAGGGGTACCGTCATTCAAGCGATTGATGGCTGGACCATCGGGCCCGAGATCGTTGCAAGCAGGGCAACCGAGGGTATCGAGTACTTCACCGACGGCTGCACGCGACCCGTTGCCGAACTTGTATGCGAGATCGTAGATGCCGGCGAATGTAGTGGCATGGGTAGGCGGGGCGATGGATGCGATCTTGTCGATCAGATGGGAGACGCCCTCGAACTTGGGTACGTAGAGAGATTGGAAAGCACCCTCGGAGTGGCCGACGAGGTCGACTTTGCTCTTGCCGGTCTTTTCCACGATTTCTTTGATGTATGCCGCAATTTCCGGGGCACTCTCGTTGATTGCTTTCAATCCGCCAACTAATGGGAAGCCATCGTATGCACCGTATGTCCTGGCATATGTGCAGAAGCCTTGGGCCTGCAGCCAGTACTGCATGTAGTTCAAGTCCTCATAAAAAGTCGCGCCAAGACCGTGCAGGAGAACAACGGGGTTGTGGGAGCTCTTGCAGGAGAAATCATTGATTCCTGTTGCGACGGCCGTGGTAGCCGCGAGGGCAGAGAGTGCCAACTTGATGAATGAAGGCATTTTGTATGATTAGATGTGTTATTCGTAACATGGGGGCCCCATGCTGTTTATGAAGGATTCTGCAGGTACCCACATCTCCCTAATTTTTTTTCTTTTCCCCCATCTCCCTTAAACTATCGATTGTCGATTGATCAGATCAGCCTGTGAGTGGTTGATGGTGTCGATCTCTAGCGGAGCCAAATCAAATGCGATCTAGTCTCATCGGGCACATCCAATTAGAGATGCAATAATAAATTAATTCAGGACTCATCATTTCAGCTCATGTTCATCTTATTGTTGTACATTCCAAGACATTTGATTAATTTTGACGGAAAACCGCGG
Source organism: Penicillium verrucosum (assembly GCF_028828655.1). Classification (NCBI taxonomy): domain Eukaryota; kingdom Fungi; phylum Ascomycota; class Eurotiomycetes; order Eurotiales; family Aspergillaceae; genus Penicillium; species Penicillium verrucosum. The sequence continues at coordinate 184,323 of NW_026643214.1, read as the reverse complement.
AACATAGCCCCATATACTAACTATTAGGTGAACGATGCCATTATTAGAACTCCCTGAGAAATGTCAATATAGGTAACTATATGCTCATGTGGGAATTGGGATTCATTTAACCACTGCGCAACAGCGCAACACTTATTGTATCCCAGTACCCTGGGTCACAGAACCCTAAGATAAAATAATAAAATCGTAGCTAAGGAACATCACGTCTATATAGAATATTTGCGTCCACACTACGAACTACCCCGTGTTCAATGGCGAGGATCCTTTTGTGGATAACTCTGGCATGGAGCTGCCCCAAAGTCCAAGAGCATGCCGCTTCTCAACTAGTTGAAACACCTCAATCATAAAGCGGCGCTCTGGGCCTCCGTCTGGGAAGGCTTCCCACGCTACTCGGGTGGGGAATGCAAGACGATTGATCATGTTGCCCGGTGCGGTGAGGATATAAAACTCCAACGAGCGGCAGATCCCACAACCCAAGTCGTATTGTTCCATGGGCGAGACGCGATCATCTGGCCGATTGTCGACCGAGGACAGAATCAACCGCACCGCGTAGTAGACACACATGGTTTGTGCGAGTAGCAGGTTTGGATATGTGAATTTTGTTGGGGCAAAAGTAGCCCCGGTGCGGAGGTCGCGGCGTTGGAAGATTGGGAAGCCCTGGTCGCCGTGTTGTTCGGCTTCTTGCGGTGGGCCATCAGGGTATGCGACAACCCAGTCTTCGTACCATTTATAGAAACGGGCTGTAAGCTCGCGTATTCCGTTCCAAAACGTAGACTGTTTGACTGCCATCTCTTGTGCGCCCATGACAGATGTAATTTGTGCTTCTTTGAAGGCATCGGATGCCGCCAGTAAACCTGGTACCGAGGTCGCTAGGTCGAGCAGATGGTGTAGAATGTCTTTTCGGGTCGTTCCTGCTGACCACGGAATGGTCTTCCAGTCATCATGGGCTAGGAATGAGGGTTGTCGAGCTGCCAGAGCGGCGCCAATCTAAGCTGTTAGATTGCGAGGAGAAAATTACGGAAGGCGTGTTATCTTACCCAATATGGACGGAGTTCAGTGAATAACAGATGTTCAACCCCATACATGTGATTTTCCGGCCCACGATGTTCGATCAAGCGCACTGCTCCTCGGACGTGAGCCGAGACACCACTCTGAGTAGTTCGTTCAACGCTCTGCTGGAGTTAGTATTGACCGAAAAGAAAATGCGTTTTGTGAAACGAACCTCGAAAGCTAGCAAGAGAGTCACAGTCACCAGGGTGGACTCTGATTTGCTTTTTTCGGGGTCCACCAACGCGTCCTGCAATGCACGCAGCACGCGGGGATAAAGTCGGAAACCGGATGCCTCGATCTGCTTATTCTGCACAGAACGACCAAAGAATGCCACCGAGACAGCCTCGAACGCGTCTGTGATGAGCGGTGAGAACATTCGAATGCCGGCAGCAGCTCGCAATGCACCTGCTTTTCCAGATTTTATATCCACTTCGGGGCTAAATGCATCCACAAATCTCTCGACGAACACATCTACCGCGGGTCTTTGCATACTCATAACCGAGATCGTGCCAGAAGAGTCGGACCCACTGCTCAGCGACGTGCGCTCGAAGTCACTGTCATCGTCATCATCACCTTGCAAATTATTGAAGTCGTCTTCAACCGAGGAACTGGTTAACAGGCGATTCCGGACCGGCAGAGTCGACGAAGAGGGCGAAGGATAATCGTAGGATTCATAAGCTGGGGTTGTCAGAACGGGTAACTCTTCATGCAATGGTTATACCACATACCTTCCCTGCCTTCCCATGGTCCAACGGGGACCAAATTCTTCTTAAGGCCGACATGTGCGGTCCGAATATCATGAACAAGGTCATCGACTAACGGGCTTGGTGCAGAGCGAATAGACTCAAATAAGCTCTCGAGCCGGTCTAGGCGCTGGAGATCTTGGGCTCCAGATCCTGCACAGACATCAGCAATTGTTCCATATCCACAAGGGTTCGGCACATGCTACAGAAAAGAGTAGGCGGGGCCTGCAAACGTACCACCATCCTGTTTATCGTCTATTCTTCCCCGAAGTTCTCGGATCTCCGCCCGTAGGTTCCGAATCTCCTCCGCTTGGCTGATCGGGCGGGCTTCTTCATCGGGGACGTGCTCATACACGCATTTGGAGGGGTAGCCATGAGCACAGCAGGCGTGGCAGGGCTTGACTCGGTCACACTGATAGCAGGATCCACGTTAGCCTTGCGCGTGATGCGTTGCGACCAGTGGGACGCATTGGATGGATACGGGAGCGTTCCGAGCCCCAGGGGGATCTGAGCACGATGACGGGGATGACGGACCTTGACTTTCCGGAGCCGGCAGACTTTACAGGACCGCGACTGACGGTTCGGGGTCTTCCTAACTAGTGAGTCGGGGACAAATTGTTGCGTACCACCGACCATGGTGGCAAAGGTAGCTCTCAAAGGGGGGAGAAGGAAACGGTGCCTCATCCCGAGCCAACGACACGGCAGGATTTAGGCGAGCCAGATTTCCGAGTGGGAGTCCGAGATCTGCCTGCTTTAGGGGTGGGCCGTCTTGCTATCATATGGCCTTGGCACTGGTTAGTTTGACATTAGTCGACGCCTCGGGAGGTTGTGATAGGTTTATGTACGTGAGTTGGGTGGAGTGACTCCGCCATTCTGACTCGGCCTGGATTGAGTGGTTTTGATTGGATATATTGACATTGCTCTGACTGGACACTGCCATGGATTTAACAATTAGGGGCAAGGCCAGTCGAAATGGATAAACTGTTTAATATTATAAATTGTACGGAGTACGGTGTACAGAGGACGGAGTGTAGAAGCAAAGTGGGAAGAATTCACAACCTTGACCGCTTGGATTGGAGGGGTGTCACGTGCATCGGTCTCCTTTCCATCCTCTTTCACTAGCATCTCGATAGATACATCTCATTAGTTATTGAATATGTCCACAACTACAACATACATTAAAAGACTCACTGAATGTGTGTTTCTTTAACCTCTCTGCATGCTAATTATCGAGTAGGTATTTTGGGTATACTCAGCGAACACTCCGAAAGACGTCAAAAAAGACATCCCGAAAGAGAAGAATTCTACTCCGTATACTCCTCTCAATTGGTGTTTAGCCAGTATACCAGGACTCAACATCTAGTCACGCTCTCAATCTATCCAAATTGGGTATTAATCAATGCCTAGATACTACATGCAATGAAAGAAAACCAGGAATGAAAGCTGCCATATACTATAGGTATAGGTGCTCCACGTGAAGATACAAATCCCGCAGTCTCCATGCTAGGCAAGAAGTATCGAGGAGAAGTACTACGTGCCTGCATATTGACACATATAGCACTCATCATGCTCCTTACCGTCCCAGATGAAGCTCGCTTTGGCTTGCTTGTGGGCCCCCTTCGCACACCACTTCCAGTCCCGAATGCACAACAAACAGATGTGAAGTCCTGCCATGTTCCACGGACGCAGTTTCTCACAATGCAGACAGCCAAAGAATTCAGGGTTCTGGTTCGTACCTGTGCCGATTTCGCTTTGCTGCTCGGATTCGGGTCCATTCGAAACTGCCTCTAGGTCTTCATCTTTGACCTGTTGGATGCCATCTGCTGCGGTCTTCGCATCTTCCCCTGGTTTGTTTGAGGTTTCCTCCCCATTCTTAGAGACGGTGGTGGTTGAGATGGTGATGACAGTGGTAGTTGTTGTGCTTTGTATAGAACTTTCGACAACGGGCGGTGCAACTGTGACTCGACTCTGGTGGCTGGGATCTGCGTGTGTACAACTTGGTTGCTCAGGCATGGGGGTAGATTGTGCCGCACCGGTGCTTTCAGGGATAACTCTCGTCTCTGAGTTGGTGAGGTCGGTGCTAGTTTGAGGTGCTGGCTCGGAAGGATGATATGGCGAATCTCGTCCCCGGTTTGCGCGCGCCCTTTTAACTCGCGATTTCTGTGTCATTTTAGTCTGGACCTCATACGCGAGCATATTCTTTTGCCCATCTGGGCATGTGATATACGCACATTTCGGTACTTTGTGCGGCAAGGCTCACACATTTTGTAAAAGTCCTTCCCCGAACCTTCAGATGTTCGAAATGCATCGTTCGGTTTCTCTTTCTTACAGATGCCACACCACCTAGTTTCTTCAGCCATGATTGGATGATGTGGCAATGTTTCAGAGTAAAGAAATCATAGGCTCGTAGGGGAAAAGAGGGTGGTCTCGAGTCAGAAAAGTAAGTTTTAAGGCTGGATTGAGAGTAAAGAGAGGTGGTTCAAGCAAAGAGGGGGCTTTAGAGAAGAACTGTTCTTGTAGTTGAAGTGGTAGATTGATATAGGTACGAACCATAGACAACGAAAAAAGTAATATCTAATTAACCCTCAAGCAACTAAATAGTTAATGCACATCTAAGTACCTCTAACTAACTAAGTACTGTCTAACTAGTTAAGTAACGTCTAGTAAGGTGTAAACATCTAATAGCGCCTTACCAGGTCTGAATACCGTGCAAAGGGTACAAGTACATCTAGATAACGTCCAAATAACCAAACATTGATGGAATAAATTTGGTCTTCGACTGTCACATTTCACTAATTAACTGAAAACAAACACTTTTTGCAACATTTCCTTTCTTACTAGCGCGTTCCATCTCACAAAGCGCTTGATCGAGAGATTCCATATCCCACGCATTCGGATTCGTTTGATTTGCAATGATTTCTTCATGCTCCCACGGCTCATCGGCACCCGGTAGGATCGGTAATCCTCTAGATAATTTTGCGGTTTCGATCATGTCCACTCTCTGTAGGAGATCATCATGCACCACACTGGAAACCACTTTTTGCATTGTGATGCCGGCAATGACATGGCGTAGATCGGGCTCGGCTGCGTGGGCCTCTTTTCGGATCTTCTTTAGTGAGAGTTCGTAGAGTCGATATGGTAGAACTTCGGAGTCAATGGTAGGGTTGTGACTTGGGGTTGGTGCGCCAATGAGTGTAACGTGGGGACTTTGTAGTTGGCGTTGTCGTCTCACTTGAGGGATGTTTCTGGTGAACAACCTGGTGCATTGTGCCGCGGACATTTTGGAGAATGGAGATCTCAATTGATGTAGATCTTGAATGATCTGGTTTTTTTTATTTTTTTGTGGAGAGAAATTAGGATAGATATATGGCTAGTTACTGAAGAACTGTGATTCACAAAGAAAATGGTTTACTTGTTCAATCATGCCACTTGGTAGTTGGGGTGGCGAGGTTGTCATGCCACTGATCTGCACCACCGTGGATTTCATTAAATAAAGTCCAATTGCTAGATTTACAAGCGAGGAACAATAAGTTATGATGTGAGTTCCCCTATGGAGAAAGATATATACATATATCAGCTAGTGACTCCGCCGGCACCAATTGCGTATCTATATATGAACTACAGTGACAAGGAAGACCGTTGGAATATACCAACATACATGAACACACATGAACATATATAAACCTAATCCCAGAGTGACTCACTTTTCTAAATATGAATTCATGACACAAATTGACCTATATTCATCAACGCTAAGTCAATGCCGTGATACGTGATACTTCTGCTTTACATTCCCACCATCGGCATCCTTCCCGATATCACATGGACACCTGGAATTGAAGATAAGCAATATGGATTGGAGCAACTGAAGTGATTGGAGGCATGCGAAGCTCTGGGCCTTTTACAATTCAATTAAAATATACACCCCGCTGATAGCCACCGCAACATCCCCCATGTTCAAACATCGGAAGGCGATGCCGATGTATCCAAAAGTTAACACATTTGTTCTACCCCACCATGAAATCATGAAGACTAATGCAAGCCCGTATCATACTGAGTCACCTCCACATAAGAATTCTAGATATTCTGGAAGTTCATTGCAATAAAGTCCATTGCAATATATCGTTTGTCGAGACTCACAAATATCACTATGCAAAAGTCAGCCACCGCATCTGTGCAAGAACCAGTGCAAGAGCCATGGCAATCAACCTCGACCAGCATGGCTGAATACCCCATTAGTTATCCCACTGGTCACAACTCAACCTTCGACGAAGAAGCTCCCCGGTCGGCTTTTTCTATTATCGAACCACCAGCCGAGCTATCCACACTCACAACCCATCTGACCGGTCATAGTACCGATGACACATTCCCAGATGGAGGCCTCCAAGCATGGTGTGTTGTAGCCGGTTCATTCTGTCTCTTGATGGGTACATTTGGCGTGATGAACACGACGGGAATTCTGCAGAATTACTTCGCTACTCATCAGCTGGCTAGTTATTCGCCTAGTGCAGTTGGCTGGATTCCGGGCCTGTTCACCTTCTTTGGTCTGTGTATCTCCGTCCAGGTCGGGCCGATGTTTGATCGATATGGTCCCCGGGGCATCCTTATAGCTGGTACTACTTGCTATGTAACTGGTTTTATTCTGCTCGCTGAAAGCCATCTTTACTGGCACTTTGTTCTTACCCTTGGTGTTCTTTCTGGAACTGGCGCTGCGCTCTTGAGCACAGTTGCGTTGGCTAGTGTGCCTCAATGGTTTGATCGAAAGGCAGCCCTTGCAATTGGGATTTCGATGTCGGGCGCCGGACTTGGCGGAGTGATATTTCCGTTTGTGCTCAGAGCGGGATTCAGCAGCCTTGGATATAAATGGACAATTCGATTAATGGCATTGCTGGTGTTGATATTGGGTGTGCTTGGAACAGTTCTGGTGAAGGCACGCCTTCCGAAGGGCAGAAGCAAATCAACTATCAACTTGCGTTCCTTGCAAGATGCGAGGTTCACCTGGCTGACATTTGGCATTTTTGGTAAGTGAATCTTGGTCAAGAATCCAGATGGTGAAAGAAAAAGAAAAGAAAAACTGACTTGGTGCAGCCCTTGAGCTCGAGGTTTTTGCCGGTCTAGGTCTGTATCCAACCTATGTGATAATGCAAGGCTTTTCTACCAATACCAGTGTTGTTCTTCTTGCTGTTCAGAACGTGTAAGTGGTATTTTTGATTATCTCTCAGGCCAAGCGCTGACTAGTCTGGCATAGAGCCTCTACGATAGGGCGACTGGTGGCTGGAGGCGTGGCTGATCGGTTTGGCCGAATCAACACCCAAACTGGACTCATTGCTCTGGGTGCATTCGCGGTTTTCGTAATTTGGCTGCCGTTTGGTAACTCCCTGGTGGGGCTTTATGTCTTCTCGGTCATCTTCGGGTTGGCTTCAGGATCATTCCTAAGTCTTGCACCAGCCTGCATCGGGCAGATCTCTAGGGCGAGCGAGGTTGGTGGGAGATTTGGCCTGACATATTCCATTGTCAGCTTTGCGTAAGTCGTTCCAAATCTAGTTCGGTAGTTCATCACTAATGGGAACTTCAGCACACTAATCTGTATCCCCATTGGAGGTGAGATGCTCGACAAAGTCGGGAAGAGAGCCATGGTGGCATATTTGGGAAGTGTCCTGATAGTTTCACTTGGTCTGTTCGTGATGGCCAGATGGGCGTGTTTGAGCTACCGTTGGAGGTGGCAGGCAAAGATTTAAGAGGTGATGAAGAGATGAGAGAGGAATCCTCTAGTTAAAAGTCGATCTTGCGTTCCAATTCATAACAATGCTATGACGAAAATTATTGCGTACACAAATTGGAAAATTAGCACGACACCTTTCTTAGTTGAAAGTCGAGTTGATTGTAATGCGTATATCGATCGTATGACAATCAACGCCATTCAGGAGATCAGGAGATGCTCGCAACCAAGTCGAGCAGCTAATTATGTTCCCCTCCCTGAGACTTGGTATACTCATCGCTGTAATCTGTCAGTGTTGGCCTCATGGAGGAAAAAACTAGGATCCCTACAGGTGCTTGTCGAGTTCATTCATATGCTTGCGCTGCTCCTTGAGCTTTTTTTTGAGATGCTCAAGCCTACCACGGGGTCAGTTTATATCTTGAAATTTAGTCAATGCAGTTAAACTCACTTCTCCTGCTCTATTTGCCGGATGTACATGCCTTCGTGTGCCGCCTCGCGTTTGGCGAAAGAGTCCTTCCTGTCGATGGTCAGATATGACGTCATCCATTTTGGAGTGTGCTATCCCACTCGGCCATGAAGCCCGACTTTGTCGAGCCCAGATCACCTGCACCCATGATTCTTGGGGTGGTGGATAGAGATCGCAGAATAGTTGGATTGGTAGTGATACGGAGAATTGGTCGCGAAGTTGCTGATTGCATGGTGTGGGGAGGTGTGGGCTTTTGGGTTTTATAGATCAGTTATGGATAGGGATGTTGTCTGTCAATCACACTGTGTACGGTAATGTACTTTGAGTCAAGTTCAATTTAAATATTGGATTGGGAGAATTTTGGAGATCAATAGGAGAGTAAATAGGAGAGTAGGTGATGCAGTTCAAACTATTTAAATATCAATGACTTCAGAGGTAAGTCAGGTGACACACTATATACGTGATTGGACAATATCATCACTTTATCTACATCTATTTAGTTACATAGTTATATGATACTATAGTATGATAGGACAGTCGTACTACTCGGACTCCATTCCTTTACCATGCCCGGATCGAGGTTGCTATACCTGGTCATAATGGGCCTCTGTCCCACAGTACTACTACTTTATATATACAAGGTGAAAACCCGAATCAAGAAATTGAGATGTCAAATCGAACATGTGAAATTTGCTAAAATCCTTCTACAATACATAACGGAATCCCTTCTGCAGCCGTCTAGCAGCCGCAATATCAATCCCTTCAATATCAGCTGTAGCCTGCAGCCGACGAATATCCTTTTCGGAAAGCTGCACTTCCTCATTCTCCATACGCTCCTGGCGTTTGTTGAGCATGCCCAAGTTGAAGTATAAAAAGAGGGCCGAAAGACCACCAACTAGCTGCAGCGCAATACAAACACCCATAGCCGTGGAGTAATGAGGTTTCTCGGTTTCGAAATACGTGTAGGGGGTCCAGATCGAAGCGCTGTTTCCAATAGAGTTGAAAAATGCAAAGGCTGTTTGGATTAGCTTGGTGGTCAATGGGGGAGGAACACAAGGGGAATATATAACTTACCGACGGCACGCTTGGCAGGTGGACGAGGAATCGAACTCGCGAGCCAGGAATACAGAGTTCCATTTTGGGCGAAGACGAAGACCATTAAGAAGAACGAGAAGTATCGTGCTCCGAAAGAGTCGGTTTTCATGAAAATCACAAATCCAATAATAGTGATCGGGATCGGGTAGACGAAGAACCAGAATCTCTTCTCCAATCTATCGGAAGCCAGGGAGTGACAAAGAGAATATACAACCATGAACAGATATGGGGGTGCTACCAGCACCAGTGTGATGGTTTCGGATAGGTCGAGAGTCTTTACCAAGGTCGGGAAGAAGTTCTGGAAACCCGCCGCTCCGGTAATGCACATGTATGCCAAGGCGAATACATAGGTTTTGATGTCGGTCATGGCGAGCTTGAATCCCTCTAACTGGCTTCTACCACCCCCTTCATCCACATCAGCCTGACCGGCCTCAATGGCAAGACGTCGCTGGGCGACTTTGCGCATCTCCGGAGACAACAGTTTCCATGTCTCTGGGAAATCGGGTAGAACAAAGCAAATGACCAGTCCGATGGCACAGGTAATGGAACCTTCGATAATGTAAAGCCACTGCCATGCCGAAAGTCCTCGGTGGCCTTTCAGACCGTTGAGAATACCAGCGGCGATAAGATTTCCGAAAGCTCCACTCAGCAGGGAGCCAGAGTAGAAAATACTCATTCGGAGAGCCAATTCCTGCTTTGTGTACCATTTGGACAGATAAAAGAGAATGGCGCAGAAGAAGGGTGCTTCGACCAAACCGAGAATGAATCGACAGGCCACAATGCCTCCATAGGTTGTGACTTGACTTGTCACTGCCGATACCAGCCCCCAAGCGCAGACGAAGAACCCAATGTACCAGGATGGTCGACCCATGTAGTTGAGAAGCATGTTGGAAGGTACCTGCATGAGAATATATCCAACGAAGAGAATGGAGAGACCGGTTTGGTATTTTGTATCATCGAGATTGAGATCCTCTTCGAGACCTTGGAGCTTCGCCGCAGCATAATTGTTGCTGGTTCCATTAGCATTGAGCGACTCTGTTATGGATAAAGGCAAACATACCGATCGATATAATTCATCAGATAGACCAGAATGGCCAGTGGCATAATCAGGGAATCGATGCGTATGCGCAATTTCTTTTCGATAACCTTCTCTTCCTCGGTCAACTCTGCTATACTGATAACCTCCTCATGGCTCAAGTCCATCTTCACCCCCAACTCCGCCTCGGTGATGGCATTTTCGGTTCCAACCATGGTTGCTCACTTGATCAGATGGAAACTAGTGAAGAACAGGGACAATTTCCCGGGACTGACATTTATTTATATGCGGGGAAGCATGATGGACCATGTCATGTTACTCTCCGAAGATCGCATTTACCCCGTGAATCCTGAATTCTGGAGAAACGTGGGGGAGGGTCCAATCATTTTGCGGGGAAATCCCAATGCGGAAATTGTATGAGCAGATCCGGTGATATGACGGCGTTGAGGATGTTTTGATAGGAAGACAAAGGAAGACAAAGTGATGTGACCCCCACATGGGAGACACGGGCTGATCATCAGAAGAGAGGAGGAATAGGAAGAATAGGAGGAATATCCCCAGAAAGTCTTTCCCCCAACCTTTTTTCGCCAAGACGGGCTCTCTGGGCTCTCATGACTCCCGGGATTCAACTTTGACCTTCTCTTCGGTTCGGACAAAGTCCGACAAAGTCTGACAAAGTCTCTTGAGGTTGAGCTTGGATTTATCCTTGAGACTTGTGATAGGTTGCTCGGCACTGGAAATCCAGTTTAGGCAATTCCGTAGGATATATCGTCGTCTATCGGAGATCATCCGTGTTATGTGGTAAGGAGGGTATTTCAACCCCTCCTGTGTCAATCCGTTGATCCACCAGCCCTTTGTCTTTTTGTCTTTTTCTTCTTTTCTTTCAGAAATAATCCCAGAGGGTTCGCACTTTCTCCGTGTGGCTGAAAGGTTGGCCGGTGTAACTCCTATTTGAGTATCTTAGTACGACTATCTCGGTCGGCATGTCAGTGTTTTCCCTGATTCATAAACAAAGGCGATAATATCAATTAATATATATGCAATCTAAATGAGTAGAGATGTACATGTTCTATAGTAATAACTATGCAGAGAAGAGCAGAGAAGAGAAGAGACCTGTACCCACACCTCTTACGTGGTGGCATAGAGGGGGGAAGGGGGAAAACACATCTAGAGAGATTAACTTTTGCAAAAGTCGATAAGCCACATCACTGGAGGTCCACCGGAGGTCTAACCCCCCAATCACTGGGCCGTCTTGGATGCCTTGGTTCTCAATTTCATGAGAGCAAACACCAGTCCATATGAGCTGATCACAAACAGAGCCACAATACCGGTGTCTCTCCAACCGTAATAGTAATCCATTAGGTTGATGGTGGCAAGATAATCGGATCCACGGGTGTATTGACACACACGACATCCTTCCGTGGCCTCGGGATTGATGAGGTTCATGCGGGTGCCGAGGGTTTGCATGAACTCGCCGAGGTATTCACCGCAAGTGGATCCATTGGGTGCATCGAACATGGCAAATTCTTGCTCCTTGCAATTGACTTCGCGATCGAACAGGCCAAAGACTAACATGCTGCCCATGAGGTAGTTGAATGGGTTGAGCCAGTAGATCCAGTATCGCCAGAAGCTGACGATTTGGGCGTAGGGGACCAAGACACCGCAGAAAGAGATCATTGTCTGAGAAACACGTGTTAGCTGAGATGTTCAGAAAACCGAGACATGAAGACAACTTACGCCGAGAATAAGAGGGTTGATCATGGCAGCCAGCTGGGCGTTCGGGGCATACGCAGCGACAAATTGACCTAGGTTCATTTGTTAGTTGGGGGGTCAGTATGAAAATGGATGGTCAACTTACCGATTCCAGTGTAGAGGAATTCGTAGAGGAAAAACACGAAGAACATGCTACCGCTCTTACTGGAATCAACTGCCATACCGGCCGTCCAATACCAGCAGTTGAAGAAGAGAGCGGCACACACAACCAGATATGGGAACTCCGAGACAATCAAGGCGAAAGTGAACGCTTTCCAAGAGTACATCTTGGCCTTCTTTTCGCGTGCTTCGAACAGATCGCGACGTTCAAGGAAGGTCGGCTGCAATTGATTGATCACACCGGGAGCGACAAAGATGGCGTTGAAGACGAAGAATAACACACTCTGAAGATCCGAGACCGAGTCACCGATCTTCCAGAAACTGAATCCCACAAAGATTCCGGATGAGATATGGAGGGCAAATTTGTTGTTAATGTAGTCGGAGTTTCGGTACAAGGCTGTTGATGTACGTTTCAAAACCAGACTCGTCTGCTCCCAGAGGCTGGTAGCAAACTCACGACCATCATCCAAGGTAGCTTGCGGCTTTGAGGCAGCAGTTTCAATGATCTCGTCGAGCTCCTTGAGCATAGAAGTGTGTTCGGGTGATTCCAGCCAGACCTTGTTCCAATCTTTACCCTGACTCAGTTGACCAGAAACAACGTCGATCATATGCTCAGCAGGATTAGTCTCAGGCGGGCATGGCGCTCCGTAACGGGAGAAATAGCCCTTGATACCCTTTGAATTTTCCCCAATAGGACCAAAGAAGACAGTTTTACCTCCTTTGGCTAATAGAAGAAGCTGATCAAACTCAGCGAAAAGCTGTGCAGATGGTTGATGTACGGTGACTAGTACAGCCTGGCCAGCATCGGCAAGTCTGCGAAGGAATCTCACGGTGTTGTACGCACTCTGGCCATCAAGACCGCTGGTGGGCTCGTCAAGGAAGATTAGAATGCTAGGCTTAGAAACGAGTTCAACTCCGATAGTAACACGCTTGCGTTGCTCGACACTCAATCCAGCTCCCACACTACCGATCATAGTATCGGCCAGATCATGAAGCTCGAGCAAGTCAATGATAACATCCACGTAAGCAAGTTTCTCTTCACGTGGGGTGGTAGCAGGCTGGCGCAATAGAGCAGAGAACTCCAAGGATTCCCGGACTGTTGCCATACGTTCGTGGATGTCCAACTGCTCAACATAGCCGGCTGAACGTTGGAACGAGACAGGCAACGGACGACCATCAACCATGATCGAACCATTGATAGTTCCCTCGGTTTTGCGCTGAGCCAGAACATCAAGTAGAGTCGTCTTGCCAGCACCAGAGGAGCCCATCAAAGCACCAAGCATACCAGGTTTCACCCATCCGTGGACGTTATCGAGGAGGACGCGGTCACCGGTAGGTGTCTGAACGGTGTATGAAAGATCCTTCCATGTGAAGACGGATGTGTTGCGGACCAACTGGTTGTCAAGCTTTGGGGCCTCATCCTTGGTTTGGGAAACGTGCTTCTCTGAACTCTGGCCTTCTTCATCCTTTTGCTGATTTTGGACGTGTTTGTGCAAGTATTCACGAGGGATGACCAGCGTGCTACCCGCCTCGGAGGGTGTCTGCCACTTCGAAGTTGCAACAATAGTGACAAAAACGAACAAAACCCACCAGGCCCAGTTGATACCGAAGTTGCGCCAAACATGCGAGTGGCTGTACGAGAGTGACCCTAGATAGTTGTCGCCAACCACAAAGTTCTGGCCTGTGATCGCGCCAGCCACACCGGCGCAAGATTGATGCGCCTGGACATTCTCATACCCGGGGCCGTTGGGGATCAAATTCGTTCCGACGCATGGAATGACGGTCTTATCATGGAATTCAATGCTTAGCAAAGCCTCAAACCCATAGGCAAGCGGGTCGATCCAGAAGATCCAGCCGAACCACGGGTGCATTGCAGGCTTGGGGATCATGTAACCGGTGTACAGAACAGTGAACATGATCAGCGAACCAGAAACCTTGGAGGCTCCATCGAAGGTAGAGAATAGAGCTCCTACCGCTCGGAAAAGAGCAGTCATAGTCTGTATAGTGATTAGTTAACAACCGAGTGACAAAGTTGAAAGGGACTTACCATTGTCGTTGTGAAAACAATAATCCAGTAGGAGAAGAATGCCCCAGCAGACATAGAGAGTCCAACCATGAAGTAAAGAACGAGACCAAACATGGAGACCTGGAAAAGCAAGACAGGTATGTCCGCAGCAATTTGGGCAAGACAGAAAGCGGCCGGGTGGAAGTAAGCGAAGCCCTTGTGCTTGATCAACACAGGCCTTCCAGAGAAGGACTCGTTCACTTCACTCATGGCGAGCAAGCTGTTGTAAAGGAGGGAGAAGAAGAGGGCGCCGGATTTGATGAAAAGTCCACCAGAGTTATCCGGCGCATCATAGAATAGGGACCCAGCGATCAAGGCCTGGCACAGTGTTGCCACCTGCTTGATTATGAACGTAGCTTTGTCGCCCCATAAGATTTGGTACTGGCGCTGCACACAGATCTTAACCTGATCATAGAAGCCGACGGTGAAGGGGCTGTTCTTGGGCAGGGCTTTGGAGGTTTCAAAAGCCACGCCTTGCTTGAATTCCTCGGTCCGCTCGCGGGCGAGATCGGAGTCTGGGTAAGAGTAATCTGCTACCATTTCAGTGTAGATAGGTGATTTTTCATACTCAGTCCTTAACGCCTCTGCATTGCGCGGGAAGCGGCTTTCGAAGCCATCTCGAATTCTGCGTTCGGTGGGCACGGTGACACCAGTGAGGTAATCGGCGATGTTGGATCCTTCGCGGCAGATGAATCCGGCTTCCTCCATGAATGGCCTAGCTTGCTCTCTGGTACCGTAGAAGATCTGCTCTCCTTCATCAAGCACGAGAACTTTATCGAACAAATCATAAATGCCGTTACCAGCCTGGTAGAGAGTAACCACGGTAGACAGATTGAGGGTGTCGGTCATAGCTCGGATAGCCTTCGTCCATTCGAGGGCGGTGGAGGCATCAAGGCCACGAGTCGATTGGTCCCAGCAGAAGACGGACCCTCGGGTGGCCATACATTCGATGATGGAAACTCGCTTGCGCTCACCACCACTCACTCCGCGAACGTATTCATTACCGACCTTAGTGTCCTCGGTATGAGAGATTCCGACGGATTCGAGGAGGAACTTTTTCGATGCTTGTTGGTATTCCGAAGCAGTCATGCCGTCTGGCAGATGGAAGGGCACCTTAAGTCGCGTGGCGAAGTCCATAGTTTGACCAACTGTTAGGGCTGGGAAGAAGATCTCTTCTTCGGTGTTCATCACAATCTGGCCTCGGAACATTTCAGCCTCCTTGGGATTCATGGAACCAAAGCGAACATCGCCTTCCACTGATTTGTATCCTCCTCGTCGGTTGGCAAGCATTTTCAACAATGTCGTGCAGCCAGAGCCGGGACGGCCTAGCACAAGCAACATTTCACCGGGCTTCACGCAGCCATGACTCTTGTTGAGGATTGTTCGTAGAGGAAGCTTTCGCCGACCCTCTTTGATTTTGGTGGGAATATTGAACTGGGATAGAACAGTCTCATTCACAGCGGCCTCTGAACTTGTTACCTGTACGGAGAGATCCTGCCATGTGACACCAAGTTCCTGTTTCTTGAAACCAGCAGCCAAGTTGCGATCGTTCTCCTCCTGGAGCTTGGACATCATGTTCCAGTCATTTCCTTTCCGATTAGGGCTCTCCTTGCGGGGAGTTTCGTCGCCCGTGATCGTCATGGCGCTTTCCGTATCGAATTGGATCTCATCAGAGCTTGCGCCCAGTCCTTTTTCTGACCCATCCATTATGGCGGGAAAGACGGAAAAAGGGGAAAGGCGTTGAAAAAGGGCAGTTAGTAGACGTAGATACTAATTTGGGGGACTGCATCCTTATATGAGAAGGTGTCGGGGGGTCCACGACAACAGCCCCGAAAAACATCGTTTTGTCATTGGCAGCATTAAGATTCAATGCGGAGCCCCAGTTGATCAAACACATGTTTTGCTCTCGAACCCCTGTTAAGAGTCATAAATTAAGGATCTCTTCAAGGCTAAAATGCGTTCGGAGGGACTTTTCTGCACCCGATCCGCTTACTCATCGGCTTCTTCGGTCACACGAAGCTCCGATTGGAGCCTTGGCACCTGTCGGTCTCCGTCGAAGACTGAACAGGATGTTTCATTGGATGAGAGAAGTTGCTTATGGTAAGAATATCCATGGATGACACTATCTTATCCCGTCTTGTTTAGTAGCCACGGCGCGATACAAAAGCCGACTGTTAGATGAATAATCGACAACATACCTATATTAACTACTACTCGTGGGTGAATCCGAGGGGATTAATATAATTGGTCCATGATAACAAGATCTGATACCCAAATGCATGTTTATACGATCTTGACCGACTTTCGATTCCTCGGATACTTGCTAATAAAGTGAAACAGACTGTCTAGACCCTCAATCATACTACAATATTTCCTGGTTAGCACGCCTCTCACGTAATATTATTAATTGTTGCCTAAAATCAGATTGTGATCCTTGGAAGCCCAGAGCCGACTCCTAAGTGAGACCCAATTATAAATAGCCGGAAACCTCGTATTCGACCTTCGAGCTTATTTGAGGTCATTGTTATCGGGGATTTGGGATTTGCACATGTGTCTTGCATATGGACATTCGTATGAGATTTAACCAGAATTACAATTCTTCAAATGTTTCAATTGGCACCAAGCTTTGTGCCAAACACGCGATTTATATTAAGAGAGTAAATGAACCCTAAAAGAAAAACCGTCACGTCCCTCAGGCGCTTGCACTTGTCGAGGCACACCTATCGAGATTCCGCATATTAAGATGACGATCATGTTTGGTCTGACATATCATTCGTTTTCAATACGTGAAATTCATGAATGGAACGTGATATTCAAACCCTACGATTCCACGAATGGGGAAGTTGTTTTGCACACTTTACACCCAGCCACGGGTATTTTATTATGTGTTATGTAGGAAAGGCGTTTTGTCCGTCTAGTTATAGCAGAAAGCATGCTGGAAAGGACATCAGAAAGGATATCAGTAAATGGGCGAGCCAGGATGCTAGGCCAACAGGGGTCTACGGCTAACAGTACCCACCAAAGCCCCGGAAGCCTGGTTTATCCGCTCCGCCGCTTACCTAGCAGGTAAACATCAAAGGGAAACCGATCCTGCGTCTGCCAGTAAATCAACGTGAGAAACTAATCATCGATAGCAAAACCTTCGATCAGCAAGTATCTAGAATTTCCATCAACACCAAATCTGTCGGCCCACACAGGGAGCTTGAGATGAAAAATTTTGCCTCTTGCGATTTAGTGCCGGGAAAGGCGTAATCCATGAACTGCCACTGGCGAGACCAAGAAAAACACGGTGCGGGTTTGTACAGAATGTCCCGAACAACCGAATCCTCACCCTAGTCAACTTGGAGACAATCGGACAGGTTATTAGGGCTATAAAAAAGGAGGGCAAGAAGTCGGAAGCCACCCTCAAGTTGTTTAAACGCAAAGGCGTGGACGAAGATTATGAAGATGGGTAAGTGATTCCCTGGATACATATATTCATGGAAATGAAAGAGTCTAGTTGTGTGCTACTATCGCTGAATTTTGCTCCAAGGGTCAAATCGAATTTCCGAGCGATTGGGTCTGCTTGTCTGGACAAGAACGGAAAGATGGATCTAAAGGAGCAATATAGAATCGAAAGAAACGGAACGAGGCTATAGAAAGCGTCGTGTATATGAAATTATCATATAATCATACCTATATAGGCAGTCGGGGGCAATGTGGGATGGAGGAATGAGCATATCCAAGTTTGGATGAGTGAAGAAAACATTCGACTGTAGACCCTCGCGCGCGAGTTCTTCAATCACTATTTCTCCTTCTTTCCAATCCTCCTCTGCTTTCTTTCTTCCTTCTCGTCCTCTCACTTCATCATCCATCCATCCATCCATCCATTGATTTGATCTGCTTTCCATCCAATCCATTAAGCATGATGAGATCGCGGTATCGCCTCTCGCCTTAGACATCATTGTGGGGGGATACACTGACATTTATAGCCGATCTCTTGCGCTTTCCCCCCCACCTAAGCCTTTGAACCTCCCAGCCCCCCCACACTGGGTCCGACGAGCACCCTCCAGGGGAGTGGGCCTCCCATCTCCAGGAACTTCGTTATGAGTGCGTACGGGATGGATGGGGCATCTCGCCTCCCTTCCTGCGTCTTCTCGCCAACCTCCCACCTCGCCGAGAGCCCATGCTGCGGAGCGGCATCCCCTGGGGTGCTTTGGACCTAAACGAAGAGATCGGCAAGCTTCCCGGACATGTGGAAGCGGCATACATGTTCATGGTCGGGCGTCGTGTTGAGTTGGCGTGTTCGTTGTGCCAACTGGGACAAGGGCCTTTCCCTTTCTGTGTAGTCGTCGACTACGAAGACGGTCAATCTGAGTGTTGTAATTGCCTCTGGGAATGCACCACCAACGGCTGTTGGCTCCTTGGGAAACGCGGTAAAATTTGCAATCCCTCCTGTTGAGTACTCTTCCTAGTCGACGACTCGTACGAGTCATTATCCCACACTACGACCTGGTTGAAATTTGGTTCCTTGCCAACTTCAAAGGCCTCTCAGATAAAGCCATTCACCACATTGTATTTGTTCTATTACAGGACCTAGGCCATAAAGTGCACAAATGTAACTGAACAAATTACCAAGATGCCATATTTCGGGGGTGGATGTTTGTGTGTTTTTTTATATTCAAAGACGGCCCCTCTTGCCCGAAATAAACAACAACCAACCGGTAGTAACGCTACATAATCGCTAACTCGATCTCAGCTACGGTCCGGCCGAGGGCATTCTATATTCTGAGAGACTCGGAATATATTTAGGTAGTATAATATTTTATCAAACAACAAACCAGCACTGGAGTGGGAAATATTATCCGAGGGAGTGCTGCTGGTTATCGGCCCGTTACCCCCCTTCCGTAACAAGTCTGTCAATGTAGATTGTGCCGATCTTTGTGAACTAGTAATCTTGGCGTTCTATTTCGTCTGAATACCGTAATATATTCACCAAAAAACTTCTAGATCGGTGTAAATGGTATATGCAATACACTAAGCTAGTGAAAGTTACCCTCTTCTTGGCGGAGCCACATTGACCGACTTCTTACGGAAGGGGGTAACGGGCCGATAACCTGGTGTGTTTTGTAAGCGCTGCTTTTCCAACCTTGTCATATAAATACGTCGTCTTGGTGCCACATTGTGTTTTTACCAATACTCACCTGGCGATATTGCGCAGCTGCACTGGTGGTTATATTCTCTTTCCTTATTTGATATCGAACTACCCAGCACAATGGGACAGACACTTGCCGACAAGAACCAAGAATATTGGAAGTGAGTCGTGATGGGGAGACTCCCATGAGAGACGTACGGCAAGCACCTTGGGAGAAATGCTGACAGCTGAATTCCTCTAGCAATGCTTCGCATCATGTTTTCAAAGACAAATGGATTCAAGATATGCAGAATCAGGTTTTAGAATTCCTGACGGGTAACGTCGACTGGATAGGCGTTCAGTTTCCTACAGGCGACAATGAGCGGCAGACGAAGTTGATGGATTATGCCTGCGGAAATGGCATTGTGTCTCGCGTGAGTTATTGACCTTGGTTGACGATTAGAACATATGATATCTACAGGAGAAAATACTGACCGTTGACATTCTGCAGTCCCTGCATCATCTTTTTCCAAATGCATTGGCATTGACCTATCAGCTGGCATGCTAGACGAATATCGTGCAACCGCAGCCGAACTAGGCCTCGACAACTCACGCATGTCGGCCGTTCAGGGTGATCTCTTGGCTCCCACGCTTACACCGACTACCCCTCCACTTAGCAAAGAAGAGCTGGATGGGTTCGATTTGGTAGCGATTTGTATGGCATTGCACCATGTCGAAGACATCGCTTTGGCCACCAAACGTCTCGCCGAAAGGCTGCGACCGGGTGGTGTGCTTCTGATCATCGACTGGGCGGCGCGTGATTTGTTGAATGAGCCTGAGCAGCAAGTCAGGGAGCAGACAACTCCGTCCTCTTCAGGGGTTCATCACGATCACCACCATCACCATATGCACGGTGTAATAGACCCAAAACACCCTGCAGCGCATACCATGTCCCACAACAGCTTTTCACGGGATCAGATACTCTCCCTCTTCGAACAAGCGGGCTGTGCAGAGTCTCAATTTATGTTGGCGGATCGACTATCGCCCGTTCCTGGCGCTCGGAGTGGGCAGATGCAACTGTTTTGGGCTCGTGCGACTAAGCTGTAACATGTCTCAGTTACAGTCTTCCTTTTCTCTTTCGTTCATTTATACTCAAGTTCATTCCTTCATGATCTTGTCTACTATGAATTAGTACACCGCAAGGAGGAATGACCCTCAGGATTGTGTGGCGGAAGAAGAAGAAGAAGAGGGATGGTGCCCAGCGGGAGTGAATTTCCAGATCCATTGTACTCCTCGAGTGATCGCGAGCGGCAGCCGACGGATGAGATGCGCAAAAGTGAGAGTGGGCATAAAGTGTACTGGTAGGTGTTACGGACAAGACCAGGGGCAGATAGAGTTCATTTCATTTGTGTTTTATGTTTCGAAGTATAGTGTACATATGTAATGATTATAACCCTGAGAAAATGTACTGAGGAAGTATCACTAGTTCTTCTCTGTGCATCGAGATAATCAATATGTTCTTCATCGGTGCCTGCTGCACTGGGCGGGAAGAGCTGCAAGAAGCTCCTTAGTCCGGGATCCCATCTCCTGGTACCACTGGGTGTGTATCTTATTTGATGGCCTTCTGCGTAGATCCGCAGCCTGTGTCTGCTGTTGCAGAATCTCTTGACTACAGTACTGAATGGTTTCAACGCATCGTCGCAAATCACGCCGCATCATTGCAGCCCGGAAGATCTCTTGTTCCTCTGGATCAAACTCGAGACATCCAAACTGGAAAAGCGGGGCCTCTGAACCCCCGCTGATGGCCGATCTGGGACTCGATCCACTACTCGGTGTCTCGCTCATCTCAGCCGGCTGCTGAAACAGACTGTTTTGCCAGAGCGGATTGTTCTCGTCGACCGCAGGGCGCTCGGTTGAGAGGATCACGATCTCATATAGCCCTACAACCAGATCCATGATAGTCGCCACCAAGAGCGGGCAACTATGGCACCGTCGAAATTCGTCGGTCTTGCTCACCTCCCGTACCTTGGCCATGGCGTGCCGGTTCAACTGCATCGCTTGATCGATTGGGGCCTGGGGGTTCTGTAGCTGCTCTTCCAAGCACTCTATGGTCTCCATCAGGGCGGAGGCATGCATATGAGACGACATAGCTGAGTTCTCGCGATAGCTAGGGGTGATTGGGGCTCTCGCGTCAGTTTGTTCCGCCAATCGGGACCGCACCGCATGCGCCTTCCGCTCCTGGATGGGGAATTCCAGAGTGCACTTATCGGACATGCCCTCGGAAGTGGAAATCCCAGGGATGTCTAGAGGCAAATCAGGGAACAAGTTCTCCGTTCCCAGCCAGATAGGATCGGTCGCGCCGGGAGAAACCAGCGGCAGATCCGCTGGGTAGTTGCTTAACAGGTTCTGCATATAACTATTGATCTCTGTGTCGGCAGCGACGGCGGTAAACTCCCCCATCGTGAAAATGGAACCATCCCCCATCGTAGTAGTCACTGCGGTAGGCTGATGCTCTGTCCTGGCCACACTGACTAGCGGTTGCTGGGAAGACCCGCTTTCTGGACCTGATTGAGGTAAAGTCGTGCTGTGCGGAACTCGGGATCCTTGCAGACGGGAAATCCGGTCATTCGCTTTCATGCGTCGCTTCTTTGGCGCACGGCCTACCATTGAAATATGGTATTCGCAGGAGAGTCCGTTCCGGCGACAGCGGTCACAGCCATACTTCTCGCCGCTGCAACGGACCTAAAGATGTTCATCACGGTCAGGGTTTTTCGATCGCTCCCATTGCAATTTGACCTACCTTGGCGGCGTAACACTCCGTACAGGCAGATCGTAGGCGCAAAGGTTGTCGAGTACCTAACATGGTAATGGCATTGGCTATACTATAACGGGGGTGAGAGCACTCCAAGGGACATATGTCAAATGGTCAACCGTTATTCTCATACAATCTGGCAATTTTATGGTAGATAGTGCGACAATCATATTGAAGAAAGAGAACTAAGGAGGAAAGAGTCCCAGCTCTGGAGGTGTCGAAGAGTCGGAGACATATTGATATCTCGGAGACTTCCAAATCAGGCTAACCCACATGTAGTTTAGCGTTGGGGTTTATAGTTTATATACTGGGAAGGTCATTGATTCCCCAACCCTTTCTACATATTCTTAGGTATTGTACTCTCCATTGTCAAATTATACCTAGGGGTGCATGGCTACAGAGAGGGTATCATAATGGTGTTTATCTATAAATAAGCAAGCACTACATTATATGTGGCTGACATATTCACATAGTGCTGGTCTTCTTCACAGTATATTCTACACTTTCCCATCGCCAACATAGATCGGTAACTCACTCAGGCTTGCTCTCCAACCTTTGACTGGCAATTTTCTGAGACAACTCCAACATAGACTTTGCTAGAATTTCCAAAATGGGGATAGTGCAATCCATGGATCTTGATATCCAGTTGCGCAGCTCCACGGCCACATGGGAGTCAACTCCATACTCGGAGACCGGATTAGAAGGATTGATATTTTCAACGGGGATAGAGAGGTGTGAGGCAATCTTTCTGCTGATAGTGTCGCATATTACAACGGTAGCTTGATCTACCGTTTTTACGGCGCCAAGTTCAGCCTTCAATCCTTCCATCGAGTCACCGAGTGCAGCAGATTTGCCAGGAACCTGGAACTTGTACCGGAAATGGGCAAACAAGGGCGCATCAAGGTTTGCAAGTGATTCCATTTCTTTCCATTGGCCGAGACCAGTTACAAGTTGTGCTTCACCGCTCGTCGACTGAGAGATTGCAACTTGTATGAGGGATAAAAGAGTTGGTGTGTCAGTGCCTTGGAATCCTTGTCGTTCCATTTTAGCCGCTAGATCACTGTTTTCGGCTAAATAACCAACGTCTGTGATCGTCCCGAGATCCAAAGATACTGCTGGAAGACCCAGGCTTCTTCGATAAGTGGCGAACGCGTCCATGAACGTGCAGCCAGCAGCATAAGCAGCCTGTGTAGCATTCCCAATAACACCGCTGATAGAAGATAACATCAGGAAGAAGTCAAGATTCGGGGGGGAGATGTCGGTGCAAATTCCAGGTGCCATAATGCTTCGGTCCTATAACATCCCGATACTCGTCCAACCTCATGTTTTCAATATGAACGTCTTTGAGTATCATGGTCGCCTGGATCAGGCCCCGTATTGGAGGCGCACAATGAGAGAGATCATGAAGCATTCGTTGGACCCCGGTCTCGTCGGAGATGTCACAAGCTCGGGTAGTCACTTGGATACCATTTTCCGTCAGATTCTTCACTGTCACCTGAGACTGATATTTTGAAAGGCCACTTCGATTGACGAATATAAGGTTCTTAGCTCCGTTTCGTGCCATCCACAACGCAACCTCCCTCCCAATTCCACCAAGCCCACCAACTAGCATATATGATGCATCTGCGCGGAACAATGGCTGTGTGGACTTAGGGAGGGTGGCCTGGATCTCATTAGCGGAATGCAAGGGGACATCCTCTGGGGTATGGGTAGGCTGTACCTTCACACGATCATTCTCTTCTACGTGAACCACAACATGCTGTCGGCTTTGGGTCGCTGTTACTGCCTCTTGAATATGTGAAATATGATATGCATCGGTAGATGCAGGACCTTTGAGTCGCCCGTCGCCGAACAAGTGAAAGACCTTCGGCCATATGTGGTTGGCAAGGTCTGTCCTCTCCTTTTGCAGCTCAAATATATTGACAGTAGACAGGGACATGTTCTGTGGGCATGATAGCTGTCGAGTCTTCAGGTTGTTTGTTCGAAGTTGAATATATCGACCAAATGGCGCAGTGCAGTTCTGTACAATTTTGTCCTCTGGGGTATCGAATGTAACTATTACGTTTGCCTTCTTGCCATCGGTCAACCGTAACACACCCTTGAGTACATCATTCTTCCCGCTGATGAAGACTTGCTCCTCGGGTATCCCGAACCTCGAGCTCAGCAAGTCCCTTTCGTCGGGGCTCTGCACTGTCGCAAATATCCGAGCGTCTTTCAGCAGGTACACTTCCAGAAGTGCTTGGCCGAAATGACTTCCGGCGTCATGGATGAGAACGGCATCATTGGACTCAACCATTGACAAATAGTTCACAACATAATAGGCAATAGTATACGCCAGAGGCAAAGCCGACGCTACCTGGAATGACATTTCGTCATCGATCCTCTGGAAAGTTGATGCCAAATCGCGATAAAAGCTTCTGGCAGTGCCAGCTCCGAGACACGCAACCCGGTCGCCCACAGTGATGCCGTGGACCCCAGCACCGACCTTGGATACAATGCCACTACACTCCAGTCCGAGAGTGTCGTCTGTTTCCCAATCAAGGTGCTCTGGCTCAACATCCCATTTACTCAAGCCAAATGAGTGTACTTGAATTCCGACGTAGCCAACAGGGAGTTCTGCCATCTGTGAATCACCGACAAAACCGGGATCTTTAACCTTCCTGGAAAGTCGGAGAGGCTGCTGAGGTTGATGGAAAGGCTGCTCGGATACAGCCTCAAGATCATCAATGCTGTTCATGGTGTTATTTGCCTTCGAATTCTCTAGTACTCGTGGAACCAGGATCAGTCCATTTCTCTCCGCATATTCCGTGTCTTTGTCTGAATTTTCACTGAGGAATCGGGCAACCAGAACTTTTGCGATCATTTCGGCGACTTGCAATTCTGAGAGAGGATTTTGAGCATCCAGATCAAGGGTGACGATCGGGTCAACACCTGATTCGGCACGTGCTGTTCTTGCAAATCCAACAGCCAAGGCCGCGTTTGGGTTCACAGACTCAATTGTCCCTCCTTTTGTGATCCAGAGAACCCCCTACTCTGTGTAAACATTGCTTTTATCTTGCTGAATATGGTTTCACTGGGAGCGACCAGCAGGGAAGAGTTTGAGGTGTCAAGGACCAAACAAATATGATCCTTGAAATCCACATTATCAACGTCTGTGACATTCACCTCACATGAGATCTTCTCGAGCTTAGTTACTAGGTGTCTCACAGTTTCGCTTTTTTCCTCGGAAATGATGGAAACTTTTCTAGGGGACTTGTGGTATTTTCGCTTCTTGGCCACGATGAACTGATGGCTCTTCTCAGAGTCTTCCTCTGTAAATGCATCAACCTCGGTGAAATGAGCATCTTGCAGGATCTCGTCCCATTGACTCTCGGTCCAAGCACCCTGGCCCAAACAGAATTCGTCTGCAGACAAGCAGTGCAATGCACTGAACAAGAGACTTTTCAGCACATCCTTCTTTGGGTCGGAGGAATTGACTGCAATCAAATAGCCTGATGGCCTTAAAAGATCATGGAGTTTGCTAAGAGCACTTTGTTCACAGCGTGCAGTACACAATCCATGGGGGAGTATTATAATGTCAAAAGAATTCTTTTCAAACCCTTGTTTAGGGAATTCTTTGCCAAGATCCATGGGCTTGCATTCAACCAACTCTGACCACGCCTCCAGCCGCTTCGAGGTATGTTCAAGCACAGAGGCACTTTCATGGGCAAATGTATATTTTCCGCAATGAGGTCTCTCGTTACGCGTCACGAGATAGTTCAGGAATATTTCTGCTATCTGGCCTGTGCCAACGCCAAATTCAAGGATTGATATATCTGGTTTGACGTGGCCAATCAAATTGACATATTTTGCAGCTGCTTGGTACGAGTCATCCGCTGAGAATATATCCCAAAACTCATCCATAAGGCGGTCGTCTTCAATGACCGTAGAAAAATCAACTTTGTTTCGAATAATAGACACGAGGTTTTGGCCAATGGCCGGCAGGAGCTTTCCCATCGGGATGGAATGGATATTTTCCAAGTGAGATGATACTATTGAGATTTTGTCATCATGTCTTTCGAGCACATCTTGGAGATAACACCTGAATCTGCGGTGAGAAGGGTCGAGTTCTATTGCTTCTGTTGTACTGACTTCCTCCAGCGCAGCTCTGATAAAGCCGGCAGCACTCTCTTCGTATTCTATTTGAGGTGCGGGCTCTCGGGCAGCACAGTCGTTGGCAAATAGAAATGACAGATTATTGCCGGAAAGAAAGCTTGGATCGTGTTTCCAGTCAATCTGATAAATCAAGCGGCTGTCCTTTTTGTTCGATGCCGGTTCATTGCGCTCTAGCCGCGCACACCGTAGACCACGAAGTGAAATAGTTGGCTCGGTTTCAAATTGGCTCTCGTTACAACTCACTGCGACTATGCATGCTGTTACGTCCTTGTTTGGCATCGGGCGCACATGAGTACAGATGCTCATGAGCTCTCCTGCCGAACAACTGAGACTGGACGATACAATCATCTCTTCAATGAAGACAGGGACGGCAGGTCCTTCCTCAATTCCCATACCTGGTGGTAAAGCCGCGAAAATTGTGTGAAACATGCTATCCAGGGTGCATGGATGAACCAAAAGCTCGTGCTGGAATGATGCAGGCAACACGGATACTGTATCTGGTACAGTGACTTCTGCAAAGCACGTCCCGTCTAGGGTCACACGTGCTTTCATCACATTCGTAAAGGATGGCCCGTATTCCAGACCGGAATTTCGAAGCTTGTCATAGAATTCACGGACGTCAATCACCGATACTCCATGAACTTCAGTCCCCAATGGAACCGTTGCATAACCCTCGGTTTCCTCGACTCCATCGCCTGAAACATTAATGCTTTTCTGTGTGCCGACAAAGCCAGTGCAATGTTCAATCCACCTATTCTCCTCTGTGATGGAATATATATGGAAATTGTACAAATTTTCTTGGTCTTGTGTCGACTTCTGAAGAGATACCATGACCTCGACGGGGGAGGTTTCATTGAGTACCAGGGCTGATTGTATCACCACATCTCGCAGGATGTATCTAGCAATCTTTTCTTCGTCTTTGTTCAATTGAATTGATGCTTCGATAGCCATGGCCAGATACCCTGCGGCAGGGAAAACAATGTTCCCTTGGATCTTGTGATCGAGAAGCCAAGGCAGCTCTGATGTTCGAAGATAATTTCGCCAGCGAGGCTCGAATGGACATGCCATGTTGTCTGGTGCACCAAGTAAATCCATCCGCGGCGTCCTTCGGTTCCGATACATCTTGCTCAGCCGTGGCTCTGCCCAATATGACCTAGTGTGATTCCAGGCATACGTTGGAAGATTAACCAGTAGCTGAGGCGCACTACCTTCCTTGATCCCCATAGGGCGGTTGATTGCACTAAAAGAAATAGGGTAGTTCAGCGATGCTAGTGTGGCGGCTGCACCAAGGGCTGTAGTGACCGCGTTGACCTTACGCGTCAGAATGCTAATATAAGTTATATCGGCAGCATTTAGTTTTGCATCGACCTGTAGAACTTGCTTGATCGGCCCAGAAAGTGCCGCGTGCGGACCAATCTCGATGAGACAGTCCACGGAAGGCTTTTGGGCTGCTCCGGCCCTTCTTATTCTGGGAGCCCCTGTACTCCCAGCACGCTGGGCATTTGTCTCAAAGCACAAGGTCCTTAGCGAATTTGCAAATTTCACTTGCCCGACCAAATTTGACACCCAGTACTGAGCATTCAATTCTTCCAAAGGAACCCTCGTTCCAGTGACCGAAGAAAAGAACGACGCCGACCTTTCTTTCTTGTCGTCTGCTATCTGACCCAGTCCTCGGGGCTGGATATGTTCTAAAAAGCCGTGATACCTCTCGGCAACCTGTTCTATATGAGGAGAGTGGTAAGCGATGCCCACTTCAAGGCGTCGACTGAAGACCTGTTTTTCTTTCAATGTTTGGGCGAGTGTATCAATCGCAAGTGCATCACCTGATATCGTCACACTCGATGGACTGTTGACGCACGCTACCACCAGTTGTCTAGGCTGGAATTCATCCAGGTAGGGCTTGACCTCTTCGGCAGACATTCCAACTGCCATCATGGAACCTCTGTTTAATTGCTCATGCAGAAGCTGACTTGCCACAACACCTCGGTAGTGTGCCACTGACATTGCATCATTCATGCTGAGTGCACCAGTAGCATATGCAGCGGCAATCTCCCCACTAGAATGACCCGTTACCGAGTCTGGATGTATACCCCACGATTTTAGCAAGTCGACTAACGCAATCTGTAATGCCGTGCACACTGTCTGGCTGAAACTTGGGTGGTTCAAATCGGATTTCTCGGGACACTTCGTGATCTCCTCTGTTTCCACCTTGTCAATACACGGAACCTTTGAAAGCATTGTGTCTGTGTACCTTCCACTGTAAAAGAAGCTCCAATATCATTCAGAAATCTGTCGATTCCCAAAATTGATGTTTTGAAGACAGGATAGGTCTGAAGCAGCTCTCTCCCCATCCCGGCCCACTGTGCGCCTTGCCCAGTAAAGACAAACCCAAGGGTTGGTTTACTGATGGCGCTCCTAGCTTTGAGGTTCTGAGTGAGCGAGGCCGCCAGCCCCGCCAACGTGTCTCCGACAATGGCTGCCTTCCATGGAAAGACAGAGCGCCGTTCGTTGACCGTGTATGCAAGATCATCCAGGAATTTCTCATGGTCAACTGCATCTGCCTTATCGACGAGGTGATTGCCTAGAACTTGTATTTGTTGTAGACAGGTTCTTTTATCGAATCCAGAAAGCATCAATAGGCGGGGAAAACCAAGCGGTGGACTAGGGACTAGCTCATCATGGCATTTGGCTGTGGTCAACGGAGCTCTAGCATCTCTCCCAAGTCTCCAGCTAGAGAGGCAGCCTTGAGTATCTTCGACAATGACATGTGCATTGCTTCCACCGTATCCGAAACTGTTTACAGAAACGCGACGAGGTCTAGTGGTATTCCAAGTCTCGGGGTGCAATTGAACCTACTAACGTTAGTCGCCAATTTTCAACTTGTCTGAGTATCCAAACCTTTAGTTCCCAATCATCAAGTGGGATGCGCGGGTTAATCTTTTCAAAATTCCTGTTTGGCAAGAACATGCGATTTTCCAACATCAGCACTGCCTTGATCACACCTGCTACTCCGCTTGCCCCTTCCAAGTGGCCGACGTTGGTTTTGATGGAGCCAATCCGCACAGGATTGCCAGGCGGACGACCAGATCCAAAGACACGAGCAATTGCCCCTGCCTCAACTGGGTCTCCAGCTAGGGTGCCTGTCCCGTGAGCCTCCACAAAATCTGTTTCGGAGGGATCCAGACCAGCCCGTGTATAGACGCTCCGAATCAAGGTTTCTTGGGCTGCCCCATTTGGTAGTGTTATCCCTGCGGTGCGCCCGTCTTGATTGGAACCGGTTCCTCGTATTACGGCCCTGATGTTGTCCCGGTCGTGCAACGCCTTGGCTAGGGGTTTAAGGATAAGACAGCCAGCTGCCTCGCCTCGGGCGTATCCATTAGCCTTTTCATCAAAGGTATGACATCTTCCATCTGAGGAGAGAAATCTAACACCAAATCAGTCTGATATTTCCGGTCATGGGTAATGTCTGACATACTTCATCATGCTCATGGTTGACATAAACTCATGACTCAAGATTAAATTCACTCCCGCTGCAATCGCTGTCGATGAGTCCCCTGTTTGGAGACTTTGGCATGCCAAATGAAGTGCAACAAGGCTTCCTGAACAAGCTGTATCTACCGTCACACTGGGCCCTTTCAAATCGAAAAAATAAGATAACCTGTTTGCTGTCATTGCACGTGATTGCCCGGCATTGGTGCACTGATACATGGGTACACACTCAGGATCCCGCAGGAGGAGATCTGTATAATCTGCTGAGAAGGACCCGACAAAACAGGATGTCTTTGTGCCCATGATTTTGGCCAGAGGAATGCCAGCTGTTTATCATTAGCCTTGAGAACATAATTTGGAGCAATTACCTACCATTCTCAAGACCTTCATATGCTACCTCCAAGAGCAATCTCTGCTGGGGGTCCATAGCCTGATGTTGACGGTTAGTTGAGCTCAACAACTTTTGAACATGTACTCACCGCTGCCTCGTCGCTCGTCATGTTAAAAAATGGCGCGTCGAACACTGATATATCTTCTTCCAGAAAGTGGCCACCTTCCACATTGATCTACTCCCACATTATTGATTATTCTGACTCGTTCCACATGTCACTTACCGTCCCGTGACGAGCATGATCTGGATGATAGAATGCTGCACTGTTCCACCTCTTAGCTGGAATTGGGCTCCATGCCTCTCTACCCGTGAGGATCATTTCCCATAGCTTCTCGACATTTTTGGCATCCCCTGGTCCTCGAAAGCCGATCCCCACAATTGCTATCGGTGCACAGGAATCTGTAGTCATGTTTTCCAGCTCATCTTCCGAAATGGTCGCTTTTAGAGGATCGATCCTAATCTGTGGTGACATTGTTCCTTTCGGTTTGCTAGACGTCGGGCAATAACCATATATCTCATGTCAGGAAAAGCGAGGGGGTTGGCTTTTCTTAGACCAGGGCTATGGGCTTTCTTGTATCAAAGTGATCAGTCTACTTGATTCTCTGGCGCCATTCATTCTCGGTGACAGTCTACATCGGGATATGTGGGAAGGTTTCATCTCAAGTCGCAGCAATGCGAGTATCCGGGTGCAACCCTCAACGGCGAAACAAAACTCAAAAGCCCATGAACGTCTCGATCTGAAACAAACTTTTTGCCTTCGAAGGATCTGCAATATGCCGTTACAACATCTTACACGTTATGTTCCACAACCGCGACCATACTACTCCCCTCTTTCAACAGACTTTTCCTCGCTCAACATTTGCTCCCCATCCCCTATCCCCCTGTCGCACAGCCGAAGTGAAGAACCCTTAGTTCAGTATCCGGTCTCACAAGATTTGACTGGAGAGTTTTCGAATTGCACTGGCAATTATGGCGACATTCTTTCCATCACTGGGGACATCATGACCCTTTCCATGTACGGCAAATGTCGAATACCTCGCGGCACAGAGCCGATACAGAGTCATTGAGTATTCAAAGAGTGGGTCTTTAGCGCCAGCAATATGCACGCAGGGGATGGATATAAACCCTTCTAATCCTTCGTCTACAACAGGACGCTTCCCAGGTTCCATGCGAAAGGGTGGGAGGGAATTGATGAAGATTGCGCATCGAAATAGCGCAGGCTCGTTTGGATTCATCTTGGCATGGTGGATCATGAATCCAGCAGCCAATGTGCCGCCATGGGAAAAGCCGAGAACCCCGTCGAACGGACCTTCCAAGGCAATTGTTTCACTGAGTTGCTCGTACGCCTCCAAGATATCGGACTCATCGCTGTCCTCGTGGGAAAAGGTGCGTGGGAAACGATAGTAGCTGTAGTACGGACCATCATAGTAACCGGCGATTCCAGGCCCGGGAGCTGAATCGACGTCACCTTCAAGAAAGGAGAAGGTCGCGGTGTTGTCGCGTTGGAGCTCATGCATAAGCCCACCTATTTGATTAGAGTTTTGTGCTTCGTCACTTAAAGCAGGAGATTGCATACTCAATTGCGACTGTAGAATCTATTGGGAAATGAGGACACCGTCAACCACCCCCCCCACTATCAGCACATTTCGTACATATGTAGCTCACCTTCTGATTCGTCCCCCAGCCATGGAGACACAACAATCTTAGCGGCATTCTGTTTGGGTAGCGCTAGATAGACTAAGCAGAGCAAAAGTCGCCGTTGTCATCAAGGATCACTGCAACTTGCCATGGGGAGGGCCATGTCTGCCTGCGACTTTTTATATTTTCCTTTGTGGCAAACAACAATCCACGGTGGAAAAAGGATTCAACTCGCTCGGCTTCATTTCATCGATATGCATGAACGACCAGGGACCTTGAAACTCGCCGCAAGGAGACAGATCCACTTCGGCTTAAACTTGGCGAGGATATCAGTTGCACAGACACGTCGATCCGAGTCGACATACTCCACGTAGTCCACGTAGTCCACGAAGCGTTGTACTCACTCCAATTATAACCCTCTGACGAAATCCATGGCGGTTGTACATTCACCATTGATATTGTCAGGCTGTTAAACGTGTGTGCCAATCCAGGTCCTATTGGCGTCTTGGCAGCAAAGGATTGGCCTACATGGTTTTTATTATGGCGTGACAAGCAACGGAGTAAGCAATTCCCGGGCGAAGTAAGCTGTTGGGATGTGTATAGCCAAATCCCAAGATGCGTACACCCAATACCTTAACTGCCCCAGTTAGGCTTAGTTGCCGATCAATGATTCTTGAATGTCGGCGTTGCTTGGTATGAAGATAACCTTCGAGGATATTGACCAACATCCATGCAACATTCATTATACCTCCACACGCAATATATCACTCGAATATCCATACTCTTCGTATCCCCCGTGCTGCACTTTCACGGCGCCCCGTCAACCAAACTCTCCAAACTCCCCGGATGAGGAAGAAACTACAATGACTTTCTCCATGAAAATAGGTTCCCGAGGCCGTGTGGCTTGTCCGATAGCTCGAGCTAGTTGATCCTCATAAACTCCTATTCTGACTGCACCCTTCCTCAAGGAACTGTAGGCAACAGTCAAACGATCAACCAACACCATCCCACTTCCGGTTTCTCCTCGTCTATGACATCGACCATGACATCTTCATTAGACTCGAACAGAAGAAGATATCTTCCGAGGTGATAAGGCGATAATTACCTCTCAGGATACCCAGCCAACCTTACTCTCGCCAACAGTTCAACAGCGAGTTGTTTGCAAACAACCTTCTCGCAATAGGAAGCTCTTTGGATTTTGGGCGTCAGACAAAACTGCTGAGATAAGGTAGTACATTTAGAGGGTGAAATATTGGACATAGCCTAGACCCTTCCATCTAGTCTACTAACTGATTCCTTGCTGAAAGTCATAATCATGGCGACAGCTCAGCCAGTATACTCGCCAAAAGAAGCATATCGCCACACGACTTTGGGAGGATTGAACATTGATTCCCCACAGACGATGAGGATGGTTGGCAATGGTATCGCCACGGCTTGATTTAGGACCTCGGCCCTCAACTCTCTCCCTGAATCGTGATACGTGATTTACATCTTTACAATCATAAGTTTTTCAAGTTGTATCATATTTTTCTTTTCTTTTCCCAAGCAGACCTCGGGACGAGGCCTTGTTTGGAGGGTACTATTATACCTTGGAGGGTCATGTGACCTCCATCTCCTCAGCTTCGGCCTCAATGTCATATCATGTTTTGTAGTGAGATGCCTACGGACCTTCACAGGAAATTCAAACCGACTCTCACAGCCATGTTGTGGGCAGAGAATTGTCTTATTCTCTTGCTGTTGTTTGGCTAGGCGAAGAGGTACCAGCTCTTGTACCTCTGCTTTGCTTTTTTATGGACTTCCAGGAGATGCTCTCGCAGGCTAGTCCAAGAAGAGAATGAACAACCGCACTCCGCTAAGGGACATTTCGGTTGGTCAAAGCCAGCGAGATCGTGGTATTTGACGTCTGGGACAAGACATTCCACCTCTTCCTTATTGAGTCCATAGACCCCTTTCGTAGGTGAGCAACGAGCGTCTTGGTATTAGGTATATGTACGGGCGACTAAATATGCGACCCGACACATAACTGATGGAGGTTTCTGCGATGAATCGTTTGGAGAAACAATGCGTATGGGTTCGTAGGGAACGGAGTGGACAGGTAGGAGAGAGACAGATCCACACATAAATAGTAGATAGTGTGGGAATAAATACGGCGTCTTTTCCGCTAGACCATAACAAAAACCTCGGTTCCTGTTTAGGGCCTAGGGAGGCCATATCCCAGTCTGACAGATAGCTTCTCTCTCTCCCCTTCTCTGGGTCTGTATGTAATGAACTAGGCGGTGAGGTAATAACCAATGAGAGAGTTATGTGTCGGATGGCTTATTTAGTCGCCCGTACTCTCAAAGTGATATCCTTGGAATTCTTTACCAAAATTACACAACAACCAAACGAGGGATCTGATATAAAGAAGTACATTTTACTAGACATAGTTAGTTAACTAGTTATCATACGAAAGGTACATGTGCAAATAGGAGGATCTGTAATTTTGGTAATTTAAATGTGGGCGGTTTACTTTTCTGCCGGGCAAAAGGCAAAAACACCCCCACAGTACCTCCCGTTGACATGTTGACATCGTACGGATTGGAATATTCTACAACATAGGGCTGGAGATCATTCTTCACATCTCACTCTGAAAACTAGAACATTATATGGCATCACTCTGAACTCTCAGTTCTTGTTCTTTTTTCCTATTCTTTTTTCTTTTCGCTCTCGTCCAACTATCTTTGCCTCCTTTCGGCAGTGGCAACCCTTATCAGGATCCATTGTGGCTCTGACCAATGGTAAACCTGTGAATTGATGGCTGAATTTCGAGTACGAACACACCTATAACCAGTTTCACCACCATATTCCCCACCAAGGCTGTCTCTTTGCACCTGGACTCTCCTCATGGGTGGGATACCCTGCCACGACGACTACTTCACAATTATAGCTCTATCGCTGACAGGGATGCCCACTCTACCAAATAGCAGTTAAGCTTCGACGGCCTCTAGATTTGCTTTTTTTTTTTTTTGCACTTGGACCGGGCCTGGTTAATTGGTGGACAGCAGCCCGTGGGCAGCCCGGACCACATTCTTTGTACCTCATCCCTTAGGCTTCGTGGCGTCCATGCGCGGCATACCTCAACATGAGAGTTTCCAAGGTTTGTGAATGGACTGTGTCCAATCTGCAGCGGTCAGACCTCGGCAATCGTCCAATAAGAGAGAAACAAGAGTTGAAAACAGGGGTGCGACTGCATATATGTTGGACAAGATAGCATGTGTGATAGATGACGGTCTCGACCCCTAAATTCAATGGAATATCATGTGCAACTGCACAGATTTACGTCCATTTTCCAAGGTTGGGACTCCACCGGGTGGCGTCCATGAGCTCTCGGCGATTCGTAATGTTCTGCGTTGAATCCCGAGGATCCTTTAGTGGGTCCCTGCTTCTATCTATAAGTTTGTTGTCTGTTCACCAACCCTTTTCTTCTTTTGTTTTGATATCACAGTGGGATAATGGCATCAGATTTGCAAGGGGATTCTCATCTTTCCACTTCACTCCACCTTAGGAGGTGGCTGCGAAATCACAAATGGCCCAAGGCGTGGGTCAGGATCGACGTTTTGGGCAGACCAAACGCGGCCTAAGGGGTTATTTTGTGAGCCAGAGATAAGGGAGGTGAAAATAAGATGAATAAAAATACAGCATTTATAAACTATATGCACTATATCTAGTCGGTATAAGAACTTAGAAGCACAAACCACCTTATAGCGGATGGCTCGGTGCCAATATCACTGGACAGAATAAGATCGCCACATTAATGACCCACACCACCTCACTGATGCCGATTTGCAGGTAGTACGTACACTAGAAACTCTAGAATGAATTTCTAGTCGAATGATAAAAGGGGATATGTGAGTGTGCATGTATGTATGTATCCATGGATGTTCCATCGGAGGTTAATAGGTAATAGTGTTGAGCAATCTACCTATGTTATATGGTATATGATTTCATTTCTTTAAAAGATCTAGACTCTTTCTTTTATCCATTTTAGTCTTTTTTTCTATATTTTTTGTTTAAACTATTTTAGCTATCCCCAAGACCCTAACTGTGTAGTTCCTTGGTTTTGCCATTGAATCATGTTCTAGCCTTTCTAGCCTTTTTTCTATCAGGTTTTGAACTTGGAACTTTTCTCTTTTCTATTTATTTTTCTCTTTTCTTCTACTATTTAACTATTTTGTCCTTCTTTAAATCTGTTCTTATATTTTCATCTCTCTTTTTCTGTTTTTACTGTGACTTCCTATTGTTCGTGCCTTGTGCCTTGTGACTTGCATAAACGGCTTGCAGCTCTCGGCTAATCCCCCACCGAGCCACTGCGCTCACTCAAGATTCCCTTCATGTCAGGCATCATCAACCCACATCCCAGCCCAAATGAAGAATATGCAGAATACCCTCTTCCAATCATTGACAATCCCGATGATCGTCATAGCCTTGAGCGCGAGACCACTGTCGATGCCACCCAATACGATGTCGGGCTTGAGCCACCCATGCGCCCTCGCAGCCGATCCCATCATCGGGTTCGTTTTCGCTCGATAAGTCTGCGCCGAAATGAAGAAGATGCCCTACATCCCTCATCGGGACCGTTACTGCCGCCCGCAGACCTGAACGAAATCCCCTTATCAGGAACTATCACCCCGCCAGCCCCCACACATTCCCGCCGTGGCTCCGGCCTCGCCAACGTCCACACCCCAAACCAGTTCGGAGAGTCAGAGAAACATGATATCGATAAAATGGACCGGACTACCTCGGCACGCGACCGATTCAGAGCTACAGGCCACATTTTGCGACAGAAAACTCACCGTTTCACTGAACGCCTCGGTCGCCCCCGGATGAGGGCGAGCCGCTTAACGCATCTTACATTCCAGATGATTTTGACAGCGGTATCCCACTCGAGGAGCTGCAGGCCCGTCGCGCGCGCCATGACGCCGATCGAGCCCACGCATTGGAGAGTGGTGAGAATATTATCCACCCGCCCCCGAGCGCCGAGGCTCATCGATTGGTCCGCAACATGACCGTGGTTCAGGATCAGCTGCAGAAGCGGAAACCTCGGGGCGCATATCAGCGGTCCGGACAAACAACCCCCGAGGGCTTGTTCAGCGCCTTTACGCAGCGCAGACGATCCAGTGGACTCAGCGGCGGCGGCGGCATTTTGTCGCAGCTGCTGAAGCTCCAGGCCGCCCAGGGTGGCTACTCTCGCGCGGAAAGTGTCATCACAGATGACTCTGACAGTGACACTCAGGTTTCTTCCGGTATCTCCACGCCGAAGAAGGGTTCCCTATCACCCCTTCTCCCTGCCTCTCTGCCAGCCTCTGGCGCCGCTACCCCGCGCAAGGAGAAGCTCAAATGGTACAAGAAATCGGCCCATCGGTCCACCTCGTCGCTGGTCAATGCCTCCATGAACCTCAGCACGGCCAGTCTGCCGGCTGCAGTGGATGCGGCTCCCGGTGTGCAGAAGAAACGGAAGAAGAGCAAGCGCAAGACCCGTCTGGAGGATGAGATCCGTGTCACTGTTCATATCGCAGAGATCATCGCTCGTCAGCGGTACATCATGCAGCTATGCCGTGCGCTTATGCGATATGGTGCGCCCACCCATCGTCTAGAGGAGTACATGCAAATGACTGCTCGGGTCTTGGACGTTTCGGGCCAATTCTTATATCTGCCCGGTTGCATGGTGATGTCCTTTGATGATCCTATCACGCGCACTGGTGAAGTCAAACTCGTGCGAATGGTGCAAGGAGTCGACCTTGGTCGCCTCGCTGATACGCACAATGTTTACAAGAATGTGGTTCACGACCTTATCGGTGTTGAAGAGGCAACTCAGGAGCTGGACGAGATTATGCAGCGCAAGCCCCGATTCAACAAATGGATCTTAGTCCTGGTGTACGGTCTTGCTAGTGCAACTGTCGGCCCATTCGCTTTCAAGGCGCGACCGATCGATATGCCCATCATCTTCTGTCTCGGTTGTATTGTTGGGCTAATGCAACACGTCCTCGCGCCACGGTCGACCCTGTACTCCAACGTTTTCGAGGTTACTGCTGCTATCGTGACTTCCTTCCTCGCCCGTGCGTTCGGCAGCATTATGGTTACCCGCAATGGTGTATCTGAACCACTTTTCTGCTTCTCCGCTATGGCACAGTCGTCTATCGCTCTCATTCTCCCTGGATTTATGGTTCTTTGTAGCAGTCTGGAACTGCAATCTCACCAAATCATCGCTGGTTCGATCCGTATGGTGTATGCGATCATCTACTCCCTCTTCTTGGGCTATGGTATCACAGTGGGGACTACGATCTACGGGCTGATGGATGGCAATGCGACATCTGCATCCACGTGCTCAGGCCTAGATGTCTACGGGTCGGTTTATGCACGAACATTCCCCTTCGTGGCTATCTACGCTATTTTTCTGGCCATTGTGAACCATGGAAAATGGAAGCAGATGCCCGTTATGGTCTTCATCGCCTTGTCCGGGTACGTCGCCAACTATTTCAGTACCACCAAGCTCGGCCCCCAATCAGAAGTCGCCAACACCGTCGGCGCATTCACTATTGGTGTCCTGGGCAATCTGTACAGTCGGGTCTGGCATGGCCATGCCGCCACCGCCATTCTTCCTGGTATATTTGTGCTGGTCCCCTCTGGCCTCGCCTCTAGTGGCTCTTTGATCGCGGGCATCAAATACGCCGACGAGGTTCGTCAGAACCTCTCAAACAATGGGACCAGTACACCTTCTGGCGCTCTTTCTGAAACCTCAGTTGCCAGTCTTGGTTTCGGCATGATCCAAGTCGCGATCGGTATCACAGTCGGATTATTTATCGCCGCTTTGGTTGTCTACCCATACGGCAAGAAGCGCACTGGTCTGTTCAGCTTCTAGTCATTTATTTGCATTTTTGCACATATTCCTGCTATAGATGTGTCGTGCTTGGGTCTTTTTCTTTTTCTTTTTTTTTTTTCTATATTTCTGCTTATCAGCGTCATTGGGCGTTTGGGATTTACATTTGCATTTCATACACTTGGACGGAGGCGTCATTAAAGCGACATCACTTTTGGACATGTTCAACAACAATACACATTATACAGGATCTATTTAGACAAGATACTAACAACGGTTCATATCTTGGCGCTTTGTTCTAATAGTCAAAATATAGTGAATTCTTCTCACCTCATGTTGCAACTCAATGACACATCGCCACGGGCGTCTCCAAATACCAAGACACTTAACTCAACCTGCAACAGAAGTGACAGAAGACACGACCCAAGATGCGATGAATCCTCCCAATCGACTTCATCGCCTCAGACCACGGCGGCATCGTGGGGAATAGACACAGTATCCATGCAGCCATCACCGACGCCGCAGGCAACCTCCCCCTATGCAGTCGACGACCCATATCAAATGACACTCGCCCGCTCAACAGCAAAACCCACACAGACACTAGCAATTCTCGAAACGGGCGCAGTGGAAAGGTTCTCTACACGTCCTGTTCAGATGCATGTGAAACGTGTTGTGTTAGCCCGTGGTGTAGGGCTTTGATGCACGAATGAAACGGCAGAACCATCCGATTCAATGGATGGAGTTTCGCTTGTTTCCCGTTCCAATTGCACAGCCAGTTGAGAGTGTCTGCGGTCGTGGGGGGGATGGGTCTGATTGGGGTCTTGATGGGTGTAACTTGCTTGCAGTGGAAAGGTTCTCTACACGTCCTGTTCGGATGCATGTGAAACGTGTTGTGTTAGCCCGTGGTGTAGGGCTTTGATGCACGAATGAAACGGCAGAACCATCCGATTCAATGGATGGAGCTTCGCTCGTTTCCCTTTCCAATTGCACAGCCAGTTGATAGTGTCTGCGGTCATGGGGGGAACTTGCCTGCTCCGGCTTTCGAATTGCATTATTTGGCTCGTATGAACGCGAAGTTCGCTGCTGCGGCTGATAACTCGGAGGATGGCTGCTATAGAATTGGCATTTGGCTGTGAGAGCAAGCAAGATGTCCTCGGGCAGAGGGTGCCATCGGGGTTTCAGTGAAGATTGAAGATTGAAGATGGCAATATTGGTGTTTTGCTTGACTGTGGCGGAGAGTTTGGAGCAGCTTAAGATTGGAGGGCCTTAAATGCGTGAAGGGCTCTTTGTCTTTCCCCAGAGGATTTCCAACACGGTCAATGTTCAGACTGGCAATTTCTCGCCTTGTTTCCAAGTACGGGCAGCATGATATAATTTAAAGTAAAGTCGGGATATTACATTAGATGGGCTATTTTATAGGGCATAGACTAATAGACACTCACATCCAAAACTACATAACAGAGACATTGCGCCATGGTTATCCCATCCATTAGTTATACAGAGTAGAAGCCTGGACTAGCGATAATATTCTTTAGGGGCTCTGGTTAAACAATATCAAGGCGCCGTAGCCTCATCAGCTACCCTCGGCCATGCTACTCTTTCCTACAAGTCTCTCACTTATCTCTCACCTATCTCTCACTTGTTCCTCATCTTTCAGTCATGTGGCTCTTGATATTGTTTAATCTAAGTTGAATGGGTTGTTTTTTATACCAGGCAAACAGAATCGTTATTCAGGGGATATGGCTTCTATTGTACATTCTCTTATTGTCACTTGAATTCTCATTATCCTTCTGGTCAATCAGGGAAGGCGTCCTTATTCACTCAATGACATCCTATGCATATTATTTACCTCCATAATAAGCAGAACGGGTATTCAAATCTCCAAGATTGGTGCCTGGGCTATCACTATCACTGTATAAAATCATACCAGATTCCCATCTCACCTTTCATTTACTTTCTATCATGTTCACAACTCTCTTTGCATCCCCATACAAAACAACATGGATGCCAACATGAGTGAGTATGAACAACCCTCACTGGTGAGCCTCCACCCTACTTTCCACTAAGATATGTGCACAAACTGACATACGACAGCCCTCAAACATGAGGAAGAGAAAGCGCTCAGCCGGGCGTGAAACCTGGCGGGTGAGTCCTAACCTTCCCTTCCCTTGAACCAATCTACATTCTATTCAGAAACTGACATGTCTTTCCCATCAAGGCGAGGAAGAAGCGCAAGCCAGCCCTCCGTGACCTTCGCAAGCTGCTGGTCACCTACCACGGCTTGCAGCAGATGCAGCGGGAGTTGAACGAGCAACTCGCCGTCTGCGAACGCCAAATTGCCAAATACAAATTTGGCAGTGCCCAGGGAAGCCCTCGCCGTCGCCGTCGCCGCGGACGTCCGTACGTCTTCCCACACGTACGGTCTCCGCTGTGTGAATTGGTGATGGTCGAGGAAGAGCCAAGGCTGGAGGAGGAGCCAAGGCTGGAGGAGGAGCCAAGGCTGGAGGAACCAAGGGTAGAGGAGGAGCTACCCACGTTCTGGGGGCGTGTGGGAGAATGGTTGTGGAGATGGTGGTGAAGGGTGAAGGGGGAAGGGGGCGGAGGGAGGAAAGGGTGGATCACTTCAGAGGTTGGGTGATTCTCGCTGGCGAGACCCCCGACAGTGAATGAGTATACAGTATCGTGACATTGTGGAGATGACTAGGAAGTCATGTCTTCCTACAGAACCACCAAGGCAACCAGAAGCCCATGTTTGTCTCCATGCCAATCCATACCATTATCTGTCTGATTAGTGGTTGGCTGGTACTCGTGGTAGCTTCTGTTCTTGTCATAGAATTAACCGCCATCCGAACTGTTCAAGGGTTTTTATTTTCAATATAATATTCCAAATATATATCTGGGAAGATATCCAAAAGGATGTACTAGAAAGAGTACTAGAAAGATACAAGGTAGGATAAGATATATACTGGACTGATCAACAATATATATTTCACGGCCACCTTGCTGTACTTAGCTGCCAGCCTTAAAAACTTGACAAAAAAAAGACTAAAGAGTACCTACAAGAGCGAAAATAGTTAGACAAAAACTGAATCCTATAGAATATCATTTTTGCAAGTAAAAACGAAGTTATTAAAATAATAAAAGAAAAACAAAAAATAGTTTCCCTGGGAATCGAACCCAGAACCTTTCCGGAACACTTGCTAAGGGGCAATTGTTAACGGAAAATCATAACCGCTAGACCAGGAAACTGTTAGATGAAAGATAATCCAGTTTAATGCATCATGAACAAAAAGGACAACTCATTTTGGAATGATATTGGCCACCATAAGAAAGAATACCCAATTTAATGGGGGTAAATGGCAACTAAGAGAAGACAGAGCACAAAGCATGCTAAATATGTTGCTAGAATGTACCATGAATAAAAACAAAGCTACTAATCAAATATCATACATTCTGTAGGGAGCCTGATAACTAACTATGTGATCATTTCAATGATATGATCTGGCAGTGGTTTGGCTATTTGTTGCATTTGCATTGTTTATATTGTTTGCTCGATGGGAGCGGGAGTGGAGTAACTTATATCCGGGATGCCAAGGCGAGTGGTCTCTCCTTTCCGTGTTGGAATGCTCTTTTTGCTCCAACAAACTGGCAACAATGACATGTCCAATGATATATACAGAAACTTACCCAATCCCCATATTATTAGGTGGCTGTGTGCAGATCGTAAAACAGCAATCGATTGATCTGCGTTGACGTTGTCCAAGTATTCCACACGTTGGACCCGCTATCCAGGTGAAAGGGTCCATGATGTTCTTACAGATGTACCAGCGCTGCTTGAAGCAAACGGAACCCGTGCCAGTGAAATAGTCCAGGAGGCGACATCGAAGATGGGTTCTTGTTGATCGGGTTTTCGGACTTCATCTAGGGATTAACTCGACCACAATCTGGGCTAGTGCGACGAGTGGAAAGTCCGTCCTTCGCATACACCTTCTCGCGTGTATGCTGGCTAGGGTTTGGTCCCCCCAAGAGCATAGCCATTTGGGCCGAGTTGATCAACCATATTAGAAATGGAGGTTTCTGATCAGCCCTAACCTGACATTTTCGGATACATGAAGAAGTCCCATCCTTTTACAGCGTACCGACTAGTTGTATTTGGTTTCTTTCTTTTGGTCTCCGAATTAGAATGTTTTCCATACTAGAATATCAGATTAGTTAATTTATAAGAATTCACGCGTATAGTACTTCGATCGGTATAGCTATTAAGAGAGGTCCTATTAAGAGCGGTCGCGTTAAGTTAAACGCGGTATATTGAAAATACGGGTAGTAAGGGTAATATTGTTAAGTACTTGATTCTTAAAAGGCTATGTTGTAGATAACTAGTAAGATCCTACCCTCTTGCTCTATTAAATCCGGGATCGTATTGGTGGTATGGGGGGTTGTACAATATATGTTGTAGGGTGGCGGCTCGCTTGTCTCTTGAGAAAGGGTCTTGTAGGAAGATCATCGATCCACATTGTTCTTAATATATTCTGTACGGAGTAGTTTAGTCCAATATCCTGCAATCATTTTCACTGTAACCTGATAGTGGAGCAGATTTACCCCTGCTAAGAAAGGTACTAGTGCTGACACACGGCTGAAATTCGGCAAACTGAAACCTCTGACGTGTGTGATTCATGCTCATTCTCAGTTTTTTTTTGACAACACGACTTCCCTGGTCTATGTCTTTACGCCTCATTCTTTTTTAATCAAACGTCAAAAAGGTTCCCACGATGGTGGGAAAGGTAGAAGATAAGTATGTTCAGACGGTGGCTGCCTGATACCTCTTTGTTATTCGTTATTCTCCCGCTGACAGTTTTTTTTTTTTTTTCTGTCAGATTTATTGGCCTCACACTGGCGATATTATCCGCGACAGTAATTGGTTGTGTCACCTTTTCCCCGTTTCGAGATGCTTTTAGACATACTGACCATTCCAATCAGGTTCAAGCTATGTCGTCACTAAGAAGGTTCGGCGCCTGTTCAATATCCCGGGTTTCTTCAATTGCAGCGTATCCCGAATCTGATATGGAAATTACCAGGGTCTTATACAAGCAGCCGAGAAATATGGCTTTACTGGTGATGGATTTGAATACATACGAAGTCCGGTGTGGTGGTGTGGAACGACCATGCGTATGATTATCGGACTGGACGGACATCGCTAGGGGCTAATAGACCATCATTGTAGTGGTGACTGGAGAACTGATGAATACCGCGGCCTATGCATTCGCTCCCGCCGTGCTGGTAACGCCGCTTGGAGCGTTGAGCGTGCTCGTTGGGTGAGTCAGCCCGACTAATGATGGATTTCACCAGTGGACTGTCACGCTAATCACTTATAGTGCCATGATGGGCTCGTATTTCCTCAGGGAAGAGATCAATGTGCTCGGAAAACTCGGGTGTGCTGCCTGTCTTCTAGGCTCAGTGTTGTTGGTGCTCCATGCACCCGGCGACAAGGAAATCGAGA
Organism: Penicillium verrucosum; assembly: GCF_028828655.1. Taxonomy (NCBI): domain Eukaryota; kingdom Fungi; phylum Ascomycota; class Eurotiomycetes; order Eurotiales; family Aspergillaceae; genus Penicillium; species Penicillium verrucosum. The sequence goes on along the minus strand of NW_026643214.1, from coordinate 140,326 downwards.
CTATTGATGAGATCCTGCATCTGGCAATTCAACCATGTCAGCAACCCTTCCCGGAGTTGGATTATGAACCTACTGACACATCTCTAGTCTTTCTTCTCTACTGTGTTTCCGTTGCAATAATTGCCATTTACATCATCTGGAAAGTCGCGCCGGTCCAGGGGCGAACAAACCCGCTGGTTTATATCTCGATTTGCTCTTCGGTCGGATCCATATCCGTTATGTCGGTCAAGGCGTTTGGGATTGCAGTCAAGCTCACCGCGGGTGGCGACAACCAATTCACCCATGCCTCGACTTATGTCTTCGCGTTGGTCCTGGTAGTGACCACCCTGACTCAGATGAACTACTTGAATAAGGCAATGGGCCAATTCCCTGCATCGCTGTAAGTTTTCTTGTCTATCTCTGATAAGCCAAAGACGATATACTTAACTTTTTGACAGAGTAAACGCGATGTACTATGTTGGTTTTACAACGTGTACCCTCTCCGCCTCCATTATCTTCTACCAAGGACTGAACACTAGCAACTGGACGAGCATCATCTCAATGATATGTGGATTTCTACTCAATTTCACGGGTATCTCCCTCTTGACATTGTCCAAGACTGCGTCTCCCAGTGAAAAGGGTATGGACTCAGTGCGAGGGTTTAACACTCAGTCACTAGAGCTCTCCCACGGACGATACTCGCACGTACGAACAAGTAGCGTGGAAATCGAACAAGCCCTTGGAAGACGGGTTTCCGGAGTCCAACCATGAGTCCGTATAGGAGGGAGAACAAGGGATTATATATACAACCATGCACAGGTACAAACAAAGACAGAGTCAAATCTTCATCCAATGTCCGACATTGTGTAAAAATAGACGATGGTGGAATACCCACGATATGGCGTGACCTGAAATTTACAAATCTTGGTGTTTCCGTATGGGCATTATGCCTAAGTTAGTACTAGTGAGTCGACGCTTTCTAGCTTCTGAAGGGATTCCTCGGGGATGATTCTTATTTATTCATTGACTTTATATTTTTCTGCTAGTTACGAACTCCTGTACATGTACATACAATCAATTCAAATCTACATGTAATGCACATCAAAAACTCCTCTCCCCACAACTCATCACTTTCTTAGTCCAATGACTGCCAAATTACGCGGACTTTTACTATAGTCAAACACTGGTTGAACCCAGCAGTCTTTGACCGAGTCCTGTTCACGAAGGAATTGCCAGCGATCCACAACAATGATAGCCTCGACGAGTTGAGCACTGAACGCCATTAAGCTCCACACAACACTCATACGTTTCCTCGCGTGGAGGTATTGAGTCTCATAGCAGTGAATCTCCTCATCAGTGAGAGTAGCAATATGCTTCTGGATCTGGGAACCATATACCGGGTCTCGACTCATCTTGATCGTCGCAGCACGAATATATGCAGTAAAAGACTTAAAGGCGGCTTTAGGCAATGATCCTATGATAATAGAGTTGGTGCTAGCCTCTGGGGAAGTCCCGTCGGAGAGGACGTCTTCCGGCACAGGCAGCTTAGGAAGAATATTTCGATCAACGAGAATACGCTGGAGAAGAGCACGGAAGAAGTGACGGGTAAAGGATTGTTCACTGTCATTGAAGCCCCAATTGTATGGAGCTTGCACGGCCAGTGCACGAGCTGTGATGTTAAGTTTCACACCTGTCGTTGCTCCGGGGCTTCGGTAATTCTCGTAGTATTTAGACATAGGGAAGCCATGTGGATCGTATGATGTCCCGGTCTCTTCAAGCCGAGGGTGGAGGGATTGAAGAATAGGAAGCTCATGCGTATTTGGACCGAGGCGTTCCGTCAACAGATTGTAGCAACAGCCGATCATAGCGACAGCCACAATTGAAGGATTTACAATCAGGGATCGTAGACCATGGTGGACAAGGTTTCCGCAAGAGTGAAGGGAAACGACCATCAATCGAGCATCGCTCTCTTCTTTCCTTTCCCCATCAGCAGCTCCGAGAGGGGATGGATGGATGATGTGGTCGATAAGGGGCTCTAAGTGGCCATCTTGGATTTCATGCTCAATATAGCTGAGAGTGCCGCGGGTACGGAGCTCTGGCGTGGGTAGCTTTTCTCGTAATGGGCTTTTGGTACGGGATCCGAGTAGCTCGTCAGATTGAAGGGTAATCTTGCCCAGCATCTGGCAAAAAGGAACATCTGAGACATGCGAGCCTTCTATCGTTGGTTGAGGGGTATCCGTCGTTTCAGAAATAGTCACTTCCGTAGTTCCGTTGCAGCCATCGGACGAACTTTTTTCCTTATGGGAATATTGAGCATTCGGGTTCTTTGCCAACTTGGCTCGGATATCCATGCTCTTAGCACCGCTGATGTACTGATGCTTGCGCTCAATTGCAATGATATGCTTGTAGTAAGGCGAGCTGGCCAGTGTGCGTCCAAGATAGTTCTGTCCAGACCCAAAATCCACAATATGAGTGACTGGTTCACCTCGGCGCTTATTGACAGTGTCTGATAGAGATGAGACATGTCGAGAAAAGCATTCAACCTCGTGTACTTTTTTTTCGGTTCATGTGCATAGCAACTTGCTTGGGTAATTCGATCCTCTCCGAAGACGAGATGCACATTTCTCGTTGAAGTGTCAGTTGACGGATGTTGAAAATGTAGTCCAAGAGGCTCTGGGGAGGGAATGCTCCTCCATTCCAAGCACGGCTGCTTTGATCTACAGAAGGCTCGTCGGCGCCTCGTAAGTGGTCAATGTCCTCTCGTAGGAGTAGACGGATGGTGTCTTGAATATCATGCTGTTCGAAGAAGGATATCCAATCTTCTGGCAAAATTGTTGTATAGAGGTCGGGCTCCCGGGTCAGAAAGTCGACCATATGCACACCACCGCACAAATTCATAAAGAGCACCGAGGTAGTGGAGAAGCAGAGGAGGGCCTCCACGTAGGCATCAGGATCCTTCCACGCCCCAGAGATGGGTAGGGGGCGATTGAAAGCCATACAAATAGTGATGGTCAATTGTCTCACCAAAATCTTTATCAGTATTCTTCATGGGAGTTTATTTTTTTTTATCGGCGGGTGCGAAGGGGTAGAGCGGCCAAAGGTCAAATGCCTGATTTTTCAATGTTGATGCCTTATTATGCCTGATTATGCCTTATTTTGGACTGGCAGAAATCAAAATACCTGAATTACTATAACAGAGAGCTTAATAAGCAAAGTATTATCCAAAAGAATGAAGCACCATACAAATCTCCGTATTACCTATTTCTCGGCGTTGAAGCTGTTGCGACCGACCAAATCTAAGGAGGCATCTTATGCGGTCGGCAATAAATTCGAAAAAACTGATGATTTGTAGTTATGGTATGTACATATGTACATAGTATGTAGGAACATTGAAAAGATTCAATTTACAGTACACGATATGGAGCGGTATCAAAAGCGGTCTATAATTCAGGCATGTTAAGGCATCAGGCCTGAGAAATCAGGCATTTAACCTTTGGCCGCTCTGGCCTTTCGCAAGCGGGTCTTGGTGGATCTCATTTAATTTATGTAGCCAATAAGGTACACTTATTTTATCCAATATCTGATATGGTGTAAGTCGAGGTTAGTCAATATCTACTGAACTTCAACTAGGGTACCCTAATACCCATCGGTGACAATCACCGGCCCAATATTAAAGCTTCTCCAGGAATGAGTTTGTCAAGTGTTCCGTCGATGATACGTACGTATATGGCACAAATGATCGACGGTGAGTGTGCTAAATCATGCTTGTGAGTTACGTTAACTAGTTAGTTATTGTATTGGCTCCATTATTAAGCTGCTGCTCAATTAATGCCCCGATATTGAGGTTCTCTAGAAAGTCTGCCATATGGAGTGCACTTCGAATCTGGGATAGAAGACGAGAACTACCCGGGCTTGACCTATGGGACTGTGCTATTATTATATAATACGCTTATTCGCTTGAATTAATTTCATATATGCCAAGAGATTCAGGGTCAATTCCAAAGTTCATCACTGCAATGAAAGGGCTCCCGAGACAGTGCAAGTTTATAGACGGTTAGTGACGTGTGAAGGGACAGCCAGATCTTACAAAACCTCGGCAGTCGAGGTCCCCATGCGTCCCTCCTCAGCAAGTTTCTCCTTGTTCATGGTGTCAACGGTGTCAGATCGGGTCTCGCTGGGGGGAGAGGAGCGTTTCTCCACGATGTTGGTCTCGTCCGAATTCGTCATGTCGGCAGCATCTAAGAATTGTCAGCGTGTATTCATCACAAAAACAATTAATCACGTCAAAATGATGACAAGACCTACCAGGTTGAGGCTCCTTGGGCGGGGGGCAGCAAAAGCCAACAGTGAGGCAGATAATCATAAGAATAATCTCCTCGAGGACACCCATGCAGAGATAGACGGTGGGGTTGGGCTCAAATAGGTTGAACCGCGCCATGGTCGTGTAGTCACCCAAGCAGCCGTAGACGGTGCGCACCATGAGCAGTGGCGCACAGGCGTAGACTGAGTACAGGATGATCTTCTCGTTGCGAGGCATCTGGTTGCGGTAGATGGTCAGGTACCCCAGAATGGCCAGCAGGAGACCCAAGCAGCCGACGAACATGCCCAATGCGGCTTGGAGCATGGGGGGGATGGTGTAGCTGTCGAGGGCCTTGATAGCGCCGGCGATACCAAGGGCCAGCCCGACCAAGCTGACGAGGCTGACAAAGATGAAGATCCATTTGGAGAGCTTGTTGACCGAGGCGTTTCTGAACAAGACATGTCTACGTCAGTCTCGAGTCACGCGTAGGTGGATAAAAGGTTGCGACTTACACTCTTTGCAGCAAACCCACGGCCGCCAGTGTTAGGGGAGCGATGCCCAACAAGTCACATGTAATTTTTGTGGTGACAACATTGATCGAGTCGTGAGAGATGGTGATGAGCTGACATACAGCGCCAGCGATTCGGAGACAGGCGAGGATAATGAGGAATCTCCAACATGATGCCACGGCCTTCATTCCTTGCTGGTAACACAAAAGAATGGCGAGGAAGAGGGAGGGCACGAAGACGATGAGCTGCAACACCGCGATACCATCTTCATAACTAAAAGTCATCTTGGATCGAGAGGGTCCGGAGCGGCAAATTTATCAGATAAGTGTCTTGCTGATGGCGGATTGATGGGCAATCTAGATTACAAGGTCAGGGCAGGGAGGGATTGAAGGCCCTGGAAAACCGGTACAATCTAATGAAACAAATATGAAGGATAGGGCGAGAATTGGGAATTCATTCCAACACCAGCTCTTGCCTTGGAGAAAACGATACGAGGATAATAAATGGAAACGTCCAGGGGTAAAATAAGAGAGCGGCCACCTGTGATGGAACAGGCAGCAAGTTTACGATGAAAGTATTGCCATGGGTTCGGGCTGTGTGCACTTGGACACAAAGACGAACGAGTGATTCAAAGACAACTTGATGATTTTTCGGGCATCTCCATGTTGGGAACAACTAGCTAACATCGAGCATACCCGATTAGGAATGGGGGTGATGATAAGTGGATAAGGTGGATAAGGTGGATAAGGTGATAAGGTGATAAGGTCTAAGCCTTTGAGATCTCCTTGGCGGGTAACTCGATGTGGTAGCCTTATCTTTTTGCGCTATTCCGTTTTGGTCACCCGTTTGGTTCCTTTTGCCGAACTCCGAATTGTCCCTTTTGGGTATCATTTCCCCCCCAAGACTTGCCATCGACTAACCTCACTAGCTTACTCACTAGCTATCCACTAACCACCGTCCATTAGTGAGATTGATCGACGCAACCACCATCCTACTAGAAACACGTGCAAGGTCACTCTCCTTCCTTTGAACAGCCTATTATCTATCTTACTAGTGTCAACTGCCATCTCCGTTATCCACCCTACTTTCTCGTTTCCCAGCGGGAACTAGCACTCTTCAAGATCGTTACTACATGCAGACAATGTCAGTCCGGAGGATCATGACTTACCGTTTGGTTTCTACTTGTAGCAATCCCCCCCAGCGGAGATCCGGGCGACAATCTAGCCAGGAACACTGCTGACAACGGGATGGCATTCCCTTTATATAAAAGACAACAAGATGGGATGTCTGCTTTGTGGGGATGAACATGTTTTGAAGATACATCATCTCGGCCTTCCATCGCCCTGGCCTTCTCATTCTTTACACATTTAGCCGGCTTTTGTTTTCCTTTTACCACCAAAGAAAAAACAAAAACAAAAGACCAATCTATCACAATGGCCGAGAGCGAGCAGCGCCAGCTCGCATATTGGCTGGAGCAGCTCGAGGGAAGCCAGCCCGCCGAGCTGCTCTGTGACAAGCCCCGGCCGGCCATCTCCTCTGGCAAGGCGCAGATCCACCACTTCGCCCTCGATGACCAGCTTTACCAGGAGATCCAGGTCTTCTGCCAGGCATACGAGGCCACTCCCTTTGTGGTGCTCCTCGCCGCTTTCAGGGCGACGCACTACCGCCTCACCGGTGTTGAGGATGCCACCATTGGTACACCCATCCCCAGCAACACCAACCTCCTATGTGTTCGCACCACCGTCGAGCCAGAGGACTCGTTCCATGCTCTCGTCCAGCGCGTGCAGCAAACTAACAGAGCGGCCTCTAGCAACCAGGATGTGGCCTTCCAGAAGATCTTCTCGGAGCTGCGTCCCGGCGCCGCCGACAGGTCCCGTAACCCGCTCGTTCAGACGATATTTGCAGTTCACTCGTCGGAAGATGCCAATAGCCCACGGCTCGACAGTGTGACGATAGCCACGTCCAAGTTTGATATTGAATTCCATCTCATCCAGGAGGCTCAGCGCATGAGCGGTCACATCATCTTCTCGGATGATCTGTTTGAAGCTTCGTCCATCCGCTTCGTCGAGTCCGTCTTCATTGAGGTCCTCGGCCGTGGCCTCAAGACACCCGAGGCCCTCGTCTCGACACTGCCTCTCACCCAGGGTCTCTCAACATTGGCCGATATGGGCCTCATAGATGTTGCGCGCACCGATTACCCGCGCGACTCCAGCGTCGTCGACCTCTTCCGTAGACAGGTCTCTCTCAGCCCCAACGCCGTTGCCGTCAAGAACGCATACTCGTCTTCTCAGCTCACGTACGCGGAGCTGGACCGGCAATCGGATCAGCTCGCCCACTGGCTGGTACAGCGCGGGCTCGCCCCAGAAACCATGGTCGCGGTGCTGGCGCCGCGGTCGTGCGAGACAATCGTGGCCCTTTTGGCCATTCTCAAGGCCAATATGGCCTATTTGCCTCTCGACGTCAACGTTCCCGTTGGCCGCCTCGAGACAATCCTCTCCACTATCCAGGGAGACAAGCTCGTCCTTCTCGGCACCGGCGTCACGCCTCCCGCCCTGCAGCTCAAAGACGTGAGCTTCCGTCACGTCGCCCAGGTCTTGGACGAGCAAGGCCAGCTCTTCGCTGGCGCTCTGCCGATGCCAACGGCTTCTAGCCTCGCGTACGTCATGTTCACATCCGGGTCAACGGGCAAGCCCAAGGGTGTCCAAGTGGAGCACCGCGGCATCGTGCGCCTGGTGCGCGAGACCAACGTGGCCTCCAAGACGCAGTCAAGTGGCAACATTGCGCACGTTGCCAACCTGGCCTTTGACATCGCGACGTGGGAAATCTACGCCGCGCTGCTCAACGGCGGCACGATCGTCTGCATCGACTACATGACGGTCGTCGACCCGGTCACTCTGGGACGGGTGTTGCATCGCGAGGCCGTGCGGTCCTGCTTGCTCACGCCTGCTCTCCTGAAGCAGTGCCTTGCCAGCGCGCCATCTGCTCTCTCCGGCCTGGAACTACTCTTTGCTGCCGGAGACCGCCTCGACCCACGCGATGCTGCCCAGGCCAAGGGCATCATCAAGGGTGACCTCGTCAACGCTTACGGTCCTACCGAGAACACCACTTTCAGCACCATCTACAAGGTCTCGGCCAATGAGAAGTGTGTCAACGGCATGCCCATCGGCGTAGCCATAAGCAACTCGGGCGCCTTCACCATGGACCCGGAGCAGCGCCTCGTGCCTCCTGGCGTCATGGGTGAGCTCATCGTCACTGGCGACGGTCTCGCCCGTGGATACACCAACGCGGAGCTCAACAAGAACCGCTTCGTACATGTGACCATCAACGGAGAGTCTGTCCGCGCCTACCGCACCGGTGACAGAGTGCGCCAGCGCCCTTCGGACGGCATGATCGAGTTCTTTGGCCGTATGGACCTCCAGGTCAAGATCCGTGGTCACCGCGTTGAGCTGCCCGAGATCGAGCATGCTCTTCTGCGCAGCGAATCTGTCAGCGACGCCGTGACTCTGGTACACCAACCTGAGGGCGAATCGGCGGAGCTTGTTGGCTTTGTCACTGTTCAAGGTGATATCGCGGATGTCGCTGCTCAGCGGGACTCTCAGGACCAGAAGGACGCCGACGACGACGGCCGACTCGAGAACCAGGTCGAATCTTGGAGGGATCTATTCGAGAATGGCACCTATGCCGACATCAACACAATCGACACCACCAAGGTCGGCAGAGACTTTATGGGTTGGAAGTCCATGTACGACGGCGAGCTCATCAACACCGCCGAGATGAACGAGTGGCTGGATGACACCATACACCACATGAACCGCAATGGCGGACAGCCACGCAATGTCCTAGAGGTCGGAACCGGTACGGGTATGATCTTGTTTAATCTTATCGACAACCTTAACAGCTATGTCGGGCTTGACCCGTCTGCGTCTGCCGCTGCTTTCGTCAACAAGATGGCCCAAGCAAGGCCTGCCCTGGCTGACAAGGTCGACGTGCGCGTTGGCACTGCCATCGATGCCGACTCCCTGGGCGAGCTTAATCACCCCGACATGGTGGTGATTAACTCGGTGGCACAGTACTTCCCCACGCGAGAGTACATCTCCTCCGTAGTGGACAAGTTGCTGGCCATTGACGGCGTGGAGCGCATCTACTTTGGCGACATGCGGTCCTGGGCCATCTACCGCGACTTCTGTACTACCAGGGCCCTGCACCAACTAGGCTCCTCTGCCACCAAGGAAGCAGTGCGACACGAGCTGGCGGAGAAAGCTAAGGAGGAGGAGGAGTTCCTCGCCGACCCGGCCTTTTTCACCAACTTGATGAGCCGCCTGCCAGAGGTTGTCGAGCACGTCGAGATTCTTCCCAAGCGCATGAAGGCCACCAACGAGCTGAGCTGCTACCGCTTCGCGGCCGTCATCCACAAGCGCCAGGCCGCTCAGCCCAAGACTATCCAGGAGATCACCGAGGGCGCCTGGGTCGATTTCAAGGTCAAGCAGCTGGATCGTGCTGGCTTGTTAGGCCTCCTACGGGCGTCCTCGGCCGCCTCCACAGTTGCCGTGAGCAACGTGCCCTACAGCAAGACCATTCTCGAGCGCCACATCGTCGACTCGCTTGACGACGAGACCGAGGAGGGAGCCGACTGGTTGGTGTCACAGCGTGAGGCTGCCGAGCGCTGCCCAGCCCTGTCGGCTCTGGACTTGGCTGAGCTGGCTGAACAGGCTGGCTTCAAAGTCGAGCTGAGCTGGGCGCGCCAGCATTCCCTTCGTGGCGGCATGGACGCTGTCTTCCACCGCGTCGAGGGTCTACGCCCCTTGTTCCACTTCCCGACTGAACACGAGGGCCGGTCCAAAGAGTCGCTGACCAACAGTCCCCTGCGCCGTCAAGAGGCCCAGGTGATCGAGGCTCTGCTCAAGACAGCGCTGCAGGCCTCGCTGCCCAAGTACATGATCCCTGCACGTATCGCCGTGCTGGACAAGATGCCCATCAACGCCAACGGCAAGGTGGACCGCAAGCAGTTGGCAAGACGAGCGAGCGTGCTCGCCAAGGCGACCAAGGGCTCTCGCCAGATCGTGGAGCCGCGCACAGACCTGGAGCGTGCCGTGTGCGAGGAGCTCTCCAGTGTGCTCAACGTCGATGCCGTTGGCGTCACCGACAACTTCTTCGACCTTGGCGGCCACTCGCTGATGGCCCCGCGTGTTGCCGCGCGTATCAATCAGCGCCTGAATGCAACTATCCTCCTTCGTGACGTGTTCGCTCACCCTGTGGTTGCTGACCTGGCCAAGAAGGTTGGCGAGTCGCTGGGCAATTCGTCCCAGGACAAGCTGGACCAGGACTCCGGCGATGACGAGTCCATTGAGATCGAGGACGAGGAGGAGCTGCTGAGCATGTCGCTGGCCACCAAGCTGCGACACTTCAACTCTGTTGCCCGTCCGCAGTGCGTCAAGTCGCTAGGCATGGCCGGCGAGGACATCGAGGAGATTTTGCCCGCCACCGGTGTCCAGACCCGCATGCTCGTCTTCGTCGAAGAGGCCGAGGAGATGAACATCACCAAGCCCTGCATCGAGCACTTTGTTTACCACGTGCCCGACGAGCTCGACCCCGCCCGCCTTGAGCAGGCCATCGTCGACGTCACCAAGCGGCACGACGCCTTCCGCACCGTCTGGGTGCAGGTCGAGCACCCCCTGAGCCCCTACGCCCAGTGCATCCTCAACCCTGCGCACCCCCGTGCCCAGCTGCCCATGGTCCACAGCGTCGTGCATGAGTACGACACCAGCCCGGATAGCCTCTGGGAGCAGACCATCGGCAGCGCCCAACGCACCGCCGAGGAGTACATCCGCCTGGACCGCGTCGGTGCCGTTGTACAGGTCGTGCACTCGGCCGACAACAAGCACCACGTCCTCATTTTCTCCCTCTTCCATCTCATCTACGACGGTGTGAGTCTCGACTTCCTGCGCCGCTCATTCGCCCAGGCATACGAGGGCGTTCCTCCCAGCAACCTGCCAGCGGTCGGCATGCGCCTCCCCGTCGAGGAGCACTACGGGACCGACTGGCTTGCCACTAGCATGTACTGGATGAAGCGTCTGGCGGGTGTGGCCCCCTTTAAGGCTGGCCAGACGGTGCTCAAGGGTGCGGTTCCCGGAAAGTTCACGTCGATCCTCACCACCCAGGACACCGCCTGCGAGATCCTCGAGTCCTCCATCAGCTTGAACGAGCTCTTCTCCCTCAGCAAGACCAAGTTCCCCTCGCCCATGGCCATTGTTCAGGGTGCCTGGGCCATGACACTAGCGCAGACTCTCGTCAAGGCCAATAACGCTGGCCAGGAGCCTTCCGCGGCCAACCTCGACGTGCAATTTGGCAGCGTCTTCCACGGCCGTCATAGCCCCGAGGCCCTCCGCTGCGTGGCCCTGATGCTAGACGTCTTCCCCACACGCATCGTCTTCTCGGACGCGTACAAGAGTGAGGAGAAAGGCGGACCTAAGAAGCGCACGCACCGCGAGATCTGCCAGGAGCTGTTCACGCAGTACGTCGACTCCATGGCGTACTCGGAGATGCCCTGTCCCACCATCGACTTTGCCAAGCTGACGCGTCGCTTCGACAACACTATCATCCTGCAGGCCTACCCCAAGGACGAGGTCGATGTCGACGCCAGCGGACTACCCAAGACCAGCATGGAGACCTTGCCCGGGTTCACCCGCGAGGAGAACCTGCAGGCTCCCTGGAAGGAGACCAACCACGGCTACCCGATCTTGGTGGAACTCTGGCCTGGGCGCGACAGCGAAGACGAGAAGTTCCGCCTACGCTGCACGTACAACAGACGCTGGCCGGGCTACGAGTTCATGACGCAGGAGTGGGCTCAGGGCTTGCTGCTGACCCTGAACCACGCGCTCGATCAGATTTTGCACAACCCTGATGGAGAGTTTGACCCTGTGAGACTTGTCGAGACAATACAACAGTAGATATTTATAATGAGTGGTGAACTGGGATTATTCTATCCCGTAAAAATCCTGTATATGATTTGGAAATTTGGTTAGATGTTTGGCTTGGATGTTTGGCTTTTGGGACCCACTGTGATGACACATGTATCCACGTACATGCCAAGCGCCCCACTAGATAGGCATTTTTCACCAGATAACCCAATCTACAATTTATGTATCTTTTGTAGGACTTACCTATACAAAAGGTACCTAGGCATAACATACATTTTTTCAGCCCTCAAACTGGGTAGGGAAGATATAAGAAGACATATATAGTCTAAAGAATGTCTATATTATTTAACCAAATTTTGACAAGAATATTAAGTATACTAAAATAAAGGAAGTACCTGGTCATACAAAAGACACATAAATTGTAGATTGGGTTATCTGGTGGGGCGCACCAATACCAATGGACCTGGTATTGCTTGGCACGGCTACTATGCCTCTTTTGTCAACCGTAAATTACGGCGCAGTCTTCAGATGCCAATACGTAGTACGTACTCATGGTATTTGGTGAGGCGCTTTGCTTGAATTTTTGATTTGTGAAAGGATATATACTTGTGTAAACCTATATGTACAGTATATATATACTCTATAGTTATGCAGTTTATCGTTGTATCAAATATCTACATTTGAATGGTGCTTCCATACTACCCACTTAATGGTGGACGGAGGTTGCTTGATTCAACAAAGTTGGCGAAATCATCTGCCTGCGCAAGACCTGCTTGGCAGCTGATTCTGCGCAACTGGGCGGCAGTCCACGCACGGGTCGAGTGGCTGAGGTTGTGCATGCAGCCCACAGTGAGGAGAACCCAGCAGGCAAAGTAGCCACCGACGGCCGAGCCGCCGTTGTTCTTGGAGCGCTCGTGCGCCTGCTTCTGCTGCTGCTGCTGCAGCTCCTGCGCCGGGGAAGTGGCGTAGCCCATGAGCTGGGGCATGGAGGCGAGTATCTCGTCGCGCAGGCGGACGATGGTCTGGGTGGCCTGGTGCAGGCGGTCGGCGTAGTTGTTGGCGAAGAACCAGTTGCTGTCGGTGTTAGCGCCGCGGAGGAGGAGGTGGCTGATGGCGTGATTGGCGAGGATGCGGCAGACGCGCATGCTGTTCCAGACGGAGGCGATCCAGACATCGTGGTAGATGTGGTTGACGTCGTGCCGGCTGCGAGTCGGATCGTAGCTGTTGCTGGACGAGTTGGGTTTGGCGGTGAACTGCCACTCGGAAGGGCACTTGGAGAAGGTGCTCTCGAGGCGGTAGTCAATCTCGAACGCCTGTGAGAGGTAGCGCTCGAGGTGCTCAATGGAGATGTTCGCACCCTTGAGAGGACCGGAGAGCATGGAGGTAGAGGCGGGGGAAGAACCGGATGCAGTAGAGGGGGAGTTGGAGGAATCGGAAGGGGCGGCGAGACCGGAGGAGGAGGCGCCGGAACAGTTGGGAAAGAACGAGTAGCCGCCCGGGGAAATCTGTTGGTAGAGATCCAGAAGCTCGACCATGCCGCTGCAGGCGACCCAGTAGGGATCCGAGACGCTGATGGCGTTGGCGGCCTCGATGCGCAGCATGCGTAGGCTCGAGGGCATGGGGCAACCGGAGCGCAGGCAGTTGGTGAGGAGCTGGGAGAAGACATCCTTGAAGATCTGCAGGCCGGTCGAGGTGGAGAACTGGGAGCGGCCGCGTAGGTTGAGGAGCGAAGTGGCACCCTCAATGTGGTGCTTCCAGCCGTCAATAGAGGCCTTGCTGAACTCGTAGAGGGCGAGGACGAGGACAGAGACGATGGTGCTGTCGCGACGGGCGGCCTGGGGGTCGGCGAGGGCGAGATTGACACGCTCCATGGTGCGTGTGTACATCATCATGGACCTGGTCAACAGGTCGGCCTGGCTAGTGGTGCGAGCGAGCCCACTGAAGCCGACGGCCAGAATGGCACCCTCGAGCATGTCATTGCCGCCGTCGTCTTGCGCCAGCATGGCCGGAACGTAGTCGAAGAAGCCGGAGGAGGGACCGGATTGCCGAATGACGTAGTGAGAGAGGAAGAAATCGAGACCGATGATGACGAGAGGCAAGGAGAAGGGACGCGCTATGACTTCGGGCTGACTGCTGGTGAAGTTGTTGTGTCCTAGCCGTTGGCGGTCGCCGCGGTTGCTCCCGTCATCAGGGAACTGTTCGAGAGCCACATCGTCGCCTACGCTAGAAGCGCCGACATGTGAACGACGCCCAGACACGGAGGCAGGAACAGAACCAGCGGATCCTGAACCATCGCCCGATACCGGAATGGCGCTGGGCGAGGCATCCTGGTGGAGGGAGAAGAGCCCAGTCTCGTCCGGGTTGAAAGGATCGTGGAAGCTCATCAACTCGGGCATGAAGCTGCCGCTGGCAAACATCCCGACTCCGACATCGACGTCGCTCATGTCCAGCATGGTGTCGTCAACGACATCGGAGGGGCGGCTGGTGTGATAGTCCGGTGCGGATGTGTATTGTTGTTGGTTTTGTGGCTGTGGTGGGGCTGTTCGCTCCACCGAGAGGCGGTCGGTTGGGGTGGCCGTCAAAGTCCTCTTGGAGACTTTTGAGCGGGCGCGATTGATGACTTGGGTGCTCTCATCGCGAAAGATGAGGCTTGAGGGATCTCTATACCCGGGGCATTTCTGATTCATGCGACAACATTGGCCGCATTCTGGGACTGCTTTGTCGCACTTTTTTTTTAGGGGGGTTTAAATGTGAGCCAAAATGTCTTTTTTAACTTTTTTTTCCCCCTGATGATTTTCTGTCTTTTGTAAAGGGGTGCAAAGAGTAATGACTTACTCTTCTCTTCTTGGCGCGACAATTCTTGCAACTTGTTGAAGGACGACCGCAGTAGACCATGATAGCGATTCTACCGAGTTACCGAGTGGTGATGATGATCGTGGATAGGCGGGGAAATGTGACTGACTTAGTATCTGATTAAGACTTAAGAGAGTGGGGACTTGTGCAGTTCCTTGTGGAGACACCAGGTAAGGCTGGATGAGGTGAATGCCAAGTGGATGAGGATGAATGCCAAGTTCGGACAAGGATACGGTTAAAAAAAAAAGGATTGGAAAGAGAATAGCCAGACGATAAGATGATTTTGAAAGGGGCGAAAAACGTTCTGCCTAAATAAGCACACACACCCACACACACAATTTATTAGCGCCCGGCGGCTGAGCCGGAAGGACAATTATCGTGGTACATGTTGGTTATGAGGTTGGTTATGAGGTGAAAAGATGATCCATTGTTATCCATCGATCCGTTGCTTATGTCTCATCCCGTGACTAGAACCTCAGGATAGCCCACAAAGCCCATAGCCCAACCCAACCCAACCGGGCTGGCCCCATCGGTGGGCCATTGTGACGTGTTGGGACCCTGGAACTAGAGATAACCCGCGGTTCTCCTGGCAGAACTACGGTATATCAACCCGTGCTGCCCGGAAGTTAAGAAAATTAACATTATTTACCTCTCCCATTCATATCTATCTACTATTGTTGCAATCTGTTATGGCCTAGTCAGGCTAGTCCTACTCGACCTGGTGTGGCCACCCTTGCTTGTATTGTGGTCTACCTAGGTTAGTTGTACCCGACCTGGTGTGGATACCCAGTCTTGCCTATCTGGGTTAGCCGTACTTGACCTGGGCTAGACTGTTCAAAAGTGTTAACACCCCTGCCCCACACCACTGTGATTATATAATATTCTGCCGGTCAGAAGATTTTCTTTAATACCATTGTAAATGAAAATCTCTGACTCTTAATGATTGTTTACAAAAGGCTAGATATCAGTTTAGGACAACAAACCAAAATATCCAGACATATGACATGAACTCAAGAGAGTTGAGGTCCACCAGTTCATTTCATATAGGCGGTATAGGCGGTATAGGCGGTATAGGCGATAAGGGAAGGCGGTATATGGGTGGGGCTAAAGGGGGTGTTAAAACTTATGAACAGTCACTGTAGGTACCCCGGAAGAGACTACCTAGGTACCTACCTAGGTAGGTACTCGTGCTGGTGTGTCTTGTTTTGCTTTGCCTTGCTGCACCATGGACCCGGAAAGCCCGAAAAGCCCATTCGGGCCCATAATGGCTCCAAACAATACAAACATGCCAATTCATCGTAGTTATGTACATAATTAATGCATTTTTGGGTTTTCAATTACCGACTGAGCTATACATACAGCTTTACTTTTTTACAAGAGGTACTTGTTTTTGTCAGGGTTTATGCACTAAACAGAGGTACCATAAGTAATACTATAGAGAAAGCGATAATTCTATCAATCCCCTATTGATACTATATATAATTTGTAATATCAGCGTATGACTTCGTAACCTTTAACTATACGGAAGTTCCTCGTAAAACGGTATCTTGATTTATAAAGAAAATACCTACACAGGCTATATTCGTGCAACCTAGTATGTTGCAACGGCCAGTGAGGTCAAGCGAATCAATATGATGTGGATGGATGGAAATGATTATTGGTTGAAGATCCTCAGGAGACAGACTGCTGAAGAGTAGCCTCGGAAAAAAACAAATGGAAAAAGAAAATATGAGCAACGGCTTATATATACCTCAAAGTTCGACACTACTGATCCACCAAGTAAACGAGCTTGAAACCGCTTACCTCCTTTCTCCGAATCATCTCCAATCCTTCCAGGATGCCGGAAAACCCGCCCGACATGACCTTGGCAGGTTGGTTCTTGAGCTTGCCCTCGAGCAGGTACTTCTGGGCGCCGCCGTAGAGCTCGTCGGCAAAGATACGCGCATCAGGGTCCGCGTCCAGCCCGTAGGGGGCAACCCAGCTACTGCCCCGACCCTTGACGGTGGATCCTAGGATCCAGTCGGGCTTGACAACCTTGCGAGTGGCTTGCGTCTCGGGGTACGGGTCCAGCGCCGTGTAGCGGCCGCCCGCGCGGCCAATGGCCTCGTAGCACAGCTTCATGGACGAATTGACGGTGACGCAGTCGATGGCGTAGGCCAGGGAGTTCTTGGTGTAAGACCTGATCTCCTTGGCGCAGTCGGGGGACCGGTAGTCAAACGTCTTCTCGGCGCCGTAGGAGAGAACCAGCTCCTCGTGCGACGGTGAGCAGGTGGCGATGGGCCGGAAGCCCGCCAGCTTGAGCAGCTGTAGGGCCATGGTGCCTGTCGAGGTGCTACCGCCGTTGACGAGCACGTGGGGAGTACGGGCAGCCGAGTTGGGCGCGGTCAATGACCCGGGCACCTTCATAGAGCGAAATAGAGCAATGCCTGCAGACGACAGCGACGTGCCCATGCATGCGGCATCGGTGAAGGACATGTCATCCGGCAGACGCAGAGCCTGGGTGGCCACGGTCGAGGCGTACTGGCAGAAGCCGCCGCCGCTAGGCCTCTTACGGTCCATGCTGTCTGCGGTGCCCAGTACCCGGTCCCCCACCTTGAGGTCTTGCCTGGTCACACCGCTGCCAATGGCCACGACGACGCCGGCAAAGTCGAAGCCGAGAATGGCGTTGGGCACAGCGAAGCCCTTGGCTATCTTGGAGTCGACGGGATTGAGGGCCAGTGCGGCCGTCTTGACAAGCACGGAATCCGGCTCCAGGTCGATTACGGGCACATCCTGCGAGACGCGGAGAGTGCCCTCCTCGTCAGCAGCGATGATCGCGGTCTGCGTCTTGGGGATGGTGACGCCCATTGTGAAGGATGGTGATGCAGGCGGTAGTGTTGGTGAGGGTGGTGGTGACGTTGCTATTGTTCTCCTTGTTGTTGTTGATTGACCAGGGAGAGAAATAAAAGGATTATCGGAAATGACAAGAGGAGACAAAGAAATATGGGAATGGGTTGTAGTCGTAAACCAGCGACAGCATTAACCTCGTAGCTAATGTCTTAACAATGACAATACTGACATGTCTTTTCACGTGGTAGTTGTCGACTGCAAGATCTATATACACGTGCGCGATCTCGTACGATTGTGGCTCGAGGCGGGCTGAGATGGGAGAAAAGGCAAGCTCTTCTCTCTTCTAGGGATTGGCTTCAGAGGTTACCATCACAGTCCCGTCCGGCCGTCGCACTCGGGTCACTTTCCTATGGGAAAACAAGTCCACATTCCCATTATGGCAAGTCAAGAGACGGCCGCACGTGTTGGGGAGGAAAAGGACGAAGCTGTCGTCTCAAAGAAGAAACGAAATGTCGGGGCGGGATATATGGCCAAAAGCGAAATAGTTGTGGATCGCTGATACGGGAGTGGGTGGACCTTTGTTGCTTGTAAATGAAAATCACATTTGGACGTTGCTTGGTTAAGACAAGCACCGATGACAATGCAGCCGGCAATCCTTCGCGGTGGGAAAATAGATCCATATTGGGTATTAGGGAAACCAGTGTTGAAGAGGGGCCAAGAATAGGTCTGGTTTGGAGGCGTTTAATTTCGGACGCATGGATCTTACAACAAGCACTTGTAAGTAAGCACCTGAATCCCGTCGGATTTGGCCCCAAAAATCATGCAGAATCCTGTAGGATTTGGCCCCCAAAACCTTGTAGGATGTAGCCGTTAGACTGCACAATTCTCCCTATGACTAGCTTGTTCGAAGTTTACCTCCGTATATACGTTAACGTATGTACGTGTTATGCTCATTATCGCCATTGATGGTAGTATCCTTGCGTTTCATTCGACACTTGACATGGTGCTGAGTATCGGGTCGGCAACACCCTGGGGCTTGTCCCGCGTGGCAGAGGCAGGGTTCGGATCTACCCAGGATGCTTAATCGTACATATCGACCACGTGTGGACCAGCCAGAGTCTTGGAGTTGTCTCGGCAAGGCTTATTTTATTTAGGTCGGGTCTGTCGAAACAGGGGTAACCTTGTAAGCCCCACACATGTCGGTAACACATAATCCTATTGGCTCGCCTTTGCCCCGTGTCCTAACCTATTTAGGTACCTAGGTATCCGACCCACGAGGTCAATGCCCGAGCTAGTACAACATAGACAGGTAAGCTGACAACCTTGGAAGCTGACAAGGCTAACGCAGCCTTGCCTCGTGGATTCCTATACCTCCATCGCTGAACCGCAGGTACTTCAGAAGCCAGTTTGAGACCATATGTTACCTCCACATTATACTGCGGGTCACTCAACATTTGACTAACCGGATTAGGAAGCTCCGAAAGAGAAAGGATTGAGGGAGGTTCACAAATCTGTGGATACACATGTATCATCAAGTTCCTGAGCTCTTTCTTCATCGGGATACCACCTCAACAATTAAAGGGGTCCCCACGGAAGGGTCAAGGCTGAAGTTCACATCAAGGCGAGCTCTTGAGGTAAGCCATTTGAAATTGCCAAGGCGAGAGCATGGGTTCTCTCGATGGAGACCTGATCTGTAGCTGTCAGGTTTAAACATAAAACCTATCCATCATGGCATCTCAACTCGTCCGTCGACCTGGATCCCCAGCGCTTGCGGCTTCAGCCCTTTCTCCTTCATTCAGCATTGTCTGGTCTAATACCTATACCAAGTCTTACCAAGTCTCTTTGTGCCTTTTGATTCGAGTATACCTACTTGAACATCTTTTATTATATTCAATTCCATATACCAGACAAGTCAAGCAATATACACACCCCACCTATATATACTCCTATTTTCCATCATCTCCTTCAAAATGTCACCTTCACACAACGAGCCCATTGCCATTGTTGGCAACGCCTGTCGATTCCCTGGGGATGCCACATCTCCTTCTAAGCTATGGGAACTGCTCAAGGAGCCCCGAGAGGTGGCCCGGCCCATCGATCGTTTCGCGGCTTCGAGCTTCTACCATCAAAATGGTCACTACCACGGCGCCAGCAATGTCCGCGACGCTTACCTTCTGTCTGAAGACCCCCGCAACTTCGACGCCCAGTTCTTCAACATTCCCCCTGGTGAGGCTGACTCTATCGACCCCCAGCAGCGCACAGTCCTCGAGACTGTATACGAAGCCGTCGAATCCTCTGGCCTGGTGCTCGAGGACCTACGCGGCTCAGACACGGCCGTCTACGTCGGTGTCATGTGTGACGACTACGGCAACATTTGCTACGTCGACCAGGAGGCGGTCCCAACCTACGCCGCCACCGGCACGGCCCGTAGCATTCTGTCCAACCGTGTCTCTTTCACCTTCGACTGGCGGGGTCCGTCAATGACCATTGACACGGCCTGTTCGTCGTCCCTGGTCGCTATCCACCAGGCTGTTCAGGTTTTGCGCAGCGGAAACTCCAACGTCGCCGTGGCCGCCGGTGCCAACTTGATTTTCAGCCCGAGTATGTGCCTCTTAATGATCTCCCTTGCTACAAAAATGCTTTAGAAACTTTGCTAATGTTTGGACCAAAGACATGTTCATCGCCGAGTCGAACCTTAACATGCTTTCCCCCACGGGCAAGTCCCAGATGTGGGATGCCAACGCCAACGGCTACGCCCGTGGTGAGGGTATCGCCGCTGTCATCATGAAGCGTCTCTCCGACGCAATCCGCGACGGTGACCACATTGAGTGCGTTATTCGTGAGACGGGGTGCAACCAGGATGGTCACACTCCCGGTATCACCATGCCCAGCCAGGAGGCTCAGACCAAGCTGATTCGCGACACCTACCGTCGTGCCGGCTTGGACCTGAGCAAGGCCGAGGACCGTCCTCAGTACTTTGAGGCTCACGGCACTGGTACTAAGGCCGGCGACGGTGTTGAGTCCAAGGCCATCTACCACGCCTTCTTTCCCGAGGGTCAGACCACGGACGAGACTCTGTGGGTTGGCTCCATCAAAACCATCATCGGCCACACCGAGGGTACCGCCGGTATCGCCGGTGTCATGAAGGCCTCCCTTGCCATCCAGAATAAGACCATCCCGCCAAACTTGCACTTCAAGAGTCTCAACCCTGAGATTTTCCCGTACTACGGCAAGCTGCAAATCGCCAAGACTGCGCAGCACTGGCCCGCGCTTCCCGCCGGCGCCGTTCGCCGTGCCTCCATCAACTCGTTCGGTTTCGGTGGCACCAACGCTCACGCCATTATTGAGGCCTACGAGCCCGAGGTCTCTGCCGTGCGGGCTGAGGCTGCGGTTAGGGCTGCTATGGCCTTGCCTCTCACCTTTTCCGCTACATCGGAGAAGTCTCTAACCAACCTCATGGCCAAGTACCTAGAGTACCTGATTGAGAACCCCGATGCCGACCTCACCAGTCTGGCCTTCACCCTGCACGACCGCCGTTCTACCTTTGCGTACCGCAGCCACATTGCTGGCCAGTCGGTCGAGGAGATCTTGCCCAAGCTACAGAACGCTGTTGAGGAGCAGCAGTCTGGCAACTCGGCCAGCATCGTCCGCGGTACTTCAGCCAAGAAGCACCTGCTCGGTGTTTTCACCGGTCAGGGCGCTCAGTGGGCGACCATGGGTCGTGAGCTGATCCGCGCCTCGAGGCTCGCACAGGACATTATTGGCAACCTCGAGCAGTCCCTCGCCGAGCTGCCTGCCTCTGACCGCCCGTCCTGGTCTATCATGGAGCAGCTCATGGCTGACCCCGCCCAGTCTCGCATTGCTGAGGGTGAGATGTCCCAGCCGTTGTGCACTGCCGTTCAGGTCGTCCTGATCGAGGTACTGAAGCTGGCCGGCATCACTTTCGATGTCGTCGTCGGCCACTCCAGTGGTGAGATTGGTGCCGCGTACGCCGCCGGATTCTTCAACGCCACTGATGCCATCCGCATTGCCTTCTACCGTGGTCGTTACGCCTTCATGGCGAAGGGTCCTGAGGGCCAGAAGGGTGGTATGTTGGCTGTTGGTACCACTCTTGAGGATGCTCGCGAGCTTGTCGAGCTCCCCGCCTTTGAGGGTCGCGTCTCCGTCGCCGCATACAACTCCGACGCCAGCGTCACCCTCTCCGGTGACCTTGACGTCATTGAGGAGGTCAAGGAGGTCTTGGACGACGAGCGCGTCTTCAACCGTCAGCTCAAGGTTGACACTGCGTACCACTCGCACCATATGATCCCCTGCTCCGCCAAGTACTATGAGGCTCTTGACAACTGCAGGGTTCAGATCCTCAAGCCCTCTGGTGAGACCAAGTGGTACTCGCCTGTGTACGACGGCAAGCTCATGGAGCCTTGCGAGGCGCTCAAGCACACTTACTGGGTCGACAATATGGTCAACATTGTCCTGTTTGCTACGTCCCTCAAGTCCGCTCTCACCAATGCCGTACCTCAGCCCACACAGGTCATTGAAGTCGGTCCCCACGCCGCCCTCAAGGGTCCTGCCTCCAACGTTATCGAGGAGGTGGTCAAGTCTGCGCTGCCTTACACCGGCACCCTTGCTCGTGGCCAGAACGACGTCAATGCCGTGGCCTCCACCCTCGGTTACATCTGGGCTCAGTTTGGCCGCAGCTCCGCCGACTGGAAGGGTTACTCGGAGGTCTTCTCCTCGGGTATTCCTACTATTCTCCAGGAGCTGCCCAGCTACCCCTGGAACCGCGACCGTCTGTTCTGGTACGAGGCTCGCAAGTCGCGTGTCAACCGCCTTCGTCAAGACCCCGCTCATGTCCTGCTCGGTACACGCACCGACTCCACCAACAAGCGCGAGTACCGCTGGCGCAACTATATCAGCTCCAAGGAGATCCCCTGGCTCTCCGGTCACAGCATTCAGGGCCAAACCTTGTTCCCTGCTGCTGGTTTCCTCGTGATGGCTGTTGAGGCTGCTCGCGTCGTCGGCCGTGACCAGGCCATCCACGCCATTGAGCTGCAGAACTCCTAGATCCACCGCGCCCTGGGTGTCAACGAGGACAAGGGTATCGAGACACTCTTCACCCTGTCTAATGTCACTTCTGTCCAAACGGGTGCAGATACCTCTACTGTCACTGCCAACTTCGCTTGCGATGCCTGCCTCCAGAAGGGTTCTGATGTCTTCACCTCCATCGCCTGCGGTAAGCTCATCATGAGCCTCGGCACTCCCTCCTCCTCGGCCCTGGTCGAGTACCCTAAGGAGGCTGGCCTTGGGATGCTGAACGTCGACTGTGAGGAGTTCTATGCCTACCTGGCCTCCATCGGCTACAACTACGCCGACCTCTTCAGGGGTATCACCTCCATGAGCCGATGCTGCGACTTGG
This sequence comes from Penicillium verrucosum, assembly GCF_028828655.1. Taxonomy (NCBI): domain Eukaryota; kingdom Fungi; phylum Ascomycota; class Eurotiomycetes; order Eurotiales; family Aspergillaceae; genus Penicillium; species Penicillium verrucosum. The sequence goes on along the minus strand of NW_026643214.1, from coordinate 117,523 downwards.
CTCAGGGTGAGATTATCACCTCTACTGCCAGCCAGAGCGGCCCCATGGACGAGTTCTTGCTGCACCCGTCCACTCTTGACGTTGCCTTCCAGGCCATCTTTGCGGCCATCAGCTACCCCGGAGACGGTGCACTGTGGGATCTGCACATCCCCACTACTATCCGCCGCGTCGTCATCAACCCTGTCATCTGTCCGATGAACGGTGGTCTTAACGAGAAGGTCCGCTTCTCAGCTACCTCCAACCGCGCTGATGACAGTACCTTCTCCGGCAGCGTTGACATCTTCCCTATACACAGCGACCACTCGCTGTGCCAGGTTGAGGGAATGGAGGTCAGCCCCGTGGCTCCCCCTACGGCCAAGGACGACCGCCACATGTTTGGCCACACCAGTCGCTGGCTCAGCACCCCTGACGCCGAGGCCGTGGCCAAGCATGTCTCAATCACCACCGAACAGGAGCAGGACCACCAGCTTCTCGACCGTCTCGCGCTCCAAGAGCTCCGGAAGGTGGTTGCCTCTGGTAACTCCGAGCATGTCCATCTCCGCGCCTGGGCCCAGGGTGTCCTCAAGGTTTCTGGCACCGACACCTCCACTGAGCAGAATGACATCTCTAGCGCCATTGTTGGCGAGGCTTCCGCTGGTGACCTCGCTGTCCTCAGGGCCCTTGGCTCTGGCGAGTCCGGCTTGCTGAACAAGTTCTACTCCTCGGCGTTTGGTGCTGCGGAGGCTCGCGGCTCTTTGATCTCGCTGGTTCACCAGATTTCCCGCCGCTACCCTCACATGCGCATTATGGAGCTCAGCGCCGGCAACGGTACCGCTACCAAGCCTCTTCTGGAGACTCTCGGTGCCTTGTGCTCCGCCTACACTGTCACTGACTCGACTGACGAGCATTTCGCGGCCCTTAACAAGGAGCACGGTGAGTACCTCTTCACTCAGACCCTCGACCTGGACCAGGACCTCGAGGAGCAGGGCTTCTCCGCCGCCAGCTTTGATCTTATCATTGCCCCCGCCGGCCTCCACAATGTGCAGGACCATGCTCAAACCATCCAGAAGCTGCGCTGGCTTACCAGGCCTGGTGGTTTCCTCTTTGTCCAGCAGATCACCAACGCCAATGCTGTCCACGTCGCCCTAACCGTGGCCAGCTTGGCGTCGCAGACTGAGGTTCCCGAGCTGTCCGAGTACGATGTTCTGCTTCAGGACACTGGCTTCTCCGGCATTGACTCTGTCACTCCGGACTCTGTCAGCCCCTTCAGCGTCTTCGTGTCTCAGGCCGTCGATGCTCAAATCAACGCCATTCGTGCTCCTCTGACTGCCGGCAACAAGACCACCATTGACCAGATTCTCCTCATCGGTGGTCGCCGCTTCCAGACCTCTCGCATGATCGACAACATCAGGAACACCCTTGCCCAGTACTGCGGAAACATCACGTCGATCCAGAGCATGCGCGAGTTCAAGCCGTCCCTGCTGGCGTCTAGGCCTCTTGTGCTTTCCTCACTGAGCTCGACGAGCCCTTCTTCCAGGACCTAACCGACCAGAAGTACGAGGCCCTGCAGACTCTGTTCTTCCGCTCGCGTTACATTGTCTGGGCCACTCGCGGTGCCAACGGCGACAACCCTTACGCCAACGTCATGAAGGGTGTCGTCCGCTGCTTGCTGATCGAGATTCCTCACCTTCACTGCCAGATGTTCAACATCGAGGGCAAGGTCAAGATCGACCAGCACGCCACCGTCCTGGCCGAGCAGCTGCTGCGCCTGCATATTGCCGACGGTTGGAAGGACAAGATCCCCACGTACAGCGCTTTGTGGACCTCGGAGCGCGAGCTGATGCTTGCCGACGACAAACTCCACATTACTCGCTACGACTCCGAAGCCGAGCTCAATGACCACTACAACGTCTTGCGTCGTCGTGTCGTGGCTGATGTCTCCACCGCTGACCGCGTGGTTGCCATCACCGCCGATAAGAGGCTCCAGCAGTTCCGCCTCAACCCCCAGGCTCCCATTGGTGCCGAGGAGGCCAAGGTCTCCATCAACGTCGAGAAGTCCCTGTCCACCGCTTTCAAGGTTGGCGACCTCGGCTACTTCTACCTCAGCATCGGCACCAACAAGGAGACTAGCGAGACTGTCCTCGCGCTGACTGACCAGCACCAGTCTCTTCTCACCGTTCCTGAGTCGCGCCTTCTGGCCGTCAATGTCGCCGCCAGTGAGCGTCGCACCCTGCTCGTTTCTGTCGGTGCCACGCTTCTTGCCTCGGCTCTCCTCAAGAAGTCCACTGCCAGCGACAGACTCGTCTTCCACGAGGCGCCCACCGTCCTGGCCGAGCTTCTCCGTGAGAAAGCCCGCAAGATCGGCGCCCAGGTCGTCTTCACTACCACAGATAAGGAGGCCGCTGGTTACTGGCAACATGTCCACGCTTACACTCCCGGTCGCGAGCTGAGCAGGCTGGTGCAGGCCAACACGAGCCTGTTTGTCAACTTCTCTCCCGCCAGCGAGGGTAGTGGGCTTGTCAGCCGCCTTAAGGCCCAGCTGCCGTTCCGCGCCCGCTACCGCACTCTCTCAGACTACCTCCCGTCGCAGTCCGTTCTCTACTCGGACACGACCGAGGCTCAACTCGCCAAGTCCCTCAAGGACGCCCATGATAAGGCTCTCTTTGAGGCCTCGTCGGTTGACTTTAGCCAGGTTGCCAATACCTTTGTGCAACAACTTGCCGCTGACCAGACTCTTAGTGAGCCCCTGACCACCATGGACTGGACTAATCCTACTCCTTTCCCTGCCAACTTGACCCTCGCCATAGACCAGGTGCGCTTCCGCTCTGACCGCACCTACTTCCTCGTCGGTATGACTGGCAGCTTGGGTTTGTCCACCTGCGAGTTCATGATGGAGCGCGGCGCCAGGCACTTTGCCCTGTCCTCCCGCCGCCCCAACATCGACCAGCGCTGGCTGGACAAGGTCGAGACCAACTTTGGCGCCTCGGTCAAGGCGTACCCGCTTAACATCACTAGTCGCGAGAGCCTGCAGGGCGTGTACAAGGAGATATGTGCGACGCAACCCCTGATCGCGGGTGTGGCCAACGCCGCCCTCATCATGCGCGATGGTCTCTTTATGGAGTCCAACGCGACCACCATGAACGAGGCTCTGGGCCCCAAGATCAGCGGTACCTTCTACCTGGACGAACTGTTTGCCAACATCGATCTCGACTTTTTCATCCTGTACTCTTCCCTAGTGTACATCACTGGCAACATTGGTCAGACCTCCTATGCTGCCGGCAACGGTTTCATGGTCAGCTTGGCCCACCAGCGTCGCAAGCGCGGCCAGTGCGCCAGTGTCATGAACCTGGGTGGTATCAACGGTATCGGCTACATCACCCGTACTGACCACAACATTCTCAACCGTCTCGACATCATGGGCTACGGTATCATGTCCGAGCTCGACTACAAGTACTTCTTTGCCGAGGCGGTCATGGCCGGTCCTCCCGACTCCGGCCGCGACCCCGAGGTCTCTGCTGGTCTCAAGTTCGTCAACCCCAAGACCGACAAGAACCCGCCCAAGTGGTGGGAGGACCCCAAGTTCAGCCACTACGTCATTGACAAGAGCGCTCGTGAGGTTGGTGACAAGACCACTGAGGGTGCGATGTCCACAAAGGCCCAGCTGCAGGAGGCTGCCACTGATAAGGATGCCTCCAACATCATCCTGACGGCCCTACAGGCCATGCTTCACAAGAAGCTCGACCTGCCGCCCTCGGAGAGCGTCCTGTCTGATGTCGCCATTGTCGAGATGGGTGTCGACTCTCTCGTCGCCGTCGACATGCGCTCTTGGTTCAGTAGCGAGTTCGATCACGACATCCCCATCATCAAGATTTTGGGTGGTGCCACTCTTGCTGACCTAGTCGAGGACACTGTTGCCAACCTGTCACCGTCCATTGCCCCCAACTTGGGCGGCGCCGCTGCTGCCGAGGAGGAGGCCAAGGTCGAGGCCGAGATACCTGCTGAGGCTGCCACTGCTGCTACCTCTGACGATGAGCCTATCTTTTCTGATGATGACACCCCTGCCACCACCGACACCGATGAGGGCTCTGTCACTGGCAAGTCTACCGCCGACGAGAAGGTCGAGACTGCCGCTGCCCCTACTGCGCCGGCTGTCGTTCGTCCCAACTTTGTCCGCGTCGAGAAGATGACCTACGGCTGCTCTCGCTTCTGCTTCCTCCGCCAGTACCTCGAAGATGCCAGCTGCTTCAATATCATTGTCCGCACGCGTCTGACCGGTCAGGTTGACGTGGCTCGTGTCCGGGAGGCCGTCTACAAGGTCGGTGCCCGTCACGAGGCCCTGCGCACCGCCTACTACGTCGACGAGGAGGCCGAGCCCATGATGGGTGTCATGCCCGACTCCAAGCTCCGGCTCGAGGTCAGTAAGATTACCCACGAGAGCGAGGCCGAGAAGGTCCATAAAGAGGTGTCCAAGTACAACTTCGACATCGAGAACGGTGAGGTCATCCGCATGCTGCTCCTGACTGTCGGCCCCCGCGAGCACCACCTCATCTTCGCTGTCCACCACATTGCCATTGACGGCTTCTCCTTCAACCTAATGATCCGCGATATGAACATGTTCTACCAGGGCAAGCCCGTGCACACGATTGCCTCGCAGTTCACCGACCTGGCCATCCAGCAGCGCAAGGACATTGAGGGCGGTCGCCTGCAGGACGACATTGTCTTCTGGAAGAATATCTACACCACGGTGCCTGACCCTCTGCCTCTCTTCCCCTTCCCTGGCGTCGGTGCCCGTCTCCCGCAGACCAAGTACGAGCACGAGGAGGTCGAGATAGTGCTCGACTCGGCCATTGCGCAGGAGATCCGTACCCTCTGCCGCCAGAACCGCTGCACCACGTTCCACTTCTTCCTCGCCACATTCCGCCTGTTCCTGACCCGCTGGCTCGAGATTGACGACCTGTGCATTGGTATCGCCGATGCCAACCGCAAGGACATCAAGACCCTCGCCACCGTCGGTTTCCTGCTGAACCTGATCCCTCTCCGCTTCGGCGGCCTCACAGGCAAGGAGACCTTCTCCACCCTCCTCAACACCGCCAAACAGACCTCATACTCTGCCCTCAACCACTCTGCCCTGCCCTTTGACCTGGTGCTGCAGGAGCTCGAGGTGCCTCGCTCCTCCTCCCACAGCCCCATGTTCCAGGTTTTCCTCGACTACCGTCAGCTCGCCCTGAAGACGCCTCCCATGCTCGAGTCCCAGACCGAGGGCGAGAGCAACTTCGGTGCCACCGCCTACGACGTTGTTCTCGATGTCACTGACGACGCCGCCTCGGACATTACCATCAAGTGGCAGACGCAGAAGTCGCTGTACAACCGCCGCCACACCCAGGCCATGATGGACAGCTACATTCACCTGCTGCACCACTGTGCCAAGGGTTCCGCCGGCTCCATCGCCTCCGCTCCCCTCTACCGGGATGAGCATGTCACGGCTGCCATTAAGGCTGGACGTGGTAAGTATCACATGAACCGTCCCCTACTCCTACTACTGAACCTCGATTAACTGTATTGTCTTTCTCTCTGTGTAGGCCCCCAGTTTGACGGCCAGTGGCCCGAGACCCTGTCCCTCAAGGTCGACCAAGTCTCTGCCCAGTTCCCCAACGACATTGCCCTGCGTGACGGCCTCGGCGACTCCATGACCTACAAAGCCATGGACCGCACCCTCGACCAGATATCCGAGGAGCTCGTCCAGGCTGGCATCCAACCCGGTAACAAGGTCGGTGTGTTCCAGCAGCCCTCGGCCATGTGGATTTGCTCCTTGCTCGCTATCTGGCGCAACGGTGCCGTCTACGTGCCTCTTGACCCCCGCAACGGCCTGTCCCGTCTGGCGGCCACTTGCAGTGTTGTGGAGCCCAGCTCCGTGCTCTGCGACAGCTCCACTGCCGCCGGTGTCGCCCAGCTCGCTCTCCCTGTCGGCACCAGCACCATTAATGTTGACCAGGTCCGCAAGACCAACGACTCTCCCGCTCGCCGTCCCAACTTGTCCAAGGGTGATTCGTCTGCCATCATTGTCTCTAGCAGTGGTTCCACCGGTGTCCCTAAGGGTATCGAGGTCCGCCACCTGAGCTTGCTCAACCTCTTCGAGGGTGACAGCCAGATCTGGACCCTCGGCCGCCCCAACGCCGTTCAGCAGAGCGCCTACAGCTTCGACATCTCTCTTGACCAGATCTTCACCTCTCTCGTCAACGGTGGCATCCTCTACGTCGCTTCTCAGGCCCAGCGCTCCGACCCCCAGGCCATGGCTGAGCTCATGGCCAACAACCAGATCACCTACACCATGGCCACGCCGTCCGAGTATGCCAACTGGATCAACTACGCCGCTCCCACCCTGTCCAAGACCACGAGCTGGCGCCGCGCCAACGTTGGTGGTGAGGGATGGAACGCCACCCTGCGTGACTCCTTTGCCGCCCTCAACCTCCCCAGCCTCAAGATCCAGAACTGCTACGGTCCCGCCGAGAACAGCGTCTGGTGCACTCGTCATCCCATTGCCTACCCTGCCGATTCCACTCTCATCCCTGCCGGTCCTGCCCTTCCCAACTACTCCTTCTACATCGTGGACAAGCAGCTCAATGTTGTTCCCACCGGAGTCCAGGGCGAGATCCTCATTGGTGGTGCCGGTACCGCCGTCGGTTACTACAACCGCACCGACCTGACCAACGAGAAGTTCATCGAGGACAAGAACGCCTCCTCTGTTCACGTTGCCAAGGGATGGAACCGCGCCTACCGCACCGGCGACAAGGGTTACCTGATGGTCGACGGCACCCTCGTTGTCCTGGGCCGCATCACTGGCGACACCCAGATCAAGCTTCGCGGTTTCCGTATCGAGCTTGAGGACATCGAGGCCACCATTGTTCGCGCCTCCAACGGCGTTCTGTCTCGCGTCGTTGCCAACGTGCGCGGCGAGGGTCAGGAGAGCTACCTGGTCGGCTTCGTCGAGTTTGCTGACGGCTACCTGACCGACCAGCAGAAGATCTACCTCGCCCAGCTGCTCAACCAGGTGCCCCTGCCCCAGTACATGAAACCCAACATGCTCATCGCCCTTAGCCGCATCCCCCTGAACTCTCACGGAAAGATCAACAGGCTTGCCATTGCTACCATCCCTATCCAATCCCAGGTCGATGATGTCGAGATCTCTACCGAGGTCACCGACACTGAGAAGGCCATCTGGGAGCTGTGGGAGGAGATGCTGCCCCAGTCCGTTATGGATGGTGTGGTCATCAACTTGAACCATGATTTCTTCCAGCTCGGAGGTAACTCCTTGCTTACTGTCCGCCTGCAGTCTCGCATCCGCGAGGCTTTTGGGATCGTCGTTCCTCTCCCCAAGGTCATCGAGTCCAGCAAGCTCTCTGCTTTGGGTGCCCTCCTCGATAACCTCTTGGCCAACTCTGGCATCAACTGGGACCTCGAGACTGCCCTCGCCGATGACATGCTCCAGATCTCTCCCGCTGACGCCTCCTCCACCACCCGCAAGAACGCCCAGCCCCTGACTGTCATCCTCACCGGTGCCTCTGGTTTCATTGGTCATCACATCTTGGAGCACCTCATCCAGGACCCCAAGATCGGCCGCGTCCACTGCATTGCCCATCGTCCCCTGTCTGACGAGCTGCCCCACCGCCAGAAGTTCAACGCCGTCGCCGCCTCCTCAGACAAGATCTCCGTACACGAGGGTGATCTGAGCGCTCCTCGCCTCGGCCTATCCGAGACCGAGTTCGCCGCTCTCGCCGAGCAGGCCGACATGATCATTCACAGCGGTGCCAACCGGTCCTTCTTCAGCACCTACGACCAAGTCCAGGCCATCAACGTCCAGTCCACCAAGGAGCTCGCTCTCATGTCTGCTGCTTCCCTACATGACCACCGCCGCGTCGTGCCCTTCCACTTCCTCTCTGGCACTGAGGCCGCTACCATCGAGCCTGCTTCGGACGGTTCCCAGGGCTACGTCGCCTCCAAGTGGGCCAGCGAGCGCTTCCTCCAGAAGTACGCCGATCAGCTGCGCCTTCCGGTCCACATCCACCGCCAACTGCCCGTACCCGAGGGTCGTGAGGCCCAGGGCGAGGAGCTCGACCAGATCCTCCAGGAGTTCGTCGACGTCGCCGCCAAGATGACCGAGCTACCCAACTCGACCACCTGGGGCGGTCACTACGACCTGATCCCCGCCGACCGTCTGTCTCGTGACATTGTCGGTCACGCCTTCACGGCCCTGGCCTCGACCGACAACCATATCTCCAGCGATAACGTCAAGCAGTACTCGCACCTGAGCTCCGTCCGCATGAACATTGCCAAGGTTGTCGAGAGGCTGGGCTCGCTGCCCGAGTACGCCCAGAGCGACCGGCCCAAGATCCCTGCCCATGTCTGGATCGGCAAGGCCAAGACTGCCGGCTTCCGCTACCAGTTCAGCACCATGAACATGGTCCTGCAGGATGCCGAGGGCAAGGGCCTCGCTATGCTGTCGCGATAGAGTGTTGACTATTCTATCCGGTGTGTTTGTTCTTGTATATAGCTTCACTCATCCCTCTCCCGGTTTTTTCCTATGCCTAAAATCCTCATGTTTACATTATCTTTTGCTTTGGCGTTATAAAAGACTTGCTACAAAGATTTTCCTCTCTTCTGCAGTGATGCTTTAAAATGTAATGTCTTGTAGGTTCTACTTTGCTTTAAAGCACAATGTATTTAATATGATCCGAGAAGCTGGAGATGTCGAATCATATAATCCATGGCTTTCACCTTTGTCCATTCTTTTGGCTGCGTGACGGCAAAGACTTGGAACATCTATTCCAATAAATCATCTCCTGGTTTCACTACAACAACGTCTTGGCCACAGTGAGCATCATTCATCATCTCAATTCTGCTTTTTTCGTAAGCAATGAAATCTGCTCTTAGGCAAGTCTAGCAACTTGTGGTCACTGAGACGTACGCACTACTTTTGACAGACAGGAAACGCGCAGAGACATATATCCTAAAGTGAATTTGGCAAGGGACTCATGTAGGCAAAACTTGCTTCGTAAATTTATGTAACAACGGAATAGGCAAGACAAATGAAAGGATCTATGTACATCGCCTCAGGACATTACTATGCCCTTTGATATAGCGGTTTCTATATCTAACTCTGGTAGTCGTAGACGAGCTTGGCCTCAAGCCTCTCACCGTCATCCTTGGTGACCAGGACCTGCCTGGCATGGTAGCGAGTGCCGTTGAGGACAACGAAGCCGCCAACCTGCTGGGTGACGACGCCCTTGGAGTCGAGGTGCTCGGTCTTGAAGTGCATGACCTCCTCGGTGCCGTCCTCCCAACCATGGCGGAGGTAGTCATCATCGAGGTCGGCGAGCTTGCAGATGCGGGAGCGACCGCGGATATTGCCGAAGAGACCGTGGTTGAGCTCGACGGGCTTCCAGTTGAGGACACGCTTCTCCTGGGTGACGGGGAGGCTGCCGCTGGGCTTGTTCTCAATGTCGAGCAGGATCTCACCGTTCTCGTCCTTGCGCTGGTCGATGGTGAGTGTGACGTTGGCCAAGGCAATGACCTTACGGGTCAGCCAGTTGACGCCCTGGACCTTGAGGATTTCGGCAGAGGACTCGGACAGGTCGTTGTTCTGTAGGTATGGTTAGCATACAGGACTTGTGTGACACAGACATGGGAGAATTTGGTGTCTCTTACAGCAGACCAAGAGCCGTTAAGGTCCTGGACGGTCTTGGAAGCGGGGGCAGCCATTGTGTCGAGGTGTGAGTGGTCTTGCGGTATATTGTTAGGCAAGAGTAGCGAAGATAGAGAGTTGATTGAATGTATTGTCTTCTCTCCAAGTTTCTGAAACCTCCAACACGTTGCTCATATACATTTCGTTGTTCATAGATGACACGCCTTGTGCCGTGGGCACTTGGTACGACACATCCCCCTTAGAGTATCCAGTTGCAGATGGACTAAAATACCGCTCGTTAGTTGGCGTAAGTCAAGCAATGTCAAGCACCACTAGCGTAATTAATCCCTGTTTGCCGCGTCGGGCATAGAAAGCCGGCCCTTGGGCCTCATGTCGTTGGGGCTGGGACAAAGAGAATCCGCCGAAAAGGTGTAGGCTGCCACAATAACTTTGGTAAAAGAACAAAGACACAAAATGTAAATACGTAGGAACATTTTCAAATGGAGAGACAACTTGCATCCTACTTACTTAAAAAGGACAGAGAGGGGATAAGGGGGGATACCACCACGACCATTTCCCAAAAGGGTATGCAGGATGTTCGGTTCACGGCATCGTCGTCTTGTTCATCTTGGAATCCACGATCCAAAGGAGATCATTTATTTTTGTCATCTTTTTTGTTTACATCTGTCTCTTTATCCCTATTTCTGTTTCTTCCCTACTTCGCATCGCTAGCAGCAGCTGTATCCACTAGGATTGGCGTCCACTGCAAGCTATGCCCAGAGTCCCAGGCGTGCTACGGGACACCTTTACAATCTGACGTCGGGCTCAACCGAGTATTGACTTGTGGGCCGCGATTCTCCAGCAAGAGGGATCATCTCCAACATCATGTACGCGGAGTCTGAGAAGCTGCCAATGCATGGGCAGGTCCGCATGCACTCACAATCACAATACGACAAACCTAGCTACCCACCTCAATACGATCAAGCCCAGTACGGCCACCCTCAACGTGGAGGTCCTCAGTACGGGGCCACTCCAATGGGACAACCTCAGTACGGACAGCCTCAGTATGGACCTCCCCCAACAGGACAACCTCATTACGGACAGCCACAATATAGCCAACCCCAATATGGTCAACCCCAGTATAGCCAGCCTCAAAATGGACAAACACCTTACGGACAGCTTCAACCCGGTCCCAATCCCATGTTTGGAGGGCAACCCATCCCAGACCCCAGCTACGACTCGCAAACTGGGATGACCACCATGGGAGGGCCACTGCCTCTGCCCATCGTGATCCCGCAGCAGCGCCCAGGGTCTCAGGAGCGAGGCTTCATGGCCGCCTATACGCCATCTCTGGAGTCGTGCGGCATCGACCAAAGGTCGTTCCTGCGGTTCATCGATGAGACTAACACGGCCTTGGAGGGCAACAAGTACCTCGCCGGCGTGCAAGTCGTCTCTCTTGGCGTGGGCTTCACTCCCGAGGTCATTGTCATGGGTGTCGCCGCGGCGGTGCAGGCGGGCGCCTGGGCAGCCAACAAGGGCTACGTCAGAGGAAAGTAAGTGCAACGAGACAACTCTCCTCTCAAGCCACGATGCTCATCAGCCCCCCGCTTAGGACCAACAACGTCATGGACAAGCACAACCGCGAGCTTTTCGCACCTCACGGTCTGTTCTGCATGATTATGAAATATGAGCCTGAGCTCAAGGAGCCCAAGAATCCCAGCCGTCTCAAGCAGTTTGCCTCACTGGCTGTCAACGGCTCGAATAATGGTGGCGGCAGTGCATGGATGCGTAACCACGTTTCCGGCGAGTCGCAGGGACCTGGCGGTCTGCCTACGGCCGTCGCACCGCTTGTCTACATGGAGAACCACCGCGAACACAAGAAGTACCTGTCCGATTCTCCGCCTGAGTCATTAGACTCCAAGATGGGTGTCGTCCCCGCTGGAGGCAAGATTTCGACCAAGGACAAGGCCAAGAAAGCCTTTGACAACTTCAGCGACTACCTCGACCGTCGCGCTCGCGCAACGTACATCGCCGAGAACGGCAACGACGTGCTGAGCGGGCCGGCTGGTCGTGGCTTCAGCAACCGGTACCTTGACCCCAATCATCCGGCCGTCAACGGTGGTCTCATCGGTTTGCTTTCCGGCGGCGTGTTGAGTCCTACCCCGGAGCAGCGTGCGCAGAAGAAGGCCGGCAGAATTGATGACGAGGAGAGGAGAGTCCTTGACGAGTACAACGACCGGAGGGAGCGCATTTTGAATGACCGACGCAGCCAATCCGAGACAGATCGGGAGTTGAGGCGGTTGGAGAGGGACTACGAACCTCGTCTGGAGCAGTTCCGCAAGAAGAGAAGGGCACTGGAAGGTGGTAACAGATCCATCAAGAACGTAAGTCTAACTCATGTTTCATCCTTCCTGCTGACTTGGTGGTGTTGTTTTTTTGACTTACCATGGCCTTTTGCAGAACATTTTGTACCTGACGATTGTCAACCTTCCTTCAGAGGCCACTCTTGCTGCTGCTTCGTCGACGCTGGGGCAGGAATATGGTCACAGTGTCACGACGGAGACGATGTCACCTCGAGCGTACTAAACTTTCATTCAGTATACATTCCCATGTCTTTCCCGCAGCGTAGAATAGCGGATGTTATGCGGAGGATTTCTTGATTTTTTTTTTTTTTGGCATCAATCTGAATGTTGAGTGATGCGAAGGTGTATCCCGGCCAGGGGTCGGAAATTAATTATTACTAATATTGCCGCCTTAGGATGTCTGCAGATGCCTGATTATATACCGCCTTTTGGCACCGCTCTTACAGTGTATTGTAATATATTGTAACTGAAGCTCTATTCCCACTTTATAACTATAACTTCCAAGGTTACTAGTTAAGGGCTGTGTTATGGTAATTCAAGTATCTGTATTTTCTGCCAGCAAACATCTAGGCATATTCAGGCATCAATATTACTAATATCAGTTTCCATGATATTGTGCTATACATTAAATACCCCAATTACACCAAAATGTAGCCTCAATGCCACGTCAATGTCAGGGCAACCATCATCAGCACAGACAACGCTGTTGGGGATGATGATCAAAACGCCCAGATAATCTATCCATTCCAGAGTACCCCCCAATACACTCTACTATTACAAATTGGTAGCGGATCCAAAATGAATCTTTAATAGAAAGTGTGAGAGGTTTTAAAGCTGCAAAGGTCATGTCGTATACTTGTCGAGGAGAGAGTCCTGCTCTCTTCTTACAGGCTAGCCTCGTGGAGGCGCACCGTGACCGTGTCGCCAGGAGCGCTCACCAGGGCCAAGCCCCACCTAATCTTCTGGTCAGCGTGGACATCCTCGAGTCCGTCGAAGCGCTGGAGCATACGGACGAGGACGTAGCCAGCCTCGGTGAGGGCGAACTGCTGGCCAATGCAGATGCGTGGGCCACCGTTGAAGGGGAGGTATTCCCAGCCGGAGCGGCGGGCCTCCCAGCGCTCGGGCTTGAACTCACCCGAGTCCTTGCCCCAGACGTCCTCGCGGCGGTGCAACATGTGCACGTTGTACAGGACGGCCCGGCCCTTCTTGATGTACACGGGGCTCTGGCCGTCGGGGCCGCCGCCACGGGGTAGGCTGGTGTCCTTGGTGGCGTAGCGGGCGTTGGTGGGCAAGGGCGGGAACAGGCGGAGCGTCTCGCTGATGACCTGCTGCAGGTAAGTGCAGGCCTTGAGGGTGGCAAACGTGATGTTTTGGGGGTCCTCGTAGGTGCCGAAGTGGGCGACGATAGCCTCGCGCAGCTTGCGGAAGACCTCTGGGTGGCGGGAGAGTAGCAGGGTGGTCCAGCTTAGCAGCGCGGCGGTGGTATCGCGGCCGGCGAGCAGGACGTTGAGCAGCTGGGAGCGTAGCTCGATCGGGTCCTTGGTGGTCTCGGCCATGGCGTGGACAAAGATGTAATGCTCTGGCGCGCCCTCCTCGGGCTGCTGCTTCTTCTTGTGGTCGTGCAGGGCCTTGGCGACGCACTCGTCAACGAAGCGGTGGACCTCCTGGCAGCAGTTTCGGAATTCCTTGTTGTCGTACATGAACTTCATCCGAGGCAGACGTAGGCGCTGCGCCATGTACCACTGGGCGCGGTCAAAGTTCTTGCCAAAGTCGGTCACCTTGCCGCCACTGGCCATGCGGTCCTCGGCGTCGCCCATGGCGGCCAGCTGGGAGTAGCAGCTCTCGCCGAAGAGCAGCTCGGTCGCAGAGTCGAGGGTCAGGCGGAAGTAGATGCTCTGAATGTTGACCTCGGTCCAGCCGTTGCTTCCGGCGGCGGGTATGGCGCGCATGGCGTTTTGGACGTGATCCTCTTCGAGACGCAGGTCGCTGATCTGATCACGGGTGAACTGGGGCCGGAGCATGGTACGCGAGTGCGACCACTCGGCGCCGTCGTTGATGAACTGCACACTGATTATCAGCTTGGGCCAGATCTACATGCACGCCAATGCATGAGAAAAAATTAGAACATACGATTCCCTTGCCCAACAACGGGCCCATACATCCCAGTCTCTCACCACCAACGGAGAAGTCCTTGAACTGCTTGGCCAACATGGCCTGGAGGTTCTCAGGGTCAAAGGTGAGCATGTTCTCCCCCAGCCCTCTCTTAAGACGGAAGGTCGAAACGTAGCGTCCGGCATTTTCGCGCATGATGTTGGTGCGGCTCTCGAGCAGCTCTGGCACCACCTTGTTCTTGTCCGCCTGGATGATCTCCAGAATATCGCCGATAGCGAGGGGGTCCTTGGACGGTGCCATGGGCGCTGGCTGGCACCCCAGGCGCTTGGCATTTTGACTGTGCCTCCATTTCTCGCTCACGATGCGCGCGATGAAAGCAAGGCCGGCAAGGACCAGGAGGAGTGTTGGAAGCCCCATGGTCGAAATACTTGGGATTAGAAAGGTGGCAGTTATGGTCTGAACGAACGTATGCCTGTGTCAAGCAGTCATCCGGCCATCCAACGTCAACGAGAAGTCCCTTCCGACAGCAGCGCCCATATATAGATATATCCCCTTTTCCCTTTCCTGCTTCATGGTCACTTAGTTTGGTCATTCTTAGTGAATCCCGGAGGAGTCGATATTCCACTCGGTACTCCGTAGTCAGCAATGCTTACACTGCACGGATCTACTGTGTTAGATCCTTCCGGAGGCGTAGCTGATCGGAGTGGAATTGCGGCATATGTTACCCAATTGGGAAATCGTTGCCCTACGTAGCTGACGCTTGGACCACACACGCTTTCGCCGTGCGCAGCCCAACACAAACACCGCTGCCCTGCCTGTCCTTCATGTTTCTCGTTTCGTTTTCTAGCACTCCGTACTGATGAGTCTCGTTGCGGTAAGTCGGACACCATTCATCAGCTTGAGAGTCCATCATGCCACCGACACCCATGACCGCGTCGTACGATGCTACTTATACAACTTTCCAAACACCTGCATTTCCCGCTTGCATTTCCCGCTTGCTACGCTAAATGGACTCATTACTGAACCATACAGTGCGCTTTGGGAAATCGTCACAATATGTCTGCTAATGGCAGCGTTGAGCCATCCCAACCAAGCAATCAATGAGAACGGCCTGGATAATTAGTAGTAGCACATGGCGAAGAGCTGTCAATGACATGATAGTTGACATCGTGGCTTTCCATATTCTCTAAAGTTTTGCCAGGACATTGCCCTTGCAAATGCCTTTTCGGTAGTTTGACCTTTTCCGCAATCGTTTTCCACATGAACTGGCGCTTGGGTTTTAGGTGGGTACCCGCTGATTACACGTGACGTGACAATACCCGAAAATATGTATAAAGTCGTGGATAAGCCTGATTAGTCACCTGGCATAATTTTGGTAATTATCCCTGTCACGTGAAGCAATGTATGCTGTCGACCGGGAAATATATATCTGACAACATCACACAATCAACTCCCGTCAAAAGTTTTGAACACCTACTCTTCACTTATCAATCTAACGTACTGTGATATTCTACTTGCAGTGACAAGCTAATATGGCCATGGTTCCAAATGTGACCCTGAGTCCTGAATTTGCCTATATATACGGGTCTGTATATCTTGAGCTTTTACCATTGACATAGGTTACTTCCAAGGCCTGATTGCAGTCGTAGCCTCGACATAATCGAAATGACCCAAGCCCGCAAGGAAGGACACGTGCTGTGGACCCTGGGGCATAAAGCCAGCCATGTTGAGGAAGTTGTGTGGGAAGCCGAGATCAAAGTCGTAGCCCTTGTCAACCTCTGCCACATCCTCGGAAGTGAGCTCCAGGCTCAACGCCTCCACATTGGCCTTGAGTTGAGAGACTTTGTTTCCGCCAACCATGGGGAAGATATACGGAGCCTGAACCGATTAGTGAAAGAAAGGATTATGAGATAAATGTGCTTTTACCTTCTGCAGTGCATAGGTGAGCGCAACGGACGTAATGGGGACTTGATGGCGCTTGGCGACAGCATCCAAGGCGGCCGACACCTGTTCTTCACGGCCCGTCTTGACATGAGGCGTTTGACGACCACCTTCCTTGGGGGCGGCATCAGGTGAGCGGAAGTATCCTACAGCCATTAATAAAAAAAAAATAAAAAGAAGGTTCAGTTCATGATGGAGAAAGACTTACCACTGCCGAGCACACCCCACGGGTGAATAGCCATGCCCTCATCCCGAGCCATGGGGATGATATCACGCTCGAGATCACGCATCATAGCCGAATACCGACCCTGATAGACGGAGAAAGGACGGAGACCATGCTCGCGCGCATAAGCATTAGCCTTGGTAACGACCCAAGCAGGCGTGTCGCTGATCCCCAGATATAGGATCTTGCCCTGCTGCACGAGGGTATTGAGTGATTGCATCAGCTCAGGGATGGAGGTGGCAAAGTCCCACGCATGAACATAGTACAGGTCAATATAATCGACCTGAAGACGCTTTAAGCTGTCGTCAATAGCCACGCGCATGCTCTTGGTGCCCGTGCCACCGTAGTTGCTCTGCTGCACGGGCTTGCCGAAGATCGGGCTCAGCGTGTACTTGGTTGCGAGCACGATCTCGGACCGTCGGCCTGTCTTCTGCAGCCACTCGCCGATCCACTCTTCGCTCTGTCCAAATTGGTACATGTTGGCGGTGTCGATAAAATTACCTCCCAGGTCGTAGTAGGCGTCCAGGAGTTCGAATGCCTGCTCCTTTGTACATTCACCCATCATGCCCTTCCAGTTGTCGCCCAGACCTGGATAACAATTTGTTATTGTGCTTTTCGACAGGAAGGAAAACAAAAAAAAAACAGAGTTCTTACTCATGCCGCCCAGTGACAGTGGGCTGACACGCACCGACGCCGAGGGGGCTAGGAGACGGTGGCGGCCTAGGACACTCTTGGGAGGAGGAGGTGGAGGAGGCATTTTCTTGGATTGGGTTTGTTTATGTGTGGATTTGCTGTAATAAGTTGTAGAGCCGCTCTGAAGTTCCAATTCACTTAATCTGGTTCTTTGAGGTTTGATTCGAATGCAACAGCACAGAGGGGGGAGAGGCATTTAATAAAGTGAGAGCCGAACGAACCCATCGTCGGATAGTCCCTCTGAGATTTATTTTGTTACTACGGCCTTAAATGCTTAACTCCTTATCTTTCTCTCTGTTTTGGTTGAAGTTCATCGGGTTCGATGGTGCATGGATGAATCGGCTTTTGTCGGCTTTAGCATCGCCAACAATCGCCCTTGTCTACCCTGTCAATCATCGTCGGAATTCGGGTTAACGGTGCATTCTTTTTTCAAGTGCTTAGCAATCCGACTAAATATTAACCTTGGAAGGTCCACGGTGTTTGATTTACTTAACTCCGTCCATTTTGTAATGCATGAAGGCTTTTAGCAACCCACGTCAGGGTGACCTCTTGTTTCAAGTGTTTAGAAATCAACTGAACTAGTTGAGTGCAGTGTTTTTGATTGAATTTACGATATTATGAACTGGTTGAGCCTCTTTAGTAATATATCTAGGAGTATTATCTTATATACTAATCGGATCTTACTCCATTCTTAGACGGAAGAAGCCTTCTATCATGATACGTATAATACGTATAATATAGGATTCACTATATAACTAGGTATAAGGACTTCTAAATTGAATTAAATCTGAAGTAAATCTGAATTGAATCTGAAGAAAATTGGCAGATCTCTTGGCCGTTAGTTTAGGGGTGGGTGAATCTTTAGAGGGTAGACTGTTGTGCCCGAACTGCCCGCTCTTTCACTCTTCACCTCTGCCCTCAATCCCTTTCCTTCTTCATACCCAACTCAACTCCTCTCTTTAGTTGGCTTCTACAGCTTCTCTTCTGTCCTATACGACGATGCGGCGGTGAACCGTGCCTTGGGACCTTTTTTTACGCTACTATGCCTGTGAGCCTCGCGATGGGCTAGAAATAGAATTCGGTGACGATGAGGAGGAGATTCTATCACCGCAGGCGCCCGAGTATGTTTCCCCTGTGGCCGGCTGCAGCAAACAGAAAGATGCACCTACCCAGGCCCCCAAGCACGTCCCCAATCTACCGGAATTCGAGAAAGAGAATGCTCCTCCTAAGGAAGACGAGACCCCATCAGCCGACGATTTTTAATATTTGCACTTTCCTATGTTGACGACATGCTCTACAAGACCAGATCGGCAGAGACAACTTGCGCTTCGATTACGGCCTCGATAGATGAAAGGTGATCGAAAAATCATGAGAGTGCCATCTTAGGTATGAACAATTTCTTTTAGGGGATGGAAAATGTGTATTCAATCGGATATCTAGGTGCTATCAGCCTAATTGCTCTAACACTTTCTATTCGCAGGACTATTTCATGTTCAAGTTCGTTCAAGCATATGGTATAATAACCTGGGATTGGAACTCCATACAACATAGTTGCACAATTAACTTCCCTTCTTATTCTATCCGAAGGGTTATAAGTTTAGTCTAGTCTGGTTGCTCACTGAATCTCAACTACCGCTGTTGAATTTTGTAAAGGACATGCTACGGTTCAATCCTGTGGCCAAGAGGGATACACATTTAGAAATACACAGCAAATACACAACATTTTATTGGCCTCTCGGTTAAAGTAGTCTTTTACCTATTTACTATAGTGGGGGAACCGCGCACAACTCAGAATCAGGTATCAAGGCCGAGATTAGGCGTACACATCCCCGCCATAATAACTCATTCCCACCTATATACGCTATCGTGAGTCAAGTTTCGGTTTTCTGTTATTATGCTGAGATTATACATTTGGTTCCTATATGATCTTCCTTACGATTTCCCACTATTTACTATATCAGTCGCTCTACCGCTCTACCGGTGTGTTATGCGTTTATCCATCTTGACTCGTCTGTGCTGTCAGACAGTTAACTAGCCATCGTACATCTCCATCTTCAATACGAATGTGAGCTAGGGTATGAAATCGTAACACAAAAGTGAATTTTTGTTAGATATACTCCTCTTATAGTAAGTGACAACCACCTACCTCTGTTCTAGGTACAGGAGGTGCTCTATACCTCACGGTAACAAAGTACGGTAGATATAGCAGGTATGCTTGAGTTGGTGACCACCAGCTAGAGCCTCCAAAAGGTTTAACTACATGTTAATATCCCTGAGCATTCAGCTCGAACATTTGAGCAACTTGGACACAACGAACGTCAATATTTCAATTGTGGCTTTTCACTGATTGCCCGAAATGGTAGTAAACAACCCCTGAAGATAATATCTTCAAAACTATTGATGACCTTGGTAAATAAAGTCACGATAACGGTAGTTGGCAAATTGCAAACACAATTGAACTGTCAGATTGATGCACCGCTCCCCCGGTCACAGCTTCTGCTCTTCTCCCAAGACACTCAGCAAACCGCACCACTATATAACCATCAGGTTGTGATGCGGTGACAATATACGCCAAGGTAATAAGGTGATCAACTAATTAACCCCGGACATAGTACGAAGAAGCGACAGAGATGGGGTGAAAAAGTAATCGCCGCCTTGCGACTCGACGAAGGACGGGAATTCAACCTGGGTATGCTGTCCTTTACCATCGGTGATGCTGAAGGTCAATCCTGTGTCATCAGCTTGCTTTGTAGATGGAAGCGTCTGGCCAATTACGGGATCTTGTCCTGGAAGAGTGCCTCCTGTGTACTTAACCTTCTCTGGAGGAAAGTCATCATCGTTGCACCACTCTTGAATATGGAGTCAGCGGCTTGATAGGAACTTTCTAAAGTAAGGTTATGGCTTACTGTTTTTAATAAACGAGAAGCCATTTCCAAGGCTGGTTTGGTAACAAACGAACATGAGGCCACGCTCTTGTGTAGTCGTAGGCTCAGTTGCAGGATCATGCTCCGGTCCGAATGGAAGACCGCGACGCATGATGTCGAACATATCCAGGTTGTTCACGTCCTTTCGAGGTTTGACCTTGCGCGTGTGTGATGCAAACGGGCACCTGAGCTGACTCTCTGGGTCATAGTCAAAGTCGTTGAACCTCGCATGCTCCGGGTGATCGGTATCGGGATACAGCTCAACAGGTGCTCCTAACATTAAAGATATATCTTAGTACATCGTATATATAGGGAGCTTGACTCGGATTGCAGCTTACCGCTTTGCCAGCGTCCCATCATCCGAGCGCCCATCTGGCCCGGAGTTAAATGGAGTTTCGCCCCCTGTTCTTCCACGTATCTAAGATCATAGCGTTAGATCATGGTTTCAAATATGAGACGAAAAGTGACCATATACCTGTTCCATTCTGGCACGAACTGTTTGAGTCTGCGAACCACCTGGATACTTCCGTTTCTGGCCCAATCGGGGTGCTTCGAATCCTCCGCGTCGTGTCCAAAAATGATGACACTAGAATATATAAGTATTCTGAGATATTCCTGAATAACAATGTGTTCCAACTTACCCGGGATTAGTGAGAGACTTGAGAGCACCTTTGGCCTTTAGGTCTTCGTCATCAAAGCCTGCTAGAAGTGGCTGTGAAACGCCGTCCAAAAAGCCAAAGCTGACATACGATTAGGCTAACGTTTTCTCGGTATCAGGATCTGGACTTACTGCTCATGGCCTCTTTGTTTGCCTGGCCTCTCTTGGCCGTTCAAGGTTATGACGTGACGACATCCTTGCTTCTCGCCCAGGTAGTTCTGGTTCAGATCGGCCACTTTTGCCTGGACTTCTTCTTTGGTACCACACACCAGTACCATCCCATCAATCTTGCTAGGTTGTGAGTTCTCAGAATCCTTCAAGAATTCTTTTCGCCATTCTTTCTCTTGATCTCTGCCTTCGCCCATCATGTCATGTTGCATACCCTTTATGTATATGTCGTCCATGAACGGTTCTTTCCATAGCTAACGAGATGTAAATGATTAGAGTTGGACCCTAGAGGCAGGTAGGCAGACAATTCCATTTACCTTGTTCATACCCACGTGAGTGAAAGATATGTTAACAGCAGCTAAGCTTGCATGGCTCTTAGATGCTTGAGACCTCGGAATATCCTTCGCATATTTCGGGACAAGATGTGCGATAACATCAAATGGGAATTTGGCCACGCCAACGGAGACGTCCACGGCAGCGTGCGCCACAGTTCCTGCAAGATCGATCCCGGTGTTCACCGTAGAGCCCACTCCATCCACTGCATCATTCAACACGCCGAACAATCCCCCGCCGTTACTCCGAGTGTTTTTCTTCGGATGTTCTTGAGCTTTTTCTTTGGTTTCTTCCGCCTTGACCATCTGGATGCACGTACGAGCAGCCATAGCGTGGGTGGCGCTAGTAATCACTTCATCCGCAAGGTTTTTAAGCACGGGTTTAAAGAGTTCGACATCCTCGATACTGAAAAAGTAAAACTCTTCGTATCTTTTCGACAAGCCTGGCCTAGGTTCAAGTCAGCATCAATGTCCTTGGTGGTTGCCAGGCCTGAAAACTAACCAGATATCTCCTTGGATATTGTCGTAATCTTCTTTGGCAACCATTTTTTTCGTTTTATGGATGATAGAAGACAAGTACAACGTAGATGAAGAAAACTTGGTTCAAATGATCCGGGAGGTACACTTTATAGCTTACCCAACGGTGCTGAATATCCATCTGCGAGGCCACCTATGGGCCACAATACAAGGAAAGTGTTACATCGTGTATCGTGGGGCTTATTCCAACGTTGGGAAGATACAACATTGGAGGCCCAATCACAGCTTCAGTCTCCTGTGGTTATATAAATCAATCCCAGTGGATATGAATGCTAAGTCGTACAATTGTCCCCAGACTCGACCTCCCTATGCTAGTCACCAATAGAAAAGCACATATTAAACGAAGTAGTTGCGGTGCAGCTGGATTCACAATATGATGACGTGGATCTTCTAGTACTTTGACTACTACATATATAGCTACAGACCTACAGACACACCGCTATCGCTTGATGACGGCTTAGTTTCCATCCCATGCATCTAACCTAGGCTTGATTGTGGAGTCTGAAGTGTGACTGATCTCAAGAGCGCGTTGTGATTTGATGCTACAGTGACGGTTTATTACATCATTAGGCGCCTCAGCCCCGGTGGATATCCTCAGTGCTCTTGGATGAGCAATTTTCAATTCTCGAGTATCAGAGTATCTAGGCCCAACACTTCTAAAGTAGTTAGGTACCTTTCTTAAAGTAGTCCCTTGTACGACCAGGTCAAATAATGCGGACCTAAAGCTAAACCGAACATCGCCAACCACCTCCTTAGATTTCACTATTATGAGTATTGACCTCGAATATGAAAGCTGCATAGAAAATTAAACCAGCTGATGCAATTCTGCAGTTACACCGCATTGGGTAATTTGAACCGAACATCTTCACCAACTGCTTCTAAGGATTCATCGAATGAACAGCATTTCTGCTTGGAAAGCTTCATTGAAAGATATATGAGTGGATGTAGTAGGGTACACAAGGTTGCCTCGTACAGATTCGGGCCGCCCTGTTGCGTTAGAAAAATGGTAACTGTAATACCGTAACGTAACTAAAATCTCTAATCACGGTTATTGGCTGAGGGATTGCCCCACTTAATGGGCCCGTGCTGTAAACTTAGGTTGATCCCGCTTGGTGCACCCGACAAGAACCGGACTATTCATAGACGTTCTAAGGCAAACCTTCCAAGGTTGGAATCTTTCCAAATCGGCGCTTAGATAGTATCCTTTAAGGTGAAAAACGGTATATCGCATCGGATTATTTTCAGTACTTGCATAAGCTTTGTGATATGGTTAAGTAAAATGGCATCTGACTGATGCGGATATTTCAGCCAGCCACACAGTGAAAGGACGGCACGAGCATAAGGAGAAAAAGCCCCACAAATGCATGACACGATGAAAAATGCGATAGAAAACTGTAGTGCGTCCACTGTTGCATCGATCTGCATATATACCTATATACCGGATGTCATAGATAATGTCAATGCAGCCCGTCACTCCCACGTATTCTTATACCATTCGTAAGACGGATTGATATTTAACGCTTATCAATATAATTGTGATGGGAGCACCGGTCAGGCTATGAGAAAAAAACAGTATGGTATGCGAGCACGAAGAGCCCCATCGGCAATAGAAGGGATGGTCAAGTGAGGGAAGGAATCAGAGATGGCATAGTTATTAGGTTGTTAGGTGAATTCGAGTAAACTGTCAATGTGATAGACCAAACGGACTATATCCGGCTGAATGACTATACTCTTTCTATTGGCCCATTAATCTAATAATATATGGGAGTGACCCAGAAACCCAGTAATAGCCCAGTAATAGTAACCCAATCCCGACCCAAGATCCCCACCCCAGTTTCATGAAGATCTCTCAAAAACATTCCATCCCATGGGGCCTCCAAATGTCCAATAACGAGCATTAGGAGACACAGCAGGGGTTTGATAACTGTCTCACCATGGAAATATAAATAAGATAACCTAATTGATCAATTGACCAATTAATAATAGCAAGAAATCAAAAAAAAAAATGCCTACGTTTTTTACTCATGTTAGTCTATAATAAATTGTCTACTAAGTATACACATGTTGAATAGTTATATATTTCTACAACTTCAACAGCGTACATCTTCTGGAATGCCTCAGTGGGATGGGCGAGAGGTGTAAAGAGCACCCGTTTTAGAAGGTCGGACAACAGTCAGCTAAGAAGGAAACAAGCAACAACCAACAATAAGAGATAGGATAGGACTCCAAAGGAGTGTGTATTGGGAATCAACCTGAGAGGGTGTGTGTAGGTGGATGTAAAACTAGCTGTCTCTCTGTAGACTACATACAGGCAATATTAGTATGTACATGTAGCCAGAATTCTTGAATTTTGGAAGGGTGTGGTCAATAGACGCGCAGAACGGACGAATCAGGATGTAGAAACATACTGGGAGTGCATTTAACTAGGGATTAATTAGGTCTAAGCTATACCACCTAGATATATCCCAGTTCCTTTAAGACCTCATTCTCAAATTCTTGCATATCCTCTCTAGTAAACACTTGGCCTTTCTCCCCTGCTTTGCGGATCCAACCTGATGATGTCTTCTTCATTAGCCAGCTTGGCTTAGGTTTGGATTTGTTGCTTCTCCATAAAGTGCTCAAAGGAATCTCGATCGCTAGAGTGGCATGCGAGGTCGCTTGGTTTTTTTCGCTTGGTTTTTCGTCGTCGCTACTGTCTTCTTCCGTTCGCTTCTTGGGAACCTTATCGGTTCGGGAGACTGCTTTGCGCTTCCTCATTTTGGGTATTGAGGGAAGTAGGTTGGTGGTGTGGGGAAGAGTAAAGATGAATTGTACAGCTAAGAGAAGAAGGGTTGACGCGGAAAAATGAAATTGAAGAAATAATATAGTTAGGGTTTCTTGATAGGTGATGGGATGTTGGTAATTCTAGGGGTAAGTGAAATATCGGGTTGCTCTTGTTGTGATTGGTTTGTTAGGCTTGTCTCGGCACGGCCTGTGGTTCCTTATGTACCGTATCCGAAACTGGGGTGGCACTGTGGCAGGTACTTCCGTGGGAGGGCGAGCGAGGTTGTCAGAGCTTCGTTGGTAATTGTTAGAACTTGGTTGGGATTGGGATTGTCCGGTTGATTCTGGGGTTTGATCTCTGCCTTGGTGCCTACTTCCTACCAAATGGCTTAGATGGTTCACTAAGTCTTGCCACGGTAGCGGGTGTTATGGAGGCGCTGGCTTTGAGAAAGCTTTCTGTGGCTTTGTGTAGGGTTGGTCGATGGATTGGCCAGTCGGAGGTGAAGGGGTTTTCGGATTCTGGAAGATCAGGTTGGTTGGGTTATTGGTGTAGGAGAAAGCTTAGATGATATTTGTTCTCAGAGTGGAAGTCGTTCGACCAGGGGTGTCCAAGCTCGATGTAGGTGTGTAGCCGGAAGGTGTGTTGGGCGCTTGGCATGGCTATATTATAGAGACACCGACGAACATTTGAACCTAATTAGGAAGGCGGTATATCATTGGACGTGAGAATACCTGCCTGCCACTGTGTGTTTCATATGACAAAACTTGGAAACTTGGATTTTTTTGGTCCGCTTTTGTTGAAAAAAAAAGGAAAAAAAAAAAAGAAAAGAAAACTCCGATAGGGGGAATCGAACCCCCCGGCTGCCGTGTGAGAGACGGCGATGTTAGCCACTACACCATATCGGACATTGGATGATAACATTATTCAGATTGAGCTTTATCAATTACAATATAGCGTCTCCGATCGTATGTTGCCCGTGCGTGCCTGTATATAGACCCCTTCTTTACCCAACAGCTCTTTAATTTCTTTTTGGCCCTCCTTCTTCTTCCTACGCCTCGCAGGTGAGGCATTTTTGCCATTGACCCGATTTACCGAGCTCCTCAGCTCTCCCCCCCGGCTGATCCTTCAACGTGACCCGTCGGTTCGTTTGCTTTGCGATCACGCGACAGCAATCTACCATATCTGACCTCGTCTACATGGCCCCTTTTTTTCAGCGCTTGGTGCCCGATATGAGAATGATCCGCGATATCGGTTGTTGAGGCTCACCACCTTAGATGCCCATCGGTCGGTCCCTAGCTGACCTCTGTGCGGGAAACAGGCGCAGCTGTCCAACACATTTTCAGGTCAATGTAGCGGCCTTGTGAATTTATCTTTAGAAGCGAAGCCGACACTGATCGAGATCCCGATTAGACAGGGAATGGATGAGAATCCCTTAGTGCGACCGCCTCACTGACTCCAGCTGAATGAGAAACAGAATACATATCATTGGGCCACGAGCCTTGTCTGAAACAGGTGGCCTATTGGCATCTGCACACAGCCCCTCAATGGAATAATATTCGACTATTCAAATGGAGTAAGCTTTGAATATCAGCTCTGGCAGGTATTCGGGCTTTCCTCTCTAGCAGAGCAGAAGGCAAAACCACTTCAGCCTTCAGTCACATCCTAAAGGCGCCTTTCAACACATCCATATCCGTTACCGCTATCTTGGCTGGGTAAATAGCTGATACTTTATCTCAATACGACTAAAATAATGGAAAGGCATATTCTATATTACTGCGCAGCAGTTCACTCCACCTAGGTCGGGCAAGACGCGTAATTTCCCATGCCAACGTACCCCGCGTCCACGCCAAAAAAACGCCAAAGAACGCGAAATCACATGGTAAGACAGATGTACTATCCAATGAGCGTACGCCACGCACATCGATGACATCTTGTAGGCCCCATTAGGCATAAGAGTCCTCGGCGAGTTTGAATTAGAAATGCACGAGGCCTATCATTTCTGCTCGAGATACGACTTCGCTTTGTTTCTACTAGAGAAACTACGGTTTTGGGCGAAATGCAGTATCACAGTATAGTGAAGCGACATATAAGGCACAAAATTTAGGTCTCAGTGGTGTATCGTTGCAGCATTGACAACGCATGAGTCAAGAACGTCGGCCATGTAGGTTTACGCAATCGTTGGGTATATAAATCCGAGCAACTCTCCATCCTCTGTTATTTTTAATCGATCCGAAACCGTGGTAATCATAGCTATTTGCAAACCTTGTTGTTCTCTTCCACCATTTGCTCTTCCTGCGATTTTTCTTGTTCTTCCACCAGATAACTCGAGTCTCCCCTTCATAAAATGAGGGTTTGGCGGGTTACTGGCGCAAGCTCTGCCGCCCAGTACCATCCTGGAGTAGGATTTTTGGCGCTGAATAGCAAAGACATCATTACGTTAAGTCCAGAAACGGCCCATGAAAGGGACACGGCCGTGATGCATATAAAAAGGCATGAAAGATGGGGAAACCGGAAGGCGACCCCATTGATCTCCACATACAATCTTCATTGTCGGGCAACCAAAGAAGCACAGCGGCGTGTCGACGCCGGCGAGCAAAATGTGATACTTTGGGAAATCAGATTGGACGGTAACGATGATCAAGATGATGTAGAGTATGCCGAAGTGTACGATTTGGTAGAGGAACTTGACTTTCAGATCCCTGAAATTGCAGAACGCAATGCGGAACACGAAGTCTTGTTTGTGGGTCAAATTCCGCGACACTATGTTACTCGCCGAAGGAGATTAACGAACAGGAAGGGGGGTAAGTAATTCAACCTGACGACATGTGACTTGAATCGGCGGTGATTTGCTAACTACTTTGGAGCAGAGAGGATGCAGGGAGGCTGGGTTTGGATGAACTGAGCAGTGAATCAACTACCAAGGTACTGGGTAATAAGAGGTGAAGAGCGGTTGATGAAGACTTTTTGGGAGAGGTGGGGGAGAACGAAGGCACTTGCTTGCTATAGTGCAATTGCGTTGGCATTTGAGTTTGTGTGAGGGAGAGTAGGCAAAGGGCTGTACGTTTTCAATGCATAGAATTGGAGAGATCTAGCTCGGACATGTCAGGCCTAGCACATGAAACATGCGAAGTCGAGGTCAAATTGATGCTATTTGAAGATGCGGTTGAGCATTGTGACACTATTCTTCCACCACCTCCCCCCCTCCTCTCCACCCAATCCTCCCCATCTCACTCTGCCTCCGGGACCTCTCGGTCCATAGGCCAACAGTTGGTGGCCTCTCAGGGCTTCTGGGGCCTTATGATCGTCGCGGCTGTGTTCCTTGCTGCTGGTGCCGGCTATTTGCTTTGGAAGAGGCCAGCCTCCGAGGGCGAGGATTATGAGGATGCCTCGTAAGTGGTAAACCATGATTCTCATAGAAACTATATTGGCGGATCTTTGCCTATGTATGCACAGAGGCTAATGTATCGTAGAATAGCCCCAAAGATGTCACTGTGGGCGAGCAGCCCAAGGGGACCCGCGAGGAGATCACCGAAGGGGATGATGTCGAAGCCCAGACCCCCAAGACCCCCAAGACCCCCCCGCGCCCTCCACCACACCCAAGAAGAAGAACAAGAGGCTGGGCTCCGCAAAAATCGCCAGCCTCAGTACCGTGGAGCGCAACACCGCCCATGGTGTGAGAGAAGTGTTTTCACCTGGACAGCATTAGGAGTTTCATCAAGCAAATCCATTCATATTCATGACGCTTTAAAGGAAGATAAACAGCAATTTTCGGTAATCTCATCCAATGACGATCATTCCTAGTGAGACCCAATTCCTCACCGTTAAAGCCGAGCTAAATAGTTCCAAAATCTCTTCCAAAAACTCCGAGGCGGCTTTGCGGGAGCACTATCACTCGCTTTCCGAACACTAGCCGCCATATCATAGGATGGAGGGCTTTGGCCAAGTTTGTCATTCATATTATCCGCCTTTCCATGACAGCAATTTCGCAAACTTCGTCCCATCTGTAGAAACATGACTGGTGCTGAAAGACAATAATAGTTTTGAGTCCGTTGGATGGTTGATCCACTTCGTATCTGACGATGTTAGCCACTACACCATGTTGGATGGTCAGAATTTCTTCCACAAATTGTGCTTTTTGGCCCAGCAATCGCTCTTCGGTTTTACCGTGCTACTGTCCCACCACGCCGCCGTGCGTGGTTCTATAAAGTCCCGATAACGAGGAGGTTGAATAGAGGCCGGGAGTTTTAATTATCAAGGGCACCAGTATGATTCAATAGTTACGGATAGTCTGAAGTATAGGACTTGGGACCGTTGCCCAACTAGTCTTAGTCTCATAAGGACATTGACAGAAATACAGGCATGACAAGCATGTGGGTAAATCTCAATGGCAGTAAAATCTCTAACTTAGCAAAAATAACCATGGTCCGGAACTGACAATTTCTGCGGACAAATTAATATGGAAAATGCATAACGTATTTCCCCGGTGAGCATCATCTCAAACAAACCTATACGAAACATGGTTACTTCATTTTATTCTCTCGCATACGTGCTTAATAGAGTTGAAGATGAGGTGGTCAGCTAATTAATATTTGATTGGGCACGTATTCTAACATATTGCAGTCTATACGGAAACACCACGAATTCTCCCATCAAAACCACGCACAAGTGTGGCCTTTTCGTCATCACTTCGACATATACTATAACTGCTGGATAGACAATGAATTACGCCATTCAGTTTACTCTGTCCAACTTTGGTTAGGGCTTTCTGCTCCTAGGTTTTCTGTCGAATACCCGAGAGCATTTCTTGTATACTTAGCTGCTTGATTTCTTCATACAATCATCCATAGATTCTACATTACCATCTCATCTTTCCCACAATTTCATCTCACTCTTCGCACTTCCGAAATTACCAACTGCATTCTCCTACATCATGGGTAAGGAAATCGGCATGCGTGAGACCGTTAACGAAGCTCTGCCTCCTCTACTGAAGACAAATTTCCATACGAATGCCAATGCCGTACACCCGCTTATTTACAACGACGAATTGAATTATTGGCCAAATTTCTGTCAAGATGTACGAACAACAATGGATAACCAACATTGGAGCAGCAGGGTTATCGGATACACCCTGAGTACCCGCGATCTTAATGATAATAAGGTCTTTGTCGGAGATGAGACAGGTGTACAGGGAAGGTTTCAACAGGCGATCGGCCAAACACTTGGAATAACTACCTAGGTATAGATTCAACAATGGTACTTGTGAAGTGAGAGATCGAAATTATTGCCTGGCAATATGAACCAATGAGAGGGTTATGTGTCGGGTGGCATACTTAGTCACCCGTAGAACTAACTGCCCAGGTGGCTACCCGCTGAAAAACTGGCATGGCGAGCTCGGATGCAATTGAGAGCTCGGAACCGATTGAACTAGACAATTAACCCCCAGGATTTTTACAGCTTGTATGAGATTTTCACATTGTTTTTCCGTATCGTTTTTTTTTTTCTTCTTTCAGTCCAAGCAGGCCTCGGGACAAAGCCTTGTTTGGAGGCGCCCTCTCTGCTCCAAAGGGGGCTATGGGACTGCGTAAACAATGATTACAAATTTATCTCATTGAGTTCATTAAATGTATATCAATCTATATATATGCAAATAGAATTCTACGTATAGGCCGCCGGCGTCCTATACTGGTAGGCGATCATGTTGATCATCGCCCTCGTTTTCATCCTTGTGCGACACCAATTGATAGAGGCCTTGGCGAAGGCGAAGGTGAATAGCAAAATACACGCCACAAATAAGGCAGCTAAGTACCATAAACACAATGGCCACCAAAGCCCATGGGCTGATATGTAAAGAGCTCTCCGACGATGATGCTGGTAGTCGTTGGAGTAGTTCCGTTACACCCAGACTCTCTCCGTTTGACTTGAGTGCACGTAGGCGGAAGAATGAATCAACCCTGGAGGTGAGTGGGATTTTGGTTTCGAACCCCTCGCGAGGAACCTGGTCCACAGCCGTGAAAGTCATCTTTCTGAGGTCTTCGCCGTCCCATGCCTCGACTTGCCATCCCGCTACCTCAGTGGCACCGTTCCAACTAACAAAGACACTTTCTGGGGTAATGGCAGTGTCGGGGATTGTCAGAGGATTACCAACCCAGTCGAATTTGAATACTCGGTAGGAGACCACACGACCAAATGTGAAGAGAGCAGAGGCTCCAAAGTGCACGTCGCATACAACATCGCCCTCTGGTGAGAACTCGGTGAAGGCAGCAGAGTGACCCCAGCCCACGAGCACATTACCTGTGTCGAGTACTTGTACGTTCCCTTGAGAAACGGCCATTATATCGTGCGGGTGGTGGAAGGATTGCAATAATGTTGCTTGCTGGTTTTCCGCATCCAGCTCAACGATCATCCCACGGCTCACCGCGGAGAGGTTATTGTTATTATTGGCTGCGTTGTCGAACAAGCTGAGACGGTTGGGTCCTTGCCAGCGAGCGTCATGCTGCCATGAGAAGTCGGTGGCAGCTCCACCTGAAGCATCGGCAAAGGTGTTCCGTTTTCCTCCTAATGACCAGAGGACATCGCCAGTGGTGCCATCTATACATGCAACAGTATGGAAATGGCGCATCGAAACCAGGTACCGGCCCTGATCATCCTTGTCTACACTGTTGATGTGCGAGTGGTCATAACCGGAAGTCCGTCCCTGACCGGCACCTCCAATCGGATAATAACTATCAGTTGGGTCGTAAAAGTCGGATACGCGCCACTGGAATAGCAGTTCTCCGGTTTCGAGATTGATTTCCTGGAACATCCCATCATACATCCATCCCAACTCTGGTCCGCCCATGGAGCTCAGATCCATCGGGGTAGGGTCGTAAATCATCAAAATTGCGGTATCATTGGAAGTGATTTGGAAGTCATGAAGATCGCCATCATATATGCCGATTGGAGACACCACATACTTCTGTGTATAGGTTGAATCGAGCTGTGATTGGACAAGGTAATTAGTGAACCATAATCATGGTAAGCTGGCTCAATATGTAACCTTACCATGTACCATGACCCTCGTCCGTAACCGTCGGCATTGTCTCCTTGCCAATAAGTGAGGTAGTCCTCACCCTTGTACCGCTGCATTTTGAAGTCTTGTGTCATCCCCTCGTTCCATTTTGTCCACACAAGTTCCCCGGCGGGATTCAGGATCATCGGACCGGGATGGGCAATTGAATCACCCCGAGGCGCAAGGAATGTGTACCGGGGATCGCATTTTGCATGAGGCGGGGTGACTTCCATAATGGGGGATTCTTGATCGAAGGAGATGTAACTTTGTTCTGGACCAAACCCTTGAGCTCCTAGATCATACCAGCTTAAGTCGGTACGGAACCGGAATCTGAGAAGTTGAGGGACCGCAAACACATAGAATACAATGAGGCCCCCAATGGTGGCGAGAATCAGAGCAATCCATTGGAGGGGAAAGCAGATGTGCAGAGGATCATGGCGAAGCCAGGAACTCGGGCGAAGCACGCCAGAAGAAGTCCGCAAGAACATTGACGCATCGCAGACAAAACAAGGGGTTCGAGTGAGGAGACAGTAGGAGTCTTCTCTGTCGGCAAAGGCCACGGCACCATGGTTTTATTTCGCATCCTGCTTTTGAGGTCGATCCCGTCTATCTGGTGGACTTCCTTGGTGGGGAGGAACCACTCGGTCTTGGCGACAGGAACAGTGGAAGGAACTGAGTTTGTACGCGTGTGGGGATTTGGTAGCTGACGGATTTCCATAGAAATGTCATGGTCTGCCAAGCTCCTCGTGGGTCAAAATCCATTCGAGACTTGCCCGTCTGCGCCAACCAACGACGATAGTATCTGCCGAGATGGAGATGGGTACTCCATAACCGGACGGTAATTTGCCTAGTGCTGGAAATTACGCACCCACCATCCAGTGTACAAGAACTTTGTACATACCGAGTATGTATGTAGAGAGGATATGTTGAAGGGCTCTAAGATCTCCTGGAAGTGAACTACAACGCCACCAGCCCCACGCGTCGTCATCCCCAAGTATGTATTTCATAGTTGGGGTGGTGTGGCGTGTGTTGGTTCCACTCAGATGTCGGAATCAGATAAGACAATTCCATGTTTTCTATGGAGTAGTGTATACTACTTTGTATAGTTATTCTATAATATGTTAGTTATAATATGTTGTATACTCGTATACAAGGGAAAGGATTCATCGGCAGTATAAGTGGTTCTATTGTTCACGAAATCTCCGGAGATCGGTCTTAATGTCTTGATTCGATATAGTCGCAAGATAAGGGAATATTAAGTCCATGAATATTCATCCAAAAGGAGAGTAAAATATCCAACGTACGTAGGACAATGCATTTAATTCTCCGTGTTTTGACTGTTTCGCCAAGACGTGTGGAGTGTTCGTCATTTACTATATTCCAAGGTTGTAGGTGGTCCACGTGTGTTCCACGCGGCTATTTTGGCATATAAGGGGGATTATCTTTAAACCTTCTGAGGTGGAATAAGAACGGCTTTAATTAAGGACCAGTAAATGTAGGACTATATAATATGTATCCTTCACTTCTCAGTAGTGAAGACACGGTAGGTAGTCCGGAGTACACAATATCATATCCCGAGAGATATATAACCATGAATTATATATAAATGCACACTCGGCATATATCTCCATCAAATATGTAGTATTCCGTAATAATATATAGAATCTAGAATCTAGAATATAGAACATAGAATATTGTAGTGCATATCCCTACTCCTTGCCGCATGAAGAAATCTCCCAGTAAAGTTAAATCAGGAGTATCGAATCAGGTTCGAGTATACCTTTAGTACTCCATTTTTAGATTTTCCCTTTACTCCATGAATACCATGGTGAAAGATATTGATATAATCCATGTATATATACAAACAATTCGATGTGTTATATATGTTATATGTTATATGTTATAAACTAGGTAACTAATTAGTTAAGTAGTTATGTACATAACTATGCACATAGTTATGTAAGGCACTCCGACCTGCAGAGAAAATAAACTTTTGGGCTCCACTTTTCGGGCTTTCCTTTCCTCCCCCCTTTTGATTGACCTCGGACCTCCCTTTGGTCTTGAGTCTGATCTCTGATCAACCCTCCCCCCCCGCCCCCCCCTCTTCCTTCTCCAATCCACCATGAAGGGACCACTGGACAAGAATATGGTGTCCCAGGATGTCGCCATCGATGCCACCGACCAGGATGATTGGGACATGCAGCGCCTGGGAAAGACTCAACAGTTCAAGGTGAGTGGCACATTGCACATTGCACATCCCCCCCGGAAATTACACTCAATATTGATCAACAATAGAGAAACTTCCGTTTCTACTCTATCTTAGGGTTTACTACGACGTTGATGGCCACATGGGAGTCGATTTTGCTGTGAGTTTGGACGTGCTATATTACGAGAGGACATCGGGAATAATGGAGAATGGCGCAGCACGAGTACCTACGGACTGACTGATGGCGGACGAGCCGGCATGGTCTATGTGTATATTGGATCGTTTGTGGGATTCTTCGCCGCCGTGGTCTCCATGGCTGAGATCGCCTCCATGTAAGTTCAATCCCACCTGCCTGTCGCGTATGGAGATTGACTTAGCCAGCTCTCCAACATCCGGTGGACAATACCACTGGGTCAGTGAATTCGCCTGGCCGAGATGTCAACGGTTCTTGAGTTATCTCACCGGTTAGCAGCCCCTCCCCACCTCGAATTACAATCCGACCATCTCCAGCGCTAACTCCGGTTTGTAGGTTGGCTTTCGGTGCTCGGCTGGCAGGCTGCTTTTGCGAGTATTTGCTACCTCTGCGGCACTCTGATTCAAGGGCTGCTGGTCTTCAACTACTCAGGTCCCTCCGGTTGGGTGTATGGCTTCGAGCGCTGGCATGGTACACTGCTCACCATCGCGATCGCTGCGGTCGGAACTGTGGTGAATACCTGGGGCTATAAGATCCTCCCTCCCATGGAGGGCCTCATCCTCGCCCTTCACCTCTTCGGCTTTGTTGTTGTCGTCGTCCTGATGTGGGTCATGTCTCCAGGACAGGCCTCCGGGGAGTCTGTCTGGAAGGAGTTCACAAACTCGGGCGAATGGCCGAGCATGGGCCTCGCGTGCCTGGTAGGCCAGCTGACTCCGATCTTCTCCTGGACAGGTCCGGATGCTGCTACCCATATGGGTGAGTCAAGCGACATGTCTCTCCCAATACGCGATCATGGCTAACATCTATCAGCCGAGGAGGTCCAGAATGCTGCCTTGGTGGTCCCGTGGTGTATGGTTTCGACCGCTTTGATCAACGGCAGTCTCGGTTTCATTATGCTAATCACCTTACTGTATAAAATGGGAGACTTACAGGATGTGCTAGCCCCGGCGAGTGGATTCTCCTTCCTCCCAGCAGTTAATCATGCCACCGGCTCCGTGCCTGCCACCAATGCTGTGGCTGCTATCATTCTTGTCATGGAAGTCTGCAGTGCTATCGGTATTCTTGCGACAGTCTCTCGCCAGACCTTTGCTTTCGCCCGCGACGATGCCTTGCCGTTCTCGAAGCATCTGGCTCACGTTAACCGACACACCCAAATTCCCATCTGCTCTGTGTTGGTGTCGACCATTATTACTGTGCTGCTGAGTTTGATCAACATCGGATCCACGGCGGCTTTCAATGCCGTCGCATCTGTGATGATCGCTGCACTTTTTACCACTTACATCTTGCCAATTGCTGCGGTCATTCGGGTCCGTTTTCAACCGGGTGGTATCCCCCCTTCGCGCTTTTCGCTCGGTATCTTCGGATTGGCGATCAATGTCTTCGCCCTGGCTTGGCTTTGCTTTGCCATCATTTTCACCTTCTTCCCAACCGCCAACAATCCCACCCCGGTGGATATGAATTGGTCTATCCTGGTTTTCGGGGCGGTGGTCATGTTTGCAATTGGTTTGTACATTGTCCATGGCCGCCGAGTATATCGTTCACCTGTGACTCAAGTGCGCAAGGTTGAATAAAGGCATTGGTCTTATTGGATCAATCTTGCAGCCCATTAGGTCCGTGGTTTGCGCCCAAACGCAGTATCTATTTTGGCACCAAGCGCTGGTCCATTTTTTTGCGTACATATATGGCATTTAATAGATATGTGGACATATTGACTATATATATAATTTGATACCCAAAGGAATCTCAATCTATCTGAGCAGCGCTGAGTCCGACATTACACCATTGAACTCCAAGCATGAAAACCGAGTGCACAAAGTACCTTTCCTGATTTCGACACGAAAGAATATTGTCTCACTTCACTTCTCTAGGGCGCTTTCGATGAATCTGGGAGTTCACGTTAACCCTAGAGAAATGATCGGACAAAGTTGATTTGACCATGCTCAGGTGATTGTGTTTTTGGAGTGTCTTGGAAACGCATCTATCTTTCAACAGAAAAAGAAAAAACGGCAACGATCTACCTGAAACGTTTGACAATAACAGGGTTCCGTAGTTCAACATCCCCTTTAATAGCGTACTAACCCGAGTGACAGTAGTGACCTATAAGTGTTTTTATACTTCACCGTTTGTACATACACAAAATTCCTGGACTGTTAAGAGACATGGCATCTCAAGCTCGATATGTCGATCGAGTCATTTCACCTTGATCGGTCATGGAATCTCCAAAGAACACATTGACTCCCATGTTTGCGATATCAAAAAGTTTGTTCGATCTACCGGACGACGTCAAAGCAACTGTACCGTAGAATCAATGTCGGGTGGGAAAAGAACTCACAAATTCGACAGTCTACTGGATAGCCCGACAGTAAAGCCTCCTACCAGTTGCAGTTGCAGTTGCGAGAATATGAATGATCTCTGGGCCAAGTAGGACGACCTACCTGGGTTCCGGACCACACCTCTCAATCTCATCCAACAAGTATCGGAATGTTTCATCGAATGTCATGGTCTCACGACCGAACTCGCAAACCACTATGCGTCTACTCCATTACTTTGCATTGTCGGAAGTTTCCGACGGCAAGGTGTATCATCGGGTGTATCATCGCGCAGGGGCACATGCCGATTGGGACTTTTTGACTTTACTTTTCCAAAGGGACGGCCAGGATGGGTTGGAAATCTGTCCCGGTCGCGAGGTAGTGACGGAGTTCGATATTGGGGACAAATGGACCAAGGCGAAGGGCCAGGACTGGCGAGTTAGTGTGCAACATTGGCGATTTACTCATGTCCTAGTCGGATGACCCGTTCAAGTCGACTTTTCATCGCGTCAAGGCCCCATGTGAGCCCGGGGACTATTTTGGCGACCGATATAGCATTGCTTATTTCGACCAGCCCTATAAGGATTCTTTGATCCAGGGACCCTCGAACAAGTATCCGACTGTGACTGGGGCTCAGTTTACCGACACCGCTATGAAACGGAACTTTGCTGCTTTGCAGGAGAAATCGAAGACGGTCGCAGCGGCCTAACTTGGGCGGGAACGCGTGGGCATCAAGTTTTCGCCTGGGGTTGGTTAGGAGTGGTTTCCGCACAGGGGTATTTTCGCATAGGGGTTGGCTCTGGGTAAAGGATAAGCGCAGGTGATTTGAGACGAGAGAGTTACGGCCTGAGAAGACAGTAACGCCGTAGTAGAAGTCAATGAACATATTACTCCTATAAGTTTCCGAAGTCCCACCAAGTTGAAAATCCGTCAATGTTTCCGAAAGCGGATTCGGAATCTGGATATCCCACATTGTTCTCCATATCAACAAATTGTGAGGGATCAGTCCATAGCCAGGGGGTATTGGTCATTAAACTGTCGGGCGGCGCAACGAGCTTCTCGCCCAACTCGAGGTCAGGAGAAGCTGGCGTGGAAGATATGTGCGGCATGGTTGGTGGAATGTGGGCAGCTTGACCACCATCCGCAGTGTTAACTGTGACATTTGGAGACATGGCAACAATGACCTCTAGAGTCGAGGCTAGGCTATCCTCCGCCTCTTCTGTTGAGACGGTCGGGGTCAATGATGGATGTAGCAAACCACCCGTGGAGACTTCGTGTGGCTTGGGTTTACAGTTGACTTGAAGAACATCCCACATTAAAGGTATACTGAGATGAATCTTCTCAGGCTCCCAATCATGATCGATGTTTTCCGACCCCGAAGCAATTCGAGTCATCTTGTCCAACGTTTCATCCTATGTGTGTTAGCATTGGTAGCTGCATTTTGGCCTCATGAGACCCACCAAGATTCCACAAGCAGGCGAAAAGGACACAAAGCTCTTCAGGAACCTTCGGCATTTTGTAAAATCAACCTTGGATTTGTACTTTAGTCGGGGATCCGCAGCACAGCAGTAGTACAGATGCACCGTAGCTGCGATGGCGGCAGCGTATCCGAAGAACGGATCAATAAGTCGCATCTTCTTCTCCGATACCATGTCTATCATGCGGACAAGCCAGGTAGCGTGCAGCAAGACCAATTCGGATGACCGTCTCCAAAAAGCGTTTGGGATTGCCAGATTGTCGTTGTATTGTGACGCCACAATGTAGAGGAAGGGATGATTCAGAACAGTCAAAATGCAATGGTAAGTGAACTGTAGCTTCAGCCATGGGCCCCAGTAGTTTCGGTTCGATCTCAACTCCTCTGCCGTTCGCTCGTAAAATTTGACCGAGTCATAACGATGGCACTGGGAAAGCTTGTTCTCAATTTCTGTAAGGTCGGAGAGCACCATGGCGTACATGGAATCGTGTCGCCACGGTTCTTTGAGCCTATTTAGAGCACAATCGGAGACGTATGTTCGTACTCTGCTCCAGACCCAACCAAAATGGGCAGCTAAGCTCCAAATCCCTATATCGGATGATTTCGAGCAACCAAGGTCGTCTATCGGCAGCGGTGGAGGCTTTGGCTCCGTCCCATCTTGCTTTGCGCGGTCGCTACTGGAGGCAATATAGAAGGTGCGCATGACCTCCGATGGGATACAGAGAAACCCATTTTGCTGTCCGTAAGACTGTTCCAGACATTGGAGACTCCAGAATAAACGCTTCTTTCGCTCGGTCATGGGACCTTCGCCGGCATGACTCGATTCGAGATCCAGCGTAGCTGACCGACAAAGATGTAGAGCGAGACCGAGATGGAAGCGACCAAGGTGTATATCCCCATCTACAATGCAATCAACATTTGAAATTTGTTTCCTTTGTTTGACTTGGTGGGGACCATACCTAGAAATGAGGAATAAGAGAGCAGACAGAGACTTTCAATGGTTTCCAGCTCCACTGTGCCGTTGGCCATACGAAGCATGACCAGGCTTCTTGCACTATCCCCATAATGTTGTAAATGGTCACGATCTCTTGAGAATCGTGAGGTCAAGGCTAGCAGGCAACAAACCAACTCCTCTGACAGATAGCCTGGGTCTGAGACGTCTTCACGGTCAAAACACCAAATTGGTTGTCGATGGCAGTATTCAAAGTAAAGATCAATAGCTTTAGCGATCGCAGATGATGACGGCTGAGAGGTTGAATCCTCATATCCAAAACCGATGAAGAATGGGTCATTAACTGTGGTCGGTTCAATGGATGGTGGACGTGTTGTGAGAGGATAGTATGTTTCTGAGGTTCCCTTTCCTGTATCTTGTGGCTTTTCTGACGGAATTGTTTGATTTGATTTGCCACTTAAGATGAGGTTTACCTTCTCTTCAAGGAATGCTAGCCTATCGTCCTGTAGAAAAGTCAATGAATGGCCACTGATAGCCACAAGCCAGCACATACCGACTGCCCTCCCCGAGACCCTCTAGGTATTGTGGTATAAAGGCATGCTTGATTTAGTCGGACACAGCTTGAACAGGACGGTTTCTCGGCCGGACATCGGGTCTTCTTTCTTCTGTATAGAAAAGATTAGTTCCACCCATAGATAGATAAATGTATTTTACCATACCTGCAGTTGAGACAGGCCTCATGGGAACGCAACCTTCCACGAGCGCTCTCTCGTGGCATCATTGTAAGGGAAAAAAGAAAGAAATGAAAGAAAGAAAAAAAAAAAAAAAAAAAGAATATGGGATTTAGCGGGGTATAGGGGGCTAGTTAGTAGTTTAGTAGTTACATACAACGTAGATTAGATAGTTGATGAGATTATGAGATGGATGAGATCGTCAAGATTGTCCCGAGGTCACCGGATTAAAAGAGGGGGAATATTTCAATCTGAGGGGAGATAAATAAGATAAAAAAAAAAAAAAAAAAATGAAGATACCTAGTAACTAGTTAATGCATCAAAACTCCTTAGTCCTGGAGACCTTGGGGTAAATCGGAGAAAGACCGTCTTGGTAGTCTTGCCCCCTCATAGGTCCACCGCGACATAAATCTAGAATCTGATGTGCATGTACTTTTGTATGTGAATATCTGAAAAATGAAATTTATACTAAAAAGGGGTAAATGATCCTGTATGAAGTCCGTTATAAACTACCTAGGTACTTTTCAAGGTTCCATACAAGCCTGGCTAATCATCCAGAAAAGTATAATACTGTCAAGCTAGCTATATAATTGGTCAATTTCGTTTTATAGTTCCCTTTGAAACTTGTAGAAATCCAAGTTGTTCATATGACCTTTGATGTTTTATTTATGTATCTCGTGATCAAAGCCTGGGATGTTATGTATCCATGGTTGCAAGTAATATGTAACATGTCATCTTTATAAATCAAGTCAAATCAAATCAAATCAAATCAAACATCTAACAAGGCTAAAAAGAAATACTATGTAAATCATTAAATCATTAAATCATTAAACCACCATAGTCTCAGGTGCCGTTGCTGCTATGGTGGGAGGTCCACCCCCACATCCTCCTCCACAACAACCTCCCGCAGTCAAAGCTGATGCGTCATTGCTTGTAAGCTTGGAGCAAAACTCCATATCCTCTTTACTCACTGCCTCCTCCTTGGGGAGTCTTTGTTGTGCGGGCCAAATTTGCTCCCCTGCCTCCTCTTCCCGCTTATGGTGCTCTGCGAGTAACCCGCGAACGACAGTCTGGAAGTTGACCGGCCTTTCTTCCGTGACGTTGAGTTGGCCATTAGTAGAGGCCTCTGTGTTAAGATTCTTTTGTGTTTCGACACAAAGATCTTTATTTTCAGACATCATGCTCTTGTATATTTGGTTGATGGTTTCAAACTCGTCATCGCTAGAATTCTTATTGCGGTAGACTTCATAGCGCATCGAGCATGTGGTGGGGCTCGTAGGCACGAGTCGCTGCATAAAGAAAAATTGCGGCCTGCGTACCCAATTAGCGTGAATCGGATTACATTGGAAGATAATTTCACTTACGAGACGGTCATCGCAGCATTGGGGAAATAGTAAGTGCTGGAAGTCTTCAGA
The DNA here is from genome assembly GCF_028828655.1 of Penicillium verrucosum. Taxonomy (NCBI): domain Eukaryota; kingdom Fungi; phylum Ascomycota; class Eurotiomycetes; order Eurotiales; family Aspergillaceae; genus Penicillium; species Penicillium verrucosum. The sequence goes on along the minus strand of NW_026643214.1, from coordinate 76,822 downwards.
CCATTTGCAACCTCCTCGGGTGTGGATTTGCCGTCTTTGGTATCCACGACGTATGAGCCCAGGTTGGAAGTCGAAGGAGTGTAGGATTCGTTGTAGTTGTCTGCCAGGATCTTCCAGTTGTAATCTCCACTTATCTCCCAGGCGTGGTCGAAGGTATAGTCCTCGAAATTAAACTCTTTGAAACGTGGCTGTAAGTCGATTCCTTGAAAGGCATCTTCCCACGAAATCTCGGGGTTCTCGCCGGCATCTAAATTAAGCCAGACAAACCCGTTGACATCAATATGAACGTGGATCGGAAGAAGACCGTTCTTGCTCTTGTCGAACCCTTCCAGCTCTTGATACCCGGGCGCTTTAGCAAGTTTGCCATTAAGGCCGTAGGACCATCCGTGATATTGACAAGAGAAAATCCGTGAAGTACCGCCCTCTTCGGTAACCACGGGGAATGCACGGTGTCGACAGACGTTGTGGAAAGCATTGACATTGCCCTCGCGATCCTTCACCAAGATAAAAGCGTACCCAGCGATCTCGTATCGGAGCCAGTCGCCTGTTTTGGGGAAACGCAACGTGTGTGTAGTCAGAAGCCATTTACGGCTGAATATGGCGCGTCGCTCAAGTTCATGTATATCTTTCGAAGAATACCACGAAGCAGGGAGAGGGTGGAGTGGGGGATTCTCGCCGGCGGGGGTGGGACGTCCCTCTGTTTCCCCAAGCTCGAAGTAATTCTTAAGCGTCGACATTGTGAAGGTCAAAGGACAAGGTCAAGTAGAAAGACGAATCAATGTTTATTATCTTGAAACTCTGTTAATTCTACCATCTAGGCCGGAACGTGAGGTCCTTAATATAGGTATAGAGGATCTAGATACCAGTAACAGCTACCAGGATCATGAGTCCATACTTTCCCCATGAGGATATGCCATCTACAGCTTTGGACCGATCACAGGATCGGAGCGGAGGGTAAGCCGTGCATGGCCCGACCTGTTTTTAACATCCGATAGACCGTGCTAGACCATGATAGACCATGAAGATCAGAGGGGAATCGGTGGACGGGTTTAATTACCGCGCTAGGTGAACGCCACTCGGGTGGTCGGGTCTTTCCTACCGGGGGGCTTTGTGAAATCAAGAAAAGAAAGTATATGTTCGGAGAATATGAAGATAAATGGATACTATGTACCCTGTAGTGTATGAGTGTTACGAGGCTGAATGATAATACGATGTTCACTGTCTTGACTCTTGACTCTCCAAAACATTTGATTATCAAACTTCCCCGCATAAGATCTCAGCCGATCACATGACCGGCTCATATGCTTTTTTTTTTTTTTCTTTGTAGATGCAACCTGAAAAGGGTTTTTTTTAGAATTAGAATTCTGAATATGAATATGGCACTGTAGGAACTAAGGATTGAATAACAGAATTGAAAATTGAAAGATGTACAAGATGTACATTGTAGAGTTGAAGTGAAAGAGCCGGATTTTCACTCGGCTGGTAGAACCCCCCGCACAGGACAACACTTGCACTTGGCCAACATCATCCAACTAACTGCCTTGGCCTTGATCGGCGACAAAACAGATAAGACTTTGTTTTTTTTTTTTTTTTTTTTTTTTTTTTAATGTGTTTTAATGTTTTTTAAATGCAAATTGGCCTATGATGAGCTCAATGGGCGATAACCACACTATACACAAAGTTTCTTTAAAACGAACCCGGCAAGCTTGTGGTCCTTGTCGGTAGGTGCCAAGCCCCGATAAAGAAAAGAAATTGTACGGAGTGTATGTACCGAGATTGTCTAATATGTGATTTAAATAGTCGGAAGAAGGCACGATGTCCAGGCGAAAAACCGACATGCTCGCTGTGTCACAGGCTAGGGCAACGCTGCTCATACGGACCGCAAGCATCGCGTGTAAGGAGCCAGCCGATTTCGGCTCATGTGCAGAGCCAGGAGTCACAAAACAGCAGCAATGAGGTATCCATGCTTTCTATCCTAGTTGGACCGTTGGAATGAAGTGTGAAATTTGGAACTAAGCTGAATTTATCAGACTCCAGGGGATATCTCGAGTTCTGGGAGGCTGCAGCGCATCGAAGAAAGACTGGATATGATGGCAATTTTACTTCAGTATGCAATAGCCTTCACAGTTATGCCCCAGAAGTTCGCTAACCAAAACCCCTTTCAAATCCTACAGAGAAGGGTTACCACGGTCTAATTCATTACGAGAAGTATCAAGTGATAACCACCTCAATGATGGTCGCGAGCTGCAAGAGGCTTCTTATGACGACTTCGAAATAATGGATTGCCCAGGGAATCCTTCGCTGGACTCCCAAGAGTATATTTGACCTTTTCCTTCATTGACAATCACAAATATGCTAATGAAAACGAAACAGAAGCGGTCTTCCAGTTGCATTTATCGAGCAGGAAGTACAGACTTACCTTACCTACTTTCATGACCAGCCATATTGTCCTTTATCAAAAAGGTGGTTGTTGAGACATACCAGCTCATTGCCACCAGAGGTCGCATTCCCATTAGTGGCCCTCACTTCCCGTCTTCCTCGACGATCTCGTGGTCCTTTACACGAGAATACACCCGATGCGAAAAGATTCGCGGAGAAAGCTTGGCACCTTTTGTCAAATCAATACAAAGACGGCAGTATGGGTCTTTCATTTCTCCAGGGCACATTCCTCATGGCTCAGCTAGATTTTGCCGACGGAAAAGCGCATCGAGGGTACGCGTCTGTTTCTCTTGGATTACGTGCGATCCAATCCGCGGGGTTGAACAAAGAAAATGACTCGTATTTCTCGGATGACCCGGAGATCGAAACGAGAAAGCGCATTACTTGGGCCTTCTTTATGCTCGATCGCACTTATAGTGCTTCCCGAAATTATTCCCTGTCCCTGTCAGACAAGCAGTTCACACTTCCATTTCCTGTCTGCGAGACGGATGCACTTGCTGGTGATAATGGGTCATTAGCCCATGGGTCTTTGCATGATGGTCCTGGAAAGCAAGGGCAGAAAGTTGATCATGGCATTCTCGTATGTCTTTTAAGGCTGTATTCTTTATGGGGTAAAGCTACGGAGTATGTCTTTGAGCCCTTTGCCGACAGCTCCCTACCTCCCTGGCAAACTGGATCAGCTCTTGCAATCCTCGAGTCAGAATGGTTACAATTCGAAACCCATTTTGCAGATGCCCATCGATATATAAACGTGGATTTCAAAAGCCGCGCCCGAGAAACCCCACAGCCACGTACATACCTCTCGACCTGGGTGTGTGTCCAATTCCTTTTTCATTCCATCCAGGGCCTGCTGCACCATCCATTTGTGATCATGACCAAGCTTCGCAACTTTAACGGAAATCTGTCGGCAACATTTCTGCAAAAGTCGTTTGAGACATCACTCCTCCACTCCCGATGGATAGTTCGATTCATAAAAGAAATGTCAGAGGTCAACTTTGAGACCTGCGATCCGTTTCTGGGATATTTGGCTGCGATAGCAGCCACAATTCAGCTCGAGCACACTGGAAGCAAAAATCCGCAAATTGCTCTTCTGCTCAACAAAGAATTTCGAATTCTTGTTGACTTTATGACGGAGCTGTCTGTGTATTGGGAAAATATGAGCATTCTGGTAAGTGTGCCTAGCAAAATATGGAATTAAAGTACTGATGATGTTGTCTGTCAAGGTGAACAAAGTGAATGAACTTGCCGCTCGTCATCAGAATTATGGCTCACTCTATTATAATCAAGAGGGTTTCTCGGGTGCTTTATCCAAAATGCCAACCCCTTCGAATATGCCTAGAATGTCTGCAGAAGATGAGTGTCTCATGTGGGAGATTCTCGATTTTGGCTACTCATCAGGAGGAGATGTCGCAATAAGCTTCGGTAATTTGGCTATCCCCCAAGGCAGCCAAATCCAAGCAAATGAAGGACATCCCGCACAAAGCAGAACGTCAAGGCCACAACGGGTAGGTCAGCAAAACAAGAATGATCAGAGAAGGCGCTTGACCCCAACTCTTCCAAATCTTGACGAAATATCTGAATCCATCCACGAAGGTCCTTTGCCTGAGTGGCCATTTCAAACGCGAGGTGGTGGTGATATGATGGGGGCAGCAATGCCGGACATTCCAGATTGGATGATCTTGGGAGATTATATGGCAGAGCATTTGTGAGGTAATTAAGAGTAGGAGGTATGAGGGTTTCATAAGGTATTAACGTGGCCTGGTTAAAAGTACACGGTGACTCCAAAGTGTCCATGTCTATAGCAGGATTGGATTCTGCGGCAGTGCTCTACAACAAACAGAAGTCCGGAAGACTTTGAATGCGACGGGATGTGTTCTCACAGATCGGAGTCCTCCCTCATGGGCTGAATCTCACAAGCTGGTGCCATATTGTCTGTTCCGCCGTATGGTTGTACCCGAATTAGTCGCACGAGGCGACCGTTCCTTTGCAACGCTGGGGGTTATTTTATCATCAACTACTGCCATTGTTGCAGAGGTTCAAGCTCTTTGGGTGGGAGAATTTTTGACGGGAGGGCTCGACTTCCCCATGCACACTAATTCCACCCCAAACCAGGCTATCTCGCTTGGAAATATTTCGCTGGAGACCATGGAGAATGTTATCTCTGAGGACGTGGTCCTGGGCTCATTGACGGGAAAGGGCCTTGAAGTTAAGGCTATCCAGGTATGTTTGTTGCGCGAAACCATGAGGATGGTAATCTAACTATTGAATTAGTACAATGATATGCTCCTGCGCGATTTGGGACTGAATCCCCACCGACTCGGGGGTGGACCCTCCGCCGAGCTGACTGGGATGCACAGGCCTTCGGTGTATGCTGGAATTGTGGACGAGTGGAAGAGGAGTCGAGGTCTCACAAAGAAACCGTAGTTGCGCCGAGTGTTAACTATCCAGCCTGTTTATTAATTTCCTGTTGCAATTTGACTTGGTTAATATCGAACGTTAACTTTGACTGCGCCTGTGTAGGACAGTTGTAGAAACAAGATGACAAAGCAGGTCAAATGATAAGTCAGGTGACGGTGCTTACGCCTTCCTAATTTGGATGTACCTTCCCGATTGGCACCTTCCCGATTGGAAACCCAAGAGCTCTCCTCTCTCAATGTCCTCCCACAGCCCCTGGAGTCTTCGACTATACTGCGATGAACCGACAAAAGCAAACTCGACTGACCCGATGTCGCACTGGCTGCATGCGATGTCGGGTTCGTCGGCGTAAATGTATGTTTTTCTGGATTTGTGCAAGGTTCAAGGCTAATGGGAATTCAGGCGATGAAGGTAAACCACGATGTCGGAACTGCATTGACCGGAACTTTCAATGCCAGTACGGTCCGCAATTGACGTTTTTGGCGAAGAATGCACATACTGTTCAAGCGTTGGAGGTCCAAACACAATCTGCCAGTTATGATGCGATTCAAGTAGGTTTTCCGGTGACGATTGCATGGCAGAGACCTGATCCATATATATATATATTTATATATAGTTCGTCACTGAAGAGGCCCCCAAAGACTGCGATCAAACTGAAGATCATATGTTGGACGAAACATCGTCTCACATTGATGCGACTCCACAACAACAGCAAGCTGACCATAGCACACCTACCCATGCCAGACACGAAGACGCGCCATTCTGGCCGGAACTTACCCCCATACTGCGGATAATGAGAATTATAGAATCCTCAATGACAAGGATGAATCGGCGGTTGCGGGGTTATTGGCTCTTGGGATGAATGAACCCGATCTGGGGCTATCACCAACGAGAGTCGTCTTAAAGACTCCAATGATTTCATCAAATCCGTTGTATCAATCGCCCTTGACTTTGCAAAGTATCCAACCACCACCAGGATCAACTCTGGAGACACTCTCATCTACCGAAATACAAGGCCTGCTACGGCATTATCGTTATAAGCTGGCCTGCTGGGTGAGGTTTTCGAATTTACCGAGCACTGCACAGTGCTGACTGCAGTAGTTGGACATATGTGATCTTGGTCAAACATTTGGAATCCAAGGTCTTCAGGTTGCGCTGGGCTCATCGCCTATCTGGAACTCCATTCTTAACCTATCCGAAACTTCTTACCATCAGCTTCATCCACAAAAGTCACCCGGGGAGAAGCGAAATACATGCACTCGGCAGTCTGACTCAAATATGCAGACCGACATCACATACGTCGCACTGCTAAGCGTTATAGATCAAGTGAAATATTGTATCTCGAATATTTCCGCTACGTGGAACACCGAAAGAGAGTGCGATCATGATCTCATGAGGGCCCTAATCTCCCATGCCGTGGGCAGAGACATTAATTCCGCGATTTATTGGCTCTTTATCAGGCTTTGTATGAGGTCCAAAATAAAATATCTCGTTTTGGTCACTATTAACTTATTTGTTCATGCACCACAGATCTTGCGACAGCATTGGCGACCGATAGCGACATGCGCGTGCCGCTTCCCCCATCGTTCCCATACTTCACAGAAGTAGATATTGTGGCTGATCCATTTGAGATGGTCTTTTTCTACGCATACCGCCCTCTATGGCTCTGTGCGAGAGCGATCCAATTTGTACACAACGAAGAGGGTTCTTCTCATCTACCCCTCCTCCATATATGGACTCAATTGGTGGAGGAGCTGCAACAATGGTATCGTGAGCGACCACGGGAATTCCAACCCATGCTGGAATTAGAGATGGATGATCAGTTAGCTGGACCAGAAAGAAGTTTCCCGGTTGTTCTATTTGCCAATGGAGCAGGCTTGTTTGGCAACCAGCTGTACCATACGGCTATGTTGATCTTACTACACAATCGGCCTCGCACTGCACGCATCGCCGACTTCCATTCGGTTGCCATGTCGCCGCTGTGGCATGCGCAACGGATATGCAGTATTGCTCTCCACAATGATAGTCGGGAATGCTGGGATCCATGTCTCCTAGCATCCTTCCTGCTGGCAGCTCGCCGGATGACACATGAATCGCAACAACACGAAGTTGTACGTGGATTCGACCGCATACGTACGGTGACCGGGTGGGATGCAAACAACAGCTTACAGAACCTGCGAGCCGAGTGGTGTCTTCTTGATGAGACATGGTAAATGATATCCTTGGTGCGATTATTCGAGTTGATACCGATACTCACCCTGTTACGGGAAACCGCTGTCCACCAATAGTCCGGTGTGAGCGCGAGGACTGATATCCCCAAGCGAGTTCCAAGTCACGGATGCGCCAGCATGCGCCCCATCCAGTCTCGGCTTCAATATGCCGAATCAGATCGATTATAATGGCGTGTTCAGATACATGGCTGAACAGCCGCCCCGCAATCCATAGCGGCTGGATGGCGTTGTTCAAACATCCGTGATGCGGATTAGCGAGCGAAATTCCACAAATGCGCCTGGCATGCCACAACGCAGACATTGCAGGTGTTGGCTGCAGCTTGATAGATTTGGGCATCAAGTTTAGCAGCAAAATGCATGCCGTGTGGTATAGCTGGTTCGAAGATATAGCGGCCCATTGCAGAAAAAGGATATGGGGGAATGGTTTGGTCGTTGTTGTGTGGATTGGTAACAACTCCGGCGGTCGGTTGTCAAGCCAGTGCTGCAAATCGTTCCAGACTCGCAGCCAGCGGTGATTGAAGGCCTCCCCAGTGCAGCCATTCTGAACGGCCAGCTCCAGAAACTGAGTACGATCAGCGACCAGTTCGCACGACTTTGCACATAGGTATACGGCGTAGTTGGCGTGCATGTCCGGGGACCGCGCTCCTTCGAAGAGCTGTGGAGCATCATCCTCGTGACATCCCGACGCGAGCCATTTGTTAGGTCGGAGAAGAGTGCTCCGTGTCCCATCAGAGATCAAAGCACCACATAGGTCTAGTTAATCTGAATCAATAATACTCCCTTGTAATTTGACCATGAATGTGGACTCGTACCCATGCGTGCGTAGCACCAAAACACTGCTTGTAGAAGGCCACTGCTGAACCCATTCATTTTGAAGGCATCAAAAAGCGCCGCACACCCCTCCAAATGACGGTGCCAATCCTGCGCGCGTGCAGACATCATCTCGAGACAGCAGAGTAATACGCAGGCGGCGACAACTTTAGGATCGTGCATTTGTAATAGTGGGCTCAGCAGACGAATCGCTTCCTGGTAAAGCTCCAGGCTGTCAAATGAGTCTTGAATTCCTTCCTTCCTTTCCATTTGTCGGGCGGATATCGCGAGGATCGCATTCAGTAGGGCGGGGAATGATCGGGCCAGTGCGGGAATCTGTACTCGAAATGTACATTGCGAATCGAACATATCGAGCTGCGGTCGGGGATTAGCGATTGTTGAGAACACCACAGGCAATGTCACTTACCCATGGCGCCACCTGTCCAACATAGTTTTTCAAGTACTCAATGCGACGAATATTGGATAGCACTGGACGCGCTGATGTTTGCTCCCGGTCGCGCAACTGTGTAGCATCTTGTTCCTGGGTATCTGGACTCGGAGCTCGGGTCGGAGCTGCAGACTGCGCGATATTGAAAAGCATACACCGTAGCTCCTCCTGTGACGCTAAGAAGCCTGGATCATGGGAGAATTCATCGCCCCAGCTAGTAGCGCCCAATGGAGAAGCAAATGCAGCATCGTTGGAATTGGATGGAGTCGCGTCGGGTTGGGAGAAGTCGTTCATGTCGTAATGCGAGACATGCGGAGGAACTAAATTGAAATATCAAATCATCAAGTCATCAGGTCATCAAGTCATCAAGTCATCAACTCCAGATTATGAGGACAAGAGTAATTGAGGAAATATAAAGGAAGAAAGTCCTGGAGTTGAAGCTGAAGTGGGGAGAGAGACTGGGGTAGTCGGGGAGGAGACAGGAGACATCGGCCACTTACTTCCACTTGGATCCTCCCTCGGACACTTCAGGTGTCTTCAAATGTCTTTTTTTTCTTTGACAAGGATTTCTTTATTCAACTCATCTTATTTGCAACATTAGTTCTAATTTCTCTGAATAACTATCTATACAATTCACAATCCCCCAAGATTCACTCGATCCCAACCTAAGATGTACCTGGGCATGGGCACCCCCATACAGCTTAAATCAACAGTCAAATTCTCCGGGGTTGATCCTCGTTATGGAGTACTGCGTACTTCATCTACTCCATACAGGGTAAATCTCTTCAAAGAAAGGGATGTGAGCTTACAACGCAGTTGGCCATAACCCCTGGCACTTGCAGGAGAAACAGATGCAAGGGGTAGAATTGGAAGGGAAAAGACAGATGGCATCTCCTTGCAGGAAAGAGTCATCAACCTTCTGTGTTAGCCTTCCAGTCACTGCTAAGTATCTTATACCCTCGCATCTAGTATTGTTGGATCTCTGCTTGTCATCTACGTCATGTACGGTCTCAAACAGCTCTCCCTTCTAAGCTTGATGCTTCTCTCAGTATCGGCAGTGAAGAACCCCAAAAGAACCATTGTACGCCTGTTCTTTCTTACGTCTACGCTCGATTGCTAACAAGACCATGCAGGTGGGCATTGAGACAGCCGACAAGAGCCGTGGTATTGATGTGCCATTGAATGATTGCCATGAGATCGAGGAAGAGTGAGATCTCTTTCTCCAGCTACCATGCTTCGGTTGATACTAACGAGTAACAGGGAAGTTCTTACTGTGTCTTTGAAAAAGCCATGTCGTCTCTTCACGTAAGTCCGGAGACAATCAAGCAAGCCGGCTCTCACTAACCGTACTATAGCGGCCCTGACTGCACTGGGCACAACACATTCTTGAGCCCTGGCGAACACTCTTCCAAGGACCCAATTCCTGTCATCGAGTCGATCTTTTGTCAGTCATCATTTTGAGGGAATACAATGGTAAAGATGCGGGTTCGGACTTGGTGTCGGCATTGTGTTTGGCTTGAATTGGTATATAGTATCAAATCCAGCCTTGTATTGTTGAACAATATTTGTTTCGGTTTGCCATTCTCCTCCCTTAGACGGCACTAAACACGATTGTCGCAATGGAGTACCTAGTCCAGCTGCGATAAAGCAACTTTCACATTTATAACGAAGCTTCCTGCTCATCCACCACCAACACCTTGATACTACCATTCCGAGTGTCAGCGCAAAGCTGGATCGCGTCACGAGCCTTTTCAAGAGGGAAGACATGCGAAACAAGCTTCTTCAGATCCAAGATCCCACCACTCATGCAGGCAATTGCTGGTGGCCAGGTGTCACGATAGCGGTTGATGAACCGGAGATCAATCTAGGAGAATCAGCAAGGAATATTCACACTACCAGGACACCAGTACAACCAACCTCGGCGAGAGAAAGATGCATAAACGGTAGGTTGTTCATAATCGCTTTTCCTACCCCAATGACCATGACGGTGCCTCCCCGCCGTACAGTGTACGTCGCAGTGCACACACTGCTTTCCACCCCAGTACACTCGAGTATGGTTTCTGGGGCAACATATTCGCCTCGCCCAAAGAGAGCACGAATGGCCTCTGCATTCCCCTTTGAGTCCTTGGCACGGTCTACCTCATAGGTGATGCATGCAGGGACAAAATCTTTCGCAAAGGCCAGTCGAGAGGGCTCCAGATCTGTCACCACGATAGGATGTGCCCCCGAGGCACGGGCTGCAGCTAAGGCTATCAAACCAATGGGACCTGCACCGCATACCACCACACCACGGCCCAACGAAAGACTAGCCGACTTGATCCCGTGCATCACCACCGACAGTGGCTCCAGAAGTGCGCCTTCCGCAAAAGTGACGTTGTCCGGTAGCTTGTGGAGCCACTTCGCAGGGTGGTTTTTGTAACGCTGAATGGTACCTTCGTAAGGGTAAACGCCGGCAAACTGGACATCCTCGCACAGGTTATAACGTCCATCATCACAGAGGAAACAGTGTTCACAGGGAACACCGGGTTCGATAGCGACTCGGTCACCTATCAAATTATCAGCTCGAAAAATCTTCAAACAGAAATACAACCTGTCTACCTGGCTTCAAATTGTTGACCCCCTCGCCACATTGCAGAACGATCCCCGAGGCTTCATGGCCAATGATGCAGTCACCTTCGAACACCAACGACCCAATGCGCCCGGTCTTCCAGAAGTGAAGATCTGACCCACAAATTCCAGTTGCTTTGATATGAACCAATGCCTCGCCTGGTTTGGGGGCATGAACAGGGGCGTCGACCGATTTTAGCTGGTGGTCTGCGGTAACCTGCAATGATGGATTGGGATGGGAGACTTTGATGGGAACGCGATCGCCCACTAATGTTCTCATGACCTGCTGATCGTTTAGCTGATCTAGAAGTACCGGAGTCATTATGTGTTTTCTGTGTAACTCATAAAAGTGGGTGATTTCTATTCTTTAAAGACGACGCATGATCCCAAAGAGTACTTGATCTAGTAAGTTGTGGCTCGAGATACCTGTTTTGGTGTTGGATGCAGCTGCCAGCTTACCGTTGGGGGAGGGAGCGGTGGGGTCCTGGGGGATTTCCCGATCAGGAAATATTAAGCATCACCACTCGCAATATTTCAACATGCTTTCCCACCAGTTTTGAGCATTTGGACTATTGTTCAGCTCTGTACGATTTTTACCATGACTGTCGAAGTTCAATGCACCGGTGTCAATGATGCCTATAGCTCTGCAATGCCTATTGTCCACAAGCTGTCAAAGGACCATGACTTAGTGTTGAAAACCTTTCGGCTGTTGATTGCAGACCTCTGCCAGCAATTTAATGGCGGACATCCTGGGTACTATCACCGTGACATTATCTTAGTTGGGTAAAAGCTGATTTGTGTGATGGTGTGCTAGTGGTGCTATTGGTATGGCTGCTATCGGTGTCGCGTTATGGAGATATGTTATGCATTACGCACCCCATACTCCGGGATTCTTCAACCGGGACCGTTTCGTCTTGTCGAATGGTTAGTTCTGCAAATATCCTTCTGGTCTGATATGACTCTAGGAATGATGTATACTAAAAGAACGTCTAGGCCACACCTGTCTCTTGCAATACTCTTTCCTGCATCTTACAGGCTACAAGGCCATGACTTTTGAACAGCTCAAATCATACCATTCAGACCGCACAGATGCCCTATGCCCGGGGCATCCGGAGATTGAACATGAAGGAATTGAGGTAACAACTGGACCATTGGGTCAGGGTATTGCGAACGCTGTAGGCCTGGCGATGGCGACGAAGAATCTGGCTGCTACCTACAACCGCCCAGGTTTCGATGTGGTAAGCAACCACACTTGGTGCATGATTGGCGATGCTTGCTTGCAGGAGGGTGTTGGTCTCGAGGCAATCTCGCTGGCCGGACATTTTCGTCTAAACAACCTCACCGTCATCTACGATAACAACCAGATTACCTGTGATGGATCCGTTGACCTCACAAATACCGAGGATGTGAACACAAAGATGCGTGCTTGTGGCTGGGATGTGATTGAGGTGGCAGATGGCTGCTTCGATATCGAGGCCATTGTTCATGCATTGGAGCAAGCTCGCTCATCGAAGCAAAAGCCTACCTTCATTAATATCAAGACAGTCATCGGTCTAGACAGCAGCGTTGCTGGAACCGCAGTGGCTCACGGTGCTGCTTTTGGTGCCGGGAGTATCCGTGATATGAAGGTTTCCTATGGCTTCAACCCGGAGAAGCACTTTGTTATTAGCGAATCTGTGCGCCAGTTTTTCCAAGATATTCCTGAGCGTGGAGAGAAGTGGGTCCAAGAATGGGATCAGCTAGTAAAAAGCTATGCTGTCCAGCATCCTTGTTTAGCGGCTGAGTTCAGGGCTCGCGTGCATGGCGAGCTTCCGGCTAACTGGCAAGAGTATATCCCAACGAGCTTCCCTGATGGACTCACTGCGACCCGGACCGCGTCTGGTTTGGTATTCAACCCGATTGCCAAAGAGGTCAACTCTTTCATGGTCGGTAGCGCGGATCTCTCGTCATCCGTAAGAATGATCTGGCCTGGCAAAGTCGACTTCCAGCACGTGAGTGAAAACAACGGATATCAGCATAAACCGGGTCGATTGCTAACTGTACCATTAGCCCGAACTCCGCACAGCCTGCGGCATCAATGGTTCTTATTCTGGCCGTTTTATTCATTATGGTGTCCGTGAGCACGCGATGGCTGCTATCTCCAACGGGCTGGCATCATACTCCCCGAATACCATCATTCCGATCACATCGACGTTCTTCATGTTTTATATGTATGCTGCACCCGCGGTCCGCATGGGTGCGTTGCAGCACCTTCAAATAATCCACGTCGCCACCCACGACTCGATTGGTACGGGCGAGGATGGACCGACCCACCAGCCTATTGAGTTGGCCAACCTATATCGCGCGATGCCAAACCTTTTATACATCCGTCCTGGCGATAGCGAGGAGACGGCTGGTGCGTGGATCGCTGCTATTGGCGCCAAGCGAACCCCAAGTATCATTTCTACCTCTCGTCAAACCTTACCCCAGCTGCCTCAGACGCGTCGTGATGGTGTAGCTCTCGGCGCATACGTCCTATCCGAATCTGAATCGGCTACTGTCACTTTGATCGGGGTTGGGGCTGAACTTTCTTTCGCAGTGGAGGTTGCTGAGCAACTAAAGGTGCAGCAAGGCATTACGGCGCGCATTGTTAGCTTCCCTTGCCAGCGCCTTTTTGAGAAACAGTCGGTTGATTACAAACGTAAGACACTTCAGCGACACCGGGGTATACCAGCTGTGGTGATTGAACCCTATGCACCAAACGGGTGGGAACGTTACGCAGATGCGGGCATCTGCATGACACGCTTTGGTCATAGTCTGCCAGGCAAGGCGGCTTACAAGTTTTTTGGGTATGAGATTTCTACATTGACAACAAAGGTCGTCAGATACTTGGAACGGCTCCGGGAAGATGAGCTGCTCCACGGCGAGTTTGTCGACCTGTGAACATGATATGTGATGTTTTGGATCATCTTTCATGGCAATACGGTCTTGGTATGGGGTTCATGAACCTTTATAATTAGTTCAGAGTTGCCATAAATTCTCGGATATTTCTTGTTCTACTTTCAATCCAATTGTATACGTATTCTGTATGTAGAGCAAACTAACTAGTTAACTAGTTAACTAACTAACTAGATAAGTCTAACCAAGGTTGGGGACTAACACTCTTCTGTGCTAATACTGAACTTTTTCTTTTTCTTTCTAATTCCTGCCGTTCCAAGTTCTGTTGATCTATTGGCCTTTAGTTCCATCCATCCGTGAGATCTACCCGGTGACCCCGGCCCAACTACCCTGCGACCGTCTGAAATTCATAGTTAGCTATTCACTTCCTGCTGACTTTACCCCTCAGCTTAGCTCAAGTCAAATCGGGTGAAATGATCTCGAGAAGCTGCAGAGAGGTGACCTTCTTTGTGGGGAACAATGGAACATCTGCGCAGCCCGACTACTCATGTAACACGCTAGGAGTAACTATTCAAAAACAAAGTATCACAGTCAGAAGATAGACTGATCAGCAAACCAATAATCGAATAATACATAATTATTCCAGACAAAATCATGAAACCCAGACCGTAGAATGCGGTGACGAGAAACTCTTTTGGGAATTTCAAATAACCTTCAAGGTGAAGACAAGTTAGACTAATCTAATACACCCGATGTGTATTATGAAGATCTCAATCATCTGAATCATTGTAGAACATCAGGATGATAATGATATGCGGGAACGGCGGGATATACTTGGTTATCATATTGCCGACTATCATTCTAATACTCCATAGTGTTACTATATTATTATACCTATTGTAAAGGTAAAATTATATCAGATGTCCTCAAAATCAAAAGACTAGAACCATCTGACCCTCTTTTTATTTCATTTCTTTCCCCTTGACTCAAAATGTGCCTGACCAATAACAGTGAGCTCGTGGCCCATGCCCTGACGCGGGGGATCCAGCGCGGGTTCGATCGACAAGAAAAACAGCGCGTGGGTTGACCTTGCAGAATTGGAATATGCGGCCACATGCGATGAAAGACGTTTCTAACAGGATGTTGAAAGAAGAAAAAAAACATAAAAATTAGAATAAAAAAATGAATTAAAAAAAATGAAATGAAAGACTTATAAACTCGTCAACTCGTCAAGTCAAGAGCTTCTTTTTTTTTTTTTCATATTCATCTCAAAAAACATGGCGCGCTCTCTACTTCTTCTTGCCCTAAGTCTGGGTGCCACTGCAATGCCTGCTTCGTCCGGTATGAGCAACATCAAAAATATTGTGGTCTTGGTGCAGGAAAATTTGTCTTTTGACCACTTCGCTGGTGGTCTTGACTATGATTCCAGCATTGATGGCCCACAGAATCCTCAATATTGTAATCCGGCCAATGTTTCCTCCCCGTCCGAGCAAGTTTGTGCCAACCCTAATGCGAAGAATATCGCATCGGACGACCCCAATCACAGCATTG
Organism: Penicillium verrucosum; assembly: GCF_028828655.1. Classification (NCBI taxonomy): domain Eukaryota; kingdom Fungi; phylum Ascomycota; class Eurotiomycetes; order Eurotiales; family Aspergillaceae; genus Penicillium; species Penicillium verrucosum. The sequence continues at coordinate 61,444 of NW_026643214.1, read as the reverse complement.
CGGGTGGTAACATGCAGGTTTTTGGCACCTACCACCCCCTTGTAGGAGCCGAGTCCTCCATGGATGGTTTCATCAGTGAGCAACGTGCCTCTTACCCAAAGGATGACCTAAACCGGGCAGCCGAGGCGATCAATTACTTCAGCCCAGACCATATCCCCGTCTTCAATACTATGGCTCAGAATTTTGTCTTGTTTGATCGCTGGTTTGCTGCTGTCCCGGGTCCTACCAACCCCAACCGTGCCTACTTGACCTCTGGCACTTCCCATGGCCATGGCCACAATGACGACGACTTTCTCAACTCGGCACTGCCACAAAAATCCATTTTTGAGCAGCTATCAGAAAAGGAAATCACTTGGAAGAATTATGAGAATTCGACACAGTCCAAACCCTCATTTTTGCCCGATGCCATGTTCTATGATTGGACCGCGAAGAATGGCAAGGACAATGTCCTTCCCATTTCCCAGTTTTATAGTGATGCTAAAGCTGGAGCGCTGCCACAATTTACTTGGATCAACCCCGAGTGCTGCTCCTATATGTCAATGCATCCCCCTCCCCAATCAATATGGGCGAGAACTTCGTCAAGAGCATCTACGAGGCCGTCCGCAATTCGCCGCAGTGGAATGAGACCCTCTTTATTCTGACCTGGGATGAGCATGGTGGTTTTGCTGATCATGTTTCACCTCCCGCTGACGTTCCCGCTGGCGACAGTCTGACCTATACGGAGACTGCTCGGGATGGTGAACAATACACTTTCCACTTTGATCGCCTCGGAATTCGGGTTCCTACTCTCTTGATCTCCCCGTGGGTTTCCAAGGGCCTGGTCCAACATAAGCCTAGTGAGGGGAACGAGTTCACGCATACTTCTATCCTCAAATTTGTCTCTGAGCTTTGGGGATTAGATAGTCTATCCCCGCGCGTGGACTGGTCGCCTTCCTTTGGGAACCTGATCACAAACAAGTTCAGAAGCGATACTCCCGAGAAGTTGCCAGATGCAGCAGACTTTTAGGTATCAACTCTCTTATGTCAACGGTCGCAGTCTGGTACTCCTAGCTCACTTTGATTAATTTCAATGATAATGATGATGATAATGAAAATATAATACACACAATAATCCATTGCTGAAATGAAGCATTTCCCCCTTTGAGCTAGCCACAACTTATGAAGACAGAAGTTTGGAAACCCATTAAGATACACATACTACCTTGCCTAGTTAGGTAGTTATATATACTGTATACTGCACCAGGCTTAGGATGCACTTCCGGGGCCACCCGTACTCACCCGGAATCACCCGATTACATAACCCAACATCAGACCCCCACACCTAAGGCAGGTGGATAACCTCCTTCTCAAATCCTCCAGAAAAGTTTAGTCTTGTCAGTAATGGACATGGCAAGGCAGCTTATACAAAGACCTTATGTGTCTGGGACACAGATATTTGAACCCGAATCCAGAAAAGATTCAACGCGCGACTGTAAACTGCAGGTTATGATAATGACCCGGTTTGAGAAGAATTGATAGGCATAAATGTCTTCGACTATCATATGAGTGAAATCGCTAAGACATAATGCTTGGGGATTACGCTGTCTGGCTCGATGGATAAACTTGTGTTAGCTTCGTTGGCTGGAATGTTACTCAACGTCTCACAGTTTGAAGAGGTGTGACATTTCATATTGTCTATTGTCACGTTCGCTAACTAACAATTTCATATTAGAGACATGAGATCCTAACGTTTGTTTCATTCGATATTATCGAATAGACGTAACGCATGCAACAATCTTGAATTGCGTCGGTACATGACATTGTTCAGAGGTGGGAGGATCTACAGTTGGATCTACCAAGCCACGAAGCTTCATCCATCAAGGGAAAGGTGACTCTCTTTCGGTTCTTATCTCTGCCAATGACAGCCTTTTGGATACCTGATATCAACATGGAATTCTCCGAGCCCACCAGCCCTGTTATGCAGTGATCCTGATCAACATTCCATTTCCCAGTTGATCGGCTGAGCGGGGCGGTTCGTGCACCCATATAGTGAGCCAAGCAGAGGAGACCGTTGTCATTTCCCTCGAATTATTTTTGAAGCATGTCCCGCATCCGATCAACACGGCCTCGAATTGCAGCTAATTGCAAACCCCTGCCTAATACCTCCGCGGGCAGTGAAGAACGACAGTGAAGAAATCCTTCATCGAGCAGATGTCTAATGTCATCAATTGAATACCTAGTAAACCGAGGAATCAGCACGGGTCGGTGTTTTTGGACGTTTGACTTATGAACCCCACCATATCGATACATCTAGGGGTTCAGCATCACATTGCTGGGACCCCAGTCTACCTGGATTCCAGGTATGTGCTCGTGCGCTACCTTCCCGGCACGCCAATTGGGTGGATGATTGTCAAGGAGATTTATTTCGTTATGCAGCTAGCTTCCATTAGCTTATTTCCTTTTCCGAGGCCGATCATGGCGTTCTTTTCCACCGGCCGGATTGAATATAAACCCTTTTCAAAGGACGGTCTCCCCATTGCTTTTACACACATCCCCGTTGTACTTCCAGATCCCTATCACGCCTGTAGCTATAGAGTCGTGAGATCTTTTGCATCATGGAGCCCAAGGAGTATCCTCCTAGTTTCATCAGCCGGAGTACATCCTTCATACCCTCCGATCAACAGTCCGACAGCAGAATCATTCTAGACGATGAGAAATTGCCTCCAGTCGATGGAGGAGTTCAAGCATGGCTGTTCCTTATGGCTTCTGCAATGCTCGAGTCTCTAGTTTGGGGTATGTGATCATTCGTCAAGGACGAATTGTTGTCGAGACTGACACGCGAGTAGGTTATGCATTCGCCTTTGGTATATTTCAAGACTACTATAGTACACACGAGCCATTCCAAGGATCTGGGAACATCGCAATTATCGGGACTTGTGCCATGGTGGGTTGTCAAGATACTCAAGGTCCCCTTCCTCTCGCTAACACAACGCCCAGGGTATCGCATACTTGATTGCTCCGTTGGTAATCATATTGATGATTTTGGTGCCTAAGATTGCTCGCTGGGTTTCTACTATAGGAGTTACTATCATGTGTTTGTCTCTGGCACTGAGTTCATTTTCTACCAACGTCACGCATCTTATTTTGTCACAAGGACTTGGCTTCGGAATTGGTGGCTGTTTTGCCTATACTCCCACCATATTATTCATGTCGGAGTGGTTTGATAAACGAAAAGGGCTCGCTTTTGGTATTGTCTGGGTGAGTTATAAAGAATAAGCTGTACCCCGAGCTCCTTATGACAAGTGGACCTGATACTTACATATATATCATATATCATTAGGGCGGGTCGGGCGTGTCTGGGATCGTCTTCCCACTTGCTATCCAGTGGCTTTTGAACCAGCATGGGGTTGAAGCCACGCTTCAAATATCATCAGCGGCATTATTCATTCTTGCTGTGCCTTTTCTCTACTTTCATCGACCGAGGCTGCATACCACAGAAATTGCGTATCACCGTCTGAATTTTCGCTTCCTGTACAACAAAGTCTTCATCATTTATCAGCTTGGTAATACTTTGGAAGCAATCGGATATTTCCTGCCCACCATCTACCTTCCGACATACGCACGCAGTCTAGGTGCGAGTGATTACATGGCATCTCTCACAGTCGTCCTCGTCAACTTGTTCACGGTGTTTGGCTGCGTCATCATGGGATTCCTTTCAGACCGATATCACATCACTACCTGCATCTTGCTCTCAACTGTCGGTACCGTTATCGCCGTCTTCTTTATTTGGGGGTTCGCTGCCACTATCCCCCCTTTATACGTCTTTTGTATTGCCTATGGTCTCCTCGCCGGAGGCTTTTCCTCCACATGGGCGGGGGTCTCCCACGAGGTGCAGAAGGCCAATCCATCAGCAGACGTAACTGTCATCTTCCCATTCATGGAGACAGGGCGTGGAATTGGCAATGTGGCAAGTGGCCCCCTAAGTGAGGCTCTGCTCAAGGCAGACAACTGGCGAGGACATGCGTTGGGTGCATATGGAACTGGCTACGGGGCACTCGTCGTTTGCACCGGGGCAACTGCATTGATAGGAGGCTTTTCTGTGGTGGCCCGGCAGTTAAAGTGGATATAAAGACTGTGGCAACATACAATCATGTCCCGTGAGCCCATCATGTTGTGATCAAGGGATCTTCCATAAAATCTGCAGCCAGGTGTCCTGTTAAATGATCATCCGTAGGAACAAAAGGATAATAAATATATGATTCTGAGAATGGTTTGTTGATATCTTGAAAAGAAAATATACATAATGTTACATAGGGGTCCTGTAAATGTGCCAGTAACCATGTGCAGGTACCATGCGCAGGTACCTTGCGCTAAACAAATCACATATAGAAGGTATCGGATGTTGATGACCTCGCTGCATTACTTCGTCACCCAACCCCAGACCTTCCAGTACCATGGCTTGGGAGGGTCAACTTCCTTTTCGTAGTGCAAGCGACCAGTGTCAATATCGGCATCGGCTGAACGGACAAATGACGGACGGAAAATCACCTTGTGCCCGACATAGAGCACCACGAAAACGATGGGACAGATGTAGGCAACGAAGAAGTCCGTCACACGGAAATGTGGGATGAAAGAAGTGAACCCCTGGGTGAGGGCGATAAGGATATTGAAGAAGAGACCATACCAAGCGAGATATGGTTGCAAGATGGCCTTATACGGAAGTGTATCACGAGAAATCCCGCGGTTTGCCAATACTCGCATGAACGCAATATGACACGCATTGATCGAGGCCCATGTGACAAAGCCCGCAACGCTCGAAAGGTTCACGAGCCAAGTGAAGACTTGACCAGCGTCATTGGAAACGTTCATGAAACCCAACAAACCAAACAAAGCGGTGAATGTCACACTGATATAGGGAACACCGTGCTTGGTGACCCAACCGAAACAGGCTGGAGCAAATCCTTCATGTGCCAATCCAGTCAGGACTCGACTGCCACTGTACACATTGGAGTTTGCGGCGGATAAAACCACGGACAAGAGCACACCATTGATCAAGCTCGGAAGAACCTTGACTCCGGCCAAATCAGCCGCGATAACCATAGGTGAGGAGGATGCGTTGGTTGTCGCGGTGGTGAGTCGGCCGTTATCATAGGGGACCACGAGCCCAATGAAGAAGATCGTCAAGACGAAGAAGAGAAGAATTCGAACAAACGTCTTGCGGATAGCCGATGGGACTGTTTTTTGTGGGTTTTCGGTTTCTCCAGCTGCCACACCGACAAGCTCCGTGCCTTGGTAGGAGAATCCGGCTTGGATAAGCACCGCCCAGAAGCCAACGAATTTACCCACAGATACTGGTAAATCCGGACTGTACGTGGCAAAAGCCCCCGGTGTGCTCCAGTAGCGAAAGCCTAGATAGCCCTGTTCCCCAACTCCGACATCGATGCAAATGGCAAAAATGATGAAGCCGATGACAGTGGCCACTTTGATAGTTGAGAACCAGAACTCCACTTCACCGTAGAAATTGACGGGGAGAAAGTTCATAGCCGTAATCAATACCCAGAACGCTCCGATGAAAATGGCAATGTTCAGACTAGGATCCCAATATTGGATGATGGTACCGGTGGCGGTTAGTTCGACAGCAAACGTGGACGCCCAATTGAACCAATAAATCCATCCCATGGAAAATCCGAGGCTTGGGTCGATCAAACGGGCTGCGTAGGATGTGAAGGCACCGGGGATTGGGATATAGGTCGCCACTTCACCCAACGAGCTCATGACAGAATAGACGATGGAGCCGACAAATATGTAGGCGATCAATGCGCCAGCTGGGCCAGATTCTGCAATGGCGGTGCCGCTGGAAATAAAGAGTCCTAGAGAGGTTTAGATTCGCGATTTTTCAAGCCGAAGAAGACGTAAGGATAGTAGAGTATACCTGTGCCGATAGTTCCACCTGTGACAGAGGTAAGTTAGCATCTCCCGTAACCTATTTTGATTGAGAAAGCAAAGACATACCAATCGCAATCATCTGTAGATGTCTGCTTTTCAGCTTGCGCTTTAGTTCCCCAGGGTTAGAGGCGTCGGCGTGATTTTGCTCGGCATCAGCCTCCTTGGTGTCTTGAAAGGCATTATCCGATTCTGCAGAGATCGCATTTGCAGAGATTTTAGTGTCATCGTGTACTGCGGAGGCATCGTGGGAGGCCATATCGGACATGGCAGGGCCACCACGTGGGAAAAGGGAGGGGGTGATATATCTTCAATTGAAATTAGATTTAGATAAGATGAGCTTAGTATCACAGCAAACAGCTGGATGTGTCAAGACGAAAGTTCAGAGAATTTTCTGCAGAGGCTTTCCAAGAACGGGCTCGGTGGGGTTCCGAGAAAACCTGGAAGATTCATTGGTGGAGCCAAGAATCTTTAAATGTTTTCGGTAAGTGGCGCCGAACTAGTTGCCCAAAGAGGAAAGGAAGAACATTTGGAAGGTTGTAAAATAGTACATTGAAGGAAGTACCCATGATCGTTTAAGGTACTTGCTTAAATATGTGAAGTACCTATCATTTCTAGGAATGGGTTCCCACGAGGTACTTGAAATAAAGTACACAGTGAAACATTGTAGACTAACTATATAAACACATAACTAGTTATACACCTTGGCTAAAGATGGAAATCTAGTTGTATGAAATACTATGTACATCTAGTATGTGCCATGAACACTTTTTTTTTTTTTTTTTTTTTTGTTTTGTTTTGTTTTGTTTTGATTTTTTTGCGAGCAGCTTCAGGGGTAAGGTCGACGGCTTGTATCTTAGGAAAACCTCGGGGGGCTTGGCATTTGCAGCCTCGGAAGTCAGGCAACAAGACTAACACTCACGTGACCTCACCGCCCGAAATACCAGGCCAACAAAGTCCAACCTAAACATATGCAATAACAACCAATCTTCCAAACCCGCCATATCTCGTATTCTAGTGCTCCAACCCTAGTGCTACACATATACTTCACTTCTACTTACCTATGTAGGTAATGTTGATTCGGATTCGGCCGTACTGCTGTCAGAACGGCCTGGTCCTAGCCCCAAGTACCTGTTTCAGGGGTCAGATCAAATTTTGGCTTTGGAACGCTTAACATGTCCCATCTCCTTTTTCTTTGGGTCGGAAAACCCAAATGTGTACGCCCCAATCTTGCGCATCTGAATCTCCTCTGCGCCGTCTGACGATATATGTTTTCAAGAGGATAGTGACGAGAGTATCCATCACCCCCGTGAATCTGATCGCTCAGCCATGTCTCCATAATCAGCCGGTGTGGACGAACCCGAATCGCTCGGTCGGCAGCTTGACAGCACAATCGATTTGCCCAGAAGTTACACAGGTGCTGGGCTTCCGATGCTCGATGCTTCGGCCCAGGCAGTATCATGCGGCCCACAGGAGCTGGCTGCTTGACGAATTCTGTTCTCGTGCACAAATGTTTGGGCCATAGCTAGCCCCTGGTCGACCGATCCGAAAACCGCCGACCCAGGTACCCATACACTATTCAGTTCCACCGTTGCGTGGTCGGTGGGCATGTTTAATGTCCACTCATAACTAACGATACGAACCCCTCTTGTGTTACGAGGAACCAGGAACGCCGTAATGCCTTGTGCTGATCCTGCTTGGCCTGAAGTTCGCGCCAAGATGAGAAAATGGGTGCAATGATGCGCCCCTATCTGCCACTTCTTTACCCTCGTAATCTCGAAACCTCTCCGAATTTGACGGGCTGTAGGAGACATTAACGTTGCATCACTTCCGTGGTCGGGTTCAGGAAGTCCGAATGTTGTTGATTGCCAAAATGGTGGAGCATCGAAATATCCGGAAAATTTCCAACGATACTGTGGTCATTCTGTAAATCATTAGTCACCACCGAACCACCGCTGTATATCATCGAGGACAAGTGATAGCCAATAGTGGACATCCATAAGTTTACCTCTGGATGTGACTTCCCACCATAGCCCACGGTAAAAACCCGAGGAATCAGCTTGAGTACGCGCCTTGCCCTATCGATTTGTCAATCTCTGCGACTATATTGTTCATGTCCGAAGGGGGTGTTATTACTGTTCCGGCTACTTGTACAACGTCTGAGCATAATGTTTTCGAGGTCGGAGTGAGAACCATCCTCAATGAGGTCCCCTTCTCTCGTCAAATGCTACCTGATACTATTACGTCTCGTATTTCACAGACTTTTGACGCACAATACCGTTGTCTGTGTGGGTTTTTTTCCCCTTTGACATCTCCCCTATTCCAAAATGGGAACCGGCCCGACTTCATGAAGAACGTGCAGACATCTCTATCACATCTGTCTGAAGACGAAAAAATGAGTGGAATATAAAGGGAAAAAGAAGCGAAAGTCACTATTCACCCATAGAGGATCATCGTTATGTTAATTCTTCAGCTGTTGGCAGCGTCAACGCTAAGGTTCCACCCAGGCCCCGTGCCCTTAAACAGGGCTTGGAAGTCATCAATCCGAACCTCTTATAACAGGTGAAATAGACGATCCTAAGTCATGGACACATTCTTCAGACCCACGACCGAACTAGTGTCCATATGGTCAGGCATTTCTGTTGGCACGGACGTGCCGCGATAGGTTGGAGAATATGCCCACTACACGAGGCCCTTCCCCATCCACAGAGGTACGACTCTTGAGGTTACCGACAGTATGGATTCCAATCACGATTCCGAGTTCATTCGGCCTAGTGGCGGATTGTCCTTCTCGACAGTTGTGGAACAACAATTCAAGAACATCAAAAAGGACTTACTGAGAATTGGAAGATTAGCATTTGCATCTTTCTTCTACAACGTGCTTTTTCTCTCCTTTCAAATTTACCCACCATGTATTGGTGGAAAGCCATTATCGCACAGCCCATTGTGGCCATTGGCGTGATCGGGTTGATATATGGGGTGTGGTTGGCAACATATCGGCTATGGTTGTCACCACTGGCCCATTTCCCAGGACCAAACTGGCCGCTCTGACAATGTGGTACGAGTTCTATTACGATTCGTTCCTCGAATGCCAGTACACTTTTCGAATCGCCTAAATGCATCGTAAATACGGCCCGATTGTGAGAATCAAACCTTTCGAACTACACATCGACGACCCGGAGTACTATGAGATCTTATACTCTCCTGACAAACCGAGGAACGAGTCCTTGCATTCAACGGGCATGTTTGGGGCACCTGCATCCGCTTTTGGCTCAGTCGATCACCGCTGTCATCGGATACGCCGACAACCTATGAACCCGTTCTTTTCTCATCAGCGAATTCGACAAGGCTTCAGCGCAGCTCTCTAGATCAAGTTATGACTTCACAATGACTGGATCATCCCTCCCGGGGTACGATATCTTCATCTCCTATCTTTTTGTGGTTGCTACGGCCTTCTTCTGACGATATACACTGGACACCTGTGGGGATGACCAGCATATTCATGCACCACAATCAAGCTATTTTCCCAAACTCGCAAAAGTTTATCCCAGAGCGATGGATGGACCCAGAGCAGAAGAAAAACCTCGAGAAGTATCTGGTTGCCTTTAGCAAGAGGTCAAGACAGTGTATTGGAATTCCGTAGGTGGATGTCTTTCGATTGTTCCACTCTAATCGTATACTAACATCCGTTGACCAGTCTTGCACGGGCGGAGATTCTTTTGGCACTCGCCACCATTTTCCGCGAGTTTGAGATGGAGCTCTATGAGACTACAGTAGATGACGTTCGAGTCGTGCGAGACATGTTCAATGGCCACCCTAGGAAAGGAAGTCAGGGCGTTCGCGTGATGATAACAGGCTGGAATGGACACCCTAGGCCAACTGGAAAGTCCCTATGAAGGCTCTTTGACTTTGTTCTTTATTATCTGTTTAATTCCGAGTGAGCTCCACGAAGATGTGACTCGCTGCTGAAGACTGGCTCATTGCAACTACAGAAGTTACGCGGAAATTCCAAAACCTTCCAATGGATCTTTCTCTGGGGCTGGTTGGGCGAAAAGGTTAGGCGTAAACCCGGGATATAACCGGCTGGCAGATTGGATGTAAGCGCATAATGCATCCATACATAGGTACCATCAGACTTTTGAACCCACAGGTAAGCGCACCAGGGCTTTACACGAGGTATACGTCTGTCCTTGATTTATATGATATATCTTTGCACTCTACCGATATTTCCAGTGTTCAAAAGCCAGCTGCGCTCTGGCCAGGAATGTAGTCATGCTTTCAACCCCTTACTTTGAATTCTCCGTCCTCGACAGTTGGTACTAGAATACTCCGTAATCAGTGAATTTCAGGATGTGGACGCAAAATATGAAATCCAGCAGGGCAACAAGAAAAAAAAAAAAAAAAAAACGAAAACGAAAAGATAACATCAAGGGCGCAGAACCGTCAAGCCGGAAGATTCTCAGCTGGGCCTTAGGACGGCTTAATTCTCCGAACTTCGATGTGGCTTGGGGCTCAACGTAAACTGCGATCTTCGAAATCGGATTGGGTACTTTTTATAGTAGTCTATACCTACTCTCATAGTGTTTAATTTATAAGTTTAGTTCAGTGGCGTCAAGTTCGCCTCCTACGCAGGTACTATAGGGTAATATCTCTGACCAACCGAGTGCCTTTAGATATGGTCGAGGGGATGACCTGTGTCTTTTAGACTAGGTTCCGTATTATTCTCCGTTTAGCCTTTTCGTCACTCCCTGTGAGGTCTTCAACTCAGGTCAAAGGGGGCTCACGTTTCAGATGCGGCGCTAGGTGAGACAATATTCACCTCCATTGTATCACAGCAGACATGTTCCTTCATACATTGCTCCCATTTGAGCATCGTGTAACATCTTCCATGGATCCTGACGCACCTCGTACCAGGACTCTGGGCCTCAGCCTTCAGTTCATGGATGCAATAAAAATACCCTTAAATTTCTGTCTGCATGCCCGCATGTCTATACACATGTTGTGAGAGGAATAAGTTGGTATGAGTTGAGACCTTGTCACACCTGAGAACTGGGGAGGGGTGCAAAAGTTAGGAGTATCCAACGAATCACCATGTAGGGTCCTCGAGAATGTTATGGATCATGTTCCAAAGGAGAGGTATACAGACGCGGTGATACCAACCCACGCGCTTGCTCTAATTTGGAATAGAACCATCATTCCTAGAGCGTGGAATCTGGTTAGATGTGTCGATGAGAATGATTCAACCCAATTGGTAGGTTCCTGTATTGCACTCAGAGTACATATTTGCCCGTGGTAGCTTCCCATCAATGGTCTATCTCTGCAACTGTTGGCCGTCCTAGCAAATGTTGCTTCTGGTTTCTTTTTTCTATTGATTCTTACAATGCATCCAAACCACAATTATCGCCACTCTCGACGATCCGCTTGTGATCGTTGTCGCGGACAAAAATTGCGATGCGAGCGCGATCATATGAATGGCATGTCTTGTGAGCGATGTCTTAAGGCCCAAGAGATATGTATCACAAGTATGAACCAGCCTGCAACAGTCATTTTACCCTCCAACCATGGGCAAAATGTAGTTGCCCGAGATGACCGAGAGAACCAAAGATTCAATCCAAGGCATGAATCAATGTCCGTGCTTCACAAATCATCCGGGTCCGGAGTGAAGAAGATGGTGCATTCTCCACCTGGAATTCCAAGGAGACACAGTATGAAAGAGCACCACTACTGGGGAGGAGTACCGACAATGCCCGTTTTCCCTGAAGGACGCTTTCACTCATCCTCAGCGGACTTTGGGTTTAATATGCCCCTAGAGCTTGGAAACATGATGGTCCCTGTTGAACAGTGGAGTGATCCCCTTTCAATCTGGTCAACCGATGCTTATAACCTCGTAAGTTAGTCCATGAGGGAGATACACCGGCCATCTACTGACTAGTAACTCCTACAGCCTTCTGATTGGATGCCATCGGATCAGCAATATCATTGCGAGGAAATTCCTTCTTTTCCCTCAGCTTTTACCAGTGATGTCCCACCAGGCGCAAGGCAAGCCACTGAAATGGCAATTCCCGAGCCTTTCCAAATCAAGCATCTCAATTATGGCGAGAAAGAATGGCCATTTGGTATAAAGGATCTTCCAGATCCTGTATGGGTAAATCAGCCAGACCTTGCAACTATAACCAAGCCTCCCCCAACGACAACAAGCCAGGCAATTCTTTCCCCTATGAAAAACATTCGCAAGAGTCTCTTGAGATTGAAAATGGGACTCCTTGAAGATTTGCAGCTGTTCGAGAATGGATCAATGCTCCTACAATCGTCATCCCTTCTCTATGAAGATTCTAATCTGTCAATTGAGACACTCGACCTTCCAATATATCGTCTACTGGAGCACAGTTCTTGGCTTTTGGCAATTATTCGATATTCGTGTGGTACAACGGAAGACACCTTGGATGTTACATTTGCTACTCAACGATTTGAACCGGAGAACAGCGGATATGAAGACTGTTTGTTTATCCTCCCGGATGGCGGCGACAGTGGCGGGGATGAAGGTGCCACCACTGTATCCCCACATGATTCCGGCTATCATACCACGACGACATCTCCGGATCGAACAGCGTGTTCTACAATCCCGAGGTGTGATATCGCCCTGTGGCTTGGAATATTGGAGGCGCATTGTTCACTTGTTCGCATATATCGTGCTGTTTTCATGCGGTTATACCAGCTGTTTCTCATCATCCCTCCAGCTGATGCCGCCACGATTCTGTTGTTACCGAAGGTACGCTTTGGGCAGTTTCACTTGGATGGAAATCTCATTGTCCAAGTTCAATTATTGGTTGAGTTCAGCTCTGCAATGATGGGGAAGCTTGACCAAGCCCTTAAATTACGTCCGAGCTCAACGCAACCCCAAGAGGATCGAGAGTTTGATCCATCCGAAACCCTCTGCCAGAAGGATTGGTCAACCTCAATCCGGGACATTGTCCTAGCACAGGAACAAGATCCCTGTGAAATGTCGTTGATGGAAATAATGGACTGCTTGCGGCAACTTGTTAAGGACACGGTACTGCCGTTCGTCGTCTGAATTTTCCTTTTTTTCCCTTAACAATGAATGGCCTTTGCTTATATATATTATTGTCTTACCTACTACCACTCTTCTATTATATATATATATCCGTAGATTTAAAATCATTCATTTGTTAACACTGACCCAATGGTTGTCCTGTACTTTCTCTATTTGTCGCCGCTTCTCCTGCTTTCTCCTTAACTGCGCTCGGTCTCTTCGACGCTCTCTCTCGCCGCTGGGTAGTTCTTTTTCACCATTCCATGTGCACAGAAGTATGCGTGCGTAAGCCTACGCTGCTTCTTTTGTATCTTGCGGGTATCTCCAGACGCCACTGCCCGCTCGAGCGCTGCTATACCCCTTTGAACAGGCTTGCGAATTGCAAGGGGAACCTTTACCCGACATATTAGCCTGCTTCTGATTTTCCCCAATATCAGTGCTTACCTTAATACACTCGCTACGCCGACTAGAACAGTACTCGCATTTCTTTCGCTTCCGGCCTTCCGCTTCGAATTCACACCCGGGAAGGTCGAATGATCCCGCGTTGATCAGTGCCTCCCACCCGTTGAAACATCGTACGCATATCTCCGCCGGTGTCTTACCTCCGCTGCTTGACGAGCCCCCCGTGGATCGAGTGGAGGTTGTAGGTATGCTCCCTATCTTATCACTCTCTTACCGTTCTGTTGGTGGGTGGGACGCCGTACGTATTTGGGCCTCCGACATTTGGGAAACGGACGTGTTAGGTGGCTCCGACGTTTGGGATACGGACATAGACGCGGACGTGTTAGGTACGTCTATGGTGTGAAGAATCTCCTTGATTTCATCTAGGAGGAACTCGATCCGTTGGACTTTAGTAAACTTCATGATTAGGACGTGGGTATGGCGTTGACCCTAACAATTGTTTAATAGTATGTACGGCAGGTGCGAAGGTGTATCCCGGCCAGGGGTCGGAAACTAATATTAGTAATGTTGATGCCTTAAGATGCCTGAATATTTGCCGGCAGAAAATATGAATTCCTGAATTACCATAACAGAGCGCTTAAGTAAGTAAAAAGGTTGAAATCCAACATGGGGATGGATGGCGATTTGTACGGGTCGTATTTGTACGGTCGGGATCGATAAGGATAGGTGGCGATGAGGACAGATAGTGACATACGGTCAGGGGGCAGTGGAATCGATGAGATTGGCGATATGTATGGTCGGGGGTTTGAAATTGTTGAGAGTATGGTGTGAGAGGCTTCAACGGCTAGAAACGGAAGATTTCAAAGATTTGTGTGGTGGGAATAGCTTCAATATTACCCGGGAGGCTTCCATTTGAGAGCTTCATTTACAATACACTGTAAGAGCGGTGCCAAAAGGCGGTGTATAATTAGGCATATTAAGGCATCTTCAGGCAGCATTATTAGTAATAATTAGTTTCCGACCCCTGGCCGGGATACACCTTCGCAAGGCGGTGAATTAGGCGGTAAACAAATTATATGGGTTGGCGCGATGGCGGTTAAAACCTGCCGTAAGTATGGCCTTTTATGATCCTTGTCCATATTGAAAAGGGTCTACTTGGTCCTTTGTTGAGTTGACCCTCAGGACTTGGCACTGTAGAATAATCCAATCGTGAACGGATGAGAAATGGGAGCAGAACGGCATCAGACAAACGAAGGTCACGCAGAGTGGGAGAATATATCCTCACGCTCATTATTATCGTAAACCGGGCGACCAAAGTATGATGTATGAGTACACTCAATGAGCAACCAGATATATTGATTTGGAATGGAAACCACACCGTGTTCGATTTCTTTGAACGCAACACCATACCATGCTATTGATGGGATTGCCGCAGTGATTAAAATGATCTGTGCAGGGATGAATTGCTGCCCTAGATACCCCCTGCATGTTCGGACACCGAGTCCGAGTCCGATCCTGATTTAGAATTCATATAGAAGTCCCTGGAGTACGGAGTAAAGCAGACTGAACTCTACCATTAAAAAGGAACGATTGCCTCATTACCACACAGATATATACCTTTTCAAACAGAAGAATAGACGCCTTGACCACCCATTTTCCTAATCTTCTACCCCGAGAATGGTTGTATCTAATTTCCAAGATGTTCCTGATCTTACTGGAACCTGGGTATTGGTACGATTTCACTAGCTGACTACTTACCTAACGAATGGGCTAATAACTACGATGATTAGAACCGAAAGCTGTCAACCGATCCAGATGATGTCTTCGTCTTGGTAAGAGAAAGGCTGAGTCAAAGGTATTGGTTCCGCTTTACTAAGAGGAGAAAACAATAGCAAGGCGTACCTTGGGTTGTCCGAAAGGTTTTGCGACACGCCCGGCTTTCGTTGCAAATCGGCCAGACCACTTCTCTATCCGCTAAAAATGGCCCATGCGCAGAGAGAAACTCCAAGGAAGGTTCTGATCTGGCCGACCTGGAACAAGTCACAACTCTCCGTATGACACAAACTGTGAATCCAGGGGGTTTGACAGTGAAGGGATTTATTCAGTCGATGGAAGCCCGCAGGCAGTTTCGCTGCCTATATTCGGAGATATTCAGATGCAGCTCCAATTCGTCAACATATCCGCTATACTGGAAGACTCCATCCGTCTAATTCTGGAGGTGGCTAGCCTGAGTAACAAGGTCATTCAAGAATTAGCCCAGAATACGTCAAAGGGATGGGAAGCGGAAGTGATTTGGGGATTTGAAGAGCTCGATGGAAAGCGATATTTGACGCGACACATTAGCACGACAAAGGAGGAGAAGAAGGTTGTTGCCAGGATGGTTTACGATGGTCCAAATTAGATGCCACCTACATAGTACCTAGTTAACTAGGTCACTATCTTGATCATTTCGTATGTTCAACGCAAATCGAAATTTTGAATGAACCGCATAAAGCCACTATAAACAGCAGTCTCATCAAACGTCCATGTCCCTATTTTATTACCTGGTTATGTTGTACCTATCGACCGGAGTTGACAGATATCATAGCGAGGTATCTTACGTTTGAAGTCTATCCACTTGGCAACAACCATGAACTACAAGGAACAGCGAAGAGCTAAGTCTTGGGTGTACAAAGTGACATGGGATTCCAATTGTTGATCAAAGCCTATTTAATTTCCAAAAATGAATTGAGGATTTGGTCATGCTTCTTTCAGGCCTTCAAGCCCAATTCAAACTCTCATTTCGTGGTCATAGGGACGACGAGCTTCTTTCCAGAAACCTTTCCATTTCGTAGCATGTCCAACCCTTCCAAGATCCCTTCAAATTTGCCCGGAATGATTTTAATTGGACATGCTTTAAGCTTCCCATTATCTATCAGCTTTTGGAGTTCTGCATACCATGACCGAGCCCAGATCCCAATCTCGGGTCGTGGTGGAATGCCGTATGGGTCTGGGAGTTCAACACCTCTTCCAGAGATGGCACCCCCCATGACTAGTTCGTGCTTGATTACCTTTCGCGAGCAAAGACCTTCTTGGTATTGCTCAAGTGCACAATATCTTCCCCCAGTACGACCAATGGCTGCATAGCATATCCGCAGTGTTTTGGCTTCCGCAAAGGGATCAAGGGCATAGCGCAAGGTGTTTTTTGTGGCCGCTCGAATATCTTCGGCGCAGGTTGGAGAGTTGTAATCAAAGACAAGATCAGCCCCGTATGATTTCACCAAGTCGTGGTTGTGAGGAGAGCATGTGGTGATTACTCGGTGGCCACAGCTAGGTAAGATGGATCAGTGACTTGAATATACAGAAGGCCATAAGGAAATGAAATGCTTACAGCTTCACCATCTGGATTGCAAGTAGCCCTATAGTGCTACTTCCGCCGTATACCAGAACGTCCTCGGGTTTGGATGCTGGTGTGTGAATTTCTCCGGGCAATTGAAGCGACCAAAAAAGAGCAACCCCAAGAGTCGCAATAGCGGTCCCTGAAAGGGAGGGTGCATTCACAAGATCCATACCCTTAGGAACATGGAAAATAAGATCCGGTTCGGTTCGAATGTAGTCGCAATAAGCTCCAGACATTGGATCTGACATATTTGAGCCTTGGACAGCACCAAAAGCCTGATCTCCGAGACAGAATCGTCCCTGTGCAGCAACCTCGCTTCCTAGCGCAACCACTGTGCCTGAAAAGTCACACCCGTCCCAGAGACCTGGGGTCGGGAACCTCAATGGCATTTTATAATCACAAGGGTTAAGGGCCACTGCAGCAGTCTTCACCAACATTTGATGGGGCTCGAGTTCTGGGATGGGCAGGCCATGAGTGATTTGGAGAATACCACCTTCATGTTGAATGATGCCGGTCTGATTTGAGGGTATTTCATCCCGGGTTGCCATTTTGTGAGTGTAAAAAGAAAGCTGGTAGAAATTTTAACCGTTTGTGAATTTGGGAGACTCATTTATATAAAATTCAATTCGTCTCACTATACGACACAGAACACAACAATAATAATCAAAAGAACAGACCATAAAACAAACAAAAAGCAAACTAGCACAAACTGGTCGGACTCTGGGCATGCAATGGCGAGTTTAAAACTATCGATTCTGGTCAAAGTTATAACTCCTGCTACCTCCTGCCTTTCTAGACAACGATACCGGGGTAACACGGTCTCCACGAGAATGTATAGTTGATTACTGGTTGGGAATTCTCGTTTATTGTCATCAGTTTAACATGATAATATTGTATTAGGGTCACTTCAACGCTAGCCAAGAATGGCAATACCCCCTGAGGCAAGATTAGCGCCCCCAGTACAATATATGATATTGCTTACGCCTTTCTCTCCATACAATATGCCTTGGGTTGTATTGCAGGAATACAGTTCAATTCAGGCTGCATTTTGTCCTTGTCAACCGATGGATTGGGATGGTTTTGCGATTACATCCTTTTCCATTATAATGTGCGAGGTTATGAAGTCCACAGATGTCAGTTCGAATCTCAAGGATGAAGAGATCAGATATCTTTACAACATTGAAGTTATCTCTTCATACGATTATTATTTCAAGACATCTCACACTTCATATATGCAGTATAGTATAGTAGTACAATACATACTGTTCATAGATACAAAGGTAAGCATCAAAGTGGGAGAACTTTGCTGTTAGGGTTCCAGCTGAATTAACACGTTAATCTTCTTGAATCTTGGGGGAAAAG
Organism: Penicillium verrucosum; assembly: GCF_028828655.1. NCBI lineage: Eukaryota > Fungi > Ascomycota > Eurotiomycetes > Eurotiales > Aspergillaceae > Penicillium > Penicillium verrucosum. Next base: position 43,328 of record NW_026643214.1, on the reverse strand, counting down.
AAACAGAAAATGGGGAATGTACCAAATCTGATACAAGACAAAACAACAAGCTCGTCCAATTCAAAACGCTATGTATCACCAAAGACTAGGAGAGCAATCGCTCTTGGGCTTCGGTGGTGGTTTAAATCGAAATATCATTCAAATGCCTGACGCTGACTGCATAGTCGGGTCTGGATCGTCAAATGTAGGCAAAAGAAAAGAAGAAAAGAAGAAAAAATTGAGACAACTCTTGGCTCCTGGTGTTGATCTCCCAGAATACAGTGAGTGTTCTGTCTAGTTAATTTCTATTTACGGGTATTAACGTTGATATATCAACATCAATTAAGTGAGCCATTCCACCCCTTCACATTCTCAAAGACGAGACAGGTCTATATAGAAAATGGTAAGAAAAAGTAGCTTTTGCCCTGAAATTCGAGTTGGGTATACCATCTGAAGGACATATTCCGCTCAAATAACAGCCGGAGAACACTAGGATATGTACCTGTAGAGCTACCAAGTGTATTTGACTAAGGATAGATATCTTCATAAGACTAAAAATGCACAAGCTGCGTAAGACCGCGGATAGTGAGAACAAACAATGATTCGGTCTATGGTGACTGATTGTCGCTCTAACTCTCTATTCCCATACACCCTCATTCATCCTCGGAAAATCTAGCTTTAATCAACCTGGGGAGGAGAACCTGACCGTCAGCCCTGCGCAAGTACTCTCCCAACAATACACTCATTCCTGCTTGTTCGGCAGCATTCACCCACTCGTCTAGGGAAACGATCTGAAACTGTTGGCCCAAGCCCGATTCCATCAAGGGCATAATCTCATCACGTCCTATCTTCATCTCGCCAGATTCATACAGGTAGGTCACACACCCAATAGCTAGTTCAGTGACGCTAGATTGGTGAACTGCTTCCAGTAGTTGGCTTGCGGCTGACTGTACAGAAATGAGATCGAAGACCCCTGACCATGAGCTCGAGTCCGGCACCTTCTGGGTTGTTTTGGTAAACCGCATGACATTGCCCATGAGGTCAAGTTCTGGTGCATCGGTACCGGTGATGCTCGATGGACGGTGGATCCATACGGGGAGACCAAATTGGCGGTTGATGCGTTCCAGATAGACTTCGCTCACCCACTTGGCAGCGATGTACCCATCTGTTGGTCGAGACGGAGGAGGATACGACGAGACAGACGTCTCCCCGAAACTTTCTTGAGCGGCAAGGCGCGCCACACCAGCCGTCGAGACAAAATGGAATGGAATACGCCGGGGCAATGCAAGTTTGACGAGTTCCTTTGTCGATGCCACATTGATCAGCTTAAGGGTTCGGTATGTTTTCATGAACGATACATCCGCGCCATTGTGAATAACAATGTCTGCACAGGAGAATATCGATTTCGTGTCGGAATCCGAGAGTCCCAGTTGAGGAGCCCCTAGATCACCAAAATGTAAATGAACTTTCGGATGAGCAAATAGTTCAGGCAAATCCAAGGATCTTTTTCTGACAGCAAGACAATGAATGAATGAGACCTTTTCATCTTCTATGAGCCTCCGGAGGATTTCCTTGCCAAGGAAACCAGTTGCCCCGGTAAGGACAACAGTCTTGATCCCCGAGGCGATAACGTGAATGTCACTGTAACCCAGAGAAGTGAGGTCGGATGCGACTTCAACTTCTGTATCCCAATTCACATCTAGCTCAAGTGCGGGACGAGATATGTCTTGAATCATAGCTGCCATTCCACGTAGAGTGCTGGCTTCAAAAGTTGATACAAGTGCATAGATGCACCGAGGTTCTCCTTGATCAGAGCTTGCAGGTTCACCAGGGCGAGCGAACTTCCACCAACGTGGAAGAAGTCGGACAGGGAATCGATTGAGTGAAAGCTACTAAGTTCCCGGGGGAGTGCCTGTTCCCAGAGGTGACGCAATGACTGTTCAAATGCCGTGAGAGTGGTGTCGTCCAGTAGCTTGGATGAAATCAACGGAATGGGAAACGCGCTGATTGCAGCACGATCAGTCTTTCCCGAGGTATTTTGGGGAAAGCTTTCAACTGGAATGATAGCAGCAGGTCGCATATGATGTGGCAGTGGCAGCTCTTGGGAAAGGCGCGCGAGAAATTGAACCGAACTTTCAGAATCGTGCGTAGGAGCCATTAACACGAAGGCAACTAGAAATTGATCACCCCCGGATTCCGTTGCGTCTGAACGAACAGATACAACAGCTTGGGTGATAACTCCAGCCGAGGAACTGACGATCGCGGTCTCGATTTCTTCAATATTGATGCGAATTCCCCTCAATTTGATTTGGTTATCCCCGTCCATGCGCCCAAGAAGAATAAGACCACCATCGCGATTGAGTTTTCCCCGATCTCCAGTGTGGTGGATTGTTGTCCAGTTCTTCTGCTGGAAGAATTTGCTCGCGTATCGATCATTCGAAAAGCGTTCAGTAGTTTTGGTGCCGTCAAGATAGCCCTGAGAAACTCCTGCGCCGCCAATAACAACTTCACCAGGAACTCCGATAGGAACAGGATTTAAAGTTTCGTCGACAATGTAAACAGAATAGTTTGGTAGAGTATACAGCGCTGGCGCAGGCGATGTTGATGTCGAATCCAACAGGTTGTAAGGGACTTCACTGCCCGAGCATGCAACACTGATCTCGGCCGGCCCATAAGCATTTATCAGTTTGAGATCCGGCCGATGGAGATTCTTAATCTCTTCAATTAAGCCATTTGACATGAATTCACCACCACAAATCGCAGTCGACAAGCGAGAGTTACTGAGGTGAGAGCGACCATGACGCACCCAAGCGAGATATTCCGTGGGCGTCGCAAGCGTGCATGTCACATTCTCCGATGCGATAAGTTGTGTGATAGCAACGGGATCGCCTCTTGTGAGATCAGATGCAATAACAAGGGTCGCGCCCGAGCATAGGGAGACCATGATCTGCCACAAAGACGCATCCCATGCATAAGACGATTGATGCAGGATGATCTCGCTTCCCTGTTTAAGTTTCCAGACTTCACTGCATGACTGAACGTGGTGCACATATGCCGAATGGGCAATCATGATTCCTTTTGGGACACCAGTTGATCCACTGGTATACATGATCACTGCTGTCTGGCTTGGGATAGCCATATTTGGGACGCCACGTGCAGTAGAGCCGTTTAGGCCACATACGTCGATGGGTTTCGCCGTGGTGTGCAAAAGAGGGAAATCAGAGATGGAGTTTGTATCAACCAATACCATCGGTGCTTGTGTTTCCTTCATGATCATCGCGAGTCTGCTCATCCCTACCTTTTTGTCCAACGGGATGTAGGCACCACCGACACGCAAGATGGCTATGAGAGAACATATCCAGTCTGCACTCGGTGACTGGAAGACCCCAACACGGGTACCCGCGCCAACTCCATTCCGTAAGAGCTCGTTGGCGATAACATCGATGCGACGCTGGATTTCAGCATAGGTCAAGGGGCTCCCATCGTGGGGTTTCAATGCGACATGGTCTGGATAGCGCAAGGCAACTTCATCTAGGCGGTGGACGATACTCATAGCATACTCGTCTCGAAGCTCCGGTCCTGTATCGCATATTTAGCAAAATACCTTCAGGGGGTAATCAATGCACTTGCCTCGGCCCGCAGTCACTGCCACTTGGAGGTCTTCTTTTGAATGTAATTCTGGCCACGTAACCCGAGTGGCTGGGTTTTGAAGAAATGACCGGAGAAGATTGACATAGGAACTGAGAAGGATTTCAGCATGTTCCATTCCATATAAGCTCTTCTGGGCTGACAGGTGAATTAGCGTCTCGCCAGCACCGACATTGCCAACATCCAGACCGAGGTCAAAAGAAGTTTCGCCGCCGCCCAAAAGTGCGCCATCGGCCAAACAACCGCAGAAGCTTCGTGATTGCTCGACTTTGGGTCGATAGTTGAAGAGGGTCTGGCATAGGGGGTTGTGTGACGCGGATCGTGGGACGTTGAGTTCTGTCAAGATCACATCAAATGGCACACGCGAGTGGGAAAATGCACCCTGAGTGATGTTCCGGACCTCCTTGAGAGATTCTCCAAAGGATTGACCTGGCTGCTGAGAGAACCTCACAGGAAGAAGGTTCAAGAAAAGTCCCATGCTCCGCAGGATGTCGGCATCCGTACGGTTCCCATCTCCGAGGCCGATGCAAACATCCTTTATATCAAAGAACCGTAGAAGAAGAGTCTTCCAGACTGCCAAGTGGAAATGGAAGGGTGTTGATTTGAACATTCGGCAACACCGGTCAATTGAATCCGACAAACTGACATCGAGGCGAATCTGGGCAGTATGAGACCCGAATTGAGCAACATTGGGCCGCATGGGCTGTAGGGAAAATGGAAGAAGGGGAATTGTGGGTGGAATATCGGTATATTGTGCTCGCCAGTAAGTGAGGTCCCCACCCCAGACGCCCTCTTCGTATTCACGAAGCTGTCGCATACTAAAGTCTGGATATTGAAGTCCATCTTCGGAAAGGGGTTGTCCTTGATACGCCTTTTCCACGTCTGACCAAAATACTTCGAAGCTAATGCCATCCATGTTGATGTGATGGAAGCCGAAGATTAGCCAGTGCTTTTCTGGGTTGAGTGAAAGCAGCCGCACACGCATGATCTCGCCATCAGAAAGTCTGAAAACATGTGCCTCCATCTCCTTTGAGGCCTCTTCGACTTCTGTCTCATCCGAGATTGCAACGTGCTCCAACTGCAAGGTAGATTTCGTCCAAATGCCTTGCATATGATTTCGCTCATCGTCAGTGAAGAAGAACGTACGCAATGCTTCGTGATGTTGTGCCGCGGTTTGTACAGCATTCCCAAATTCTTCAATTCTTAAGCGGCCAGACAATTCAAATGACGGTGTAATGTTGAATGCGGTCTTGTCCTCGACCAGGTGCTCTAAAAACCAGAAGCGCGACTGCCCGTAGGACATCGGCACAGTTCTTTGGATTTCACGTTTTGCGGGGCTCATTTCGCTGTCGTCAGTAAAAAGGGATGATGAAGTGTCGTCATTATTCTCAGAATTTGAGTCTCCAGTAATTAAAGACGTCGCGGAGCTGCCGCTATATGCGTTCGTTGCGTCCGGGAGTGCAAACTTCAATTCCATGGAGCTGGCTCTGCTCTCTGGAACTATTATATCGACGGGCAGATCTGCGGGGACAGCAGCTGTTGCAGCGACAGAAGGATTGGGTTGGTGCGCTGGTAGCTTCACAGCCTGATCACCAGGAATCAAATTGGGAACCAAGGACTCTGGTAGAACTTCAGCAGCAGTGGCCAAAAGGTCACGAATCGACGCCGCATTAAAGATTTTCAACACAGGCATGTCAACACCCAACTCCTTAAGGAACCATGACCGGAGGTCAACGGCGACCAAAGAATCCACACCAAGCTCGTCCGGACTCATGTCCAGCATAGGCTTGTTGGGGTCAGCCTGAAGGGCCGACTGGAGCTTCAACACGAAGCCATCTAAAGAACACCATTTAGTTCAGTTATATATTATACTTCACGATGAACGTACCTTGCAAGATCTCAATAACCTCCTGGTTTGAAGTTGCCTCGAACAGGCGTGTTTTTATCAACACGCCAGATTTCCCCTTTTTGTCTGCCACCACAAGATTGCTAGACTTGTAGACCAGGTGTTGGAACATTGGGTTAGCAACCCAACTCTTCGACTCATCGTCGTCAATTCTGAGCCCACAGCATAGCTCGGCGCTTCCAACGCGGTCTAAGCAGGACAGGACACCTTCAGCAAACACCTCATGGAAGTCTTGCTCAGACATCCATGAATGGCCGACTCGGTATAGATATGATTGTTGACCCATGTTAAGCTCTCGCGTCACATAGCCGTTACCGACGATGGCGCCGATGTTAATCGCGTGCGCTGCCAATCCACGGTTTCGGCGCTGGGCTGCCAGACTCGCCATAAACATATTCGCGGCATTATAGGCAACCTGGCCGGGATTTCCTGTCATTGCAGCCATTGATGAAAAGAATACCATGAATTCTAAAGTGTCATCTGGGAACAACTCGTCCAGTAGTGTACTACCTTCAACTTTGGGACGGAGAACCTTCTCAAGGCGAGGCAGATCTAAATCAATGAACATCGTGTCCTGGAGCACCATGGCACCTTGTGCAACACCAGCGATAGGGGGCATGGTTTCACTGATGTTTCGATGGGTTGCTTGAACGGATTCTCGATTTGTTATGTCACTAGGCATGTTAGCTTGAACAACAGAGGAAAATTCGAAGAGCTTACTTGGAAAAGACTCGAACCGTGCAGCCATTGGCAGCCATTCTCTGCAGCCATTGGTCATCGATATTTGGATTGCGACTCGATAGCGCGATGTATCGTGCCCCCTGTCCGATCATCCATTGACAAAGTGACAAGCCGAGCCCACCTGTCAGCCCAACCAGCCAGTAGGTTTTGTCCTTTGAAAATTTGACCTTTTTGGTAGCAGGGCGAACTTGGACAGCAAGCTGCGATGCATCCCATGTAACTAAAGACTGCTTCGTAAGCGAGGATTGGGCACGAATCAGGTCCTCAAGTCCTAAAGGAACAAACTTGTGCATATTTACTGGCATCAAGTCGTATTGTGCTCTCGTCCAGGAATTCTGGAGCTGCATAGCCAATTGGCCTCTATCTGAGGTGTACTGAGAGTGGGAGCAGTTTGCAGTTAAAGTGTTCTCACTCTCGAAATGACACTCGGTCGGCAAGCATGCCCTCAGAAGGGTAGCCACGTCAGAGCTTCCACCCATATTGACAAGCCGTGAAACATTGACAGGTAACTTGCTCAGTATTTCACGCCGGGTGGAGTTTGGGTGGATTCGGATCCATGGCCACGAGCAATGACCTTCCTTTGTTGTCAAAAGTACAAGTTGAACGCCCCTTTCGTTTGCGTATTTCGTAAGGACGGGGGCAAATGAAAAGTCAGAGTCTAACACAGCCAGCGTAGTTCCCGATTGAAGCTGTTGCAGCATAGACAAAGCAAGGAAATGGAAATAGAGGGTGAGCATCGATCGAATTCCTAGCTCTTCGGAATCTCCACATCGCACAGCCAAGCCATGTGGCACACGAACTTGAGAGTCTAGGGTATGCGATAGGGCAATCACCCGCTCGCCATTCCTCGAATTCTTCCCAACCACCAAAAAATAATTGTCCGATGGTGTGATACGGATGGCACGTAGCAAAGAGTGAGTCAGATCGATACTCACATCATCCGGGAAAGACGGCGAGATTCGAGGGTCCTTTTCTTCAATTTGATATCCAATTTCTGTCGGTTGGATGCTGACCACAGCCCCGGCACGTTCAACCCTGTTAATGATGAGGCGCCTTGAGGAGTTGTATCGATCATTTCGACCAGTATTGAGGCGGAATCGAGGAACTTTGAGCTGCCCATTTTGCAGCATCAGTTCCCTCTCGTTAGACCACAATATCCCATCGAGCTGTCCCGCTTGGTCCCAAATTTCGGCAGCTTCCAAATGGAGCAGCTTCGTCGCAATGATATTGGCGTCAGCATCATGCAGTGAATGGAGGTTGAGGAAATGGATATGGAGGTGAGTCATTTCCATGGCCAATGTGCGTTGAACTCCTGCAAACATGTTGCCATAGGGGTTCTCCCCTTGGGCACCGTGTCCCAACCATAGAACATTTTTGCTTTGTTTGAAGAGCTCTTGGAATGACTTCAAATTCTCGGGGACATATGTTTCAGAACTGGCTCATCCAATTCAATCAAACTGATCACTGATCCCATTACCGGCAGGTTTGCTGGGACAAGGTCGCCCAAAGAACTGGCTGTGTATATGTTGCCGTAGTGGGGACGGACCGCAGTGGTGATATCAGCCACCATATCAGCAGTCAAGGATGTTTTCCCTCCGATGATTGTCAATGAGTTCACACCCAGTGGAACATGATTAGCGGCCAAGGGGTCACGAAGGAAATTGACACGGTGATCGACAGCCTGGGTAACCATGACCGAAAATGGCACAGGCATGGTTTTGGAAGACGAAACCAGGGCTTCGAAACCAGAAAATCCAGCCTTTTGCATCAGTTCTTCCCAGTTCTCCTCTGATACACAAGGTGATAATGTTCTTCCCTCCTCGTAACCTAACCACCAGCCTGGTAGGCCACCAAGAATGAGGCCGAAGCGCATCGCATCGGAGTTAGTGAGTTCTAGCATGATCAGATAGCCACCAGGCTTGAGTAGCCGGCGAACATTTGTCAGCGTCAATTCAAGCCTCCTAGTGGCGTACAGAGCTATAGGAGCAATCACAAGGTCAAAACAACCATCTTCGTAGTCCTGTTCTCCGATGTCCTTCTCGATGTCCAAAACCTTGAAGGCCATTCTGGATTGATAATCCGAAAATCTTTCACGGGCGTCATCGAACTGCGAGTCCAAAATATCAGTGTATGTATACGACGCAAACGAGGACCCCATTGCACGCATGACTCGATCCGAAGTAGCGCCGGCGCCAGCCCCTATAATAAATCAGTATCGGGCGCAGTTTCGACAACGTGCGTGGACTGACCAATCTCCAAAACGTTGACATGGGGGTATCTATGGCCGATTTGGCGAGCCGCCTGAGCAACAGCATCCAAGTATGGGTCTATTCCGAATGTGTTGGCGTAGAATTCCGCTAACATATTGTCACGCATCAGGATTTCAAGCAAATTCATATCCCCCCGAATGATAGCAGGAAGGTTTTCGCCAACCGCAGACAGCAGTTTTATGTCGATACTACCGGAATGACTACGTATATCAGTCAGTGTGATTCAATTTCGGTTTGCAAGATCAACAAAAGAAAAGAGTTCAAGTTCTCACCGATCTAAAATTGGAGCAACAGTCTCCATTGTGTCATTTGCCCATTCGGGCTTTGCGAATTTGTGTCTTCCATTCGCAACGGAGGCTGTACAATGCTTTGCATATGAGAGAAGATGTGTATGGTTCCAAGTAGTATTTGCGCGGTCGGAGTGCTCAGGCGAGTTTTCGAGCTTTTTGAAGTGGAAATGGGCGACGCGTTCGAGATCCAGTGCTAGGGAGCAGTCTTGGGGATGCATGTCTTCAGCTTTCTTTGGTTGCCGCCCGGTGGGCCTATCGACATCCCAGATCACTTCTGTGAAAAAGGGAACATCGTTTGTGGATGTCAATGGACTCAATGGGGTGGTATGGAGTCCTTCAAGTTGAACCAAAGTATGCCTCCCGTCTGCAGAAAATATATCAACATCGCCAGAGAGCTCGGCAAACCGGGCATCTGTGACTGCAGAATAGAAGGGCAGATCTACACCGGGGGCACCAAGAACGGCGCAGGCGGCTGGATTAATGCGAAGCCTATCGATTCGAGTGGGAAGGTAAAGGGTGCGTAGACGCCCATCACCTGGGAAGGAATAAGCAAGCATGATGGACTGAATGGCACCATCAAGAGAGGCTGGGTGAATGATCAACGGTCTTTCAGTTTCAGAATCCACTGGGACAGTGATCAAACCAGATGCCTCGTCCATCTTTCTACGCAAGGTGGAAAGGGCCTGGAAGGGGCCGGTGTAGCCAAACCCAAGTTCAAAAACAGAGTTGTAGAAACGGTCACTTTCCAGATCAAGGAACGAACCTTGCGGTGGGGCGTGTGGTGGGAGAATATCGTGCTTCGGGTCCCCCAAGATAATTTGCATGGTGGCAGATGCGTGAAGGGACATGCTGGATGACCCCTTGTTGGCGTCGGAGTGACAGGAAAAGGACGCCGACACACAATTGGCCTGAACTTGATCGATCGAAAGTCTGAAAATTGTTTCCACCCCCCATTTTCTTCAAGCACCAATGCTTGTCCGATGACCACATCATGGAAGTCAATCAGTTGCACAGAACCTAGGCCATACTTCTGAATCACAGACTCAACCGCGGCCGATATATACCCAGCTGCAGGGAATACCATTTGACTTTGGACCTGATGATGTGCCAACCAAAGAACCTCCCTAGGATGAAGATAGTTCCGCCACCGTACCTCATTGTCTGTGCCGTCGGGGCATTTGACACCCAGTAGGGGATGGAATGGTTCCCTTTCAGTGCGGATTGCGGTAGATGATCGAGATTCGTGCCAATAAACCCGATCATGATCCCACGAATACGATGGAAGGCCCTTGATGAGCTGTGGAATGCTTTGCTTTTGCATTGTCTTCATTTCAAACCCTGTAAAGTCCACGACACTCTCACCCAAGGCAATCCACAGGGCACCCAGTGTGGATGAGAAAGCCTCGCTGTCATTTTTACCACGGTTCAGGGTCCCAGTGTAAGGCAATGGCTGACCAGACACTTCTTGGATTGTTTGCATTGCAGGTCCTTTCAACGCTGGATGAGGGCCAATCTCCAAAGCCATGTCAAATGGGCCCGCTGCGCCAACCGCATAAGTGACAGCCTGGGAGAATAGTACGGGCTTGACCATGTTGTTGATCCAGTATGTGTCAGCGAGATTGTCGTTCACGTTATCAATACTGTCACCATATACACTAGAGATCCAGGTAGCACTGCCACTCGGTGGGCGCTGAATGGCTACACCACACTTTCGGACTGCTGCGATATAAGGAGCTGCACAAGAAAGCATGTGATGTGAATGATAAGCCTTGTCCACTTTCAACAAGCGAGCAAATTTTTTCTCGTCTTCAAGGGTTTCCCTGGCCTCGTCGATCGCATCAGCGTCCCCGGAAATTGTGACGCTGGTGGAAGAGTTGCTAGCCGCCACACAAATTCTGTTCGCGAGGGACGGCATCTCGCAGAGCTCCTTTGCGTCTTCAAAGGATGTCCCCGCAGCCATCATTGCCCCATTCTGTCCTGCCTGCCCGGTTGCATATTGCAGAGACCAGCCCCGGTAATAGGCAATGCGAATAGCATCCTCTTCATTGAGATATCCCGCGGCATACGCTGCCGCAATCTCCCCAGAGGAATGACCGACGACAGCGGTGAGTTTTAGATTGGCGGCCCAAAGAAGCTGAACCAATGCAATCTGAATCGCGGTACAAAGAGGTTGCGAAAACGCCGCCTCGCCAATACGAGAAGAGGACTTGTCTTTACCAAGCTCCTCCCTCAATGACCAAACAGGGCGATGCTCAGTGGGTAGTTCTTGCAAAGACCGATCAAGGCGACTGATGCAATCACTGACCATTGGCAGGTTTTCGAGCAATTCAGCTCCCATCCTTGCCCACTGTGCTCCTTGACCTGTGAACACCCCGAGGAGTTTTGGTTCGCGGATACTTCCCGTTTGCGTGCTTGGTGTTATTGCCGAGGACACCGCCGCTTCATCCAGCCTTGCAGCAAGCTCTCCAGGGCTTGATGCAGACACTGACAGCCGTACTGGCAGAGTAGAACGCCGGGAGTTCAATGTCCATGACAAATTGCGGATATTGATATCCGAATGATTTCGCAGATATGTTGAGTATGCTGCAATGTTGGCGAGAAGTGACTTTTCGGATGAGGCAGAAAAGTTGAATGGTGACACGGCTACAGAGCTACCATCTGCGGCGTTGCTACCACGAGCAAGCAGGTTCGAATCAAACGCTTCCAAAATTGCATGTGCATTCGCACCACCAAAGCCAAAGCTATTGACACTAGCACGGCGGGGTGTGTTTTCTGGGAGCTCAGGCCATTCCTTAGCAACTTGAAGGATTTCAAGGTCGCTGTAGAAGGGAAGTACTGTGGAACTTAACTCGTTGAGCAGTAGGTTTGGCGGGATGACCGCATGTTGTAAAGCAAGGGAGGCTTTGAGGACCGCTGCCAATCCAGCCGTGCCCTCGGTGTGACCGATCACTGTTTTGATGGATCCAACATACAAGGGGTCCTCCTGGTTACCATCGCGGTGGTATTTGGCTGTCTTTCCAAAAAATGCAGTACTGATGGCCTCCGCCTCGACTGGGTCACCTGCTGGAGTTCCTGATTTGGTCAGCAGGGTATCTCACTGTTAGACTAGGATTACGTACCGGTACCATGGGCTTCGAAATATTGTGGTCGGTCAGTGGGTTTAGAAAGATCGAGTCCAGCTCGAGCGTATGTCGTGCGAATAAGGTCAGCTTGAGCCACAGGGTTGGGCATCGTAATTCCTTTGGTGCGACCGTCTTGATTGGCACCCGTCTCCCGAACTATACACTCAATGTGATCCCCATTTGCCAATGCGGCACTCAATGGTTTGAGTATGACGGCGGCAATTCCATCTCCACGTGCATATCCATCTGCGCCTTTATCCCACATGCGCGAGCGACCCGTCGGGGAGAGCATCTTCAGCTTGCTCTCTGCGATGTATTGCTCCGGCCCCAGCAGAAGGTTGGTTCCTGCTGCCACCGCAACATCAGTCTCACCAGATCGCAGGCTCTGTACGGCCTGGTGTAGGGCGATCAGACTAGACGAACACGCCGTATCGATGGTCATCGAGGGTCCGCGCCAGTCGAAGAAGTAGGACACTCGGTTGGATAGAATGCTTCGGGCAGTTCCCGATGCAAAATAAGTGGGAAAGTTCTGCACATCCCGACCTAACATATCGGCATAGTCGTTGGTCATCAGGCCAACATATACACCGGTGTTCGACCCTTGTAGCTTTTCCATGGGAATTCCGGACGTTTCCAGGCCCTCATAAACAGTCTCGAGCAACAGCCTCTGTTGTGGATCAATCGAGTTCGCTTCCACCGGCTTTGTTCCAAAGAATTGTGCGTCAAACAATCGATGATCGTCGGACAACAAATAGGAATGCCGAACATTTGTAGTGCCATGGTGAAGGCCATCAGGGTGGTAAAACGCTTTGGTATTGAAACGACTTTCTGGGATTTCGTTAAGAACATCGCGAGGTGCCTTCAGAAGGTCCCATAGCTTCGAGGGCGTTGTTGCATCACCCGGAAAGCGGCAAGCACTTCCCACGATGGCAATCGGCTCTCCGGTATGAAGACTACCTGTCATCGTGTAGCTCAGGTTTCACTGACTCTGCACAGGTTGGTGCGACGAATGTGCGACTATACGTATTGCAATGAAAGGTCTATAGGGTATCAATAATGGGCAGTCGGGATCAGACTTCTCCGCAACATTCACACTCCAGTTGCTAGCGACGGGGAGCGGTACATATCAATGTGCCGAGGTTCACTTTGGTTGTCATATTAGCACAGTTCGGACATCTAATCTCGCATCAGCTTGCCACTGCTTTCAGCTGGTTCCGACTCCGATGCCTGCCTCCGGGGTTGTGATATGAAATGAAACAAATCACGATGAAGGTGTGGGATCCACCAATTTTTCGCCATGGGTGCTCAGCGACTTCCTTGTATTCTCTCGATCCATGTTACCCTGGAAAGATAAAATCCCCCAGGACCTAGGCTTCCAGGGGTTTCCACTCCGGCTAGTTTGAAATATGAAGACCGAGTCCGAGTCCGAAGGTCTTTACCCTGTGCATTTGCATGTTGGAGATGTAATCAAGAGAAGCAAACCATCCATGATGTGCCAGCGTGCGGGTAGGGATCAGAAGCATGTGTTCTATGGCATGGCCCCTAGGGTGACATTACACAAGAAGACTTCAAGCAGAATATGCGCCTCAATGATCATATTCCTACAGAGTCAGTAGTCGGTAGGTTCAGGAACACAGTTTAAGTCTGAGATAAATTAAATACCTAGGTGGAGTTCCAATAGTAGAACACATTTGTCCCGGATTCCACGCTTCAGTTCTCGGTTGCATTTCCATGTGCCATGGATCCTGGTCGATTTGAGTCCTAGCCTTAAGGTAATTCAGGTTTCAACTGGTAATGTCCGACCATAGCTGCATATCGTAGTTTGAACGATCAAAACGTGGCAAATCGACGTGGTCTGCATAGTTTGTGTTGTTTGTTCCCCTATTCCTCTATTCCTCTCTACACAGGAGTTGAAAATACATTCCACTCTCTTAGGGAATGCGGCCGAGATCGAGACAGAACGAGGTAAAATTAGAGGACTTTCTGCGGGCAAATTGTACAGACAAGGGGGAGAACGGAGGGAGAGGAGAGACAAGAGATAGAAATGTACATGTCGGTCAGGTGTTTCTGACTCAGGCATCAAATATGGCCTGAGGCCTCCGTTTCTTTGCAAGTCTGCATCAATACCGGAGGACTTGTTAATCCTACATGTTACCTTGGGAGGTTTCTAAGGTTACGATTTATGAAGGATCCATAGTTAGTTAACTATTAATTGCTAGGAGAGCCGATACAGAAATACAGAGAGTTGAACCACATAGATTGAACCCCCTATTTTACATCACCACATGATTCGACATCCCTCAGTAACTATGTAGAGTATGTAACTAGATACATAACTAACTAGTCGGTAGATATAACTAGCAATTAATTCTCTCCCTCCTAATCCACAGGCCCCTATACCGTGTAAATGCCACATCAAAGTCTCTTCATAGCAACTTGGAAGAGAATGAGACACACTACTCTACTCAATTGCTGAAAATCTTAGTCAAATCACATATATTGGACCGCGTATGTCGGCTAGCTTTAGTAGATATAAACAAATTCATCATTCTCCCGATCGGTCAGATCCTGAAACGCATTGTCCCCAACTTGCATAGTCGCATGTCCAGTTTCCTCTAGAGTGTCCTGCATATCGTGATAATCGTTTTGCATCGAAAGGTCAACGATTTCAGCTCTCTTACCGTTTTTTACACGTCGACGGGCTTGTTGTTTGTTGAGGAACCATAGATTGGTCCACTGAATGAGAACAACAGCGGCCAAAGTGGTGAAAATTCCGAGACATGACCGCAGGCCTGGGTGGTAGGCTGGCTTGTCCGTCTCGTTAAATAGCAATGGGCCAATGATATTTCCTGCCGAGCTTGCTGCATTATACAGGCTCATGATGACAGATCTTTTAGTGGTGCCTGCCGTGTTGCCGATGATCCAGGTTACAATCAATGGATTGCCGCCAAATAAGAATGCCAGTAGGTAGTAGCCAGCAAGTAACTGGCTCTGCACAGACTTTGTCCGAGCCACAGCATATAAAATTGCTAGACCAGCGATCACGGGCAGCATGAAAGCCGCGATGACAGCGCTCTTCACACGAGCAGTTTGCGCAAGGTAGCTTGCCAGCAGAATTATGATGAATTGCAACGCGCCAAATGGCATGGTCAACAGAGTTGTCCTGTATTTATCGTATCCAAGGCCGCTTAAAATCAGTGGACCGAAGATGTTGGTCACGCTGGCGCCAATGTTAAGGAGCATTGCCATTGCAATCCACAGATATGTCTTGGGCTCTGAGCAGGCCTCGAGGACATGACTGAACTTGAACTCAGTATTTCCGGTTCCAGTCTGGTTGGCCCGAAGGCGCTCTATTCCTTGAGCTTTCTCCTGCTCGTTGAGAAAACGAGCAGTGGATATATCGTTGTCCAAGCCCCAGTAGGCAAATGGAGAAGATGCGACAGTTATCAGGCCAACCACAAGAAATATGCTAAAAGCGAGTCAGAATATACCACTTCCAGCGAGGTGGGAAGGGGGTTTCCTACATTTGCCATGATTTGAGAACGTCGGACTCTATCTGTGCCAATCCATAGGATAGGGCAGCTGCGACGATGGTTGCTAGACCGTTTGTGCTATACCACGCAGCGATCCGGATCGGTTGCTCTGCACGACGGTACCATTGACTTGTGATAACACCAAAGAGAGGGAGACAACCAGCCTCGAACAACCCTAGAAAGAATCGGGCGGCCATCAAGGAGTTGAAGTTGTGGCATACAGCCATACATGTTTGGGCAATTCCCCACCCAAGGCATAGCACTGGCATCAGGATTTTGTGCGGAACCTTGACAATCAGGTATGAAGAAAAGGGCTGCCAGGCAAGTTGTGCAATGGGGCTGATAGAGCCGACGAGCGAATATTCATTGCCAGTAAGGCCCGTGTCTTTCTGCAAACCGAATGTTGCACCGTATCCTAGGACTGTCTTGTCGAGTATCTGTAAGAAGTAGACCCAGGCGAGCACAACAAGAATAGTTCGGTCTGTCTTGCGGCAGATGCGTTTGCTGTCTTCTTCGGTCAAATGGACGCGTACAATGCCACTATTATCCATGATTTTATCCCCCTTCTGTGGCTCTGCCGCTTCATTGTGAGTAACATCTGTTTTGGACATGGTGGGGTCTTGCATTGTTGAAAAATATCTTTACCTTCGTCTTTTTTACCCATCAGGACATATATATAGTGTCAGTTGCAGCACCCCACGCGTCATCGATATAAATTTTGAGTTTCCCCATTTTCCCCGTGTTACCCATGTTCCCCATGTTCCCCCACGTCCCCGCGTCCCCCACGAAATGCAGTGATAGCCAAGATATTTAGCGAACAAGCCTTAACCGTATATCGATTAGTGTTTTCTCTGTCATCCAATCGATTAAAATACCCTTGTTTCTTTCCACAGACAATCCGGGCTTGAGCTTCAGAGTGGAGACCCCCATTCGAGCACCCCATTATTACCGAGACCAACCGAAAACTGGGGGTCGTGGGGTGAACTCCTTACCTACCTATGTTGTAGGTACCTACCTAGGTACCTAGGTAGGTATGAGGCCGGTATTACCTCAGCGTTTTTCTATTTGACCGTCGGGTACTGCAGTGAATTGTCGGCGTTCGAACCTCCTTTGCCGTTGTAAATTGTCACTGACACAAAGAGGCAATATGCCGATCCTCTGATGGGCCGAAAATATATTCCTCTTTCGTGACCAATCCATGGATAGTCTCCCCGGAACCGCCCGTCCAACCCGATGTTAGCCATTGCTCTTGTTCAAGCCAAGCACGAAGCTCAGTCGTGGTCATGTTCACAATCTTTGAATTCGCTGGTCAGATCGTCAACTGTTTTTGTTTACTCAGCTTGTCAAGGGGGAAAGTACTCAATCACATCACAGTGTCTCTGTCCTTCATTGTTTCCACTGTAGAATGTCCCGACGAGAACTGGCGAGCATCATCGACTTGACTTGGCTGTTATGGTTTTAGCGTTTGGAAACTGCAGTTACGGCGGCGGAAGCACGTAGGGAAAGCCCTGGAAGTATTCCAAGGTTGCTATTCCTTGCTATGTCACGATGACAAAGGGTCCCGAGGTCATCTTCAATCAAAGTTCACTTAACCTCTGCGCATGAATATTATGGCCGTTCGTCCAACTGAAGCAAGATCTCGAAGCCAAACGCCCAAGTTGGGACCACATAGTGTTCCCTGGGAGCCTACAGATGTTGATCATCAAGAGTGTGGAGTTAGCCCCATTCGGAGACTGATTATCAGTTCATCCGTTCCGCTCCCGGTCGCAGACGTACCTAGATCTCGGGTTGAGGGATGACCCTCTCCGGCGGGACATTTCGGCAGAATCTGAGGGCATATGAACCTCGGTCTCTTGATTTTTATTGATACGTGTTACGTAACGACGGGGTGGCTTGGAAGGTCGTGTCACTGATGTCGTGCTGTCTACAGCAGCTCCTCCGCACCAAGAAGCGCTACGCTTTTTGTGACAGAAATCTGTCTGAATCGCAATGTACGAGACAAAATGGCAGATGTTGACAACTCTACTTAACTACATAACTACCTATGTAGGTAGTTAACTAAAATGACAAAACCCTCTTTTTCAACAATCTGTGCCGACATCGTGTATTATGTAATTTTGTATGGTACCTACCTACATATAGGTACCTAGGTACCTACCTAGGTAGGCATGTATTCTTCATTGTCATATTTATTGCCGTCCCGAAATGGCGATCTACTATTTATGTAATGTACATTGTAAATATGAATTATGTAGCACATATTGTAACTAGCATTTAACTAGTTACCATTACCTACATGAAGAATATAAATAATTAACTAGTTAACGAATTCCACGAGCGAGCTACGCAGCCCAGAACACATAGTAAAAGCGATAAATTACAACATGATGATACAACAACGGTTGTCTATGTTGTATATGAGCGTTTCCTTGTAGCCAAATACTTTTTATATGATATATAGCCACCTGTTATGGTTTTGGGAAATTTAATAAATTGGTGACTGAGATATATATATTCTCGAGTTCAGCGATGTTTCGATACCATAACAATATAAGTTCTCGATTTATTCAAACTTGATGTATAGTACTAAAAATGCGTATCGATTGCTATCGGCAAGTAATGAAATTAAATAAACGCGTTGCTGGTTGAAATATAGCATCACGTTTATGTATGTGTTTTGGACTGCACGTTAGTTAATTAGGTCCGCGGAGACGTCGGATCGACAAATCCTTATCTTGCCGAGACCCTTAATTCTGATAAGTTCTGATAACTGATTCTCTCTTGACTCGGTAGATCCTTGCAGTGTGAACATGTTCGCTAGTCAGTCATCCTGTTAAGAACGCTAAATTCTTATCTAAAGTTTAATGATTGTCATAACTCTAGATTTGAAGTAGCCAAGTGCGGGAGCTATTGGCATGTAACCATGCCAGGGGGGATTTGCGCCCAGGCGTGAGAGATAAGCCATCCATTGCACCAGCAAGGGAATTCTAGAGACAAAAGAATATATCTTCCTGCCCCCCTTCCTGAGTTATATCTAGCCTTCCTTTGCCCGGGGAAGGTTGAACTAATATCTCCAACTGATTGCGATTGTCTTCTGATCAAAATGACTTTCGATGCCTTCTCTCCTCACGAGGTGATTGAGGCTATCTCAAAATCAGGCGCACATAAGGGGAATATGCGGTTGGACAAGGTGCTTTTTAGTGGGGTCTCAGCTGGGTGTTTACTTGCATTTGCTTGCGGGACTACTCTTAGTACGACTGCCGCACCCTGGTTTCAAGACAATGCCCCGGGTCTGATACGAACCATCGGCGCCTTGGTATTTCCTTACGGTTTGTGTATGATCCTCCTAACAAGTGCAGACCTTTGCACTGGATCTTTTATGGTATGATTGCCTACACAACGAACATGATTACCTTGCTGCGAGCCGTCAAGTGACTAACGTGAACACTAGTTTACTACAGTGGCAGTGCTCCATCGGCGCTTGCCATGGTCAAAAATGTTGATCCACTGGGCTGTGACATTCATCGGCAACTTCGCTGGGTCGCTATTTGTCGTGGCTATCATCTTCGGCTGTATGGAATTCTTCCCTATTACTGCCCAGGTGTAAAACAACCTTACTAATGTTGGATTCATAGATGGAAATGTTTTTTCCGCGGACCCATTTAGGTCCATTGCTATTTCTTTTGCCACAAAAAAGCAGGTCACCCCTGATTTCCACATGATACTCCTACGTGGCATTGGATGCAACTGGCTAGTATGTTTAGCTTGCTTTTTTGGTATTCAAGGGCGTGATCTGGCCTCCAAAGTGATAGGAATCTGGTTGCCCACGTTCGCTTTTGTTTCCCTAGGCTTCGATCACGTCGTTGCAAACATGACATTCATTCCATTGGGTATCTGGCTTGGAGCGCCACATATTACAATTGGCTTATACATATGGAAAGGTATCATCCCGACATTGTTAGGGAATATCATCGGCGGAGGTATATTTTGCGGTCAGTACTGCCATCCATATTCGCAAATAAGGCCTCTTAAACTGATGAAAACACTAGGGACCTACTATTGGTACATGTTACTTCTCGATCTAAACACCCTACCTTTGTACGGCAAGGATAGAGCTCGAAGTAGCTCATTGAAGTCAGTGTCTTGCTCAGATCGAGCTAGCACTAAGCGATCGGACATTGAGTCACCGGCCGGAAGTTTTGGCGACCTGAATCGACATATAAATGAAGGAATACTCGAATGAAATTGATATAATAACGTTATGTACTATCTTGAATCACAATCTTGATCGAAGTTTGAGGGATTTGTTTAACTAGTATGCTAGCACGTATGTCGATGTAAGTACTACTCCCTAAACTACGTGCAGACTGCAACAGCGCCCATCGATTTCTTTTTTATTCTCATCTCTCTGATTTGATAAAGCTTGCGATTATATCAATGTATATTGCGTGATGCCAGCTGTGGCACATATCGGTTTATTAGCCGACAAGCCGTGATAGCAAACCAGCAGCGGGTTGCGAGTTGCCGCCTCATTAAATGCAGACTGGGTTAGTTGTTGCTCGGTGCCTTACCACCATACAGTTATTCCCTATGGTTGAGAAATTTGAACTAAAAGTACAACGTGAGGACAGAGAGGTACAACCAGCAATGAAGCGAGAGGCCGAAACCGATCGGCACGACGACCCGAGAAAGCTACATCCCCCACTAGGGGATGCAAAGGCTTAGTATATTGGTATATATATATCAATCAGATCCTATTTCCGACGATAAGACAAAATCTCTTTCAGATTTCTGCACTGAGTATATCCTTCATTCAAATAAATTCTCATTTAACCATGGCCCCCGGACTAGTGGAAGGTACTGGCTTACAGACTTCGTCGAGCCCCGTCATGCTCTCTGTATTTCCAGATGGATTCAAAACATCCGGCCAACACCCCCCATATATTCACTGATTCGGTCCTATGCCGATTTCCCCAAGACCCTTACCGGCCCTACAGTGTGGAAAGCCGAGGACTATCGCGAGAATCCTGAGCTTTGGACACATCAGTTCACCGCAGAGGATATCGTAGAGATCAGCGATGCTGCAGATCAGTTTACACAAACCGGGACCTCTTTGACTGGAATATCGAAGGTATGGCGATGCGCAAGTATATGATGGACACGACAAGTGGGAACTAACTTGTCTATAGACGAACTTTCCTTTGCCCAATTTGTCCCAGCGGCTGGAAAAGCTTAGGCAAGATCTGATCAATGGGAAAGGATTCTTTCGCTTTCGAGGACTTCCTGTTCAGAAGTGGGATCTTCAGAAATGCGCAACAGCCTATATGGGCCTTGGCACATACTTAGGCTACTTCGTCAGTCAAAACGGCCGTGGTCATGTCCTTGGTCATGTCAAGGATTTAGGAGACGACCCGACCAAAACCGACAGAGTTCGAATCTACCGAACGAATGCTCGGTATGTAATTAATTCTAACTAAAATAACCGGCGGACCGAACCTGACCTTTTCACTAGTCAATACTTCCACACGGATGGAGCTGATCTTGTTGGCCTCCTTTGTATCGCCAAATCTCTATCTGGCGGGGAGTCTGACATTGCGTCCACGCACCATGTATTCAATGTACTACAGGAGAGAGATCCAGATGTGACACGAACTCTATGTGAACCCAACTGGTACTTCGACCGGAAGGGTGAGACGTCCGAAGGCGAAGAAGGCTGGATTCGGGGTAGCATCTTCTATCTCGAAAACGATAGCGGCAGGTCTAGCCCACGAGTCTACGCAAGGTTCGATCCTATGAACGTGACATCGTTATCACGTTTCAACTCGGGGCCTGATGCATGCATACCCCCGTTGTCAGACAGACAAAAACACGCCCTGGAGGTATTTGAGAAGACCTGCGGTGAGCTATCGCTACATATGGTCCTAGCTCCAGGTGATATTCAATTCCTGAGTAATACACATGTCTTCCATGCACGAACAGCCTACACGGATCATCCACCTGGAGCGGTAGACGAAGACAGACAGCCTGCCCGACGACGGCATTTGATGCGACTTTGGCTGTCGGCCCCAGAATCAGAAGGAGGATGGAAGCTGCCGTACCACGATACTTTGGAGAAGAAACGGGGGGGGCATACAGGTTAACAACACGCCTCCTGTCTGTCCCTTAGACGCGGAGTAAGATTGTAGATCGCGGTATCAATTTTACTAAAACGTTGTCACATATGTATCATTGCAAGGTGTTGGTGTTTTTCACGGAAGCAAATCCGGAATTGCACTGACGATGATGGGACTTTTCTTTTAAACAAATATCACCTAAGAGATCCTCACATGTGTACAATGAACATATAAACAAAAAGTAAAAAAAATAAAATCAGATATGACATACACCTGTCAGCTTTGCTGGGGAATGGAAACACAGGCAGCCAGGGTTGTGTTTGAGTCATGGGATATCCACCTGCCCATGGCAATAGCCCAGCTCCCTCAGTTCCTGATCCAACTGCCGTGTCTGCGGGCTGCCATGCCCATCCAAGATCGGACATGAATAAAGTTTGTAGCTCCTCAAGGCTCGGTTGGTCAACTTCTAACTCAGGGTGACCGCCCTCTGCCCCGGAGTCGCCCACAACTTCGCAAGGGGAATGATCAATAACATCTGCGCTCATAGCTTTAGATATCGATGTAGTGCCCGCCATTTCGGGGGCATGTCGCTCCGGTATAGATTTGCGTGCCATTCGGAAAATTGTCAGCGGATTGAGTACATAGTCCGGCGCACTTTGAGCTGGAGTTTCTCGAGGGTTGTTACTGTAATCCATGATTAGCAACTAAAGACCATATCCAATAAACAGCCACGATTACCTAGTCTCTTCCTCCTCAGTTGACTGATACGGGTCATCGGGTATGATGTTCTGGGAGACCAACTCGGACTCAATACCGGAACGATCAAGCATTGTTTCTGCCGCGGAGGACTGGAATGTCCAAAAAAGAAAATTGATTAGCACAATTCAAATTGGGGGCTTTGAACAGAGAACGGTCGACAAACCAGTGAGGTGGCGATTGCATTGAGTGATCCCATTAACTTCAGTGCGTTGATATTACTGCGAAGGAGGGGAATGGCAGCCAGTGCAAGAGCCTTTGCATTATCTGAATGTGGATCTAGGATTTGAGTCAAATGATATACCATGATTCGACAGCTGTCATAGGCGATGGTAGGAATCCAGGAGTCTGCCAACATTCGAGAACCATGCGCAGCCGCCTGACCAATAATAGTTGCCAAGGTCCGAGCTGCATCGAAGAGAACTTGCTGTACATGTTGAAGAAAGTCCCCCTGTTCAGGAGGGAAGTCGAAAGCGGCTCGGAGTTTGTAAAGCGCTGGGGCCCCTAATCGATATAGGTCGCAGACGGTTTGATAGTGCGCGCAATGGAGCAAACACAGTGCGCCTAATTGCGAAGTATCTTTGCGAATGTAAATTGCATCGGGTGTGAATTGTAGACTTGCCGGTAGAGAGTCATGCCATGCCCGGCAATCCGAATCTAAAAGCGCAAATTCCGATGCAGGGTCCCATGGAACCATAGCGTCTCCCAAATGCTTGATGTATCTTATTCAACGTCAGATTTAGGAAAAAGTAAATTCGATGCTGTAAATACCTTAAAACTCTTTTGCGGATTGAAATCTGTCGAATAAAATACGCCATTATTCCCATGTTGGGCAAAAGGGTCTTCGTATCTGAATCTTCCGGCAGGATTTTGAGCCAACTTCCAGGATATAAAGTTTCTGTAAGGCAGGGTATATGCTGGATGAAGTTGCGCTCGTTACAGGGAAGTTGAATCTTGATATCCCTTTCATCCATGAGTGTGAGCTGGTCTACGCCGCTGCCAACAAGCGCATCCATTATATAGCAACTCCACATCAACCGCCGACGAGACTCTTTTGTTGTAACTGGAAGGCCATCACCGGTATCCTGGCACAGGATGTCGGTGTTGTATTCCAGATTGATCTGTAGCGCCTGAGTCATGCGTGCAGTGAGTCCACTCAGCATGAACGCGTTGGCAAAGTTCCCCAGTCGAACAGCATAATCATGAAGCAGAACGGCCGCCTTATTAGATCATTAGTTTCAAAATAAAAATGTGCTTAGTTCAGAGCGTACCATGAGACTTTCAATCGTCACACGATCTATTGTTTCAAGAATAAGTGTTTGGGCAAATTTAGCCCATTGGGTGCCTGCAAGAAGGATGAATTTGGGCTCAAGTGGAGCTGTTGTCTCGCTATATGAAAGAGTGTAAAACCTTCAAGAGATAAGCTTAGTGGACTCTCCTCTCGAGATAGTTGACCTTACTGGGCTCCCAATGCACATATGACATGCAAAAGAGCATTATTGTGGTGGTTCGAAATTTCTCCATCCAATCGTTGTAGGAAGGAAGGTTTGTGGATAAAGGCGAAGGCACGCAGCGGGTGGATGTTGATAAAATACTGTTCAACTAACATCGCAATTCTCGATGGGTTGGGCAGGCGTTGGGCAACCAACCTGCAGCTAGTGAGCAGAGGTGTAACATGTAGGAAAGGATCTCGCAGCTCACCAGTCAAGTGGATATGATGAACTCCCGGTTTCCACCAGGGGAGATTCCTCTGTCATAGTTGACGTTCGCATTAAACTGGGTGGGTCGGATGGTGTCTTGCCAAAAGACCGTTCAGACATAGATGGTAGGGATATAGAGCAGTCCCCGTTGTTTGTCGGGGTCACGTTGACTCTGCGCACCCAAGTGGGCTGTGTGGACTCGGCGTAAAAACATTCGTTTGAACATTTCCAACGGCATCGTTGACATGGTCGCTCACCGGAGCATTTGGTTTTGGAGGCACGGCATGCTGTGCAAGATCGGTACGTCCTTCTTCCTCTCCCAGAATCCCCCTGGTCTGCTTCACCTCCGGTTGTTTGAGATCTCAGCGGCGTTGTGTAGCCAGAACAGACAAGTCGTAGTCGAGCACAGTTACCGCATTCGCCAGGTTTTTCATCACATTTGACCTGTGAAATTGTGATTGCTTGTTTTAGAATACCAAGTCATCTGGGGTAGAAATATATCTCACTTTTCGGGCACGACAGGTGCGACAGCCTACACGTACCTAGGTGTTAGGAGGGTGACCAATCCATGGGTCCAAGAGAATGACTCACCGAACCGTGATCGCGATGATTTATTATTCGGACCCATGCTAGAAGGAGAGTCAACAATTTAGTAGCGTCATGAACATTCAGAGGTTTCGGATCATCGGTCGGCGAAGTGATTGCGGGACATGCAAGTCGAATGACGAAATCCCCGATGTGGGGAAGGTCTATATCTAGAAAGAGCTTAGCGTCTAGTTATATGATATACCTACCTAGTTAGGTAGTTATATATACATGTACACATCAATAAGTAACTATAAGAGTAAGATCATCTTATCTACCTAGGTATAGGTTGCACTATGTGGTCCCAGTACGGCGTTTGGCTTCGAGTTCTTACCTCAGCTGGATGAAATGTCTGTATAATCATACGCAACTAGTTGGACTGCAACAGGTTAATTGAACGTTGAATGATTGGTTGATTGATTGACTCCAGACACACTTATGCCATGTTGAATTAACACGAAGAGCTGGATATCGTAAAGGAGTGTGTAGTGAAAGCTAGGTTGAATAGTGATTCGACCAGGAAACTATCGAAAGGGAACAATGAGAAGGCTCAACTTTCAGTTATGCGATGAAGGGACCTTAATAGTCATCTCCACGACTGATCACTTCTTTGCATGATTCTCGCAGCAGAATTGTCTAGAAAGGTCAGCATCGCAGTTTGGTTTATAAAGAAGAAATTCCACAAACATGTTCAAATTGAGCGGAATACGATCCTTTCACGTCCATCAGAGGTTGGTAGACCTCGACATACCCATTAGAAACTAGGTTGTTCATCTGTTTATATAAGCACCTGGTCTTCTGTTGAGGAGATACTGTATGGAGACTCACACCAGCTAGATAACGTTCGACGCCAAGCCGTTCAAGATAACGGCGACAGAAGACAAGTGAGCCAAAATTTTCGTTGATTTTCTGATAAAGGGTCTTCGCACTGGCAAGGTGCGATGTGATCCTTTTTGGTGCGGATGGGTCTTTACCGTAACCATAGACCCCAGGCTAAAGAATTGCGTGAGTATGTGATGACTGTAGGCAAGATGGATGAAACCTACTCCATCAAAGAGATAGCCACGACCAGTCGTTCCAAATGTTTCAATAGCAAATATCTCTCCAGCTTCCATCTTAGTGTTATCATTGTTCTTGACAAATGGTATAGATTTCCCAGCGTGAATGCGATATTGCTCGATATTGTGGCCAGTGATGTTGCGCACTGCCTTGACAGGGAAGGTGTGACCATTGATGTCAACCTCGTAGCTTTCCATTGCTTCCTGTATGGCAGCGCTAACATCGCTGATGCGGACATCGACTCCCGCAGTCTAGAAGTGGTCAGCGTTAAATCGAGCCTGAAACCCAAGGATTGTTTACCTTAATGCCAGTATTTGTCGCGTCCTTAACAGCGGCAAGCAGACTATCATAGGTTGGGTCAAATGACATTGTAAAGGCACTGTCAACAATCCAGCCATTTATATGAACGCCAAAATCGACCTTCATGACATCACTTGACTCAAGGACCACATCCTTTTGACCCGGGTTAGGAGTGTAGTGTGCAACACAATTGTTGAGTGACAAACCCGTAGGGAAGCCTAGTCCGGATCTAAGACCTTGCCCAGTTTCAAGACCAGCATTATCGAGCAACGCTCTCACGCCATCCTCGATTCCCACTGCAATCTCCGTCAGAGTCTGGCCTGGATGAACACTCTCTTGCGTCCAACGTCGGACTTGGCGGTGTACCTCCGCAGCCTTCCGATAGTCATTCAAAAAGGTGTCATCTTCGATGTGATGACGGGACTGGTATCGGACTTCCTCAGCGGGGGTGCGGGTCGTATTTTCAACCACAGGCTCATAAAGTTGAGCCTCGCCATGTGGATACCGGCGATCAGGGAAGAGATCAACGAGGGGAATTCGCGGTGGTGAAGATTGCTTCAACACGGAAGATTTCTTCTTGGGCCTCTTTCGTCTCTTCTTCGAATTTGTTGAGGGTGTAGTTTGCGAGGTCAACGGCAAGGTAAGAGTGCGGGGGATATTGTCCCCATCAGGATCGTCATCTCCATCTCCTTCTCCAAGACTGCCATCACCATCCCGGGACCAATGCGCGCCTCGAGGTTCCCCACCAGTGACATTCGGCTTGGCTGAGCTGGAAGGAGCGTCTGCGAAATGTCAGCCGACTTCGATGGAGGCCTACCGGTATAAGACTTACTACCACCCCCTTCGTTTTCATTTTCCGATGTTTTAGAGCCCATGTTGACATGAGGAAAACCAACTCTGTGATAATGGAAAGTGCAAAACGGATTATTTTAGAAGGAAAGTCCACAGCCCCTGGAGCCTGGTAGCGTATCGTCTTGGTCGTGTTTATGGTGTTTGCGATGTTTGCCGTGTTTGCGATGTTTGCCGCTTTGAAGATCTCTCCACGGTCCACTTCTTCCCACGGGTGCACCCGTGGACTTTATTATGAACAATCGTCGAATCAGGTACTCAGGTACCCCTTGGTGGAATGGCCACGATTTGGATACACGGACAACATCTGATTACGTCAGGTTGACATGTCGACAACAATGCCGTCGACAAATGACAGGATCGTGAAGATCACCCCAATTTTCGGATTTCCCCTGACATAGCAAGCTTTCTTTCCCCAATTCGAAGTTCAAGAATGACACTCCCAAATAACTGTGACACTGATACCGAGGGGAAATCGACCCGGACGATCAAATCACCGCCGAAGGACGTGTAAAGGACGAAGCTCTTACTTACGCAGAATGGGGTTGACCCTATCTTTATAGAAGGAAAATACCCGGGAGAAATCCCCGAAGAGATCGCTGATTATCTGCCTCCTGGCAGATGGTAGGATCAAACAGAAACATCTTATGGATTTTCGGGTACAATGATATCGTCGATGTTATCGACGATCCCGCCTGCCTTCTCGACGACGAAATAGTCGGCGTGTCCAATAGAGTTCACCCGGCGTCTTTTCTGTTTGCCCGCTATGCCAGCGAGGATAAGCTACCCCGCCCCCGTTCTTCACAAGTACTTTGACGGCCGGGCCCCTGCCCCTACCACGGCTTTCGTCATGCCGGTCTTCGACATACCGCCTCTGGTCTCCTATGAACCGACCAATCACCAATTCCGCGACCTATACCCTCTTGGCCGAACCCGCGACTTTCCAAGTCACCTTCGATCCCTACGTGTGAAGTTCAAGAAAAAGATAGAAAACACTTGTGATATGGTCCAGGAAAAGTTGCCTGGCGTCTTCGATTTTGAAAAAGATGATCTTTGGTTTCGAAGGATGAACCTGAGGTCCCTGATGCTGTTGATGTCATTCTTTGTTCCGGTCATATCGACTTCAAATTCCGACAACGAGTACGAGTTCGGCCCTGGAATTTACGCCACCAATGACTTCGACGAAGGAGCCAAATATGCCCACCCTCAAGGAGATCTTCAAGAATCCCGACTTCAGAGACCTTTCGGTGTGGGAGCCGGGCAAAGACGAATGGAACAATCTGACGGCGACCTGGCTTAATATCCACCAAAAGAATCTTAAAATATCTGATTCTCATAATGATGCCGACGTTATCAAAGGGCCTATTTCATCGGACCAACACCAAGTACGGGCGACTAAGTATGCCACCCGACACATAACTCTCTCATTGGTTTATATTGCCAGGCAATAATTTAGATCCACTCTCACTTCACAAATATCATGTTGAATTGAATCTGAAGTGAATATGAACTGAATCTGAATTGAATCTATAAAGTGTATAGTATACAAATAAAACAGTAATGATGCGGTGAGGTAATAACCAATGAGAGAGTTATGTGTCGGATGGCGTATTTAGTCGCCCGTAACCAAGCCCGGAAGCGTGGCTGTTATCCACCGCAGAGCGGAATCACCCAAATTACTTGCGTTACCTACGATAGCTGCAGGGCCCTCACCAAGTCGTTGGTCGCAATTATCTATTTCCACCAATAACTGCGTGAAGTGAATCACCCCATGATTTGTTACATGGTTGCTACTCAGCCTTTGTTGAAATGGCGATCTGTCTTGCACTCGCCCGGCATCGTTCGCTGTCCGCCGTGAATTACTGTGAAGGACCCGTTAAGGCGGACTAGGGTAAATAATATTCCTCTCAAGTGTCTATCTACCTAGATAGTTACCTAGGTAATCAATATCTTCTTCTTCTGTAATATCACCCACCATTACACTGCAGGGAAATGCGCTAAACTCTAAGCTCCCCTCTTTAGACATAATTAGCCTCGAATAGAAGTGGACTAATTTCAAAATAAAAGCATCAAAATATCAAAACATCAAAATATCAAAACATCAAAACATCAAAACATCAAAACATCAAAACATCAAAACATCAAAACATCAAAACAGAATAATTGTATGAAAGACGGCCAATCGCAGTCGGCCGGCACCGTCGGTCTAAACCGAAGCAACTCGGTCACCGCCGGGAATTCCCCGTGGATCGATGATAAGGCCAGCATTTAAATGTGCGGGAAAGAACTTCAGATTCTCCATTACTTCTCAATTCCTTCTCCAAGTTGAACCCCTCTGGCAATACTTCTTTCAGAAAAGTTAAGCGAATTCCATACCTGCACATCTGCAAGGAAACCTCCACCATGGGTAACGACCAGAAGCTCGGTGCCTATTACGCACCCAAAGGCGGATTGCCACCACAGACACAGATCCTCACCGACCGTGCCATGTTCACCGAAGCGTACGCGGTAATTCCGAAGGGCACATTCAGCGACATCGTGACGAGCTTCCTTCCTTTCTGGGACAAGACACGGTTATGGGTGATTGCCCGTCCGTTATCAGGCTTTGCCGAAACATTTTCCCAATACATCATGGAAGTGCAACCGGGGGGCGGCAGCGACCGTGGTGAAACAGACGACAGTGCACAAGGTGTCGTGTTTGTCGTCGAGGGCGAAGTGACGATTACCCTGGGAAGCCAGAAACACACGCTTACCGAGGGCGGCTATGCCTATCTACCACCGAAGAGCGGCTGGAACCTGCGCAACATAGGTGCGACCACCGCCCGTTTTCATTGGATACGCAAGGCCTACGAATATGTAGAGGGACTCGATAAGCCTGAGCCGCTTTTCCTCAATGAAAAGGATCTTCCGCCCACGCCGATGCCGAACACCAACGGTGCTTGGGCGACTACTCGATTCGTTGACCCGAGCGATCTGCGCCATGATATGCATGTCACCATTGTCACCTTCGAGCCCGGCGGTCTTATACCATTCGCTGAAACGCATGTCATGGAACATGGGCTTTATGTACTAGAAGGTAAAGCCGTGTACAGGCTCAATCAGGACTGGGTGGAAGTGGAAGCGGGTGATTTCATGTGGTTGCGCGCCTTTTGTCCGCAGGCCTGTTACGCGGGTGGCCCTGGCAAATTCCGCTACCTTCTCTACAAGGACGTGAACCGTCAGATGAAGTTGTCGCGGTTGTAATAGCCGAACACACTTTGTCAACTTGCAACCCAGTCATACCACGGTCCTTGTCACTCGAGGGGGTTAGTGCGGCCGTCGCACGACCAAGGGTGATTCTCACTCTGATTCGCACCTCTCCGGTGACACCCAACTACTGGCCGCAGACAAGCCACACGCCAGTGAATCCTCACTGTTGTATATGTTTGTGTTGTTTATAATTTAAAATGTACAAATTAAGTTCAAGTTGTGCGCCTAGATCTCTTAATCCTCGAGTCCATCACATTGATATATATAGTCTAATACTACACTCGTAATGGTTCCACCATCGCATTTGGGAGGTTACTACGCAGCACTGCGGACATTATATATAGTTACATACATGGTAAAGTTGCAGCTGTAAAGTCCAGCGCCTTATTGAACATATAGAAAGTCAAGAACTTCCTGTTTATCTTTTAACATTTTACTTGGTTCATCAACCCGATAACTATATAGTTATGTAGACTAGCTTTCCGGTGCCTTTACATAAATTTATGCATCATCACTCTAACTATCTGCACATTTATGATTACATACGTGGTAAAAAAAGTTGAGAATCAAACTGGACGATGAGAATCGAGACCTAGTCACTACTGAAGTCCATGGTGGTCTCCACACAATTGGTACAATATGCAACATGCAATACTCGCACCGCTACACAAAGTACGTTTCTTTTCGCGTTAAGTGTTAGATTACCTCAGCGGGGCTCTAGGTAAGTTCGTCTAAGTGGTACTGTAGTACTGTACAGCCTACCTGAACATATATGGTTATATAAATCTGTTCAATCCGTTGAACAAGATTACTACTATGTTGGGAGAAAGCGGAGGAACATTAATTGATTAAACTAGAAATGCAGAGGGTTTTATACCCTATTAAACCATCTAAACCATACTCGATCTGTAGCAAACAAGCTAGGAAATAGCAAACAAAAGGGGCCCAGTCTGTAGCAAATAGCAAACATGCAATTGGCAAACATGCATGTATGGGAGATTGTTCAACAAAATCAATTATCTAAAAATTCGGATATCTTCGAAAATCTTCTAATGCTCAACACCAATCCGCAAGCTACCGTTGAAATCCCTAAAGTCACCCCTCAAAATTCCGATACCGTCTCGCCTGACTTCCTCAACTAAGGCCTTGACCTTAGGTGCGATGCTCTTCGGTGCAAATCCAAAGTGCTCGTATGTCTCCTTTGAAGGAAGGCTCTTTCCAAAGCTGTTCATCGACACCGAAGCATCAGCATAGCGTTCCCACCCATTGGACGGGTAAGCCTCGATCGCGACAGTGGGCCTTTCAGCGTGCGACCTCAAAACCGATTGCTTGTAATCCCGCGACTGCTGCTCAAATAGCCTAGTACAAGGGAAAGAAACGACTCGTGCCCTGACACCATGGTCGTTGAGAAGCAGTTCCCTAGTCTGCATCGCGTAGCCCATCTCAGACCCGACTCCGATCAAGGTTACATCGAAATCATCGCCCCCGGCCTCCGCGAAGACGTACGCGCCCTTGAGCGTACCCTCGCGCGAAGAGTGTTGGGGGTACTGGGTCAGGCTCTGCCGGGAGAGTGAGATAACAGTAGGTGTCTCAGTGGCTTGGATGGCCGCGATGTAGGCTCCGGCCACTTCTTCTGCGTCGCATGGCCGGATATAAAGAACATTAGGCATGGCACGGTAAAGAGCGGCAACGGCAATGGGTTGGTGGGTAGGTCCGTTCTCACCAACGCCAATACTGTCGTGGGTGGCGATGTGAATCTGCTGCAGGCCTTGAAGCGCGGCCATGCGCACCCCAGCAGCGGCGTACAAGTGGAAGACAAAGTAGGTGCTTGTCATGGGGATAAAAGTGCCTTTGTTGAAGGCAGAAAGCCCGTTGGAGATAGAGCACATGGCGTGCTCACGGATACCGTAGTGGATATATCGACCGCTGTAGTCTCCGTTCAGGCCACACGCAGTTTGGAGTTCGGGCTAGTTTTGCATTAATATCCTGCTTTGAACTTGTAAAGAGCAAACTGAACATAATATACTTACGGATTGGAAGTCGACTTTGTTTTTGTAGGAGACATTGACCGAGGGAGTAAGATCCGCTGTTCCGATCAAGAATGAATTTATATTCACCGCAAGGGCGTTGGTCACGACACCGGCTGACTTTCGTGTGGCCGTTGGCGCGGTGGGCTGGTCTTGCGTGCGAGGAATACATTTGGTCCAGTCCTCGGGCATCTTGCCTGCAACACGGAGCGCAAATTCAGCTGATAGTACGGGGTCTTCAATCTGATACTTCACCAGGGCGTTTTGCCAGGCGGCTTCGTGTGCCGCACCACGACCAGGGATGTCACTGAAGAAGTCATAGACGTCTTGGGGGATGTGGAAATGCTGGTCAGGGTTGAGGCCGAACCTCCTCTTGAAGTTAGCCACTTCGTCGACTCCAAGCGCAGCCCCGTGTATGTCGGCAGTGCCGGCTTTGGCAGCCCCGTAGCCAATAGTGGTACGAACGTTGAGGAAGGTGGGCTTGTCGCTCAATTTAGCACCAAGAAGAGCGTTTGTGATTTCTGATGTATATTAGCACAGCTTTCAGCGCCAAGTTGAAGGTGCTCTGAGACTTTACCGGCAACATCTGAATTCCCGTTGTACACGTCTATAACGTTAAAACCGGTGGCCCGCATCTTGGTGTTGATATCCTCGGTGTTGGCGACATCAGCAGTCCCGTCACACGTAACCGAGTTATTGTCGAAGATAACACAGAGATTGTTTAGCTTCCAGTGACCAGCGAGGGACAGCGACTCGAGACCAACACCCTCCTGAAGGCAAGCATCGCCCACCATGCACCATGTCATGTTATTCACTAGCTCATGGCCGGGCTTGTTGTAAGTCGCGGCAAGGTTCTTAGTGGCCATGGCAAGGCCAACGGCACTGGCGAGACCCTGGCCGAGTGGTCCAGTTGTAACCTCTATACCCTCATTCTCAATTTCAGGGTGGCCAGGGCAGACTGAGTCGAGCTTTGATGAGTGGTAGGACTTGAGCTGTTCAAGTGTCATGCTCTTCACGCCAACAAGATGCATAAAGAGGTATTGCCACAGGCAGGCGTGGCCTATTATGATGTCAGTTTAGTTACAGGTGGCTTTCCTTCTGCGGATAACTGAGGGGACACAGAAGACGTACCATTTGAAAGAACGAACCGGTCCCGGTTGAAGTAGTTGCAATTATCTGGAGAGTACTTCATGACATACTTATATAGGGAAATTCCAATCGCAGCCATACCCATAGGAGATCTGTGACAAGGTCCAGTTAGGGTTGCGCCGTAAACAAGGGGATTGCCGAAGAGGGTGTTGACTTACCCAGCGTGGCCTTCGCCGTACTGCTGGCAGAGATCAGCGATGAACGCTCGGAAGACATTCATCACCCGCTCATGCTTCTCTGGGCTCTCCAATCTGAGTCCAGTAGCATCGCCATTGCGGGTCGCTGAGACTGCCTTTACTGGCAGACACTGAGCGGGCTTCTCGAGGAGTTCCAGCGCAGGTGCCATGGCGTAAAGTTCGGCTGACTGAGACTAAAAATGAGTCTTTGAGAAAAGCACTTCGTGATGAGAAGCTGCAAAGGGCTAGGGACAAAGTCGAGTGGACTGCCGATTCTTATACTCAGGACTTCATATCATATCCATCGTTGTGCCAATACTGGATCGTGGATGTTCGGCATCGAGACGAAGTCATGCATCACTTGCACCCGATAGTATCAATCAATTATTGAAGGGAAATTGAACAGAGTGGCGAGTTTGCGCAAACCTGCTGTTGCTGAATGGTGGGTGGTCAACGGTGGTCGGGGGTAATCCTTCGCTTCGAGGCCAATGGCCCTCGCCTCGAGAACCCACCTGCAACCTTTTATCCAATATCATTATGAAACATGGGGGTCCTCGGTTATTGGTCTGTCCGCCACGGCAGTTGTTGAACATGCAATCTTATGATGTGCAGGTGATGATCTGATAAGTACGGCTGCATTGGATCGGGTTGATCAATGCCGTTATACTCCAGGCCTGTTGACACCTGCATTAAGTACCTTGAAAACCCAAACTTTCTTGGGATCCGTTAAGAATCATTGTCTAGCTAATGTATTGCTGGTGCGTGCTTGATGATAGTCCAGTTGTGATTTTTCTTGTCCTGCATTTATTGTCCTTTCCTGAGTTCGGAGTACAGGCTGATTGGTCCATGCTTTGGCAAAGCCGGATTGCGATATATACATTATTGACATGATAAAATTCATCTACATCAAGATTCCTATTTTAAATATATGGTTATACGGTATATTAGTATCAGTGCGTGCATGCGTGTAGCCATCATAAAATAACCCATTCCATTTTTGAAGCAAATACAAAGAGAGAGGAAGGGAATTCAAACAGTCGAGTTCCCCAACCCCAAAGTGGGTCAGGTCAAGGCGGGGTAAAGAATTCCGGGGAAAATCTTTTAACGACCTTGGCATCTTCGAGACGAAAACCACGAAACTATCCTCAATGGAGGTTACTAACCCAAAAAGTTCAGAAGGCAACCCCACGGGGACTCGGCGTCGCCGCGTCAGACTATCTCGGGCCCGCGGATTGAGAACCAAGACAGGATGGTGAGTAGATACGCATCAGTTCAGAATGACCACAAGCGAACATCAACGTCACTCACACGCATGACAGCCTTACCTGCAGGGAGAGACGCGTGAAGTGCGACGATGGCAAACCCACTTGCGTGCGGTGCTCCAAGTCAAATCGTATCTGTCGATACGCCCAGGTTGGTGACCAGCGACATGCCACTGAAGTTGGAGCCGACTTTGGGTCTCCAAGGGCTCAACCGGATTCACCGGAGGAGAGAGTTGGAGATGCACGTGTAGTAGGAAGCGGAACCAACAATGCAGGACTAGCTCAAGGAGGACTTCGTAGTTCCCAGGAGCAGCAGCCGAGTTCAGGTCCATACCTTCAGGCTACCTACTCAGCCCCTACCGAAGCCTTCGCCCCGCCCCAGCATAGCAGCTCGAGTGATACGCCACTGAATGACCGTTTGGCTAACGCCGAGAGGCTGCCTAGCATTGACTCAGGCTTCTTGGGTTCTCCACTTTCTCTTAGCCAGATACCACTGCTCAATATATCTCCCGGTGAATGGTTCGATCTGGTAGCACGGGATGCTATCAGCAACATCCAAAGGCTCAACGACGCTTCAACGGTGGACCCACGATGGAAATTCCCCGAAATTGCCCTCTCACGAAGACAGTCACCGGCCCCTGATTGTCCTGAGGCTCACCTCGAACAAGCTGAGAGGCACTCTGAGCAGCAGCGACTCGGCCCGGAACATCGAGATGACGGGATCGAAGCCCCTTTACTAGATTATCACCAATTTCCCCAGCCCTGGAACACGAGGAGCAGAATACAATTATCGGTACTCGACCTCAAGTTCTTTCGATACTTCATTGATGTTGTTGGGCCAATTCTAGACTTGTTTGATCCAGCTCGGCATTTCACTAATGTCGTCCCGCATCTTGCGCTACAAAACACAGGGCTTCTGAAGTCTATACTCGCAGTTGGGGCTAAGCACATGTCACTTGGTCTCATGCGTGGGTCGGGTGAAAGTGTATCAGGCGATCATGTGGCTCAAAATGCGAATACTCCAACCTCCCAAGCAGCAGCGACTGATCTGCCCTCAGAGTCGAACCCTGCTCCAGCACACATAGCTACACAGTATTACTACGAAACGCTTCAATATCTCTCGCAGACATTGCTCTACCCACCCTATGCGGAATCCCGTGAGATTTTGGCGACAGCCACCATGATCAGCATGTATGAGATGTTTGACGCCGACAACGCCTCGACCAGTGGTGACTGGGAACAACACTTGCGAGGCTCCTTCTGGATACAGCGGTCTCAGGACAATGATGGCGAGTCCGTTGACGGCTTAAGGCGAGCCGTATGGTGGGCGTGGCTCCGGCAGGATATTTGGGCGGCCTTCCAGACAGGACGGCCAACTCTCACCTTCTGGCGTGCTCGGAAGAAGCTCGAGGAGCTCGACTCGGATGAGCTCGCAACAAGGATAGTCTACATCTGCGGCAAGTGTGTAGAATATGCCGCTTCGGACGGGATGTCGGCAAACAAGAACCCAACACATAGAACGCAGCAGGGTGACCGACTTCTCCGCGCTCTCGACGATTGGCATAGTGTCCTCCCGGCTTCCTACCAGCCGGTTACTGTCGTCACGGATTCTGGCTCAAATACAGTGTTCCCGTCCATATGGATTCACCCACCTAACCACGCAGGGGCGATGCAGATGTACCATTTCGCAAGAGCTACTGTGTTGCTGAACCAACCGACGATGGGGGGACTGAACGCCTACTGTCTCCGCGAGAAGCAGCTCAGTGAAAGTGTCAAGGTGGTCTGCGGCATCGCTAATGCCAGCCAAGAACATGAACCTGCAATAGCCTTTGTTAATGTACAGGCTTTGTTTGGAGGTAAAGGCCCCCTCCTGACTCTTTTTTCTTCTCTCAACTGACAGAACACAAGTGGGCCAGTTTATTCGGTCGCCTGAGATGCAGCGCGAGTTACTCTGTATATTGGAGAAAATGCTGAGGATCAGCAAATTCCCCGGTAAAGGTCTTATTGCAAAACTGCAAAAAGCGTGGCAGGTATAGATTGAAACACCAAATTTGGCGAACCAGAGACAAGGGACGTTTCTCCCGACCAAATTAATTCCATGGGAAGTTATGTATACTAAAAGGAGTTCAATTGAGCTGGTTCCATCACGCACTTTTATGAACCGGGACCAAATACAAGGACTATCATTGTTTCTTCAATCGAACCCTAAGTCTTCTCAAATGCGGTATCCGTAGATCATTTCATTTATCATTATCATGGACTCCCATCCTCACCACGCTCCGACAATGCCAGCAACCGGAATATCGATACCTGTGGTGTAAGATGCACCGTCAGAGAGCAGATACACGTAGGCTCCGCCAAGCTCCTTGGGGTCTGCTAATCTGGGCATGCCGCCATAGTATTGCATCTTGAGGTTCCAGTCGGGTGCCTGATTTACAAAGTAAGTCATAGCAGTTTTAATAAAGCCCGGTGAGATTGAGTTGACACGGATGCCATGTTTGGCCCACTCCATAGCCAGCGTATGCGTCATATTCCGGACAGCCCCCTTAGTAGCTCCATAAGGAGCCGAGGGCGCCGCACGGTTGGGGCGATAAGAGGTCATGGAAGCAGTAAAGACAATTGACCCCTTGATTCCCAGCTCAATGAAGCGGCGAGCCACAGTAGTAGCGCAGAAGTAGGCGCCAAAGACGTTGAGATTGAACAGTTGGTCCAGCTGGGCGCGGGTGAAGTCGAGCGCTGGCTGGTGCTTTGTCATGCCGGCGTTTGCGATGAAGCCGTGGATGGCGCCTCGTGCGGAGATGACAGCATCGATTGCGGAGTTGACGCTGTCCTCGGAGGTGACGTCGCAGTGGACGTAGGATAAGCGCTTTGGATTGGCGTTTTGCAGGGCAACGAACTCCTCGCCAGGTTCAAACACGTCCAGGCTGAAGATGGCTGCTGCCTCGTTGGCCAGGCAGACCTGTGCAATAGCCAGACCGATACCTCGGTTGGCACCGGTGATGGCGATGACCTTGTCCTTCAGGGTGATTCTCCAGTCGTGGTCTGGACCTGGTTGCGTGTCAAGGAAGGCAGGGGCTGGTGCTGCGAATTCGCCGCCAGCGGCGCCAGTGGTAGTGTCTTGAATACTTGGAGGCATTTTGATGTATTTGTGTGCCGTAAGAGTTAGGGGCGATTGAGGGAATTGATCAGCCCTTAGAATGGGAGAGCAGAGCACCTTTTTAAGTCTGCCATGACCTTCTGTTTAGCCAAGGGACTCCGATATCGCCTAACCACATACCGAAGAGCTCGGTATACTCGAGTCGCGTAGGTTTGTTGATTAACGGGGTAGCCGAGAGATTACTACACATGCATTGCCGAGGACTGCTGCTACACCAGGCCGACCCACCTGTAGACGGTCGTTATCCGCAAGAACAAGATAAGCGATCAATGTTGTCCTTCGAAGCGAGCCCTATCCAATCCCCATGCAGTTGACAACCCCCGTGCAGTTGAAAGTCGAGACCATCGACCCTCGCATCGAGGCGCAGGGATCAACCCCCACCCACGTGGACATAAGCCCCAAACAGTTGAGCTTCATGGAAAGCTTTTTTGACGTTGGAAATCGATCAGAAATCAAATATAACCAAAAATAAAAACACCAGGAGGCAGAGTATTATGGAGACAGTATAAACTAATGCAAGTTGACCTGTCTTTTTCTTTTCGGATGATGCCCTTTGGAGTTGGTGTCTCAGGCAGAGAACCTCAGAACGCGCCTCTCGGTGTCTCGGGCGCCTCTTTCCCAATACAAATGTCTCTCCCCCTCCTGCTTTTCTTCTTTGTTCCCACATTCATAGTTTCCAACACCTTTTAGGTCGTGGGACCTCAGCTAGTAAACTCATGGGTTTTGGCGAGGGCTACGCTTGTGTGCTTACTGAACGTGTGTGCGAGAACAGTGATCAATGCGGCATTGACTCCCCATGGGGTATATTCCGTTCCGCGGATTTCGAAAATATTAGACCTTCCCAGTGGCGACCTTGGTGGATTGGCGTTGAAGGAGAGGCTCCACTTTGCCCTCGATGCGACCACACACGCCAATCGACTGTGGAGAGCGGGAAGTCGCGCTTGGGAAGTTGTGGGGGTGGATATGGGAAAAAACGAGCATGCCGGATGAGCGAATGTCGGGATTTCCCCAGGTCCCAAAGCCGTAGCCTCGTATATCCGGGGTTGAGGGAAGAACATATACTTTCCGTAAGGAGGTTCATGTCCAACCCAACATTTTATTCTCTACTCCTTCAACCTTCAGGTCCTCCAAAAAGCCACCATGGACCGCGACTTTGAGAGCCAACTGAAAGACGTCTCCTCTCATGAGATTGAGAATGTGAATATCAGCGAATCTGTCTCGTTCAGCCCAGAAGAGGAGAAGGCGTTGGTGAGGAAGATTGACCTCACCCTCCTGCCGACTATCTGGATCATGTACCTCCTGTCCTACCTGGA
The DNA here is from genome assembly GCF_028828655.1 of Penicillium verrucosum. NCBI lineage: Eukaryota > Fungi > Ascomycota > Eurotiomycetes > Eurotiales > Aspergillaceae > Penicillium > Penicillium verrucosum. Next base: position 4,144 of record NW_026643214.1, on the reverse strand, counting down.
CAGAACTAAGTGAGTGTGAACATGTTGGAGCTAGAGATCTTATACTTTATCAGGGTGCTAATGGGCGTTTGTCTACAGCATCGGCAATGCAAAGATCTCTGGCATGGAAGTAGATCTCGACTTGTCATCCAACGAATATTCGATTGCGCTGGTTGTCTTCTTCGTCGGATACGTGGTTTTTGAGGTGCCGAGCAAGTACGACAATACTATCCTTAGCCCTCAGCTTCAGACCATGACTGCTAACTGCCCTTTTTCTGCAGTCTTGCCCTGGGTCGATCCCGACCCTCTATTTTTCTCCCATCAATCATGATTCTATGGGGTGCGTTGACTTGTGTGATGGCTGTTATCAGTGATTTCACCCATCTGGTAGTTCTTCGAGTCATTCTTGGATGTGTCGAGGCTGGCTTTGCCCCGGGTGTGATTCTTCTCCTGTCATCATGGTACAAACAAAATGAACAATCCAAGAGATTCGGTGTGTTCATATCTGCAGCCGTTCTGTCAGGTGCCTTTGGTGGCCTGATCGCTGCCGGTATTGTCGATGGCCTTGAGGGGGTTCATGGTATTCGTGGTTGGCGGTGGCTGTTCATTATTGAAGGCGCCGCTACTGTCGGTTTTGCTATCATTTCCCTCTTCATCCTTCCGGATTTCCCGGGTACATCACGACGTCTCTCAGAGCGCGAGAGGCATATCGCTGTGGCACGCCTGGCAGCTCAGAACGTCACCGCTACAACCGAGGATACCGAGCACCTAAGCAACTGGGATGCTTGTAAAGTGGCTTGCCGAGACCTTCGCACCTGGGCGTTGGTTATTGGATATATGGTTCGGACCCCCTCCTTTGGCCCTTATCTTTAACATCACTAATAGGTCATTCTCCATAGGTCATAGTTGGTTCAAGTACCCTCACGTACTTCTATCCTACCCTTGTACAAGGACTTTTCGGAGATGCATCCACCAAGAAAGTTAATCTATTGACTGTGCCAATCTATGGCGTGGCGTTTATCGCCACGGGTGTGACATCCTACTTCAGCGACAAAGTTCCCAACTGGCGTGGCATCATTATTGCTAGTTGGCTGACATTTTCCCTGTTATGTTCGATCATTGTCTGCGCTGTGTACAATTTCACGGCTCGGTATGTTCTCCTGGTTCTCATGGCATCCGGCCTTTGGGCCACCAATGCAGGTACACTGGCCTATGCCTCCTCCGCCTTTGGTGGGATGCACCCCCAGGCCCGAGGTGTTGCTTTGGCTATGGTGAATGCACTGGGTAACTTGGCACAGATCTACGGATCGGTACGTTTCTCACCAAATCATATTGTCTGTTCGGCAATGAAGCTAACTCGGAACGCACAGTACCTATTCCCAGAAAAGGATGGCCCTAAGTATATCATGGGATTCTCTGTCATTTCGGCGATGCTAGCGGTGGGCGTGATTGACTTTCTGTTCTTGCATGTTTGGTTCCGTCGCCGCCAGCGCACCCAGTGATGGTAGTCAAGTGTTGGATGTTGAAAGGAGATCTAATCACCTGGATGATGAGTACATGAGTCATTGGTATAACAACGACAAAACTTGCTAGGGCCGAACCTGGATATCTAATGTTGCACATAAGTCTGTTTTGTCTATGAAAATAGATGTAGTCATGTCATCCTAGCTGAAGATAAATCCATCACGTTGGGCGTCATTTTATATATTATTGGGCGCGAAATGCCCGATGGTCACGATTTTGGAAAACTCCATAAAGAAAGATACTTATGATTCCGAGGTTTGGTATCCGGCCGGTGTAAGATAGATCCGGCAGGTACAATGTATATATCAAACTGATCACCTATTATACTAGTCATGTGTTTCTCCAATTTAGTGCTTTTTAGCTTTATACCTCTCCAGAGTCAACTTGACCACCGGCTTTACCCCCGTATTGGTGTTAGCATGGCTGTGTGATTGCTTTGGAAGGGAATTGCACTTGATATATATCGCAATTGGATAACAGGTATGATGGCCAAGATAACATTGCCATTCAGCTATGACACAAACAACTTCACTACTGACGTTGTCGCAATTTGGGTTATGTCTCAGTGGACAATGAAGATGACGATAAAGCTGAGGGTTGTTAGTGGATGCTTTTTGAAGCCTTTACCCAACGAGTGTCTACAGTAAACAATAAGCAACTAAGAGCATCGAACCAACTCTAACCCCAGAGACCGGCTCGTAATTGACCTACACATACGGACGTTAAGCGAGCTCGTGGCCATTAAGCGAGGGGTGAATATGAAAACAAACTTGGTTTCTCGTAAGCAGTCTGTAAAATAACGTGGTAGTTGAGGTATCAAGGCGTGAAATACTATATTTAAGGTGTATTTTGGGTTTGCAGCTCGCTTAGTGGTCATATGCTCGCCTACGGCCCATCTTAGTTCATTAGATTCGATCCGACAGCGACTTAGCATACCAGAGATACTAGAATGAATATACCATGGAATGGCCATTAGATATGTAGCAAGATAGCATTTCAACTTCAACATTTTGCCATACCTCAGTTTTTTGAGGTTTAAAAGGCTTCAGTTACCCGCATAGCTAAATCCATCTCTCAACACAATGGAAATAAAAAGCGCTGCCATCCTGATCATCTCCGACGAAGCCTTCAAGGATCCCACTTTGGACCATGCGGCTAGTGCTCTTGCGCCTATTCTGGTCAAGGAGGAGAAGTGGGAGCTGTCCGCAATTCGTATAGTTCCGAACAATGTCCTACAAATCCAGCAAGCAGTTTGCGACTGGACTAGTGGCCCCAATTGGCACCATCTAGTTCTACTTAGTGCTGTGGCAGGCTTAGGAGGCAAAGACCATACTGCCGAGGTGAGTAAATCATTGGGATCTTTGCTGGCCAACCGGATCTTGTGTGCTAAAGACATCATCCTAGGCCGTCACTCTCTTGATTAATCGACATGCCCCCATCCCAATGTGAGTGTACATGGTTTCATCTGTGGTTTCGGACTTATGCTCATCCCGTAATAACCTGTCTAGCCAAAGCATGATCACCGAGTCTCTGAAATTTACTCCATGTGAGATTATATATCAGCCCACCCACTTGATTATACATCCCAGCTCATTCACTCCTAGTCACAAAGTTGGAAAGATCGATTGTTGGTGTTCGTGAGAAGACTTTGATTGTCAGTTTACCAAGATCTTCCAAAGGAGCCATGGAGAATATTGAAGCCGTTATGAAACTCCTCCCTCATGTTTTCCCGCAGTACCGTCGCTCCTTACATACTACTGGCTTGAATAAGTCAAACACTGAGGCCGCAGTCACTATTTCCCAGCATCCAACGCAACCTCAACTTGAACCCTATCATCAACACCATGCCCATGGCCATCTGATCCGCAAAGCACACACATCACCACACTGTCCCCGGTCCAAATCCAACACACCCGCCATGGGCCTCAATCAGCGCTACCACCCTTGTTTCAATCCTACGCTTTCTGTAGAGGAAGCACTACGTGTGATCTGCGAGCAAACCCCTGCACCCATTGTGGTCGAAACGCCTGTCACCACTTCAATCATCGGCTCCGTCATCGCCGAAGATGTTTACGCCAGCGAGATGTTACCGGCATACCCCACCAGTCTTGTTGATGGCTACGCCATCGTTGCGATAGAAGGCAAATCCACCAACGCGATTTTCCATAGATCTTCAATCACCCACGCCAACATGAGCGGAGCCTTTGAGCCCCTACGACCAGGAATCATTGCTAAAATTACCGCTGGCGCGTCCCTTCCTCCCAATGCCAACGCTGTGGTTAGGTTTGATGACACGGCATCCTCAGCCCTGGATGGCCAAGAGGAAGCAACTGTCGAAATTCTAGCCGATGATATCTTCCCAGGCGAAAATGTCCGCGAACCCGGAAGCGACATTACGCTTAACTCTAAGATCCTTGACCGTGGTGACCTTATCTCCCCAGTCGGGGGCGAAATAGGTTTGCTTGCTGCGACGGGCACCCGAGCCATCAAGGTATTCAAGAAGTGCCGGGTGGGCGTCCTCAGTATCGGTGCTGAGGCTTAGGGCTTAGGGTTTAGGGTTAGGGCTTAGGGTTAGGGAGGGCTTAGGGTTAGGGTTTAGGGTTAGGGTTAGGGTTAGGGTTAGGGTTAGGGTTAGGGTTTA